>NC_000071.6:56038284-57275784 GCF_000001635.26 Mus musculus
CACGTAAAACTGCGACTATGCTAAATTTTGAACCTGGAATTTTATACCTGTGATTTCACTGAGTTCTATCCTTTGGCTCCAGATTGAATGATTTTGATATATATATATATACATATATATATATATATATATATATATCACAGATTGCAAATTATCAACTGATAATAAATACAAAAAATATGTGCATTTTAATTTTAATGATACTGTGATCGTCTATGAAAATTTGGTTAATTGAAAGAGAGAAGAAAACAAACATTAAATTGCCTCTTTTCTTTTTTTTAATGCTTTAGTCTACCAAAGTTTCAATTTATGCAGAAAATTATAATCAACTCAATTTTAGTTATTACAACTACAGCAAATACCAAATCATAAATGAAACATCTTTTGGAAATTAATTATTTGTATTTGAATTCCTAGCCATATTTTTCTCATCAAAATCTGAAATAAAATTTGATTAACTTAATAAACACACATTCAACAAGTACAGAGTCATAACATGTTAGGTACTTAAAAAATAATGTCAATATTTCAGAAATTCCTGAACCTGAGAGGATTCACTTTGCTTCACTACCATGAAGAATCTCAGAGCACTCACACTAGTTAGAAGAGGTTTGACAAACCGAGCCACCTGGGTAAGATGGTATTTAATATGTAGGTATGCCTACAGGTGTGCAGTGTGCTCTGGGTGTCTGCTTTTCATAATCTGTATCACATGCTAGTTTAAAATTTCATAGGATAACTGCCTTTTGACTTGCTTTGTTCTAGTAAGCAACTCTTTCCCAATATTCCTGTAAGAAACCCCAATAAAGTTCATTGGTTCAACAGTAACAACCACAAAATAATAACAAGGAGGTATATTAGACTTTTCAAACATACTTTTTATTTTTAAACAAGATCTATTTGTGTTATTTAGACTGTGTTTCTTTCTTTCTCTGTTTCTTTCTCCCTCTCTCTTTCTTTCTTTCTTTCTTTCTTTCTTTCTTTCTTTCTTTCTTTCTTTCTTTCTTTCTTTCTTTCTTTCTTTTCTTTTCTTTCTTTCTTTCTTCCTCTCTCTCTTTCTCTTTTGTATAGGTTAAAAATAGATCTTTAAATTATATGATATATCCTAATTATGATTTCCCCTCTCTCTACTCATCCCAGTTCGTCTCCACCTCACCTCTCATCTGCATCCATGTCCTTCCTGTATTTCACTAGAAAATAAACAGGCTTTCAAGGAATAATAATCAGATAAAGTAAAATCAGTTGATAAGACAAGAACTAATATATCTGAATAGAACAATAAGAACAGAAGACCAAAAGCCCAAGAAAAGCTACAAGAAACAGACAAAGATACAGAGACCCAATTATTTGGCTACTCAGGAATCACTTAAAAGTATTAAACTAAAAGCCATAATATAGTCAAAGGATCTATAGGATACACACACACACACACACACACACACACACACATATTTAATGTATAAAATGTGTATATATAGTTTAAAATATTTAAAATTTCACATATAATTTGGTTTCACAGATATGTAATAAAAATATATTTTTAAAAAAGGAGAAGCCCCATCATAATATTATGAGACAAGGAAACCTCCAAAAATGCCGTTGAGTTCATTACGTGTTGACCTTCTACTGGGAATTCAGCCTACCCTACAGATTAGTTGTTTCCTCAATATGACTTGGAGAAAACTAAATTTTCATTTGCAAGCAGTTATCAAAGGAAGAGAGCTTCCAGGTTAGGAATGTCTCTGAGTTAGAGATGTGTATATTTCCTTCAGCTTCTGGACCCCATCTGGTACAGACCTGTGCACATCCTGTGCTTGCTGCCCCAGTTTCTGAGTTCATAAATATATTGCTCCTGATGATTCATAAAGCTTTGTTTTCTTGGTATCCTACAGCTCCGTTGGCTCTTATACTCTCTCTGTCTACTCTTCCACAGTGTTCCTTGAGTCCTAAAAGGGGAGATTTGGTGAAGACATGCAGTTTTGGGGCAATTCGATTTCTCTTTCCTTCTGCATATTGTCTACTTGTGAGTCTTTCTGTTTCTTCCAATCTCCTTCAGGAAGACACTTCTTTGATGATGGCTGAACAAGGCCCTGATCTATGAGTTCAGAAAAAATATCATTAGGTGTCCCTTTATTGCTGGGTTTTATTTTTATTTTAGAACAGTAGTATTTGGATTTGCCCTATTTCTTGTGCTACCTAATCTCATGTTCTTGGTCAAACATAACACTGTCAGGTATGGGCTCAATCTTGTTGAGACCAGCTTTAAAATGATTCTGCAGGCTTGAATGTATTTTCCTCCTGGCCCATCCTCCAGAACACTTAGTAATTATAGGCCTGACACAAGAGGTTCAATGAAGATCCGTTATTCTTTAAGATACAATCTTTGAGAACTATTTCTTGTATTCTTCTGATATATAATACCAATCTGAGAGGTAGTCTGCTTGCCCTAATCACCAAACTTGCCAGTATATCTTCCAGTTTCAGAAATATTACTCTTATTTTAAAGAAAACATTTCATGATTTCTAAAAATTTTTAATTATTGGTAACAATTTTATATGTTGAAGCCTCTATGTTTCAACATTTAATATTTAGAGATTTAACTGTTTTACCTCTATGTAGATGTAAAATTTTGTTTGAAAATTGTTTTATCTCATTTATATTATTCTTTACATTCATTTTATTCACCACACAGGGTGATTATTTTATAGTTTTAATATAATCAGGATTACTCATTACCTCTCTAATGGTTGATATGACTTATCAACTTAATGGAATCTAAACTTAATAATAAAATTGCTTCTCTGGAAAACTGTTCCATAAAGCATTGAATGAGGTGACTAGATATTCCTTCACAGAGGAAAGTACTCCAGAGCTGGGAACTAGACATGAGAATGTCTAGGGGAAAAATAAGTGCACTTACCTTTATTTCTGGTTGGAAATTATGTCTCCTCCTCCCCCTTCTACTTTTTCTACAATCCTCTCTTGACATCAGATTATAACTTCTTCATCTCTGTATAAACTATAGTTCTCCAAGACTTTAGAGTCAGCTAATAGAATAGAAAAAACAAATACATTTTCTTCTGTGTTGCTATTCTTTAACAGTTCATCCTAGTTCATGACATTCATTGTCAGTCCCTTCAGATAAATCAGGACCTCACACAAGCAATAGATGCTTGCAGTGGGCCTGCACAAGACTGAGCATATTGAACCATCAGATATATATCAAGAAGGGTTTTATTTGGCTCTACCCATTCTTGCTGAAATAAGTGCTACTGACACTATCTTGGAGTGAAGCACACTTCTTTTTCAGTTGTGTACACCACTGAAAACTCACTTTGCACAACTTTAGTAGTTCTAAACTCATTGATTAAACTCCATGTGTTACAACAACAAAAACTAAGTGATGGGCATAGGCCTCAGGTGATTTCAAGAAGCTGCAGGATCATTGAAGTTGGGGGGAAGTAAGAAAGACTGAGGATAATAGTAATGTACAATGTGTGCATGTAATTATAAAAAGGTGCATTTAATAAAGGATAAAAAATAGTTACTGCAATGGAAACAGACACAATTATTTTTCAACTAGATTTTTTTTTAAACAGAACCACAGGGTTTCCCCTTAAATAATGATTGAAAAATTTCCAGCCATCAATCTCTACACATTTGATGAGACCAAAGATAATATTATATTGAACTCTCTTAGTTTTATTCACAAGCTCTCAAAATTTCCAATTGTGAGCAAATATTTGGTGAATCAGGCTGTAATATGAGCAAACATTTTGAGAATATATAAATCAATGGTACGAACCAGGTAGGAAGAGGACTTCTCAGCCTTAAAAACCACCCCAACATGGAACCACAGTGGGAATAATGTAAGGACAGGGGCGATGAATGTTCCTCCCTGCCCTCTCTTTAAAGGAGTATAAGTATCTATCTCACATTTGTCCATCCTTTATACTTACATTTTAATATCATATTCTTCTTAGAATTCGGTGTGTATGAATACAGAATATTTTAAAATATCAATTCATAAAAAAGAAAATAAACGGGGAATAGAAAAGTAATATTGAATTTAAGATTTTTTAAAGGGGTTAATTTTATTTTTGACTTATGAATTAAAAATATTTAAACCATAAGTTTATATAGGATACTACATTGGTTAAGTCTTATATATTGATTATTGATTATATAAGCTTATTGATGCTTATATATACTTTTTATGTTTGTTGGGTACAATATGCAGTAGATCTTCAGTACAGACTAATGAATTGTAATGAGGTACATTTTTAAACAAGAAATGAAAATTTAACATGTTTATGAAAGCATACAGGAGTAACACGATTATGTTGACTAGCTCCCGCCTATTAGAAAAGTAAAGAAAACACTGGACATATTTAATCTTTTGGGTCCATGCATGTGAAAACTGATAATTAAAATAATACTTTTATATTATTTCGGGAATAGTCTAAAATATTCATTTAGATCATTAATATGTTAGACTGCATTTTCTTTTAAGCAGAATTTAAACTTCAGCCTTTGACATTCCACAAAAATTTTGTTATTTAAGGATTTCAAATGTATTTTATAAACTGTGTGTATTATGCATAAACCCATGATAGAAAGATACCCATGTGCAGTTTCATCAACTAACAAATTTTAGATGAGTTTACTGTAAACATGTATTATTTATTCATGTTGTATCTTCTCTAAAATTTTAAAGGACTATTGTAATATAAAAGTGCTTTCTACACAACTAAAAGTATAATTATATACAGTGATTACAAGATAATTTTTGATAATAATATATGGATACCTACATATATATGTGTGTATGTGAGTACATATATGAGAGTGTTTCCATGACATATATGTGTATATATGTTCCTTCAAATGATATTGAGTAAAATTAAATCATTTTAATGTATTAGCAAAGTTGTTGATGCATTTTGGTAGGATTTTAAAGATGACCACCAATAAGGTAAATAAATATTATAGGTCAATGTTTATTCAAAGAAGATGTAAACTTGGTGGACAGTATGTGAAAGCATATTCACCGTTGCAAATTACCATAGAAATGAAAACCATGATAATCCCATGGCTACCAGAGTGATTTTTACGAAAAGAATAACAGATCATGAATGTAGATTAGTACACAGAGAAAGTTTTCCACATTATTAATCACAGCCTTTAGTATGTAATATCCATTAATCATGTGTCTTCAATATAGTGTCCTTTTCAAAGGAGGATAAAGTTGAGAATTAATTTATTCGTATTTTAAGGAATATACTGACAACTAAACTAGATTTCAGCTTTGGATGAAAACCCAATGTAAAATTTGTCTTTATTGAAGTATTATTTGTGAAAACTTTTGGTGTATAGAATGCTCTATTGCTTAGCCAACTCTTCTGGAAGAAATTCCTAGAGAAATTACCTTTTCCCTGGTTTATTAGTTCTTCTTTGTGCCTCGGGAGAGGCAATTTACCTTTCAACTATGAAGAACTTGCTTTGAGAAAGTATTTTACTCATCCTGACTCCCTAGAAGATTGAGCCAGATTTAAGAAAATTACATTTTATTTTTAGCAAGTGAAGGTCAGATGTGCCCAATACCATGCACCTTTTGCAAGGATTATCTATTTTATCTAAATCATCTCACTTGCACCATGTGAAATTTCTATATCTCCCATGACACGGAATCTTTAAATAATCTCAAGAATTCTCCTCGTTGTTTGGTCTGCATATATAGAAAATGAGTTGTTAACCCATTTATTTCCATGCTTGCCATTTACTGACCAATGACTCTAAAATTATTTGTCATTATTACAAGTTCCACATTAGTAAGTAGTGTAGCTTCAAACAGATGATTCCATCTAAGATTGATAACAGTGCTTTGAAATGAGACTAGACGGAAATAAATGATTTTTTTTCTTTCTAGCTGATCGGAGGACAGAGCCATAGTTTAAAATCAGAAATCTTAGTTACAGATTAATACTGCTATAAAGACCAGAAAAGTTGTTTTTTTTTTGTTTTTTTTTTAAGACATGTTAAAGGCGAAAAAGTATCCAGTAGCAATGTCTGTGGTTAATAGCAACATTTCAAAATCTGGACAAACAAATCCAGCTTACAGAGGCTTGAAATTCAGTTGAATTTCAGAAGTGTTAATGCGTAGAGAGTAAGTAGTGGGTGATGGTACATGTCTGCAATCTCAGTTCAAACCCAATCTGGAATAATTAACATCTCTAAAATATATAATGCCAAGTATCTAAGTCAAATAACATCTACAGGAGATTTATTTTCATTTATGAGTAAATCTTACCCTCATTCACTCACTTATAGAGTATGTCTTCAGTGAGGATGCGAGCAAACTGTCATTATGACCTTTTAAGTCAACATTTCATACATCATGCATACTTGGTTACCGAAGATATATCACACATAATACAAAAATGTAAGTATTTCAGAAAAAATTGAGGAGATGAGAGTTGCACAAAAAACTCTAATACATTATTCATATAACTGACAATAAATTGTGGGAAGAAATGATTTTGTGCACATGTATATGTGTATACATTATGTGTAAAAAGTACTGACAAATTAAGCAAAGAACATGCTTACTCAGTTCACTGTGAAACTTAGTGATGAACATGAAAAGGAAAAGAAAATATTTTTCAGTCTATTTTTTAAATTTCTAAATTTGTTTCATCAGATATTGTCTTTATTTACATTTCAAATTTTATCCCCTTTCCTGGTTTCTCCTCTGAAAATGCCCTATTCTAAATCATTTCTCTTCTTAAACCTTGTTTCTAAATTCTTGTTTTATTTAAAATTTTCACTATACTTTTATTTTAAATTGTTCTGTTATATAATCAAATTTTACTTCAATGCTACAAAATTTGGTCAAGAAACATTAGAAAATATATATACACTAAGTAAGTTTTTATCACTAAATTATTAAAATGATAAAACAACATGTAATAAAATGCAATGACATTTTAAGATTATGCTTTTTTCATTTGACTTTAAGCATCACCCATAATTTTCAATAATAATAGCTTTAGAGACGATAAAGATACAGAATAGCTCTAAGGATACAAGACATGTGAAAATTACAAAAATAATTTTAAAAAATTACAAATCCTTGCCTTGCACAGACCTTTGATAATAAATTGAATTACAAATAACCCAGCTAGTAATTTATGTTACTTTTTTGGGAAATTGAATTATGTATTTTGATTAGGATTACTCTGAATTATCTGTATGTTCCTAAGGACCACCACGAGTATTGTATGTTAGTACATGGTGGCTGGAAATAAAAGGCCTTCTTATTTTGCTTTGTTCTTCTCAGCAATGGTTTTGCCCATCTTTTCCTTGGTGAGTGTTATGTTTATTCAAAGTTAAAGCACAAAGTACTCTTCTGTATAATCTTACATGCAGCTAGTCAGGTTCCTACAAGCCTACAGTCATTGTTTGCATTTTGTCTATTTTATATTTATTTTGAAGGCAAAAATATAACTTGTTCAGTTTTATATTTTGAATAATTATGCTTACTGTATATCAGGAATATAAGTATAATTTCATGTAAATAATTGCATAGATTTTAAGTATTATATTTGCATACATATTTAAAGTTGTAAAAATCAATCAAAATGCAGAAAATGAGGTAACCCAGTCACAAAAGAATACACATGGTATGTACTCACTTATAAGTGGATATTCGGAAAAAGGCTCAGAATATGCACAAAACGACCATAGATCATACGAAGCTCAAGAAGAAGAAAGACCAAAGTGTGGGTGCTTCAGTCCTACATACAAGGGGGAACAAAATAATCAAGGGAGGTAGATTGAGATAGGGACCTGGAAGGGAGAGAGAAGGGGGGGGGGGAGAGGGACAGGATCACGTGTGGGAGGAGACAGGGGAGAAGTACAGAGGGTCAGGATGTTGAAAGGAGTTGTGTAGCATTGGGGGGTAGGGAACTTGGAATAGCCAATAGAAAGTCCCAGATTCCAGGAAAGCAAGAGGCTCCCAGGACACAACAGGGATTACATTAGCTGAAATGCCTGACAAAAAGGTGAGAGGACCGGTAGAGAGCATATACATCCAGAGGTTAGGCATGGCCCTGGTTGAAGAATAGGGCCATCCACCCATCTCAAAAATATTAACACAGAATTGTCCCTCTCTAAAGGAAATGTAGGGACAAAGAGTGGAGCAGAGACTGAAGGAAAGGCCATCCAGAGACTGTCTCACCTAGGGATCCATCCCATATACAGGCACTAAACCCAGACAATATTGCTGATGCCAAGAAGCACTTGCTGACAGGAGCCTGGTATACCTGGCTCCTGAGATGCTCTGCCAGAGCCTGACCAATACAGATGTGGATGTAAACAATCAACTATTAGACTGAGCAAGGGGACCCCAATGGAAGAGTTAGGAGAAGGACTGAAGGAGCTGAAGGGGTTTGCAATCCTATAGGAAGAACAAAAATATTCACCAACCAGACCCACTAGAGCTCCCAGAGAGTAAACCACCAACCAAAGTGTACATATGTAGGGACCCATGGCTCTAGCTGCATATGTAGCAGAGGATTGCCTTATCTGCCTGCCGCCAATGGAAGGAGAGTCCCTTGGTTCTCTGGAGGTTTGATGTCCCAGAACAGGGGAATGCTAGGGCAGTGAGACAGGAGTGGTTGGGTGGGGGAACACCCTCATAGAAGTAGTGGTAAGGGGGATGGGATAGAGGGGTTTGCAGAAGGGCAACCAGGAAGAGGGATACAATTTGAAAAGGAAACAAATAGAATAATCAATAAAAATGCAGAAAAAGCAAAAAAAAATGAATTTTAACTGAACACCACTGGAATAGTTAAATTTAGTTATTAATCAAATATTACTGAAAGTGAATTGGGACTTAAGGCATGCGAGTCACAACACATACACACACACATACACACACACTATTTTCTATCACATAAACTAAATGGAAATAACTTTATTTACACAAATGACAAGACTGAAATAAACAACAAAATAACATAAATAATAATGTGCTTTGAGATTCTATTTCTGTTTGCATATTACACATTTAATTGACATCTATCATAATTAATCTTTAATAATGAAATACTTGGTAACCAATAAACACAATTTTTTTGGAAAAAATAAAGAGTCTTACTTGTTCAATATGTTGCATTAGTGTGACCAGTGAAAATCATGCTTAAAACAGTTTTAACAGCAGTCAGCATCATTACTAAAATGCACTTTCTGTTGTTTTAAAAAATTATCCTTAGATTTAGAAAGCTACTCTACATCTGATGATGACAGATTTTTCATTTGGGGTCAACAAGTAAGAACCTGGAGGCAAGTGCTAAAATAACTTATCTCCTTTTGATTTATTAGCAAAAATTAAGTGAAATATTTAGAAATTTCAGTGAAAATAAATTCTCTGGATAGTGTTGAAGGTTGACTTAAGTAGTATTTATTGAATATAGCATTGTGTGTGTGTATATATATATATATATATATACATATACATATATATCACAAATAATTTAGTACAGAGTCAAAGGAAAGACCCCAGATTATAACCTTCTTTCTGCACAAGCATTAGAACATGGGCATGACCTTCCAACTCCGAAGAGTGTCAGATGTGGTGGCGTGCACCTGTATTCTCAATTCTGGGGAAATGTAATAGATTTCCTATTGTTCCCTAGCCAGCCTTTGTAGCCAAATAGGCAAAACTTAGGCCCCAGTGAGAAATCCCATCTCTGCACAAATCACAGATGATTCTTGAAGACTAACATACTATATAATCTCTGCCCTGTTCTGAATATACACACACAGAATATCCCCTGGCATCAAAAATGGTAAACAAAACTTGTACTTCTTTTATGATGTATGTAAAGAATGTTAATATGTGTTTTGGAATGCTATAGGGTTACAGTTTTATAACCTGAAGATAAAGAAATATTCAAGATCCTTGGGTACAGGCACCATAGTATATAGAGCTAATGTTACACTTATATATTCATGCATATAAAGGCATATGACAGAGATACATAAGGTAACTTGGAAGAAAAATGCTAGTTATACTGCTTCAGAGACTTACTGGAGAGCTGCTGTATTCTAAGATTCAAGTTAAAATGATCAGAAGAAATCACCTAGACAACTTGTTCCTGTAGGGCACTGTTCTTGAGAAAATAAAATCTCACTTAGTAAATCTCTCTGGTAAGGTATACTCTATATGCAAGGTGAACTGGGTCTAGTAATTTGGGTTCTTGTTTCGCATTTTAGTTGGCAGTGGTGGTAAAACTGATTTCTATTTGGCTGCTAGAAGAACGTATCCCCTACAGTGTATAAGTTTACATCGAACATGAATTTTAGTTTAGTTGTGCTCATTCTTTTTCTTATAATGATCCTATCGTCTATCAGAGTCTCTTGTCCACGTCACTTTACTTTATATAAATAACTTCAGATAAGTTCTCATTTCTTCACTTGATAATCATAACTATAAATTATTCTTATCATATCTCCAATAAAACTCACTTGGCATTTTTTGTCTACCCTTGAGCTGATGAATTCTCTTCTATTAGGTTCTCAGTCTTCACCTCTATTTAAACTTATAAAGATAAATAGACTTGTTTTATTTTCATTTTAATAAATTTGAACCTTAATTCATAGAACATTTAAGGCAAATGGTATCTGCTCAGTAAATAATTCTTTAATTCTGGCGGCATTTATAAAAAGGAATACACACACACACACACACACAATATTTCATTAAATTTAGCATCCTCAAACCTACAAGTAGAGAGCTGATAAACAATTGTATTACTCAAAAAAGAGCGCAATTCTCAGCAGCCGCAAACTTTTTAAAGTAATACAGCAAATATACCAGGGAGATAAAGTTGATGCCTACTTCAAATTTCAGATGTTGGCAAGAATCTTTCCTTTCTCTGTCCGTATAGCTCTTATCTGGCCCAGAAAGTATGCCTTGACCGATTTTATATCAAATAAATAAGGAACAAGAATACAATGTCGCTGTAAGTATGAATTTCATCATCTTTTCAGCCATTTCGTGAGAGAATCGTGTATCAGCTCTCTCATACAACGAGTGTCATGGCCATTATGAGCCACCTATGGAAAAATCAGAAAACACAGTCAAACCACCATTTTTTTCTGTACTTCTTATAAGAAATTCTAATTGAGGAAGTTATGTTGTCAACACTTGCTGGAGCCTACCCTGTCTTCTGAGGGAACAGTGAACAAAGGGTTTATACACTGGTTTCACATAGATTAAACTTTCTCTCTCACTTCTTTCATTTTTATTTATAATTATTTTATTAGCACATGCTAAGTATAAAGTTAAGTTATGCCATATATATATATATATATATATACATATATATATATGTGTGTGTGTGTATGTGTGTGTGTGTAAGAGATATCATATAGCAAATAATATAAAATACATTACATGTGTGTGTAAGAGAGAGATCATAATATAACAGATATATTATAAAATATATTATATATATGTGTGTATATGATAAACATTAACATATTTAACCCTATTGAACTCTTATATTCCCACTTTCACAGATCTTCTTTCTATTTTCATTTGGTACATTATTTACTTTCATGTCTTTTCTTACCTATGCTCCCTTTAAAGTTTTATTTATTTTTACTTTATATATGTGAATGCTTGCCTGCATGCATGTATGTGCAGTGTCCAAGGTCATAAAGGTTTGTCAGATCCCCTGGAATTGGCATTTCAGACAAATGCAAGCTACCTAGTAGAAACTGACCCCTTGTGAACCCCAGGTTGAGAATCAGCATTCTAATTATTTATAACTGTGCGTAGCAAATGAAGAATACAAACATGCCATTTGGAAAGTGAGGAAAATTTCCGTTGACCTTTGAAACTGTTTCACAATAGATAGATAGATAGATAGATAATCCACAGAAAGTTTGCAGTGTGTGAGACATTGGATAACTTAACACTAAAAGGGACACCTCCATCAAATCCCTCCTTTCAGGGCACAGGACACATTGAAGAAGAATACTCACAGCTGGTGCAAGACACAGAGGAGAAGTACACCAAGGAACCAGGTCCTTCTAGGCACAGCGGGGCTGGCATGCATGTGAACTGACAGAGAATGAGGCAGCCAGCACAGGGGTTGCAAAAGCCAAAGCCAGATGAGGTCATACAGCTAAAAGAATTGGTTGCTTCTGAGGCGGCGCCATTTTCGGCTCCAGACAACAGACCACCTTCCTGGTGAGAGCACAGGGGTCTGCCCGGCCTGAGAGGTTTCTGCCTCAGGCTCCACGGGAGCCACCTTGGTTCCGGGACTCCTCGGAGGGCAGGCTGCACAGGTGAGGGTGTGGAATACAGAGGCCAGCAGTTTCTGGGACAGTCTAGAGCCAGAGACCTTCTGAGGCGGCGCCACTTTCTGCTCCAGACAACCGGCCACCTCCCTGGCCAAAGCAACACAGCTTCTGGGAAAGATCCTGTTTTGGGCCTTCATTTCAGCCAGGAGGAGGTCCAAACACCAGATAACTGTGCACCTTCTCTGAAAGAGGAGAGCTTGCCTGCAGAGACTGCTCTCTGACGACTGAAACTCAGAGGAGAGAGCTAGTCTCCCACATCTGCTGATAGAGGGTAACAAAATCAACAGAGGAACAATCTCTAAACAAAGACAACTATAACAACTAACTCCAGAGATTGCCAGATGGCGAAAGGTAAACATAAGAATCCTACTACAGAAACCAGGACCACTCACCATCATCAGAATCCAGAAGGCCCACTTCGCCCAGACCAGGGCATCCTAACACACCTGAAAAGGTAGACCTGGATTTAAAAGCATATCTCATGATGATGGTAGAGGACATAAAGAAGGACTTTAATAACTCACTTAAAGAAATACAGGAGAACACTGCTAAAGAGTTACAAGTCCTTAAAGAAAAACAGGAAAACACAACCAAACAGGTAGAATTCCTTATAGAAAAACAGGAAAACACATCCAAACAGATGATGGAAATGAACAAATCCATACTAGACCTAAAAAGGGAAGTAGACACAATAAAGAAAACCCAAAGTGAGGCAACGCTGGAGATAGAAACCTTAGGAATGAAATCTGGAACCATAGATGCCAGCATCAGCAACAGAATACAAGAGATGGAAGAGAGAATCTCAGGTGCAGAAGATTCCATAGAGAACATCGGCACAACAATCAAAGAAAATGGAAAATGCAAAAAGATCCTAACTCAAAACATCCAGGAAATCCAGGACACAATGAGAAGACCAAACCTACGGATAATAGGAGTGGATGAGAATGAAGATTTTCAACTCAAAGGACCAGCAAACATCTTCAACAAAATTATTGAAGAAAACTTCCCAAATCTAAAGAAAGAGATGCGCATGAATATACAAGAAGCCTACAGAACTCCAAATAGACTGGGCCAGAAAAGAAATTCCTCCGGACACATAATAATCAGAACAACAAATGCACTAAATAAAGATAGAATACTAAAAGTAGTAAGGGAAAAAGGTCAAGTAACATATAAAGGCAAGCCTATCAGAATTACACCAGATTTTTCAACAGAGACTATGAAAGCCAGAAGAGCCTGGACAGATGTTATACAGACACTAAGAGAACACAAATTCCAGCCCAGGCTACTATACCCAGCCAAACTCTCAATTACCATAGATGAAGAAACCAAAGTATTCCACGACAAAACTAAATTAACACATTATCTCTCCACGAATCCAGCCCTTCAAAGGATAATAACAGAAAAAAACCAATACGAGGACGGGAACCACGCCCTAGAAAAAACAAGAAGATAATCCCTCAACAAACCTAAAAGAAGACAGCCACAAGAACAGAATGCCAACTTTAACAACAGAAATAACAGGAAGCAACAATTACTTTTCCTTAATATCTCTTAATATCAATGGACTCAACTCCCCAATAAAAAGACATAGACTAACAAACTGGCTACAAAAACAAGACCCAACATTTTGCTGCTTACAGGAAACTCATCTCAGAGAGAAAAAGATAGACACTACCTCAGAATGAAAGGCTGGAAAACAATTTTCCAAGCAAATGGTATGAAGAAACAAGCTGGAGTAGCCATTCTAATATCTAACAAAATCGACTTCCAACCCAAAATAATCAAAAAAGACAAGGAGGGGCACTTCATACTCATCAAAGGTAAAATCCTCCAAGAGGAACTCTTAATTCTGAATATCTATGCTCCAAATACAAGGGCAGCCACATTCATTAAAGACACTTTAATAAAGCTCAAAGCACATGTTGCACCTCACACAATAATAGTGGGAGACTTCAACACACCACTTTCACCAATGGACAGATCATGGAAACAGAAACTAAACAGGGACACACTGAAACTAACAGAAGTGATGAAACAAATGGACTTAACAGATATCTACAGAACATTTTATCCTAAAACAAAAGGATATACCTTCTTCTCAGCACCTCATGGTACCTTCTCCAAAATTGACCACATAATTGGTCACAAAACAAGCCTCAACATATACAAAAATATTGAAATTGTCCCATGCATTCTATCAGATCCCAATGGACTAAGGCTGATCTTCAATAACAAAATAAAAAATAGAAAACCAACATTCACGTGGAAACTGAACAACACTCTTCTCAATGATACCTTGGTCAAGGAAGGAATAAAGAAAGAAATTAAGGACTTTTTGGAGTTTAATGAAAATGAAGCCAAAACATACCCAAACTTATGGGACACAATGAAAGCATTCCTAAGAGGAAAACTCATAACTCTGAGTGCCTCCAAAAAGAACCTAGAGAGAGCACACATTAGCAGCTTGAGAACACACCTAAAAGCTCTAGAACAAAAGGAAGCAAATTCACCCAAGAGTAGTAGACAGCAGGAAATAATAAAAATCAAAGCTGAAATCAACCAAGTGGAAACAAGAAGATCTATTCAAAGAATCAACCATCCAGGAGCTGGTTCTTTGAGAAAATCTACAAGATAGATAAACCCTTAGCCAGACTCACTAGAGGGCACAGGGAAAACATCCTAATTAACAAAATCAGAAATGAAAAGGGAAACATAAAAACAGATCCTGAAGAAATCCAAAACACCATCAGATCCTTCTAGTAAAGTCTATACTCAACAAAACTGGAAAACCTGGATGAAATGGACAAGTTTCTAGAAAGATACCAGGTACCAAAGCTAAATCAAGATCAGGTTAATGATGTAAACAGTCCTATATCCCCTAAAGATATAGAAGTAGTCATTAATAGTCTCCCAACCAAAAAAAGCCCAGGACCAGATGGGTATAGTGCAGAGTTCTATCAGATCTCACCCTACCTATTCAACATTGTACTTGAAGTCCTAGCCAGAGCAATTAGACAACAAAAGGAGATCAAGTGGATACAAATTGGAAAGGAAGAAGTCAAAATATCACTTTTTGCAGACGGTATGATAGTATATATAAGTGACCCTAAAAATTCCACCATAGAACTCCTAAGCCTGATAAACAGCTTCAGTGAAGTAGCTGGATATAAAATTAACTCAAACAAGTCAATGGCCTTTCTCAACACAAAGAATAAACAGGCTGAGAAAGAAATTAGGGAAACAACAACCTTCTCAATAGTCACACATAATATAAGATACCTTGGCATGACTCTAACTAAGGAAGTGAAAGATCTGTATGATAAGAACTTCAAGTCTCTAAAGAAAGAAATTAAAGAAATCTCATAAGATGGAAAGATCTCCCATGCTCATGGATTGGCAGGATCAACATTGTAAAAATGGCTATCTTGCCAAAAGCAATCTACAGATTCAATGCAATCCCCATCAAAATTCCAACTCAATTCTTCAACGAATTAGAAAGGGCAATCTGCAGATTCATCTGGAATAATAAAAAACCTAGGATAGCAAAAACTCTTCCAAGGATAAAAGAACCTCTGGTGGAATCAGCATGCCGGACTTAAAACTGTACTACAGAGCAATTGTGATCAAAACTGCATGGTACTGGTATAGTGACAGACAAGTAGAAAAATGGAACAGAATTGAAGACCTAGAGATGAATCCACACACCTATGGTCACCTGATCTTTGACAAGGGAGCTAAAACCCTGCAGTGGAAAAAAGACAGCATTTTCAACAAATCGTGCTGGCACAATTGGGGTTATCATGTAGAAGAATGCAAATTGATCCATTTCTATCTCCTTGTACTAATGTCAAATCTAAGTGGATTAAGGAACTTCACATAAAACCAGAGACACTGAAACTTATAGAGGAGAAAGTAGGGAAAAGCCTCAAAGATATGGGTACAGGGGGAAAATTCCTGAATAGAACAGCAATGGCTTGTGCTTGTGTGTGAATCAATAAATGGGACCTCATAAAATTGCAAAGCTTCTGCAAAGAAAAAGACACCGTCAATAAGACAAAAAGGCTACCAACAGATTGGGAAAGGAACTTTACCTATCCCAAATCGGATAGGGGACTAATATCCAATATATATAAAGAACTCAAGAAGGTGGACTCCAGAAAATCAAATAAACCCATTAAAAATGGGGCTCAGAGCTGAACAAAGAATTCTCACCTGAGGAATACCGAATGGCAGAGAAACACCTGAAAAAATGTTCAACATCATTAATTATCAGGGAAATGCAAATCAAAACAACCCTGAGATTCCACTTCACTCCAGTCAGAATTGCTAAGATAAAAAACTCAGGTGACAGCAGATGCTGGCGAGGATGTGGAGAAAGGGGAACACTCCTCCATTATTGGTGGGATTGCAAGCTTGTACAACCACTCTGGAAATCAGTCTGGCAGTTCGTTAGAAAATTGGACATAGTACTACTGGAGGATCCCGCAATACCTCTCCTGGGCATATATCCAGAAGATGTCCCAACCGGTAAGAAGGACACATGCTCCACTATGTTCATAGCAGCCTTGTTTATAATTGCCAGAAGCTGAAAGAACCCAGATGCCCCTCAACAGAGGAATGGATACAGAAAATGTGGTACATTTACACAATGGAATACTACTTAGCTATTAAAAAATGAATTTATGAAATTCCTAGGCAAATGGATGAACCTGGAGGGTATCATCCTGAGTGAGGTAACCCAATCACAAAGGAACTTGCACAATATGTACTCACTGATAAGTGGATATTAGCCCAGAAACTTAGGATACCCAAGATATAAGATACAACTTGCCAAACGCATGAAATTCAAGAAGAATGAAGACCAAAGTGTGGACACTTTACCCTTTCTTAGAAATGGGAACAAAACACCCATAGAAGGAGTTACAGAGACAAAATTTGGAGCTGTGACGAAAGGATGGACCATCTAGTGATTGCCATATGCAGGGATCCACCCCATAATCAGCTTCCAAACGCTGACACCATTGCATACACTAGCAAGATTTTGCTGAAAGGACCCAGATATAGCTCTCTCTTGTGAGACTATGCCGGGGCCTAGCAAACACAGAAGTGGATGATCACAGTCAGCTAATGGATGGATCACAGGGCTCCCAATGGAGGAGCTAGAGAAATTACCCAAGGATCTAATGGGAACTGCAACCCTATAGGTGGAACAACAATATGAACTAACCAGTACCCTGGAGCTCTTGTCTCTAGCTGCATATGTATCAAAAGATGGCCTAGTTGGCCATCACTGCAAAGAGAGGCCCATTGGACTTGCAAACTTTATATGCCCCAGTACAGGGGAACGCCAGGGCCAAAAAGGGTGAGTGGGTGGTTAGGGGATTGGGGGTGGGTGGGTATGGGGGTCCTTTGGGATAGCATTGAAAATGTAAACATGTAAAATACCTAAAAAAAAAAAAAAGAATTTAGGAGAAAAAAAGAAAAAGAAAAGAAAATATTCAAAGTATGTAAGTAAGTAAGTAAGTAAATAAATAAATAAATAAATAAAAGACTGCCCCAGATATTAATCATCTAAAAAAAAAAAAAAAAAAAAAAAGAAAAAAAAAAAGAATTGGTTGCATGGCCCTATTACTAACACAGAAGGGATCTCCATTGATAGTCAGTAGAATCTGAGAAATTAATTTTCTCCAAAGAAGTCTCACTCATACTGGTAGGCTGCATGCCCAGCCGTAGATGCTCAACAGAAAATGAACTCAAACACTGTCATTTAAAGTTCTTTGTTTCACAGTGTTAAATCGGGGCTTTTTTTTTTGATGTTTGTTTGGTTCTTTTTTTTTTTTTTTTTTTTTTGTTGTTGTTGTTGTTCTTGAATTTTACAAGTCTTTCATGTATATTTTTTGACCTCTGGTACCAGGTTTGAATGAAATTCCTGTGTGTGCAGATGTGTTTCCACATCTGTAGTGTTTCTGGTGCTTTTTCTTTGAATCCTTTTATTTATTTATTTTTTGTTCTATTCTGATTTGTTTGACTTTACTTAATTTATTTTATTATTATGTCTTAGGTGACTGCTTTCTAACAAGACAGAGATAGTTGTTGGATCTGGATGGGAGAAGTTGGGAGGAAATGAGAGGAGTATAGGGAGAAAGAAATGTAATCTGAATATATCATACAAAACATCTAATACTGGTAATAAATGAATAAATAAACAAATAAATAAAATTGGTAAATCAACATAGTTCAGTCTCTTCTGTAAAAAGCTTCCCAGGATACTGTTGTTAGCATTTGTAATTTTTTTATTTGTAATTAAAACTACAATGTATTTATTACATGAAACATACACAAATATTTACAGTTTTCTTTTATTGCAATTATTCAGCTTTTAGCAATTGCACTTCATAATATTAAATCATATAACATTTTTTGTTTCATCTGTAGTGAACGTATCTGCCCTAAAATCTATTCTTTTAAATTATGGTGTAGTCTTCGAATATATTTAGATAAAAACAAAGATTCCTAACCAGCATGTAAACAAATAACTGGTAATCAGAAAGGCGAGCAACATAATTTCTCAGTGAAACTTCACCCAATTAGCAATTAGCAGAGACTCTAAGAAAAAGCTCTTTTCTTTTTCCTTATTTTTCTTTTCTCTTCTCTTCTCTTCTCTTCTCTTCTCTTCTCTTCTCTTCTCTTCTCTTCTCTTCTCTTCTCTTCTCTTCTCTTCTCTTCTCTTCTCTTCTCTTCTCTCTCTCTCTCTCTCTCTCTCTCTCTCTCTCTTTTCTGTTTTTCGAGACAGGGTTTCTCTGTGTAGCCCTGGCTGTCCTGAAACTCACTCTGTAGACCAGGCTGGCCTCGAAGTCATAAATCCGCCTGCCTCTGCCTGCCAAGTGCTGGAATTAAAGCGTTCGCCATCACTGCCCAGCACGAAAGCTCTTATTAGACAGTTTTGAAAGTTTCATTGATTGTATTTTTTGTTTATAAGTGAAACCCAAAGTGTTTTAACCATACAAATTGTGAATCCTAGTAACCATGTTTTCTGGTGGCTGTCTAGCTCGAACCGCATCATAAATGCCAGACTTTTTTTTTTTTTGTCTTTGATTTTGAGGTGATTTTTCTTGTCCTTTTAAAGGCCAGTACATTTAAATACATATACTGGTAGTCTGAAACAATTAGTAACTACTTCCAAAAAGAAAGCTTAAAGAAAAATCAACATGTTACATACTTCTCCTGGACTCTCAGTACAGAAGAAATAATCAAATCACTGTAAAATGGAAAAAGAAAATTGTGGAGTCTTTAGAAAATAAATAAAAATTAAAAAGGCTGGACCATATGCCCTTTGGCAAGAGGTAACTACACCTGGGTAATTTTCTAAATACAATTACTACAAAGCCTTGGGTCTTGGATGATAGTGATGCTTAAGAGAAAATGAATACATTTCTCTCTATTTTTCTTTATAAATCTAACTCTGAGAGAGTCCAGTAGAACTCATAATGTTAGTTCTGAAAAGAGAAAGATTAAATGAGGTCACGGATGGCTAAATGTAATAAAGACTTTCTTCAGATGGTTAAAAATGTCTTTGCATATTATGTTGTCAATTATCTAATGTAGTGATATTATATAAAATATTTGCTGCTCTATCTACCGAAAAAAAAAAAAAAACTAGTATTTTTCTTTTGAAATTGTTGGCTTTATTTATTTATTTAATGAATTATTTTATTGTTACTTATGTTTGAGACAGGGTATTACTTTTTAGAATGGGTTGGCCTAGACCTTATTACCTAGGATATGCTGGGCTCAAACTCAGGGCAATCTCCTTGCCTCTGTCTCTCAATGTAATCCAGCCATTGGCTGCTTCAGCAAGGGATCACATCCAAAGATAAGATTGGGCTAGAATGCAGTGCCATACACCTTTGATCCCTCTGGCTATAATACAGGTACGCGTTTAGCACACACCTTTAATCATCTCAACAAAGTCTAATTGAGAGGCAGACAGAGTGACAAATCAGTGAAAGTTTTTACAGAATAAGTCAGAGTTAAGATAGTTGGCCATCAATGAGAAGAGAGGCCCTTGGTCTTGCGAAGATCATATGCCCCAGTACAGGGGAATGCCAGGGTGAGGAAGCAGGAGTAGGTGGGTTGGGGAGCAGGACGAGGAGGGTATAGGAGACTTTCAGGATAGCATTTGAAATGTATATGAAGAAAATATCTTAAAAAAAAAAAAGAAAGAAAAAAAAAGAAAAAAAAAGGAAAAGATATGTTCAGCTCTCAGAAAACAGAGAGAAAAGGGAGCCTACTTGAGGAGCAGCAATGGAGAGGAAGTGGAGTCAGTTCTGAAGAGTTGAGTTCAGAGAAGTTCAGTTTCTAAAGTTCAGAGGCAGTCTTTCTCAGCAGAGCAATTCAGTCAGAAGCTGGCAAAGTCCATCTTGGACAGACATTTTGACCAGAAGACCTGAGTTTAATTAGCCAACCAGAGTAAAAAAGAGCTAAAAAAGAGTGAGTTTATTCAGCAGCACATCTCAGAGGCTGTAGTATTCTAGGCATAGGTGAGCAGATGGTGACTGGAAGCTGAAGCCTTCAAGGTCTGGGACTGCAGATTATATTGTACAGAGGCTACAAGTTTCTAGACATAGGCTTGGGGACAGCAACATAGAAATTCTGTGCTCAGCCCAAGCCTCATATTCACAAAGCTTGGGTCTGGCCCTCATCTCATCACTTCATCAGAGGAAATAAAAGCAACACTTACATTTACATTCCAAATGCTGGAATTTGATGTAGTTTCTACCATTCAAAACGTTCATAAAGTAAAAAAAGTAAAATAATATTTTTAGAGTATTTGGCAAGTTATTTCAGCTTGTATCCTTAATTTTATTAAATAATAGCCTTCAGTCAGCTATGTTACATTATTTTGCAAACTTCACTGAGAAATAGTTTGTAAAACATACCGTTAATAGAGCTATACAATAAATGAAATCTACATACTTTACAAGGTGGATTTTATTTTCTCTCTTATTTCATCTGAAAATACTACAGGCTAGACAATGTATCTTTGAAACTAATTTTTTATTTGCAAAATCACTTGCAATAAAATTTTTGTAATAGTTTTCTATGTTGCATGGTCTTAAAATGTGTGTTTTGGTTTAAAAATGAACATTATAAAATAGTTGATGGAGTTTGATGCTTGTTTTCAATATAATAGGGAGGGGATACAATTTCATGAACTGGTCTGAACAGATACCAATGAGAACGCAAAATTTCCTTTGTCTTTGAATCCCGCTCAGATGCTCTTATTACCTACAATTAACATGCACTAGGTATTTGTTCTAGTATAGCTATCTAGGTAGCAAAAGCAATATTACAGTACTTGTGTTTCCTTTCCGATTTGGTGATGTTAAAAAAAAAATGGGCGTTTTGGAGTTTACTATTTAAATAGTTAAGAAGTTTTTGACAACATGTTCATGTGCTATAATTTTGAAAGTTAAGAAAGAGGACAAAATTAATATTCTCTAGGTACATTCCCTGATATAATGGCTGCACTTCAATCGCAGAGCAGAGTGAATGTTCTGTGCTACACTTTTTCTTATTCTTGGAAAGATTCCTGTTCCTTTCTGGAGGCAAATCTGCTGAATACTCTAATTGCCACACATTCCACTGAATGTTTGAATCAAAACAGTGTCAAAATCTTGAGCGCTTTGATAGTAGTTAAAATATTAAATGTATTAAATGTACTAAAAACTGCAACATTGTGTCAAATGAAAGATTCATTTCCTATGGTTCCCAGTTTGTTTGTTTGTTTGTTTGTTTGTTTGTTTTTGTTGTTGTTGTTTGTTTGTTTGTTTGTTTCTCCCACAGAGCACACTTCACCAAGCTTTCAGTTTCCCTAATTGGGCAGAGATCTCCGGAGACCTCTACCATCTAGAAGAACAGTGTCCTTTGGTTCAACTGGACTTGTATAGACAACAGGTACACAACCTTATTGCTACTTCAGAGTCCCAGATGGTTTGCAGGCAAAGACAGTGTCTGTGTATGAAATTATGGTCATGGAGAAATTGTAGGCTGACACTTTCAATCCTAAAGTTATGACTTTTAGAGACAGAAACTCTGAAAGATAATTGCACTGAGTAGAAAATTCTGAGGTTGGAAGATGCAAACTGGGACCATTATTAGATAGTTTATAGGAGGACAAAGCAAGAAGCATGATGTCACTACTTTAGTCCACAGAATGGCTTCACTGGTATCCCAACATACTGGTGCCTGCTCTCAGGCATCCGGCCTCCAGGAATGTAAGAAGCCAGCATGTGTTTTAGGCCACCCACCTCTTAGAATATTTTATGGCGGCTCAAGGTAAGTAATATGGTACATAACACAAAAAGAAAAATTGCTTGTCTAATGTCACAGAACAATAAGAAATGAAGCCGTTTGACTCCAGTGTGGTTGGGTTCAAAGATTTCACTATTAATCATATGTGATGTCAAGATTTTATTTATACCAGAAAACAAATGGGTGTTTTTTTCCTCCAGAAATTTTATAATACCCATAAATATGCATATTTCATGGAAATTAAGTTGATCCTATGAAAATGAAACAGTGTTCCTTAGATCTTAGTTGTTTTACATTATTTTTAATGAACTATTTTTCATTCACTTCTGAATTGATTGAATTTATTTCCTTTTTTTCTTTTTTTTTCCTTAAAAGTCAGGTATTTTATTAAGAATATAACCGTATGACTTTGATTCCCTAATTTATTTACCATGTAAAACAAAAGGACACGTTTGCTTGCAAAGATGGTAACTGCTTTATTTCAGAAATATTTCTGTATAATAATTTGAATGTTGTATTTTCTTATATTCTTGATACTTTGTCATTTCAATTATATTGTTAGATCGTGAAACTAATTAGTCTCGACATTATATGAATGTCAAATCAAGTTTTAATTCTGATAGTGATATTGATTCATCAAATTGAAATGTTTCCTTCTATTTAGCTTTTGGGTTTTCCTTTTCAGTTGTCAGTGGAGATCTTGAGACAGTTCACTTATATTTTGCGTATTGTATTTTATTTTTCATATGTTATCTGTCCCATATAACTTTTGAAAATTAGTGTTCATATTTTATTTTCTTAAAATACTTTATTTTAGATATTTTAATATTATACCAAATTATATTCTTTTAGTTGTTTACTATAACAATATGTATCATAGCTTTTTATGGTTTCCTTTGATTTGTTTATTGTATTTTCAGCTGTGCTTTGCCTGCATGTAAGTTTATTCACCACATGGAGAGCATGTGGATTCTAGAAGATACAGGCTTCTCTTGGATTTCACCGTGCCAGTTCTGGGATTCAAACCGGAGTCCTCTAGAATAGATACCTGTGTTCTTACCTCTTCTGGACCAGGGCTTCTTTCATTTTCTCAGGAACGCAGTGAAAAATATTATTTTTCTTTTTTTCCCTAATACCATTGTTTTTTTTTTTTCTCAGAATTATTTTGAAGGCTTTTTCTAATATATAAGTGAATGATCTTAAAACTGTCATTATTACTTGTGTTTTATTTTTTATATAATAATATGCTAACTGAAGCAATATGTTCTCTAAGGGCAAAGAAATGTTACTTTGATTTGGATTCTTTCCATTTCACATTCTCTTACAGTTCTTCATGATCGTAAGCCATAGGCTGATTATCAGGTTAAAAAGAAATATTTTGCTTCAGTTTTGTCGTTGTGAAGAAATTGGACTAAGATCATGCAAGGATAAATTAAGAGATAGGTTTTTATTTGAACAGTGGTTGCTTTCCCACCCTCAGTTTGAACCACAGAGAATAACCATTTTCATGAAGCGTTTGGGCTCTTTAGCAATGCAATATCTGTGTACTTAACTTTCCCAGCAACAGTGATCTTGGCATATTTCAGCAGGCACTTAACTCCCACTCGTCATTTAAAGGTAATTTTAAGCACTATCTTTTGCTACGATTGTTCTGTAATGTCTCTGTCTCTGGCAGAAGATTCTATCTCAAGTTCCATGGTAAACTGTATGTGCTGTCATACACTGTACTTTGGCATTTCTGTCTTTCAAAATACCAGGTATACTATGCTAAATCCTTCAAAATTCTTATTAATAACATTAAACTAAGTAAAATATTCTTCTATTTAAGAAATTACCTTGCATTTATCCAGTTTATACATGCTCAGAAACTTACGGTGCCATCCCATGTCCTTGATAAACATTCTAGTGTCCCTCTTGTTACAGGGGACCACACAGAGGGGCCTTGTAGCCTGTGCTTTAATTAGCTACAAAACCACCTAAACAAGTTTTAGTTGTAGTTTGGATAGTTTGCAGACAAGCAGCTAAGGAAACACTCTCACAAAGACATGCCTTGCTAGGTATAAGAAACCTATAAGTTTTCTGTGCTTTTTCTTTTTCTTTTGTAGATAAACAGTTACATCAATACTTACAGATAAATGGGCTCACTGGGGTTATATCCCATAGAAGAGATATGTGGCATCTATCAGTAGGCAAAACAACATTGACAACTTTCTAAATACTCAGTTGTACTGTAAATAGAGACTATTCATGACAGTATATGGTCTATCAAAGTCTCACTTTTAAGTATTTTCTTAAAATATTTTATTTTAGATATTTTAGCATTATACCAAATTATATTCTTTTAGTTGTTTACTATAACAATATGTATCATAGCTTTTTATGGTTTCCTTTGATTTGTTTATTGTATTTTTATCTGTGCTTTGCCTGCATGTAAGTTTATTCACCACATGGAGTAAATGTGGATTCTAGAAAATATAGGCTTCCATTGGATTTCACCATGCCAGTTTTGGGATTCAAACCCGAGTCCTCTAGAAGAGATACCAGTGTTTCTCTGGACCAGGGCTTGTTTCATTTTCTTAGGAACACAGTGAAAAATATTATTAAAAAGTATTTTAAGTCTATCAAAATCTCACTTTTAATCTTCTTGCTACTATTTAAAGTACATTTTCAAGAGTCTATCAATCTATATAATCTATCACCTATGTATGTATATATCTGTCTATCTATCTGTCTATCTGTCTATCTATCTATCTATCTATCTATCTATCTATCTATCATCTATCTGTCATTGATATATCTATCATTTATAGATCTTCTACCTATCAATTCTTCTGTATACTTTCATTTACTTCCCTCAATTTAATGATAAAATATGATTTTCTAGGTACTGTAAATTATTTTTAATATCCTTAGATAAAATGGACTTTGCTCTTATGTAAAAATGAGAACATATTACCATGCTAAAGAACATGCAAAATGTAGAAAAATGTATGGGCAGTAATCACTGAATACAAAAACATTATTGTTATTCTTACTAAGAACATTCACTTATCCCTACTGCACTAAAGTTATTTTGCTCTTACCATCCACTAGACTCTAGAGAGAGGTGGGGAATTCTTGTTTATAATGGAGACACCTAAAAGGTAACCTAATGATGACCTGATGATTCATATTGTGATCTTTTACTGCAAACATCTGTTAAGTAACTTGATTAAGCTAAAAGACTGTATGGATTCCCTTCAGGACCTACTAGGAGAATGTCTTATATTTCAAGTAGCATGATTTCAAATAGGTAATTATTGTGCCAACATGAACCTTAGTAGTAGGTAGGTAATCATCAATTGAATGTTTAGCTGTCATTAACAAATCAAATAACTGCAATACTCATTTCTTCTTCATTTTAATACTTACACAGTCTCTTTTGTATAAATGGTGTGTATTAAATTCTTAAGTTTTAGATTTAAAAATATCATTTCTTGTTTAGGAATATTTTGTCTGTATATATTACATGCTTGCTTTGTTTTGCGCTCATGGAGGACAAAAAATATGGTCAGACCTCTGGAACTAGAGTTATGGATAATGTGAGCTGTTTGTGTGCATGCATGTTTGTGTGTGTATGTGTGTGTGTTTAACCAAACCAATGATTTTTGCTGTAAAACAGTGACTTGCTGCAAAATCAGCAAGTACTCTTAACTGTAGAGACAACTCTCCAGTCTCTAATTCATGTTATGAAATGACAGTCAAAATATTTGTTATCAAAAATTAAAACTATTGCATGGATGCTTTTATACATTTTATGCCTATACATACTCCATCTTAGTCAGTGTTCAGTTGCTGTAATGAAACATCATGACCATGGAAATGCTTTAAAAAAAGGATTTCTTTTTCTCTTCTCTTCTCTTCTCTTCTCTTCTCTTCTCTTCTCTTCTCTTCTCTTCTCTTCTCTTCTCTTCTCTTCTCTTCTCTTCTCTTCTCTTCTCTTCTCTTCTCTCTTTCTTTCTTTCTTTCTTTCTTTCTTTCTTTCTTTCTTTCTTTCTTTCTTTCTTTCTTTCTTTCTTTCTTTTTTAAGAGATGAAGACCGAAGCCAGGACCTTGCTCTTGCTAGGCAAGTGCTCTACCACTGAGCTAAATCCCCAACCCCAAGGATTTTTTTTTTAATTAATATTTTATCCTTCTGCCCCAAATCCAAATTCTGACTGTTTCACATCCCATACTTCCTCTCTATCCCCCTGTCTCCGTGTGGATGTCCCTACCCACCCCCGCACATGACCTCTAAACACTCTGGGGCCTCCAGTCTCTTGAGGTTTAGATGTATCATCTATGAATGAACACAGACACAGAAGTCCTGTACTGTATATGTGTTAGGTGTCTCATATCAGCTAGTGTATGCTGTCTGTTTGGTGGTCCAGTGTTTGAGGGATCTTGTGGGTCCATATTGAGACTACTGGTCCTCCTACGGGGTTGCCCTTCTCCTCAGCTTCTAACAGTCTTCCCTAATTCAACAGCAGGGGTCAGTTGCTTCTGTCCATTGGTTGGGTGCAAATATCTGCAGCTGACTCTTTCAGCTCCTTGTTGGGTCTTTCAGAGGTCAGTCATGATAGGTCCTTTTTGTGAGCTCTCTTTATGCTCAGTAATAGTGTCAGGCCTTGGGATCTCCCCTTGAGTTGGATCCCACTTTGGGCCTGTCTCTGGACCTTCTTTTCCTCAGGATTCTCTCCATTTTCATCCTTGAAATTCTTTCAGACAGGAGCAGTTATGGATCAGAGTTGTGACTGTGGGATGGCAACCCCATCCTTCACTTGATGTCCTGTCTTCCAGCTGGAGGTGGGCTCTATTAAGTTCCCTCTTCCTACTGTCTGGCAGGTCCCTCTCTTTGAGTCTTGAGAGTCTCTCACCTCCCAGGTCTCTGGTGCGTTCTGGAGACCCCCCCCCCATCGCCAATCTCCTATTTCCTGAGGTTGCCTGTTTCCATTCTTTCTGCTGGCCCTCAGGGCTTCAGTCCTTTTCCTTTACCCAATGCCAGATCAGATTCCCCTCTCCTACCCACTCCCTCTGCTTATCAACTCACCCACTCCTGCTTCCCTGTCCTGGCATTCCACTACACTGGGACATTGAGCCTTCACAAGACCAAGGGCCTCTCCTCTCATTGATGTCCCACAAGGATAAATATGTGTCTGGAGCCTTAATATCCACGTATTAGTGAGTATGTACCATGCACATCGTTTTGGGTCTGAGTTACCTCTCTCAGGGTGACATTTTCTAGTTCCTTAAAAACTCAGGATGTCCTTGTTCTTAATATCTGAGTAGTATTCTGTTGTGTAAATGAACCATATTTTCTGTATCCATTCTTCTGTTGTGGGACATCTAGGTTGTTTCCAGCTTTTGGCTATCACAAATAAGTGAACATAGTGGAACACAAGTGCCTGTAGCATGGTGGGGCATCTTTTGGGTATATTAGCTGGGTCTTCAGGTAGTTCTATTTCCAATTATCTGATGAACCTCCAGATTGATTTCCAGAGTGGTTGTACCAGTTTGCAGTTCCACCAGCAATGAAGGAGTGTTCCTCTTTCTCCACATCCTCTCCAATATGTGTTGTCACCTGAAGTTTTTATCTTAGCCATTCTGATTGGTATAAGGTAGAATCACAGGGTCGTTTTGATTTGCATTTCTCTGATCAATAAGGACTTTGAACATTTCTTTAGCTGTTTCTCAGCCATTTGAGATTCCTCAGTTGTGAATTCTTGGTTTAGTTCTATACTACCCCCTTTTTTTGTGATTAACTTCTTGAGTTCTTTATATATTTGGATATTAGCCCTCTATTGGATTTTATTTGGAACTTGATTACTTTGTTGTCTTCTGAGAGTTCTACATCTGGATCTGCATGCAAAAGAATGAGAGAAACACTGTGCCTGGCTTGAGAATTTGAAACCTCAAAGACCACATTCAATTAAACACTTCTTCCAAAACTGTCACACCTGCTCCATCAAGGCCATGCTTCCTAATATCACCATTCTTTCTTACTAAGCACAAACATTTTATACCAAATGGGGGCTTTTCTTTTTTTTTTTAAAGATTAATTGTGTGTGTGTGTGTGTGTGTGTGTGTGTGTGTGTGTGTGTGTGTGTGCAGATGCCTGTGGAGACCAGAGGCATTGGGTCCCCAGGAACAGGAATATTATACAGGCAGTTGTGAGGTTCCCCCAAGTGGCTGCTTAGAATTGAACTCTGTTCTGTCAAAGCAGTACTTGCTCATAACTACTGATCTATCTCTCCAGCCTCTCTATTTATGTTTTTTTTTTTTGTTTGTTTGTTCCATTTTTTATTAGGTATTTAGCTCATTTACATTTCCAATGCTATACCAAAAGTTCCCCATACCCATCCACCCCCACTCCCCTACCCACCCACTCCCCATTTTTGGCCCTGGCATTCCTCCCCTGTACTGGGACATATAAAGTTTGCGTGTCCAATGGGCCTCTCTTTCCAGTGATGGCCGACTAGGCCATCTTTTGATACATATGCAGCTAGAGTCAAGAGCTCCCGGGTACTGGTTAGTTCATAATGTTGTCCCACCTATAGGGTTGCAGATCCCTTTAGCTCCTTGGGTACTTTCTCTAGCTCCTCCATTGGGAGCCCTGTGATCCATCCATTAGCTGACTGTAAGCATCCACTTCTGTGTTTGCTAGGCTCAGGCATAGTCTCACAAGAGACAGCTACATCTGGGTTCTTTCGATAAAATCTTGCTAGTGTATGCAATGGTGTCAGCGTTTGGATGCTGATTATGGGGTGGATAACTGGATATGGCAGTCTCTATATGGTCCCTCCTTTCGTCTGAGCTCCAAACATTGTCTCTGTAACTCCTTCCATGGGTGTTTTGTTCCCACTTCTAGGGAGGGGCATAGTGTCCACACTTCAGTCTTCATTTTTCTTGAGTTTCATGTGTTTAGCAAATTGTATCTTATATCTTGGGTATCCTAGGTTTTGGGCTAATATCCACTTATCAGTGAGTACATATTGTGTGAGTTCCTTTGTGAATGTGTTACCTCACTCAGGATGATGCCCTCCAGGTCCATCCATTTGGCTAGGAATTTCATAAATTCATTCTTTTTAATAGCTGAGTAGTACTCCATTGTGTAGATGTACCACATTTTCTGTATCCATTCCTCTGTTGAGGAGCATCTGGGTTCTTTCAAGCTTCTGGCAATTATAAATAAGGCTGCTATGAACATAGTGGAGCATGTGTCCTTCTTACCAGTTGGGGCATCTTCTGGATATATGCCCAGGAGAGGTATTGCTGGATCCTCCAGTAGTACTATGTCCAATTTTCTGAGGAACCGCCAGACTGATTTCCAGAGTGGTTGTACAAGCCTGCAATCCCACCAACAATGGAGGAGTGTTCCTCTTTCTCCACAGCCACGCCAGCATCTGCTGTCACCTGAATTTTTGATCTTAGCCATTCTGACTGGTGTGAGGTGGAATCTCAGGGTTGTTTTGATTTGCATTTCCCTGATGATTAAGGATATTGAACATTTTTTCAGGTGCTTCTCTGCTATTCGGTATTCCTCAGGTGAGAATTCTTTGTTCAGTTCTGAGCCCCATTTTTTAATGGGGTTATTTGATTTTCTGAAGTCCACCTTCTTGAGTTCTTTATATATGTTAGATATTAGTCCCCTATCTGACTTAGGGTAGGTAAAGATCCTTTCCCAATCTGTTGGTGGTCTTTTTGTCTTATTGACGGTGTCTTTTGCCTTGCAGAAACTTTGGAGTTTCATTAGGTCCCATTTGTCAATTCTCGATCTTAAAGCACAAGCCATTGCTGTTCTGTTCAGGAATTTTTCCCCTGTGCCTATATCTTCAAGGCTTTTCCCCACTTTCTCCTCTATAAGTTTCAGTGTCTCTGGTTTTATGTGAAGTTCCTTGATCCACTTGGATTTGACCTTAGTACAAGGAGATAAGTATGGATCGATTCCCATTCTTCTACATGATAACAACCAGTTGTGCCAGCACCAATTATTGAAAATGCTGTCTTTTTTCCACTGGATGGTTTTAGCTCGCTTGTCGAAGATCAAGTGACCATAGGTGTGTGGGTTCATTTCTGGGTCTTCAATTCTATTCCATTGGTCTACTTGTCTGTCTCTATACCAGTACCATGCAGTTTTTATCACAGTTGCTCTGTAGTAAAGCTTTAGGTCAGGCATGGTGATTCCACCAAAGGGTCTTTTATCCTTGAGAAGAGTTTTTGCTATCCTAGGTTTTTTGTTATCCCAGATGAATTTGCAAATTGCTCCTTCTAATTCATTGAAGAATTGAGTTGGAATTTTGATAGGGTTTGCATTGAATCTGTAGATTACTTTTGGCAAGATAGCCATTTTTACAATGTTGATCCTGCCATTCCATGAGCATGGGAGATCTTTCCCTCTTCTGAGATCTTCTTTAATTTCTTTCTTCAGATACTTGAAGTTTTTATCATAGAGATCTTTCACTTCCTTAGTTAGAGTCACGCCAAGATATTTTATATTATTTGTGACTATTGAGAAGGGTGTTGTTTCCCTAGTTTCTTTCTCAGCCTGTTTATTCTTTGTGTAGATAAAGGCCATTGACTTGTTTGAGTTTATTTTATATTAAGCTACTTCACCGAAGCTGTTTATCAGGTTTAGGAGTTCTCGTGGAATTTTTAGGGTCACTTATGTATACTATCATATCATCTGCAAAAAGTGATATTGTCACTTCCTCTTTTCCAATTTTTATCCCCTTGATCTCCTTTTTGTTGTCGAATTGCTCTGGCTAATACATCAAGTACTATGTTGAAAAGGTAGGGAGAAAGTGGGCAGCCTTGTCTAGTCCCTGATTTTAGTGGGATTGCTTCCAGCTTCTCTCCATTTACTTTGATGTTGGCTACTGGTTTGCTGTAGATTGCTTTTATCATGTTTAGGTATGGGCCTTCAATTCCCAATCTATCCAGAACTTTTATCATTAATGGGTGTTGGATCTTGTCAAATGCTTTTTCTGCATCTAACGAGATGACCATGTGGTTTTTGTCTTTGAGTTTGTTTATATAATAGATTACATTGATGGATTTTCGTATATTAAACCATCCCTGCATCCCTGGAATAAAACCTACTTGGTCAGAATGGATGATTGCTTTAATGTGTTCTTGGATTCGGTTAGCGAGAATTTTATTGAGGATTTTTGCATCAATATTCATAAGAGAAATTGGTCTGAAGTTTTCTATCTTTGTTGGATCTTTCTGTGGTTTAGGTATCAGAGTAATAGTGGCTTCATAAAATGAGTTGGGTAGAGTACCTTCTACTTCTATTTTGTGAAATAGTTTGTGCAGATCTGGAATTAGATCTTCTTTGAAGGTCTGATAGAACTCTGCACTAAACCCATCTGGTCCTGGGCTTTTTTTGGCTGGGAGACTATTAAGAACTGCTTCTATTTCTTTAGGGGATATGGGACTGTTTAGATGGTCAACTTGATGCTGATTCAACTTTGGTATCTGGTATCTGTCCAGAAATTTGTCCATTTCGTCCAGATTTTCCAGTTTTGTTGAGTATAGCCTTTTCTAAAAGGATCTGATGGTGTTTTGGATTTCTTCAGGATCTGTTGTTATGTCTCCCTTTTCTTTTCTGATTTTGTTAATTAGGATATTTTCCCTGTGCCCTCTAGTTAGTCTAGCTAAGGGTTTATCTATCTTGTTGATTTTCTCAAAGAAACAACTCCTCATTTGGTTAATTCTTTGAATAGTTCTTGTTTCCACTTGGTTGATTTCACCCCTGAGTTTGATTATTTCCTGCCGTCTACTCCTCTTGGGTGAATTTGCTTCCTTTTTTCTAGAGCTTTTAGATGTGTTGTCAAGCTGCTAGTATGAGCTCTCTCCCGTTTCTTCTTGGAGGCACTCAGAGCTATGAATTTCCCTCTTAGAAATGCTTTCATTGTGTCCCATAGGTTTGGGTACATAGTGCCTTCATTTCCATTAAACTCTAAAAAGTCTTTAATTTCTTTCTTTATTCCTTCCTTGACCAAAGTATCATTGAGAAGAGTGTTGTTCAGTTTCCACGTGAATGTTGGCTTTCCATTATTTATGTTGTTATTGAAGATCAGCCTTAGGCCATGGTGGTCTGATAGGATACATGGGACAATTTCGATATTTTTGTATCTGTTGAGGCCTGTTTTGTGACCAATTATATGGTCAATTTTGGAGAAGGTCCTGCGAGGTGCTGAGAAGAAGATATATCCTTTTGTTTTAGGATAAAATGTTCTGTAGATATCTGTCAGGTCCATTTGTTTCATAACTTCTGTTAGTTTCACTGTGTCCCTGTTTAGTTTCTGTTTCCACGATCTGTCCATTGATGAAAGTGGTGTGTTGAAGTCTCCCACTATTATTGTGTGAGGTGCAATGTGTGCTTTGAGCTTTACTAAAGTGTCTTTAATGAATGTGGCTGCCCTTGCATTTGGAGCGTAGGTATTAAGAATTGAGAGTTCCTCTTGGAGGATTTTACTTTTGATGAGTATGAAGTGTCCCTCCTTGTCTTTTTTGATAACTTTGGGTTGGAATTTGATTTTATCCGATATTAGAATGGCTACTCCAGCTTGTTTCTTCAGACCATTTGCTTGGAAAGTTGTTTTCCAGCCTTTCACTCTGAGGTAGTGTCTGTCTTTTTCCCTGAGATGGGTTTCCTGTAAGCAGCAGAATGTTGGGTCCTGTTATTGTAGCCATTCTGTTAGTCTATGTCTTTTTATTGGGGAATTGAGTCCATTGATATTAAGAGATATTAAGGAAAAGTAATTGTTGCTTCCTTTTATTTTTGTTGTTAGAGTTGGCATTCTGTTCTTGTGGCTGTCTTCTTTTTGGTTTGTTGAGGGATTACTTTCTTGCTTGTTCTAGGGCGTGATTTCCATCCTTATATTGCTTCTTTTCTTTTCCTTTGAAGGGCTGCATTCGTGGAAAGATAATATGTGAATTTGGTTTTGTAGTGGAATACTTTGGTTTCTCCATCTATGGTAATTGAGAGTTTGGCCGGGTTTAGTAGCCTGGGCTGGCATTTGTGTTCTCTTAGTGTCTGTATAACATATGTCCAGGCTCTTCTGGCTTTCATAGTCTCTGGTGAAAAGTCTGGTGTAATTCTGATAGGCCTTCCTTTATATGTTACTTGGCCTTTCTCCCTTACTGCTTTTAATATTCTATCTTTATTTAGTGCATTTGTTGTTCTGATTATTATGTGTCGGGAGGAATTTCTTTTTTGGTCCAGTCTGTTTGGAGTTCTGTAGGCTTCTTGTATGATCATGGGCATGTCTTTCTTTATGTTTGGGAAGTTTTCTTCTATTATTTTGTTGAAGATATTAGCTGGCCCTTTAAGTTGAAAATCTTCATTCTCATCAATTCCTATTATCCGTAGTTTTGGTCTTCTCATTGTGTCCTGGATTTCCTGGATGTTTTGAGTTAGGATCCTTTTGCATTTTGTATTTTCTTTGACTGTTGTGTCGATGTTCTCTATGGAATCTTCTTCACCTGAGATTCTCTCTTTCATTTCTTGTATTCTGTTGCTGATGCTCGCATCTATATTTCCAGATCTCTTTCCTAGGGTTTCTATCTCCAGCGTTGCCTCACTTTGGGTTTTCTTTATAGTGTCTACTTCCCTTTTTAGTTCTAGTATGGTTTTGTTCATTTCCATCACCTGTTTGGATGTGTTTTCCTGTTTTTCTTTAAGGGCCTGTAACTCTTTAGCAGTGCTCTCCTGTAATTCTTTAAGTGACTTATGGAAGTCCTTCTTAATGTCCTCTATCATCATCATGAGAAATGTTTTTAAATCTGGGTCTAGATTTTCGGTTGTGTTGGGGTGCCCAGGACTAGGTGGGGTGGGAGTGCTGCGTTCTGATGATGGTGAGTGGTCTTGATTTCTGTTAGTTGGATTCTTAAGTTTGCCTTTCGCCATCTGGTAATCTCTGAAGCTAGCTGTTATAGTTGTCTCTGTTAAGAGCTTGTTCTTCAGGTGACTCTGTTAGCCTCTATAAGCAGACCTGGGAGGGTAGCTCTCTCCTTAGTTTCATTGGGCAGAGTATTCTCTGCAGGTAAGCTCTCTTCTTGCAGGGAAGGTACCCAGATATCTGGTGTTCGAACCTGCCTCCTGGCAGAAGTTGTGTTCCACTCACTAGAGGTCTTAGGATCCCGTGGGGAATCGTTTGTGGGCCCTTTCGGGTGTTGGGCGACTCTGCTCATAAGGTAGCCAGGTGCTCAAGTCGGAGGCTTTTCTTATTCAAAGCACCATATACAACAAACATAAGGAAATTGAAACTAAATTATGAGAAGCTGGAGAAAGGGGAGTCTTCATGATAATTAAATACCGCCACATAATTGGTACTCTTAAAGGTACTAGCGATGATTCATGACAGTGGAATGTCTACTTGTTTAGCTTTTACTAGATATCTTCAATTCAGAAGGATATTTACGCTACATATATGTGTGTAAATGTGTGCCTATGTGCTCAATCAAAGAGCAAGATTTTTTTGAATTAATTTATCAAAAAGAAAATTTGAAGTCAAATGTAATTTATGATTTGATCATGAAACCTGTGTGTGGGTTTATTTTTATAGCTGTAACCTATTTGTTCTTAAGTGGAAATTACCATGCTCTGGGAATTGTCAATCTCTGTCAGCCATCTCCACATTTTATCACAGCCACATGATATTATTCTTCAATCATATGTTATAAAATAAGCCAAAAATGGAAATAAAGAAAACAATTAATTTGCTTTGAATTATATGTCTTAAGTCAGGGAGCTTATATTTTAATGAACACATTTAAAATTGGCATTTTTTATCGCTCACAACGTACTTAATAGTATAGAACTATTAAGTTATTAATATTAAGAACTATACCTTGTGTTTAATGGTATAATGGAGGTGTGTAAACACATCTCATAATAAACTATTACTAATTGGTGGCATACTACCATATTTTAGTTCTTTTCATCAGAAACATCTAATCAATTAGCTCTTTTATTAAACATTGGAACAGATCAATGTCAGAGGAACGAAGAGTCTATATTTCATGTGATCACTACTTCTCAGCATGACCACATACAAGTACTGCAGACTTCCTAAATCATCCAAACATGACAGTTTTCTGATTGTAGAATTTTTGAATAGGCATGAGTATGTACTCATGATTATGTATCACTTTTGAATCAAATTTAGGTAAAATCTCACATGTTAATATTAATGTGAATGTTAATGATACATTTTGAAGACAGGTTTTATAAAGTATCATTTTATATTTTCTGTATGATCATGTTAATGTGCAATCAAAGAGCAGATTAGAAAAAACATAATGTCTATTATTTCAAAAATTTTAATGGGATTTTTCAAATGATATAATCTGCTTCGACCATGAATAATGAGAATTGCACTTCTACATTTAGTACTCTTTGTTCTGGCTACAGAACATTCTCAGAATAAGTTGGATGTAACACCTTAGCAAGGTCATGAATTCTAAAGCTAGAAAAACTTAAAATCCCCTAGAGCTTACCTGGAAACATTGCAAATAAAGCATTTAGTGCTAATGTGCCTTAAGCATGACTTTTTTTTTTAAATTCTTAGAATAAAAATGTGTAGCAGATTTAAATGATGAAACTAAGAGTCACCTAATTTGATGCTCAATATATATATTTCCCTGAAAATTTTTAATATTAAATCCATATATCCAAACACAATATCTCTAAGATATTTGTAAACAAATTAACCACAATTTTATTGATACTTTAATGTATATCTTTAAAAAATAATAATGAATATAAAATTTATATAATTTATTGCAGAGTTCCAGAACAATTTACTTAACTTAAATTATTGTATTGTACAAAGGCAAAACACTGCAAAATGGGCAAAGAGATGTCTGATCTCGTTTCTGTGTAAGCTCTCTACATTTAGCATTGACCTTGACGTGTCCTGAACAGTTTGCATTTCATGGATTTCATTGGCAGATCAGAATAAAATATCTGCATCATGTGCATCAGAAATGATATATTTGACTAGAAAACCTATGACAAAAAAGTACATACATCCCATACTCAGTCAGATGGCATATATATTGAGTATAAGCACTTCAAAGCTCTATTACATAAAATAAATCACATTTTATATTACAATTCTATAGGCATACATATCACCCAGACACTATTGCATATGCCAGCAAGATTTTGTTGAAAGGACCCTGATATAGCTGTCTCAAGTGAGGCTATGCCAGTGCCTCACAAATACAGAAGTGGATGCTCACACTCATCTATAGGATGGAACACAGGGCCCCCAATGGAGGAGCTAGAGAAAGTACCCAAGGAGCTAAAGGGGTCTGCAATTCTATAGGTGGAACAACAATATGAACTAACCAGTACCCCCAGAGCTCATGTCTCTAGCTGCCTATGTAGCAGAAGATGGCCTACTCAGCCATCACTTGGAAGAGAGGCCCCTTGGTCTTGCAAACTTTATATGCCCCAGTACAGGGGAATGCCAGAGCCAAGAAGTGGGAGTAGGTGGGTAGGGGAGCAGGGTGGAGGGAGGGTATAGGGAACGTTTGGGATAGTATTTGAAATGTAAATAAAGAAAATATCTAATAAAAAGATATGCATTTCATAAATGTATTTTTGTTTATGAATTAAATTTCATGTATTCATTCAGAAATGTAGCTAGTCATGATTCCACCATTCTTCATAACATAGTTGAAATGATGCTCTCTGACAATGTAGGGAAAGCCAGCCTAATTTAGACACACCATTGTACATCTTATCTTTTCTGTAGAGGAAAATTAAAACACAAATGAAGCCAGTGAGATTTGTTGGGTAATTTTTCTACAGGAAAGGCAACTATGTAATAAGTTGACATTCAGTGACTTATCAATAAGAATGGTTCAAAAAATCATCTATTATCCTTTCTATGTGATAGGCATTATGATCCAAATCCATACATGGCAATCTTGGTCTCATCTTTCACAACTGAATTTGTTGCTATTGTAACTCTTCTAGGTATTTGTTTCGGGAAAATAGTGATGAAAAGAGATGGCATATATATTGAGTATAAGCACTTCAAAGCTCTATTACATAAAATAAATCACATTTTATATTACAATTCTATAGGCATACATATCACTAGAATCATTTATTCTTTTATACATAACACGTGGTACCAATTATGGTTACTTGGGTATCTATCTGGTGCTCCATTTGTCTTGAGTTCAAACTGGCTTTTATTCATAGCTGTGGGACCTATAGGAACAAGTGTGGGACAAGATTCAAATGGTCCATTCCTCTTTGCATATAAGTTCATGTAAGAGAGAAATTTCTACTGGGCCCAATTTAAGCATAATTACAGCCAAGAGGTATTTTATCTTCAGTTTTACAACAGACAGAAAGTGGCATCTACACATCACCAGGCTAATGTTCTGTATTAATTCTGGGTTGTTTTTCTTAAGAGAAAAAGAACAGTGTGTGTGTGTGTGTGTGTGTGTGTGTGTGTGTGTGTGTGGTATGTGTGGTGTGTGTGTTTGTGTTTGTTTGTGTGTGTGTGTGTGTGTACGTGTGCTAGATAGATTATAGATAGGTAGATAGATACATAAATGAACTGTAGCTTAATGAAATTTGTTTTTGTAACTGACATGGCTCAGAAGATTCATATCTTCTGGTTACAAGGCAAGGAACCAGGAGAGCTGAGAGAATAATTCAGTTTAAGGTTGAATATTGGGGGAGGTAAGTGAATCTATTGGTATTATTCCCATTTTAAAAATAAGCATGTGAGATCCAAGATGGAGTTTCCAAAATCATAAGACACAGAAGTCCAAAAATCATCAGAACATTAATGTTCCAGTTAGTAAAGATTAATTATCTGGTTTGGTACAAACAAATCATCCATTAAAGCATTAAGTGGTTGTTAGAGTTTTATTAACCTAAATTGTTCTTGAAAATAATTAGTGAGCATTGGAATGAGGCCCAGTGCCTAGCCATGGGAGAGACAATGGGTGTGGGGAGAAAAATGATGCAACTACAGTTTAATTAAGTGAGAATTCAGAAATGTTAAGGTAAATATCCCATACATTTCTTCATAAACATTGATCTGAAGAAAATACATGTATATGATGTTTTTTTCCATGATGTCTTTAATTAAAATAATCATTTTGCATTAAATATTTATCCTCCAAGGTTTATAATGCTAAACTATAATCCAAGCAATCCAGAAGCAGAGACAGAACAATCATCACAAGACCAGGGCCAGCCTGGTCCACAAAAGAATGTGTCTATCCAGTAAGATCTACCAAGTCAGTGCTTGTCTCAAATAATTTGTTTCTTTAAAAAAGTAAACAGAAAATTAAGTCAGTATTAAACTTCATCAAAATCCGTAAACTTATTATATTCTAAATATATAAATCATCTTATAAAAACTTGAAAGGTAGGACTACATAAAATTTCCATCAAATAATGTGAAAATCTTTAATCAAGATTACGTTAAAAATTACATTCCAAATCAGTATTTCTTTTCATAAAAGAAAACTGTAGTCTTACTACTCGTGGTGAGTTAAACTCTTCTCTGAAATTTAGAATATTAAAATCTATTAATTTTCATTATCCCTTTAATCTTGATCTAAGTTTGAGTTTCTAGAGGATGGAGTTTATGCTTTTCCTCCTTCCCTTATTACTAGTATTCCCCAGTTGTTGAAAACATATATTAGATTAACAATAATGTATAACACTGTATATTGCCTCTGCTGACCATGGGTTCAAAGGGGCAGTTACTTTCCAATGTGCATTCGTAAGTACTGTGTAAGATGGGGGAACCAGCGAAAACTCTTTGCTGCAAGTCACTCCATAGACACACTCCATGCTCGCCCTGCAGGCATCAGGAATGAATACTGCCTTCACAATTGGTCAGCTCTCCACTGGGAATCTGTTCCTGGAGTCTGATATTTTCCCCAAGTTGTGTATTCTAAAGTTCACGTATTAGCAAGGGAAACCTTAGCCCCATCCTCAGAGCATTTGGTTATCTTGCACTTCTCCTGAGGCAAATAAGCTGGTGTTTGCATTCACAGGGGCTCTATTATTCTAACCATGGTTTCTTTCTCCTTCTCCACAATCGTCTATTAGTATGACAATTCAATTGCTCTGTGACTTGTGCCAAATAGCTTTGCCTTGCTTATGCACAATTTCCATTTTGTAAAATAGGATGATAATAATAATAGCCACCTCATAGGGATGGTGTGAGAGTTGAAGCAGGCAGTGCATATGAGGTTCTCAGCATAATACACAGTATATAAAATTATTTATTATAGCTTACAAACCTTGGATACATAGCTGTTTTTCTTATATGTTAAACCTGTTACTGGAAGAAGAATCCCACTATAATGTCCTTGAGAAGTGTAATGATTTTTTTTCCCTTTTCATTGAAAGAAAAATTCAATAAATAATTATAGAAGTAGTCTATCCTTCCAGGATCCAAATTTCTTTCTAATTAGGTCTTTTTCCATACCCACCTCCAGATCCTAAACTGCCTTTCTCCTTGTAAAGTACATTCAGGATCTTCTATTATGTAGAGTCATTACAGTGGCTTACTATAGCACAATTCTGATTTTTCCCCTTGAAGTCTGAAACATAGAATCAAAGTGATCATGGGATGATTACTTTAGTTAACATGAAGAATCTATTTCTTTTCTTGTGGTTTCTAGGGCTACACTATATCAATTGCCCCTTCCTAGAAACACACTAATATTTACTTTCATAGTTACATTTTCCACTACTGATAGGTATTTGTGCTTCTCTCATAAATTCATAAATCAGCATTTTCATAGAGTCATAAGTCAAGGAACAGCTTTGAGCCTAACTGCAATTTCAATTTTTTATTAGATATTTTATTTATTTACATTTTAAATGTTATCTCATTTCCTGGTTTCCTCTCTGAAAATTTCCTCCCCCCTCCCTCCACTCACCAACCCACCAACTTCCCACTTCCTGGCCTTGGCATTCCCCTATACTTGGGCATAGAACCTCACAGGACCAAGGACCTCTCCTCCCATTGATGATCGACTAGGCCATCCTCTGCTACATATGTTGCTGGAGCCATGGGTCCTTCCATGTGTATTCTTTGGTTGTTGGTTTAGTCCGTGTGATCTCTCAGGTGCTAGTTAGTTCATATCGTTGTTCCTCCTACGGGACTGCAAATCCCTTCAGCTCCTTGGGTACTTTCTTTAGCTCCTTTGTTGGTCATAGAATCATAAGTCAAGGAACAGCTTTGAGCTTAACACAGTGCAATTTTATTACCCTTTCTAAGGTACTTCATCATCTGATGTCACATTGCCTATTACTATTTTGTTTTCTCTCCAGTGTTTTCTAATATTATCCATTGGAAACTTCAGTGTGTGACTATATTATTAACATATCATTCATTTTTTTAGATGCATGTTACCTTGCTATTATTATTCTCTGTATATTTTTATGTTATTTCTTGATATTGAAATAATGCTACTCATTTAAGCTTTTATTTCCACAATCTGTTAGTAAATTAGAAGGAATAGAGTAGAATAAATAAATGCACAATCAAACACTTTCTCAGATTATTAAATAGAAGACTGAGGAATTTTAAATTTCCATAGTTGTTCCCAAATTGATGATAGTATCCAGAAAAAAAAATATTGCTTTTTAAAGAGACTGTGACTCTACTTGACAACAGTTTGATTGAACATGGAGAAAGACAATAGGAATTCTGAGGACAACTACTTAAGTGTGTGTGTGTGTGTGTGTGTGTGTGTCTCTGTGTGTGTGTGTGTGTGTGTGTGTGTATTGTGTATGGATGTGTATGCGTGTGTGTATAGTACATGAATATACAGGCATATGTGTTTGCACACATGTATCATAACGTTTATCTGGAAGGCCAAAAGCAGCTTGTGTGTGCATTTTGCCTTTCACTAGCATGTGTTGTTAAGACGTTGTACTAAGGTGTCAGGTCACCATACTTGGAAGAAGTCTTATTTTATTGTTGTTGTTTTGTTTTTAACATACTGAGCAATTTTGCTTCCAGAGCTCATTGATGTGTTAGTCTTTATTTAAAATAGGAGAATTAGTTAGAAAAATTAAGAATATTCTATAACTGGCTTGCAAAGAAAGAGAACGTAATGAAGAAAGTTAAAGAGCACCTCCTAGAAGACAGAGATTGGTTGCAAAACTTATGGTAGAATCACACGGTTCTGCTAGTTCTATATGCCCCTACGGGTCATTACTACACTGAGACAGTGAAAAAATCACACAGTTAAAGGTTACCAACAAGACTTTTGTTACTTTTGTCACTGTGAAATAAACTCTTCTTGTTCTCTTTGCCCGAGAGTCTTCTATGTTTCTCAGTGCTCCAGTTCTGCCAGTGAGAATATCCCTAGAAATTGTGTTTGATTCTCAGCAGTATAGAAGGCTAACATTATTATTTCTCACTCCAATTTTTGTATGAGCACTTCAGCGAAGAAACAATTCTACTAGAAATAGTTTAAATATGTTTTTACAAACCCTGATAGTCTTGCAGGTTAAACTCTGCCTTTCACACGTACAATCACAAAACCAGTAGAATTAGAAAATTTTCTTTATAAATCTGTCTTAAAGAAAGAAAATCAAAACCATAGTTTACGGAACAACAACATTATTCATTTTGAGCAATAGAAACATCCAAAAATGTTTCTGGGTTTTTTATTGTCAAAATGAAATATTCATTTTTATGTAATGGTCCAGTCAATGGGTAATGCTGTGAGACACGCACCCAGCAGAAGCATTGAAGTGACTTATCTGCATTAAAAGATGATAAAAGTTGTTCAGTTTCAGTAATGCATAATTTATTAGTTTAGAAGTAGAATTTTTGCTCTTCTCTTTTATATTACCAATGTAAATCTTCATCCTGTTTTTCAAGAGAAAAATCACCTTGTTCTTATAAGGTTAATAGAAAAATCTTTCTAGAATTGAAAAGAAAGTCCTGTTTTAAGGGGAAAAATGCACTAGAAAAGTTAAATTAACTAGCAGTCTCAATTAACCTGGATCCCCGAGATCTCTTAAACACTGGACCACCAACCAGGCAGCATACACCAGCTGATATGAGGCCCCCAACACATCTACAGCAGAGGACTTTCAGGTCTGGGTTCATTCAGAGAAGATGAACCTAACCCTCAAGAGACTGGAGGCCCCAGGAAGTTTAGAGGTCTGGTGGGTTGGGTAGGGGGGAGTATGGGCTAAGGGGTAGGGGTGCAGTAGGAACATTCTGGTGGAGACAGGGGCAGTGAGGAGGTATGGGATGTGGAAGAGTCTGAGAGTGGACCAGGAGGGGAATAAAATCTGGAGTGTAAAAATAAAAAAATAAATAAATAAATAAAACCTTAAAATTGGAGCACAAAGTCTAGTATTTTGTAGTAATGGAATGCAAAAACAAATCCGGTATTTACGTAGGTGTGGAACACCATCTATTAAAAAGGGAAAAAAGATATTATGCAATTACCCTTGTTTTCATATAGTAGGTTGAATTTAAAGGGTAAACCCTATTTTCAAGATATCTGTTTTATGTAGTAGTCTTAAAATAATTGAAAACTACACTTTTAACTATATAATTTACAAACTGAAAATGAATTTCATAACAATTCCTTGATGGGCTTTCATCTCTTGGAGGGCTGATTTCTTATGAAGAGGAAACCTAAGTGGGGTGGATTTGAAATGTGGCAAGAAGGTGATAAACTTCAAGGAGTAGAGGGAGCTGAAGCTGTGATTATGATATATTGTATGAAAGAAGAATTTCTTTTTTATAAAATTTAAAAAACAAATTGTAAATTTTACATAAAATATGGTGTATTTTTTGTGCACTAAATAAAGCATTTTTTTACGTTTCTAGAAAATATTTTTGTAAAGATTCAAGAAGATTGTGCCTTTATGCAAGAAATCAATTCTACTCTTCTGAACATTTAAGAGAGAGGATGTTATTGTTTTGCTTGTAGCAAAATATTTTTGTGAATATCAGATGATACAAAAGGAAATTTGTCATTTACTGAAATACATTAGTGCAAGAGTCCTTAAGATATGCTGCTCTAAACCCAATCTTGCACAAACCTTATCTGCAGTCTAAATCTTTGTTCTTGTGCATACAGAGAAATATAGTCTTCATTCTTCATCAAGGATTTTTTTATTGTCACAGACAGAGACTATTTCAGAATATCATAAACAACCAAATTGCAGTCCTAGAGCCTAGTCCAGTAGATATACCTGCAAATCAAATCTCAAATCCAAAGATCAGGGATTCCTTCAAAGAAGATGGCAGTAAGAGCCAGATGATTGGGCAGTTTGCTGTGAGATTGTGACCCTTGTGATGTGAGGAGCTATACCCACAAAGTGTCACCAGCATGGCTGCATAAGCAAGTGCTGAACAAAGACAACAGCAATACACAGGTCAACGTGGTCTGGGAAAAGAATGCTGACTTAAAAAAATGATCTTCTCCATGGAAATGTACAATGACTGGTCAGCCCTAAAAGCATACAAGTAACTTTATAAAGGATGAGAGGTCATATTTAGGAATATACAATGATATACATATAGGCATGTAACAACACTCAATGCAAAAAGAGCAAAAAATTTGAAAGAGAGGGAGGAGGTGTATAAAAAAGAATTAGGAGGAAAGAGAGAAATGGGTAGATTATGTAACTATATTACAATCTCAAAAATATATAATTAAGAAATAAAACAAAACAGATAATGAAATATAATTATTCCTTGAATTAAATCATTAGTCAGATATTTTTGTCATCAACATAAACCAGAAAAAAAATTAGTAATATGGTTGCTGATAGCACCCTTGAATACCAAGATATCCTCAGAACTACCCTGTGCTTACTGGGTTATAACATTTCCTTTATATGTATTTTAATTATTTATTAAACTTAGTCATGTATTATGTTTTATAATAATGTATTATTATAACATTGCTAAATCCTTTTATTGTTTTATTGGGTATACTCAAGGTATATCGCATGATTTTCTTTCCATTGAAAAGTCACATATTCCATTCAAACAATTCTTTCATTTTTCTGCTTATGTTTTAAAAAGTCTTTTGAGTAAACATCTTTTCACATACAATAAATGCAAAGTTTTAAAATGAGTCATAAAGTTTATCATACATACAATGATATGATTAATCTTAGATTTATCTCACATATATATTTCTTTAAACTTTTCAATACAAATATACTTTTCTACAATAACTTTATCAGTTAAGGATTTTTTGATATATATTTGTAACTTCAATCTCCCACTTATTTTTGATATTACATAGCAGTTACATAAGTAAATTATCAAGCAGTTATACGTCAATGATTTTTTTATATTAGGTGACCCTAAACACTAACATAAATAGCAGTTTTTGGCACCATGAAAACTAGCTAATGGAGACTAAACTATCAGTTCAGAGATAGCTGGCTCTAACATATAGGAATAGGTAAAGGCTTTCTCAATAGGATTGTAGTTGCTTGGAAAATAAGGCAAACAACTAACAAACAAGACCTCAAGAAAACCGTTGGGGGCACTGTGATCAGAATAGCTGACTGTGAGCATCCACTCATGTGTTTGCTAGGCCCCGGCCTAGTCTCACAAGAGACAGCTATATCAGGGTCCTTTCAGCAAACGCTTGCTAGTGTATGCAATGGTGTCATCGTTTGGAGGCTAATTATGGGATGGATCCCTGGATGTGGCAGTCTCTAGATGGTGCATCCTTTTGTCTCAGCTCCAAAGTTTGTCTCTGTAACTCCTTCCATGGAAATGTAAATGAAGAAAATACCTAGTTAAAAAAAAAAAACCTAAAAGTTATAAGCAGAGGAGATGTCTTGAAAAGTTGGATAAAGAAATAAATTCCAAGTGAGATTCAAGTATCTTTACTTGTGCCTTCCTTTTTGATTAAACATTTTGGGTCTGTGCAGGGAAGCTGGGTATCTTCTATTATATAGCTAATATACACTTAATTAAGTATGTACCATGCATGTCCTTTTGGGACTGGGTTAACACAATAAGGATAATATTCTCAATATACATATATTTACCTGCAAAATTTATGATGCTTTTGTTTTTAATAGCTGAATAGTATACCATTGTGCAGCTGTACCTCATTTTTTGTGTGTTTTGTTCAGTTGAAGGATATCTAGGTTGTATCTAGTTTCTGGCTATTAGGAAGAAAGCTGCTACAAGCATAGCTGAGCAAGTCCCTTTGTGGAATCATGGATCATCAATTGGCTTTATGCCCAGGAAGATATATCTGGATGGAAACAATTGGTTCTTGAGGCAGAACCAGTCCCAGTTTCCTGAGAAAGCACCAAATTCATTTCCAAAGAGGCTGTACAATTTATACCCTAGCAGCAGTGGAGGAATGTTGCCCTTCCACCACATTATTGCCATCATATGCTATCATTTGAGGTTTTGTGGTTTTTTTGTTGTTGTTGTTGTTGTTGTTTGTTATTTGTTTTTTTGTTGTTGTTGTTGTATCTTAGCCATTCTGATAGGTGTAAGATGGGATCTCAAAGTTGTTTTGATCTGCATTTCCCTGATGACTAAGGACTTTGATCATTTCTACAAGTGCTTGTGTTATTAAATATTCCTCTGTTGGGGATTTTCTATACCCCATTTTTTAATTGGGTAATTTGTGTTGTTTTTGCATAACTCTTTTAGTTCTCTATAAATTTTGGATATTAGTCCTCTGTCAGATATAGTATTGGTGAAGATCCTTTGCCAAACTGTAGGCTACTCTTTGGTTCTATTGACAGTGTCCTTTGCCTTAGAGACGCTTTTTAGTTTAATGAGGTCTAATTTATCAATTGTTTATCTTAGAGTCGGAGCCATTGATGTTCTATTAAAGAAATTATCTTCTATACCAATGTTCTATTAAAGAAATTATCTTCTATACCAATGCATTCAAGGGTATTTCACACTTTCTCTTATATAAGATTTAGTGTATCTAGTTTTATGTTGAGGTCCTTGATCCAATTGGATTTGAGTGCAGGGTGATAACTATAGATCTATTTGCATTCTTATACATATAGACATCCAGTTAGACCAACATCACTTATTGAAGATGCTTTCTTTTGTTTTCTTTTGTTATAGGGTATGGGCTTCTTTATAAAAACCAAAACAAAACAAAAAAACCAAGAACAAAACAATACAACAACAACAACAAACAAGAGTCCATAGGTTTGTGGCTCTTTTTCTGAGTCTTCAACTTCATTCCATTGATCAACATGTCTGTTTCTGTACCAAACATCATGCAGTTTTTGCTACTATTTTTCTGTTGTACAGCTTGAGGTCAGGGATGGTGATTCTTTCTGAACATTTTTTATTGTTCATGAATATTTTGGCTCACTTGTTGTTTTTTTGTTTGTTTGTTTGTTTTTTCTATAGCAATTTGATGATCACTCTTTCAAGGTATATAAAAATTTGCATTGAAATTTTGATGGTGATTATATTGAATCTATAGATTTCTTTTAGTAAGATGGTCATTTTCACTATGTAAATCCTACCTATCCATGAGCATGGGAGACCTTTCTATCTTCTGACACCTTCTTCAGTTGCTTTCTTCATGGTCTTGAAGTTCTTGTTATACAGATCTCTTACTTGCTTGGTTAGAGTTATTAGAGGCAGATGGTAAGATGGAACTGGGTGGCAGAGGGAATGGGGAATGGAATGGGGGGGGGTGTTCTTGATCAGGAGGGGGAAGAACAGAAGAGATGACCAGAAGGCCATGAAAATGAATGGGAATCTGTAAGTGACAGGCACGTGATGGTGGGTGGTCCAGAATGTGACAGAGACCTGGGACAAGGAATGCTCCCAAAAATCAATGAGTGTGACCTAAGTTGTGAGTCATAGCATTGGGGATATGGAACATGAAGTGGCCACGTTTTGTACCTAGACAGGATTCCCTGTGGAGCCATAGGTACACCAACCAACCTACAAAACTTTTGACCCAAAATTTATCCTATTTACAAGAAATGCAGGGACAGGGGATGTAGTCGAGACCAAGGAAATGGCCAACCATTAACCAGCCTAACTTAATCCCTGTTGGCATCAATGATACTCTTTTAAACTTTCAGATAGGAGTTCAGCTTGTCTGTCCTCTGAGAGCCTCCACCTAATATCTGACACAGAGAGATGCTGATACCACAGCCAAACATTGGATGGAGCTTGAAGATAGAAGATTAGAGGGAAAGAAGCTGGTTATTAGGAGAACCAGCAGTCTTAATTAACCTGGACTCCGGAGATCTCGCAGACACTGGGTCACCAACCAGGCAGCATATACCAGGTGATATGTTGTCCCCAACACCTATACAGCAGAGGACTGCCAGGTCTGGGTTCAGTCAGCCCTGAAGAGGGTAGGAACGCCACAAGAAGACCAATACTATTAATTTAGCAGGATGCTTAGGGCTCTCAGAGACTGAACAGCTAACCAGAAAGTATAAACAAATTGGATCTAGGCCTCCCTGCATTCATAGGTAGCAAATGTGCAGCTTGGTCTTCATCCAAACAAATGGAGCAGGAGCTACCCCAAAAGCTGTTGCCTGTCCATAGAATATGGTCTTCTAGATAGACAAGATTTTCTGGACTCAGTGGGAATGGTTGTGCTTAACTGCACAGAGATTTTATGTGCTATAATTGAGGGATATCTATGGGTCCTGCCTTCTCAGGGGGGACAAGATGTGGGGAGGATGGGTGGAATGATTGTGGGAGAGAGTAACAAGGAGAGAGCACAATGAACAGGATATAAACTGAAGAAAGTGAAGAAAGAAGAAAGAGAGAGAGAGACAGAGAGAGAGACAGAGAAAGATTTCTTCATAAAATCCATTGTTGACTAAACTAAAATCCAATGGCATACTGTGGAAAACCTCTTCATGAGACCTATCATGACTGCCCTCCAAAAGACACAACAAGCAGCTGAAAGAGTCAGATGCAGATATTTGCACCCAACCAATGGACAGAAATTGCTGATCCCTGTTGCTGAATTAGGAAAAAGCTGGAGGAAGCCGAGGAGGAGGGCGACCTTGTAGGAGAACCAGCAGTCTTAATTAACCTGGACTCCGGAGATCTCGCAGACACTGGGTCACCAACCAGGCAGCATATACCAGGTGATATGTTGTCCCCAACACCTATACAGCAGAGGACTGCCAGGTCTGGGTTCAGTCAGAGAAGATGCACCTAACTCTCAAGAGACTGGAGGACCCAGGGAGTTTAGAGGTCTGGTAGGGTAGGGGGTAGGAGTTGGATGGTGGGGAGGTGAGGACATCCTCATGGAGACAGGGGTGCTGGGAAGAGGTATGGGATGTTGAATAGTCAGAGGGTGGACCAGTGTGAATAAAGTCTGGAGGGTTAAAAAAAAAAGGAAAAGAAAAAAAATTGGGTTTTCTTAAGGGATCCACCGAAAAGTGATACATGCTCTTTGTGGAGAGCCCTGAGCAATTGCCATTACAAGATGGCGCTGGCTTCCACTGTGCCTAACTGGTAAACAAGTAATGTGCGCAGGTGCAAGAGTGAATTCGTGCCAAGTCACTGCCCATCCCGGGGTGTAGCAATGAGGTGATGGGCAAGCAACGAATCAGGTGCTGACACACCACTCCAAGGTGTATATAAGCAGCACCATTTTCTGGGGTTCGGGGTCTTCCTCCTAATGAAGCAATAAAGCTTGCTGCAGAAGAATCCGGTTGTCTGAGTGTGTTCTTGCTGGCGAGGCACAATCTCGGGACAGCTCTTTACATTACTCTTTCTTGCACTCTAAAACTAGATGATAATGTAAAATTGCAGAACATAGCACATACTGGGATTGCACTGTACAGATGTGCTTTAAGATTGTTCTCTATTTATAGTTTAAGACTACATAACAAATCTCAGTTTTATTTTGGAACACAGTGTTTAGTATGAAGGCCCATTTATCATTATTTAAGATTTAAATTAGCTTTCCTCTGAGTTTGTGTCACATTTATTTTTTCATGTGTGATTATCTTTTAGAAAATATTTACTGTACTGGAAAAAAATTAACGAACAATTGTAAAAGATAAGAGAGATGTTGATGCTACATATGTGAGTCATGTCTGACTCACAGGTTCTGTATTCATCAGGAAGTCCTTAACTGTGACCTTCATTATTTAACCTGTAAGATCACTTTCTAACCGTGGTTGATAACTCTGACTTTTAATTGTGGAAACTAATGTTCTAACTATAGTCTATTAATCCTATAGTTTTAGCCAGCTTAACTAACATTAAAGACTACAACTTCAAAGGTATAAAATTTGTATTAAATATCATAAGAAAAACCATGTTATATTAATCATAAAATACATGTCATTGAACTATGTTTTTATAAATAATTCAGATAATAAGTGGGTGTATGATTAGTTTAACTCTAGGTAGCTGAGAGGAAATTAGGAGAAACTTGAGACAATATGTCTCACAGGCATTTCTGATATTCATTCTAACATTAAAAAAAACACAATTTACCTGCAGAATTATGTTTATTCTTAATCTTAGTTAAGTCTGAAACCATATGTACACAAACATCAAAAACTGATTAAGCAGGCTGCATATTTTATGTGTATACTTATATTTTAATTAAAACTACTCATATTTTTAATTGGATATTTTATTTATTTACATAGCAAATGTTACCCCCTTTCCTGGTTTCCCCTCTGCAAACCCCTCTCCCACTCACTTAGTTTTAAGGTAAGTTTCAGATTATTAAATTTGCTATAGAACTTTCAAAGTGTGATCACTCTACAAATTTGGCCATATTATGATTATTTTATAGTTTAACATGTCTTTAAATTGAATTTTGAATTGCCATATTCATGACTTTAGGTTGAAATTCTTTTGATTACTACTTTTTTAAAAAGAAAATTTGGTAGAGGTGCAACTTAGAAGAGAAATATCTGAAAAGCAAGGCACTGTAGCACAAGTAACCAGTATTTTAAAGGTATCAGGATGCTATCTGATTAAAACTAATCCTCAGTGTGGCCTTAGGGGTTCATATCAAAACTCTTGGTGTGCACGAATGTCTCATCACTTCCAATTATACTTTTCAGAAAAGCATGTGTCATTAACCAAAAGTAGATTTTAACAAGGGCCTAAATGGTGAACTGTATATATTTCATAGTAATTCTACATGTTATGTTATACTGTCTTGTTCAAGGTGAATACTTAGAATAATGTATTTAACTTTCAACTACTGTATTATGTATGGGTAGCCAAAAGTCAAACACACTAGAACAAAGAAATCTAGCATAAGAACAAAAGACTGCATATTGATATGCCTTGCCTCTCATGATAGAAGTACATTAAAATGTATTTTAAATATTTTTATTTATTTGTGCCATCTTATCTTACACTGGTTAATCAAGTTTATTTATACAAAAATACTGATTCAAATGAGGGAAAGCAGTTGTGTCCTATAAAAATGGTACATATAGAGACTGATTATAGTGGAAAAAAATCACCATATGTATACTGACTGTGTTGACAAGTTGCATAAGAAAATGCAAGGATTCACCACAAGAGTCTCTCTAGGCAATATGATAGGATTTGTGTCATTAAATTTGAAACATGTAAAAAATAAAGCCACTTTATTATTTAAGAACATTAATTTCAATTAACTTAAAGTAGAGATCGCCACCATGTATGTGTTTACACAGAATGTTGTAAGTGGTAACTCTAGTTATGATGGTCAAGGGTTATTAATACTCTTATGTGGTATAAATACAATATTGCAGCAATAACCCCCCCCCCAGGTATAGTCCTTACCTACTCTCGAGAACCTACTAAAGTGTTACAGTTAATGTGGCTACTGAATTGGGAATCCTTCTCAATACTCATCAGTCAAATATATCAATCAAGTGGGCCAGTTCTACGTAGCACATCAAATGTCTGCTCATACTGATTATGCAAAATTAAATACCACCTGATATATACATGGCAGTTTGTGAAAATCTTAATAATTGCATAACAGAGTAAACTGCCTTTTTTCTCCTCTTTAGTTTTGGAGAGAGAAAATGCTTTGCAGAAAAATCCTGGAAGCAATGAGAAGAACAAAACTTTCTAACTGCTTGCCACTGCTTTCTACTGAATCTAATGTACTCTTTATTTTTCTATATTCATCAGAAATTAATTTTCTTACTTGAATTAAAAAAGAGATAAATGAGTATCATTGTTGAGTTTTGTTAGCTAGTCAATGAGGTAATACCTCAGAATTTGATTAATAAAAATGTGTTTATTGTTGCAAAGAGTAAAAAATGTTGTTTGTCTATGCATTCCAATCAATGACTTTACTCTAGGGTAATTCTGTCTCATTTTACTTCTCTCTTCCTTCCATGTTTCTAATCTTCCTCTAATTATGTTCCTCATTTGTCTTTATGTACAATATATGTATACATAAATGACATATATACACAAATATATAGTGTCTCTGTATATATTTACAGTTAAAACTTTCAATTTTTGTCTTGGATGGTTTTGTTCAGTTACATCATCTGTTTGGTTGTGTATTCCTGTAATTCTTTAAGGACTTCTACCTCTTTGGCAGTGTTCAAAATGCCCATGAAAGGAGTTAGAGAGACAAAGTTTCGAGCTTAGATGAAAGGATGGAGTATCCAGAGACTACCCAACCCGGGGATCCATCCCATAATCAGCCACCAAATCCAGACACTATTGCATATGCCAGCAAGATAATGCTGAAAGGACCCTGATATTGCTGTCTCAAGTGAGGCTATGCCAGTGCCTGGCAAATACCGAAGTCGATGCTCACAGTCATCTATAAGATAGAACACAGGGCCCCCAATGGAGGAGCTAGAGAAAGTACCCAAGGAGCTAAAGGGGTCTGCATCTCTATAGGTGGAACAACAATATGAACTAACCAGTACCCCCAGAGCTCGTGTCTCTAGCTGGCTGTGTAGCAGAAGATGGCCTAGTAGGCCATCACTGGGAAGAGAGGCCTCTTTGTCTTGCAAACTTTATATGCCCCAGTACAGGGGAATGCCAGGGCCAAGAAGTGGGAGTGGGTGGGTAGAGAAGCAAGGCGGGGGTATGGTATAGGGAACTTTTGGGATAGCATTTGAATTGTATATAAAGAAAATATCTAATTAAAAAAAGTCCCTTAAAAACTTTCAATTTTTAGTAAGAATATATAGTATAAAATTGTGATTTGAAGTGCATGATGGTTGTTTTTCCCAATGCCTAGAAAATTGCCTAGAATACATATAAACAAAGTGTTACAGGCAGCTAATGACTGTTGGGAGAAGGAGAGTTAGCTCCTTCCAGGGATAATCCCCTTTATTGCTTATCTAATGTAAAGTGGTCTGAAACCATAGGTACACAAACATAAAAAATTGATTTAGTAGGCTACATAGTTTTATGTGTGTACTTATATTTTAATTTAAAATACTCATTTTTTAAATTTGGACTTTTTATTTATTTAGATATACAATGTTACCTCCTTTCTTGGTTTTCCAACTGCAAATCCTCTATCCCATCTCCCCCACCCTGCTTCTATGAGGATGCTTCCCCACCACCTACCCACTCCTGCCTCACTGCCCTAGCATTCCTCTCCAATGGGGCATCAAACCTTCACAGGACCAAGGGCCTTCTCTTCCATTAATACCAGGTAAGGTCCTTTCAGCTCCTTCAGTCCTTCTCCTAACTCCTCCACTGGAGTTCCTGTGCTCATTCGAATGGTTGGCTGCAAGCATCCGCATCTGTATTGGTCAATATCTTGCAGGGCCTCTTAGGAGACAGCTGTGTTGGGCTCCTGTCAGCAAGCACTTTTTGGCATCAGCAATATTTTTAATGTAGAGAAGACACTTGGCAGAAATAAGAATGTTGACATATTCAGCATTTCTTGACATCAAACTATGTTTGTATTTTGCAACTTCATTGCTCTATTTATGCAACTATGTAAAAATGTGATGTCATACTTCTCATAGTTAGACACAGGACACTCTTGAGTCAAAATAAAAACAGCACAGGAGCCAATAGTGTGTGCTTGCTCATTTGCTTATGCATTCCGGAAGAAATAACAACGACAGCAACAAAGCAATTGAAATGGGACTGGAAAGGAAAAAAGGTCCACATGGATGTGCCATACTGATGCTCATTTCAGTATTAATGCACCATGAAGAATGATTGCCTTATTATAAAGACTTCTACACTCGTGAGAGAAATATAATTCTTATTTCGTTGGAATATAAATCTTTATCTCTCTCTCTCTCTCTCTCTCTCTCTCTCTATATATATATATATATATATATATATATATATATATATATCCTGTACCCTCCCTGTACCCTCCCCCTGCCCTGCTCCCCTACCCACCCACTCCCAATTCTTGGCCCTGGCATGCCCCTGTACTAGGGCATATAAAGTTTGTAAGACCAAGGGGCCTCTCTTTCTAATGATGGCAAACTAGGCCATCTTCTGCTACATAGGTAGCTAGAGACATGAGCTCTGGGGATACTAGTTAGTTCATATTGTTGTTCCACCTATAGGGTTGCAGACCCCTTAAGCTCCTTGGGTACTTTCTCTAGCTCCTCCATTGGGGGCTCTGTGTTCTATCCAATAGATGACAATGAGCATCCACTTCTGTATTTGCCAGGCACTGGCATAGCCTCACACAAGACAGCTCTATCAGGGTCCTTTCAGTGAAATCTTGCTGGCATTTGCAGTAGTGTCTGGGTTTGGTGGCTGATAATGGGATGATAATGGTAATGGACCTGGTGGGGTAGTCTCTGGATGGTCCAGAAACTGGAAAGAACCCAGATGTTCCTTAACAAAGGAATGGATACAGAAAATGTAGTTATTCCCACCCCTACCCTATACCATCCTCTCCTTCCAGCCACTGTTCTGCCTTGTCTAATCTGTTTCTCCTTCTCAGTGAGATTCAAGAATTCCATGCTTGGGTTCTCCTTGTTACATAGCTTCTTTGGGTGTGTGCTTTATTGCATATTTAATTCATGATGAATATTCACTTATAAGTGAGTACATACCTTAGATTTCTCTCTGGTTCTGGATTCACTGTTTGGTGGTGAAGGGAGGAGTGCCTTTCAGGAATGAGCTAGGACAATGGAAACTCCCAGAAGTCTATGAGTTGAACCTAGCTAATACTCCTGGCAATTGGGGACATGGAATGAAAACTGATCATCCCCTGTGACCCAACAAGACTTCCAGTGCTGGGAATTGAACATCAACCCAGAACAAAACCTGAAATTACAATTTGTTCTGCCTACAAGATATGAAGGTGAAAGATAGAGAAGAATTTGAGGGAAGAGACAACCAGTAATAGGAACAGCTTGACACCCATTCCATGACCCATCCCTGATAATATTAGTGATACTCTACCATGCTTGCTGATAGGAGCCCAATCTAAGTGTCGTCAGTGAGGCTTCATCCAGCAATAATAAAATCAGATGCAGAGTTCCATGGCCAAACAGTAAATGGAGATTGTGGAACCCTGTGGAAGATGGAGAGGAAGGATTGAAGGAGTCAGAGAGGTCAAGGACAACACAAGCAAACACAGAATTAACTAACCTGGGCACATAGGGGCTCATAGAGACTGAACTGACAATGAGAAAGCATGCATTGGGTGGACTTGGCCCTCTGTACATATGTGACAGTTAAGGAGCTGGCTCTTCATGTGGGACTCCAAAAGCAGGAAAAGGGGCTGAATGACTACATTGTCTGCCTTTTATCCATAGGAGGCCTCCTCTTTTCTGGGGAGAAGGGAAGGAGTGATAGATAGACATGGTGAGGTGAGACAGAGGGAGGGACTGGGAGAAGAGGGATGGGAGGTCATGATAAGGATGTAAATAAATAACTTAATCAATAGAAATAAAAGAAAACAAATAAGCATCTACAAATAAATAGAAAAGAAAGGGAATAGATTATTTTAAACAGATAAAATAAAAAGAAACAATTAAGAATAAAAAGAAAACAAAATGTCTCCAAAGAAAAAGCACAAGAAATACATAAAGAAAAAGAGACAAACTCATTAGCAAGACACAGAAAAATTCCATAAAGGCAGAAAATTGGGATTAATAGCATACAGAAAATAGACCTGTAAGATTGAAAGAATGTTCTGACAAAGCATAATGAGATAAAAAGGCTTCAAATATATATTTGACATTGTTTCATTTCTAAAATTAAAAAAAATCAAACTATTTGCAAACTTATTTGTATACTGTACAAGAATTAGGTTGGAATATTATATTATTAGTAAAACATAATATCAAACAAATTTTAATTGGATAATGTTAACCTTAGTTAATAAAAGATGATGATAAAATAATATATAATGTTTATATTAGTTGAAACAAGTATAATCTACTATGTATATAACATATTTAATAATATTAAATTTAAAAGAAGCTATAAATATAATATTAGGAGTAGTAATTTGAGGGACATTTATATAGAATGAGACTTTTAAATTTTACATTCTTCTTATAAATTAGACAAATAACTCACAAGATGTTTACTGAAATAATCCAAGATTGCTTATCTTTAATATCATTTTGTTGTTGTGGAAATTGTTATAATTATTGTATTATGAAATACTTAAATATTCCACACATTGAAAAACTGTAGTTATTATTGTTCGACTTTGGAAAAATCTCAAGCAGTCAATCTTTAAAAAGTTTGATTTCCTTTGACTTAAAAATGGCATTTAGTATAAAAGGAAAGATGTCAGATATGTATTAGTACTCATACTTACTAACTTTTATTATACATATTCATATCAGTATTTCGTTCTAATGTTCTGGATTGAAGAGACTGTAATTTATACCCAGGGAAAATAATGATATATGTTAGTGATAAAATATGTATAATAATAAGATAAAATTTACAGAAATAAGAAGTTAGTCTTTCATTTAGAAATTCTTCCTTATTTACAAGCTGTTCCCAGGAAACTTCGCTTGAAAATAGTACCATTTATTTTTATTTTATTGGTTATTTTATTTACTTGCATTTCAAATGTTATCTCCTCTTCAGGCTTCCCCTCCAGAAACCCCTTATCACATCCATCCACTCCCTGCTTCTAAGAGGGTGCTCCCCCACCCACCCACCCACCCACCCATCCACTCCTGCCTTCCTGTCCTGGCATTCCCTTATACTGGGGCATTGAGCCTTCCCAGGACCAAGGGACTCTCCTCCCACTGATGCCCACAAAAGGCCATCCTCTGCTACATATGCGGCTGGAGCTATGGGACCCTCCATGTATACTCTTTGGTTGGTGGTTTAGTCCTGGGGGTCTGGTTGCTTGATACTGTTGTTCTTCCTGTGGGTTTCAATCCTCTTCAGCTCCTTCAGTCCGTTCTCTAACTCCTCCATTGAGGACCTCGTGCTCAGTCCTATGGATGGCTGTGAGCATCTGGCAGAGCCTCTCAGGAGACAGCTCTATCAGGCTCCTGTCAACAAGTACTTCTTGGCATCCACAATAGTATCTGGGTTTGGTTTCTTTATATGGGATGTATTCCCAGGTGGGGCAGTCTCTGGATGGCCTTTCCTTCACTCTCTGCTCCACTCTTTCTCTCCATATTTCCTGTCTTGAGTATTTTGTTCTGCCTTCTAAGAAGAACTGAAGTATCCACACTTGATCTTCCTTCTTCTTAAGCTTCATATGGGTTGCGATTTGTATCTTTGGTATTACAAGCTTTGGGGCTAAAATCCACTTAGCAGTGAATGTATACCATTTGTGTTCTTTTGTAATTGGGTTACCTTACTCTGGGTGATATTTTCTAGTTCCATCCATTTGCCTAAGAGTTTCATGAATTCATTGTTCAACATCTTTAGTCATCAGGGAAATGCAAATCAAAACAACACTGAGATTCCAACTCACAACAGTCAGAAAGGCTCAGATAAAAAACTCAGGTGACAGCAAATGCCTGCAAGGATGTGGAGAATGATGAATACTCCTCTATTATTGGTAGATTGCAAGCTGGCACAACGATTGTGGAAATCAGTCTGGCAGTTCCTCAGAGAATTGTACATAGTTCTGAGGACTCAGCTATACCACTCCCATATACCCAAAAGATGCTCCTACTTATAACAATGACACATATTCCACTATGTTCATAGCAGCCTTATTTATAATAGCCAGAAACTGGAAAGAACCCAGTTGTCCTTCAATATAGGAATGGGTATAAAACATGTGGTACATTTACACAATGGAGTACTCCTCAGCTATTAAGAAAATAGTACTCTTTCATTTATAAAGACACTGAACTAAATCCTTCTCAATATTTTTATGGCAAGAAGAAAATGTATGGGATATATAACATGTCTGATGAAAACTTAAAGTGATTTAAACAACATTAGTAAATGAATCAGTATTCCTCATTGTTTAGTTCAGTTTCTCAAAATGTTTTGCATGGAACAAGCAACTTTTTTTTTTTTTTTTACAATTGCTTAAATAATCATTGCTATCACTACAACAGGCAAGTTTTAAACATAGGTAATAGCCTTATGCAATCAAAGGAATGGCAGCAGATGGATTCACTAATCAAAAATTAGGTCTGTTTCTTGGGATAAAAATTATGTAGATATGTGGAATACACAACAAGGTTTGACTGAGAAAACATGAAATATTTAGATCAGAGTTACTCAATATTTAGCGATACTTCAGTCCTATAAAGGAAAACAATTCAATTCAAATACTTGGAAGTTTCTTTGAAGCAGAAGATATGCATCATTCCTCAAACTCTTTTTAGAATGCCATCATATCTTATAAAGAACAGAAACCAATGGAAGGTCAGTCACATATTGAGACACAAAGACTTAACAAATTTAAAGGACATCATGTGTTCTGAAGGCCAATGTAATTAATCTGTAAATCATTAATAATAGAAACTCTGGAATGACAGAGTGGGATTGTGGAAACTGAATAGAAAACTACTAAATAATGATTGTGCCATGGCATAAAGAAGAAATGCAAATTCCTACAACTGACTCAGTGTGATACCAGAAACTATTGAAGTGTATGGGATACAGTGAAGGCAGTTCTAAGAGGATCATGTATAGCATTGTGTGACTGCATACATAAATTGAGAAATCTCAAATTAATAATGTAATGATTCTCCTGAAAGCCATGAACAGAGGGAAGAAATGTACTCTAAATGTTGGTAGAAAAAGATAATCAAAATCATGCCTGGAATTAATACATACATATATACATTCAAACATAATTAATTCATACTGGAATTAAAAATACAAGGAACCAATGAAATGAAGAGAAGTTATTTAAGAGATTAACAATAAAAATCCTCTAGTTACCATCATCAAAAGAAAGAGAAAGGAGACAAATTAAGAATACAAAAAACAGTACAGAATTTTAGAGAACAAAATTACATATTTTATGTTTATATTCTAACAAACTAATAAATCTAAAAGAATTGATGAATATATAAATATATATGCTCTAAAAAACCTAAATTAAGATGAAATAAAAGAGACTTGTATTAACCAATGAAATAGAAGCCATGATTAAATAAATAATCTATTGTTCTCTAAATAATGCCTGGGGCCAGGTTGATCAAAGAATTCTGATAGATAGAACTTCAAAGAATAACTAGTGAAAATTCTACTCGAATTATTCACTAAAATAATGTAGAAAGTTTACATTTATTTTTATGAAGTCAGATTTACAGGATACTAAACTAGATATACCTTCCTGACCAAAAAATATTAAGAGTCAAAATTACTGGTGACCATGTATATAAGAATGCTCAGTAAAATACTTTCAAACTACTTCTAAGGAAATTTAAACAATATTATTCATCATAATCAAGTCACTTTTATCCTAGAGGTGCATGAAAACTTCCACATATAAACCAAAAACTAACCCACCATGTAAATAGTCTCAAAGACAAACCACATGAATATTCAATTAGATTCTGAAACTGAAAGCATTTCAGATAATGTGAAGACCTCCCATGCTAATGAGTTAATAGAATTCATATTGTGAAAATGTCTATCCTACCAAAGCAACACACAGTTTCAAAATTCTAATGCAGTTCTATGGAGAAAGAAAAAAAACCATATGTATATATAATTTTATAATGTTATATTATATTTCATATGGAGACACAGATGACCAAGTGTAGATCAAAACAAACAAACAAAAAATAGGGCAAAGACAACCAACCTCCTGCTATTGGTATCACCATCACAGCTACAGTTAAAGGTATATTACAGAGCTATCATGCTGTCATAAAAACATACCCATTGACTAAGCTGAATAGAATTGAAGAATGACAGTAAACCTACATCCCTACAGACATGAGCTGAGTGAGAGAATGGCCAATAATACACATTAGAAAAAAGAAAACATTATTAACAAATGGTCCTTATCAAGCTGAGTGGCTACATGTAGAAGAGAGAAGCATGATTCTTATATTTTATCCTCTATAAAAGTCAACTTCAAGTGAATCAAGGGCCTCAATAGAAGATATGATGCCCTAAATCAAACGGAGGAGAAAGAATGAAATATCTCCAATTTTATTGGCAGAGGTAAGGATCCTAATAAGGCAGGCCTAAAAACATGTCTTCTAATAAAACTGATGTCATGGAATAATTAAGATTATGTTCATCAAAAGCAACCATCATTACACTGAAGAAGCAATTTATTGGGTGGGAAAAATATCTTCACTAAATATATATCAGACATAATTCTTGCCTGGCCTTTGAAATCTTCCTCATGCCTATGAGTTCATTATAATGTAGCAAATTTTTACATTAATAGCAATAATATTCTAATGTATGACTCTAACTATATTTTCAATAAATTTTATCTTTAAATCTAACCACTTGCAAATTCGTTAAATTTACAAGACACTGTAAATGAACTATAGTTTATTTTTTTCAAACAAAGCATAGACCTTGTACAAAACTTATTTATATATATGATAAGGATGAGAACTGAAAAAGGGGGAGTGGAGGAGAGGGGAAGAGGGGGCAAGAGGGGGAGGAGGAGAAGGGGAAAGGGGGAGAGGGGGAGATGGGGAGAGGGGAAGAGAGAGGTGGGAAAAAAAGAATGCTTTTCTTTGATGCAGAATGCCAAAGGAGATATGAAAAACATTTTTGATGAAAATGGAGACTTTACTGCAATTTAGACAACAGTGGTCCATTGTCACACTAATTCAGAGTTATATTTATGTTGGATTTATGTTGAAAATAGTCCTGGTTCCTAGATAATAATTCTTAGTTTCTGCAATTAAAAACCGTTTCAAGAAAAAACTCAACCATCTTGTATCTGTTGAGGGTTGTTTTGTGAGCAATTATATAGTCAAATTTGGAGAAGGTATCATGAGGTGTTAAAAAGGTGTATTCTTTTGTTTTAGGGTGTATCATTCTGCAAATATCTGTTAAATTTATTTGGTTCATGACATCTCTTAGTTTCACTGTGTCTCTGTTTTGTTTCTGTTTCAATGACGTGTACAGTGATGAGAGAGCCACAAGCACATAAAGCCACCTATTGAAACCTCCACTATTATTGTGTGGGGTTCAATGTGTCTTTTGAGTTTAGTAACGTTTCTTTTATGGACTGGGGTGCTCTTGCATTTGGATCATAGATGTTCAGAATTGAAACTTCCTCTTGATGGATTTTCCCCTTGATGAATCCGGTATCCTTCTTCATCACGCTTGATAACTTTTGGTTGAAAGTCTATTTTATTTACTATTAGAATGGTAACTTCTACTTTTTCCTGGAACCGTTTGCATGAAAGACCTTTTTCCATCCTTTTACTATGAGCTAGTGCCTGTCTTTGTTATTGAGGTGTGTTTCTTTTATGCAGAACAGTGCTGGATCTTGTTTGCATATCCAGTCTGTTAGCTTATGCCTTTGTATAGGTGAGTTAAGTCCATTAATATTGAGAGCTATTAAAAAAAGATGACTGTTGGTTCTTGATGAGTTTATTTTTGTAGGTGGATTTATGTGCTTGTGGCTCTCTGCAACTTTGTTGTGAGATGCTTAAGAACGGACAAGATATTGTCCTTTCTTTGGTGCAAGTATCTTCCTTGTGTTGGAGTTTTTCTTCCAGGATTCAATGTAGGGCTGGATTGGTAGATAGATTCTGTTTGAATTTGGTTTTATCCTGGAATATTTTGATTTCTCCCTCTATGTTGACTGAGAGTTATGTTGGGTATAGTAGTCTGGGCTGGCATTTGTATTTTCTTCAAGTCTGCATGACCTCTGACCAGGCTCTTATGGCTTTCATAGTCTGTTGAGGAGTCTGGTGTAATTATTATGCATCTACCTTTGTATATTACTTGGCCTTTTCTCTTGCAGCTTTTAATATTCTTTCTTTGATCTGTGAATTTAGTGTTTTGATAGTTTCTGGTCCCATTTATTTGCTGTTCTATAGGCTTCTTGTATCTTTATGTCCATCTTTTTCTTTAGGTTGGGTAAGTTTTCTTCTATGATTTTGTTGAAGACATTTTCAGGTCTCTTGAGCTGGGAATCTTCATTCTCCTCTATTCCAATTATTCTTAGATTTGGTCTTTTCATTGTGCCCTGAATTTCCTAGATGCTTTGGGTTAGGAGTTGTTTGTTTGTTTGTTTGTTTGTTTTTTATGTTTTGAATTTTCCTTGACAGTTGTGTTAATCTCTTCTTCTGTATCTTCTACACCTGAGATTCTCTCTTCTATCTCTTGTATTCTGTTGGTAATATGTACATCTGTAATTCCTAATCTCTTTCCTAGGTTTTCCACTTCCAGGTTTGCCTCCATTTGTGTTTTCTTTATTGTTTCTACTTCCACTTTTAGGTCTTAGATCACTTTACTCAATTTCTTCACCTGCTTAACTGTGTTTTCCTGTATTTCTTTCAGTGAGTTATTGATATCCTCCTTAAAGGACTCTATCATCTCCATGAGATAGGATTTAAAAAAAAATAAGTGTTCATATATTTAAATAAATAAATTTTCTAAAATTCACATACTTGGAATAGACATATAAGTTCATCCATGCATCTGCATGTACAGTTGTTGCTCAATAATAGACTTCTTCATCTATGCTTTCAATATATCTTGTAGAAAATTATGTGATAAATAATTGTGTCTTTCAATTGTTACTCAAAAATACAATATAACAAATATTTCTGTTTATGTCATATTTGTTAAAGACACAGGTGACGTAATACACATGAAGGCATAGCTTATATGCAAGTGTATTCCATTTTTATTAGTAAATGGAGTACTTCTTAGTCTTAGTACCTGTGATGTTTTCTGAAAACAGGGAAAGATAATGAATATTTTTATAAGCACAAACAAACATGTATATTAGATATATATGTAGAAGTATAAAAATAGATATACAAAAGCACCCATTAAAACAAAGAAATGTTCTACAAATGGGCAGGAAGGTAAAATATTATTCAACAATACAATGCAGCAAAAGTATCATAATTATTAAATCATCAAATGTTAAATATGATGAGTGTGTATGTGATTCAGAGCAGAGAATCCCATTCTAAGCTCTGTTTTCTAGGGTGGCCTCAATTTTGAAAAGTCTTGCCTCACCCTCTACAATATATGAAACTATAGGAACTGACAACCATTTCTGCCTTAGGTATGTTTGTGTATAAATGATTACAAAAATTTTTTCTCTCTTTCTGTTTATGTGTCTGTATCTGTGTATATCTATTCTCTCTCTCTCTCTCTCTCTCTCCCTTTCCCTCTCCCTCTCTCTCTCTCTCTCTCTCTCTCTCTCTCTCTCTCTGTGTATGTGCATGTGTATATTTAAGTGTATGAAAGTATAAATTTCTCTCTTATCTTTTGTCTGTGTGTGTGTGTGTCCTGAACAGCAAGCAGCATTTTAGAGTTGCCTTTCCCCTTCCTTAGTTTGTGTCCTATGAATAGAAAAATTATCAAGCTACATGATCAGCACTTTTACCAAATAAGCCATATTTCTAGTGCAATTACATTTTTTAAAAAAAAAAATCTGCTATGCATTATTAAAATGTAAAACGTAAAATGTAAAAATGTAATCATCTAATAATGAGTGCAGTGTTTGCATAAGCATACCAATTAAATTGTTGAAATACGTAATATGTAAAAAAAAAGTTGAATGATAGTTGATGTCCACTAAGAATATATAGTTTTATGGTTTGCCCCCCTTTTTTTGTCAGAAATTTATCTATGCACTTAAAATACTTCTTTGGTTTCTTACATTTTGAATGAGAGACTTGTGTTCATAGGACATTACTTAATTCTAGAATACCATGATTAATTTGACTTGTAATATTCAACTAAGAGTTAAAATATAAATAGAAAATATGTAGTTTATTTGATATTTTCTGTTTTTCTCCACTAGTTTTAAAGTTCCTATAATAGTAGCTAAATATAGACAAACTACAATAAAGACGCTTTTAGCAGTTGCTTCTATTGGCCACAGGACAATTAAAAGTCATTAAAATGACAAACAATGGACATGCTATGTTATCCTGACTGTAAACTGGAAAAATCCATAGTTTTCCAATTTAAAAATAATTTAAACTGAAAAAAAAGTATGCATTTAGAAATTAAACTGTTTTGAGTCCAATAAAATCAACTCACACAATAAAAAGCAAAGAGAATACATTATTTATTCAATAGCTGGGTACATCCTTTAAGAATTCTAGGTAAAGAATGAACAGTGATATAACATTCAGGAAGATCATGCAGAAAAAAAAAAGATTTGCTCAATAGTTTCCAAATTTTAAAGTGAATGAATCAAATCTTAGGGTGATCAAAGTTTTGATTCAGTACACATCTGATAAGGATCCCTATAGAAGTCTGAGTTATATGCACCTGACCATTATTTTGGTAGTAATTGTCCATGTACATAGACATTGTTAATGAGACTAGGACCCTGTGGAAAGGTAGGACAGAACATTATATGAATATTCTGTTAAATAGACATGATAGTATAAAGACTTATTTTTTAATTAAAAACACTTTATAATATTTTCTGATTATATTTCCCTTTGCTCAAGTCCTCCCTAATACTACACACACAATACCTGCTTGCTCAACCAATTTTGTGTTTTTTGCAACATGTTGCTTTCTATACCTTACATCAGTGCATCTCTCAAACCTCTTTCTGTGAACGATAATTAAACCTAAACCCACAGGTATACAAAGTGCAGAGAATAGGAGAATTTGAATGCTCGGCTCTCAAATATCATGAGCTATATGCAGAATGATTTTAAGACTCAGGGGTGCAAATATCTGCATTTGATTCTTTCCGTTGCTTGTTAGGTCTTTTGCAGGGTCATGAATGATAGATCCCTTTTTGTGAGTATTCCATACCCTCAGCAACAGTGTCTGACCTTAAGCTGGATCTCACTTTGGGCCTTTCACTGGACCTTCTTTTCCTCAGGCTCCTCTCCATTTCCATCCCTGTAAGTTTTTTTCAGACAGGAACAATTATGGGTCAGAGATGTGACTGTGGGATGGGAACCCTATCCCTCACTTGATGTCCTGTCTTCCTGCTAGAGGTGGGCTAAGTAAGTTCCCTCTCCCTACTGTCTGGCAGGTCCCTCTCTTTGAGAGTCTCTCACCTCCCAGGTCTCTGATGCACTCTGGGGGGGGGGGTCCCCTGACCTCCTATTTCTTGAGGTTGCCTGTTTCATTCTTTCTGCTGGCCCTCAGGGCTTCAGTTTTTTTTTCCTTACCCAATACCAGATCAGGTTCCCTATCTCCCCTACTCCTCCTCCACCCCTGTACCCTGTCCACTTTCTTTCCCAGGTCCCTTCATCACTCCCCACTTGTGATCTCTTTCTTCTCTCTCCCAAGTGGGAGTGAGGTGTTCTCACTTGGGCACTTCAGCTTGTTGAGATTTTTGAGTTCTGTGGACTGTATCTTGGGTATTCTGTAGGATTTTTTTCTAATGTCCACTTATTAGTGACTACATGCCATGCATGTCCTTAGCAGCTGATCCCTATTGTTGAATTAGGAAAGGCTGAAAGAAGCTGAGGAAAAGGGTGATCCTGCAAGACGACCAGCACTGTCAACTAATCTGGAGCCTTGATATCTCTCAAACACTGGCCCACCAAGCAGCATACACCAACTGATATGAGGCCCCCAACACACATAGAGTAGAGGACTTCCTGGTCTGTGTTCATTCAGAGATGAAGCACCTAACCCTCAAGAGACTGGAGGTTTCAGGGAGTTTAGAGGTAACATAGGGTGGGGGGTGGGGCCATCCACGTGGAGAAGGGTTGGGTGGGGAGGAGTTGTGGGATGTTGAGCAGTCAGAGGGTCGATGGAGGGTATGGAATATGGAGTGTAATAAATAAATTAAAAACAAAATTAAAAAAGAGAAGACTCGGGGATGCTGGATGACTTCAAAGCAACAGCACTTTTCAGAAATGATAAAGGTGATGCACATAAAAACTCACAGAAATGGTGACACCAGAAGAAAACTTGCAGAAGCTCAAGGCAGATATCATTCTCAATGTAGAGGAAAGGAAGTCGGTAGCACAAAGTCATATCCGTTGCCAAGTAATTCTTGAGAGGCTCTGCCAGTGCCTGACAAATACAGAAGTGGATGCTCACAGTCATCCATTGGACTGAGCACAGGGTCCCCAATGAAGGAGCTAGAGAAAGTACCCAAGGAGCTGAAGGGGTTTGCAGCACCATAGGAGGAACAATAATATGAACTAACCAGTAGACCCCAGAGCTCTCTGGGACTAAACCACCAACCAAAGAAAACATAAGATGGGACTCCTTGCTCCAGCTGCATATGTAGCCTTGTCTGGCATATGCCTTGTCTGGCATCAATGGGAGAAAAGGCCCTTGGTCCTGGAAAGGTTCTATGCTCCCATATAGGAGAATGCCAGGGCCAGGAAGTGCAAGTGGGTGGGTTGATGAGCAGGGGAGGGGAGATGGATAGGGGGTTTTAGATGAGAAACCAGGAAAGGAGATAATATTTGAAATGTAAATAAAGAAAATATCTAATAAAAAAACAAAACACAAACAAACAACAACAACAAAAGCAAGGGATAGATTCAGAAAGAGAGAAAATCACCATTTCTCCAATGAAGCAACCCCAGTTATATAAACCCAATGTCAGGGCTGGACCCCACTCAGAAATGTTTTACAAAACAAGCTAAACTTCATGTCTTATTTTGGTTTGGTTTTCTTCTTCTTTTTTTTTTTTTCTTTTTTAAAATTTATTTGCAAGGAAAGTAATGAATTCGGGTGGGTAATAAGATAGAGGTAAAGGTTGGATTAAGTTGTGTTACGGGAAATATGATCAAATGACATTGTAAATAATTTTTTTTTACATTTTTTTATTAGGTATTTTCCTCGTTTACATTTTCAATGCTATCCCAAAGGTCCCCCATACCCACCCCCCCAATCCCCTACCCACCCACTCCCCCTTTTTGGCCCTGGCACTCCCCTGTACTGGGGCATATAAAGTTTGCAAGTCCAATGGGCCTTTCTTTGCAGTGATGGCCGACTAGGCCATCTTTTGATACATATGCAGCTAGAGGCAAGAGCTCCGGGGTACTGGTTAGTTCATATTGTTGTTCCACCTATAGGGTTGCAGTTCCCATTAGCTCCTTGGGTAATTTCTCTAGCTCCTCAATTGGGGGCCGTGTGACCCATCCAATAGCTGACTGTGATCATCCACTTCTGTGTTTGCTAGGCCCCGGCATAGTCTCACAAGAGACAGCTATATCTGGGTCCTTTCAGCAAAAACTTGCTAGTGTATGCAATGGTGTCAGCATTTGGAAACTGATTATGGGATGGATCCATGCATATGACAATTACTAGATGGTCCATCCTTTCGTCACAGCTCCAGATTTTGTCTCTGTAACTCCTTCCATGGGTGTTTTGTTCCCATTTCTAAGAAGGGGCAAAGTGTCCACACTTTGGTCTTCTTTCTTCTTGAATTTCATGCATTTGGCAAGTTGTATCTTACATCTTGGGTATCCTAAGTTTCTGGGCTAATATCCACTTATCAGTGAGTACATATTGTAAGAGTTCCTTTGTGATTGGGTTACCTCACTCAGGATGATACCCTCCAGGTCCATCCATTTGCCTAGGAATTTCATAAATTCATTTTTTAATAGCTGAGTAGTATTCCATTGTGTAAATGTACCACATTTTCTGTATCCATTCCTCTGTTGAGGGGCATCTGGGTTCTTTCCAGCTTCTGGCTATTATAAACAAGGCTGCTATGAACATAGTGGAGCATGTGTTCTTTTTACCAGTTGGGACATCTTCTGGATATATGCCCAGGAGAGGTATTGCGGGATCCTCCGGTAGTACTATGTCCAATTTTCTGAGGAACCGCCAGACTGATTTCCAGAGTGGTTGTACAAGCTTGCAATCCCACCAACAATGGAGGAGTGTTCCCCTTTCTCCATATCCTCGCCAGCATCTGCTGTCACCTGAGTTTTTGATCTTAGCCATTCTGACTGGAGTGAAGTAGAATCTCAGGGTTGTTTTGATTTGCATTTCCCTGATGATTAAGGATGTTGAACATTTTTTTTTCAGATGTTTTTCTGCCATTCGGTATTCCTCAGGTGAGAATTCTTTGTTCAGCTCTGAGCCCCATTTTTTAATGGGGTTATTTGATTTTCTGGATTCCACCTTCTTGAGTTCTTTTAAAGGTTAAATAAAAACATTATTTTAAAAATACATCTTTTAAAAAGAACACTCAATATCAAGGGTTTTTTTTTGTTGTTTGTTTGTCTTGTTTTGTTTTGTTTCTTTTCTGAAGTATTTGGATGATTGTGAAATTTGGTTCATGTTTCAAAATTTGAGTCATGCAGAGGTTTTTATCTACTTTTTATACAACCAAACCACAGGGTATTATATTTGGTGTTGAGAAACACTTCATTCATATGACAATTGCAGAACATTTCAATTTTTAAAAAAATACTTTAAAAAAATATCTCTGGACGTTGCTTCTTTTATTAACTGTACACAAATGAAGATTTCTTGTGTATTTCATTCTGACCTCTGTGCATTCTTTTCCATCCACCTGATTGCTTTATCCTTGCTTCCCTTCACCAGACTGCAGTTGCCCCCAATTGTTTATTAACTGCAGCAGTTTATCAAAATCCAAACACTTGTTTAGGAAATGTGAAATGTGATGGTCTATGAATGAGTCTACTTCTGATTTTCTATTATTTAGTATGATTGGAATTTTATAATAATACTTACTAGAATTTGTAGACATTTCTATACCATCCACAGTGCTAACAGACTAGATTTTCCCTCTCCAGGTCTGTTTGTTCTTGGGAAAATTTGCTTGCACAAACACATGGAAACTACATCCACCTGTAGCTGCCTCCTGTAATTTGGTGCTGTTGTTTCTGTGCTACAGATGAATGCATGCATACAGAGTCCATGACATCCTCAAACAGTATTTGTAGCTGTAAACTTGTCTTATACTCTGTCATTTTATTCCCATCTCTTTAGATCATATCATCCACTGTCTCCATAGGTTGTTTAATCTGCTAGATTGTTGCATAATTTAAACCATTGTAGTTCTAGTCTTTTGTAGTTAGTTCATATCACTATATAACATGCATTTAAAGTTACCTGTGCTTTCAAAGCTTGATAATTCATCTTCTTTGTGTGTGTATATATATATATATATATTTCACATCATAAGAGTATTCTAATTTGACTTTCACTGAGATAGTAAAAAAATACTTTGAAAATAATTTTATTTTTCAAACAACAATGCCCTTTCAGAGTTTTTGGTTAATTCTAAGAACTTTCTTAGAATAATGATGAGACAAAACCCTTCAAAAACACTATTATCTTCTCCTTTTACAAATAGTACTTTGCCTCATAAAGACTAAGGACAGACAGGACACCTCAGATTGATCAGTATCACTGAGAGTAGTCCAGATGCAAATAAGTCAGGTTCATAGTTTGAGTAGCTAATAAGTTCTCAGTTTGATGATAACAATTTATGGATTAATAAAATCCTTTTATTATTATTATATTGTATACATTATATAATATATATAGAATACATTATATATATGTATACACACACACACACACATCCTGATGGCTCTAACTGTGAAGATAAAGCAAATATAATGTCCTAAGCCCGTATTATAAAATGATCCGATTTTTCATAATCATACATATAGGTAATAATTCATAACATATATATTAAACACCCTATTTAGTAATACAGAATTTAAAAAATTGTGATATTTGGAAAACTGTTTAGACTTAACGTGCAAAATTTCTATGCCATCTGTCAATACACTGATGCCCATATAATATAGATATCATTTCAAACAGCTTTCAACTCTCTTTTAAAAATGTAGATAAGGGCTGACTGGAATATTCCAGATAATTGTCTCACATTGGAGACTTAGAAGATATGGATCTTATAGTTATTTTATTAAAATTTAAATTAGGTAAAATATGATCCTCATTGTTTTGGCCACTGATTCTCCAAATTGTAGCAGGACCACATTTAATCCTCAGATTTCTGATGGTCCTACAATACTTTCTCCTATCTACCCTGATGAAATCCTACAATCTTGACTGCTTTGGGAATAGCTAGTTAATTGCTATATTTACAGTCCCAAGATGAGCAAAAGTTTGGAGAAAAAGAGCTTTCTCTATTATTTCGAGCTCCTTGTAGAACAAATAGTCCTTGGCTTGTGGCAAAAAAGTATTCTACTCTGTCCCTGCCTTTCCTACCCTGATCCTCATCATGTTTTCTCCAAGCCTATATTATAGAAAAGCATTTGTTTTTTTTCTTTCCTATAAGGTACCCATTGTATCAGTCTACTCCTCATCTAACGAATTCATTTGAATATGATTATCTGTCTAACAATCTTATTTCCAAATAAGGCTAGCTTATGTGTGGTCTAAGTTATGACTTTGACATGACTTTTCATAGGTTCACAATCCAATCCGTTAAAGCATTTCATCTTTCTTTTGAAAACTTGTTAACGTAAACCAGAATATTTTATTCATTTTTTTAAAAAAAATCCTGGATGTACCTTGAACTGTATGAAAGTAATTCTTATGTTACAGAAAGAGGTCTGGCAGCCAGGGCTGTTGTCTGTAGAAAGCATAATCAAGAAAAATTGTGTTTGAAGGGAGTTTTCTTTTTCTATGCTATGGCGTTAAATAGCATGTAGCAATACTAAATGTTCTGCTCTATCTCTAGGCAGTGGAACCTTCCTGCAGCTAAAGTGTGATGTGGGAAATCAGTGCATGGCAGATGAGGAGAACTGCAGGAAAAAATGAACTTCTAAATATGTCTCTTTTATTAGTTCATCATCTATGAAACTTTGCCTATTTCACAGTTGAGTTGAAAATTCTATGGCTTAGATTGCATATTCATGATCATTGATCTGTTTGCAACCTGAGATGCCAACATCTTCCTGAGAATCATTAAGTTCAGACTATCAATGTTCTGTCATGGGGAAAAAGGTTATTATTTCTCTTTTTTATGGTTACATTTTTTATTATTATTACAATTTTTTCAGACTGAACCCCAAGTTTTCTTAGGACTCCCTATGCAGCCACAAATTCTGGAAAACATAATTCTGGATGTGCTGGGAGATACTGTACCTAATGATAACTTAGTTTTAATTGATACAAAGAAAACGTGGGCAACTTTAAGTAGTTATAATGTTCCTGCTAAATAATATACATTTGCCTATTATAGTGATATTGCATATAAATAAGACATACATATTAATATACAGAATATAAATGGGCTTATTTTGCTTAAACGTAAATTGAACCAAATTTTTCATCAGTTCTTATTCTATTGGAATCTGTAGCCAAATTTGAAATTGACTGCTTAAGTATATCAATAAAAGTGTGAATTTAGTTAGGCTGGAAAAATCTCAAAAGTTGTTGTTTTATTTTCATTCAGTAGTTAGCATTTCATAAACTGGATATCAGGAATAATGAGAACAGTTTATGTTCTTGAATAAACCGATTATCCTTTCTAAAAGTAAGGAAATTGATACATTTTTAGATGCTTAACCTGAAATGAAAACAAAATATGTACAAATGACATTTTTCAGTTGGATTTTACAGTATTTACATTTTATCAATTAAATTGCTAGTGTTCTAAATATGCCTGATATCATATTCTGTTTAGTAAATTATATTGTAATGAGGACTGTTAACAGAAATAATAGAAACACTGGGATTTTAGTTTGTTTTTTCTCTATGTGGAATAAGTCTTTCAAGATATCTTATGTGTCTATTGAAATTTGATTGTAGTTGGGACACTGTACAAGATAATACAGATGCTTTTCTGTTTATACAGATAGCATATCCGTATTGTAGTATTAGTGAGAAAAAAAAAAAAACATGATGCTTAAAGAGTGAGATGTGATGGACATACCCCCCTCACACAGTTCTCAGTATGAGAAGGTATGTTTCTCAGATTGTTCCAATTTAAGACAAATAATTTTTTATAGCTTGGTGTCAAAGTGAGTGGTGTATCCAGTCAGTCTTGTTTTTAACACTCTGAAAAATATTTTTGCCCAGTATTTTTTTTTCTTTTTAACATTAAAATTTTCAGTCTATAGGAGAGAATGGGATCTCCTTTCCGACCTTGGAAACACTTTGTAATCCTCCCTATAAGGCTCAGATTTAGTAACAAAGGCTATTAAGTCTCCTTTTAAAAACTTACTTAAAAGAGCAATGTGAAATTACCTCTGATGTTAAATCTCTTCAAATGTTTCCCTTCATGGCCAAGATAAAATCCACTCTAATCCTAGCCTTGAAAATTTTATCTGACATAGCTGTTACCTAACACTTCCACTTTACCTCATCATACTCCAAGAGCCCCTCAAATGACAAGGAGCCGTCCTTCCTGTTTATGGGGCATCTAAGTGCAAACTTTAATGCAACTTGCTTGAGGTGCTCCTCCAATGTTGTTTTCCTATTTGTGATAGACTTCACATATGTCCTCATTCATCATGAGATTATGACCACACACCAATTACTGAGTTGCTGTTTCTGTTAACCCAGGAAAATTGCCATTGTCAAAGGGAATCATTTTGCTTCGTTATTTTTCTGGAAGTCAATTATTCCTGCTAACCAGCAGTGTTTGAATCTATACCCACTGACTGAGTGATACAGCCAATAGAGTAAGTTTAAAAAAAATGGTTTGCTAAATTCTCTCAGTCATAACTCTGGTACTATTTATGCTCTCAAATTTCCTGTAGAAACAGTCATTTTACTCTCCCTTACATTCATATATTTTAAAAGTCATCTTTTCTAGAAAACATCATCTGTGTAATCCTACTCATATACAATAGTGCACAAAGCACTGGAACATACTGTTGATAGAAAATATTGTCCAAGAATTGAATCTTAAGAAGTCCATAGACCTTTGCCTGGAGTCAATAAAAATGTAATTGAAGGTCCCTGAAGGAACACTTGGGGAACTAGGAAGTAAAGGATCCCAGAAAGTAAGATGGGCAGGAAAAAAGGCTTTGGAGAAATTGATGTAGTTTTCTTTCAAACATTTAGTATGACTGACTTCTTGTTTCTCTCTCACAAACACAGAGATCATCCGGTTTGTTGAAAGTTTCATGGAAACTTCAGGTCTTCTAATGGGGATGCAGGTGAACCTGTTTGAAAGCAATCAACCACCTTTTTGTCCTGTGTAGTTGTATGTCATCTTGACATAAGCTAGAAACATTTAGAAAGAAGAAACCTCAACTGAGGATTTGCCCTGCTAGTTTGACTTGAGGAAAAGCTTGTGGAGTGTTTTCTTGATTGTTGATTAATGTGGAATGGTCCAGTTCACAGTGGTTAGTGACATCTTGTTCTACAGGTCCAAAGTGTTCTCAGAAAGCAGATGTGCAAGGCATTAATGTGATCCAGTAAGCAGCACCCCTTCTTGGTCTTGCATCAGTTACAAATTGCTTTGGGTAGTATTTTTTTCCACAATAATAGAAACCCTAACTGAGACACTTTTCTTTATCTGGATTATCTAAGCTCTTGTGATATCTCAAATCAGTCAATTCTAAGGTGAACTCATTCCGTATAAACACAGAAATTTTGATTTTGTGGACTACAGCTTTGATTTCTGGACCCATTCCTTACTTTGGAGGAGTCTGTCTCTTTGGGTGCTGTGCTTTCAATAAACCTTGGCTGAGTAGTAAGACCTTACTTTTGCTGACCTCTCATTCTTTAAACAGTCAGATAAGAGGAATCTGTTCTTGCAACCCTTGAGGATCTCACCCTGATGATGTCATATTGACTATGCCAGCCACACTCCAATGCCATGATTGCAGAAATTACTCCTTTTTATACACTGGGGAGAAATACAGATAAGAGAGACTCATTTCTTTTCTGTGGTTCTTCAATTGCAAATCTGTGATTCTGATGTTTGAAAACTCTGACAGAAAGAAACTGTAAGGCCTACAGAGTAAAGATACAATGACAGTGGTAAACTGATAGTTTTATCTTACTCACAAGGTTTGTTTGTTTGTTGAAGTTCAGACAGTCTTTATGGAACATTTAATATGACTAATGCTAAAGCTGCAAGGATGTACTTCTATTTAAAATTAATTTCCTTATCCAGATTGGTGATGCTCACAAACACTGAGAAAATATGAAAGACATATTATTCACATAGTAATGCCTGGGAGAAAAAGCACATCTCCACAGAGAGTTTTTAGAACATGTCTTGAAATGTCAGGAAAAGAAGATGACCTGTGCAGGTACTGTGAAGATGAGGTTGTGAGGACATGGAGTAAGAGTTTGTCTCCTCTAGTTATGAATCTCCCACTTCAGGGAAATGAATCATTCAAACTATCTTACTAGAATTTTCAGAAGCACAATAAAAGCAAAAATTCTGAAGAGATTAGACTTAACAGGTGGATATAAACTTGAAAATATGGATTCACATTGTCTTACAGTAGGTGAAGATGAAAAAAATGCCCTACATTATAAATGTGACAAAATCTCAGAAAAAGTTGAAGTCATTAGGCGACCCAATTCTTCCGCATAGTATTCAGGGTCCTGAAAGGGGAATGGAAGAGCTTGAGATTGATTTGTCTGAATAGATTCACCTGAGAGATGTCGAAGTTTTCCCTGAAGCTTCTGGTTTTGGAGAAGTGGTCATCTGCCTTGTTAGAATGCCCTCAAATCTGTTATTTGAAAACTGTGGGAAAAGATAAATGAGTATACACTATGATATTTGACTTTTCAAGGATCCAATTCCACCTCTTATACAAGTAATGGCAGGAATGAAATAGTAGCATTCTTTAATTAGGAAAGGGCTGGAACTGGTAAGAGAAGAAAGAGATGAAAAAGAAGGTAACAGGCATAGCTAATAAGTATTGGCTGGGTGTTTATGAATGGACGAGAAACAGTAGTGTTCTGAATTAAAGAGTGCACGGCGAAAGGTTAGATAAAGGAGCGAATGTATATGATATACTAGTAACTGCCTCAGGAAGATATCTTGGTGAGAGTCCATGGACCTGGTTAAAATATACTACTAATAAAACATTTCTTGGAAAACTGATGGGCTCTCTTAAATGTGAAGAGTTAGCATAATAGTCATGTTAAGACTGATAATGAAAACTGACAAACGTTTTAGGCATGTGAATATTCTTTACTGTGGAAATAGATAATCTCTACATTTCTAGCTATTTCACGTGTTACCAATAACATCTCCCTAGCTGTAACAACAAAAATTTACAGAAATGCTGCCAACCATGTGTTGAACAGGGTGAGGGCCATTAAGAATAGCATTATTTTGGAAGACTCCACGAAAAACTGGTGATGTGCATGGTCATGAAAGAAGATCTGACAGTGGTAAGAACAGCAATTATTCTCAAGAGAAATCAGAGACTGACCAAAGGAGACACTGCTCTAAACCTGTAACCTGTATATGAGATACAATCTAGAAATGAAAAATGGGAAATGTCGGAAAGAGGGCTTATTTCTTTCCATAGTGTAAAACAAGACTGGAGTGATTCGTTTTACATACCACATAGATTCAAAGAATAAGATAGATAAACAGTAAAAATGGAAATTCTTAATGCCTGTACAAAGTTTATTAAGACATAATCAGATAAATGTTGAAGTCAGATATTTCAATGAGAATTTAGTTTCATTCTTTAAAAATATTTTCTTCTGTGATATTTCTAAATTAAAAAAACTGCCTAAAGGTATTGAATATAACATAAAAGATATTCATAACCCAGTTATTTCATAAGAGTAAAGTTATTCCCTAAAGAATATATGAAAAGTTATTTACTAAGTAATACTAAATAATGTATACACACACACACATGCACACATATGCACATGTGTCTGTGTGTTTTTGTGTTTATTAGACATTTATTAATTCATTATATCTGCCTTGACATGGCATATGCACAGAAAAGTTGCCTGGCCAACATTTGATTCCAAGAAAATATACTAGGTCCATAAAACAATGTAGTGATCAGTTTTATATTTCATAGATATATAATTAGAATATATAGGCTTAGTATTTGACTTTAGCCAGAAAAAAGTAAGATCTGATGCTTTTTAGACATTTAGGTGGAAACCTCTGAGACTATTTTCTTCCTGTAAAATAACAAAGTGTGAACAAAGTCACAAAATGGGAAAATATAGTTACCAACAGAAGGATTCATCATTTAATTCTTCCTACTAAGATCAAAACCCACATCTGAATCAGAGTTTATGAAACAACTGTGTTGAAGCTTCAGGTGTGCCTGACAGAATGTTTATGGGAACAAAGTAATAGTCTCTTGTATATACCATGCTGATTTTGATGCAACAGATGTCTGCTTTTTATACACATTGAAAGGAAGAATAATAAATATTTTGTATTCCCAGTATATGCATAGTAGTAAACCTTCAGTGCCTTTCACTAATATAAAAGTGTTCTATATGACAATTAGTTCTTCCATTCCTTCAATGAGACAAAAATTTCAAATAATCTACAACAATCTGTTAAAATGGTTAGAGATAATACAAAGAATTGGATGCTGGCCATGTTACTAAACATAGGTATATAGAGCAACCTAAGCTATTGAAGAACTTGCAAGGGCATTTAGAAGCTTCGTAGGGTAGAAGGCAGAAATATAACTCAGTAAAATACTTCCTGACATGTTTATTTGTCAAAGTGAATGTCTGCCAAATTTGATGGTAACAAGGCAAGAAGGAAGTCTGAAACTTTGCCAGACTATTGTTTAAACCACTAAATTGCTGCAATTCACACAATTAATGGTTTTAAACAGAGGAACAGATTAAATATTAGACATGGTAATATAAAAGTCATCAACTTAGAGATCATGTATGGCTAACAATATTTACAATTCTAAAGTGATAATAAGATGAAGCCCAAGATAGTTTAATGAAGGACAATAAGCCCCAGAACCAATAGTGTAAATTCTCTATCTTCAAGAACTACTGACTAACACTTTTCCTTCAACTCATAATTTTGCCCTCAATAGAGGTATCATTTTTTCCAGCTGCTAGAAGAAAAGCAAAACAAAAACAGCTTCATGAATAGAATATTTAATTCTGTCCATAGGAGGCTTATTTGTATAAATATAGACTGTTGCATCATTGTATCTCACGTCAAGAATTAGATATATAACAGAAAATCTTTTAGACACTGTGGGAAAACTAAAATTACATATTTACATGATTCAGGTGAGATTACCAGAAATAATTATCCTAGGCAGTGATAAATCTCTTAGTTATTTGAACAGAGGACTTGTATTGTAATTACACACTTAAAGTTAATGGCCATCAATCCTAAAGACCTGCCTCAGCTGAAGGTACTTATGCTCATATGTCAGTTGATTTGACCATTGGACTTATGGTACAAGTTTTTGTTTGTTTGTTTGTTTGTTTGTTTGAGACAGGGTTTCTCTGTATAGCTCTGACTGTCCTGGAACTCACTTTGTAGACCAGGCTGGCCTCAAACTCAGAAATCAGCCTCCCGAGTGCTGGGATTAAAGGCGTGCGCCACCACGCCTGGCTTATGGTACATGTTTTTATAACTTCTCCCTTATCATTCTTTGAGTATTTTATACTATATTTCCTTGAAGATGTTGGGATTATTAATGAATCTCATTAATATAGCACTGACTTGAGAGAAATAGATTTTGCCCAGATATACCTGTTCATAAATGTCTAATGGCATCTTAACTATCAAACAATTCCCTACGCAATCTAAATCACAGGCCCACTAATTAAGAGTATAATAACTGACAAAATCTCTCCACTGATATATATATATATGAGCCTGAGTGTTTTGAGGTAACAAACCATTTTGTGATTGTATTTGTGATTCTATAGAAGTCGATTTCATGCCTGGAGTTATAACGCTGTCCAAAACCCCTCACTGGGGAGATTATAGGACCTAGAATAGAGCATACTGTTATTCTGATAAATAGACATGCTGTTAATTTGTAATATATATATATATATATATATATATATATATATATACATATACCTAATCTTCTCTTACTTGCTTAGTTTTGGAAGTGACAGCTATCAGGTGAGAAGTACTGAGAGTCAAAACACTGAGAATAAGGACTGAGTTTTCATCTCTAAAAAGGACAACTGTGTTAGTGCACCCTACACTGTACTCAGGATCAGGGACTGCTATAGAAGGGAAGGCCAAAATATTGTAAGAGCATAAAAGGGGAAATATTGATATAAAATGCTGACGTGAAAATAAAATTAGCCTGACAGTATCATTTAACCTACAGCATTTTTGATAATATGCACAAGATCTGTGTACAATCCACTTAGCCAAAACTCTGGCTGAGGTGGAACACATGATCACCATGACTCATCCCATATTTGGGAGGTATTTGCAGTGGATAATTTCTGGTGAGTGGAGAATTGTTCCCTTTCAAGCATGTCACCACTGATAGGCTTTTTCAAGCTGCCTCACAGCCTTGAACTCATTTACATATGGTCAGCACCAACTAGACTAAGTACTTTAATTAAAAAAAAATAGCATAAGGTTCAAATAAGTTGCTAGGGAAGTGTGTGGAGAGGTTTAGAGAAAGAAAGCTCACTTTCTTTCTATGTATTTATGATGCAGAATTAATATACACTTTTGGGAATTCTAATTTTTATTTCTCATTTAGGAGTATACGGTACATATTTTGCCATACTTGAGATTGGGAGGAACTCCTAGTATCTACACGGTCATCCAGATAACCTGCCAATCCTATAAGCTGCAAATTAAGTCTACCATTCAAAGTTTTATGATATAAGAATATTAGTTGCATTTTTTTTGATGGAGTCTCATATACCCCAAGTTTTTATTAGCCTTGCCAGATAGTTAAGGAGGATTACTCAGGACTTCTAATCTTGCTTTCATCTTCTGAGTGCTAAAATTACAGGCCCATGGCAACACACCAGAATTATTTGATGCTAGGCATCACAACTAGTAATTTGTGCATGCTAAGCAAGCACACTACAAACTGAGCTATATCCCCAGGCTCCAACAATGTTTGTCTCTGTTATGAACATTTTTGATTAAATTATCTCATTCCCTGACAAATACTTAAAATCAATACCTTCATAATCAGAAAATTAAATTTATCCACTTTTAGGCACCGTGATAATTTCCACAAAATATGTTATGCTTTCAAAAGGAATCTGAAAACATTTTCCAGTATAAAGGTCACAGAATTATTACTACTAAAATATAACAGTTTCCAATAGTCCTTCAATCTTTTAAACAAATTGTAGTTGCTTACATAAATCATTGCTGCATTATGATATCAAAAAAAATGAAAAGAAGAAAAGCACAGTCAGTTCTACAAGACCAAATAAACATTGTGTTTTCCTTTTCTAAGCATCTGTTCCAACCACTTTTCTAGCTCAACCTGTGCTTCTTGTGCTCTTGTTTACACTTGGTAAAGAATAGCAAGCACCACCTACAGTTCGCAATCCAGCTTTTAGTTGCAGGATGGAAGCTCCCCTTGACTGTGGCACTTATGAGAACCTCACTTAGCCTGGCGTGATTCTCATGGATGGAAGTCAGAAAAACAATCTTCAAAGAGTCAAAGTGGCCATGAGTCTTGAGCCCAGGAGAGGAATTGGTAAGGGGATTGAGTGGAGGGAAAAGAAACTCAGAGCACCATCATTGCAGGATCCCTTCCTTATACACTTGTTAAACAGTGAGAACATGACAGTCTTCTGAAGTTCCTAAACCACAGTATTAACTGTGAAGTCTGATATCTCAGTTACTCCTTGGGCAAAGTAATACTAGTTTTAAAAATGTCAGTCAATACAAGTTGCTTTTAAAGTACCATCAGTGACTGACACTTGATTTTTTTTCCCCTCATTGCAGGAGAAAAATGCCATTCTTATCTTCCATTTTTGACTAAAATCTCATCCAGTATAAAAATGTTCTAAGAGAGAGAAGATAATAAAGAGCCTAGTGGTGCTGTCATTCTTTGCTATCTTTTATACAGAAACAGGAAAGAAGCTCAAATGTTCCTACTTCTTAGATGCCTTCTAGGGAGAACAGCTGTTAAGATAGCCCCAAAGTAAGCTCGACATCATTTGTATACCTCTTCTTTCTTTATCCTGTTACCTCTCTTTGCTTGTCTTCTCTCCTTCCCCCCTTTCTTTCTTGCTTTCCTTCCTTCCTTCATTTTTTTTTCCCTGTAGCTCAGAAATGCCACCAGATGCCTAAAGAGTTCCTTCTCTATTCAAGTATACCCAATTCTTTATTTCATTTTAGAAAAAGGTTTCCAAGGTGAGTGTGTATGAATCAAGGTAGGAGTTCATTCAAAATAAACTGTTAACATGAATACAAACGTTAGTGTTGACTTAATTATGGTGTCTATTGCTGTAATACAACATGAAAACAAAAACATTATGGGAAGGAAAGGGTTAATTGACCTTTTCCACATTTCGACTGTGTTATATATATAACAATAATTAGTGATTCTTTGTGAATTTGAGAGAGAATAGGGGGTAGAGGAAGGCTTTGTTTTGTGTTGGTGTTTTATCTTTCTTTCCTTTTAGAAGGTCGGGACACTGGGCATTGGAATCCTGATCAAGAGAAAGAAGAGTGTTCTCCACATAATTTAGTAATACCTTTTCATCATGTAAGTTACTTAGTGTGTTAAAGTCATTTTCTTGTTCAAATAGTGGATACAGTGAAAACTGCATAACATTTGATCTTGGAAACAAGATTTGAATATAAATACTAGGTAGCTGACACTCTAGAGACTGCTAACCACATGGAAAGTAGGTTTGTGGATTGACACAACTGGGCAGAGGAGCTAAATGATGCCCATGACTATAGTTCAGTCTCCTTCAAAGAGATAATTTGTTCTGCTTCTGAGTAAAAGTAAAGTCCTTCCAAACTTTTTATTCTTATTGAACTTAGCAAAATACCAAGCCCACATGAAAATGATGTGAAAAATATCCAACATGTATTCATCTAAAGCAAAGTGCCAAGGATAGTCAAGAATGAGGTAAGTGATTGTTAAGTCCAGGAAGAAAAAGGTAGAAGGAGACCTATGGATTATTTGGGGTAAATGTTTTATCTTAAAATTTTATGTGATGACATTTGTTTTAAAAATAATTTATTGTGCAAATGAATTGTTAATTGTGTTTGTGAATTATTTATAAATAGATTGTTAAATGCTCTTCTAATACTTTTATGGTCTTGGTCATAAGCATTAAAATGAACATTGCAGGATGCTTTTCAACTGACTTTGATTTTGAAGATTTTGATTGATTTAAAAGAATATGTTATCTCTACTATCAGAATTAAAACTAAAAATTTGTCATAAAGATCTGGAAAAAGCACAAGAAAGAAAGAAATGAGACAGGATAGAGTAACTTAAGGGAAGAGAAAGGAGGATCCCCCTGATGTGTAAATGCAACTTTCATTCATCAGAAGTAGTCATCTTCTTGAAGCGAGCTTATTGCTAAATAAAGCTCACCCTTTCACACACACACACACACACACACACGCACACAAATGCACACACACACACACACACACACATACACACACACACACACTTCATGTTTCTCCTTTGGGAAATATTCTCTCTGCCAAGGTTAATGACAGCATGATAATTAGAAGTAGCTCAAGTCCAGGAGGCAAGGGTGTGTTTATGCCTTTAACAAAACTGTTAAAAGCTTTGATTTTCAGAATAGCCCTTAAGGCTGTGGAAAAGAATTCTGAAAACCCGAGTTTAAAATCATATAATCAGGATTTCTGAACTATGCAAAATATAAGGATGCAATATGAATCATATGAGGGGTTTCATGGGACCTAAAAAAGCAGAGGCAGTTGCATTATGAGACAACTTGTCAGAAAAATATAAAGGTAGACATATTCAAAAGCATGAAGATTCCTGAGTTCACAGTCAGTCTGGAACAGAGCTAATTTAGGCCCAGGTGTAGTGGGATCAGTGATTTCAGACAATCTCTGTATTCATCTGCAATGTAAAGAAAAATGTGCTTGCTATATTTTTTCTAGAGTCAAGGGGCTAAGATCAAAAAAATGCTGATTGGTGGGATAATTAAGGGGTAACCAGGGGTGGATGATGGAATTGTTATGTAATTAAAAGACTGGTTTTTGGTTTGCAAGAGCTGAGCTGTCTGGTAATCTTCAGAAAGCTGTCTCTACAGGCTGTCAGTTTGTACCCATGATTTGACCTTGAGTCTTTCCTTTTGCCATTACTGAACACCCCTTCCTCAAAAGCCCTCTCCCTTGGAACTACAGACAAGTTTTTTTTTTTGTTTGTTTTGTTTTGTTTTGTTTTTTGTTTTTTGTTTTTTGTTTTTTGTTTTTTTGTTTTGTTTTGTTTTGTTTTGTTTTTTGCTGGATCACACAGACCTAGAATGTGTTTGGATGTGATTCAGTGCCAAACCAGTCATGTTGCTGGATTCAAAGTCCTCTTATATTGATGCGTCTAGTTCAAGTCTCTTGCCAGATGAGACTTAAGAATTTTAGGAAAATAAACAGAATTTTATGCAAGAATTCTCTAAATAGACATGACATTTTGCTTATGTGGAAGTATTTTAAATAAAAATGTAAACATAGTGACTAATAGATAAACTGCAACATTCAAAGCCTTAAAATACGTGGCCTTTCGATGTTGTCTGCTGTAAACTTCATTTATTATACTTTTATCAGAAACCTCAATTTTGGTACAAAATGTTATCTAGCATGTTCAACATTCTTGCTGCTCATGGTTTTATATGTATATTCTCTTCCAAGCTATCTCAAATGGCAATGGATAAACTTGATTATGAAAAAGGAGAAAAGAGATAGAAAGTTGAGTTTCTTATAAACCTTTAGGGCAATGTACTCCTAGACCTTCAAAACACTACATATGATTAGCACTAAGATACTTGAGCTAATGAAGCCCATGTCCATACTCATGGGTATACCTTATTCTTCCCTTTAGCAACTCTTTTTGTTACTAATAAGTTCGCTAATCCTATGTTAACTTGAGAAAAGTTAGTGTGAGGAGAGCCAGCTCATAGAAGGCAGTGAGCCTTATTCTCAGAATAGTGGTCCTGTGCAAGCAGAACAAGCTGCAGTAAATGGCACTCTTCTGTGGACTCTTTATAAGCTCTTGACCACGGTTCATGGCCAGGTTACAAGCCACTGTTTCCTGCTAAAACTGATATCGAAGGTTTCAAAAGGCCTCAAATCTATATATTCTGAACTCGCTATATTCAATTGATTTACTTAATCTTATTTTATGTGCATTGGTGTTTTGCATGAATGTATATGTGTGAGAGGGTGGCTGATGTCCTGCAACTGGATTTACAGTTATCAGCTTCCATGTGGGTACAGGTCCCTTGAAGAAAAGCTATCTCTCCAGCCCCATATTCTAAACTCTTAAACAAGACATTTTTAAGTAATTAATTTATAGCCTTGTGTTACATTTTGACAAATAATCAGTATATTATTGTACTTCTTTGCTGTGGTATAATCAGTCAGTAAGTGTCTCCTGGAGCAAATTTTCTACATAATTGAAAATGAAGCCTTTACTTTGAATCATTTCAAATCCTCAATGCTCTCCTATGAATTATTTGTAGTATATTTCAGAGTTGTTTTAATTTGGTGTAAAATAGTCATGAAAATGAATATTGCAAGGAAGGAAATTGTTATTAATTTAAAAACTCTTGAGGACAAGATGGCAAAGCCCACTACTACAGAATACATGGTGGGGGGAGGGGGAAGTACATAGAAGTGTGTCAAGTGGGTTGGGAGCCCTGGAAGGAGGATAGGTGTGGGGTAGATAATTTGAATCACTTTGGTAGACAATAAGACTCAGCAGTGGTACCAAACAATGAGGTCCAGGAGATTGCTTGGGATTGGTTTGTTTGCATAAGAAAGGAAATTCAATCTCCTCAACTAAGTTCTGCGCTGACTGTTAGAAAACACTGTGTGAAGGTGCAACCTTGCATCAGTTTCTGCTAGGATAGGAAGTTACAGGTACCACGATATCACATAGAAAATAGATAAATTGCAAAGTAGTATTGTAAAATTAAAAAAGGGAACTTTATTCATTAATTCTTCATTTTGGCAATTATATTTAACAGGTATTTTAAATCGAAAAAATGTTTTTGTTTAAAACTACCATTTTATATTTTTTTGTGAGCTCATACATGCGATTCTAATTTGATTCTACACAGGTGTAGACACACACACACACACACACACACACACACACACATTTTTTTTTACCCTCATTTGATGAGAGTTTTACCTTGCAATGTACTCATTGAATTAAGGAAATATAAAAGTACCCAAATATATTCTTACTTTAATAATCCATAACAGTTGCCTGGTCCTGTAGAACATTAACTTATTCATGACACTGGGCTTTTTTTTTTTTTTCCATTTTTTATTAGGTATTTAGCTCATTTACATTTCCAATGCTATACCAAAAGTCCCCCATACCCACCCACCCCCACTCCCCTACCTGCCCACTCCCCCTTTTTGGCCCTGGCGTTCCCCTGTTCTGGGGCATATAAAGTTTGTGTGTCCAATGGGCCTCTCTTTCCAGTGATGGCCGACTAGGCCATCTTTTGATACATATGCAGCTAGAGTCAAGAGCTCCGGGGTACTGGTTAGTTCATAATGTTGATCCACCTATAGGGTTGCAGATCCCTTTAGCTCCTTGGGTACTTTCTCTAGCTCCTCCATTGGGAGCCCTGTGATCCATCCATTAGCTGACTGTGGGCATCCACTTCTGTGTTTGCTAGGCCCCGGCATAGTCTCACAAGAGACAGCTACATCTGGGTCCTTTCGATAAAATCTTGCTAGTGTATGCAATGGTGTCAGCGTTTGGATGCTGATTATGGGGTGGATCCCTGGATAAGGCAGTCTCTACATGGTCCACCCTTTAATCTCAGCTCCAAACTTTGTCTCTGTAACTCCTTCCAAGGGTGATTTGTTCCCACTTCTAAGGAGGGGCATAGTGTCCACACTTCAGTCTTCATTTTTCTTGAGTTTCATGTCTTTAGGAAATTGTAACTTATATCTTGGGTATCCTAGGTTTTGGGCTAATATCCACTTATCAGTGAGTACATATTGTGTGAGTTCCTTTGTGAATGTGTTACCTCACTCAGGATGATGCCCTCCAGGTCCATCCATTTGGCTAGGAATTTCATAAATTCATTCTTTTTAATAGCTGAGTAGTACTCCATTGTGTAGATGTACCACATTTTCTGTATCCATTCCTCTGTTGAGGGGCAGCTGGGTTCTTTCCAGCTTCTGGCTATTATAAATAAGGCTGCTATGAACATAGTGGAGCATGTGTCCTTCTTACCAGTTGGGGCATCTTCTGGATATATGCCCAGGAGAGGTATTGCTGGATCCTCCGGTAGTACTATGTCCAATTTTCTGAGGAACCGCCAGACGGATTTCCAGAGTGGTTGTACAAGCCTGCAATCCCACCAACAATGGAGGAGTGTTCCTCTTTCTCCACATCCTCGCCAGCATCTGCTGTCACCTGAATTTTTGATCTTAGACATTCTGACTGGTGTGAGGTGGAATCTTAGGGTTGTTTTGATTTGCATTTCCCTGATGATTAAGGATGTTGAACATTTTTTCAGGTGCTTCTCTGCCATTCGGTATTCCTCAGGTGAGAATTCTTTGTTCAGTTCTGAGCCCCATTTTTTAATGGGGTTGTTTGATTTTCTGAAGTCCACCTTCTTGAGTTCTTTATATATGTTGGATATTAGTCCCCTATCTGATTTAGGATAGGTAAAGATCCTTTCCCAATCTGTTGGTGGTCTCTTTGTCTTATTGACGGTGTCTTTTGCCTTGCAGAAACTTTGGAGTTTCATTAGGTCCCATTTGTCAATTCTCGATCTTACAGCACAAGCCATTGCTGTTCTGTTCAGGAATTTTTCCTCTGTGCCCATATCTTCAAGGCTTTTCCCCACTTTCTCCTCTATAAGTTTCAGTGTCTCTGGTTTTATGTGAAGTTCTTTGATCCATTTAGATTTGACCTTAGTACAAGGAGATAAGTATGGATCGATTCGATTTCTTCTACATGATAACAACCAGTTGTGCCAGCACCATTTGTTGAAAATGCTGTCTTTCTTCCACTGGATGGTTTTAGCTCCCTTGTCGAAGATCAAGTGACCATAGGTGTGTGGGTTCATTTCTGGGTCTTCAATTCTATTCCATTGGTCTACTTGTCTGTCTCTATACCAGTACCATGCAGTTTTTACCACAATTGCTCTGTAGTAAAGCTTTAGGTCCGGCATGGTGATTCCACCAGAGGTTCTTTTATCCTTGAGAAGAGTTTTTGCTATCCTAGGTTTTTTGTTATTCCAGATGAATTTGCAAATTGCTCCTTCTAATTCGTTGAAGAATTGAGTTGGAATTTTGATGGGGATTGCATTGAATCTGTAGATTGCTTTTGGCAAGATAGCCATTTTTACAATATTGATCCTGCCAATCCATGAGCATGGGAGATCTTTCTATCTTCTGAGATCTTCTTTAATTTCTTTCTTCAGAGACTTGAAGTTTTTATCATACAGATCTTTCACTTCCTTAGTTAGAGTCACGCCGAGATATTTTATATTATTTGTGACTATTGAGAAGGGTGTTGTTTCCCTAATTTCTTTCTCAGCCTGTTTATTCTTTGTGTAGAGAAAGGCCATTGACTTGTTTGAGTTAATTTTATATCCAGCTACTTCACCGAAGCTGTTTATCAGGTTTAGGAGTTCTCTGGTGGAATTTTTAGGGTCACTTATATATACTATCATATCATCTGCAAAAAGTGATATTTTGACTTCCTCCTTTCCAATTTGTATCCCCTTGATCTCCTTTTGTTGTCGAATTGCTCTGGCTAATACTTCAAGTACTATGTTGAAAAGGTAGGGAGAAAGTGGGCAGCCTTGTCTAGTCCCTGATTTTAGTGGGATTGCTTCCAGCTTCTCTCCATTTACTTTGATGTTGGCTACTGGTTTGCTGTAGATTGCTTTTATCATGTTTAGGTATGGGCCTTGAATTCCTGATCTTTCCAGAACTTTTATCATGAATGGGTGTTGGATCTTGTCAAATGCTTTTTCTGCATCCAACGAGATGATCATGTGGTTTTTGTCTTTGAGTTTGTTTATATAGTGGATTACATTGATGGATTTTCGTATATTAAACCATCCCTGCATTCCTGGAATAAAACCTACTTGGTCAGGATGGATGATTGCTTTAATGTGTTCTTGGATTCGGTTAGCGAGAATTTTATTGAGGATTTTTGCATCGATATTCATAAGAGAAATTGGTCTGAAGTTCTCTATCTTTGTTGGATCTTTCTGTGGTTTAGGTATCAGAGTAATAGTGGCTTCATAAAATGAGTTGGGTAGAGTACTTTCTACTTCTATCTTGTGAAAAAGTTTGTGCAGAACTGGAATTAGATCTTCTTTGAAGGTCTGATAGAACTCTGCACTAAACCCGTCTGGTCCTGGGCTTTTTTTGGCTGGGAGACTATTTATAACTGCTTCTATTTCTTTAGGGGATATGGGACTGTTTAGAAGGTCAACTTGATCCTGATTCAACTTTGGTACCTGGTATCTGTCCAGAAATTTGTCCATTTCGTCCAGGTTTTCCAGTTTTGTTGAGTATAGCCTTTTGTAGAAGGATCTGATGGTGTTTTGGATTTCTTCAGGATCTGTTGTTATGTCTCCCTTTTCAGTTCTGATTTTGTTAATTAGGATTTTGTCTCTGTGCCCTCTAGTGAGTCTAGCTAAGGGTTTATCTATCTTGTTGATTTTCTCAAAGAACCAACTCCTCGTTTGGTTAATTCTTTGAATAGTTCTTCTTGTTTCCACTTGGTTGATTTCACCCCTGAGTTTGATTATTTCCTGCCGTCTACTCCTCTTGGGTGAATTTGCTTCCTTTTTTTCTAGAGCTTTTAGATGTGTTGTCAAGCTGCTAGTATGTGCTCTCTCCCGTTTCTTCATGGAGGCACTCAGAGCTATGAGTTTCCCTCTTAGAAATGCTTTCATTGTGTCCCAAAGGTTTGGGTACGTTGTGGCTTCATTTTCATTAAACTCTAAAAAGTCTTTAATTTCTTTCTTTATTCCTTCCTTGACCAAGGTATCATTGAGAAGAGTGTTGTTCAGTTTCCACGTGAGTGTTGGCTTTCTGTTATTTTTTTTGTTATTGAAGATCAGCCTTAGTGCATGGTGATCTGATAGGATACATGGGACAATTTCAATATTTTTGAATCTGTTGAGGCCTGTTTTGTGACCTATTATGTGGTCAATTTTGGAGAAGGTACCATGAGGTGCTGAGAAGAAGGTATATCCTTTTGTTTTAGGATAAAATGTTCTGTAGATATCTGTCAGATCCATTTGTTTCATCACTTCTGTTAGTTTCAGTGTGTCCCTGTTTAGTTTCTGTTTCCATGATCTGTCCATTGGTGAAAGTGGTGTGTTGAAGTCTCCCACTATTATTGTGTGAGGTGCAATGTGTGCTTTGAGCTTTATTAAAGTTTCTTTAATGAATGTGGCTGCCCTTGTATTTGGCGCATAGATATTCAGAATTGAGAGTTCCTCTTGGAGGATTTTACCTTTGATGAGAACAAAGTGCCCCTCCTTGTCTTTTTTGATGACTTTGGGTTGGAAGTCAATCTTATCAGATATTAGGATGGCTACTCCAGCTTGTTTCTTCAGTCCATTTGCTTGGAAAATTGTTTTCCAGCCTTTTATTCTGAGGTAGTGTCTATCTTTTTCTCTGAGATGTGTCTCCTGTAAACAGCAAAATGTTGGGTCTTGTTTGTGTAGCCAGTTTGTTAGTCTATGTCTTTTTATTGGGGAGTTGAGACCATTGATGTTAAGAGATATTAAGGAAAAGTAATTGTTGCTTCCTGTTATTTTTGTTGTTAAAGTTGGCATTCTGTTCTTGTGGCTGTCTTCTTTTAGGTTTGTTGAGGGATTACCTTCTTGTTTTTTCTAGGGCATTGTTCCCGTTCTTGTATTGGTTTTTTTCTGTTATTACCCTTTGAAGGGCTGGATTCGTGGAGAGATAATGTGAGAATTTGGTTTTGTCGTGGAATACTTTGGTTTCTCCATCTATGGTAATTGAGAGTTTGGCTGGGTATAGTAGCCTGGGCTGGAATTTGTGTTCTTTTAGTGTCTGTATAACATCTGTCCAGGCTCTTCTGGCTTTCATAGTCTCTGGTGAAAAATCTGGTGTAATTCTGATAGGCTTGCCTTTGTATGTTACTTGACCTTTTTCCCTTACCGCTTTTAGTATTCTATCTTTATTTAGTGCATTTGTTGTTCTGATTATTATGTGTCGGGAGGAATTTCTTTTCTGGTCCAGTCTATTTGGAGTTCTGTAGGCTTCTTGTATGTTCATAGGTATCTCTTTCTTTATATTTGGGAAGTTTTCTTCAATAATTTTGTTGAAGATGTTTGCTGGTCCTTTGAGTTGAAAATCTTCATTCTCATCCACTCCTATTATCCGTAGGTTTGGTCTTCTCATTGTGTCCTGGATTTCCTGGATATTTTGAGTTAGGATCTTTTTGCATTTTCCATTTTCTTTGATTGTTGTGCCGATGTTCTCTATGGAATCTTCTGCACCTGAGATTCTCTCTTCCATCTCTTGTATTCTGTTGCTGATGCTCAAATCTATGGTTCCAGATTTCTTTCCTAGGGTTTCTATCTCCAGTGTTGCCTCACTTTGAGTTTTCTTTATTGTTTCTACTTCCCTTTTTAGGTCTAGTATGGTTTTGTTCATTTCCATCACCTGTTTGTATGTTTTTTCCTCTTTTTCTGTAAGGACTTCTACCTGTTTGATTGTGTTTTCCTGTTTTTCTTTAAGGACTTGTAACTCTTTGGCAGTGTTCTCCTGTATTTCTTTAAGTGATTTATTAAAGTCCTTCTTGATGTCCTCTACCATCATCATGAGATATGCTTTTAAATCTAGGTCTAGGTTTTCGGGTGTGTTGGGGTGCCCTGGACTGGGCGAAGTGGGAGTACTGGGTTCTGATGATGGTGAGTGGTCTTGGTTCCTGTTAGTAGGATTCCTACGTTTACCTTTCGCCATCTGGTAATCTCTGGAGTTAGTAGTTATAGTTGACTCTGTTTAGAGATTGTTCTTCTGGTGATTCTGTTACCGTCTCTCAGCAGACCTGGGAGACAGATTCTCTCCTCTGAGTTTCAGTGCTCAGAGCACTCTCTGCTGGCAAGCTCTCTTACAGGGAAGGTGCGCAGATATCTTGTTTTTGGACCTCCTCCTGGTCGAAGAAGAAGGCCCAAAACAGGGCCTCTCTCAGAAGCTGTGTTGCTTTGGCAGTTCCCAGAAGCTGTCAGCTTCTGTGGTGCAGACTCTCACCTGTGCAGACTAAAATCCTAAGTTCCAGGGAGTCCTGGAACCAAGATGGTGACCGCTGCTCCTGAGGCCAAGGCCGTCTCCCGAGCCAGGCGGACACCTGTCCTCTGGTCCGGATGGTGGCCGGTTATCTGCGGCCCGCCCAGGCTGCTGCCTCAGTGGCTCTGTGCTTCTGCCTGTCCCAGAAGCTGTCCGGTTCTCTGGCGCACCCTCTAACCTGTTCAGACTAATTTCCTAGGTCCCGTGGAGTCCTGGAACCCAGATGGCGACCGCTGCTGCTGAGGCTGAGGTCGCCTCCCAAGCCAGGCGGACACCTGTCCTCTGGTCCGGATGGTGGCCGGTTATCTGCGGCCCGCCCAGGCTGCTGCCTCAGCGGCTCTGTGCTTCAGCCCGTTCCAGAAGCTGTCCGGTTCTCTGGCGCACCCTCTCACCTGTTCAGACTAATTTCCTAAGTTCTGCTGAGTCCCGGAACCAAGATGGCGACCGCTGCTGCTGAGGCTGAGGTCGCCTCCCAAGCCAGGCGGACACCTGTCCTCTGGTCCGGATGGTGGCCGGTTGTCTGCGGCCCGCCCAGGCTGCTGCCTCAGCGGCTCTGTGCTTCTGCCCGTCCCAGAAGCTGTCCGGTTCTCTGGCGCACCCTCTAACCTGTTCAGACTAATTTCCTAGGTCCCGCGGAGTCCCGGAACCCAGATGGCGACCGCTGCTGCTGAGGCTGAGGTCGCCTCCCAAGCCAGGCGGACACCTGTCCTCTGGTCCGGATGGTGGCCGGTTGTCTGCGGCCCGCCCAGGCTGCTGCCTCAGCGGCTCTGTGCTTCTGCCCGTCCCAGAAGCTGTCCGGTTCTCTGGCGCACCCTCTAACCTGTTCAGACTAATTTCCTAAGTTCTGCTGAGTCGACACTGGGCTTTTATTTAATTCTTTATTGGTTTGAAACAGTAAAAGACAGTTAGGAGCATGACTGTATTTATATGCTTAAATTTATGGGATGAAAAAGACTGAAGAAAGAAGTCTACGATCACATGTAAAAAAGACCAGGGACTTAGAACCAGTACTTAACAGTTTACATAGTTCTTTGGGATATCTGTTACAACACAAAGGGTGTTCTGTTCTTATTTAGGTGGCCGTATTGAGGTTACCCAAATTTCACTGGTTAATTTTTTCATATTTCTAGAACAACCAATCTCAGTATAATTCCTGCCTCTCTGATTAAAACAATCTTTGAACATTTTCTTCAATAGCCCTGAAATTAAATGCACACAATTAGCATTATAAGGACTGATCAAGTTGTAATTATATATTTAGGAATTAGTTCACACACATATATATCTATATCTATATCTATCTATATCTATATCTAGGTATATACTGAAATAAAACTGAGAAATAAAGTTAGATGTAATGACGAATACCTCACAATGTTATTTTTTCTTCAAGCAATAGTAACTAATTTTTAAAAATTTATTTATTTACACTCTATATTTTATTCCTGCCCCTCTCCACCCTACAAAGACTGTTCCACCTCCCTGTCTCCATGTGGATATACCTCCTCCCCACCCCCTATCTTCATGTGGATGTCTACACCCCCCAACCCCATCTGACCTCTAAACCCCCTGGGGCTTCCAGTCTCTTGAATGTTAGGTGCATCATCTCGAAATGTGCACAGACTAGACAGTCCTTTACTATATGTGTGTTAGGGGCCTCATATCAGCTGATTATGTTGCCTGTTTGGTGGTCCAGTGTTTGAAAGATATCAAGCGTACAGATTAATTGAGACTGCTGGTTCTCCTATAGGGTCGCCCTCCTCCTCAGCTTCTTTCAGCTTTCCCTAATCCAACAACAAGGGTCAGCTGCTTCTGTCCATTGATTGGATGCAAATATCTGCATCTGATTCTTTTAGCTGCTTGTTGGGTCTTCTGGAGTGCGACCATGCTAGGTCCCTTTTTATGAGCACTCCATAGCCTCAGTAATAGTGTCAGACCTTGGGACCTTTCCTTAAGCTGGTTCCCACTATGGGCCTATCGCTGGACCTTCTTTTCCTCAGGCTCCTCTCCATTTCCATCCCTGCATTCTTTCAGACAGGAGCAATTATGGGTCAGAGGTCTGACTGTCAGATCCCCAACCTCCCATTTGATAATCTGTCTTTCAGCTGGAGGTGGGCTTTGTAAGTTCCCTCTCCATTCTGTCAGGCATTTCATCTAAGGTCCTTCCCTTTGAGTCTTAAAAGTCTCTTACTTTCTAGATCTCTGGTGCACTCTGGAGGGTCCCCCCAACCTCCTATCCCAGGAATTTGCCTGTTTCCAAAGTTCCCTGTTTCCATTTCTTCTGCTGGCCCTCAGATCTTCAGTTGTTTTCCCTCATCCAATACCAAGTCAGGTTCTCCCTCTTCCCCCCACCCCAAGTCCCATCCACTTTCCCACCCACTGTCTGTTACAATACTAGGGGTAAATCTGAATGTTACTGAATAGGTAACATTCTTACTGAATTCCAAGCCCAGGGTCAGCTCAAGGACTGCCTAGGACATTGGAACACTGGTGGAGGATAATCTAACTTAGCTATATGTCAAAATCAATCCTTAGGGGGATTTATAATAAAACAATATTGAGGGAAACCACACAGATCTGTTCACAGACTAAAACAAGGACAGATTTGGAGCATTCGTTACACAGGATGCCATGGTTCCAGGAGACTAATTTTCCATGAACTTTTTACCTCGGGACTGTGTCCAGGCTTTTCGGTCTGTCACATGGGTCACTACTGGAGTGAGTGTGGCAAGGCATCCTCACTTGACCACTTCAGCTTCTTGACGTTTTTGAGTCCTAAAATTTTAATTTTAACTATGTATGGATGTTTGTATCCATATGTGGTTACATGCATGTGACTGTGCTAATGGAAGCCAGAAGAGAGCATATGAGCTTCTAGATCTGAAATTATACATCAGTGTCAGTTACCAGACACATGTTTATGATAGAACTTGGGTCCTCCATAGGAGCAGTACATGCTACAAAGAAGTACACTGCCTCTTCACCTCCAATGTTAAATGATTTCTCCACAATTGGAAACATCAAATTTCATTCTGTTACATTGTTACACAAAACCTTTTAGTTACTGGTCATGGTTTTAATTATGAATAGTTCCAAAATAAACATCTTTCATAGAGACTGCTCAAGCTCTTTGCCATGGTTCACACAAGAGTACTAGCTGCTCACAAGGAAATGCCCTGCTTAACAGCATAAAAGATCAATGCATATCATCCTTAAGAATTGTTAAATTTTATAATGAATGTTTTCTTGCAGAGATATGCAGTTCTGACACCTAGTTACCATGCAAGCATGGAAGGGCTCTCTGAGAATGGCATGTGGTTTGGTTGCTGTCCGTGGGGACTGAGCCTGTTTTATTTGGAGATTACCTTAGATAGGATAGAAGCTGAGTATGTTCAGAAGTGGTTCTCAAATGGGAGGCCTTACTTGTTTACTTATTTACCTTATTCTTCAAAAAACTTTTGGATAGCTCCTACTGTGCTAATGACATATCTGATGAATACAAAGCTAATAAAACAGCACTGATGACTTACTTTCCACATGTTTATGCAAGACTGTGACAAGACATCAGATGTGTAAGGGATCAATTACATTTATACAGGTAATTATGGGAAATGCTGAAGAAATTGTTTTCTCTCTCTTTCACCTCTGTCTCTCTCTCTGTGTCTCTGTCTCTGTCTCTGTGTGTGTGTGTGTGTTTACCAATAAAAGGCTATATAAAAGAAAGATGATCATATATGCTTCGACCACATATGATGCCTTCCTCAATGTGAGCAGGAAGGTGAGCTCTTCTTTTGGAATACATTTTCCGACATGGCAAATACACCCTCCATAGGATACTTAGCTTCCATATTGTGTATCAATTAGTCAAATAAATATAAAATAGATTAATACAAAATAACTTACAAAAGAATCATGCAGTAGACTAGAATGAATCATATTTTGAGTTATGTAGTCCTCCTAAGAAAGTAAATCAATATTTAAAGAATAATTTGAATTTCTTAAACAGTAGAATAAATCTATGTTCCACCATTACTTGGCACAGGTTTGTTTGTTAAGGATAAAAAAAGATGACCAGATATGTTACCACTACATATGAGAACCTTCCACAATGTGAGCAGGAAGGTGAGCTCTTCTTCTGAGATGCCTTTTCCTACATGGCACATACTGAAATTTTGGAGACATTTACTAACTTCTTTGAAGCAGTTCTTAAAAACCTAATTTTGACACATGATCTTTCTGTCCCTAAAGGAGCTAAAATTTCATTCTCTAGGGATAAATATCCAGGTCTTACCAACACCCCACATTTCTTATCAGGAGGTACACCCATTTCATCCAATTACATTTTCTCAGCAGTGACCACTATTGCTTGGAACTAAGTATAAAAACACATAGATTTCTCCATGTTTTTGAGATTTTATTTATGTAAAAACCATCCCAAGAAGTGGCATTAAGTACATTTCATTATTTTTCATTGTCGTTATCTTTAATGACAGAGTCTTCAGCCTTAACTTCCAGATAAGAAAGAAATATTTGCCTTTTTGGCTGTCCATGATTTTCCCTAAAGCATTTCTATAATTCTCATTATCTCCATTTTATATATCAATTTTATATTCTTTTAAGACTTAACATGTATTTCTCTGACATGCATATAATCAAGAAGTTTTCCATAGAGTCAATTGATCTACTAGATAACTCCTGTCAGCACATGTATTTTTTTCCCTCTTAAGCTTACAAACAAATACACACAGCAAGCAAATACTCAAAACCAGTTCAGGTTTAATGTAGGATTTTGTAGTTCTACAATATGGTGTTTGAGGAAACCTTTAATATACCAGAATTCTCTGTTAGGCCCAGGCTTCACACTCCACAAATAAGCAAAGATGGTAGATAAACAAGAAGAAACGATGGCATTGAGCATATATGTTTTCCTTTGCAGGCTTGTGCGTAGAATTCCAAAGACCTTCTAGTAATCTGGCATGAGCCACATTCTACACTAAGCATATTTATACTTCAGAGTAATTTAATATGGTGTTGACAGTCTGTTTTATCACAGGCAATTCTGTAAACAAAATGTAGATTTCAACAAGAAACTATTAGGGCAACACTGGAAAATCAAACAGGTCTGAGTGGGTAAAAGCTTTTCACAGGCACTAGAGCAGGATTTAGCCTTTTTCTCTTGATTTACCTGTATGTGGGTTATCCCTCTTAAAATCTTCAATAAGACATATTAGTTACCTTTGAAATATAACTGGAACTAAATAGATTCACCACCTAAGATCAGTGACTTACTAGGTTGATTGGTGGATTGGTGCTCTGCTATGAGAGACAGTTTTACGTAGGCTCTGTACTCTGTCTTTCGTCACCTGGAGTAACCTTCGAACTATGCCAGAATGAAGGGCACCATCAGGCTTAAAATCCCAATTCTAGTCAGATCTCTGACCTGAAATAAAACTCTTATCTTTCTAATTCTTAATCTATGCCCCAACAAAGAAAGATTACAAAGAGGGAAAAACAATGGAGAAGTACTGAGAACTCCTCAGCGCATTATCTCATGGATGTTCCCTGAAGAACAGCTTTGATAAAGACAGATATAATCATCATAATTTAATATCCCATGTAAAATATCATCAAGGAGCATATATACAATCTTTCTTCTAAGAAGGAATCACATGAGAAGGCAGAAAATAAGTCTTGGATTCATTTTTTAAGATCTGTGTATACCAGTACCTCTTTATTTCCAATGATATCAACATATATCAGAAAAATGTACAGAAATGCGAATTCAACATATTATTATTTTATTTCAATTTGCACTTTAGCTTGCTTTTTCTGCCTTTATTTCTTTAGGGTTTTTTGTGTTCTCTTTGTTCAATTTTGTACAGTTTCTCAAACTATTCATGTAATAAATATAATTTAAGACCTCTCTTGAAAACTGTGACCATGTTAAGCATGCTATACTGCTGCACAAAAGGAATAATATGAGCTAGTTCACTCAGTTTATATTCCTCAAGGAAAAGACAAATAGTACAACACAGAATCATAAAGAAGTTCCATATACCCTGCATTCAAAAATGATACAGATTTTGAAAATGGGTAAAATGAAAGAATAAAATTCAAAACTGAGGGTTTCTGGATTGGAATATTTTAGAGGAATGTGTAAGTTAGATTTATTAAGAAGTTGATAACTGAGGTGAGATATGAAGAAATTACAATAAACTGAATTTTCCAATTGCAAATTTAGAACACAATGCTCCAGGCAAAGTTCAACTAAAACAAATGCCCCGAGGGCTGAATGCTCTTGTCTTGCCCAAGGACAGGAGAGACCAATGTGAAGGAACATCAGAAATAGGAGGACTAGACAGGTAATGCACAGCTATCTAGAGAGAACCTACAACTGGAATCTAATCAAATTGTGCTAGGGAGATTTTAATCAAAAAATGCAAAGAGAGCTTCTGATTTTAATCAAATAGAACACTAGTTGATTTCTAAACAAATAAAAGATGCAATGCAACAAATTCATGCATACAGATGTGTGTATATACACACACCAATATATATATTATTATGTGTGCATATATATGTATGAATATATATGTATTTATTTACACATCTCTCTATATATGTGTGTATATATTTAGGAACTTTTTTCTGGCAATAATTTATCCAGTAAAATTGAACATAAAAGTGCTATAAAAATCTTTAAGAGAATATTAAATTTTAGTGTCTTTTAAAAAAGCCTTATCAACTCCTCTCAAACTTTGAATAGCAATTATGAAATGGAAAAAAAGGCATGCCAACTCTTCATCCTATCTTTAGTTTTAATGTCAGGTGATAATGGGGTTTTCTTATCAGTAACTACTTTCAGTTGAGGTTTTTCTTTTTAATCCTATTTCTGACTTTCTCTTGTCTGATGAGAGAGATGACTTTGATGCACCCTTTGGGATTTTGATCATTCATGTGACAGCCATCACCTCCAAGACAACACAGCTAATAATGGGGAACACTGAAACACAAATTTAAACCCAGTCTTCAACAACATTTCCAGAAGGAGGCATTATGACATTCAGTACAATGAGCAAGGCTGCCATCACTAAGGGTAGTTTTGGAAACTGTAGGATCATTCTGAGTGTCAATGATTCATTTTTAAGCCAGAGCTGATTGGAAAGTAGTGCAACCAGATGAGAACTCTATTCCCACAGCAGCACTAGATCCTGTAGAAAGAACATTCACTGAGGGCTGTTTGATTAAGGTCAGAGCAAAAACAAAAAAACAAAAAACAAAAACAAAAACAAAAACTGCCTCAAGAGACTACGGGAGTAGTCCCAGTAAGAAAATAACTGCAGTATATTGAGGTAACAGAAAATAAAATATGAATTTATTAAATTAGATATATTTGGATAGCATTAGATTTAATTCTCTCAGTAAATTAAAGGAACATAAAGACTGATATGAGGATTGTCAAAGTTGTTCATCTGTGTATCCGGGTCTGCATACGTTCTGGATAAATTTCAAGGTTTTTGATTTTTTTCTGTATTTCTGATATATGCTAAAACTATTTTCCACATCAATTTTTTAAAAAATACTGCTTATATTTATTTTTATATATAATATTTATATTAATTATTTTATTATTATTCATGCAAAGGTATTTATTATGCCTATACTCTAGGTCAGGTACAGCTGCTAAAATAAATAATGTGTGGCTTCACGACATTTGTATTTTATTTGCTAGCATTATTAAATATATCAATAAATCAGGTGCATAAATATATATGAGTCTATATAAACTGAGTTTAGACTGTGATATAATGACAAGATCTTTTTCAAAGTTTTCTATTAATAAGGTACTTCTGTGGAAAAAAAGCAGAATAAGACAAGTCTTTAATGATTTTTTTAAAGAAATACTTCTGTTAAAACAAAACAAAATAAACCTAAAACTTGAATGAAACCTTGTATAAAACTTTGTTATAGAAGACTGTGACAGAACAAAGTAGAATATACCTAAACGAGGCATTTTGTCTTTTATGTATTTTTACCATTGTAATATGAACTCAGTGAGGAAAATGTAGTGATTGGCAAGAAGCTGAAAAAGCAGTAGTGACCTTCCAATATTGAGACATAATAAATAAATAAATAAATAAATAAATAAATAAATAAATAAATAAATGAGGTTCTTTCTCTTCTAACTGTTGAAGGAAGTCACTGAGAATTGGTTTGGAAGAATGCCCTGGGTGGATCCACAATTGAAGAGAATCATTGTATAAAGCTAAACTGAAGTATGCACAGAAAAAGCTCAGGAAATGAGAGACCAATTGAATGATTTCACTTGCTACATTTCTATGAGATATTGGCTTTGAGAAATTGGTATATCTAGAAAACAGTTATATATCAGACCTGCCTTGAGGGTGGAGAAACTACAAGGTATCTCCAAGATAATTTGCACACAGGCACTTGAAGATTGCTAAGATCAGAAATGTTGTGTGGGAAATTGTTTTGAGTTGGTAATAAAAATAAGAGTAATATTCCACGGTACTTGTTCCCAATTATTGCACAAAATAGTAACAGAAGGAACAATACCCAATTTGTTTGGTAAATCAACAATTATGCTTTTACCTAAATCATACAAAGACCCAATAAAGAAAGAGAACTTCAGATCAGTTTCCATTATGAATATGAATGCAAAAATGCTCATTAAAATTATCACAAATTGAATCCAAGAACACATCAAAACAATTATCCATGATGAACAAGTAGGTTTCATCCCAGGAATGCAGGGATGGTTCAATATATGGAAATCCATCAATGTAGTCCACTATATAAACAATCTAAAAAAAAATATGTGATCATCTCTTTAGATGCTGATAAAGCATTTGACAAAATTCAACACTCCTTAGTGATAAAAGTCTTGGAAAGGTCAGGAATTCAAGGACCTCACCTAAACATAGTAAAAGCAATATACAACAAATCAATAGCTAACATCAAACTAAACAGAGAAATTTGAAGCAATTCCACGAAAATCATGGACTAGACATGGATGCCTACTCTGTAACTACCCAATATAGTACTCACAGTCCTAGCCAGAGAAATTAGACAACAAAAGGAGGTAAAAGGGATAAAAATTGGAAAGGAAGAAGTCAAAATATCATTATTTGCCGATGGCATGATAGTATACTTATGTGACTCCAAAATTCCACCAGAGAACCCCTAAAGATGATAAACAACTTCAACAAAGTGGCTGGATATAACATTAACTCAAACAGTAGCCTTTTTTTACTCAAAGGATAAATGGGTTGAGAAAGAAATTAGGGAAATAATAGTCACAAATAATATGAAATTCCTTGGTGTGACTCTACCCAAGCAAGAGAAACAGCTATATGACAAGAACTTCAAAATTCTGAAGAAAGTAATCATAGAAGATCTCAGAAAATGGAAAGATCTTTGTGTTCATGCATTGGCAGGATTAATATAGTAAAAATGGCTACCTTGCTGAAAGCAATCTACAGATTCAATGCAATCCCCTTCAAAATTGCAACTCAATTCTTCATAGAGGTAGAAAGCACAATTAACAAATTCATTTGGAATAACAAAAAACCTAGGAGAGCAAAAACTATTCTCAACAATAAAAGAACTAAGGGAATCAACAAATATATCCCTGACCTCAAGCTGTATTACAGAGCCTGAGTGATTAAAAAAAAAAAAAAAAAACAACCAAAAAAACAAAACAAAACAACAACAACAAAACTGCATGGAATTGGTATGGAGACAGGGAGGAAGATTAATGGAATAGAATTGAAGATCCAGAAATGAACCCACACACCTATGGTCACTTGATCTTTGCCAAAGTAGCTAAAACCATCCAGTGGAAAAAAACAGCATTTTCAACAAATGATTCTGGTTCAATTGAAGGTCATCATGTAGAAGAATGGAAATGGATCCACTCTTATCTCCCAGTATAAAGCTCAAGTCCAAGTGGATCAAGGAACTCCACATAAAACCAGATTAAACTGAATCTAATAGAAGAGAGAGTGGGGATGGACCATGAACACATGGGCACAGGGGAAATTTTTCTGAACAGAACACCAATGGCTTATACTCTAAGATCAATCAAGAAGTGGGATCTCAAAAAATTGCAAAGCTTCTTGTAAGGCAAAGGACACTGTCAATAGTACAAAATGACAACCAACAGGTTGGGAAAAAATCTTTACCGATCCTACATCAGATACAGGGCTAATATCATATATATATATATATATATATATATATATATATATATATGTATATGTATATGTATATGTATATGTATATGTATATGTATATGTATATGTATATGTATATATATATATGTATATATATATGTATATCTCAGGAAATTAGATTCCAGACAATGGAATAACCCTATTAAAATGGGCTACAGATCTCAACAAAGAATTCTCAACCTAGGAAACTTGAATGGTAGAGAAGCACCTTAAGAAATGGTGGGGAGCAAGGGGAGAAGGGAGGGGATTAGGGGATTTTCGGAGGGAAAACGAGGAAAGGGGATAACATTTGAAATGTAAATAAAGAAAATATCTAATAAAAAAAAAGAAATGTTCAACATCCTTAGTCATCAGGGAAATGCAAATCAAAACAACCCTGAAATTCTACCTCACTCCAGTCAGGTGACAACAGATGCTGGTGAGGATATGGAGAAAGAGGAACACTTCTCCACTGTTGGTGGAATTACAAGCTGTTACGACAACTCTGGAAATCAGTAGGGCAGTACCTCAGAAAATTGAACATAGTATTATCTGAGCACCCAGCTTTACTACTCCTGGGCACAGAACCAAAAGACGCTCCAACAAAGAACAAGGACACATGTTCCACTATGTCCATAGCAGCTTTATTTATAATAGCCAGAAACTGGAAAGAACCCAGATATTCTTCAACAGAAGAATGCATACAGGAAATGTGCTACATTTACATAATGGAGTACTACTCAGCTATTAAAAATATTGACTTTAAAAATTCTTAGGCAAATGGATGGAACTAGAAAATACCATCCTGAGTGAGGTAACCCAATCATAAAAGAACAAATATTGTATGCATTCATTGATAAGTGGATATTAGCCCCAAAGCTCTGAACATCCAGACCACATGAAATCAAGAAGAAGGAATACCAAAGTATGGCTGCTTCCATCCTTCTTTGAATGGCGGACAAAATACTCACAGGAGCAAATATGGAGAAAATTTGTGGAGCAGAGACTAAAAGAAAGGCCATCCAGAGAGTGCCCCACCTGGTGATCCATCCCATATACAGTCACTAAACACAGACCCCATTTTGAATGCCAAGAAGGGCTTTCTGACAGGAGCCTGATATATCTGTCTCCTGAGAGGCTCTGCCAGAGCCTGACAAATACAGAGGAGGATGCTCAAAACCAACCATTGGACTGATCATGGGATCCCAAGTGGAGACGTTAGAGAAAGAACTGAAAGAGCTAAAGGGGTTTGTAACCCAATAGGAAGAACAATATCAACCAACTGGACCCCAAGATTTCCCAGGGACTAAACCACTATCCAAGGAGTACATATGGAGAGAACCATTGCTCCAGCTTCATATGTAGCAAAGGATGGCCTTGTCAGAAATCAATGGGACAAGAGGTCCTTGGTACTGTGAAGACTAGATGCCTTTGTGTAGAGGATTGGGAAGGTGGTAAGCAGGGAGTTAGTGGATGCATGGGGGAATACCTTCATATAAGCAGTGGGAGGGGGAATGTGATAGGGGTTTTGGAGGTAAACTGGGAAAAGGGTTAAAGTTTGAAATTTAAATAAAGAAAAAATACAATAAAAAAGAATAACTAGTAAGTGTATGAATATTTATGCATGGTTTAAGGGAATTTATAACAGAATAGGTGGACTTAAAATGAGGTATATAAATATGAGTTTTGCACTGTAAGATCTGTACAAATTTTGAGTGACTTGTAAAGCAAAATAATTTAAGATCTGATTCATTAGAGTTTGAATAGTCTCCAGCGAGGCCAAATTGATTGTCTTAAAGAGAGAGAGAGACAGAGGGAGAGAGAGAGACACAGAGAGAGAGAGACAGACAGAGAGAGAGAGAGAGAGAGAGAGAGAGAGAGAGAGAGAGAATAACCCTTTAACATAAGTGTAGAAAGTCACATTTTCTTCTAAATATGGGGAGCTTTAATTACATTCTTCTTTGCAGAAGAATTAAAGATACATGATTTTTAAAGTTTGATAATAGTTTGAAGATGAAAAATTACAACATTCTTTCCAGGGTTGCCTTTGAAATTCTGTCAAATAGAAAGGCCACTTGAAGCTTATATATCATTAGAATTCTTTTTTTATTAGATATTTTCTTTATTTACATTTCAAATGCTATCCTGAATGTTCCCTGTACCTTTCCCCTACCCTGCTATCTTAACCACCCACTCCCACTTCTTGGCCCTGGACTTCTGTTGTAAGGTTTGTTTGTTTGTTTATTTGTTTGTTTGTTTTTCATGACAGTTACTGAACTAAAGGTATATATACTATTTATTAGGCTTCTGAGATTTAAAATTCACTGTAGAAAATGGTCTTCTATAATAAAAGTGTAATATTTGTGTCCACACACTGATTAACCATATGTGGGGAGCAGACTCAAATGTGTCTGTTTTGAAAACACTCAAGTATCTCCATGGTAGTAAGGAATAGGTGTCTCTGTATCTACTACCCTGAAAGCAGGTATGGCTTTAGTGAATTTTCTCGTTGTGAACTAGTGTCACAACCCCATAGTTTTTATATAAAAGGTCATCTATTACACTGGTAAAGAAACTCACTTAGACAAAACTAAAACAACCATATTTCATCAACATTGAATTGCAGACATTAAATATTGTATGGGAATTATGCTTTGATAAATGGCAACATTCTGGTCCCAGATTGAGGCCAGATGGTTACAGTGTCTTTAATACATGTAAGCATTTGGTATGAGCACAGTTGTGTGTCTTAGTCTCCTCATTTCTGTTTAATGATGGATATGTTCCAAATAATACAAGATGTTCTCCCAACATGCTAAATTTCTTATAAGGAAGCAGACCATGAGCTCTTTCCACTTTACCTTACACACACTAGATTCATTGGAAAATGATCTGAGATTCAGACTCATTAACTCCTATTTTTCTTTCCCCAGGCATAAAGAACAGGCAGCATAGTCTTCCACCCAGAGAAACAAATGTTGTTAATCTAAACTACTGTTTTCAGTATGTGATAATAATTTCACTATCAGCATTTTCTGGGCATTGGCTGTTTTGCAAATATGTCTGTACCTATATTAGCATAGTAGAGAAACATTGCCTTCATTACAATTAGATACAATTTTCTGTGGAATACCTGAAACATAAAGGCATCATGATATTATTAGTAACTAACAAGAGCATTTCAAATTTGGTTTTCATGAATGGGAATTTAAACTTTACAATCTAGCTTAAAATTTGAAGTCTACCCACCAGTTCCAAAATAAAAATTTAAATTATATGGCACATGATATAGTTCTAAAATCTACCCATATTCTTTATCCTCTCTAGACTTGTAAGAATATATATATATATATATATATATATATATATATATATATATATATATATATAATTACCTGATATTTATCTAAATGAACCAACCTGAGAAGACATATGTATGCTCTTATGGATGATTAAGTCGGGTAACACATGGGATGAAGTACAAATTTAACTCATTAACCTGCATTTATTTAGTTATATGCTATAACTAGATGTTATGCTGATATGAGGAATGACATTTTATCACTAAAGCAGAGTACATTTTTACCTCACAGATTTTGAGCAGATTTTGCACTTGGATTTTTTCAGATCCATCAAACCCAGGTCCATTGTGGGTAAATATCAATGTGTTTTTCTGAGTGATAAAAATGGAACTTCAATATAAAGCTCTCTATCTTAGGTAACAAAAGAGTACTCTAAAGCAAGCTGTATTGTACATTTGTTTATTATCCCTACCTAAGGAAATGTTGTCTGAATGGTAGCAATTGTTCATGAGGTTGTCCCATTTTTGTGAACCTAGCATAAAATACGGATAAATTTATCCACAGATTATATCTGTGTATCTTATTATTTAATGAGACCCAATTGAGAAACGTTTCCCTGATTTCAAGAATTTAATTTAAAGAAATTTTAACTTTTCTTATTATAATTCTTATATAATTCTTATTATAGTTTATACTTAAAGGGATAATTTACCATTAGTGAGATTCCTTTGAAAATGCACTGCACCTCACAGAAATATTTATGTAACTAGAAGTTTTAAAGCTGACCTGTGGCTAGTGTATACTTGGAGAAAATGATTAATATAGTTGAGATAATTAACATAATTAATATGCTTTTGATTAAATTAATAGTATTACCTAGCAAACTATTTTTAAAATTTTGTACCCTGATGGGACCTGTAGTTTTCAGATTCTCCCCATACTTTGCATCTTGGAAGTATTCAATCTCAGTACAAGGTTATTCATAGAAGCTTGGACCTGAAGTCTGGAAAGCTCATATTTGGAGATCTTTTCTCATCATAGCCAAAATTATTAGGCTATCATGTGAGTGTCTTGCTACACAATTCTGGCAAGCCTGAAATCTCTCATGGAGATATGCCTGGTGCTTTTTTGCATCAATCCTCTCTCTCTGGATCCAGAGTACTGGGATTTTAAGCTTGGGTGAAATATGTCCCTTTTCTTGAAAACAGTAATATATTTTTCCATGTGAGATTAAGAAAAAGTAAGCATGCTTGTTGTCTCTTGAAAGCCTAAAGGTGTGTAGGTCAGATGGTCAACAACTCATCTCTAGAAACATCATAGACCCAAGAATGGAACTTACTCCTGTTGTTCATTTGAATTAACATAGTGTCAAATAGCCTTCATTATTTCTAGGTTTATACCCATAGACAAAAGTTAGTCTCAGCTAAATCATAGAGGACTCTCTCTTCCTGGGGAGGACTGTGTGTGCAAAGATTCATAACTGCCCTGGTAGTGAAGAATAAGAGACAGTTAAAGGACAAGTCTTAAATGTGATATTTTTTATCACACATAAGCCTCTGAGAAGAGTGCAGAAGCGATGCCATTAAAAAAATGTACGAACTAGGAAATATGAAGAAGAACCGTGAAATGTCATTGTCTAGGTAGGATGGCATTTCCAAGGCATGTTTCAATGCAAAGTTTAGCTCAAAGACACTGTGCTTCCTTGTTGCACTGAGACTGAACAAGGCTGGCCTGATCAATAATCTGTCATGAGTAGTGGACGGGTTTATGGAGCTCTATCCTTTACATCTGAACTATTGACTATTGATTAACTCTGGGAAATGGCAGGGATGATGGCAGTAAGTCTTGATCTTCAGTTGTGCATCCACTACTGAGCCCTTCAGTTTCCAATACAGACCTCAAATCTGGTGCTCACATGGATGGCTCTAGCAAAACAAAAATACAGGCATGTGAATAGAGAATGTGTGTGTGTGTGTTTGTGTGTGTGTGTGTGTGTGTGTGTGTGTGCGCGCGTGTGTGTGTGTGAGCATGTGGAGAAGGATTATGTGGACGGAAACAGAGAATTGGGAGTAAATATTGAGAGTAATTAACATATATTACATAACTGTGTTGAAAAACAAATATAATTTTAAAATTCATTTTAAAAATTTTATGCGGCAGAACTAATTCCGACTACTGTATCTTCCTTTTATCTTTAAGTCTCCTTCCCCATTTTGTTTTTCATTAAGTACATAAGCTTTTGACACAATTAAATATGAATTTGAAAACTTCCCACTCTATCTTGTCTTTATCATTCAATTTACCTTTTGCTTTATTTCAGTTATTTTCGGGATGAGTTACTGTTATTTATTTCAGGACTTCTTTCTCTTTGCTTGCCTTTCTTTATCTGCCTGCCATTATTTCATGTTCAGAACTGTCTGTACGGCTTTAACCCTGCTTTTATTTTTCCTTTGTTGATACTATGCTGCTCTTACTTTGCTGCCAGAGTCTAAACGAGATGTGAAACTCCTATCTCTTGTGGATTTACTCTGTGCTGCACAACATTTTTCTTTTATGTTTTTGTTTGTTACAAATTATCATGGTTTATAAACCCTTCCAGGCTTTTCAAAGGGTTTTATATTACTAAACATGAAAAATAAAAGGATGTAGCAATTTCAAAGGGACAAATTCCCTTTCAGGAGTCACTGAGGATGCAAAGTGAAGCAATAGAATGGCTATTGGATGTATTCTCTAGCAACATGAGGTGATACAGTAGCTCTTCGAATGTCACGGAAGTTAATGAGGCAATTTCCTAGGGAGAGATGGGACAGTGCAGAGAAAACCTTGTGGTGCCTTCTGCACAAAAAACAAAAGGCACTTTCCTCGCTGCAAATTATAGTTTCAGAATAATTCAGAAAATAGTGTCTACTTATGAAAAATTGAGTCACTCAGCCAAGTGTATTCAGTGTCTCAGACATCAGGGAGGAAAGTACATTTTTGTGCATTTTTAGCTGGATGTAGTTTTTCCTAAGTAAATTCTCATGCCAAATTTGAAAGAAAGACCAAAGTGGTTCTTACCTGTCTTAAGATTTTATTGCACAGGAAATATGAACTATGAAAAACTGGGAAAGATAGAAATCACCTCTGGGTTATTAAGAAATTATTCAGAAAATATAAGTCTTTTCACAGGCAAATTTCAGATTCATAAATATGTGTTAAAAGGAAATAGTAATAGAAGTAAAATACTGCATAAAGCTCCAAGAAAACATGGGTTTAACATCAATTTCCCTTTATGCAGACAGGGAGTTCCAGGTACTATATTTTAAGTGGGTGAGCCTAGACTATGAGCTTTTCACCTTTGTATCAGATGGAGGTAGAAACAAGAGTGTTCCATAAGAAGGTTTGGCACATGAGATTCTCAGGGTGAAGCATTTCCCAAGTAAAAGCTAAGATACATGTCAGCCAAGAGAATGGCTCCAATCCTTTATGTTTTCTGTTTTCTGTGTATATCCTGAAGCACTATAATTTTGTTTCCTTGTTTATGTATTCATAAAGTGGACTTAAAATATGTGCCTGTAGAAATTCTTTTCTCACTCAACACTATGCTTGTGGGATGAACAATACGACTTTCAAAGCTAGAATAATTTCCAAATATTAGCATTTTCCATCCCTTGATCATATCACAAACTATGTCTTCTCTTTATGACAGTGTAACTATTTATCTATTTAAGATGCTTCCAGAGTATAATAACTATAGGAAACGATTTTCATCTTTTCAAATGTCTTACCTTATCCCGGAATATGCAATTCATACGTGAACTTTTGTGTTTTTAGAGTATAGGCTCACTTTTCTTTTGAGTAAGTGCTAACAGCTTTCCAAAATGTGTAACCAGTATGAATTTAGTTTGTAAGAAGTCCCAAAGCAATCTTGCGAAAGATTTGTCATCAATCTTAATTGTTTATTACACTGATCGTACAAATGGGAATCTGTAGAATATCTTTGCTTTACATTGCTGCTGCATAGTACTGAGTCTGGCCTATGTGAGCAATATCTCACTCTTGCAGGCATCCATTGATGTCACAGTTGATGATAGAGGGTTTTGAGTGTAAGACTAATTGCAGCACATAATTCTCTTACATTATACTCACTGATATCCTACTGGTGAAAGAAAGACATAGGCTAACCCCTAAAACAGAACTAGTCAAATGAATTTATATCTTCATGAGAAGGTCACCTGATTATATGGTAGTAGTGTATGTTTTCTAATATTGGAGGTAGGTTGGAAAAGAGTGATCTATGCTCTTATCCACCAGAGAACTTTCTAAGCTACAATATCAAGTTCCAAGGGAGGACACACCCACTGGTGATGTTGATAGATAGCCAACTGGCTTCTGCCTGTTTTTGAGTCCAATTCCGTGAGAGGTGATTCATTCATCATACTGTAAACCTCATCAAAATCCTATGACTAGGAAACAAATAATACTGTGTAGTAAATGGATGTGACATTAAACTCCCTTGTAAATATCTGTAATTATACCCAAAGTTCAGTACTCCTCTCATCCATGGTTTGATATCTTCTGTTTGTGGTGGATGGTGGTTAATGCAGAGACTCATACTTTTTTCAAAAAGGCTGAGAATAAGTGAAGCTATGTAGGACATCTAACTAACATTTCTAAGTTTTAGAAAATTTTCTGTGAGAAAGGACAGCAAAAATGGGAATGCTGAAATGCATTCTTCTGAATATGAAATTCTGGCTGCACTATTGAACTCACAGCAAGGGTGGTTATCTGCTCAAGCATTCCTTTATGGTTGGCTGGGATGCTCTGGTTGCCCATGGTAAAGCTATTGGAAATGAAATTTTCTGTAGGAGAGGAAGGCATATTTTTCAGTAGTTGTAGCTACTCTTAAGTTGTATACACTCAAGAGAATAACCCCTAACCACTCAAACAGACAATGCCTGTGAGCAATTCCTACATCTAAGACATATAGAAAAATCATGGCAAAGAGGAGTGGAAAGGCATTGAGAGCCAGAGGTCCAGGACTTCTGCTGTGAGATACTGTTTTCTAGACACAACAGGGAGAACATACCCATAATACTTCAGCAATAGGTTGCCTGTATAAGAACAGCATGATGACAACACCAGTTGACATACCAGTATGGACAGGGAGGATGTCCACCAGATATTATTCCTAGATGAAATGACACAGGTGAGCAATATCTGTTCAGAGGAAAATCAGTTTACTTTAGGGAGGCATTTTCTCACAGATTGTCTAATCCCAAAGTTGTGAGCCCTGAACACATGCACATATATGATCAAAGCTAAATGGCCCCAGCAGGTAATGTATACATATACATGTACATATACACATACACATACACATATATATATATATATATGTGTGTGTGTGTATATGTATACATATGTATGCATCATATATATTATTTAATATATGCATATAGGTATATATGAGTATACCTATATACATATATACATATACACATTTACATACACATGTATACATATATGTGTATGTATGTATTTACATTTACTAATAATAATCAAAGAAGAGATTATGACCATTAGAGATGGATAAACAAGAGTGATGCAAATATAGTACTTATGTATAATGTTCTCTGCAAATATAAAATTATTTTTAAAAACCTTCTTCCCTTATGCAAGAATACCTCATTAAAATCAGCAAATCACAAAAATAAAGACAATTAAAGGAGCACCACTTATAAAAAGTGGTGTTTTCTAGCAGTAGGAGAGAAATGAAAGGATAAAAAGAAGTGATGATGAGTAAATTGCATTATATACATGTGTTAAATTATGAGAAAATACGGTGTTTTAAGAAAAGGAAATAGAAACATTGAATCAATATGCTGTCATAGATATATACTCTCAAAAAATTCTTAAAGTTTTTTGAATGATATTTTATTGGGGCTGTACCATGTTTTTTATTTTACTATTTATGAGGCAAAATGTGTTCCATATTTGTATTTGTATGTGCATATGTATTTGCATGTATGCATGTACTTGTTCATGTATATAAACTCATGCATGTGCATGTGGGTTGACTAGATGACTTCTGCTATTGCTTGTCTCTTTAGTCCCATGAGAATATTTCCCACCAATATGTGTTTGTATTTGGTAGCATTCCATTTTATTTTATATGTTATTCTGGTATTACTTTTGTTCATTCCTAAATATTTGATGCTTTTGTAATGACATCATCTAGAGATAGGGTCTCCTGCTAAACCATAAGCTTACCACTTCAGCTAGGATTGCTGTCAGGATCTTTGGTTCTTTGAATTCTCATATCTATCTACTTATCACTGTAGCTACAAGTATACATAGGATTGCCTACAGTTTTGTGTGCATATTAAGAAGTAGAGTTCAGGTTTCTATGCTCACATAGCACAGATTCATCATATCTAGTTAGCCATGTTTACTTTTTCCTTTAGTGAAGTGCTATGTGATAATTTTCACCCTTTTTTCCCTTAAGCCTTGTTGATTCAGTTCTCCTGTATTGGAAGTCATTGTATATATTTGCAAATTTCCCACCAACATGTATTAGTATTGAGTAGCATTCCAATTTATTTTATTACATATGTTATTTATATATTAATTTTGATAATTCCTGAATATTTTATGCTTTTGTAATGACATCTAAAATTTTTTCAGAATGAAGATCTAGTTTGCAGTAGAATGTCTATTTGCCTAACATGTATAAAATCCTGGATTCTTTTCCAAACAACACATCAGCATATGTGATGCTTTCACATGCGTGAGTGTGTGGGCATGCACACACACACAGACACACACACACTTTTTAAAACAATTTTTTTCCTTAAATGTCACATTGGTATAGAAGTCTTTGTTTTCTAACCTAGTGATTTCATGCATACATATGAAAGTGTTTCTTGATTCATGTTTTGGAATTTATATATATATAAAAACATAATCTCTAGTTTATTAGGATCTTACTTTTTACTTTCAAAGTTTTGTTATATTTTCTTTACTTGCTATGCTGAACTACCTAGTCATTAAAGTAAAATATGGTAGTGAAGTGGATCTGGCAGGACATTTTACTTTTAAAAGCACTTGAAAGAGAAGATTTCCTACATTTTATCATAAGTTTTCTCTGAGATTTAGAGAAACATTCTTTTACATTTTGAAAGTTCCCTCAGGTTCCTACCTTTTAAAAATACATGAATGACTGTTTCATTTTATAAATGCTTTTATTGTATCTATTCCAAAAGACGATTTTAGACTTTATTCTTTGTTCTTTCATGTGGCTACATTTGATTAATTTTTTTCAATGTCAAATTAACTTTCCATAGCACAAACAGTATAAAACTTAAACATAACTATTATAATATGCATTGAAGGATTCATTTTAAGAAACTATTAAGAATTGTACATCTTTGTGATGAAGATACAGCTCAAAAGTCTGTTTAGTTTTGTAATCTCTTATATTTTTCATTTTTGAATGAAAAATCAAGTTCTCTCCTAAAATAGAATGAAATATGTTTAATCACATTTTATTTTTAATTTTAGAGTGTGTGTGGAAAAGATGGCAGTATAATGTTTTGATAGAAGGCAGATTATGGAAAGAATTGGAAATAATTATTTAGTTTTGATAATGCAAATTTAAAATATTTTTGTCTTCTTTTGATTTGTTTTTTATTTCCTATATTTTATTTACATGATAAATAGCTTTCATAGTTTGTGATTTTTTTAAAAAAAGTTCAGCAATTTAAGAATTTTTTCATTACTTTCATCCTTTTACTATGTTATGTGCCATTTCATTTATCCATTCTAAGACAAAATCTCTTATAGTCAGTTACAGCTTCAGAACAGCTAGACTTGTACCCTTGATATTCTTTCTACTAAATTCCAGTTGCTCTTATGACAAACATGTACCTCCATACAAAAATATTCCTTTATTCTAAAACATTTAATAGTAATTTCCAAGACCTTGAATAAATAACTAGTTAATTTCCTTTTATGATAAGTACTTTAGGATTATTGATTGTTGTTAATATAGTCTATCTTACCATAGATCTGATGTTTTTATGGTATTTTTATGTTATGAAATTATGATATTTACTTCTATTGGTATTTACTTAAAATGAGTTACTAATATTAACTGCAATTTTCTTCAAGCTGATAATTTACTTAGAAAAGATTTTGCTAATCTATAAGAATTTATGAATTTTACTCCTTAGTTTTTGCCCTTTTTTCTGTGTCATGGCTTGTGGCCACGGTTTTAAGAACTTAGTAATTTACTGATATTTTGAGACAAATATTCCAATATACTTAATGTGAGATTATAAACTTTTTCAAATACACTAAAGAGCATGAAAAATGGTTACACTCAGATAAGGATCATCCGTGTAAAGCTACAGTGTAGTCTCCCAAATTGTATGATAAAGCTATGACTATCCTCTTTCACTGTCCTTTGTAGTTGATAGAAACAGGTTCCCAAAACTTGTAAACTACAGACAAAAGAGGAGAAAAAGAAGGGATTTAACAAATGTCAAATTTATAGTTCAAAATTATGCTTAATATTCTCTATGTATTTGTTCAATACAAATTTAAAACACTTTTGTAATCATGAAAATATTCCTACACTGTGTCTAATGTAATGTAACATATAGCCACTCAAACAAATAGACACATATAAACAATGATTTTGAAGTTTTGTGTTTAGAGTTTCTACTGAAACTTTTATAAAAAGCATATTTCCTTTGACCAATGTTTTAAAACATTTTTTACAAAAAAGACCCCCCCAAAAAACAAAACAAAACAAACAAACAAAAAAAAGACAAAACAAAACAAAACAAAACCCAGCAGTGACTGCTGGAATCTCAGTTTAGTTAAATGTTGATTTTGTCGAAAAATAAACAGTAGTCTTACCTACTGATCCATCCTTCCACCAATTTAAAACTATCTTTATTATCCTGCTAACTACTTAACACAACACAATTACAATATATATTACTGTATATTTTAAATACATGCTAATTCAATTCTTTTTTCAAGAATATTTATAAAACATTTAAGGAATGGTATGGCAATTACTATATAAAAAGCTCATACATCTCTGAACATTGTCAAACAAGCTATTTAAGTTATATCTACCTTACTACCTAAAACTATTTCTAGTAAAATTGTATAGAAGACAACCTAAATCATGTTTGTGTCAGGAAAGCGATTGTTCTACACAACTGAGAATAGACCTAATAGACTGAAATTTATTATGAAAAACAATAGTAGGTTATTTTTTGAAATATTGTAGAATATATTTGCAAAATATTAAAAATCCTGCAAAATATCAGTTAAGAGTACATATTAAATTCAAACCAAATATTAAAATCCCAACAAATGTTTCTTTCAAATATATCATTTTTATACATTTCTTTCTTTGTAGTGCTTTGAATAAAATAGTATTTTCCATGATAGTAATATCTTAAAGCGGTTATACAAAGTTCCTGTTAATTTTCAATACAGCTTAGATACAACTTGTCATGTAGAAAATCCTGGGAAATAAAGGTATGGAAGGGTAGATACTTTTGTCTGTTTGTCAACAGTGAGACTTATTATGTCAAATGATAGTAATTTAATCCTCAAATGAAGAGAGGGGAAAATGGAGGGAGGGCTTAAGGGAGGGACAGAGGGATAAAGGGAGGGAGGGAGGAAGGGAGGAATGCAAGGAGAGTGGGAAGGAGGAAAGCAGGGAAGGAGGGAGGGAGGGAGAACATAAGAAAGACAAAAAGAGAGAGAGAGAGAGAGAGAGAGAGAGAGAGAGAGAGAGAGAGAGAAAGGGAGGGAGAGAGGGAGGGGGGGAGGGAGGGAGGGAGGGGAGCAGAGGGAAGGGGCAGGATAATGGGAAGGGGAGTGAATTCTACCATGCTTGATCTGCACATAGAAATTCCTGGAATGGAAGAATTGAGTTTTCTAGTGCACATGTTTTTCTTTCTTACTTCTGTTTAGAGCAAACCAAAACCAAACAAATCTCCAGTAAAAATCAGGATGCACTCATATCCTTAGGTGAAAATAATTTCATCCTAAAGGCATAGGGTAGGGATGAGGTGGAGTATTGGTGGTGAAAATTCTCTCCCATAGCATGCATTATATAAACACGTCTCATGGTTTAATATTTTCTGAAGCCTTCGTACAAAAGTCAGGCAGTTTCTTAGCAAATAGTAGCAGTGTTATAGTCGCTAAGTCACTTCTAACTGAGAAGCCAATTTAGAGGGAAATGGGCATGCAAGCTGCTAACAGTAGGGCAGAAGCTTCAGAGGTGTGGAAGGAGAGAGGAAGAGAGGAACAGCAGGTTTCGCATTAATTTGGTCGATAACCTTGACACTAAAGTGATGATGGAAAACTCATAAGGTGTGAATGAAGGTCTCCAGCCAGCAAGTGAGGAAGTTACATAATACATCACTTATAATGACTCCTTTGACTGTGTGTAGAGTGTCTCATTCTTAATAACAGTAAATCTACTGGTATTGTGGAGTGAATGGATGGATTTGAAGTCAGATGAGTTAAAGTTAACTGAGTACACTGGATGAACCATTTAACCTTTCTTGCCAACTGGGTTTTCCTCTGTAAAATACAGATATTGTATTGGATCATGTGAAATTTTCAATGCGCTCCTAAAGGTCTGTTCCTATACATAGCTTTAATGACAGATTCCCAATTGAGACAGCTATTACATAAAGGGAGCCAAATCATTTTATGTCAAGGTAAAAGATACTCAGAATGGAGCATTAGCAATTCTCAGGTTTTTTCACTATTACTGCCTTGGGAATCTTGAGTAAGTAACTCACAGGTTAGGATAGCACATAATTCTTCATGAAGAGGTATTTACTAAAGAAAAAGAGAAATATGTTAAGATACAGCAAATTAGTTAAACACTTGACAAGTTACCAAAAAAGAAAAAACCCAAAACCAAAAAAAAAAAAAAAAAACAAACAAACAAACAAAAACTGGCATATGTCCATTAAAATCAGGAATTCAACTTTTTATCTCATTGATATTCATTTTCTTAATCCTAAAAGCTGACATGACTTCTTGATGTCTCCTTAGTGTCATATATTTTTAATTTTTATTTGATTCAAATTTTTTTACTTGAAAAACATATGGATCCATTGGTATCATCCACTCATGACTGGCTGAGCATGTTCCCTATTAATATGAGCTAGGCAATTCTTTCATAGATTAATTTTCCATAGTATGACAGAAAGAATTAACGGTTAATGTAATTTTATCATATACAGAATTTCATAGGAATATAGTCATTATGCCTAGGAAAAAATACTAGTACCAGTGATTGAAATATCACAATACTGAAATTAGATGACCAGACAGTGATGATAACCATCCTTAAGTCTCAAGAATCAAAAGATGTAAGTAGCTTAGACTCTAAGAGAGTTTGGCAAGGAGCTAAAATGGCAAGCCTTAAAGTCTTCATTTGTCTTCAGAGGAAGTGTATTTCATAAAGAAACTTGAATTCAGAAATAGTTGTGACTGTAGGGGGCACTTTGTCACTAGATATTGTCTATATTTGAAACAATTCACTCTTAAGAACAGTATGGGTCTTTATTAACTTTTTCAATATTCTGATTTTGTCAGAATCATCTAGGAACCAGTGGTAAAATTCCCTTTATCTCATCATATCTTGTATTTCTACTAACTGATCCTATTGATACTTTTTCAAGAGGCTACAGTGTTCTCACTCATTAACAAACTAGTTCCCATGTCATTCAACTTAAACTCCTTTCCCTATTTCCCCATATGATTTTGTTTGCTTAACTTTTATTTAGATTTATTATCAGAAAAGTCTTTTTCCCAAAACTGAACATTTGATTTTGTGACTTTTGGTCTTTTCTCATCTATCACACTTTCCTAATATTTAAAACCACTTTTCCTTTTAATTTTACTTTATTTTTTCTTTTTTTACTTTAACTGCTATTAGAATTCCATGTAACCAATAGGAATTTCCAGCTTTTTAGAATATAGCCAACAAATACTAGTATTTTTTTTGAAAGTTAACAATGAAACCTAAAACTTCATTAACTCGCACCTATATTTTCTTCAATAGTTTGAATTTATATACCCCACTGAAATGACATGCATTTTGCAATGTAGTTATCTAATGTACTTAAACTGAGGAAACCTATCTTCAAATTGAGCACATAAGATAATATAGACATACAACATTTATGCTTTTCAATCATTTCCTTGGAACTTACATGAAGTTTGAGATTCATAGGATCACAGACACAGCCTTAGTGATATTATGTAGATTAAAAAATGATTTTTCCAGACATTCATAGAACTCTAAAGTTTGAGAGCCTAACCAGCAGGAAGCCATGAAGAAGACTGCAGTGGGTGAGATTAAAGAGAATATCAAATGAATGTTGATCTCCTAAGAATAAAGGTTACATTTTTATATGTGGCATTCATACACCAAAGTAAGACTTTTACTGACAATGTATTGGAAACTATTAAAATATTCTAAACTGAGCTAAGAGTCACACATACTTAATGAGTGCACACCACTCTTAACAAATATATAGGTCTTGACAACATATATTCACAAGACTGTATTTAATCATCAACTTCCCTACAGTTAATATTAGAAACTGTACCACAGTAAGAAAGTGTAACTAAACTTGAGACTGGAGGTTGTATAAGCATGAGAAGTTTCTCTCAACAAGCTTTGATTCTGGGTATATTTTAAAGGGGAAACTGTAAGTTTTGTGACAAAATATATCGTTTTTCTTCTAGGTGGAAGAGCTATACAGATTAATTGGGTCCTCAGAAAAGTTGTACAGCAGAGAGTTTTTCATGTGTTGAACAGTTTCTCTGGGACCATGTAATTTGCATATGTCTTTGTAGCTATAGAGTTATGTGCTGCATCATTTCATTGTGTAATTATGATTTGAAGCCATAGTAGTTCGACCACCAAAATAAAACAGATCCAGAAGATGACACACACTAGAATTATGGCTTGAGATTCAAAAATGTAATTTAAGTTAAAATGGAAATACATAAAAAAGTAATAGTGTCTAGAATTTGTAGCTCAACATATATGCAGTATCAAACTCCATAGAACCTCAAGAGACAGTAATGGGTGCAATCAGTAATGGCTCAGTTCTGTATGGGTAGATTCTAGGAAATATACATTTTGTAGATACCGATAATTTGCTATAGAATTTCAAAGGTGTAGTATTTGTGGGTTTGAAGCTCAGACAATAGTAAATCTCTTATTTAAGAAAATGAAAACAAATCTGGAAATACAAAATCAGTTCCATTTCAGTAAAAGTAACTAATGTATGCTAACTATCTAGAAGCTTAAGATTCATAAGGTTCATGGTAAAATTCACTGTAGAACTCATAATACAGATATAAACTATTTCCATAAATAAAATGGTGTGGTTTTAACTTATTTATAGCAGTCCACAATGAATATCCATTTCTGAAAGCATTGAAGATGGAAGATTCTTACATTGAAATAGTGTGAAATTTATTTTATGCAGTTAGTTCCTTACTAACTCTTCATTGCCTTTGTATTTGATTCAAATACTTTTAAAGTCATATTGTAAACACACGTTACTTATAATTTCTGTTTTAAAAATATCTTTACAGAAGGTCTGATTTATTTTTAAAATGGTAGAGAAACAAATATTGTTTGATAATAAATGTGATGCAACAGGGGATGGGGTTTTTACTTGACTGTGTTCAAATCACAGGCTTTATCACATTTTCTGATGCTTGGAATTGATGAAATCAGTATTTACTTGTAATTAGATTCCTGCTTTTCTATAAATTTTTGCCTCTTATATTGTATGCTTTGTGTGTAAATCAAGAGAGAAAAAAATGCTTTTCAATATCAATTTTTATTTTCCTCTTGATGAAAATCTTACTCAATTTTTAAACCTCATTACTTCTCTAAATTTATATTTTCTATACAACCATGAATTCATTCCTACTTAAACTATAGCTGAGAATTCATCGAAAGTTTATTGACCATTAGGAAAAGAATTAGCTAGGAAATCATTCACTTTTAGACTTAGGGGAAAATTAAGGGGACCAAAATTAATTATTGACCCCTTGGCAGCACAGTTCACAGAGATGGTCATTATGCACCAGGTTGGGATTTCCTTTAGATACTCCTTGCAAGGGATATAAACTCTCTCAGAAGTTTGTGTCCCCTTCCTGGTTCTTGGGTTTTCTTGTAATTATATTTATATTTAAACTGCATGTAAGTCAATAAAGCCAAGATTCTTAGATTAATGCTTAATGATTTGAGTCAAACTTTGTTGACTAAAATACTACTCCAAAATATTCAACTAAAGTCTTTCCCTATGATGCTGGAAGATAGATTTTTAAGTTGTAGCAAAAAGTAGCAACAAATCATGTTATCTGGAGCTACTGTGGCTTCAGATACTGGGAAATTGTCAAATAAAATTCAGAAACATCCAGTGAAGCCATGAATCAAAAAATATGTGCGCGCGCATGTATGTGTGTGTGTGTGTGTATTTGTAGTCTAGACTTAATGTTCTTTCCAAACAGAAAGAACATTATATCATATTATATTGATATGATTTCTAGTTGTAAATGTACTATTGGAAATTTAACTGAGCAAAAGGAGAAGGCATTTTCTGGACACTATCATCTAGTACCAGATCAAGATTCCAAGGGAGGGTAGGAAATTTGTTCTTTCTGTGAATCCTCAAAATGAAAGTGGATCAACTTGTTGGCTTTTATGATTGTCTGTGCTAGGTATTCCAGTCAGCTTCTGCTATACAGAAAACTAGGGAAATATTTAAGGAGAGTTCCATAGTTGAAACGCATTAGAGATTCCTTTAACAGGGCTACCGCAATGTGTTGCTGGCCCACTAAAGAACAAAAAGGAGGCTTCTTCCTGTCCTGGCCACCATCGGAGAGCAGCGGCTATGGCTCTGTCTTACCCCACGGTCTCAACAATGGCCACAAGGTGACGAAGACCACCAGCAAGTCAAGACCCAGGCTGATCCACAGGCACCTCATCAAGCACTCCAGGTTCTTACGGGGCATGCATGATCCTGGAATTGTGCAGCTCCGTGCTCTATAAGCAGCATGCTGTAGAGATGCTCAAAGTATCCTATGACAAGCATACACTCAAGTTCATCAAGAAGAGGGTAGGCACACACATCCTTGCAAAGAGAAAGCTGGAGGCAACATGCTGGCCGCCAAGAAGAATGGGGCAGCCAAGAAGGATTGATGAACCCTCCTCCAATAAACGGTCATTCTGAACAAAGGAGAGAAAAAATAGAAAAAGCATAAAAAGGAGAATTTTATAAGGGATTAAGTCATTAACTCCAGTGTTCTCATCAGATCCTAAAAATACTAAAATATATCAAACATGCATTCATCAAAAAATAGCTATATTCTGCTTTCAGAATTTGCAGCATATATTTTCTTTCTTTCTTTATTAGATATTTACTTTATTTACATTTCAAATGTTGTTCCCTTTCTGAACTTCCCCATAGGAGGAACATCAATATGAACTAACCAGTACCTTCAGAGGTCCTTGGAACTATACCACCAATCAAAGAAAACACATGGTGGAACTTGTGGCTCTAGCTATATTTGTATCAGAGGATGTAGCCTCGTCGGTCATCAATGGAAGGAGAGGCCCTTGGTCCTGTGAAGGCTCTATGCCCCAATATAGGGTAATGCCAGAACCAGGAATGGGAGTGGGTGTGTTGGGGAGTAGGTGGAGGAGGGAGGAGATAGGGGATTTTTGGATGGGAAACTAGGAAAAGGGATAATATTTGAAATGTAAACAAAGAAAACTTCTAATAGAAAAAATGTAAAGAAAATATCCAAGAAAAAAATGCCAAAAATTCCAATTTACATATAAAAAATAAGGTATATTCTTTTGTGTGTGTGTCAAATATTCTATAGATGTCAATTAGGGAAATATGATGCACAATAATTATTAGTTTCATTGTTTCTCTGTTTAGTTTTTGTCTAGACGCCCTGTCATTTGAGAGTGAGAGTTGGGTATTGTCATTTCCTTCTATGACTATGTAGGGTTTGATGTGTGATTTAAGCTTCAGTCATGTTTCTTTTAGAAACATGTTAGTTCCCTTGGGTTTAGATGTTGAGAATTGAGACATCATCTTGGTAGAGTTTTCCTTTGATGAATAGAAATGTCTAACCCTGTCTCTTTTGATTAATTTTGGCTGAACATCTATTTTATTAGACATTAGGATGGTTAATCAGCTTGCTTCTTGGGTCTATTTGCTTTGAAAACTTTTTTCTGGCCCTTTCTTTTAAGTTAATGTCTATCTTATGCCTGAGCTGTTTCTTATAAGCATCAAATTGATGGATTTTGTTTTTGCATCTATTCTGTAAGCTTGTATCTTTTTATTGGTTAACTGAGTCCAGTGATGTTGAGATATATTAATGAACAAATGATTGGACCTGGACATATGTCCTGCAACCTCTCAAAAAACACAGGTGCCATCCAATACTACTACACCCAACAAAACTCTCAATCACCATAGTTGGAGAGAACAGGATATTTCAAGACAAAAGCAAATTCAAACAATAGATAGATAGATAGATAGATAGATAGATAGATAGATAGATGATAGATAGATAGATAGATAGATGATACATAGAGATAGATAGATAGATAGATAAATAGATAGATAGATAGATAGATAGATAGATAGATAGATAGATATCCATAAATCCAGCCCTCCAGAAAATACTAGAAGAAAAACTCCAAATGATGAAGGATAACTGCATCCAAGAAAACATAGGAAATAAGTATTTCCACACCAGCAAAACAAGGAAAGCAGACACACACACACACACACACACACACACACGCACATGCGCACACACAGACATAAATACTACAAGCATTAAAAAAAAAAGAAAATAGCAATCATTGTAAGATATCTATAAACAATTGTGTTTAGATATCTAGCGCTTGCTGTAGTTTGATAGTTATGCTCTAAAGGTGTGACATGGCCTGGTTTATTGTTGATTGAGTTTTTTCAAGGGCCTTTAACCATTTGGATGGTTTTGGTCCCTGGATGTTTTTGTTGTAGTAGGTATTGGGAGGAGAGTGAACTTCAATGTTCCTGATGAGGCAGCCAGAGGATGTATGCTTCAGGACCTGCAGTTCTGTATGCTTCAGAAGCCTCAGGTCTGATGAAGGCAGGCAGAGAGGTGGCAGGAGAATCGATGTCCCCCTGGAACTGAAGGATACTCAAGGAAGATGGCTTGGCCCAGAATTCTCAGTGAGTAGGAATGTTGGGTAGGGGGAAAAAAGCTTACTTGAATGTTTCAGGAGTCTGATGGAGACACAGAAGAGATGGGTGTCAAGTGGAGGACTACCTGGGATAGAAGGCTGCTCAGGGCATCTTGGCTTGGCCTAGAGGGCTCAGAGGGCAAAGAAGTTGAGTGGGGAAAGGGAAATTTACCTGTATGGTTCAGGAGTCTGATGGAGGTGCTATTATTTCTTTTATTTTTGAGATTATAATATAATGACATCATTCTAGTCCTTTTACCTTACTTCTAAGCACTTCCATATACCCCTCCTTGCTCTCTTTCTTATTCATGGATTCTTTGTTCATTGGCTTTTCTTATATTCATATATGTACATGTATATCTATATCTATATCTATCTATCTATCTATCTATCTATATATATATATATATATATATTCCTAAATATTACCTGTCAGGATCCATAATAGGACAAGCTAGTAACTAGCAGGTGATCTTCCTGAGATGGTCTGCTTTGGATTATAATTTGCAGATTATAATCTACAGATTTGATCTGTAGACAAGGCCTAAGAGAATTCATTTTAGGAAAGATTCCTCCTATTAATATGCTTTTCCTTTTATTATTAAACATAGATAACAACCACTAGGTATTAGCCCACCCCTTTAAAGAGCTCTGAAGATGCACTGTCTTGCAGTGATATTATATAGACAAATAGATGACTTCTTAATTCTTAGTGATGATCCTATGAGAATTCCTAAAATTATATCAGTGATTATTAAGCCCTTTTCTAGTGGGATGGCTAATAGGTCCTTTTGTTATAGTCAAAACTGCAATGAGAACTCTGTCAGTCTCCCATGTGTTACTAGCTAATTGCCTCTTAGATAGTAACCAGACTTTCTGCTACTCAGAGCACATTCCAAGAAGTTGTAAAACAATTAGCGAAAGGTCATAGAAAGGGAACTAATGATTTTTATAGGTGATAGGACAGAAGATAAAATACTGGGTTTCTCTATGCAAAACTTCACTAATAACTTAGTTATGGTTTTTAACTTTCAGTGAACCTGTGGATCTGCGAAGGATGATGGATACTTAGCCAGATAATTTCTCCTAATGGATATGAATGTAAACGTTCTCTGTTGTAAATTTATAATTTAATTTATGATTTGATTTTTGTGTGTACTTGTGATGAATTTTTTATCATGAGATCGTGTATTCTTAGAGATGTATAAATACTGAGGAAAAGAGATGAGCAGGATTTTTCCCTTTCCCTGCTTAGGAGATTTCTGCTTTTCCCCTTAGATAGCTTTCACAGGAAACTTTTTACAACTCAGTAATAAATGCTATAATCACTTCTTAAAGTGTCCCTTTTCGTCCTGTAACTTCTGACTAGCAGGTTGAAAGTTAGAGCTGAGCAGTTCCTGCTGAGATAGTACAAAGGCTATTTACTTAATATTTTGCTGTTTTAGGAAGAGATGTTCAGTGCCAGAAACAGTTTCTGGCCTCAGAGGATCACAGAAGGCAGGTTAGCTACAGTAGTTATACTGTAACCATAATCATCTCATAAGACCAAGTCTTACACTCTGCAGACACTCTTCCCACTCTGCTGCCTCAAGAAGAAACACTGCTGGGACTGGGCCCTGGGAATTAACTTCTCTTTATCTATAAAGTTTCTTATATGTAAAATTTCAAGGCTCAACTTTTAGTATTAAATAACAATTGGTGAGCTCTTAATCAAAGAACACAATACTAATACCCCTTCGCTCAACGTTCCTTAATAACCTATAGCTTTTTTTTTTTTTTTTTTTTTTTTTTTTTTTGCATAGGGTTAAGGATTCATGGTTTAGTTAAGTGGAGGTTGTAGGTTCTCCATGATCCATGATTTCAGTCTTCCTGGTAATAGGATAGGTTTCCTGAACTAATCATGATTTTCCACTTATTGAGTGGGTTTAAGTCAAAGGTATGTATGCTTATACAATACCCTTAGGGTTATCATGTACTGCTGTTAATTATTGTGGTTCATACTTATCATAGCTTTGTAGTAGTTCTAGTTTCCTGCATCCTTTGCAATTCTGAATTTAAATTTAGATCCTCATCCTCCTAGTCCTCATTCCCAATATGGGGCTTGGGAGAGGTTTGTGGGTAAGAATAGAAATCATTGGGCCACCATATCTTGAACTTGCAGGAGACCTGGCAATGGGAGGTTCACAGGAGTCTATGGGAGTACCCTAGCAGATACATCCAGAAGCTGGTTATATGGAGAAGACCCAGGCAAATTCTGTATCAAGGAGAGAATTCTAGTAGAAGGAGGGACACATTGACTCAACCACAAAACCTTGAACCCAAATTTGTCTTCACTGCAAGGTGCACAGGGCTCAAGAGGTGCCATAAATTGAGGGACCAGCCAACCAATGACTGGCCCAATTTAAATACCATCCTCTGAGAATAAGCCATCCCCTGAAACAATTAATGATACTCTGGTATGCTTGTATACAGGAACCTAATTGTCTCTTGGGAGGCTTCATACAGCAGTTGATGGAAACATGCAGAGACCCACACCCAAACAGGTGAAGGAACATGGAATTTTTTTTTTTTTTGGAATAGTGCAATTGAATGAACTGGAGGTGTCAAGAACACTACAGACAGACCTACAGACTCCACCAACCTATGTCCTTGAGGGCTCACAGAGCCTGGCTCCCAACCATTGAACATGGATGGGGCTGGGCCTCTTACACATTTGGAGAAGTTATACTTTGGTCTTCATGTAAGTCTCTAAAAATCTTCATGTAAGTCTCTAAAAATTAGAGCTGGAGTTGTCTCTGAGTCTGTTGCCTCCTCTTCCCTTAGCTGGACTGCCTGATTCTGCCTCAGTGAGAGGTTATGCTTATTCTGCTGTTTATCTTCTACACTGAAAAGCATCCCAGCATACAAAATTATCTTCAGGCACAACTGCATAACCAGACCAGACACAACAATCTCACTGATTGATGTCAAATGCTTCCAAAAGTTTTAGGAAAGTCTTTTTTTTTTTTTTTTTTTTTTTTTTTTAAATCTTTTCTGGGATTACTCTGCTACATATGCAGCTGGAGCCATGGGTCCCTCCATGTGTACTCTTTGGTTGATGGTTTAGTCCCTGGGAGCTCTGGGAGCTCTGGTTGGTTAATATTGTTGTTCTCCTAATGCTGTTGAAACCTCCTTCAGCTCTTTCAGTCCTTCCCCTAACTCTTCCATGGGGGTCCCCATGTTCAGTTCAATGCTGGAGGAAAAGCATCTGCATCTGTACTGGTCAGTTTCTGTCTCAGACTTTCAGGGGACGGATATACCAGGCTCTTGTCAGCAAGAGCTTGTTGGCATCAGCAATAGTGTCTGGGTTTGATATCTGCAGATAGGATGCATGCCTAGGTGGAGCCATTTCTGGATGGAATTTACTTCAGCTTCAGCTCCACTTTTTGTCCCTGCATTTCCTTTAGACAGGAGCAATTTTGCATTAATATTCTTGAGATGGGTGGGTGACCCGATTCCTCAACAAGAGGATCTGCCTAACCTCTAGATATATGGTCTATTGCCCCTTTGTTAGGTATTTGTGCTAATGCTATCCTTATTGGGTGAATATTTTTTTTTAATTAAAATCCATTTTAGGCATTACAGTTTGTTTTATTTCTTCATCATGTCAACAAAGTAAACTGTGCATTTGGAGTATTGTATAACTGAGTTTGGTTTACATACCAAAGACCTTTTGCCAGATGAATTATTCCTGTGGCACTACATAAGTAAAAAGACAGGAGTTATTCTGTGATTTAAAGAAATATATAATGTAAATTCCAAAAGGATCTGTCTGAGTCTTCTAATATAAACTGCTCAGATTTACATTTCAGGTAAATAAATTTATAAATGATGGAAACTTTAAGCATTAAAAATTATTTTGTTTTATGAGTTTCATGTATATATAAAATTGTACATTGCCACCAATAGAAATATGTATTTTATAGTTGTGCTTGTTTGTCTCCAAGGCAACCCATACACATAGTGAGTACCCAACGTGAGTCAGCTAATAATTTATATTATTATATAAATCCAACTGTAAAGATGTGCACTCATTTCCCTATGTATTTATTAAAATTTTATATAATGCTATGATAAATCAGATAAGACAAAAATTCCAAATTATTACTCTCATACCTCCTTTTCATACATATTTATTAAGCTTCATTGATACATATTGATACCTTGTCTATTTTCTTTTATTGACAATTGATTTTTTATTACAGTTTTCCATCTTTCTATTCTTCCCAGTTTCTCCCCATCCATCTCCCCCATCCAGATCACACCTTTCTGTGTCTCATCTGAAAACAAACAGTCTTCTATGGAATGATAATAAAATAAAATTAAAATGAACTAAATATAATATGATACAACACAAGCAAAAACATCAGACTAATACAAAATAAATAAATGTAAGAAAAATAGCTCAGAAAAGGCACAAGAAACAGATATAGAAATAAAATAAAAAAAAACTTGTTTAAATAATCAGGAATCCCATAAAAACAAAAAGACCAAAAGCCTATTTTTCTTTATAGGAGATCTATCTATCTATCTATCTATCTATCTATCTATCTATCTATCTATCTATCTATCTCAATATAGATAAAAATAGATATATATCTCCTATAAAGAAAAATAAATATAAATAAATTTAAAAGGGTGAAATAAAAAGCAGTTGTTTTCAATGTCGAACTCTTTTAAGTATAGCAGCAATAAAGATTGTTAGCAAGTGTATCTGTATTAGAATGTAAAGACCTTTGGGTATAAATGAAAAAAAATAAAAATAAAAAATTATACAATAACCAAAATAGCAGGAATCAACATTAGCTGATGGCTCTCAATATTAAGGGTCTCAATTGTCTAATAAAAAGACACAGACTTTCAGAATTCATGGGAAAAGAGTGCCCATCCTTCTGCCACATCCCCTAAACACACCTTAACATCAAGGATAGGCATGTCTTTAGGTTTAAAGGAAAAAAATATATTCCAAGAAAATAGACCTGAAAAGAAGGGAGGTGTAACTCTTTAAATATGTGGCAAAATAGATTTCAACACAAAACTTATTAGAAGCAAAGGATGCTATATGCTCAACAAAATAAAAATCTGCTCAGAAAACTTAGGAATTTTTAACATCTGTGCACAGAGTCACCAAATTCATAAACAGAACACTAATACAGCTTTAATCACATCATCTATGCACCTATCTCACAGAAGTGACCTTAAAAATACTACAAGGAAACTCTTACAGCTGACAAGCTCTTTCAGAAAGTAGCACTGTCAAAAATCAAGTCAGCAAACCCAGTAGCTTTGTATATACAAGTGACAAATGTCCTCAGAAATAAACAGGGGAGCAACACCGTTCACACACCGATTTTTACCTTAGCCTTGAGAGTAGCAGGAGCCCATTTACTTTTTTTTTTTTCTCAAAAGTGATCAAAATGCTCAGTTTGCGGTGGAGAAAATGGTTTCTTGGGTTGTTTTTATAAATTCAGTGCTCCAGATTGTTCATCAAAGCTGCATCATTTGGAATCTAATCCATCTTTGCTGTAAAATGATGAACCCATCAGACTTGTGAAAAAGGAAAAGAAATCAAATCAACTCTTCATCCCCCAGAAAACTATGAAGCTTACAAACGATGAAATGGGAACAAACCGATAATTTTCTCTCTAGTCACACATTTGGGTACAAGCATTGGAGGATATAATTTGGGGTAATGAAACCCCTAAGGGTAGTAACCTAAAGCTATGGAAAACAATCCTTAAACTTTCAGATTTTCTTCAAATGGAAGCTTATACTATCCAACTTCCACAGACTTTAATATTATTGGGTGTCAGTCATTAGATTTTAGAAAAATAATATGCAAAATATCTTCCAAAATCAATTATACAGCAGAAAAATACTGATATTGAAATATTAATAAAGGTCCTGGGAGACTGTTCAGTTATTTTTGCTCCAAATATAGTAAATTTTCCCTCATGTATTATACATTGTTTAAATTTGTGTAACATAAATAATACATAACCAGATAATTTATTTTTTAGAAATACACATTTTATTCTCCATTTCTAGGTTCACAGTACATTGTTATGCACATCCCTCAGTTGAACTAATCACCGGTCCCTGTTGAGTATTAGTTAATGTGCATAAAATGTGGAAGTTTTAAGCAACTCAATACATACTAAGAAGTATGAGCACATTTCAGAAAGAAAATTAAATATATGTGGAATGATATGTTCCAGTATTATTGCCTAAATACTTTCCATCTTTCAGTCAATCTATCTATCTATCTATCTATCTATCTATCTATCTATCTATCTATCTATCTATCTATCATCTATTTACCCATCTATGTATCTGACTATCTTCTATATATATCCATCCTATCTTATATCTAACTACTTCCCTGAATACCTACCTAGTGCAAATACAATATAGACAAAAATCCAAAATGTAAACGGACACACGTTTTGAGATCTTCAGAGAATAAAGTTATCTTTGGTAAAATCCTATTGTGAAATGACCTCTGAGCAATGGAATATAGTGTTTTAACACATATGCTTTTGCAAAAATGGATCCGATTAATCTCAATGGATTGTTCTAATAATGATTCCAGAGGTCATCCTGTGTGTCAGTGTGAGCAAATAGTCTCTGAGATTCTTCAGTGTGCGAACTAATCTGAAAAAAGCTTTATAATTTCCATTGCCTTAAAAATCTCCCTTTTACTTCTTTTCTAAGCTGTGAGAATTAAAAATAAAAGCAAATTTGTCTGTCTTATTGTTTTATGTCTGAATGAAATCAAATTACATACTTGATTTGGATGCAATTTTATTTAAAAAATGATGTCAAGAATGATACCTGAAATAAATTGTCACTTGTCTTATAATTGTATTCCAACTTCTGAACAAGACATCCTTGGGGATATTTCTTTCAATAGATATATAGAAAGTGAAAGATCTCTAAGTTAGTACTGTGTATTATTCCTAAAACTCACTTCAAACCACATACAAGTGGATGTGAATACCCATCTGGAGTGCACACGCATACACACACACACACACACACACACACACACACACACATACACACACACACACAGACCGACTTGGTCATGCATATTCTGAGTAGGCTCTAAATCAAGAACAAGCACAGCAATGTTTAGGTCTCATTTCTTCTCTTGGTTTCACTTTATTTCGGTTTTCATGTCAGGAATTCATCTATCCCAAATGTCAATGAGGTTTCTCTATTCACAACCACATACAGTTACAACAATGTAGTGGTAGTACTTACTGCTAGTAAAAGTTTGCACGAGTTGGGTAGTTCTAAAATAAATTCAGATGCTTTGTTTAATGTAGAGGCTGAACTTTGTAGAATGTTTCTATTAATCATTACATCATTTTTAAATTAATTAACTATTGTATTTATTTACATCTCAAATGCTGTACCCCAAGTCCTCCATGGTGTGTCTCCCCATTTTTCTTCCCACTCACCTCTTAGAAGGCATCTTCTCTGAGCTCCCCTCCAACCTGGGGCACCAAGTCTTTACAGGCTTAGGTCAGAGAAGACTGCTGACACCATTGGGTTTCCTGTGGGCTGTCATGCCTCTCAGTTTCTTCAATGCTTCCCCCATCTCTTCCACAAGGGTCTCTCACCTCCTGCAAGTTGCAAAACTAATGCTTGACTGTGAATATCTGCTTTTTTTTTTTTTTTTTTTTTCTAATGAGAGTCTATTTGAGCACTTCCTTTGTAAAACAAGAAAGAAATCTGGAAAGGTTCCATGACCCACCATGATGGAAAAAAAAATGATGACAAATCCAATACTTACAATTTAAAATCACAGAAATAAAAGAAAAATTATAGGAGAGTGTTTCCAATATTTCACGCTATTAATCATGGATTTCACTGTTAGGACAAACCCTAAGCAGTGACCTGACCTTACTCAAATTCATCCTCTCTAGTCCAGAGCATCATAAACAGCTTTTGTTGCAAGACTAGGGGCAAGTATCATAATCTCAGGTGGTTAAGCACTTTTAGCTACTGGTTTTGCAGGATGTGGTTTGAATAATTCCAATTGGCTGATTGTTGATGAAGGGAGTCATTGCCTCCAGGTTACAATATGCTTTATCATTTAAAGTATTGGCATTCACTACCAGCCATTTGCCCATGACTGACAATTTTTCAGGGATATGAAAGTCTCACTTTTGTCTGTTTACTAATCCCAAATGCGATGGGAGGGCTTCCATGGGATTAGTCAATCCAAAAGTTTCTAGCTTCTAGCTGCAGGGAATCTGTAGTAGGATCCTCTATAAAGACATATGGAAACATCCTGAGTTCAATGCTGACTGAAAGGGGTTGCAGACTAACTCTTGCATTTTTTCCAGGGATCTGGGAGAAAGCTTATATTGTGCAATTTTTGTGATGGACATTTTTTGAAACTACAGCATGTCAATATAAAAAACGTGACTTCTGTTTTGTTTCGCTAAGTTAAAACTTCATGAAATAATATAAGCATGATCATCATTTGCCACTAGAAACTAGCAACATTCTTTTTATATCTTGCCCCATTATGCCTTTTACTTCATAATTCTCATTATAGATTTCCTCTGATTTCAGATCTACCTTATTATTTAATCCTTTAACTCTTCCTACTTGTCTTTTTCATCTTCCCTTTCCATCTCTTCATGCTTAGATCTAAATACATATATAGAAAAGAATATAGATAAATACATGAAAATATATATCCATATATATATATATATATGTATATATATATATATATATATGAGTCTACAATGTTTTATTCTCTAATTCAGATTATTCAATGCAAACTAACTATTCATACAACAGCAAAATAGAGGTTTTATACATAAAAAGGATAAAGATCATAAGTTTAATTTCTCTTACTATATTCATTAACATGCCATGGTATAAAACTTCAATAAGTTAATTTATAAATTGAAAATATTAACAGGAAAAAGCTTGTTTAGAAAATTATTGAAGTATCTGATGTAACTCCTCGGTGTCATGGGGCAATTACATCGACTTTTTCTATTTATTATTTTCCTTTAAACTGGTGAAATTCAATTGGAAAGTGTCAAGTTATTTGATATTTAACCTGCCAAGAATGGATGCCTTGCCCACAAATATTTATTGGTAAATATTGAAATGGAAAACTTCTGGAGGAAGTTCATATATATATGAACAGCATGTGGATACAGGCATGCATTAGTGCCTCAGAGGTGAGGCCTAGTGATACTCAGATACTTCCAGAAATGAATAAAGAAAAATAGAGTTGTTCTGACACAAGAGTGATCATCTCATTGTTGAAGACAAACAAGTATGAAGTCACTATCTGAGGAGAGTGGTAGGGAGAAACTGTGGTGTATTCCATCATCCAGTGAAATTTTTATTGTAAATTTAATCAGAAAAGTTTGTAAATAGTGTTTTTCAGTGCTCGTCTTATTATGTTCTCTAGGTTTTCAACAGTCTTTCATGTGATGCCTAGTCAAATGAAATCCTTGAGAACTTTTAATTGATGTCACAGAGAAATATTCACTTAAAGTGCCACATACAGACTCAAACATGGGTACACACATGTACACACATGTACACACATGTACACACACATGCAGAATGCACTGCTGCGTTTATGTGTAAACCATAACTTCAGTTCTTACCAGCACACACTTAAGGATAAAGGTTGAACTTTATACAATATATGCAGTCTGACTATAACATAAGGATAATCTGAGAGTGAATATTCCAGAAGTGACTTACCTATTTTATACTTTAGAATCTAAAAATAATGCTCTCATAGTTTTAGATATATTCAATTGTTTTTTTGTCTATCAATATCCTGGTCATATCTTTATTCTGGAGAAATAGTGGTCATTGTAAGACAAGGATAATACAATAAGATGTTATATGTAGTAAAAATACAGGTGGTGTACTCACAGAAATTTTATATAATGATAAGTGTGAGGGACCAAACTGTGGGAAACTAAGTCCCACAGTTACTCTCACCCTAAAGATCCGGCTGACCATTTGAAGGGAATTATGGCACCACCTCCTTCATTGCCTCCACCTGGTGCCTAAGACTGCCAGCTTCACTCCCTCCTTCACTTGGTGCCTAGAACTGCTTAGATTAAGGCAGCTTTACCTCCTCCTCCCTGTTTCCATTTGGTGCCTGGGACAGTTTCAGGGCCCACATTCCAAGATAAGCAGCAAGAAGCCTGTAATCAGCATCTGCCCCAGATGTCCATCCCTTTCTCTGTATTTTATTATGCCCCTTCGACCCCTCTCTATTTTCTCTCAGTGTGTGCTAATAATCAGGCTCCTAGCCTTCATTAAACAGACTGTGACAACTCTTTGCTTGGTCTCACATCCCTTACTCCGCTCATTTCTCTTTCAGGCCCTGGTCCTCCTCGACCCATGGAATAACTAAGTCCTGCTGGACAGGACAGATAAGAAGGTTAAAAAAAAACATTAAAAACATTTGTATAATGTGTTAGTGAATGTGTATATTTATTTGTTTGTGTGTGTGTGTGTGTATGTGTGATTTTTAAAAATTTTTATTAGATATTTTCTTCATTTACATTTCAAATGTTATCCCGAAAGTCCCTTATACTCTCTCTCTGCCCTCCTCCCCTACCCACCCACTCCCACTTCTTGACCCTGGCTTTCCTCTGTACTGGGGCATATAACATTTGCAAGACCAAGGGGCCTCTCCTCCCAATGTTGACCAACTAGGCCATCTTCTGTTGCCTACGCAGCTAGAGACACGAGCTCTGGGGTACTGGTTAGTTCATATTGTTGTTCCACCTACAGGATTGCAGATCCCTTCAGCTCCTTGGATACTTTCTCTAGCTCCTCCATTGGGGGCCCTGTGTTCCATTCTATAGATGACTGTGAGCATCCACTTCTATATTTGCCAGGTACTGGTATAGCCTCACAAAAGACAGCTATATCAGGGTCCTTTCAGCATAATCTTGCTGGCATATGCAATAGTGTCTACATTTGGTGGCTGATTATGTGTGGGGAGCCGCCCTCACATTCGCCGTTGCAAGATGGCGCTGACATCCTGTGTTCTAAGTGGTAAACAAATAATCTGCGCATGTGCCAAGGGTAGTTCTCCACCCCATGTGCCCTGCCTTCCCCGTGACGACAACTCGGCCGATGGGCTGCAGCCAATCAGGGAGTGACACGTTCTAGGCGGAGGATAATTCTCCTTAAAAGGGACGGGGTTTCGCCATTCTGGCGCTTGCTCTCTTGCTCTCTGGCTCCTGAAGATGTAAGCAATAAAGCTTTTGCCGCAGAAGATTCCGGTTTGTTGTGTTCTTCCTGGCCGGTCGCGAGAACGCGTGTAAGAATTATGGGATGGATTCCTGAGTGGGACAGTCTTTGGATGGTCTGTCCTTTCGTCTTAGCTCCAAACTTTGTCTCTCTAACTCCTTCCTTGGGTATTTTGTTCCCTATTCTAAGGAGGAATGAAGTAACCACGCGTTGGTCTTCCTTCTTCTTGATTTTCTTGTGTTTTACAAATTGTATCTTGGGTATTCCAACTTTCTGGGCTAACCCACTTATCAATGAGTGCATATCAAGTGACTTCTTTTGTGATTGGGTTACCTCACTCAGAATTATATCCTCCAGATATATCCATTTGTCCAAGAATTTCATAAATTCATTGTTTTTAATAGTTAAGTAGTACTCCATTGTGTAAATGTACCACGTTCTCTGTATCCATTCCTCTGTTGAGGAACATCTGAGTTCTTTCCAGCTGTGTGTGCTTTAAAGTCAACAGTTGTTTGCAACCTTCAGTTTTATCCAAATTTAATCTCGAACCTTTAACATTCCCTTTGATAAATCTACATTGATACTTAAAGGGAAATGCAGAAATCCTCATAACTGTATTTGATTAGAATACAGGGTTTCTGGAAGGTTGTTTACTAGTAGCCATCATGTTTAGTAAGTGCCTATATAGATACTGAAAGAGTATTTAAATTTTTTTGGATGTTTTTGCTGAGTTAGTAGGAAATTAAGGGTTTATTTTCCATTCTTTCAATTTGCAATCTATGTGAATACATTCATGTGTATGCAGTGAGTATGTGGATGTCAGAAGAGAGAATCATTTCTCAGACCTATGAGTAATAAAGACTGCTGGATTGCTATATGGATGTGAACTCTGGTAGTGGTGATTGAGTTATAAGTGCTCTTAATTGCTGAGATGTCTCTCCAGCCATAATTTGGCATTCTTCTGCTCGACTTATTGATCTTTCCCAGATTTAGTTCGATACTCACTTTTATGTCATGAAATGACCATAACAGTGAAATAAACTTGGTGAAGCATTCCCAAAACATCTGCTGACTCAGTTATTGGTCCTGCATCCTGTTGTCTCTGTTAGTGTCAGTGGCAGTGTTTTCTGCATAGATATCTCCTCTACATCATCAAACTATCCACATATCATACCTTTATGAAGATGTTACCTACCATATTATTCATGACTATAAAGATTAGAAATTGACATCTTTCAAACACTCATGTTTTGAATGTTCATAATAGTATTAGTAGCAATCTTTGGAGAGGAGGTAGTTATAGAATATTTGAATGAGCCTGTCTTGAAGATGTAAAATGGCAGGATTTTGAATGTTATATAAAACATTAGTTCTATATCTATGACTGCATACTGATCTGGAGGCTTGCAAATAGCCAATTAATATGCTTTTGCCACAAACTTTCTGCTATGCTGTCATCACTGTATTAGACTGAGACGTTCTAAAACCAGAGCCAAAAGTGATTTTTCATATTTTGCATACAAAGGTATTACAGAACGCTGATTATGTACAATTTAAAGTTTGACAGCAAGAAACTGCCTTGTCTAAACTAGATCCCTCAAAACCACTGCCTGGACAGCTGAGATTATGGGACATGCTGTTGCCATAGATAAACCAAGATTATGAGACATACTGCTGTCATAGATAAACTGAGATTATGGGACATGCTGGTATTTTAAATATTAAATATAAAAATGTGCATGGTGCAATTCTCAGAGCATTGTAAAGGAGAATAAATGTGTCTTTATGATGTCATCTTACAAAGGAATATTGTCCATATTCTAAGGACTTGATATAGGATGTAAAATAACTGAAACCAACTAATATTTGCATATGAAATATTTGTGTCTGATTGCTTAGTTATAGAAGATGGAAAAGATTTTGAAGGCAATCAAATTTATCTCCCATCCCTGAGGCATCAATTGTCTGCATGATTGGGTACATCCTCTTTCACTGATGCCAACTAAGGCAGTCTTCTGATATAAAATATATGTGTGTGTGTGTGTGTGTGTTGGGTACTTAGGACCAGTCTATGTATGCTCTTTGGTTGGTGGTTTTGTCTTTGTGAACTCCCAGGAGTCCAGGTTAGATGACACTATGGGGCTTTCTATGGTATTACCACATGCTTCACTTCCTTCAGTCCTTCCAGTAATTCTTCAATAGGAGTCTTGGACCTCTGTCCAATGGTTGGTTGTAAGTGTCTGCATATGTCTCAGTCAGCTGCTGGTAGATACTCTCAGAGGACAGTTATGCTGGGCTCCTGTCTGAAAGTACAACATAGCATTAGTCAACGTATTAGGGTTTGATGCCCATCCATGGGATGAATCCTAAGTTAGGTTGGTAACTAGTCAGCTATTTCTTCAGTCTTTGTTCCATTTTGTCCCTGCATTTCTTTTTGACAGGGACAATTCTGGGTCAAAAATTTGAAGGTAATTTTGGGATCCCCATCCCTCTACTGGAGGCACTCTCTTCCTACTGGAGGTGATCTCTTCAGGTTCCATCTCCCCACTGTTGGGTATTTCAGCGAAGGTCACCTACATTGAGTACTGTGAGCCTCTCACAACCCAGGAATATGGGACTTTCTAGAGGTTCCTCCACCCCCCATTGTATATCTCTGGCAGCTGAAAATTTCTATTCATTCTTCTGGTCTTCCGGTCTTCTCTCTTGTCTCCCCCAATACCTGATTCTGCCCCCCCCTTTCCTCTCCCCATCCCTCTGCCTTGCATGATTATTTTGTTCCCCATTCTATGTGGGATAGAAACATCCTAATTTGGGCCTTCCTTGTTGTTTAACTTCCTTGGGTTGGTGGGGTGTATTGTGGATATTCTGTACTTTTTGGTTATTATTCACTTATCAGTGAGTATATACCATGCATATCCTTTTGAGTCTGGGTTACCTCATTCAGGATAATATTTTCTAGTCCTATCATTTTACCTGCAAAATTCATGATGTACTACTTTTTAATAGCTTTAGTTATTTTTCTTTGTTGGGTCTTTGTGTCATTTAGTTACCAGAACATGGTCTTCATTAAAATGAAATAGGCAGTGTTCCTTCTGTTTTTACTTTGTGGAACAGTTGAAGAGTATTGGTATTATTCTTTTTTGAAAATATGGTAGAATTCTGCACTAAAACCATCTGGCCCTGGCCTTTTTTGTTTTGTTTTGGTGTTTGTTTGTTTGTTTGTTTTTGGTCGGGAGGTCTTAAATGACTGCTTCTATTTGCGTAGGGTTTATGATAATATTTAGATAGTTTGGCAGATATTAATTTAAATTTGGCATGTGGTACCTGTCCAGAAAATCATCCAATTCATCTAGATTTTCCATTTTTGTAGTAAGATTTTTTTTTTAATTTCTTCAGTTTATGTTGTTATATTTCCTTTTTAATTTTTGATTTTTTAAAAAAAATTTGGATATTGTCTCTGAGCCTTTTACTTAGTTTGGATAAGGATTTATCTACATTGTTTTTCTCAAAGAACAATATATTTGTTTTGTTGGTTAATTAAATTGTTCTCTCTCTCTCTCTCTCTCTCTCTCTCTCTCTCTCTCTCTCTCTCATTTTACAGGGTTTGTCTGTGTAGCCCTGGCTGTCTTGGAACTCACTCTGTAGACAAGGCTGGCCTCGAATTCAGATATCCTCCTGCCTCTGCCTCCCAAGTTCTGTGATTAAAGGCATGTACCACCACTGCCCAGCAAATTGTTCTCTTTGATTCTAATTGGTTGATTTCAGGCCTGAGTTTGACTATTTCCTGCAGTCTACACCTCTTGGGTGTGCTTGCTTCTTTTTGTTTTGGAGCTTTCAGCTTTCAGGTTTTGTTTTAGTTTCAATTATTTTTTTCCCCTGAAGCTCCCAAGAATATGGGTACACTTAAAGATTCCCGTGAGCTTTAGAAGATTAAAATTATTTCAAATTTGAACCTATTAGAACAATAATTATACCCATAACACCATACTCCTATTTAACTTTTACTTCACTCACTCTATTCTTTTATCTTTGTTCCTCTAAAGAATTCAAGATTCCTTCTTTTATCTCCCTCCCTCTGTCAGCCTCATAGGAACATCAGACTTACCAGTTAATTTCTTTTGATTAGAAGCTGAAGAGTTCTAAGTAAAAGGGCAGTGGCCACTTGATTAAGAGAGAATGCAAATGGCCTGACAGATGCTGAAGTCAGAAGGTTTTAACAAGTTATCCCACATGTTGCAGTGATACAGGTCATACATCTAAGAAGTAGCACTAATTAACAGTCATTTAGAAAATATCATTTAGAATTTGTTCCTGAGCCTATGGTCCTTTGCTTTAGCTGCCAAAGGTCCCTGACAAATATCCAAAAGAACCTTACAGAACAATTAAGTGTAGAGCAGAGGCGACTACAAGGTAATTTTAATAAAGTGGAAGTACAAAGCAATACCTTTGAGAGTGGGATGGGTACATGTAAAAGAAAATAGGTCTGATGCTTCAAGCCCCCATCACTTGACAATTTTATTGAGATAGATATGAAAACCATATTCTTAACATATGTTGTGGCCATTGGGTTTAAAAACCATTAACACCCTCTCAAAACAACTGAGAAAACTGTAAACATATTCAGTAACAGTTGGTTTTGACTTGGATGTCATTGACAGGGTGTTCTATAGTAGCGCCAACAAGGTAAATTTTGGATATATTAAACTGATAACCAAAAATGATACTAAATTTTTAGCATCCTTTAGAGAAATGTCCAAAATGTTACAGGATTAGAAAACTGAAACTACTCAAATTCAACATTTTTTTAAACACTTACTTTATAAGTTAATACAGTTTAATTAGCTTAAAGATGGATAATATGAAACTTCAACATGACAGAAGTTGCAAAAGTACGTAAGCAGGCTTTGAAGGACAGAAGCAAAATATTACAGATTAATAACTTATTCAAAGTAAGTGTTAATCTTCTTCACTGTTCTTGAGGTTCCAGTCCAAGAACCAGATATCCTATTCCTCTGATTTTCTGGCAAGTGGACAGTGTGACCATGAAGAGGGTGCGTGTAAAAGGAAATTGCTCTCATCATAAACCAGGGGGCAATCAAAGAGAGTGTAACGCACAGCCATTGTAGACACATGGTCGCATGGTGTAAGCATTTCATATTATGTAGTACATTTTAAATATCTCTATCAAGTTACATTGTGTACCTCATATTTAGGACTTTGGAGAGAATATCTGTGATTGTTAGTTTAATTGTCAACTTGAAACAATGTAGAATTACCTGGGAAGGAGGTCTCAGTGAGAGACTGCCTGTAAGATTGATTGGGGGAAATGGCTGTGGAGGATCGTTTTGATTAATTAGAAGATCTTTATCATTCATATATGATTCATATAGGTATGTTATTTACATTTATATTTATATTATATAACACTATCATTAATTTTACATACATTCAGAATACATATTTGTGGTTCAAGACATTTAATGTGATCACATTTTCTGAGCTTCATGTACTTTTGTTCTAACAAATGCTATAAATGGATGTATTGATTATTTAATATTCTCCCTGTCTTGTAGCCATAAAGTCATTACAGTTGCTCTGTTCTTTGTAATACTCATTCAAAGCAATTTGGAAGTATCTTCCTATGTAGAACTTATTCATACTTGACTCATAATAAACTATATTTTTATGTTTTTAAGCAAATTCTTCACTTGATGTAAAGAATCATCCCTGTCAAATAAGTGTCATTATCTAGAAGGTAAGTACAGTATCTGATTTTCCATAACCATCTGATTTTCGTTCTCTGACAGCTATGGAATTTTTCAAACTGGAAATTCAATTCTCCATAGGGATCACTACATATTAGATACTACAAAATATACCTCCCCCAGGACCAGTTGTTCACTATATCAAAATACAAACTCCTATGTGCCTTTTTGGTGCCCCGCATCCTCTGCTCCTATGCTAGAATTTTATGTCTAATAAAGTTCTCTGAATCTAGTTGTATAGTGTCACATGCTATATGTTTTATGATCCCCACTACCCCAGGTCGGGATTCTACTGTTAGGGAATGAAATTATCTAGGAGAAAAACAATGGGCACATGTGGCTAATAGACATTCTGGTCCTGTGTTGTCTTAAATGAATGTTTATTATTAATAATAAACTAAAAGATTAAAATACAATATTTACTATTTTCTCAACTTCTACTACTTACATACTAGAAAAGCTTTCAAATGGAAAATTAAACAACACGACTTTCCCAAACCAGTAACACTCTATGCAATTAAAAAGAAGGGTTTTTCACATCATTTAAGATGTACAAATGAGTTCCATTTGTTTCTACAGGGGTGATTTTTCTGAACACTCTTTCTTTGGGGTTCGTGGAAAGTTGCTCTTGGAATGAGTTGCTTGAAGAAGAAATTTCTTAGTGCTTTTCTTTTATGGTTATCCTGAATCTATGTTGTATTAAAAGGAAACAATACTATCTAGGTTTGTTGTAACTTTCACAAATTTTTGCCTAGCTAGTCATCTAAGATTATGGATATAAGATCTCTTTGTGTTCTTCATTGATTTTTCTTCATCCCAAATTACCATGTGTATGTTATAAAGTAATGGAATTGCCTCAAGGACAAGATCTCTTCTTGTATAATCCTTATATTTCTTTATAATTGGGAAATACTTAACATTCAAGTTTCCAGAAATTAATATGTTCTCTAACTTTGTGTGTGTGACCAATAGCTCTTTGAGATAGAGATTCTAATACTGATAAGTAATGATACTATTGTTTATTCAAAGATGTGATATGCATTGATACAGCATTTGTAAATGATAAGCATAAATAATAAACACAAAAGCTGTGTGGCTCCTACCATGAAATAATATTCTCATGTTTGATCTAGAGACCTCTAATCGGTAATGTGACCAACTTTTCCATATACATTATAAGAAAGGGCTGGTTATAAATTCTTAAGAATTTAGGCCCCAGGGAGTTTAGAGGTCAGGTAGGGTGAAAGGGTGGGAGCATCCACATGGAGTCAGGGTGGGGTGGGGAGGAGGTGTAGGATGTGGAGCAGTTGGAGGGTAGATGGAGATCAGGGATTGGAATATGGAGTGTAAAAAATAAATTAAAAATAAAATTAAATAATGAAAAAGGATTTTATCATTCATCTATTCCAAAATATCATAATTTGAAGACATCTAAACTTCAGTTTGAGTCTATTAATTTTTGTTACTACTATATTCTGAACAAGGTGATGGGATCTCTCTACTCATAAAATGTAAATAATTCCAGAGTATAATCTTTGACTAAGTTGGCCAAAACTGTGTACTTCTCCTGTTATGTCTCCCAAAGCCAAGGAATATAAAATAAATTGTCTTTAAATTTTCTTACAGTTTGGTCTCATGGTTCACACATACACATACACATACACATACACATACACATACACATACACATACACATACACATATACATACATATACATACATATACATACATATACACATATATATATATATATATACATATATACATATATATACATATATATACATATATATACATATATATACATATATATACATATACATATAATACAATATATATAGTCTACTTTTTGATATCCAATTAGTTTTACACCAAGTCTTCTAACCTGTGCTAGTCATATTTAATTTATAGAACATACATGTTATTTTATATTTACAGAAACTGATGAGTTTACCAATATTATTATCCCGGGCAGTATCATTAGCATATAGAAATATGATAGCTGTTTTCTAAGGGCATTTCCTCTAAATTTTATAAAATGAAAGAAAGAATGATTAAAATTATTATTATTACTTAAAACAGACGGATGCTGGCGTTTGTTGAGGAACTTAACGAAGTTTACAAATTTATAAAATCCTGGTAAAGTTAAGATGATTCGTTTCCAAATTGGACTTGATGACTACAAATGTGCTACTGAACAGAATGTAGAATATGATAGCATACATTGTCTTTTGTATTGAATTTATATATAAAGATGATCATGTTTGCTTCCACTAGAAGATTTAAAAGATGAGGAAGTCAGCTGACTCTTTATCTTATGCTCACTTATTAAAGCGAATTACTTTCTTCTGTGACTCACCCTCAGCTGTTTCTAGTCTCCATTCTGCTAGCTACTTGTTCTCTGAATAGCACTTATGTGGCTTGCAAGAGGAAGATTATTCCATGCAAGTGGCATCTTCTAAGTTAATTATCCACTAATGTCTGAATAAACTTCTTCGTTTGTGAAATTATATTTAAAAATTGTCGAGGGTATCTAGCATTTGTATTCTCACTGGAACTTTCTTTCCATCCATGTAATACCTTTTCTTTCAAGTAAAGCCTGATAGATTAAAGTTAAATGTCTTTAAAGACAATTTCACTCACCACCCATATGTCATCGGAGAACATGCAGCCACTAAGGGATAAGGGAAAATGATCAGATTCATTGGTCTACCAGAAAAATGCAGCAAAGTTTTCTTTAACAGCTACCAAACTTTTTTTTAAGGGGAAAAAAGAATTATGGAACAACAGGAGTCCTTTTCATCTCCAGATCTTTCTCATGAGAAATCTCCAGAGGGCTTTCAGAACTGCTGTTCCTGCATTCATCTGAAGGGGAGAAAAGGGACAAACAATTGAAGGTGATTTTAGCAAGATTCAGGCAGCAACGCTATAATTTAATGCTGAAAGCAGAAGGGCTATAATGTCAGATAACTTGCAAAGAAAGGTGAATTTATCTATATCTTCATTAAACTTTCAGCTTGAAGCTCTTAAAGGTTGAATAAAATATTTCATTGTTGTATCTATCAGAAATAGTTCATTAAACAGAGGGAAGGCTTGATTCTATTCTTTTAAAAGATTTGATTTTCAAAAGTTTACTAATCAAATACATTGCTAAATGACAGAGGCATATCCTATGAATCATGCTAAGAATAATAAGAATCATCCATCAAATAAATAAACACCCCCCCACACACACAAATATAAATACTGTTACCAAATGTTATAATAGGAAATCAAGGGAAAGCTATGTCAAAATAAAATCCACAGAAGGCCTATGCTTGAGAAGCCATTTGGTGTGTCTCTATCTTCTATATTTCAGTGGATGAAAAGTTGTGTCTTCATTCATATACTCACTAGATTATGGGAAACCTATGACTGAACTGAAAACAAACTAGTAAGTTACCCAGAGATTCACTGAGAAATAATTTACATGCCTTTTGTTTCATCTATACGATCATATGACACGGTGGCTTCTAGTACATTGACAAAGATATGTTAGTAAGCCACAATATATATTGTATCATTGCTTAACTCCCTCAAAATTCTGGAAATCCATCCCCTCGCAGAAGAAAGGGGATACCTCTAGCCCTTAGCAAAAATGCATATATTTTTTTTACTTTGGACAGTAATGAAAAAGGACGTAAAGAACATTTCGTGTTAATTTGTTTGACGGTTTACATTTTCTTCGGACTATAACTGAGGAAATTTACTTTTTTTTCTTCAAAAGCTATCCAAGTTGTTGTCTAAACTAGTTTCAGCATTTTATTTTATGACAAGATTTGTGATATCACCGAATTCTCTTGACTCTTTTACTTTTCCTCTTTATGACAATAGATATCCCAAGTTTTTATTTGTTGATTACCTTACTATTGTTTTCCATTTTAATATATGAACATATCAAATTATTATTTTTATATATTTAACTCATATGGCAGCAAGAATGAGTACCTGATGTTTCCTTAATTTTTCTGCTCTGTAAGCAACATCTTTTCTTTGAAAGACAGGGATCTTCAATCCATTTAGGAAAAGCACATTGTGCTTTAATTGAAATAAACTCTTGAGCCTTATATGCTTTAAAATACTGTATACTACATTTCAATGGAACCTAATTTTTACATTGTTTTAAAACCTTACTGAGACATTATAATATAAAATCTTTATATCCAGTGTTTTAATTTTGATGAATTTCAGCTTATATACATACCATCACACACATATCAAAAATAAGAGAGCTAAGTATACCCATAACCTTACAGGTTTTTTTCTGTGTTGCTTTGTGCAAGGGGTGTGTGTGTGTGTGTGTGTGTGTGCGCGCGCGTGTGTATTTGTGTGTGTGTGTGTGTGTTTGTGTTAAGAACATTCATCATAAAATATCTTTTAAAAATTATACAAATTCTGTACTGTTAACTATAGTACATTTAGGTATAAAGTATAGAAGACCTCTAGAACATATTCATATTTAATAGCAGAGACTTTATTGGGCATGTCCCTCTATCATCTTGCTTTAAACCATCAGTATCCACTAAACATGAATATAATTGTCTTAGATAACTCATATAGATTCTCTCGTGGTTGCCATTCTGTCTCTGATATACTGTTCTTAGTATAAATTCCTCAATTTTTTGTTATTATGAATACTGGTACTGTTTCAGTGTTTAATGATTTGTTTCTATATACAAGCTTCTTTTTATAATTTTCTTTATCCCTTTAACATTCAATGGAGCTTTGGGTTGCTTTCATATTTGACAATTGTGTTTAATTCTACAATAAAGAAAAAGATGCAGATATCCATTTGAGATTCCGACTTTAATATCTATAAATATATACTTAAAAGTAGAATTCTAGGGCCACCGGAGTATTCAGTTATTAGATTTTTGACAAATTATCTTCCTATTTTCAGTATTGACTTTGCAAATTTTTCATTCCCACTAGCAATGTGGAAGGGCTATAATACATCCTCACCATTACCAGCACTTGGTGAATTTTGTAATTTTGATGGAAGTTGATGCAACCTCTCATTCTTCTTTATTATGTGAAATCTATAACTTAATATGATGATATTCTTTTTTATCTTACCAAACACTAGTATGTGTTCCAGGTATATTTTACATTTACAAGTATTGCTACTACATGCAGAAACCTCAGACTTATGAAGGAATTGTTGTAGGACCATGGAAATATAAAAGAAAAATAATGATTTGAAATGATGATACTTACACAGCCATAAATAATATGAATATATTTGCATATTTTTTCTAAATATGCTTAAAAACCAATGATGCTGAAAAGGGGTTCAGTCTCATCTTAGTGTAGTAAATTTAATTTCTTACATGAAAGGTCGGTAAGACAATTTTATTCATGTAATACCTTGCCTGATAATTTATAAGATGATATGTAAGTTGTAATACATAATGAGTTAGAATACACAAACTCAGAAATAAATCAATTGACAGTAGAATTGGTGAGGGGATAAAGAGTTATACAGATTGCTTTTTAGAAAATAGATTCTGGATTTATATAGAAGAGAGTATTTTTTTCCTTCATGAGAAATTTGTCATTCCCCAGCTTAACTTACTATCCATACCAGTGATATAAATTATGCAACAAGTCAAAACAAAACATGGCTGAGTACAGTTTGTACTTATAGTTATGAAGAGGCTTGAGTAGCTCATAAGAGGTTTGTGTTGTTACAAGATACAGCTGGAGAACACTCAGTAACCTAGTCTATTTACAACAGTTAATATCCTCATACTAACATCAATCTGGAAAGTTAAACATCACCGTGGTCTGAAAACTAGCAGTTATATAAAGAATACAAGTACTGTAATAGCTGAGAATGAGCAGCATATCTAGAATACTGCAATGGGTTTTAAATAAACAAACAAACTTTTGTAAAGCTGACAACTGGTTTTGGGAAATACTCTAATGGCCGCATGGCTTATTTTATCAAAAGTAAACTAAGATTCCTAAAGCATGCATGCTTTCCCCATGTTTGAGCAAGAAGTTAGACACTAACAACTTAAATAACACAATAAAAATGAGGTACATGCCTAAAGAAAAATTCTCAGCAAAGGAGAAGTCTCAAAAAATGTTCAATGTCCTTAGTTATCAGGGAATTGCAAATCAAAATGACCTTGAGATTCCATCTTTCACCTTTCAGAATGGCAACGATCAAACACTCAAGAGATAGCACATGCTCATAAGAATGTGGAGCAAGGGAAACACTCGTTCATTGCTGGTAGTAGTGCAAACTTGTACCTTGAAAATCAATTTATCAGTTTCTCAGAAGACTGAGAATAGTTCTACCTCAAGACCCAGCTAAAATACTCCTAGGCATATACCCAAAAGATACCCCACTAAGCAACAGGAAAAATTATTTAACTACCTTCATAGCAACTTTAGTCATAAAAGCCAGAAACTGAAAACAACCTAGATGTCCCTTGACTGAAAAATAGATAAAGAGAATGTGGTACATCTCTTTCACAGTGGAATACTATTCTGCCATTAAAATCTGAGGTAGCACAGGCTCAAAAGGATATGAATGGTGTTCACTCACTTATAAGTATATATTAGCCATAAAGAGCAGGACACCCACACTATACTCTATCAAAGAAACTAAACTAAAAGAAAGACCCGAGTAAATACATTTAGATTAGGAGTTGAGATCAAGTTTGGCTAGAGATATGAGAGAGAACCAGAGAGCCAGAAGAATGAGTAGAAATTTTGGCAGGGGTGAGGGGACATGTTGAGGACATGGAAGATACCTGGGAAGGGGGAGACTCTCCAAAATCAATGGAGTTTACCTTAGCTGAGATTTGCAACAGTGGGGCTATGAAACCTGAAGAGGCCAGGAACCCCAATAGAGCAATAAGATACCAACCTATTCATAACATTTTTGACTCAAAATAATCCTGTCTACAAGAAATGTAGGGATGGCGAACATCAGAAAGAGAAGGAATGACCATCACATAATTGGCTTAACTTGAGACCCATCTCATGGGCAAGTACGAATCACTGACACTACGAATGATACTCTCTTAAGCTTGCAGACAGGAGTCTAGCATAACTGTCCTCTGAGAGACTCCACCAAGTAGCTTATTGAAACAAATACAGAGATCCACAGCCAATCATTAGATGGATATCAGAGACTCTTATGAAAGAGACAGGGGAAGAAATAAGGGCCGTGGATGGGCTAGGAACTCTATAGGAAGATCAACAGTTTACTAACCTAGGCTCTCAAAGCCTAAACCACTAACCAAAGAGCACATACATAGTACATATGTGAAGCTCAGTCTTCATGTAGGCTTCAAAACAACTGGAGCTAATCTTAAAGCCAGATAGATCGAAGAAAGACAGGAAAACTTGACATTGCTTGTATGGTGATGGTTATTCATGTATGCAAAGTGAGAGTTATGGTATCATGAAATCTTGTACCTTTGCTTGAGGGGGAAAAAGGCATTGATGCTAAGCAGAGTATATCATAGCAGAAATGCCCTGCAGTGAGGTTCTCAAAAGCTACTGCTTGCTCTCAGCTAGTCAATATGCCTAGAAATGAGTTCAAGCTAGACAACAGACAATTTTCTTGTGGTTGGATAAAAAACATTTCTGCACAACTTTTGAAATGGATTATCCATGTGCAATAGAATCTATATCCCTTTTCTCTGGCAGGAGGGTCATATGGTCCTCCACAGACATGCACCTCTGGTTGTATATCAAATCCCATGCAGGCTTCAGGATTCCTCAGTCCCTACTCACAAGTACTTCGTATGCATCTCATGTCTCTACACATCCACCCCATTCTCCAAGGCCTGTTTTTGTTTATGGACTTCCCTTCTAACTACTCATCCTCCTGATAACCCATGATTCCATTCTTCACTTGTTATACTCAATATCTATTCCCTATCATTATATTTTCTATTTCTTCTATCTTCATTGTTTTCTCTTGACTCCCTGGTCCTGGGCATGTCCAGTGTACTACTTTTTCTCTCTGCCAGATGTGTAGAGGGAATCTTTTGTGCAATGTTTGAAAACTTCACTTGTCAATAAAATGCTCTTGATCTATGAGCATAGGAAAGAAGTAGGAAGGTGAAAGTTCTGGTATAGAGAGAGGATTTCTTGGAGAGTGTCAGGTACAGGGAATTCACTCTGAATTATGACAGAGATGGTCACATGAACCTGAGGAGAGGTAACACCATCATGGTAGAACTTGAAATAGAATGGATGGAAAAACTGAATCATGAACTAGTTGAGGAACAAGCCCAACTCTTCTTCCTAAGAAATTATCCATCATCAGTCAGTCTCAGAGTCCTTATTTCATGCACTTGTGCACAGGTGGAAAAGCTGTCATAACATTGATGCTTCTGGACATTTTCTCACTATTAAAAATTCTCTTAATGGAGTGACCATTTTATTTTGGCAGTTTCATTATTGTGACCTTTTACAAACATATGGTAGCAAGAAACATGGAGCAAAACAAATAGATGTCCCTTTTCAAGGGGTCCAGACTCTTCTAAATAAACCAAGCTGCTGATTGGACCCTCCTTAGATGTGTATCATTTTTTATTTCTGGCTTCTGCCACCTATCATATTCAACTCCAAATTCTGAAAACCTAATTTTGGGCTATTTCTCCTCCATCTGTCCTAGCCATTTAACTCTCTCTGACTGCTCTAGTAAGTGCCATATTGGAAATGCCTGCTTAGACTTTCTCCCTTGGCTCATGGAGCCTACAACTATTATAAAAGTTTTGCCAGTATGGCCATTAGGAGCCCATCACATTTCGATACTATACACCTCTCTCTGACAAGACTTTTAGCGATGTTTTGCACTGAATTTCTTGTCACCATGGTATTTATATTTTCCCATCATTGCTCTCCTTTTCTACCAACTCCCTGCTAAGTCCCGGGGTAGGCTTTATTTTCCACATGACACTGGGGGAATCCTCCATCTGGAATAACTGACTAAGTCTGTGCCAACTCATTCATGCTCAGCTTCTGGATTCCTCCTCACCTATGTCTCTGCTGGCTCTGTCTCTCTTGCTTGCTTGCTTGCTGGAACCCAAACTCCATAAATATATACCAGGCTTATATATTCTGCCTTATAGAATCTCTCTGTCCCTGGAATAAGAAATCGAAGTAAAGCATCATTGTCTAATATAAAAGCACGTAATAATCAGCCCCAATGACCAAGAAATGATAAAGTCAAATTCCAAATTTCTACAGATTTTTAAATAATTCTTCCATAATAATGATCCCCAATCCTCTTATTTCTAAGCTTGTTCTGCTACAAAACAAAGCCATCCTTACTACTTGCTCTTGGGTCTTCTTTACTCTCTGCTCTCTCTATTCTATCTCTCTGATCACTGAATTCTGTTTTACTGGATTCAGGAATGGAAATGAATTTTGGGTGTATATAAATTCCACAATCTGCCTTTTACATAAATTTGAACAGCATGTAACAAAGATTTGTCATTTCCTCTCCAGATTAAAAACGTTTATTTAAAAAGTTCCTCCAAGGTATCTGTCCTGGGTCAGATAGGTCACGTGACTCTGTGACAAGGAGAAGGAGAGCATAATGGAACAGGCCAGGGAAAGCCACGGTGTGCCTATGAAACAGCAAGAGAGTAAACTATGACAAAATGTGCTCACTGATGTTTGTCTGTAAATATCTCCTCTTAGATTTCTAATTTTTTTCTAAAGTATAAACTTTCTTTTATCTCAGCACTTATAAGCTAATTGCTTATCTTAGGATCTGTAAATTAATTCGGAGAAGTGAAAGAATCGATAAGAAAAAAATTAACTTAAAACTTTTAACAAAGAGGGTTGACATTACAAAATCTATACATAGGTAATCTTACATTGCTACAATCCTTATATCTAACTTGTTTTAAATTTCTGTTAGAAAAATGGATCTTCTCAATTACTTATAAAAGGAAAAAAACCAACCTACTAACAGCAAATGTATAGCTCACTAAGTTTATATCTTTATATCTTTACTAACTGTGATTAATTGTATAGTGAATGGAATGAATGCCATTCTTAGAAATCCGATGCATGCTAAAAGCTGTTAGGAATTTCTCATCTTGCTATGGAAGTAAATCTACCTTCTGTCACAGACGAAGCTCTTAGCATGTCTTTGGAGGCAACTTTTCTATATTTTCCGTCCATACCTTTTCAGTCTTTTTGAAACAGGCACTTGGAAACTGCTATAAACTCTGGGTGGCCTAGTTTTCTCTATGAAATCCAGGGTATACCAGTCTTATGATAACCCTTTTTCTTTGATACTCAAACAAATGAAGTAGATAGCAACATACTGCCATTACAATTAATTATGGGTAAACCAGAGAAAATATTTCAAAACAAAATATTAAGGAAGAATTCAGAAATATCTTGGAGAACAGTCCCATGACATAATGTACTCAATTTCTAAATGATATTCAAAGTTCTTACAAGGTTAGATCCAAACAGTATCATTTATAGACAGTGTGCCTGCCAACCATAGTTAATTATTTGCAATATCATGACAATGGTCAATATTCCAGCTAAATAACTATATAAATATTGTTGTATTTTTTCTTTGATTTTCTTCAGTCCTGTGGTAAGCTGCTAAGATACTGTCTCACTCTGTAATTCATAGGACAGAAAATGTTATGCCCTTCTTGTCATGTAGTGAAGAATGCATTCCATGGTCTCAATATCCATGTTTATAACAAAATCTGTGCGGCTTTCAGGAAGATTACATAAATGTGTTTGCTAAAACTTTTACTTGACAGAATGAGTATTCTACAATAAGCTAAATTACTTTCTTTGGCATGCCTGTGGGTTGCACTTAGTGGAAACCTTAACTCTGTAAACACAAGGAATAAAATGATTTTAATTGCTTCAGATACATAGTCATTCAAGATAAAGAAGAGAGTACAGGGCAATTTAAAAAATTATACTCACATGAGTGACTGTGAATATCATTGTCATCTGGGCAAAATTCCTGAGAAATTCAAGATTTTATATCAGGATTTAAACTACAATACTAGAAATTTATGGTAGTATGTTTCATAGACATATTTTTGTACCTCAGATAATTCCCTTCATCAGAATACATATAACATTCAGAACATGAAAATGTATGGAAAAATCTAAATCAAAGCTCTACATTATTATTCTATCTAATATTTAATGATTACCTTGAAGACCTAGAAATAGCAGTGCGTGCAATAGCTGTTGCCCTAAGATCACAGACTTAGATTGGGATGAAGGAAGACTGTGGCAAGCAAAGAAATCTCTAAAATCATGAAAGTATTCATGAAAAGTGATCACATTTTGACAATAAGCCACCTATGAAATAAATATAAGTATATATTGATAAAGGGATTAATCAATAAAATACACTCAATTTAGAAAACAGATAACAATCATCATAAATATGTATACATTCTTTCATTTACTGTATTATTAATGATTTTGGTGTATCTTATGTTAAATGAGATAAGTCAATAGTGGAGTGTTAATGCTACCTGATATCACAAAATACCTTGAGACCATCATTAAAATACCAACTATAACAGAGATCAAGGGGATACAAATTGGAAAAGAATAAATAAAGGTATCACTATTAGTAGATGATATGATAGTATACATAAGCGACCCCAAAAATTCTGCTAGAGATCTTCTCCAGCTGATAAACAACTTCAGCACACTGGATGGATATAAAATTAACTCAAATAAATCAGTAGCATTCCTTAATTCAAAGGATAAACAGGCTGAGAAAGACATTAGAGAAACAGTTCCCTTCACAATAGCCAAAAATAGTATAAAATCTTGAAGTAACTCTAACCAAACAAGTGAAAGACCTGTATGACAATAATTTTAAGTCTCTCAAGAAAGAAATCGAATAAGATCTCAGAAAATGGAGATTTCTCCCATACTGATGGATTGGTAGAATTAACATATTAAAAATAGCCATCCTACCAAAGGCAATCAATACATTCAATGTAATCCCCATCAAAATCCCAACACAATTCTTCAAAAACATGGAAAGAGCAATTCTCAAATTCATCTAGAAAGGCAAAGCTCAGAATAACAAAAACAATTCTTACTAATATAAAAACAACTGGGGGAATTTCCATCCCTGACTTCAAGCTTTACTACAGAGCAATAGTGATATAAACTGCATGGCATTGGTACAGAAAAATTCATGTTGCTCAATGGAATAGAATTGAAGACCCAGAGGTGAGAGGGTGCGCCAGAGAACCTGACAGCTTCTGGAACAGGCGGAAGCACAGAGGCGCTGAGGCAGCACCCTTTGTGGGCCGGGGACAGCCAGCCACCGTCCGGACCGGAGGACAGGTGCCCGCCCGGCTGGGGAGGCGGCCTAAGCCACAGCAGCAGCGGTCGCCATCTTGGTCCGAGACCCGCCGAACTTAGGAAATTAGTCTGAACAGGTGAGAGGGTGCGCCAGAGAACCTGACAGCTTCTGGAACAGGCAGAAGCACAGAGGCGCTGAGGCAGCACCCTGTGTGGGCCGGGGACAGCCGGCCACCTTCCGGACCGGAGGACAGGTGCCCACCCAGCTGGGGAGGCGGCCTAAGCCACAGCAGCAGCTGTCGCCATCTTGGTCCGGGACCCGCCGAACTTAGGAAATTAGTCTGAACAGGTGAGAGGGTGCGCCAGAGAACCTGACAGCCTCTGGAACAGGCAGAAGCACAGAGGGGCTGAGGCAGCACCCTGTGTGGGCCGGGGACAGCCGGCCACCTTCCGGACCGGAGGACAGGTGCCCGCCCGGCTGGGGAGGCGGCCTAAGCCACAGCAGCAGCGGTCGCCATCTTGGTCCGGGACCCGCCGAACTTAGGAAATTAGTCTGAACAGGTAAGAGGGTGCGCCAGAGAACCTGACAGCTTCTGGAACAGGCAGAAGCACAGAGGCGCTGAGGCAGCACCCTGTGTGGGCCGGGGACAGCCGGCCACCTTCCGGACCGGAGGACAGGTGCCCACCCGGCTGGGGAGGCGGCCTAAGCCACAGCAGCAGCGGTCGCCATCTTGGTCCCGGGACTCCAAGGAACTTAGGAATTTAGTCTGCTTAGGTGAGAGTCTGTACCACCTGGGAACTGCCAAAGCAACACACTGTCTGAGAAAGGTCCTGTTTTGGGCCTTCTTCTTCGGCCAGGAGGAGGTCCAAATACAAGATATCTGCGCACCTTCCCTGTAAGAGAGCTTGCCAGCAGAGAGTGCTCTGAGCACTGAAACTCAGAGGAGAGAATCTGTCTCCCAGGTCTGCTGATAGACGGTAACAGAATCACCAGAAGAACAATCTCTAAACAGAGTCAACTATAACTACTAACTCCAGAGATTACCAGATGGCGAAAGGTAAACGGAGGAATCTTACTAACAGGAACCAAGACCACTCACCATCACCAGAACCCAGCACACCCACTTCGCCCAGTCCAGGGAACCCCAACACACCTGAGAACCTAGACCTAGATTTAAAAGCATATCTCATGATGATGGTAGAGGACATCAAGAAGGACTTTAATAAATCACTTAAAGAAATACAGGAGAACACTGCTAAAGAGTTACAAGTCCTTAAAGAAAAACAGGAAAACACAATCAAACAGGTAGAAGTCCTTACAGAAAAAGAGGAAAAAACATACAAACAGGTGATGGAAATGAACAAAACCATACTAGACCTAAAAAGGGAAGTAGACACAATAAAGAAAACTCAAAGCGAGGCAACACTAGAGATAGAAACCCTAGGAAAGAAATCTGGAACCATAGATTTGAGCATCAGCAACAGAATACAAGAGATGGAAGAGAGAATCTCAGGTGCAGAAGATTCCATAGAGAACATCGGCACAACAATCAAAGAAAATGGAAAATGCAAAAAGATCCTAACTCAAAATATCCAGGAAATCCAGGACACAATAAGAAGACCAAACGTACGGATAATAGGAGTGGATGAGAATGAAGATTTTCAACTCAAAGGTCCAGCAAACATCTTCAACAAAATTATTGAAGAAAACTTCCCAAATCTAAAGAATGAGATGCATATGAACATACAAGAAGCCTACAGAACTCCAAATAGACTGGACCAGAAAAGAAATTCCTCCCGACACATAATAATCAGAACATCAAATGCACTAAATAAAGATAGAATACTAAAAGCAGTAAGGGAAAAAGGTCAAGTAACATATAAAGGCAAGCCTATCAGAATTACACCAGATTTTTCACCAGAGACTATGAAAGCCAGAAGAGCCTGGACAGATGTTATACAGACACTAAGAGAACACAAACTGCAGCCCAGGCTACTATACCCAGCCAAACTCTCAATTATCATAGAGGGAGAAACCAAAGTATTCCACGACAAAACCAAATTCACGCATTATCTCTCCACGAATCCAGCCCTTCAAAGGATAATAACAGAAAAAAACCAATACAAGAACGGGAACAACGCCCTAGAAAAAACAAGAAGGTAATCCCTCAACAAACCTAAAAGAAGACAGCCACAAGAACAGAATGCCACCTTTAACAACTAAAATAACAGGAAGCAACAATTACTTTTCCTTAATATCTCTTAACATCAATGGTCTCAACTCGCCAATAAAAAGACATAGACTAACAAACTGGCTACACAAACAAGACCCAACATTTTGCTGCTTACAGGAAACTCATCTCAGAGAAAAAGATAGACACTACCTCAGAATGAAAGGCTGGAAAACAATTTTCCAAGCAAATGGTATGAAGAAACAAGCAGGAGTAGCCATCCTAATATCCGATAAGATTGACTTCCAACCCAAAGTCATCAAAAAAGACAGGGAGGGACACTTCATTCTCATCAAAGGTAAAATCCTCCAAGAGGAACTCTCAATTCTGAATATCTATGCTCCAAATACAAGAGCAGCCACATTCACTAAAGAAACTTTAGTAAAGCTCAAAGCACACATTGCGCCTCACACAATAATAGTGGGAGACTTCAACACACCACTTTCACCAATGGACAGATCATGGAAACAGAAACTAAACAGGGACACACTGAAACTAACAGAAGTGATGAAACAAATGGATCTGACAGATATCTACAGAACATTTTATCCTAAAACAAAAGGATATACCTTCTTCTCAGCACCTCATGGTACCTTCTCCAAAATTGACCACATAATAGGTCACAAATCAGGCCTCAACAGATTCAAAAATATTGAAATTGTCCCATGTATCCTATCAGATCACCATGCACTAAGGCTGATCTTCAATAACAAAATAAATAACAGAAAGCCAACATTCACATGGAAACTGAACAACACTCTTCTCAATGATACCTTGGTCAAGGAAGGAATAAAGAAAGAAATTAAAGACTTTTTAGAGTTTAATGAAAATGAAGCCACAACGTACCCAAACCTTTGGGACACAATGAAAGCATTTCTAAGAGGGAAACTCATAGCTATGAGAGCCTTCAAGAAAAAACGGGAGAGAGCACATACTAGCAGCTTGACAACACATCTAAAAGCTCTAGAAAAAAAGGAAGCAAATTCACCCAAGAGGAGTAGACGGCAGGAAATAATCAAACTCAGGGGTGAAATCAACCAAGTGGAAACAAGAAGAACTATTCAAAGAATTAACCAAACGAGGAGTTGGTTCTTTGAGAAAATCAACAAGATAGATAAACCCTTAGCTAGACTCACTAAAGGGCACAGGGACAAAATCCTAATTAACAAAATCAGAAATGAAAAGGGAGACATAACAACAGATCCTGAAGAAATCCAAAACACAATCAGATCCTTCTACAAAAGGCTATACTCAACAAAACTGGAAAACCTGGACGAAATGGACAAATTTCTGGACAGATACCAGATACCAAAGTTGAATCAGGATCAAGTTGACCTTCTAAACAGTCCCATATCCCCTAAAGAAATAGAAGCAGTTATTAATAGTCTCCCAGCCAAAAAAAGCCCAGGACCAGACGGGTTTAGTGCAGAGTTCTATCAGACCTTCAAAGAAGATCTAACTCCAGTTCTGCACAAACTTTTTCACAAAATAGAAGTAGAAGGTATTCTACCCAACTCATTTTATGAAGCCACTATTACTCTGATACCTAAACCACAGAAAGATCCAACAAAGATAGAGAACTTCAGACCAATTTCTCTTATGAACATCGATGCAAAAATCCTTAATAAAATTCTCGCTAACCGAATCCAAGAACACATTAAAGCAATCATCCATCCTGACCAAGTAGGTTTTATTCCAGGGATGCAGGGATGGTTTAATATACGAAAATCCATCAATGTAATCCATTATATAAACAAACTCAAAGACAAAAACCACATGATCATCTCGTTAGATGCAGAAAAAGCATTTGACAAGATCCAACACCCATTCATGATAAAAGTTCTGGAAAGATCAGGAATTCAAGGCCAATACCTAAACATGATAAAAGCAATCTACAGCAAACCAGTAGCCAACATCAAAGTAAATGGAGAGAAGCTGGAAGCAATCCCACTAAAATCAGGGACTAGACAAGGCTGCCCACTTTCTCCCTACCTTTTCAACATAGTACTTGAAGTATTAGCCAGAGCAATTCGACAACAAAAGGAGATCAAGGGGATACAAATTGGAAAAGAGGAAGTCAAAATATCACTTTTTGCAGATGATATGATAGTATATATAAGTGACCCTAAAAATTCCAACAGAGAACTCCTAAACCTGATAAACAGCTTCGGTGAAGTAGCTGGATATAAAATTAACTCAAACAAGTCAATGGCCTTTCTCTACACAAAGAATAAACAGGCTGAGAAAGAAATTAGGGAAACAACACCCTTCTCAATAGCCACAAATAATATAAAATATCTCGGCGTGACTCTAACGAAGGAAGTGAAAGATCTGTATGATAAAAACTTCAAGTCCCTGAAGAAAGAAATTAAAGAAGATCTCAGAAGATGGAAAGATCTCCCATGCTCATGGATTGGCAGGACCAACATTGTAAAAATGGCTATCTTGCCAAAAGCAATCTACAGATTCAATGCAATCCCCATTAAAATTCCAACTCAATTCTTCAACGAATTAGAAGGAGCAATTTGCAAATTCATCTGGAATAACAAAAAACCGAGGATAGCAAAAACTCTTCTCAAGGATAAAAGAACCTCTGGTGGAATCACCATGCCTGACCTAAAGCTTTACTACAGAGCAATTGTGATAAAAACTGCATGGTACTGGTATAGAGACAGACAAGTGGACCAATGGAATAGAATTGAAGACCCAGAAATGAACCCACACACCTATGGTCACTTGATCTTCGACAAGGGAGCCAAAACCATCCAGTGGAAGAAAGACAGCATTTTCAACAATTGGTGCTGGCACAACTGGTTGTTATCATGTAGAAGAATGCGAATCGATCCATACTTATCTCCTTGTACTAAGGTCAAATCTAAGTGGATCAAGGAACTTCACATAAAACCAGAGACACTGAAACTTATAGAGGAGAAAGTGGGGAAAAGCCTTGAAGATATGGGCACAGGGGAAAAATTCCTGAACAGAACAGCAATGGCTTGTGCTGTAAGATCGAGAATTGACAAATGGGACCTAATGAAACTCCAAAGTTTCTGCAAGGCAAAAGACACTGTCTATAAGACAAAAAGACCACCAACAGACTGGGAAAGGATCTTTACCTATCCTAAATCAGATAGGGGACTAATATCCAACATATATAAAGAACTCAAGAAGGTGGACCTCAGAAAATCAAATAACCCCCTTAAAAAATGGGGCTCAGAACTGAACAAAGAATTCTCACCTGAGGAATACCGAATGGCAGAGAAGCACCTGAAAAAATGTTCAACATCCTTAATCATCAGGGAAATGCAAATCAAAACAACCCTGAGATTCCACCTCACACCAGTGAGAATGGCTAAGATCAAAAATTCAGGTGACAGCAGATGCTGGCGAGGATGTGGAGAAAGAGGAACACTCCTCCATTGTTGGTGGGATTGCAGGCTTGTACAACCACTCTGGAAATCAGTCTGGCGGTTCCTCAGAAAATTGGACATAGTACTACCGGAGGATCCAGCAATACCTCTCCTGGGCATATATCCAGAAGAAGCCCCAACTGGTAAGAAGGACACATGCTCCACTATGTTCATAGCAGCCTTATTTATAATAGCCAGAAACTGGAAAGAACCCAGATGCCCCTCAACAGAGGAATGGATACAGAAAATGTGGTACATCTACACAATGGAGTACTACTCAGCTATTAAAAAGAATGAATTTATGAAATTCCTAGCCAAATGGATGGACCTGGAGAGCATCATCCTGAGTGAAGTAACACAATCACAAAGGAACTCACACAATATGTACTCACTGATAAGTGGATACTAGCCCAAAACCTAGGATACCCACGATATAAGATACAATTTCCTAAACACATGAAACTCAAGAAAAATGAAGACTGAAGTGTGGACACTATGCCCCTCCTTAGAAGTGGGAACAAAACACCCATGGAAGGAGTTACAGAAACAAAGTATGGAGCTGAGATGAAAGGATGGACCATGTAGAGACTGCCATATCCAGGGATCCACCCCATAATCAGCTTCCAAATGCTGACACCATTGCATACACTAGCAAGATTTTACTGAAAGGACCCAGATGTAGCTGTCTCTTGTGAGAATATGCCGGGGCCTAGCAAACACAGAAGTGGATGCTCACAGTCAGCTAATGGATGGATCACAGGGCTCCCAATGGAGGAGCTAGAGAAAGTACCCAAGGAGCTAAAGGGATCTTCAACCCTATAGGTGGAACAACATTATGAACTAACCAGTACCCCTGAGCTCTTGACTCTAGCTGCATATGTATCAAAAGATGGCCTAGTCGGCCATCACTGGAAGGAGAGGCCCATTGGACACGCAGACTTTGTGTGCCCCGGTACAGGGGAACGCCAGGGCCAAAGGGGGGGAGTGGGTGGGTGGGGGAGTGGGGGTGGGTGGGTAAGGGGGACTTTTGGTATAGCATTGGAAATGTAAATGAGCTAAATACCTAATTAAAAAAAAATGAAAAAAAAAAAAAAAAAAAAAAAAAAAGAATTGAAGACCCAGAAATAAAATGACACACTTACAGTCACTTGATTTTTGGCAAAGAGGCCAAAAATATGCAATGGAAAAAAGAAAGCATCTTCTTCTTCTTATTTTTTAAATTTTATTTGTAATACATTTATTTCCTTAGTCTTTTTTTTTAGATATTTTCTTTATTTACATTTTAAATGCTATCCTGAAAGTCCCTTATACCCTCTCCTGAACCTGCTCCCCCAACCCACCCACTCCTGCTTCCTGCCCCTGACATTCTCCTGTTATCCCCTTTCCTGTTTCCCCTCCAAAAATCCCTTGTCCCATCCCAGCTACCCCTGATCCCCAACCCACCCCCTCCCATTCCTGGTCCTGGCATTCCCCTATACTGGGGCATAGATTCTTCACAGGACCTAGGGTCTCTCCTCCCATTGATGACCAACTAGGTCCTCCTCTGCTAAATATACAGCTAGAGCCACAAGTTCCACCATTTGTTTTCTTTGATTGGTGGTTTAGTTAATTCCAAGAAGCTCTGGGGGTATTGCTTAGTTCATATTGATGTTCCTCCAATGGGACTTCAGACCCCTTCAGCTCCTTGGGTACTTTCTCTGGCTCCTTCATTGGGGACCTTGTGCTCCATCCTATGGATGATTGTGAGCATCCACTTCTGTATTTGCCAGGCACTGACATAGCCCCTGAGAAGACAGCTACATCAGACTCCTGTCAGTAAGCTCTTGTTGGGATCTACAATAGTGTCTGCATTTTGGTACTTATATATGGGATGCTTTGAATGGTTGTTCTTTCAGTCTCTGCTCCAAACTTTGTTTCTGTTACTCCTTCCATGGGTATTTTGTTCCCCATTCTAAGAAGAATTCTGAGCTTCTGGGCTAATATCCACTCATCAATGAGTACATATCAAACGTGTTCTTTTGTGATTGGGTTACCTCACTAAGGATGATATCCTCCAGATACATCCATTAGTATAAGAATTTCATGAATGTATTGGTTTTAATAGCTGAGTAGTACTCAATTGTGTAAATGTACCACATTTTCTGTATCTATTCCTCTGTTGAGGAACATCTGTATTGTTTCTAGCTTTTAGCTATTATAAATAAGGCTGCTATGAACATAGTGGAACATGTGTCCTTCTTATATGTTGGAGCACATTCTGGTTATATGCCCAAGAGTAGTATTGCTGGGTCTTCCAGGAGAAATATGTCCAATTTTCTGAGGAACCAACAAACTGATTTCCAGAGTGCTTGTACCAGCTTGCAGTCCCACCAGCAATGGAGGAGTGTTCCTCTTTCCTTGTCAGCATCTGCTGCCACCTGAGTTTTGATCTCAGCCATTCTGACTGGTATGAAGTGGAATTTCAGGGTTGTTTTGATTTGCATTTCCCTGATGATAAAGGATGCTAAACACTTTTTAGGTGCTTCTCAGGCGTTCAGTATTCCTGAGTTGAGAATTCTTTGTTTAGCTTTGTACCCCATTTTTAATAGGGTTGTTTGGTTTTCTGGAGTCCAACTTCTTGAGTTATATATATATTGAGTTATATATATATATATATATATATATATATATATATATATATTGGCTATTAGCCCCCTATCAGATTTAGGATTGGTAAAGATCTTTTCCCAATCTGTTGGTGGCCTTTTGGTCTTATTGACAGTGTCCTTTGCCTTACAGAAGCTTTGCAACTTTATGAGGATTTGTCCATTCTTGGCCTTATAACACAAGCTACTGGTATTCTGTTCAGAAAATTTTCCCCTGTGCCCATATCTTTGAGGCTCTTCTGCACTTTCTCCTTTATAAGTTTCAGTGTCCCTGGTTTTATGTGGAATTCTTTGATCTACTTAGACTTGAGCTTTCTACAAGGAGATAACTATGGATCATTTGCATTCTTCTATGTGCTAACTGCCAGTTGAGCCATCAACATTTGTTGAAAATGTTGTCTTCTTTCCACTGGATGGCTATAGCTCCTTTGTCAAAGATCAAGTGACCATAGGTGTGTGGGTTCATTTCTGGATCTTCAATTCTATTCCATTGATCTACCTGTCTGTCACTGTACTAGTACCATGCAGTTTTTATCACAATTGCTCTGTAGAACAGCTTGAGGTCAGGTATGGTGTTTTCACCAGAGGTTCTTTTCTTGTTCAGAAGAGTTTTTGCTATCCTAGGTTTTTTGTTATTCCAGATGAATTTGCAAATTACCCTGTCTAACTAAGTGAATAATTGAGTTGGAATTTTTATGGGGATTGAATTGAATCTGTAGATTGCTTTCGGCAAGATAGTCATTTTTACTATATTTATCCTGCCAATCCATGAGCATGGGAGACCCTTCCATCTTCTGAGATCTTCTTCAATTTCGTTCTTCAAAGACTTAAAGATCTTATCATACAGGTCTTTCACTTCCTTAGTACACCAAGGAACTATTTGTAACTATTGAAGGATGTTGTTTCCCTAATTTCTTTCTCAGTCTGTTTTTCCTTTGTGTAGAGAAAGGTTACTGATTTGTTTGAGTTAAGTTTATATCCAGCTACTTCACTGAAGTTGTTTATCAGGTTTAGTAGTTTTGTGGTAGAATTTTTAGGGTCACTTATATATACTATCATATCATCTGCAAATATTGATATTTGACTTCTTCCTTTCCAATTTGTATTCCATTGATTTCCTTTTGTTTTTGAATTGCTGTGGCTATAACTTCAAGTACTACATTGAATAGGTATGGAGTGAGTGGGCTGTCCTGTCTAGTCCCTGATTTTAGTGGGATTGCTTCCAGTGTCTCACCATTTAGTTTGATTTTCGCTATTGGTTTGCTCTATATTCCTTTTATTATGTTTAGGTATGGGCCTTGAATTCCTGATCTTTCCTAGACTTTTATCATGAAGGGATGTTGGACTATCTTGAATTACTTCTCAACATCAAATGAGATGACCATGTGAATTTTGTCTTTGAGTTTTTTTATATAGTAGATTACATTGATGGATTTCTGTATATTTGACCATGCTTGCATCCCTGGGATGAAGCCTACTTGATCATGATGGATGATCATTTTCATGCGTTCTTGGATTCAGTTTGCAAGAACTTTATTGAGTATTGTTGCATCGATATTCATAAAAGGAAATTGGTCTGAAGTTCTCTTTCTTTTTTGGGTTTTTGAGTGGTTTAGGCATCAGAGTAATTGTGGCTTCATAGAATGAATTGGGTAGAGTACATTCTGTTTCTATTTTGTGGAATAATTAGGGGAGTATTGGAATTAGGTCTTCTTTGAAGGTCAAATAAAACTCTGCACTAAAACTATCTGGTGCTATTTTTTGTCGCTGTTGTTGTTTTGTTTTGTTTTGTTTTTTGGAAGACTATTAATGAGTGTTTGTGTTTCTTTAGGGGATATGGGAATGTTTAGACCATTAATATGATCCGGATTTAACTTTGGTTCGTGGTATCGATCTATAAAATTGTCCATTTCCTCCTGGTTTTCCAGTTTTGTTGAGTATAGGCTTTTGTAGTAGAGTCTGATGATTTTTTTGGATTTCCTCGGATTCTGTTGTTATATTTTCACTTTCATTTCTGATTTTGTTAATTAGGATACTCTCCCTGTGCCCTCTAGTTTACTTGGCCAAGGTTTTATCTATCTTATTGATTTTTTTCAAAGAACCAGCTCCTGGTTTGCTGGATTGTTTGTATAGTTCTTTTTGTTTCTACTTGGTTGATTTCAGTCCTGAGTTTGATTATTATCTGCTGTCTACTTCTATCTGGTGAATGTGCTTCCTTTTGTTGTAAGCTTTAGGTGTGTTGTCAAGCTGCTATTCTAAGCTTACTCCAGTTTCTTTTTGGAGGCACTCAGAGCTATGAGTTTTCCTCTTAGGACTGCTTTCATTGTGTCCCTTAAGTTTGGTTATGTTGTGGGCTCATTTTCATTAAACTCTAAAAAGTCTTTAATTTCTTTCTTTTTTATCTGTGATCAAGTTATCATTGAGTAAAGTGTTGTTCAGCTTCAACATGTATGTTGGCTTTCTATTATTTATGTTGCCATTGAAGGTCAGCCTTAGTTGTGGTGATCTGATAGGGTGCATGGGATTGTTTCAATATTTTTGTAGCTTCTGTGGCCTGTTTTGTGACCATTTACATGGTCAGTTTTGGAGAAGGTACCATGAGGTACTGAGAAGAAGGTATATCCTTTTGTTTTAGGATGAAATTACATATAGATATCTGTTCAATCCATTTGTTTCATAATTTCTGTTAGTTTCAATTTGTGTCTGTTTAGTTTCTGTTTCTAGGATCTGTCCATTGATGAGTAGGGTGTTCAAGTCTTCCACTATTATTGTGTGAGGTGTAATGTGTACTTTGAGTTTTAGCAAAGTTTTTTAATGAATATGGATGCCCTTGCATTTGGCGCAGATATCAGAATTGAGAGTTTATCTTGGTAAATGTATCACTCCTTTTTTTTTTTTTTGAGAACTTTAGTTTTGAAGTCAATTTATAAGATATTAGAATGACTACTCCAACTTGGTTCTTGAGACTATTTGCTTGGAAAATTGTTTTCCAGCCCTTTACTCCAAGGTAGTGTCTGTCTTTGTCTGTGAGATTGGTTTCCTCTATGCAAGAAAAAGTTGAGTTGTGTTGACATAGCCATTCTGTTAGCCATGTCTTTTTATTGGGGAATTGAGTCTATGGATATTAAGAGCTATTAAAGAAAAGTAATTACTGCATCCAGGTTATTTCTGTTGTTAGTGTTGGAATTCTGTTCATGTGGCTATCTTATTTAGGTTTGCTGAAAGATTACTTTCTTGCTTTTTCTTGAGCTTAGTTTCTCTCTTTGTGTTGGAGTTTCCCCTTTATTATTCTTTGAAAGGCTGAATTTGTGGAAAGATATTGTTTAAATTTAGTTTTGTCATGGAATACTTTGGTTTCTCTATCTATGGTAATTGGGAGTTTTGATGGGTATAGTAGCCTGGCCTGGCATTTGTGTTCTCTTAGGGTCTGTATGACATCTGCCAAGGACCTTCTGGCTTTCATAGTCTCTGAGGAGAAGTTCAGTGTAATTCTGATAGGCCTGCCATTATGTTTCTTGACCTTTTTCCCTTACTGCTTTTAAAATTCTTTCTTTGTTTTGTGCATTTGGTGTTTTGACTATTATGTCATGGAGGAATTTCTTTTCTGGTCCAATCTGTTAGGAGTTCTGTAAGCTTCTCGTATATTCATGGGCATCTCTTTTTTTAGGTTGGGGAAGTTTTTTTGAACATATTTACTAGCCCTTTAAGTTGGAATTCTTCCTTCTCACCTATACCTATTATCCTTAGGTTTGGTCTTCTCATTGTGTCCTGGATTTCCTGGATGTTTTGGGTTAGGGTCTTTTTGCACTTCATATTTTCTTTGATTGTTGTGTCAATGTTTTCTATGATATCGTCTGCACCTGAGATTCTCTTTTCTATCTCTTGTATTATGTTGGTTATGCTTGAATCAATGGCTCCTTATTCTTTCCTAGGTTTTCTATGTCTAAAGTGGTCTCCCTTTGTGATTTCTTTATTTTTCTACTTCCATTTTCAGACCCTGGATGGTTTTGTTCAATTCTTTCACTGTTTTGATGTGTTCTCCTGTATTTCTTTAAGAGAGTTATTTATTTCCTTCTTATAGTCACCCATCAACATCAAGAGAAGTGACTTTAGATCCATATCTTGCTTTTCTTGTGTGATGGTATATCCAGGACTTGCTATGGTGAGAGAGTTTGGTTTTGATGATGCCAAATATCCTTGGTTTCTGTTGCTTCTGTTCTTACTCTTGCCTCTTGACATCTGATTATCTCAAGTGCTCGATGCCCTCAATATATCTGATTGGAGCCTGTCCTTCTTGTAATCTTGTTGATTCTGAACTCCTCAGAGTCCAGCTTTCTCTGTGATCCCCTGATTCTGGGATCCTGTGAACCTGAGATTCTGGGTGTGTCAGAGTTCTTGGCAATCAAGTTTCCTCTGAGAACCTAAGATCCTGTTGTGACCAAGCTCCTAGGATCCTGGTATCTTGGAATACTAAAATCCTGTGTGTATTAGAGCACCTGGTAGTGACATCTCCTCTGGTGACCGTGGGGATGTCTGCTGTGTTAGAAACCAATGTAGACCAGCTCGGACCAGAAGGAACCAGAGCTCCTGGTCAGGCAGGGCTCCTGCATCCTTGCTCCTGCTATCACAGGCCCCTCACAATTGTTCTGGAACAGATGTTATATTCCACTCACCAGTGGGACAGTAGGCAGAGTTCAAGTGCAAGGTGGCCTGGGGCTGGTGCTGATAGAAAGCATCTTTAATACATGGTGCTGTTCTAACTGGCTGCCTCTGTGTAGAAGAATGAAAATAGACCCATATTTGTCACTTTTTACAAAGCTCAAGTCCAAGTGGATCAAGACCTCAACATAAAACTAGATACACTGAATCTAATAGAAGTTAAAGTGGGAAAGAGTATTGAGTTCATAGGTACAGGGGGAAATTTCTTAAACAGAACTCCAATGACTCATGCTCTAACATCAAGAATTGATAAATGGCACCTCATGAAACTGGAAAGCTTCTGTATGGCAAAGGAAAACTGGAAAGCTTCTGTATGGCAAAGGAAATAGTCAATAAGACAAATCAGCAACCTACATATTGGGAATACAATCGTCACTAACCTCACATCTGATAGAGGGCTATTATCCAAAATATATAAAGAACTCAAGAAGTTAATCACCAAAAAACTAAACAACCCAATAAAAAACTAGTGTATAGAACTAAACTGAGAATTCACAACACAGCAATCTCCAATGTCTGAGAAGCACCTAAAGAAATGTTCAAAGTCCTTAGTGATCAGAGAAATGCAAATCAAAACGAACCTGAGATTCTACCTTACACCAATCTAAATGGCTAATATAAAAACCTCAGGTGACAACACATCTTGGAACAGATGTGGAGAAAGAGGAACACTACTCCATTGCTGGTGGATTTGAAAACTGATACAACTACTCTGGAAATCAATCTGGAGGCTCCTCAGAAAATTGGAAATAGATCTACCTGAAAACTCAACTATACCACTCTTGGAAGTATACCCAAAAAAGCCCCAGCACACCACAGGGTCATGTGTTCCACTGTGTTCATAGTGGCCTTATTTATGATAGCCAGAAGCTGGAAACAACCTAGATGCTCCACAACAGAAGAATGGATACCAAAAATGTGTTTCATTTACACAATGAAATACTACTCAGCTATTAAGAATGAGGTCATCTTGATTTTTGTTGACAAATGGATGGAACTAGAAAATATCATCCTGACTGAGGTAACCCAGACCCAAAAGGACATGCATGGAATGTACTCACTAATAAGTAGATATTAGCCAATAAAAAAACAAGTGTACAGAATACCCAAGATACAGTCCACAGAACTTAAAAGCTCAACAAGCTAAAGTGACCAAGTGAGGATGCCTCAGTCCCACTTGGGAGCAAGAAGAAATCAATCACCAGTGGGGAGGGAGTGAAGGAAAGTGGACAGAGATGTAGGGGGAGTGGAAGGGAGAGGGGAATCTGTTCTGGTATTGGGTGAGGGAGAGAGGGGAATCTGATCTGGTACTGGGTAAGGGAAAAGGACTGAAGCCCTGAGGGCCAGCAGAAAGAATGGAAACAGACAACTTAAGGAAAATGGATCTATCATGCCTGCCACCTGAAAGACCCAACAAGCAGCTGAAAGAATCAGATGCAGATGTTTACATCCAGCCAATGGACAGAAGCAGGTGACCCCCTGTTGTTGAATTAGGGAAGAATGAAAGAAGCTGAGGAGAAGAACAATCCTGTAGAAGAACCAGCAGTCTCAATTAATCTGGACCTGTGAGATCTCTGAAACACTGGACCACCAAACAGACAGCATACATCACCTGATATGGGGCTCCCAACACATATAGAGTAAAGGACTTCCAGATTTGTGTTGATTCAGAGATGATGCACCTAACCCTCAAGAGACTGGAGGTCCCAGGTTGTTTAGAGGTCAGGTGGGGTGGGGGAGGGGGGCATCCATATGAAGATGGGGTGGAGTGGTGTGAAAGTATGGGATGTTGAGCAGTCAGAGGGTGAATGTGGGTGCAGGGAATGGCATATGTAGTGTAAAAATTAAATTAAAAATAAAATAAAAAATAAATAAAATTAAAGTACAAACTATATATAGTAAGCAAACAAATAAATCAACAAATAATGATTGTTATTGGCTGTTACTGGAAGCTGGGTGTGAAGGAAGTTAAAAGAGAAATGAGAAGGTGCTGATCAAAAGTTATGAAGTGTCAAAGGAAGGAGGGAAATGTTTTGAAATAAATCACATGGTACATTAATTGTAATTCATGATAATCTAATGTATTTATTTGAAAACTACCACGATAATTTATTTAAAATATTTTATTCTACTAAGCAATAAGTATGTAACAAGAATTATGTGCTGAGTAATTTGACTTAATTATTCCATAATTTATGTACATACCAAATATAACCTTGAATTCATATTGAACTGATAATTTAGTGCTTTTCTTGTGCTTTTTTTTAACTTCATGGTGAAATACTTTTTGAAATATTTGAGGTTAGAAATGTGTAGTAAATAGATATATCTATGTTGATTAAAGAATAGAGACAATAAAAGATAGAGCTGATAACTATTATAGAGGACAAGAGACAAGGCCAGTATGTGGTTTGAATGAGAATGACTTCCATAAACTCATAGATTTGACTGTTTGGTCACTAAGGAGTGACATTATTTGAAAAGGTTAGAAGGTGTGTTCTTGTCACTGAGGGTAGGCTTCGAGGTTTCCAAAGCCCAAGTCAAGTCCAGTGTCTCTTTTCCTACTGCCATGCATGTAGATGTAGAACTCCCACCTATTTTTCCAACATCATGTTTGCAGGCATGCTGCCATGCTCCCTACTATAATAATGATAATGGATTAAACTTCTAAAACTGCAAGTTGCAACTAAATCATTTGTTCATAAAACTTGACATGGTTGTGTGTCTGTTCAGGGCACTAACTTCATCACCACACTGACTATTTACAGTCAGTAAATCAAAATGCTTTTATACAGTAAATAGCAGACATCTTTGCTTCCACCTAATTTAAGCAGTTACCCTTATAATACAATTCTAAACAGTTGATTGTGATGCAACTTTTGAAAAAGAGAAATATCATAAAATTAGGAATTTGGTCTAGAATTTTAGCCAAACTATAGAAGTACTCAGAAATGGCCTGGCTCATGATGATGCCTTGCTTTTCACCTCTGGATCACAACGTTCCAGACCACCAACATTAACTAGGCCACTCTGTAAGGGTAATCAAGCAAAACAGAAACCAAACACCCCAGAAATGGGTGCACACTGACAAGATAGATATGAAGGATGTCCAAACTCATACTTGCCAAGCATTTCCCTAATCTGGCTAACTTTGCTATCATTCTTTTTCACATAGCCAACTAGTTTAGACTTGTCTAAATTTTGATCCTTGACAAAAATCTATTAATACTCAAACTAGAATCTGGGAGTTTGCTGTGAAAGAGTGTTTCTGAGGAAAATGTCAGAAATCTCATCCATAGGCTTACAGCATGGCTGACTAACAGTGAGCTGAATGCTGTATAAAGACAACAATAATAGGTAATCTAAAGTAGATAGGGGAAGTACTACAGGGCATCAACCCTTCAAAACAAGTTAATGTTCTTAATTGTGGGTCACAGCTATATTTCTATTGGGTCTCATTAACAGGGCATGTACAATAATAGTCCACCACACTTCCAGCGTTTCATATAGACATAGTGATGTTTCCTTATGCTGTTCTTCCTCATAGATACTTGTGTTAAATTATTTTTCTGACTTCAATTTGAGAATGAAGAGGTAGGAGAGTCATTTACATTCTGAGAATGTATTTTATCATGTCATGTAAATTTTGGAAACAGTTTAACCCTATGTATTCACATCTTGTTTCACAAGGACAAATCCATCTTTATATGATGTAAAAGAAATTTAATATATCTGCATGGACTGAAATGTTATTGAGAAAATTACACATAATTTTTCCTCAAGAGTAAGTTATATTTCCAAGCACCCTATTTAAAGATATAATTACCAATTAGCCTACAAGAACATAATAATAGTATAACATATGGAAATTGCCTCAAAATTACAGGGAATTGAAAGTTGATGATTATTATATAGGGTGCTTGGTGAAATTTATTCATGCCAAAATTATTTGAATTAGAGTTTTCAGAGTAAAAAAAAAGTAGACACATATCGATTCATTACAAAGAAAGAAGAGACTATTCAAATATTGAACACATGGAATAATTGTCTTAATTTTCATAGTGGATAATCTTCACTTTGGAGTTGATTGGAATAAGACATGCCCAGTGCATTAATAAAACGTGTTTATCACTTTTCTATGAGATGATTTCCAGAGAGCATTCATGTGGTAAGAAGACCCATACTCATATTCATAAATACATTTCGCTACCTCATGAAAGAATATCTTTGTAGCAAAGGAAAGCATCACAGCAGAGCTGAGCTGGGTAAGATGTAGAGATCAGTGATTATGAAGAGACCTAGGGATAAGGGGGTGCTGAATTGGCAAAGATAATAAATCAATCAAACAACAATAACAACAAAACCTCGTAAGCAGTGTCCCTCAAAGGTCTCCAGATCAAATCTTGCCTCAATGTTCCTATCTTAACCTCTTGTCCTGACTTTTCTGGATGATGATAAGATAAAACACACCCTGTCTGCTCAAGATGGTTTTAGTCATGTGTTATTTTGTATTTTAATCACAGCAACCGAAACTCTCTGTATTCTTCGTGTAGCAATGTTAGCCATATACGGTAATTCCACTTAAATTCTTGCTTTTTAAATTGTAAAATTAATTTATTAATGGGTAGCTACTCATAAGATTTTAAAAGAGATTTTGATTTTCATTAATGAACCCATTATTTCTGTTGCTCCAGAAGCAAACTGTTTTACTGAATATCAAGCATCCAACTAAAGAAGAATTCTTTAATTTGTAAATTACTGTGAATGAATGTGGAATATGTTGATCATGAAAGCAATATACTCATATTAAAGTATGCATAATCAATTTTTTATGTTACATATTGGGTTAAAAGTTCCTAATATATGCATATATGATTTAATAACTTTTAGATAGCAACTTTGTGGTATTTAGCTTCTCATTTTTTTCAGTACGAATATAGCCTATAATAACATTTTTATGCTAAAAAATAAAAATAAATATTTCTGTGTTCTTTTATGTAGTTAACATTATGCTCACTAATACTGAGTAATTTTTCCCTGTAATTTATTATAGATTTGCATCTGAGAAAGATTACCATTCCTCATGTTTTAACTCTGTGTTGACAAGGATCACCAGAACTAGTATATATTAACAGAAGCAATTAAGCCCCCATTTGTCCTCTTTAGAATGAACATATTCTTTTGTAATATAAAATATGACCACAAAAATCATCAATGACTTTTAACATGGAGTATATGTAAGCGTAATACAAGTTTACAAAATATGTACTCTATTACTGATTATAAGTAAATTCCCTATTTTGAAAATAAGGAATTACCGGGCAATGGTAGCACATGCCTTTAATCCCAGCACTTGGGAGTCAGAGGCAGGTGGATTTATGAGTTTGAGGCCAGCCTGGTCTACAGAGTGAGTTCCAGGAAAGCCAGGGCTATACAGAGAAACCCTGTCTCCAAAAAAAAAAAAAAAGAAAAGAAAAAAAAGAAAAAAAGGAAAAAAAAGAAAGAAAGAAAAAGAAAGAAAGAAAAAGAAAGAAAGAAAAAGAAAAAGATAAAGTAGAAAGAAAGAAAAAGAAAAAAAGAGAAAGAAAGAAAATAAGCCACTGAAATGATTTTATAGAAGAGTAAAGAGAACATGAAATGAACTTCATACTCGAATACTTCATATCACTGTAATATAATAATTAAATACAGCAAAACAGTTTAATAAAACAATCAAAGAAAATTACATACAGAATAGCAACAGAGATTGAATACTGTGTTCTCTCAGAATATAAAGCTTGAGATCTAGAAAGAGAATCATTTGTGTGGAATTTATCAAACAAAGAATATAATCATAGACTATGACCTGATTCAGTCAAAGATTATTTTTATTAAGTATTAGAATCTTAATTCAAAATATAAGTTAACACAAACAACACTATTTAGCACTCCTACTGAAAACAATCGCCAATAGGTGGTGCTGCTGTGATGAAGTTTGATTAAGCTTCATGCAAATCTGATCTTTGATTCTACTTCTTTTAATTTTCAATAAAGCTTCATCGCACATTCTACTTAGCAACCATTCAATAGAGAACTGGTTATGAAATGTCACCAGGGATAAAATGTTTTAAGTATTTGAGAAGCATTTTCTATCACCATCATTTAAATATATGAGAAATAGGTCAGAGAGCATCACCATAAAAAACAGCCTGTTCAAGGTGGTACTTATCTGATAAATGAATATACAAGTGCTTGACTCAAATGGAAGTTATGAATTTTGCATCAAGCCCTTCATCAAGGTTGAATTACATAATGTCTCAGTTAATGGCATATCTGTATGACATTTCTTGTGAAGCATTATTTCTTTTTGTATGGCTAAATATTTGATTTGTGAAACACAAAATGAATTTCAGTGACAGCATCAAAAGAATGTTTACAATCGCAATTAAACATGAGTGAAGAGACTGCTAAGTACATAACATGCACATACAAATCTGTGATTTCAGACAAGTAGAATTTATAGCCAGATGCAAAAATACATATAACTATTTTGGCTTTATTTTGAAACACTTAATTCTAAATACAAAAACTTACTCCATTAATGGCAGACATTTTTGTGATAATGTTTGATACATGCAATTTTTTTGGAACGTGAATCACTTCTTACAATTAAATGGTAATAACAAACCTTTAATTTGACATTTTTATAACAGACTGAAAGTGTATTCATTAAAAAATATGCCAGACATTTGAAAACTAACTACAAAATAAATGTGAATATTTCCAAACTTGATTGTTTTGCTTTTTTAATAGATTATATTTATAAATGATGATCTTTAACCATTTAAAGTATGATTAAGATAAAAGCCATAAATCTAGTGAGAAATATTAAGCCCAGTTTCAGCTTTGTGTTTTGGTAAACATGTTTTATTTTTCTCTCTTCTTTCTCCCTTTTTGTTCTCTGTTTTCTGTGTTCTCCTCTCACAGGATACACACATCCTGAAAAAAGACATCATAGATTACTAAATAATTATTATTCTAATAACAGTTGTCTTTAGAAGAGCATATGGATCAAAAACACTTTTTTTATTAATTATATTAACCATTCATCAATTTGTGGTTCTTTCTAGCCAAATTCATGGTTCAAAATGCTGACATTTAAAGGCAGGGCTTTACAAAGGTAATACAGTTAAAATATGGTCAATAGCTTGTCCCTGAGTAAAATACCACTTGTAGATAGGCGGGGGAAATCTGAGACAGATATTAGACAGCAAAGTTTCTGCAAAGAGACAGGTAAAAAGCTAGAATTCAAACAGAAATGAAAAGATAGAACCTAGATATTAAGGGGAGAGACATGAACGGTGATCCCAGCAGGCTTCAGAATGAAGCGGACATTTCAGGTTTCTTTGGAAACTCAGCTGTGTCACATGATGTTTTAGTGGATGCTGTCTTAGAAGAGGATGTTTTGCTGAAGCAGAAATGTGGATTAGGATTATGTTTTGCTGAGGGAGACACTTGAGAGGACCCATGATGTTTGGAAAGAGTATAAGTAGCACCCAAAAGGCCGTGAATCAAAAGATTGGGGGTTGGAGGGTGAGCTGAAAATTCAGGAAGTTCGCTCAATTCTCTTGTGTTAGCATGGACTGCAGAGTTAGTTGGCTATGCACTTAGAGAGTGTGGATTGAAGTTGAAGTACTTGGGAAAAAAAGAGCTATCTTGGAAGAGAACAAGTTTCAGACTTGATGGCTGAGACAGGAAATTTAACTTAGGATGAAAGAAGAAAGCACACTAGGCTGGAAGACAAACTGCAGCTCTGCCCTGCTCCATGTAGTGAGAGGTGCCCAGAGCACTTCTGTGATACAAGAAGCAGGGAAGGTCAGTAGGCTGTAAGGGGACAACAGGTTAGTGTTCAGCCAAGAGGACTGCCAGAAGATTTGCTTAGGGTTACACAGGCAACTTCAGCCCTCCCAGTTCTTATGTTAACGTATGGCAGTCCTGCTTATAATGAGATGACATGACATCCTATAGAAATGATAGATTTAAAGCATTTTAAAGAGTATTTGTATTGTATCACTTGTATTCTCCATTTGTTAAAGAACTGTTAAGTAACTGGGCTATGCAGCATAGATTTATTCTCCAAGATGGACAGGGCTCTGTGTCAGCTGTGCTATATATAGGCTGGTCAACAATTAAAAAAATTATCATGCAGCCGGGCACACGCCTTTAATCCCAGCACTCGGGAGGCAGAGGCAGAGGCAGAGGCAGGTGGATTTCTGAGTTCGAGGCCAGTCTGGTCTACAGAGTGAGATCCAGGACAGCCAGGGCTACACAGAGAAACCCTGTCTCAAAAAACAAACAAACAAACCAAAACCAAACCAAAACAAACAAACAACAACAACAACAACAAAACCAAAAAAAAAAATATTATCGTGGTAGAAGCTTGAAGCTACAAAAATAGAACATAATATAGCATGGAAGATAAATGTTACTAAAGACCAACTGCTTGGTGAAGGTTTTATAATGATCTACTAGAACAAATACGATATGATGGTGTAATTAAGCAATGTTGTGTTGTTTTAAGAACTTGGGATATAATTGGGAATCACGGGGGATTTGGATCCACCTCATTTACCAAGGTAATAGAGGATCCTAAAGAAACATTTGCTGTCTTCTTACACAGAGATCGAGTTCAGCTGTAAATAGAGTCATAGCAGACCCTAAAAACAGGCATTGATAAAAATCTTAGAATTTGAAAATGCAAGTACTGAATGTAAGAGAGCAATCAGATCACTGAGAGCACAAGGAGCTCAATGGACTAATGTATAAGAAAAACTACTCATATTGGCTCTCAGGAGTATCATTCCAATGTCATCGAGCAAATTGGGGCTAGAAGTCATCCAATCAAAATGCTGGATACTTTAATTGTGGTCATTTGCAAAGAAATTGTAAGGCTAAAAGATTCAGAGCTCAAAATAGCAGGCACTTTGACTCTGGAGAATATGGTATTTGTAGATGAGAACAAGCATCTTCTAGCTGCTGTAAACTACAAAGGCTTCCAGGCCTTGTAGCCGCTGTGGAAAGGTCAAACATTGGTCAATAAATTGTAGGTCCAAGAGAGACATTAGAGGTAACTTCTTGCCAAGGGGAAACGGGGGGCCTGACAGTTTGAGGCCCCACAGCAAACGATATGATCTATCTTCCTTTGTCCAGCCCCTAGGTACTAAGCAAGAAAAACAAAACCAAATTAAAAAAAAAAAAAGAACCACACACACAAATTTGACTCTTGACAGTATCCCCAAAAGTTAAATGTTAAAAGTTAATCACTTTGATGAGAAACATCATATTAATGGGAATGTTTTCAAATTTTGTATCACTTGGCAACAAAATAATAATGATAATAATAATAAAAGTCTTAAATTGTTAACCAAACTTCATTATCTGCATTTAGATGTAGTAACCCCAGGTATCAAAAGAAATGACATCTGGCAGATGGATTCTTTTTTTTTTATTTTGCAGAATCTGAAAAACAAAGTATATACACCATACCATTGATACCTATGCAGGGTTTCAATGGGCTACTGCTTTAATTTCTGAAAAGGTTGATTGTGTAATTCTACACGGAATGGAAATAATGGCAGTAATGGCGTTATCTGCAGAAATTAAGACTGATAATGTTCCCTCCAATGTATCGAATAACATTGAGCAATTTTTTGCATATTACAAAATAAAGCATGTTACTGGTGTATGACACAATCCCACAAGACAAGCAGTTAATAGGTAGAGTCAATCATACTTTAAAAGAGATGCTTCTAAACAAATAAAAAGAGAAAAATCCCCCAGATATTAAATAATACTTTGTTAATTCAAAAATCTCTTAATATTGGTTAAAAAGAAAAGAAAAAATAAAGGAAAAAGAGAACAATAGCAGCTGAGAGAAACTGGGTTTTTGAAAAAGTGGGAATCTTGGCCAACCTATATACTATAAAGATATGTTGACATTAGAATAGAAACCTGCATCAGTTTTAATATCAGGTTATGCGTGTGTATCTATAGGAAATGAGAATATATGGTTACCAACAAAACACATAAAGATTAGATCTGACCAGGAGGAAAAATCTCTGCTCAGCTAAACATGAGTGTCTTCACACACACACACACACACACACACACACACACACACACACACACACACACAATCTCAGGTTATCCACTCTTACAGATTGACTCAGTTACTGACTTCTAGAAAATGTGCATGCAAATCTATTTCTAAAGGGCTTAGCCCAAATGACCAATCACACAGAGACTGGACAACAAATGCTACAGTTAGCTTTTTAAAGACTAACCATTTTTTCCCTTAGGCCTCAAAGAGAAATTCTTCACCCCAATTTCAGCAGGAAGCAATAGTAGGAAGACCTTCATACGGATCCCTTCCTTGGGGTAAAAGGTTTCTTTTCCTTTGATGCATTATGGTTGTTGTCATTAAGGGTGATAGGTTTTTGTTGGTTATGATCAGTGAGGAAGCAAAATAAAGTTTAAATAAGGGACTTCTCTCGTTTATTTTTCTCCTATCTTTCTCTCATATCTAATAATAGGGGAAAAGTGAAAAAAGAAATAATATAACAGTAAATAAATTCATTAAAATTAAAATATACTAGTCATAAATATTTTACTTTGGCCTCAATTTATGTATATTAATAGAAATTTAAGGTTATTTTGAATGACTTATTATATATTGATAAAAACTTAATGTTTTATTTAACCACATTGTACATAAGCTGTTTATTTTAAATGTGATATAAAGTTCTAATTTTTTGGTCCTTATAATTATTTCTATTGTATAGATTGTTAATGTTAGAAAAAAGACATTTTTTAAAACAGAAATGGTTATATTAAGTGCAAATTTCTGATTTCTTTGGAGGCACACATGTGTTATGATATTTTACTGGAAGCTGTCTTACGAGCGGATATTTTGCTAAAGCAGGCAGGTGAAAGTTTTCCTGAAGCAGACACATGAAATAATGTTTTGCTGAGGTAGACACTTGAGAGGACACATAATGTTTGGAAAGAATATAACTAGAAGCTAACAGAGAGTCGAAAAGGCTATTGTATTTGTTTTCCTTGCAACACTTCACTGGTTTTTGCTGAATATGCTCCTGCATTGCCAAGTCATGCAATATTTCCTTGGTCTTCGCTGATCTGTGCTTATCTTCACTTGTTATGACTCTGTAGAGAGAAATGCACGAAAGAACTTCTCATGGTATTCCAGCTGTTTCTTGGCACTTGAGCTGACTCAAGCAGATTCAATGGAGCTTCACGGTTTCTGCTGGATCAAGTTGCTGCTACTCACTCATTTTTGGTGTTTGCTATTAGAATGGGCAGCTGATATCCTGAAAACAAAGATTTGAAATCCCCCAAAGAACTACGTCTAAACAGGACAATAAACCCCTTTGTCCTATTAACCTTCTATTTCCCATACCTTTGATCAGTATACTAGAAGAAAGGTTGAAGCATTTAAGAACCATAATTAAAGTAGGGTTTGAAAAACCTAAGCCTACATCAGCAAATAGAAATATAATTACTAATATCTTAATAAATGGGTACTCAGATTTATGCTGCTAGGGTGGTTTCCACTGTCAACTTTTCTATTATTTCTTTCACAAAACAAGCCTTAGGATTCAATTGTATAAATTGAATAAGTTTTCATCATTGTAATGAAAATAAACATATTTTGTTTAAAATAGCAGTCCTAATTCTGCTATGTTACTTGAATTACACTATCCAAAGTATAAAATAGTGGTCTTTCTGTTATCTTAATTGCTGCTTCTGTCAGTATGATTTTCCTTAGCCTAGGAGAGTACTATTTATTTGTATAATATGTCTTTTCTGTTAAAACTTAGAAAATACATATATATATTGGATATTAGTCCCCTATCTGATTTAGGATAGGTAAAGATCCTTTTCCAATCTGTTGGTAGCCTTTTTGTCTTATTGACGGTGTGTTTTGCCTTACAGAAGCTTTGCAGTTTTATGAGGTCACATTTGTTGATTCTTGATCTTATAGCACAAGCCATTGCTGTTCTATTCAGGAATTTTTCCTCTGTGCCCATATCTTGGAGGCTTTTCCCACTTTCTCCTCTATAAGTTTCAGTGTCTCTGGTTTTATATGGAGTTCCTTGATCCACTTAGATTTGACATTAGTACAAGGAGATAGGAATGGATCAATTCACATTCTTCTATATGATAACCGCCAGTTGTGCCAGCACCATTTGTTGAAAATGCTGTCTTTCTTCCACTGGATGGTTTTTGCTCCCTTGTCAAAGATCAAGTGACCATAGGTGTGTGGGTTTACTTCTGGGTCTTCAATTCTATTCCATTGCTCTACTTGTCTGTCACTATACCACTACCGTGGTGTTTTTTATCACAATTGCTCTATAGTACAGCTTTAGGTCAGGCATGGTGATTCCACCAGAGGTTCTTTTATCATTGAGAATCAAATAACCCCTTTAAAAATGGGGCTCAGAGCTCAACAAAGAATTCTCACCTGAGGAATACTGAATGGCCGAGAAGCACATGAAAAAATGTTCAGCATCCTCAATCATCAGGGAAATGCAAATCAAAACAATCCTGAGATTCCACCTCACACCAGTCAAAATGGGTAAGATCAAAAATTCAGGTGACAGCAGATGCTGGTGAGGATGTAGAGAAAGAGGAACACTCCTTAACTGTTGGGAGTGCAAGCTTGTACAACCACTCTGGAAATCAGCCTGGTGGTTCCTCAGAAAATTGGAAATAGTACTACTGGAGGATCCCACAATACCTCTCCTGGGCATATATCCATGAGATGGTCCAACAAGTAAGAAGAACACATGCTCCACTATGTTCATAGCAGCCTTATTTATAATAGCCAGAAGCCAGAAAGAACCCAGATGCCCCTCAACAGAGGAATGGATACAGAAAATGTGGTACATTTACATGATGGAGTACTACTCAGCTATTAAAAAGAATGAATTTATGAAATTCCTAGGCAAATGGATGGACCTGGAGAGCATCATCCTGAGTGAGGTAACCCAATCACAAAAGAACTCACATGATATGTACTCACTGATAAGTAGATATTAGCTCAGAAACTTAGAATACCCAAGACATAAGATACAATTTGCAAAACACATGAAACTCAAGAAGAACGAAGACCAAAGTGTGGATACTTTGCCTCTTCTTAAAATTGGGAATTGAACACCCACTATGAAACTTTTAGGAAAAAAAAAATATTTCCCATTCAGAAGAACTAAATGTAAACTTGAAACATTAGGTCCCTAATGCAAACTTAATATATTACAAACAGTAAATATAGTTTTAGAGGTAAAGGAATGAAAAAAAGATTTTCATTTTTGGCAAAAATTTCAATTGTTTTATAAGGCTCAATTCAGGCCATCTACTTCTATTTTACTTGCTTTTAATTTTTAATATTTAAAATATGTTTTACAAGAATATATTTAATTATTAAAATTAATTTTTAATATAATAAATTCAATTTTCTTTTTTAACATTGTGTTACAATTTAAATCAGTTGCATATTTATAATCCTGATTATCTATACACATTAGTATGCAATGAGTGAAATCTGAGATACTGAGCATACTGTATAAGAGATAAACGGAAAGGCCCTGCCTTGAAAACTGAGCATATAGAATACATGGGGGCAAGAAAAAGCATGGCACAAGGAAATCCAAATTAAACAAGAAATAGAAATATCTAAAGCAAGACCTGTAATGATATTGCCCACGGCATTTCCAGGGCAAGGTTTTTTCTGAATTAGGATGCCAATATTTCTGGAAACACTCTAAACAGAATAGAAAGGAACAACCAAGATAACACTCTAATTTAAAATTTAAATCAGGTCAAGAACAGCTTAAGCAAATTCTATGCCACTATTAAAATGCAGCTTCACAGTCATCTCTTTAGACTCCAGGGCCATCTCTTCTCAACACCCACCCTCTCTGAGGATCTACCGCATCTATTACTCTCCCAAATGCAATGCTATGATATGTGTAAATTAAAAAAAATGCAGTTTTGTTTTTTTGTTAAATCTTTCACTGGGTAAATGAAGAACAAAGTGAATTAGCTGTAGAAAATGGATCTAAAATACTCAGTCAGATATTCACATGTCTGAATTTCTATTTCACTCTGAATTCTCTCTTCCTATCATATTCCAGTTGATGTTGAAGTTACTTTGATTAAAAACCTGAACCAAACATGAAACTCAAGGAGAATGAAGACTGAAGTGTGGACACTATGCCCCTCCTTAGATTTGGGAACAAAACACCCATGGAAGGAGTTACAGAGACGGAGTTTGGAGCTGAGATGAAAGGATGGACCATGTAGAGACTGCCATAGCCAGGGATCCACCCCATAATCAGCATCCAAACGCTGACACCATTGCATACACTAGCAAGATTTTATTGAAAGGACGCAGATGTAGCTGTCTCTTGTGAGACTATGCCGGGGCCTAGCAAACACAGAAGTGGATGCTCACAGTCAGCTAATGGATGGATCATAGGGCTCCCAATGGAGGAGCTAGAGAAAGTAGCCAAGGAGCTAAAGGGATCTGCAACCCTATAGGTGGAACAACATTATGAGCTAACCATTACCCCGGAGCTCTTGACTCTAGCTGCATATATATCAAAAGATGGCCTAGTCGGCCATCACTGGAAAGAGAGGCCCATTGGACTTGCAAACTTTATATGCCCCAGTACAGGGGAATACCAGGGCCAAAAAGGGGGAGTGGGTGGGCAGGGGAGTGGGGGTGGGTGGATATGGGGGACTTTTGGTATAGCATTGGAAATGTAAATGAGTTAAATACCTAATAAAAAATGGAAAAAAAAAAAAACCTGAACCAAAAAAAAAAACAAACAAAAAAAAAAACAAAACAAAACAAAAACAAAAACAAAAACAAAACAAACAAATAAAAAAACCTGTCAGAAGCAGTTCTCAACTGTGGTGTGTGCTTACATATTTTCTTCTCTCTGCAGCATACATCTGTGTTTTTAAACTCACTGTTCATCTTTTGGTACAGGAGATTCCAATATTTTAGGACAGTTCTTCATGATAGGGGTGTGATAGTGAATTTGGACATTGGGTTTTCATTTGAGTAATAATGTTGAATTTAGGAAACGTGATACATATAGGGAAATCAGATTACACTACCAAGGAAAAACTAAAAAGGTATTTAATGTTATATATAATATATAAATATAAAAACTATTAAGGCTGTGGAATATGTCATGGTAGTGTAACTATTTAGTATGTGTGAGTGTATGGGTTTCAATTAGTACTGTAAAAATAGGATGATTTGTGTATTTAAATATATATAAAATATACTATGTTATAGACACACACACACACACACACACACACACACACACACACACATATATATATATATATATATATATATATATATATATATATATATATATGAAGCCATGAATTTCTAAGAGAGAAAAATGGATACCTCTGGGAATGCTTGGAGTGTATGTGATTATATTATAAATTCAACAATAAAATAATCTAAAATTAGTGTAAAGAATGAAATTTAGGAGAATAAAAGTCCAAGCTTCTTATTTGACACATGAAATTGTGACTTGCATTGTATACACAAATCTCAACCTCAAATGAAAACTTGAGTATAAGATGTTTGAACTCTAGTGAGTCACTAAGGGCAGAAAAGTGAGTTAGAAAGTCTAAAATGTTGATGATCAATTAAACTAGGAAGAGACAGCAATACAGAAGTTACTAGAGGACTTGGAAAATATTGGCTCCAAGGTCTTATTTTATATATATATATATATATATATATATATACCTTTCCTCTCCTCTCATCCACTCTCCTACATTCTATCAATCCTTCTCAAGTTCATGGTCTCTTATTATATAAAATAAATAAAATAAATAATGGTATTATAATATATAAAGCTGAATCTATTTGGTGTTGCTTTTTGGGATATATTTCTAGGTATGAACATTTGGCATTTGAAAACCAAGTAGGGTGTTCTATCTTTGTAAAGACTAATTCTTTATTTCTCTGTATCTCTTAATATGGGATTTGGGCACAGTGGGATTTTCTCTGTCAGAATTGTCATTTCAACTGGTGCTGTAATTTTTAGTTCCTGTTTAGGCAGCCAGATTGTTAAGATTTCCTTTTTTTTTGTATTTTAGATAGGTTTTATTTCATATATAAAGTTTCTATAACTGACAATTTCTTTAGATGCTTAGTTTTGTCTAGATGGTTGACAGACCTATTTGGATTGATGCTGGTGGGAAGGAAAATTACTCTGTAAAGCCACTTGCTATACAATAGCCTTCTAAGCTCAAGAGCCTCTGAACCAGGCTGAAACAATGAACAATTAAAGACATTCGTGGCAGTTTAGATGTTGGGTATCCTTTCAGGGTCAGATGTCCCAGATCATGTGCCTCTTCAGAGCCTTGAAGTTCTAGTCCTATAGATGGGGCTTTCTGTCACGTCTAGAAAACACAATCTTACAGCAGATTTTCTGATCTTCTAATTCTTAATCTCTCTGTTTCACCTTCCAAGATGATGCCTGAGTCTTAAGTATAAGGTTTATGTTGTAGAATGTACCCACCAGGGTTGTGAACCCCATTTCTAGGACTGAAGCATCCTCAAAATCGAAACATTCACTAAAACAGTAAAACTGTCCTGAAAATTCTAAATCGGGAACAAAGTTACAGCACTTTAATTTGTATAAAAATCTACCAGTAATGCTGGAAGGAAGCATTGTGTGCAGTTTTAGTAAGAGATTCTTAGTTGGAATGATTATATAGTGAAGGGAGGATAGGAATGAAGAAAGTAGCAGATAAAACTGAGATGGTTTTCTGTAGTTGTGGGAAAGGAGACAATATAATATGAAGCATGAGAGACAGGTCATGGAGAATTAAAGATGAGGTACAGAAAATGAATTCTTATATGAGACTATGAGCATACAATCTCACATTACTATAAAGATTGAGTGCATCAGAATCATCTGCCTCATTGAGGTTTATTAAATTATTTTTAAATTTAGGAATTCTAAAAAAAAAAACTGTGTATAAAATATAGTTATATTATGCTCTTTCTATGTAGTTTTAACTTCAGATATTTCTAATATTAATATTCCAGATGTTTTGTCAATAATATATAAGACATATTGAAGATATTTAAAGGATAATTATATATATATATGTATATAACTTAGAACTGGGCCCCTTAATGTTTTCATTCTTCTCTTTAAAGTTTTAGTCTATTACTATATTTTTATGAAACAGTTCAAAATTTAGTAAAATACGTGATAAGTGTGTTTCTTTCCTATATGACTCATGACATCAGTTTCATTTACTTATTTATTTTTCATGTGCAGACTTTTAGAATTGTTCTTTAAAATAAGGAAATATGAATCTTGCAGAACAGAATTATCTGTGATAAGAAAATAAAGGCAATGTCTTTAAAACACCTAAAAATGGGATTAAATAGGTCCATTCCAACATATATATATATATATATGTATGTATATGTATATATATATATATGTATGTATATGTATATATATATGTATATGTATATGCATATATATATATATAACAAATATATATTTTTTACAAGTTAGATCAATAATAAGCAACATTAATTAATTAATTAAGTTGAGAGAGAGAGGGAGAGTTAAAAGCATGATAGTAGGTTGCTCTATAGGTAGATAATGTATACACTGGTCCAAAAATTTCATTAAAAATTTCAGAATATGTAATACTTATATGTTCAAATTGTGATCTTGAATTGTACATATAACAAGCAATCCACTAACAAGGGTCAAATATTATATACATATACATATATATATATGTATATTAAGTGATTCTGTGTATCAATCTTTATCGATCTCTAATGTGTCTGTCTTATCAGGAAATTTCTGTAAATAAGATTTGATTTCTGGAACAAAAATCATTATTTTTTTAAGATATTTTCTTTATTTACATTTTAAATGCCATATTACCGCCCCCACCCCGCCCAGCTCCCCTACCCACCCACTCCCACTTCCTGGCCCTGACATTTCCCTGTACTGGGGCATACATTCTTAGATGCTGAAAAAACTGTTACAAATTACTTTTTGTGAGAGATCTGGTCTCACTAATGATGAACAACAGTAGGCTTGGTCCAGTAAAAGATAGTAATTTTTCTAACTTCAATCAATTTTGGATAAAAAGTAGCTTAACATGGGGAAAATAACTTCATCTTTGTTAATGGAATGTGATCAAAATCTGATGTTGTCTGGTAAAGATATATCTACTCTTTTAAGGAGAAATATAAATGAAGATATATGCTATAAGTTTCATGTTGCATTCATTTATTTGACAAGATGACAGATACATTATAGGAGCAGCAGGGTACCACTGCGTCTTGACATGAAAGAACTGTCCAGTTTGCCAAGTTTCCATTAACTCTAGGCTTTTAAAATGTGGGTTAATACATAGACCCTACTCTTTCTTTTTTTTTTTTCTTTTGGTTATCTCATGTTCTTTCTACCTTATCTTTCGTAGTGCTAGGTTAGAGTTTTGCACAACCATGCATGGATCTTTTTACAGTTTAATCTTTGTAGCGGACACATTAATTGTACACATGAATGGTATGAAATGGGATTTTTCTTTATTTTTAAAACTGCTTAGAGTTCAGTACCCTGTTCTTTCACCATAAGTTTCCATCAAACAGGAACTGATGCCAAACAAGTCCAAAGTAGAATAATTGTTCCCAGATGCCTGGAACATTAGACAAGTGGAACAAAGTAGGGAGGTCAGTTACTATGTACAATTTTACACTTAAAGAAGAGCAACAAGCTACAGGTTTCTGTTGAAGAGTAGGATGGTTACTGATAACAGTAGGACAAAGGTAGAAAAGTAAATACTTTTCAATGAATAAAAACCAAAAATTAGAGCTTGAGGTCATAGGTTTGCTAATACACTGATTTTTTTATAATGTAAACTATGAATCTTACTTAGGGTTCCTATTGCTGTGCTGAAACACCATGACAAAACAAATTTGAGGAAGGAAGGGTTTGCCTTGCATTTATTTGGCTTAAACTTTCACAGTGTTGTTTACCACTGAAGGGAGTCAAGACAGAAATTCAGTGACAACTAAATTTCAAAACGATCACTGTACATCCTTTAATCCTCTAGACAGGCACTGATGCAAAGGCTATTTAGAAGTCTGTTTACTTGATTGCTCCTGAAGGCTTGCTCAGTCTGCTTTCATATAGAATGTAAGGTTATCCACCTAATGATGACTCCATCAAAAATGGACTGGGATCTTTTCAATCAATCACTAACTAAAGGACTCTCTACAGATTTCTTTTCGTTAATTTTCTATACAGCCATGTTACTGAAAGTTTTTATCAGCTGTAGGTGTTCTCTGGTAGAATTTTGGGTGTCACTTACATATACTATCATATCATCTATGAATAAATCCTCCATTTAGAAAAACAAACAATGGGCTGAGAAAGAAATTAGGGAAACAACGCTTTTCACAAATATCTTGGAATAACTCTAACTAAGCAAGTACAATACTTGTATGACAAGAAATTAAAGTCATTGAAGAAAGAAATTGAAGAAGATATCAGAAGATAGAAAGATCTCCCAGACTTGTGGGTCTGTATTATTAACATAATGAAAATGGCCATCTAATGTAAAGCAATCTCCAGATTCAATGCAACTCCAATAAAAATTTTGACATAATTTCTTACAGACCTTGAAAGAACAATTCTCAACTTCATATGAAAAAAATAAAACACTCAGGATAGCTAAAACAATGCGGAACGATAAAATAACTTCTGTAGAAATTACCATCTCAGATCTGGAACTGTACTGCAGAACAATAGTGATAAAAACTGCATGACAGTGGGAAAAGATCAATGAAATCAAAACAAATATCCTTAAAACAAACCCCCACACATATGGACACTTTATTCTTCACAAAAAAAAAAAAAAAAAAAAAAAAAGGTGATGCTTGGCCCATGGAGTGGCACTCTTTGGAGGTGTGGCCTTGTTGGAATAGATGTGGCCTTGTTGGAGAAAGTGTGTCACTATGGGTGCAGGCTTTTAAGACTCTCTTCTTAACTGCCTGGAATACAGTCTTCTCTCTGTCTTCAGATGAAGATATAGAACTCTCAGCTCCTGCACCATGCCTGCCTGGATGCTGCCATGTTCCCACCTTGATGATAATGGAATGAACCTCTTAACCTATAAGTCAATTCTAATTAAATGTTGCCCTTGTAGAAGTTGCTTAGGTCATGGTGTTTCTACACATCAGTAAGACACTTACTAAAATAGAAGCCAAAACAATAAAATGAAAAAAAGAAAGCATCTTCAAAAAATGGTGCTGGTCTAAATGGATGTCTTCATGTAGAAGAATGCAAATAGAGTCATATTTATCACCCTGCATAAAATTCAAGTCCATGTAGATTAAAGACATCAACAAAACCTAGATACACTAAATCTAATACAAGCAGAAGTAGTAAATAGCCTTGAACATAAAGGAAACGTTTTCCTGGACAGAACACCAGCGTCTTAGACTGTAATGTCAACAATTGATAAATGGGATTTCATGAAATGGGAAAGCAAAGGAAACTATAAATAGGGCAAAAAGGCAGTCTACAGATTGGGAGAAGATCTTCAATAATGTTACATCTGACAGAGGACGAATATCCAAAATATATAAAGAACTCAAGAATGTAGTCACCAACAAACCAAATAATCTGATGAAAAAATGGGGTACAGAGCTAAACAGAGAATTCTTAACAGAGGAATCTCTTAATTGTTGAGGAGTACTTAAAGAAATGTTCAACATCCTTAACTAATAGGGAAGTGCATATTAAAACAACCCTGAAATTCCATCTTATACCCATCAGAATGGCTAAGATAAAACTCAAGGGACAACACATGCTGGTAAAGATTGGAGAAAAGGGAACATTTGCCATTGCTAGTAGGAGTGCAAACTTGTACAGCTAGCCTTGAAATCTTTCTCAAATACTTAGATATAGTCCTATTTGAAAGCCCTGTTATTCCTCTCCTGGGCATATACATCCAAATGATGTTCCACCTTACCACAAAAACAGGTGCTTCATTATGTTCCTAGCAACTTTATTGGCAGTAGTCAGAAACCATCCAGATGTCCCTTAACCAAAGAATGGATACAGAAAATGTGGTTCATTTACACAATAGAATACTATTAACCTATTAAAAAGAAGGGCACCATGAATTTTGCAGGCAAACAGATGGAAATGGAAAAATAGCATACTGAGTGGGGTAACCCAGACCCCAAATGACATACATGCATAGCAAGTATTCACTGAGAAGTTGACATTAGTCATAAAGTACAAGATACACAAGATACACTCCACAGACTCAAGGAAGCTAAACAAGATGGAAGAAGGCACAGTGAGGATGCTTGAATCTTTCTTAGATGCAGTAATAGTCATAGGAGGCAGATGAAAGTAGGGCACTGGTTGGAAGAGGGGATGCAGAGGGGAATGAGAGGATCAGGGTCAGGTGTGGAGAGAGACAAGAGAGAGGTCTAAGAATGATTGAAAATTTGCAACATCCCTGGGGTGGGGGTGGGGAACATCTTTAGGATGTGCCAGAGACATGAGGTGGGGAAGGTTTCCAAAAATCAATGGGCGGCCTTAGATGACATGCATAGTAGTGGGGATATGGAACCTGAAAAAGCCAGCCCCTCTAGCCAGGTAGGACTCCAAGTAGAGGGATATGAGCGATGACACATCCATAAAACTTTCAACCCAATATGTGTACTTTCTACAAGAAAGGAAAGGAGAAATGTGGTATAGAGATTGAGGGAATGACCAACCAATAATTGGCCCAACTTGAGACCCATCCCATTGGCAACCATCAATCCTTGACACTATTAATGACTCTGGCTTGCAGACAGGAGCCTAGCATAACTTTACTTTGGAATGCTCCACCTGGATGCTGACTGAAAGATATGCAGAGAACCACAGCAAAACACTGGATGGAGCCTAGTAGGGTTCTCTGCTTAATTAGGAAGAGTTTGGTGAAGAATTGAGGGCCCCGGAGGGGATAAGAACAGAGTCCAGTAACCTTGCTCTTGGGGGCTTTTAGTGACTGAGCCACCAACCAGCATATAAACGCTGGACCTCCCCTATGATCCCACATTCCCAGCAGATGTGCAGCTCTCTCTTCACCTGAGTACCTGCAACTGGATCAAGGGCTATTCCTAAAGCTGTTGCCTGTCTGTGGAATCCCTTCTTCTAGCTGGGCTTCCTTGTCAGACCTCAGTTGGAGAGGATGTGCCTAATCTGCTGAGATGTAATGTTCCAGTATCTTATCACCAGGGTCAGGGATACCTGGGGTGGGGTGGGGGGTGTCTCTACCCTCTCAGAAGAGAAGCAGAAGGGATAGCAGGAGGGACTATGTGGGGTGGAGGCCAGAAGAGGGGCAAGCAATCAATATGAATAAATAAATTAATGGAAAAAAGCAGGCTTGCCTACCGTCATTTCTAAATTGAGGCTTCCTCCTCTCTAGCTTATATTAACTTGACATAAAACTAGACATCACAATATTAAACTTTTATATTAAATTTTAATTTTTTCCTACATTTTAGTATGGAATATGCCCATTAAAATAATTAAAATTATGATGGGTAACTTTTAATTTACTTCTTAGTTATTAGGAAAGATAAAGGAGACTCGGTATCTTAGAGAAAATGAATATCATTGTCAAAAAGACAAATACATGCTATTATGAACTTGTTATATTTTTGTTATATGTTGAAACAGTGCTTAAATTATACACTATTTGTGTTACAAATGATACCGTGACTACTAAATTTCAAAGTGATAACTGCATCTTGTGCTTCCTGATGGGCAATCAGATCATCACTGCAAAGTGTAATATCTCTCTACAGAATGTCATCCAGATGGACTGAATCAAAGACTACAGATGACACTAATGTGTTACATAGGCAGGAAAGGCAAAAAAAAAAAAAAAAAAAACATTCTGGATGAAAAAAAAATTCTTGGTATCTAAAATGTATTTAACTTTGCAGGAAAATGATCCGATTTTGTTAAACATGCAACTTGTAAGGAAAAACAAAGAAGATAAAAAACTGCTTATAGTTTAAAAGAGGTTTTATAGAGATAAAAAAAGAAATACATCATGAAATTATATAGCATGGATACATATTGATTATAAAACCATGACACTTTGTAGAAGACTATGTATCAGACAAATGAGAAAATTAAATACACACTACTAATAGAAAGATATCAAATATTTTTGATATTGAAAATTTAATAAGGATAATATGATTTTGAGTCCTTGGGTTCTAGACTTATCTTCTTTAATATTAACACAAAAATAATAAAAATATCTGTGATTTGCTTTAAGCTAATGTCTTAGGGAAACATGGCTTTCAGACATTGATTAGTGAGATATTATTTATGATATTCTACTTCTGTAAGCTTTATTCGTTTTTTAAAAAAGAATGTCCTTAAGACATATGTAAATAGCAAATTGAAAAGTGAGAAGAAACAAAATATTAATAAGAAAGCACTTAATAACCAAGGAGAAAAAAATGTTCTTATTTTCAGGTAAGTAAATTAACTTTTGTTATTTACAAGTGGGAAATAAATAAAGAGTTGTTGGAGATTGTTTTATAATTTAAAATAGTAAAGTGCAATGTGCCCCTTGATTCTTTAGTAACTTATAGGCATATCCTGCTTTGAGCAAATATTGCTATCCTGTTCTGAGGGGTCTAACTTCAGTGTCCTGTTCATGTATCCTTGCTATCAGTTACAAATATTGTGACAGCAGGAATTGATATCCTATTATCCTTGGCAGGACTCCTACAAATAGACTGTTTTGAACAGAGCTACAGCCTGTGTCTTCTCCAACAACCTGGAGGTCTTGAATAGGTGACTCATGGTGGAGTATTTGCCTACCATAAACAAAGCCCTCATTTTATCATCATAAATGCCAAAGCCTTCCCACACCGCACAAAGAAAGCCAGAATCATTTTCGAGAAGGTTTTGTAGCAAGTGGCCAGTTAATCTCTGGTCAATGCTACAGTAGTCAATCGCCCACACAAAACAAACTCAAAGGCATCTTTAGAAGTTTTGTGTCTTTGCCTGAAGTGGATGCTCACTTGTCTTTCATTAGACTGAGCAGAGGGTCCCCAATGAATGAGCTAGAAAAAGTATCCAAGGAGCTGAAGGGGTTTGCAGCCCTATCGGAGGAACAACAATAAGAACTAAACACTACCCCAGGAGTTCCCTGAGACTAAACCATCAACCAAAGAAAACACATGGTGGGATTCATGTCTCTAGCTGCAAATGTAGCAGAGGATGGCCTAGTCGGTCATCAATGGGAGGAGAGACCCTTGGTCTTGCGGAGATTCCATGCCCCAGTATAGGGAAATGCCAGGGCCAGGAAGTAGGAGTGGGTGGGTTGGGGAGCAGGGGCAGAGGGGGAGGGATAGGGGATTTTTGGAGAGGAAATTAGGAATGGGATACCATTTGAAATGTAAATAAAGAAAACAACTAATAAAAATAGTCAAAAAAAAGTTCTTTGTCTTATAATGCTGTCTGAGATTTGTTTTCTCTCTTACAAATCCTTATCTTTCACATACTATGACTTCTAGCTTTCTGTGTTGAAGTGGTTCCCTGTGTACAAACATGTGTGTATATATTTCTTGTGCATTTTTATTGGCTGCTTTTCTATTGATTATTTGTTTTGTCCTATTCCAGATTGTTTGTTTCTGTTTCATTTTACTTTATTATAAATCCCTTGGTGCCTGTTTGTTTTCTAACAAGAAACAGAAAAAAAGATAGATTTGAATGGGAAGGGAGGTGAAAGGGAGCCCAGAAAAAGTAGGAAGAGAGGAAACACCGTCAGAAGAGACTGAATGAAAACAGTCTTGCCAGGGACCCTCAGCCCGGAGAGGGCTTCACGATTAGTCAGGGATACAAGCTAAAAACCTGTATTCTGCTTTCTATTCTAAGAGGTCTCTCTATCCATGTCCTGCTTCTGTGTGCGTGTTCATGTATGTGTGTGTGTCCGTGTGTGTGTGTGTGTGTGTGTGTGTGTGTGTGTGCGCGCGCGTGCGCGTGTGACACATATATGTATCAGTTCTACAAGCAGTTCTCTCTTTCTATTCTAAAAAATTCTCTGAATACCTCATCTACTAGAAAACGCACAGGTCCCGTCATTTACTCCAGGTTTCCTTTTGATTATCTTATGAATCAGCATCCTGTGACCCCAGCCCTTTGATACTAAGGAAACAGCAAGCAGTTTCTTTTAAAATTTCGAAAGAATTCAGAGACCTGTCTGCCTCTGTTTGGCACAGGGGATAAACTAGTTGGGTGGGATCCTGTCCTGAAATTACCATTTCTTTTTTTTTTTTAATTGGGTATTTATTTCATTTACATTTCCAATGCTATCCCAAAAGTCCCCCACACGCTCCCCCACCCACTCCCAATTCTTGGCCCTGTCGTTCCCCTGTACTGAGGCATATAAAGTTTTCACGACCAATGGGCCTCTCTTTCCACTGATGGCCAACTAGGCCATCTTCTGACTCATATGCAGCTAGAAACAGGAGCTCGGTGTGTGTGTGGGGGTGGTGGGGAGGGTACTGGTTAGTTCATATTGTTGTTCCACCTATAGGATTGTAGATCCCTTTAGCTACTTGGGTACTTTCTCTAGCTCCTCCATTGGGGGCCCTGTGATCCATCCAATAGCTGACTGTGAGCATCCACTTCTGTGTTTGCTAGGCCCCGGCATAGTCTCACAAGAGACAGCTACATCTGGGTCCTTTCGATAAAATCTTGCTAGTGTATGTAATAGTGTCACCGTTTGGATGCTGATTATGGGGTGGATCCCTGGATATGGTAGTCTCTAGATGGTCCATCCTTTCGTCTCAGTCCCAAACTTTGTCTCTGTAACTCCTTCCATGGGTGTTTTGTTCCAAATTCTAAGAAGGGACAAAGTGTCCATACTTTGGTCTTCATTCTTCTTGAGTTTCATGCGTTTAGCAAATTGTATCTTGTATCTTGGGTATTCTAAGTTTCTGGGTTAATATCCACTTATCAGTGAGTACGTATTGTGTGAGTTCCTTTGTGATTGGGTTACCTCACTCAGGATGATGCCCTCCAGGTCATCCATTTGCCTAGGAATACCACACTTAGGCTTAAACTTGCTCTACCAGTGGCTGACCTTGAACTCAGGAATCTGCCTGCCTTTGTATCTTTCTGACAAGCAGACTCATAGTGTAGCTACCTTTGTTCCTTTAGATTCATGACGGCACTCACAATTCATATAGCATCCTTACAATTTTCATAGTTGAGAAATCTTATAATTTTGACATTATCTATTTAGAGCTTTTCCATATCCTTACGGGTTGTCCTGGAGGTCTGAGCATTTACCATTTTGAAGAGATAGGCCTACCCTTGACTCCTGGACACCTGCTGCTTCTAATTCACATGGAGGCATTAATGTTAACAGGGAGGACATTCTTCAGAGGAATGTGAAAATATATACATATACAAGCAAGACTTATGCCCACAGCAGCCATCAACACCTGTGGAGGATCACACAGGGACCCAGTACCAGGAGCAGGAACCATGTCACTTTTTCTCTACCAGGGACACACTGGGCTTGGCAAAATTTTCAATAAAACCGAACATTGCTAGTGGGTAAAGAAAAATATAGTTTGATTTCATGAGTTGAAATCTGTTTTTTCTTTTATAATAATATGATTAAACCCATTTATACATTAAAAAAAAGACAAAACCAAACTCTTGGTATATTTGAAACTGTGATCTTAGAAGCCTGTAAGATGTCCAAACTGCCAAAATTAGTTTAGAATAAATAAAAAAGAAGGGATTTGACATTTGTATGAAGTTCATGCAACTAAAGTGTTCCTTAATATGTTTTATCTATCTGTCTGTCTATCTGTCTATATATACTTATATATTTATTAATTATATATACATATTTATAAATTATATATACATGTATACATGCATATATTTATATATATATATAAATATATATATATATATATATGCACACATACTCATATAGAGAATAGACAAGAGAGTAAAAGCTTTTTGAAATAGTAGCCAAAATAAAGCAAGTTTTATAATTAAATATTTGCCTCTGAATTTTTTGTTTAAAATGTTGACAAATAAAATTATTCCTAGAAAGAACAGCAAATGTAAAAAGGCATTACAAAATACCTGAAATGTGAGATTCTCTATTTCTAATGAGAAAGAAAATTGTGCATAAGAACAATTTACAGATAATTAATATCTGATTAATGACAGACTTTTTTTTTTAATTTGCTATTTCGAGGCTGATACTTAAACAGGAAAAATGCACATTTTTTCCCAAGTCCAACAAAACCTAACTCCTTTCTATACTTGAAAAACAAACAAAATAAAAACAGGAAATGTAACCAAATATAGGAGACAATATACAATTCTAGAAATGAGTCAAAGACAAGTAAATCTATATACTGCCGAGAAAAGAATTGTAATGTGGCTTCTTAAGATGTTCAATGAGCTCAAACAAAACAGAGAAAGCAGGAAGAAAATGATGCTCATACATGAGAATATCATCATGGAGAGAGAAATTACAGGTAAGAAAAGGAATTCCAGAGATTTACAACAACCATTTAAATTTTGCAGAAGAAACAGTCAAATTTAAATGTTAACTTAATCATTTCAAAGGAGCAGAAACTAGATAAGAAATAATAAAGCATGCCAAAAAAAAAAAAAACACACCAAAAAACAGAAATCCTATACTTTACATATGTAATTGAAAAGTGGTCTTAGTTAAGTGAAGCCAAAGGCAGAGAAGAGAGAGAAGGAGAGTAGGGTGGGGGAAGAGAAGGGGAAGATGGGGAAAAATCAGCAAGGCAGGGAAAAAAGAAGTCTAGAGGAGGGGGAAAGAAATGGATAGTGATATAAAGACACACAGGGTTCAACTCCCCAAGGAGAATAAACAAGTGGATATACAAATTTAGAGCTAAAAGAAATTCAGCTCGGGCAAATAAAGAGTTACAGTGTTGCCACATAGCACATTTAGAAAAGGATGGGAGTGTTAGTGTGTTGATGCTCACAGTCAGCTAATGGATGGATCACAGGGCTCCCAATGGAGGAGCTATCGAAAGTACCCAAGGAGCTAAAGGGATCTGCAACCCTATAGGTGGAACAACATTATGAACTAATCAGTACCCCGGAGCTCTTGACTCTAGCTGCATATGTATCAAAAGATGGCCTAGTCGGCCATCACTGGAAAGAGAGGCCCATTGGACTTGCAAACTTTATATGCCCCAGTACAGGGGAACGCCAGGGCCAAAAAGGGGGAGTGGGTGGGTAGGGGAGTGGGGGTGGGTGGGTATGGGGGACTTTTGGTATAGCATTGGAAATGTAAATGAGCTAAATACCTAATAAAAAATGGGAAAAAAAAAAGAAAAAAAAAAGAAAAAAAAAGAAAAAAAATGTGATCAGTGAATTATTATCAAGTTACACAGTAAGTACATTGAACAGCTGTAGTTCAAATAAGGAAGGTGTTATTGTAGAAGCAAGGAAAGGCAAATAGTTTCAGTGGGACCAGATGATTTGTATATGACCTGTTCAGTACCAGCATGTTGGAAGTTGTGAAAGTTCCAGATCACAGACAAGGATCCTGGAACCCAATCAATGTTTTAAGCTGGAAGCTAATTCAGTGTCGGCAGTATGTTTTAATTGCTTGCTTGCTGGCTTCAAGATGCAAACCCCTTAACTAACTTGTGAGCTGAGTGAAGTAATCATGATACATTGCTTCAGGCATTTGTGAGGTATTCATGGACTCATTTATATTATTTAAAATATAAAATAATGAGTATGTGGAAACTGACAATAATGACGAAGCTAGAGAAAAAGTCCTGATTTTCCAGGTGTTTCTTGTATAAACAATAAGCCATTTCACAAAGCAATTAAATGGTTCTAAAATTATCCTCTTTTTCTTGATGTGTAGTGATTCCTAAAAAAAAAAAAAAAAAAAAAAAAAAAAAAAAAAAAACTTGCTAGTGAACATGTATCTTCCAAAATTTATTGTTTTAATTATTGGGGATAGTGTTGGGATAATCCTGTGCACCTTGCAAAGTTTATCTTTGTATTATTCAGATAATGGTTTCCATACATTCAGAGAGTTAAGTACTGTCTGAACTTTGGTATTTTTAATCTAATTGCTCAGCACCTAGATCACATTTGACCTTCCGATTGGTCTAAGAGCCAGCTGAGAGCCTATAGCAGGACAAGAGAGAAAAGGCAGGTCTCCGGGCTCAGATAGGATCTATGGCAAGAAGTGAGGGGCACAGCATTCGCCAACTGGACTCAGAGATGGAAGGAACAGGTGTTGGCACTGATTATGTGAGAGAGAGGTAACTGGGCACGGGGCAGGGAATGGAATAGAACAGTCCTGTTCATTCAAGTGAGAAGAGTTAGCTGAAAGGTAGCCAGCTAAGGTCTAATCTTAATAAATAAGTCCTGGTGTTATTATTCTGAAGCTGGCAGGTTCAGACAGTCCAACAATAGGATAGGGAATCCATCTTTTTTTTTTTTTCAGGAAATTGTTTAAATGCATTTTGAAAAAAAAGTAACGTTACTAATTTAATCCAGTTTGGTTTCTTTCTCTTTCCTTTCGTAACCAATTTTTACCAAGATTTCTGTATTTTCTTTAAAAGTATAGGATTCTCTGCTCTGTCTTTGTGTCTCTGTATCTCTCTGTGTCTCTGTCTCTCTCTCTCTTGCTATGTGTGTGTGTGGGTGGGTGGGTGGGTGGGGTGCTTGTCATGTGTGTGTTCTGTGTGCTATCCATATCTCACAAAGTATTTTCGCCTCACGGATTAGTGTAGGTTCCGGGAAAGTCAAGCAAAATCTTGTAGTCATTTTCTGAGAAGAAATAATACTGAGAATTCATGGTGTCAAGAGCATACTATTTTCTTTTTTAAAATAAGCGTCCTAAATTAAGAAGAGCACCCGTGCCTTTCTGTGTATGCTTGACACTGAATCTTTCAGAAAACATTTTAAATATGTAAGTATTGGAGGCATTCTGTCAAATATAAAGCCTTTAACAACTCTCTGTCTGTCTGTCTGTCTGTCTCTCTCTCTCTCTTTCTCTGTCTCTCTCTGTCTCTGTCTCTCTCTCTCTCTCTTTGTGTGTATGTGTGTGTGTGTTTGTGTATCTTGCTCTATGTCTCAGTCTCTGTCTCTCTCTCTCTCTGCAGTGTCTGATGAGTCTGGAAGAATTGTTATTGCTGGTAAAATCAGGGACAGGAAACAAGATGAATAATATCCTATTTTAAGCCTTTAGGAGTCAGAGAGTATCTCTGACATCAAAGGAACATTACTCCCTTTTCAGAAGCCAGAATTGTGCTACCTCTACAACCACTCTAATTTCCTGATTTAGAATGATAATATGTTGACCTAGACATGTATTTTCTTTTAAACTGAGGAAACCATTTTTTAATTCAGTTTTAGGCACGGAACCTGTCACACTCTAGAAACAACTCCCAGAAGATTACAAGGGTGCACGCGAAGCAAGTGTGTCACTGATGAAAATGCCTTTGATCCTTCCAAGATGTTATCCAAAGTAATTGGTAAGCAAACGAAATGACGCTGGTTCATGGAATGACTTTCCCCTGTGCCGTTTGCAGTGCTCCTGTCCAAGGCAAACTAGAACGGCACAAGGAGTGTGAGTCAGAAAATCTACTTTGGAAAGAACCTGTCTTCAGGCTAATCAAAAACTTCTAAAATGAGCCATGCTCATTTTCAGGCAATTTTCCTGTGCACCTGCTCAGACTGTGTTCCAACTGGCCTGTGGTTCAACAGCTCCCTAAGCACTCTTGATTAAGAACACAGCTTCATCAAACAGGATGGCAATGCTCTCACACCTGTATTTGAGCTCCATTTTCTTCTTTCAAAGAACGATCGCAAATTAAATTCCATGCCTTAAAAAATATCCTCTCTTCTATTTTCCTCCTTCTACTTCTGCTTTGCTGTGGCTGTATCTTAAGAAATGATACAAGATACCACCATCCCACAAAATAATAGTATATACATTGATGACACCAGACTGCCTAACTTCTATTTGTCCAAAACTAAAAGACAATGGTCTTTACAAAGCATCAGTCCTATGGTTTAGTAAGCATCAGTCCTATGGTTGGGATCATCTGTTTTATAGATTTCTATTCTGTCATTTGATGGTGAAATCTAAATCCACTGTATTCTTCTATATCTTAATACAATTATCTGTAAAAGGCACATGTGCGCATATTGTACCCATGTCTTTAAAAGCTAAATGAGAGTATCAGATAATTTAATCTCATTCTCTCAGTAAACTGAGTCAGAAAACATACTTTTAAATCTTTTATTGAGGGAGCCAATCATATTCATTCATTCACACAGACATGCTTACTCTTCCTATTCCTGAGCCTCACGCTCTCTGTTCCCTTACTAGACCTAGGCAAGTAATTATTCTGTACATTTACTTATGTATGGTTATATTATTTATATGACATTATATCTAATATTTATAGAAAATATTATAACCATTTTGATTCTCATACTCATGACAATGTGTGTGTGTGTGTGTGTGTGTGTGTGTGTGTGTATATCCATCTCTTTTTATGTTGTAGTAGAATCTCTTTCTTCAATATATATATATATATATATATATACACACACACACATATATGTATATATATATGTGTGTGTGTGTGTGTGTTGAACAATAAAAATAAGGTGACACCAGTTTATATCTGATGCTATCTAAACAGTCATATGGAAAATATAGCTAATTGCTTATGCAAGATTTTTAAGCTTATGTAGGAAAATTCTAAAACCAGAGTTATTTACTTTATTTATACATAGTCATGCTTTAATTTGATTTATAAACAGAATTAAATGATTTGCCACTTAAATTCATGAGTATGATAATCAAAATCCTCATCCCAATATGTGTATCCTATATATCTCCTATGCTTTACACTCTAAAAAATATTGATACACTGCAATTTCTTTCTATGGTAGCAAATTCGGACAAATGAAGATACAATGCCTACATTAACAGATAATGCTATATATTGTTTATAAAGGTTTCTTTACTTAAATATATCTTATAAGAATGCGTGCTGGCTTAGCATTTTTTATTTTTGCATATATCTTTGCGCCATAGACATGTAAGCTTTTTTTTTTATTATGAGTATGGTTTTAACTATTCCAATCATTCCTTATGGTAGATTTGTTCATTCTCCATTTCATTCACTGTGATTTTTTTTTTGCCATCATGATGCTGTTTGTGACTGAATTTACATTTTCTATGCATTTTATTACTCTTATGCAAAGTAAGCTAAACTTCACTTTTCCTTTTCAGAGCATGTTTCTTCCTAACGTGTTCATCAAAATTACTAATTTTGAATAGTTCTATAAAGATCTTCAAAAAATATTCACATATTGTTTTAAATGCTGGAGAAAAAAATAAAAGCAACCAAATAATATATTACAAAGCCTCAGTAATAATTTCATTCAAAAACATCACTCAAACTTACTTATTAAAGGAAGCAGCTGGACTCCTTACTTGGTATAAATTTTCTTAAAGGCAGTAGATTGCTAATCAAAGCACATCAACAAGCACACAAGGTTTGGCCTGGATATTTTTCCTTCCTTTTTATTAAAAATAAAGGCATTTCATACAATATATTCTGATAATGATTTCCCATCCCATCAGAATCCACATCCTTTTTGTATCTCATTAATTTTTTTTTCTAACTTATTAATGAGTAAGTGAGATTCTGAAGACTTTCGAAAGTCTATAAAATCAAACATACATGGACTGACAAAGTGTGCCCTGTTTATCATCCTTAATACAATGCTTTTGTCCCTACCACTGTATCAAAAGAGGTAAACCAGTATTATGACATTAGGTGTTTCTGAAGGCAAATTACACCAAGAAAGTAATTGTACTTTATGTGATAAAATTCTCTCTCTCTCTCTCTCTCTCTCTCTCTCTCTCTCTCTCTCTCTCTCTCTGTGTGTGTGTGTGTGTGTGTTTGAGTGTGTGTGTGTGTGTGTGTGAGAGAGAGAGAGAGAGAAAGAGAGAGAGAGAGAGAGAGAGAGAGAGAGAGAGAGAGAGAGAGAGAGAGAGAGAGAGAATGTGTGTATGTCTATGACTCTGTGTCTTTATACACTGTGGATTCTGGAGGTAATTTTGGACATGGATTCTTTCTATTATTGATTTACATATCAATGTTATTTTGTCCTTGGTCTACATATTGACCTGGCAAAGCTGGAATGTCTGATAGGGAAATTACTCTTCTCAGATAGATATTTACCTCACTCATAAATGGAGACACTTTTTTCCTAATTGCAAACCCTTACATTAATATTTTTGTTTATAAGTGATACCTAGGCAATAAGTTTTATGACTATTAAAAACAGCAATAACACAGGTATAGAAGATGTAACACATTTTCATTTTACATAGAGTTAATTTCTTAGTGGTCTCTTTGCATTTAGCATAAATTTATCAAGAACTCTGGAAGACCAATGCTCCATTTTTTTATTCCTTCTTTCTTTTTAGTGGCTCTTTGACTATATTGATTGCTAAAATTTCAGTTTTACTGTCAATTTATTCTTCATAATAATATGTGTATAATAGTTCTTACCATGACTTACATATATTTCTTCATCCTTTAGGTATCATGTTAAATGTCCATTGGATGGTAGATTTTCAGATACAGTACACCATTAAGAGGAGATTTTATGATAGTTCTTATTTGTTCCCTAGCATGTCATGTGACATTTCTTGGTAAATACATGCTTTGTATATTTTTCTTGATTAATGAAATGACAGGAAATTTGTGACAAAAATAACATTTAGATTATATATTGAGATAAGTTATAATATGATAAAAGTAAAACTGCTATCCATAAGTCAACATAAATATAGGTATAGGTTATATAGATATAGGTTATGGAAATTGACAAAATTTGTAGAAAGTAGTAAATATAACATATTTATAATTGTGTCACACTTATAAAAGTGACAAAAACACTTATAAAACTAAATACCATAGGGCTGGATAGAAGGCTCAACAGTTAGGAGCCTTTCCTCCTCTTAACTCAGGTTCCCTTCTCTTCCAATGGTGTGCCATTTACAAAGGCCTATGACTCCAGTTCCAGGGGATTCTATAAGTTCTTCTGGCATCCTATAGTATCCAAATATATATGGTTCACAAACATACTCTCAGAAAAAGACACATAAAGATATTGATTTGAAAAAGATATTTTAGAATGAATCAAACATCATATAACTACTATGGAAAATAGAACATATGCTCTAAATCTCTATGCAGATTATTCAAATTCAGATTGCTTTAAGATACATTTTAAATATTTGTATGTTTTTTTTAGGTATTTTCTTCATTTACATTTCCAATGCTATCTCAAAAGTCCTCCCATGCCCTCTGCCCCCACCACTCCCCCCTCCACTCTCACTTCTTGGCCCTGGCATTCCCCTGTACTGAGGCATATAAAGTTTGCAAGACCAAGGGGCCTCTCTTCCCAATGATGGCCAACTAGGCCATCTTCTGATACATATGCAGCTAGAGACACGAGCTCTTGGGGTACTGGTTAGTTCGTATTGTTGTTCCACCTATAGGGTTGCAGACTTCTGTAGCTCCTTGGGTACTTTCTCTAGCTCCTCCATTCGGGCCCTGTGATCCATCCAATAGGTGACTATGAGCATCCACTTCTGTGTTTGCTAGGCCCCGGCATAGTCTCACAAGAGACAGGTATATCTGGGTCCTTTCAGCAAAATCTTGCTAGTGTATGCAATGGTGTCAGCATTTAGAGGCTGATTAAGGGGTGGATCCCTGGATATGGCAGTCTCTAGATGGTCCATCCTTTCGTCTCAGCTCTAAACTTTGTCTCTGAAACTCCTTCCATGGTGTTTTGTTCCCAATTCTAAGAAGGGGCAAAGTGTCCACATTTTGGTCTTTGTTCTTCTTGAGTTTCATATGTTTTGCAGATTGTATCTTGTACAACCACTCTGGATATCAGTCTGGCAGTTCCTCAGAAAATTGGACATCGTACTACCAGAGGATCCAGTAATACCTCTCCTAGGCATATATCCAGAAGATGTTCCAACTGGTAAGAAGGACATATGCTCCACTACGTTCATAGCAGCCTTATTTATAATAGCCAGAAGATGGAAAGAACCCAGATGTCCCTCAATAGAGGAATGGATACAGAAAATGTGGTACATTTACACAATGGAGTACTACTCAGCTATTAAAAAAGAAGTGGGAACAAAACACCCATGGAAGGAGTTACAGAAACAAAGTTTGGAGCTGAGATGAAAGGATGGACCATGTAGAGACTGCCATATCCAGGGATCCACCCCATAATCAGCATCCAAACGCTGACACCATTGCATATACTAGCAAGATTTTATCGAAAGGACCCAGATGTAGCTGTCTCTTGTGAGACTATGCCGGGGCCTAGCAAACACAGAAGTGGATGCTCACAGTCAGCTAATGGATGGATCACAGGGCTCCCAATGGAGGAGCTAGAGAAAGTACCCAAGGAGCTAAAGGGATCTTCAACCCTATAGGTGGAACAACATTATGAACTAACCAGTACCCCTGAGCTCTTGACTCTAGCTGCATATGTATCAAAAGATGGCCTAGTCGGCCATCACTGGAAAGAGAGGCCCATTGGACACGCAGACTTTGTGTGCCCCGGTACAGGGGAACGCCAGGGCCAAAGGGGGGGAGTGGGTGGGTAGGGGAGTGGGGGTGGGTGGGTAAGGGGGACTTTTGGTATAGCATTGGAAATGTAAATGAGCTAAATACCTAATAAAAAATGGAAAAAAAAAAAAAAAAGAATGAATTTATGAAATTCCTAGGCAAATGGATGGACCTGGAGGGCATCATCCTGAGTGAGGTAATCCAATCACAAAAGAACTCACACAATATGTACTCACGGATAACTGGCTATTAGCCCAGATACTTAGAATGCCCAAGTTACAAGATATTTTTATGTTTTTTAATTCATTTTTAGAATGCCATACATATGTAATATTTTGATGAAATTTATTGCTTACTCCTCGATTCTTTATTATCCCACTTTATTATAGCTTATTTTTTCAAAACATGTACTTTTTAAAAACTTACTGTGTTTACTTAGTGTTGCATGTCTGTGCATGGATGTAGATATTTTTCCAAAGGGCATGAGTAGCTCCACAGAGCCTCCATAACTACAGACACCAAATTATAATTCTCACAGTAGCCATCAGTTCCCAATACATCTTTACTTAGGCTAGGATGACACTTTTACTTTGCGTTACTTCTTTCTGGTTTTGTCCTGCATGCATGCTTAACTGCTATGAATTTATATGTTCAGATGTCCTGTTTAACCAATGAAGCAGTTCCATCAACTTGCCCTGGTTCTTATACTCTTCCCACTCCCTCTTTCTCCCTTCACAGCCATGAAGGGAGCTGTGTGATGCTTTTATTTATTAAAAATTTGAGGTACAGAAATAGCAAAAGAAAATACCATAGTCAAAAAGACCTATGACTGAACAAATCCTTAGAATCATGTTTCACAAAACAATAATCTAGAACAGAGAAAAATGAAGAAAGGAGAGGGAGGGAGAAAGAGAGGAAAAGGAACAGAAAAATTAACAGTTCCACTTCATTGAAGCATGTGTATGATAAATACCTAACAGATTTTATGTGATTAAATCCATCAATGCATTTTTTAAAAAACTAGTGGAAAATATCATTTGTTTGGGAATGATGAAGATTTCATAGTTTGCATGTATAATGTAAATATAATCTGAAATCTTACCAGACTCGGGATAAACCACACTACTTTGGTAATATTGGTTAAAATTTAATAACCAAGCTGGGCAGTGGTGGAGCACGCCTTTAATCCCAGCACTTGGGAGGCAGAGGCAGGCAGATTTCTGAGTTCAAGGCCAGCCTCGTCTACAAAGTGAGTTCCAGGACAGCCAGGGCTATACAGAGACACTCTGTCTTGAAAAAAAAAAAAACACACAAATCAATTATATTACTCATTTGTGCTGCAAAGGCTTAGCAGGTGTACAGAAACTTCTTAAATTTATGATATTCTAAAAGAGGCATGGTCACTTTTTATATTAAATAATATCCATAACATCCAAAAAGTTAATGTAAGGGGCTAGGATATCTTACAAAGAAAAACAATGTTGTGATCTTTCAAGTACCAAGTGTTAATTGTATTTTAGGTTGACTAAAGATATCATATAATTAATAAAACTACCAAATAATTGTCTTATCTCATAGTAAAATAAGCTTTTAAGAGATACAAATAATGCACAAAATGATGATTATGTCAAAATATTCCTTAAAATCCATTGAGACATTTATTCTTATGCATTTTAATATTAAAATGTTACAAGATGGGAAGAGTGCTATAATTCTTGATTAATATCAAAGATTCTTATGTGACTAGGCAAAGAACCTATCCAAATCAATAAGGAAAGAATAACAAAATAAAACTAGAGAAAGTATCCCCAGTGAATATACAGAATAAATGTTATGGGTATATGGAAAGTATTCATAATGTTGTTATGCCGGAGAAAGAACATGAGAATAACAAAAGGATATCTAGCACTGTGTATTGGACTGGCAATAATAAAAAAGGTGGAATATGCCAAATGTTAGTTGAATATGAATCTCACTGCTGGTAAGATTTGGAGGTTGGCAGTCATTCTAGAAAACTCCATATGGGGATGTGTCCAAGGTTATTTACTGTGCAGTATTCTTTGCCAAGGAAAGGAGATTGAAACTATTTGACTGTCTATCATTTGGATAGTACATAGATTAAATCTGTCAGATGACACCATGGTGTGGTAAAAAAAACTTAAATTATGACTAGATATATATGTACAAAATCACATATTAAGTAATGGACTTATATGACATTGCAAAAAACAGGACAATCAACGGAAAAGTAAGTAATCATAGTAAGAATTCTTAATCACTAAATGAAACCCATTTAAATAAACTCATATGCAGTTTATACTTTTGTTGTCCATATGTCATTAAACTATTTGCCTTGTTTGTACCCAAACTCAAAATGAAATTTTCTTGCAATACTTGTAAGATCATGTAATTTACTTATTATAACTGTTAGAAAAGTCAACTATGGGATAAAAGTGTATTTCATACTGTGGATTATATCTTTTTAATTCTACAAGGAGCCATGTCCTGTTCACTAGGGCTCTCTCTGCTTTAAGCAGACTATGATAGTGTCTGCATTAAGTTCCGGTTCACTGCTGCAAGAAAGCACATGATGAAGGCAACTTTCATAAGAAACAATTTTTAGGAGATTACAGTTCACATGGTCATTGTGAAAAAGAGCATGACAATAGCCAAACAGATATATCCCAGGATCAGTAGATGACAGCTTACAACTGTTCCACATATGTACAAGGAAGAGAGAGAGAGAGAGAGAGAGAGAGAGAGAGAGAGAGAGAGAGAGAGGCTGTGGCACAGAGAGATGACTGACAGATTTAGACTAAGAGACAAAGAGAGAGAGAGGGTCTGAGACAGAGACAGAGACAGAGACTGAGACAGAGACAGAGACAGAGGCAGAGACAGAGACAGAGACAGAGAGAACTGGGAATGGTATGGGCTTTTAAAGCCACACACTTCTAGGGTCACAATTTCACTAACAAGGCCACAAATCTCAACTCTTCCACAGAATTTCCATCAGTATTCAAACATGTGAGCCTATGAAGGGGTATTCTCATTCAAACTACCAAAATCTCTACATTTAGGGAGGAAGAGGCAGGAGGATCATGAATTTGTGGACGCACAGGTTTCAAACAAGAAAATAGAAAATATATGCCAGGTATTCTATTACCGTGTTAAAATGTCATGACCCAAAGCAATGTTGGTAGGAAAGGGTTTATGTATGGTTATAGAAAGATATGTCCATATCTTATAGAAATGGCCTTAGTTTTTAATGCCAAATTCTGTTTTAGGTTTGTTTTTCATTGATCTAAGAAAATATCTAATTAAAAACAACCTAAAGATTTATATCAGCTCAATACTTCTAAGAGATGCAGCACATCATAACAGTAATCCACTGGACTGGGAATTTAGGCAGCTGTTTGCATTCCATCCTGTCATCATGAGCTAAGGAGATGTATTTCCTGAAGTTCATATGTCTCTCCTTTCTTTTCGTATTTAGCTTCTAGCTGTAATCCATGCCATTGAGACACTGTTATTCAGACATGCTCTTAACCCTTCATAGCTCATTCTATCTAGAAACAGTCTAAAGGTGTGTGAATAGTTGTGTCTCTTAAGTGATTCCAAAACTGGTCCAGTTGACTATGAAAGATATTCATTATTTTCCTTTTTTTTCTAACACTCTACTGTTTCATTCCTTAATATAATAGTCACATATTACTATAAAGGAGAAAATGCAAACATACATATATGCATATATACACACATAGATGATGAAGTCTGTCATGTCGAGGTATGGAAGTGGGAACATGAGGTAATGGGTACCACACAGACACAGAAACACAGACACACAGACACAGATACACACACAGACACAGACACACAGACACAGACACACACACACACACACACACACACACACACACAGAGAGAGAGAGAGAGAGAGAGAGAGAGAGAGAGAACACAAAGGGATAAAGGATGTGTGCCTGCTTACTAATCATCTTATCTGTAAACTAAGTGTTATTCTGACAAAAATAACATTAGTTAATAAACTTGAGATGCCAGTCACCATGTCATGATAATATGCATTACCCTGAGTCAGGACGTAGATAGAATATCTGGAAGTAGAAGAATGAATCATCCTCCTGTGTTTTCAATTTACTTGTCTCATCAAGTGAATCATCAGTATATTATTAATGTGCACTAAAGACAGGATGTAATTTCTTCCTACCCAACTATCACTGTCAAAAATCATGATCTGTGAATAACAATCTTTTAATTCTCTCTCCACTATACATAAAGACATTTATGTTAGATTTACATTTAAATAGAAAGGCACCAAGATTGTATGCAAATATTGATATTGGTAACTAAGGAAAAGATGATCAGCTACATTCCAGGAACCATTAACATCCTAGAGACCTGTCTTTGATTTGTCATTAACTCAAGCTTCTGGGTGGGTCTCCCCTCAAGCTTGGGGGAAAAAAATGAATCCACCTAAGGGAACTATCAGTCACCAATGGTTTATTCATCAATAATTACTTGCAGTTCTGATATTCAAGAATAACAACCAATTAGGAGATGGTCAATGCTCTACCAACTCAACAGAGCAGAGACAAATAATAGGTATATCATCGCTCTCATCAACATTTGCCTTGAATAAATGAAACACCAGACTACTGCAGTGGTTTTATAAGATGGAAAAGGTGACAAAGTACAAACAGAATGAACTATAAACAAGAATTTGTCAGACCATGTTTGTATTTATTTTTTAGTAGGAGGAGAATTTAATAGACCTCATTGTGAAGAAATCACCCCAAAACCTAAAATATTGGAAGAGAAAACACTGAAAAAAGCAAAATAATCCAAAGTGTTGTAAAGAACTTGAAGCTAGGGCATTGTAGTTTCCATGTGCATTCAATATAATGTCCTGCTTCAACTAGATGTGTGATTACTGTCATTACCAGCCACTTATTTATTTACTAGTTTGGCTTAATAATTTTGGAACTTACTGAGTCTGATGATCTCTAGTTATCTTTAAATGGCTATAAGAGAAAATGAAAATCATGGTTAACCTTATTTTGATGATCAACTTTAAAATATTTTATTAATTCATTAAGCATATCAAACAGTTTATTTTAGTTATATTATCCTTAACTCCTCCTCTTGTTACTGCTCAGACCTGCCCCCTCTTCCAAGTTCCCTAACTCCATGAACTCTTAATTTTAAAAATTTTTACACCATTAAATTAAATTTATATACATATGTATATATACAAATTCATGCACACACACACACACACACACATTCACACACAAACAAACACACACACACACACACACACACACACACAAAGAGAGAGAGAGAGAGAAGAGAGTCAAAGATACAAAGATGGAGAGAGTTGGAAACATGCACACTGTTTAAAACAAACCCAGTTGGACATGGCAGCCTCCCTATAATTGTAGTACTTTGGAGGCAGAGATAGGGGATTTCTGGAGCTAGTTGGCTAACCAGAATAACTCACATGGAAATCTCTCATTACAGCAATAGATTTTTCCATAGCAGATAAAATGTAGAGGCATATAGGATGATTTCCCACATCAACCTCTATCTTCGCCAGACACACCACACATGTTCCCATACCAGTACATATATATGAATACGCATTCAATTGTGAGTGCATAAATGTACCCATGCCATATATGAGCATGCTAAAAAGTGAAGACACATGCTTACTTAGTTTGAACTGCATTCAGAATAACGTTGGTTCTTTCCCTTGGTGCTCCCGTCACAGTGTCTACCCCCACGGCAATGTACTGCACTATGATTTTGTGACCTCTGCCTCAAGTGTTTCCTTTCTCACCTTACTTTTATAAGAAATTTCATCACAGCAGTGAGGAATGTAATAAATGCAAATTTCAATTTTTTCTTCTTTAAAACAGAGCTGGCAGTGTTCAAATATCAAAAATTTACAAAAGCTAGTCAAGAGAGAGAATCTGTGGAAGCAGAGAAAAATCATATGTTAACTAGCATGGTGCCTTGAGAACAATCTCAGGTTCACTTGATAAATTGCAACTTTTTAATTGTTTTAGTTACTTTCCTGCTTAGTTCATCATTTTTAGGGGAAAAAAAAAAGTCCTGCACATATTGTAAAATTCTTGTGCATATGTTACCAGCTCTTCTTTGGCTGTTTCTATCACCACTAATTAACATTTTTAATTAAGACAAAAAACATTGTTAGCATAATACATGAAAAACTGGAGCAGGTGCTCAGGGTAATAATTTGTATAAATAGCTATTGCCCTACACTAGCATCTAAATTATAATCATTAACTAGCTTTTTAGTGGATGAAAGTGAAATTCAGCCTTTTATTTAATTTAAGTAGGTAGGAAGGAAAAATACAAAAATAAATGCAGACACCACAAAATTCTTTTCTAATCTTACTAGTTGCTGCATTTAAAAGTTCTTTCTCTTCAGAGCTCATCCTTAGCCCTTTGATGTACCTGACTATGGTTCCAAAGTAATTTTACTGTATCAGGCATGGAATTTCTCCTATAGAGCAGTCCTTAAATCAAGGCATAAGTGTAATTAGTCAGCTCTATAATTACCCTTTGCTATTACTATTACTATGTAAGCACAACTTTCCTTAAACTTCAGTACTGTAGAATGCAGATTACATCATGTGATCAAATAATTTGTAATCTACCCTGTATCAGCCTGCATAGCGCCTTCTAACCTTATGAATGATAGCCAGAAGGGATTGAATTCTGTGTGTAGTTTAAGTTCCTCTAGAAAAGATCAGAGGAATAATGCAGTAGTTAAGACTACTTGGCATTCTTGCAAAGTACCAGGGTTAGGTTTCTTGTCACCATATGGTGGCTCATACCATTGTAACTCAATTTCCAAGAGACCTGATGACCTGATGACTTCTGTTGATCTCCACAGACAACAGTTATGTGGATGGTTCACATATATGCATGCAGGCAAACACTCATAATAATAAAACAGTAAACAAGATACAAAGAAACGTAAGCCTGAAAAAAGAAACTCTGCACAGGAACAAGCCAGTTCAAGGGAATGACTCAGCATCTACAAAGATTAGCTCAGGGGCTATTAACAATTGATGGATTTTGAGGTTTAGATAGACAATTACTTCAGGGAGTAGCCACAGGTTGTCCATGCCCCAACAGATGGCCCCTTACCTACTAATACATGGACAACATTAATTGAAAGTCCATGAATTGTGAAAGTTAAAATGGGTAGGTTGGGAAAAATATGAATTAATGTTCTGAAGAGAAAGAAGTGGGGCAGATTTGATAAGGTTAAAGTCAATGAAATTTTCATAAAGCAAAATAAATTATCTTCCTCTTCCTCTTATCGTCTATTTCTAAACTGTTTTTTTTTTCACCTTAATTTTTAGAATGTGGTTTTAACCCCTTGGTTCTATGGAGGCTAGGTGACCCAGGGTAGGGGAATGCTAGGATGCTGAGGCAGGAATTTGTGGGCAAGTATGGGAGCACCCTCATAGAGGCAGGGGAATGGGAGGGGATAGGGGTTTGTGAAGGGGAAACTGAAAAGAGGGATAATATTTGAATTCTCAATAAATAAAATAACCAATAAAAATGAAAAATATATCTGGGTACTGTATATTTTTCTCATTAGAAGTGGAATGTGTTGCTTATAGCACCTTATATTGGAAATATATTCTCTGAAATAAATACAGCTAATAGATGCTCATTTTAAAGGGATTAAGTCCATAGAACTTATATCACCAATATTTTACTGAACTAAATTACCTCATTTTAGAGGCATAATGAATCCTTTCTTCAACATTTATTATCAGAAACTATTATTTGTGCAGGAGCTGAAAGGAGACAGGTGTCTTAAAATATCTAATTACATGATGAAACTATTTTAATAAATAAACAAAAAAGTATAATGGTCTAAGCAGCAATTACAACTATCATATGACATATATAAGTCGTATATATACACATCCTTATTTGAGTTAATAAAAAAGAATTAGTGTTTCTTAGATCTACTAAAAAGTACATACATTTAATAAACAAAACATTTTTTTTCTGAAAAAAAGTCTGTGTGTGTATTTATGGAGAAGATATAAAGAGAGCAAGATAACAAAAATAGGGAATAAATCATATTCAATGTGCAAAATATATAAGATTTCTTGAGAGAAGTATTCACTCTGTACCAAAACTCTATTTATAACTGCTATAAAATAATAATCCTCTTTTTTGCTCACTTTTATGTGTCTGTCGACAACCTTCAGAAATACTGTGTTTGGATGATGAGTTAGAATTATTGAAAACAATAAAATCCTGACAAGCTTTTTAGATTCTGCAGGGGGTAGTTCAGCTTTGCATCGAATCTCCCTCCAAAGCAGTAGACATCCATCATCAAATACTTCTGAGGTTTGAGAAGTTAGATGATATCAGGTCTGTCTCACATAAAAGACAATTCAGTAAGAATTGCCCAAGAGGATGCATATTTTCTATAAGTTCTAGTTTTATGAATCAAACAAAATTTTTCATAAGACACTAATAGGTTCCAGGTTATAATCTATAACAATTTGCCTTCTCAATATGTAGTTTCCTTATTTCTGTCTTGAATTATATGTATTTAATTAATTAATTAAAGGAAAACAATCATTATTATGCTTTTTAAATAGTGGCCAGACAATATATACACTATCATTTATCTAACTCACTCTCTTCTTCAGATAAGTTCATGAAAAAGCTAATTTAAAGACAGTGGCAATTTGTTTATAACTCATTGATTTGTCAAGAACAAAATAATCACTTTACTGTAGTTTTTGATAGTACATATAATTTCAACAAAAATTCTTCCCTCTCTTAGAACTCTCCTTTTGACATTAAAATCATCCATTGCCTGGATAGGTGCTATGAGACTATTAAATAAAACAGTAAATTTATCCAGTTACACATCATATAGCAGCCATACTCTGATTAAATCACACTACTAATTGTCATTTCCAAGGTTGTATGCAGAATGCTTAACTTGGTTATCCAGTTCAAGTATTTTGTGTGTTCTTGGCATCAGTTTTGTAGTACTTCTTTAAAAAATAAATGCATATCTGCAGTCATTTTTGGAAGGATGCAGAATCCTTTGCATATACATCTAGATGGATCAGAAATTGGTTTTATGGCACTTCTATTTTCAGTGGTTAGGAAGATTCTACTCTGATTTCTACTGTGGTTGAACTACTTTACGTGACTACATCAGAAGATCAAACTTATTCTTTCTTCAGACACTTCTCAGCATTTTTTTTTTAACATTCAGTTTTTGATGGCGACCACTGAGAGATGAGATGGGATCTCAAACAGCTTCTATTTGCATTTATATGATGGTTATATGTGGTGAAGTGTTTTAAAACATTGGTATTGGTGTTTTGTCATTTGTATTTTGTTCAATAACTGTCTGTTCAGTACATTTATTGATGGACAATTAGGATGTCTGGGTGTTTAATTCATATATTTCTTTATATGTTTTAGAGTTTAAACCTTTGAAAAATAGCTGGCAACTATTTTCTCCCATTCTCTTAATAATTTCTTTTGCAAAGAAAATTGTGCATCCATGTTATCACTGTTCTCTTTATAATAGCAAGTTAATGGAATCAGCCTAGGTATCGCTCAGTACATGGATGAATGAAGAAAATGGGCACATACATAGAATAGTATTTTATTCCATCACAAATAAAAATGAAATTATGAAATTTCAGGTAAATTAGATAATCCTGGAAAATACTACATTTAGTAAAGTAAAAGTTAGGCTCAGAAAAAAAAAATACTACTGTGTAATCCCCTCATAGGTACGTCCTATCTGTTAATGGTGTATCCAGGTGAGAGAAAAGAGATACTAAGGCCAGGAAGCTAGATATGGGACATGGTATTAGAATGAAGGAAAAGTTGAGAGGTTTGGAAACATAAAGAGAAAAAGGAAGGATGAAATATGAGGAAAAAGGATATAATGGAAAAAGGGAGCCAGGAGATGAGAGACAAAGAGTGGGATGAAGAATAAAATCAACCAAGATATTTATGAAATGTCATGTGAAAACCTGCCACTTGGAACAATATAAACTTGAACCAAATAATTCAAGACAATAAGCCATTTCAGAACTACACATGCAGTGGTTGAGAAAATAATTTTCAAATTTATATCTAAATAATCTGGAGAAAATATCCCGGTGACAAAATGTCTCGGTCACATTTCAGAAAACAGTGGTCTAGTGCAGCACATTACAATCAATTTGGAAAACAAATATAAAACTCTCTCAATAAGTTGTCACTCTGGAGAACTATAGTAGTCCTTTATTTGCAGGTATAGGGAGTAAACAATTAGACATTTTTATTTAAGATCCTAAATTTGTTGAGTTATGCATATTTGCTTTGGGGGAAATTTAATTTGGTGCTGTTGGGATCTTCAATTCTTTTCTTCCCTAAATGAGAAAGACATCTAGTCTATGGAGTTTCCATGGCGTAAAACTAAACAAGGTAGTTAATAAATATGCTATGGTTCTTATCACGGAGCTAGCTGCATGATGAGAATAGAGAGACTAAGGTGATTCGTATGATTTCCTTGGCTTAGTGAATTGAGAAGAGTTAGCCATCTACAATGTTATGATTGTTATAAGTACTATAACAGTCCATATATAAAGCACTATATTTATAATTTGCTGTACAAAAAATAATAGGGAGATAATTATTTACTCCACCCAGTCACCTTAATAGAGAGCTCCATCCACATATCATATGTATCTTATCCTTCATCATCTATAGAATGCTGTGCCTCACTTTTCTGACAAGATACTTTTAGCTAGTACACAAAACTGTCTACTTCATATATATATAGTGCTGTTGGGATATATTTCTCTCTCTCTCTCTCTATCTATCTCTCTCTCTCTCTCTCTCTCTCTCTCTCTATATATATATATATATATATATATATATATATATATATATACATTTGTAGCTTAGTTTTTGCTCTCTCAAGACAAACAATAGCTGAAGAAAGTCAAACTTTATCGGAGTGATTTAGTGCACCAGTGGGCAAAACAGTGTCAGGTAGAGAGTCAGAGCTGAATCAGTCAGCATCATTTTTGACTTTTTTTTTAATTGATCATTTCATTCATTTACATCTCAAATGATATCCCCCTTCTCAGTTACCCCTCCACAAACCTCTTATCCCACATCTTTCCTCTCCATCATCCCTTTGCCTCTATGAGGTTCCATTGATCATGTTTAGGAAATTTCCCCCTGTGCCAATGAGCTGGAGGTCCAACATATATACTCAAGAACCTAACAATCAAAAAAACCAAACAACCCAATCAATAAAAATGGGGTATATTCTAAGCAGAGAATTCACAACAGAGGAATTTCAAATGGCTGGGAAGCACTTAAAGAAATGTTCAATGGCCTTAGTGATCAGGGAAAGGCAAGTTAAAATAACCCTGAGATTCCACCTTCCACCAATTAGAATGGCTAAAATAAAAAACACAGGTGACAGCACCTACTGACAAGGATGGAAGAAACAGGAACACCTCTCCATTGCTGCTGGGACTGCAAACTGGTACAACCACTCTGGAAATCAATCTGGAGGTTACTCAGAAAGCTGAAAATAGATCTACCTGAAGAACCAGCTATAATACTTTTGGACATATACCCAAAAGATGCCCCATCATGCCACAGGGGCATGTGTTCCTCTATGTTTATAGTGGCCTTATTTGTGATGGCCAGAAGCTAGGAAAAAAAAACACAAAAACTATGTTCCTCAACAGAGGAATGGATACAGAAAATGTGGTTCATTTGCACAATGGAGTACTACTCAACTATCAAAAATAATGACTTTGTGAAATTTGCAGACAAATTGATGGAACTAGAAAATATCTTGAGTGAGGTAACCCAGCTATAAAAGGAATATTGTTTTTGAACTGGGATTCTGCAGCACAGAACTTGAGCATTTTCTTTAGTCGCATGAAGCTCTGATTCTATTATCAACATCTAGAACAAGCCAGCCTCACATGAGCTAACATAAAGACGTTCAACTATATTTATATGAATGACATACAAAATAAACTTAACTCTCATTAAAGGAAGTTGAATGAGAATCTTGAAAATGTCTAAAATGTCTTATGTGTGTGTGTATTAAAGACTGTATATTAGGGAAAGAAAAATGTTTATATCCTCTCAAAATGTCAAAATAGTCAAGAATAAATAATAGTGTTGTTATCAAGAATAAGTAAATCAATAATAAGATAGATGTTCATAGGAAAAAAATCTCTGTTTTTCAGTTATGTTCTCCCTTAAGTCTAAAGAGTTAAAATACTTATGCCAAAGTTCAATGTGAAATATCTAGATTTCTCTTGAAAGAATATCTTGAGTAAATTTTATATTCACTAGAAAAATAGTTGCCTTCTAAATGCATAATACCTGACTTTGTATATCATGAAACATTCTCCTAACTTCTTTCTCAGGTAATTCACGAGTAATATCCCTTTGAAAACTCTATCACTGCCTCAGAAATGCGAAACAATGTAAGCCTCCTTTTACATCAACCTTCTCAGTAAATCAGTAACTTTTCACTCCGTTTTCAGAAAATGCTTTGCATATTTGTTTTTATATTTAAAAGCTGTCATCAGATGGCTGTTGAGGAGACAGTTGGTTTTGCTTCAAATCATAAATCTGTCACTGCCAGCCCTAATGTTTGCTGTCTGACACTCTCCTCAACTACTAATGTCTGTGAAGAATAAGAACTTGGAGTGGAATGCGCCCTGAAAACCCACTCTGTAGCACATTTGTCAGCTTTATGGTTTTAACTCCTGGTAGCTACTGTGGAGACATTTCTAATTCACTCTCATTTGAGAGTCCTCATTGTACCTACTTTCAGAGTGCAGTGTTATCTGATGCTATTTCATGCTGGGATGAAACACTGACTCTATCAGTAGGGATAACTGCTGAGAAGAAAGAACAAAACTATCACATAAATCTAACAGTCCCAAATTTTCACTGGGGTTCTGCTGAGCTAGAAGATTTATGTATATCCCAAAAGGATTCTTTCATAATGTAACAGTTCCAATAAACTTTGAGACATGCAAGGGAAGCAAGAATTCAACCAAAAGTTTCATATGGACAGATTTTTCAAAGTGATCTCTTTTCTGTCATTATTTCCCATAAGGCTATCATTTTGCATATACAACAGTATTGTCCTTGAGTATTTGTTCTAAAGTATAAAATTTAGGAGTTTAATTTATGAAGATGAGAAAAGTTTATACTTATTGATCAAATAATTTTGCAAATATCAGGAAAATGAAGGTAGGAGTAAAAGTTTTAAAGTGATTAGAAGAATTCAGAGGATTTTGCAATCTATAGCTTTAAAATTTTACTACAACATATTTTATTAAAACTATTTGTAAAATTATAAACTTAGTTCGTTCTTTACATTGGTTATATAAGCATTTGTTTTTGGTTGCAGTGGGAAAGCAAATGGAAAGGTACTTAATAGGTTAAGTGTTAAGAATAAGAGACTGGGTGTTCATCATGCAGTTTGTCTGGATGAACAACACCATCAATCCTCAGGGAATATTAAGGAAGAAGAGGAGACAGTGTAAAAGCCATAAGCTGGAAAGGACTGCTATGTCCTTCTGCCTTTATATTATGACATTACTAATGCACTACTGAGCTCACAAAGCTGTACTTACTTGCAGCAACCTGAACAGATCAAGTGTGGGAGAACTGATGGAGTTGTTGATCTCGATACTCATACACTACTGAGGACTATTCATAGTTGATAGTTCCTGGAAGACAGAAAATGATTCATTCTTGCTCTATCTTTCTCTGAAGATGGAACCAATAGAATGATTCTATTCTTTAGTAGGTGTCTACACATTTATGCACATATGCACAGCACAAACTGGACTTAGTGTGTTAGACACACACTTAAAAAAAAGAAACATTTTTCGTTTTAGTTGTTATATTCGTTTTAATTAATCATTAAAGAAACAAATTTTGAAGGACAAGATGAACTATTAGAGATTGGAAATTGGAGGTAATTATATTTCAATGTATACATGTATGAAAGTCTAAAAATAATGAAAAACTGTAAAAATAGAAATACCCACTAGTAAGTAGATATTAGACAAAAACAACAACAACAACAACAAAATACCCAGAATACCCAGGATACAACCGACAGGACTCAAGAAGGATAACAAGCAAAAGGAATCAAGTGAGGATGCCTCAATCCCAATTGGGAGGGAGAAGAAAGCAGTCATGGGGGTCAGAGAGAGGAAGGAACCTGGTGGGAGAAGGGACATGGAGGGGAATGAGGAGGGAACACGATCAGGTGTTGGGGGTGGGGAATAAGACTGAAGCTCTAAGGCCAGAAGAAAAAGTAGAAACAGCCAACCTTGAAGGTAGGAGGTAGGGGAACCCTCTAGAAAGTACTAGTGACATGAGAGGTGAAAGACTCTAAGGACACAAAGGGAGGAACCTTGGATGAAGTACTATACATTAGAGAGGGGGAAATAGTAGAATCTATCTCCAATGGAGGGACAGAACATCATGAGAAGGGATGGAGTTGCCATCCCCCAGTAAAAAGCTCTGACCCAGAATTGGTCCTATCTAAAGGAATTGCAGGAACAAAAATGGAGAAGAGCATGGAAAAAGGAGGTCTAATAACAGACCCAAACTAGGATTCAGCTCAAGGGGAGGCTCAGGGCACTAGACTGTCACTAATGCTCTGGTGTGCTTGCGACAGGAGCTGGCTGCCCTCCAAAAGACCCAACAGGCAGATTAAAGAGTCAGATGCAGATCTTTACACCCAACAAATGGACAGAACCTGATGACCCCTGTGGTTGAATTAGGGGAAAAAACTGGAAGAAGCTGAGGAGTAGGGTGGTCCCACGTGAAGACCAGCAGTCTCAACTGACCTGGACCCCTGTGATCTGTCAGACACAGAGCCACCAACCAGGCACCATACATGAGCTGATATGAGGCCCCCAACACATATACAGTAGAGGACTGCCTGGTCTGACCTCAGTGAGAGAAGATGCACTTAACCTTGGAGAGACTTGAGGCCCCAGAGAGTGGGCAGGCCTGGTGAGGTGGGGTTGCTGGGGTGGGGACATCCTCTTAGAGACAGGGGGTGAGGAGCTATGGGATGAAGAGCAGCCTGGTGCAGATCAGGAGGGGGATGAAGTCTTTGCTGTAAAAAAGGATTAAAGAATACAATAAATTAATTTAAAAAAGAAGTATCATACAAAGTGAATTTGCCATAAAAGTCATATGTAAATAAAAAACTGTTTCCATTTAAGTAGCTTGACTAGAAGTACATTGAAGATTGTAAATGATCTGAGAATATTTTCTTGTCTTTAAAAATATTTTACAAAAATAGGTAGGCTTTATTTTAAACTGTAGGTAACACTATGCCTCTATTTTCTTTTCTTTTTTTTTTTCCATTTTTTATTAGGTATTTAGCTCATTTACATTTCCAATGCTATACCAAAAGTCCCCCTTACCCACCCACCCCCACTCCCCTACCCACCCACTCCCCCCCTTTGGCCCTGGCATTCCCCTGTACCGGGGCACACAAAGTCTGCGTGTCCAATGGGCCTCTCTTTCCAGTGATGGCCGACTAGGCCATCTTTTGATACATATGCAGCTAGAGTCAAGAGCTCAGGGGTACTGGTTAGTTCATAATGTTTTTCCACCTATAGGGTTGAAGATCCCTTTAGCTCCTTGGATACTTTCTCTAGCTCCTCCATTGGGAGCCCTGTGATCCATCCATTAGCTGACTGTGAGCATCCACTTCTGTGTTTGCTAGGCCCCGGGATAGTCTCACAAGAGACAGCTACATCTGGGTCCTTTCGATAAAATCTTGCTAGTATATGCAATGGTGTCAGCGTTTGGTTGCTGATTATGGGGTGGATCCCTGGATATGGCAGTCTCTACATGGTCCATCCTTTCATCTCAGCTCCAAACTTTGTTTCTGTAACTCCTTCTATGGGTGTTTTGTTCCCACTTCTAAGGAGGGGCATAGTGTCCACACTTCAGTCTTCATTTTTCTTGAGTTTCATGTGTTTAGGAAATTGTATCTTATATCGTGGGTATCCTAGGTTTTGGGCTAGTATCCACTTATCAGTGAGTACATATTGTGTGAGTTCCTTTGTGATTGTGTTACCTCACTCAGGATGATGCTCTCCAGGTCCATCCATTTGGCTAGGAATTTCATAAATTCATTCTTTTTAATAGCTGAGTAGTACTCCATTGTGTAGATGTACCACATTTTCTGTATCCATTCCTCTGTTGAGGGGCATCTGGGTTCTTTCCAGTTTCTGGCTATTATAAATAAGGCTGCTATGAACATAGTGGAGCATGTGTCCTTCTTACCAGTTGGGGCTTCTTCTGGATATATGCCCAGGAGAGGTATTGCTGGATCCTCCGGTAGTACTATGTCCAATTTTCTGAGGAACCGCCAGACTGATTTCCAGAGTGGTTGTACAAGCCTGCAATCCCACCAACAATGGAGGAGTGTTCCTCTTTCTCCACATCCTCGCCAGCATCTGCTGTCACCTGAATTTTTGATCTTAGCCATTCTCACTGGTTTGAGGTGGAATCTCAGGGTTGTTTTGATTTGCATTTCCCTGATGATTAAGGATGTTGAACATTTTTTCAGGTGCTTCTCTGCCATTCGGTATTCCTCAGGTGAGAATTCTTTGTTCAGTTCTGAGCCCCATTTTTTAAGGGGGTTATTTGATTTTCTGAGGTCCACCTTCTTGAGTTCTTTATATATGTTGGATATTAGTCCCCTATCTGATTTAGGACAGGTAAAGATCCTTTCCCAGTCTGTTGGTGGTCTTTTTGTCTTATAGACAGTGTCTTTTGCCTTGCAGAAACTTTGGAGTTTCATTAGGTCCCATTTGTCAATTCTCGATCTTACAGCACAAGCCATTGCTGTTCTGTTCAGGAATTTTTCCCCTGTGCCCATATCTTCAAGGCTTTTCCCCACTTTCTCCTCTATAAGTTTCAGTGTCTCTGGTTTTATGTGAAGTTCCTTGATCCACTTAGATTTGACCTTAGTACAAGGAGATAAGTATGGATCGATTCGCATTCTTCTACATGATAACAACCAGTTGTGCCAGCACCAATTGTTGAAAATGCTGTCTTTCTTCCACTGGATGGTTTTGGCTCCCTTGTCGAAGATCAAGTGACCATAGGTGTGTGGGTTCATTTCTGGGTCTTCAATTCTATTCCATTGGTCCACTTGTCTGTCTCTATACCAGTACCATGCAGTTTTTATCACAATTGCTCTGTAGTAAAGCTTTAGGTCAGGCATGGTGATTCCACCAGAGGTTCTTTTATCCTTGAGAAGAGTTTTTGCTATCCTCGGTTTTTTGTTATTCCAGATGAATTTGCAAATTGCTCCTTCTAATTCGTTGAAGAATTGAGTTGGAATTTTAATGGGGATTGCATTGAATCTGTAGATTGCTTTTGGCAAGATAGCCATTTTTACAATGTTGGTCCTGCCAATCCATGAGCATGGGAGATCTTTCCATCTTCTGAGATCTTCTTTAATTTCTTTCTTCAGGGACTTGAAGTTTTTATCATACAGATCTTTCACTTCCTTCGTTAGAGTCACACCGAGATATTTTATATTATTTGTGGCTATTGAGAAGGGTGTTGTTTCCCTAATTTCTTTCTCAGCCTGTTTATTCTTTGTGTAGAGAAAGGCCATTGACTTGTTTGAGTTAATTTTATATCCAGCTACTTCACCGAAGCTGTTTATCAGGTTTAGGAGTTCTCTGTTGGAATTTTTAGGGTCACTTATATATACTATCATATCATCTGCAAAAAGTGATATTTTGACTTCCTCTTTTCCAATTTGTATCCCCTTGATCTCCTTTTGTTGTCGAATTGCTCTGGCTAATACTTCAAGTACTATGTTGAAAAGGTAGGGAGAAAGTGGGCAGCCTTGTCTAGTCCCTGATTTTAGTGGGATTGCTTCCAGCTTCTCTCCATTTACTTTGATGTTGGCTACTGGTTTGCTGTAGATTGCTTTTATCATGTTTAGGTATTGGCCTTGAATTCCTGATCTTTCCAGAACTTTTATCATGAATGGGTGTTGGATCTTGTCAAATGCTTTTTCTGCATCTAACGAGATGATCATGTGGTTTTTGTCTTTGAGTTTGTTTATATAATGGATTACATTGATGGATTTTCGTATATTAAACCATCCCTGCATCCCTGGAATAAAACCTACTTGGTCAGGATGGATGATTGCTTTAATGTGTTCTTGGATTCGGTTAGCGAGAATTTTATTAAGGATTTTTGCATCGATGTTCATAAGAGAAATTGGTCTGAAGTTCTCTATCTTTGTTGGATCTTTCTGTGGTTTAGGTATCAGAGTAATAGTGGCTTCATAAAATGAGTTGGGTAGAATACCTTCTAATTCTATCTTGTGAAAAAGTTTGTGCAGAACTGGAGTTAGATCTTCTTTGAAGGTCTGATAGAACTCTGCACTAAACCCGTCTGGTCCTGGGCTTTTTTTGGCTGGGAGACTATTAATAACTGCTTCTATTTCTTTAGGGGATATGGGACTGTTTAGAAGGTCAACTTGATCCTGATTCAACTTTGGTACCTGGTATCTGTCCAGAAATTTGTCCATTTCGTCCAGGTTTTCCAGTTTTGTTGAGTATAGCCTTTTGTAGAAGGATCTGATGGTGTTTTGGATTTCTTCAGGATCTGTTGTTATGTCTCCCTTTTCATTTCTGATTTTGTTAATTAGGATTTTGTCCCTGTGCCCTTTAGTGAGTCTAGCTAAGGGTTTATCTATCTTGTTGATTTTCTCAAAGAACCAACTCCTCGTTTGGTTAATTCTTTGAATAGTTCTTCTTGTTTCCACTTGGTTGATTTCACCCCTGAGTTTGATTATTTCCTGCCGTCTACTCCTCTTGGGTGAATTTGCTTCCTTTTTTTCTAGAGCTTTTAGATGTGTTGTCAAGCTGCTAGTATGTGCTCTCTCCCGTTTTTTCTTGAAGGCACTCATAGCTATGAGTTTCCCTCTTAGAAATGCTTTCATTGTGTCCCAAAGGTTTGGGTACGTTGTGGCTTCATTTTCATTAAACTCTAAAAAGTCTTTAATTTCTTTCTTTATTCCTTCCTTGACCAAGGTATCATTGAGAAGAGTGTTGTTCAGTTTCCATGTGAATGTTGGCTTTCTGTTATTTATTTTGTTATTGAAGATCAGCCTTAGTGCATGGTGATCTGATAGGATACATGGGACAATTTCAATATTTTTGAATCTGTTGAGGCCTGATTTGTGACCTATTATGTGGTCAATTTTGGAGAAGGTACCATGAGGTGCTGAGAAGAAGGTATATCCTTTTGTTTTAGGGTAAAATGTTCTGTAGATATCTGTCAGATCCATTTGTTTCATCACTTCTGTTAGTTTCAGTGTGTCCCTGTTTAGTTTCTGTTTCCATGATCTGTCCATTGGTGAAAGTGGTGTGTTGAAGTCTCCCACTATTATTGTGTGAGGCGCAATGTGTGCTTTGAGCTTTACTAAAGTTTCTTTAGTGAATGTGGCTGCTCTTGTATTTGGAGCATAGATATTCAGAATTGAGAGTTCCTCTTGGAGGATTTTACCTTTGATGAGAATGAAGTGTCCCTCCTTGTCTTTTTTGATGACTTTGGGTTGGAAGTCAATCTTATCAGATATTAGGATGGCTACTCCTGCTTGTTTCTTCATACCATTTGCTTGGAAAATTGTTTTCCAGCCTTTCATTCTGAGGTAGTGTCTATCTTTTTCTCTGAGATGAGTTTCCTGTAAGCAGCAAAATGTTGGGTCTTGTTTGTGTAGCCAGTTTGTTAGTCTATGTCTTTTTATTGGCGAGTTGAGACCATTGATGTTAAGAGATATTAAGGAAAAGTAATTGTTGCTTCCTGTTATTTTAGTTGTTAAAGGTGGCATTCTGTTCTTGTGGCTGTCTTCTTTTAGGTTTGTTGAGGGATTACCTTCTTGTTTTTTCTAGGGCGTTGTTCCCGTTCTTGTATTGGTTTTTTTCTGTTATTATCCTTTGAAGGGCTGGATTCGTGGAGAGATAATGCGTGAATTTGGTTTTGTCGTGGAATACTTTGGTTTCTCCCTCTATGATAATTGAGAGTTTGGCTGGGTATAGTAGCCTGGGCTGCAGTTTGTGTTCTCTTAGTGTCTGTATAACATCTGTCCAGGCTCTTCTGGCTTTCATAGTCTCTGGTGAAAAATCTGGTGTAATTCTGATAGGCTTGCCTTTATATGTTACTTGACCTTTTTCCCTTACTGCTTTTAGTATTCTATCTTTATTTAGTGCATTTGATGTTCTGATTATTATGTGTCGGGAGGAATTTCTTTTCTGGTCCAGTCTATTTGGAGTTCTGTAGGCTTCTTGTATGTTCATATGCATCTCATTCTTTAGATTTGGGAAGTTTTCTTCAATAATTTTGTTGAAGATGTTTGCTGGACCTTTGAGTTGAAAATCTTCATTCTCATCCACTCCTATTATCCGTACGTTTGGTCTTCTTATTGTGTCCTGGATTTCCTGGATATTTTGAGTTAGGATCTTTTTGCATTTTCCATTTTCTTTGATTGTTGTGCCGATGTTCTCTATGGAATCTTCTGCACCTGAGATTCTCTCTTCCATCTCTTGTATTCTGTTGCTGATGCTCAAATCTATGGTTCCAGATTTCTTTCCTAGGGTTTCTATCTCTAGTGTTGCCTCGCTTTGAGTTTTCTTTATTGTGTCTACTTCCCTTTTTAGGTCTAGTATGGTTTTGTTCATTTCCATCACCTGTTTGTATGTTTTTTCCTCTTTTTCTGTAAGGACTTCTACCTGTTTGATTGTGTTTTCCTGTTTTTCTTTAAGGACTTGTAACTCTTTAGCAGTGTTCTCCTGTATTTCTTTAAGTGATTTATTAAAGTCCTTCTTGATGTCCTCTACCATCATCATGAGATATGCTTTTAAATCTAGGTCTAGGTTCTCAGGTGTGTTGGGGTTCCCTGGACTGGGCGAAGTGGGTGTGCTGGGTTCTGGTGATGGTGAGTGGTCTTGGTTCCTGTTAGTAAGATTCCTCCGTTTACCTTTCGCCATCTGGTAATCTCTGGAGTTAGTAGTTATAGTTGACTCTGTTTAGAGATTGTTCTTCTGGTGATTCTGTTACCGTCTATCAGCAGACCTGGGAGACAGATTCTCTCCTCTGAGTTTCAGTGCTCAGAGCACTCTCTGCTGGCAAGCTCTCTTACAGGGAAGGTGCGCAGATATCTTGTATTTGGACCTCCTCCTGGCCGAAGAAGAAGGCCCAAAACAGGACCTTTCTCAGACAGTGTGTTGCTTTGGCAGTTCCCAGGTGGTACAGACTCTCACCTAAGCAGACTAAATTCCTAAGTTCCTTGGAGTCCCGGGACCAAGATGGCGACCGCTGCTGCTGTGGCTTAGGCCGCCTCCCCTGCCGGGTGGGCACCTGTCCTCCGGTCCGGAAGGTGGCCGGCTGTCCCCGGCCCACACAGGGTGCTGCCTCAGCGCCTCTGTGCTTCCGCCTGTTCCAGAAGCTGTCAGGTTCTCTGGCGCACCCTCTCACCTGTTCAGACTAATTTCCTAAGTTCGGCGGGTCCCGGACCAAGATGGCGACCGCTGCTGCTGTGGCTTAGTCCGCCTCCCCAGCCGGGCGGGCACCTGTCCTCCGGTCCGGACGGTGGCTGGCTGTCCCCGGCCCACAAAGGGTGCTGCCTCAGCGCCTCTGTGCTTCCGCCTGTTCCAGAAGCTGTCAGGTTCTCTGGAGCACCCTCTCACCTGTTCAGACTAATTTCCTAAGTTCGGTGGGTCCCGGACCAAGATGGCGACCGCTGCTGCTGTGGCTTAGGCCGCCTCCCTATGCCTCTATTTTCAAGTACAACATATCATTTCAGTTTGAAGATGCATCATAAAATATTGATGAAACTCTAAACATTCTTGGAGGTTTTGCACCTCAAATATTATAATAGATATTAATAATTTTGCTGTGGGTTGTGTTGTCTTCATGACACTTAAAATGACAGTGATAATGGACATTAATGAATATGAATAATTAGGGGCTAGATTTGTGGCTATCATTTTTAAATTTCTGTTTGTTTTCAAACAATACTGTTATAATTATACTCCATAGCTTATTAAATAGTCATTTATATGGTAGATAAACAATTAATTGATATGTTAATCTGTAATAAATATCAACATGAGTATGGTATGGCAGTATATTTCTTCATAGTTATTATTATACTCATTTTTCTTATGCATGGGAAAAATTCTTCATGAATTCCTCCATAGTAAGCACTACCTAAGCATATGGAAAATTCTTAAACAGCTGACAAGTTATGAAGAAAACACAAAACACAGCAAGTATCTGTGATTATTGAAATTTGACAGCTTCTTACATAACTAAACATTCTTTTTAATTAGATCTAATAAACACTCCTCCCGACTCCTCTTCATTTTCCTTCAGAAATAGGTAGGCCTCCCAGGGATATCAACCGAATATATCATATCAAGTTCTAATAAGACTAGTAACTTCCCCTTGTATTGAAGCTGAACAAGGTAACCCTGTAGGAAGTAAAAAGGTCCTAACAGCAGTCAAAAGTGTTGGAAACGGCTCCCTCTGTTGGGAGTAGCACAAAAGCATACCATATACACAGAGTGACTAGGTTAGACCTATACAGGGTCCCTGGTTGTTAGTTCAGTCTCAGTGAGGTCAATGAGCATTGGTTAGTTGATTCTGGTTTTGTTGTTGTTGTGTTGTTGTTGTTGCTGTTGTGTGTGTGTGTGTGTGTGTGTGTGTGTGTGTGTGTGGTCCTTGATTCTTCTGGCTTCTACAACCCTTCTCTTTTCTCTAGGATTCATCGAGTTCTGCCTAATTTTTGGCTGTGAGTCTATACTTCTGCCTATTATAGAACACAGTCTTAGGAAAAACTATAGGTTGAAGGTTTGTGGCTAGGTTAGTGTCTGTATTCCTCTACTTGAACACCTACCTGGTTACAGATGTGGACAAGTTCAGGCTTCATGTCTGGTGTTACTCAAATTTCTTGTTAGACTTTCTGTTGTATATTCTCTGGCATTTCCACATCACTAGGTTTTCACATCCCCCCACTCCCAATCCCTACCAGTCATTTTCCCCAGTATTTTCTTCCTCCAATTCCCAATACCTAATCCCTCCTGTTCCCAGCCTGAACTCAGTCCACATACAAAGTCTATTGTATTTCCCCTTCCCAGGGAGATCCTTGTAAACGCCCTTAAGCCCTCCTTGTTACTTTCAAAAATTAACCAACTTGTTAATTTTCAAAACATGTCCAATGTACTCATGTAAGTTATTTTTTCTCAATTAATTTGTGAATATTCATTTTTAAAAATTTCCTTTTTAGCTCCTTGGGTACTTTCTCAATTGGGAGCCCTGTGATCCATCCATTAGCTGACTGTGAGCATCCACTTCTGTGTTTGCTAGGCCCCGGCATAGTCTCACAAGAGACAGCTACATCTGGGTCCTTTCCATAAAATCTTGCTAGTGTATGCAATGGTGTCAGTGTTTGGATGCTGATTATGGGGTGGATCCCTGGATATGGCAGTCTCTACATGGTCCATCCTTTCATCTCAGCTCCAAACTTTGTCTCTGTAACTCCTTCCATGGGTGTTTTGTTCCCACTTCTAAGGAGGGGCATAGTGTCCACACTTCAGTCTTCATTTTTCTTGAGTTTCATGTGTTTAGGAAATTGTATCTTATATCTTGGGTATCCTAGGTTTTGGGCTAGTATCCACTTATCAGTGAGTACATATTGTGTGAGTTCCTTTGTGAATGTGTTACCTCACTCAGGATGATGCCCTCCAGGTCCATCCATTTGGCTAGGAATTTCATAAATTCATTCTTTTTAATAGCTGAGTAGTACTCCATTGTGTAGATGTACCACATTTTCTGTATCCATTCCTCTGTTGAGGGGCATCTGGGTTGTTTCCAGCTTCTGGCTATTATAAATAAGGCTGCTATGAAGATAGTGGAGCATGTGTCCTTCTTACCAGTTGGGGCATCTTCTGGATATATGCCCAGGAGAGGTATTGCTGGATCCTCCGGTAGTACTATGTCCAATTTTCTGAGGAACCTCCAGACTGATTTCCAGAGTGGTTGTACAAGCCTGCAATCCCACCAACAATGGAGGAGTGTTCCTCTTTCTCCACATCCTGGCCAGCATCTGCTGTCACCTGAATTTTTTATTTTAGCCATTCTGACTGGTGTGAGGTGGAATCTCAGGGTTGTTTTGATTTGCATTTCCCTGATGATTAAGGATGTTGAACATTTTTTCAGGTGCTTAATTTGCTAAACACATGAAGCTCAAGAAAAATGAAGACTGAAGTGTGGACACTATGCCCCTCCTTAGAAGTGGGAACAAAACACCCATGGAAGGAGTTACAGAGACAAAGTTTCCAGCTGAGACGAAAGGATGGACCATGTAGAGACTGCCATATCCAGGGATCCACCCCATAATCAGCATCCAAACACTGACACCATTGCATACACTAGCAAGATTTTATGGAAAGGACCCAGATGTAGCTGTCTCTTGTGAGACTATGCCGGGGCCTAGCAAACACAGAAGTGGATGCTCACAGTCAGCTAATGGATGGATCACAGGGCTCCCAATGGAGGGGCTAGAGAAAGTACCCAAGGAGCTAAAGGGATCTGCAACCCTATAGGTGGAACAACATTATGAACTAACCAGTACCCCAGAGCTCTTGACTCTAGCTGCATATGTATCAAAAGATGGCCTAGCCGGCCATCACTGGAAAGAGAGGCCCATTGGACACGCACACTTTATATGCCCCAGTACAGGGGAACGCCAGGGCCAAAAAGGGGGAGTGGGTGGGTAGGTGAGTGGGGGTGGGTGGGTATGGGGGACTTTTGTTATAGCATTGGAAATGTAAATGAGCTAAATACCTAATAAAAAATGGAAAAAAATAAAAAAAATTTCCTTTTCTAATAAATAGTTTCTTTTCTCATGCATTACAATCAGAATAAAATTTCCCCTCTATGTATTCCTCCCAGTTCATCCACAACTACTATCCCATTAGGTTCCACTCTTTTTTGGTCTCTTATTAAAAGGGATAAGTATTCTAGGAGATTAAAAAAAACCAACCAAGTAAAATATAATAAGAAAATAAACATGATGTTGAAGTTGTACTAATAAGCCAAGAGGAAAATAAACGGCTCAAGCAAGGCACAAGAATCTGAGAACTATTCATTCACACATCTAGGTATCCTATATAAGTACTAACCTGAAAGCTGCAACTTTTATGCAGATGAGCTGGTACAGACTGAGGTAGGCCATCTGATTGCTAATTCTGTGTCTGTGACTTCATATGAGCTTTGTTCTGTTCTTATAGTGAGCTTTGTTTCTGTTGTCTTTTTGTCCTTTTGTCTGCTCCTTTCCCTCTGCCTCCTCTTCCTTGAGATTCCCTAAGCTCTGAAGAATGGGATTTGATGGATATCCCACTTAAAACTATGTGTCCAAGCTTCTCTCTCTCTCTCTCTCTCTCTCTCTCTCTCTCTCTCTCTCTCTCTCTCTTCTCTCTCTCCCTCTCTCCCTCTCTCTCTCTGTCATGTTAGGTGACAATCTCTGCATTTGTTCCTATCCTCTTCAGATCTTCAGGAAGAAACTTTTCTAATGATGGCTGAATAAGACACTGATCTCTGAGTATAGAAGAATATCTTTAAGAGATATTTTTTGATCAGTAATATTTGGTTTTACCCTGGGTCCCAGGACTATCTAGTCTCTGATTCTTGGTCACTCAAGTAGTGCCAAATACGGGTTCTATCTCATGGAGTGGGCTTAAATTCAAATCAGATATTAGTTGGTTTATTTGGTTACTCCCACAAGATTTGTGCCCTCATTGCCCCTTCATATTTTACCTGAAGGACAGATTGTACATCAAAGGTTTTATGGTTGTTTAGGAGTTTACATGTTTTTAGGTAGCCTTCAGTGTACCTTGCTGGGTCAAAGACACTAAACCATGGGATTTCGGTTCTACATAGGTCCCAGCTCAACCTCTCCAGCTCTAATGAGTTTTGTTGGTATTGTATTCAGCAATGGGGCCTTGTGGTCAGTTTGTAAAAAGCAACCTATTTTTCTTGGCAACAGCCTGGGTTGTTTGGCAATTTCCATGGTATCCTTTGAGTCAACAAAGTAATTAGATAGAACTTGGTCTCATTACTGCAAGCTATATTTGGTGAAAAGCAATGGCCAGTACTGGTTTGTGAAAAGTTGTCGCCCTGTGAAAAAAAATCTAATAAAGTCCCTTATCTTCAAGCTATCAGCAGAGAATAAATAGTAAGACAGGGGATACCAGAAGTGTCTTTGACATGCTAAACCTAGAATGTTTGCTGTCCTACCAAGCCCAGAAAGCTGAGAAATTAACGACAACAGCAACAGCAGCAGCAACAACAACAACAACAAAACTGCTATTTTACTATCACTGAGAAGAGGACTTCCCATATTAGCTTCTCTGAGGTTAACATCACTACTGGGATTCCTATGCTATTTCCATGTAACTCTTTCAAAACTTCCCTAACTGGAACTTGTGATATAATAAATTAAAACTAAAATATCTTCTCTTATTCCACCTAAAAATTAGTTTCAAGATTATTTTCTTAATCTGTTTTCAATCTTCCTCAAGAATGCAACAGATATCAAAATTCTATATTCCTATTATGCTTCTTTGTATTGAAGAACTTTTAAACTGATTTCTAATGGTATATAATATCAGGAATGTACTTACAGCTGATATATCGAAACATAAAATCTGTATATACCAATGAATAAAAACGATTGTTTCAAAAAATCAACATTGTTGATATTTTTGTAATCTTGTATTAATTATTGGACAATCAATGTTTGTTGAAGGAAAACAAGCAAATGAATGTGATTTATTTGTAAATATAAAGTTGAAATGAATATATTAAAATGATGATTATTGGACATTTCTTTTAAGTTTTTGTTTTATTACACCGTGAGCAGAAAATTGTGAAATAGAGGTTTTAAAATACTTGCTAAAAATGAAAAAAGAAAAACAGGGTGACCTCAAAGAATTTTTCACCTATATCAAAGCAAAAGCAAATACAGTGGAAGAGGGGTAGAAATGATCTCAGAATCATACAACCTGAAGGCCTATTTTAAAACAGAGTCATCTGAATATGACAGGGTGACAGGGGTGACACATCTACAAAACTACAAAATGATATATGTGTACATAATATCTTCCTAATGACCTTTCCAGTTGACATGCACACTTAGATGAGGAAAATGTCACAAAGCTCCACCCTTAAATAAATAGTTATGATTAATCAATGGCTGCTGAGAGAAAGTGAAGTGAACTAGTTCTCTACAGGACAACCTTGATAGATTATCCAATGTCAAATAGTGAGCCCTAAACACACACGCAATACACACACACACACACACACACACACACACACACACACACACACAAAACTAAGGATAGATATATGTATATGTATGTATTATTATAATGCATTCATTTATATTTACTATTGTTATACATGCATTCACAAATGACCAGACAGATACACATCTGTTTAGTTTGTGTATGGGTTTGTGTACATGTGTGTATGTGAGTATATATCTCCATTTGTTTATAAAGATATATATATATATATCATATATGCTATAATTAATATATGCAACAGTAATGCAAGTATATATATATCATATATGCTATAATTAATATATGCAACAGTAATGCAAGTATACATACATATATATTGTTACATAGAATTTATAGAATAAGAAGTATTTATCAATGATTTGGATGAGAATCAAGATAAAAGAGAGTTTAGAGGGGTTGTAGAAAAGATAGAAATGTTCTAAATAATGTATACATATTTTAAATATCAATAAAATAAGAATAAAGCAGTACTTCAATTTCTAGTTGAATTAACAAAACTTTAGAATAATAAGAAATGAAAATAAAACCAGAACTCAAACCTAGACATGTATCCTGATATTAGCATTAATTCAAGACATATTTATTAAAAGGTTTCTTTACATTTTCAGGGTTATCATCATATTTGAAGCAAACATGCCTAGCAGCTTGATATTTTGTATACTAATGAGAAGCCCAAGATTGTTATGCTGAGATTCTGTTTTCTTAAAGCTTCTAATAATACAGCAAAATTGCGGCTTCACAGCTGCGATGGCTGTTCCTTTTCCATAGAAGATTTTTTTTAAATGAAGCAAGGACTGAGAATCCATCCGTATTTAAATGTTCCCCTTGCATGATGGCTCAATTATTATTGTTGGTAGTAATCATCTCAGTACTTGGCAAGGCTCATTCATCCTGCAGGAAAGCAAACTTTCCCAGAAATCAAAACACCAAATGTTCTGAACAAAATAATTGGAGGATAAGGGTCCCCTTAGAATCTGAAATTTTCACTTGACAGAACCTTGACAAATGTGAGTGGGTGTTTAATCAAAATGATATTTGTCATAGAGCACAGCTCACAATTTTAAGCACAGCAAAGGAAATATTTGATTCCTATGGTGCAACTGGAGCTTAAATCCAGGTAGACCACTCCAAGCCTCTGATCCATCTTGCTTTCAAATTCAGAAGTCAATGACTTGATTCTTCAATATCTGGGAATTTTACAGACATGAAAGCTTTTTTTTTTTTCCTTTTTGTTTTCAAAGGCAAGAATAGCTCATGACCTCCTCACAGGTCCTAATTCATAGTACAAATGATGGAATTGAAGAAAGACAAATGGTTGTTTTCTAAATGATTACTCAATGAAAATGACATTTCAAAAGGTGTATTTTGTAAATTATATAAAATCCACTTTTAAAATATTTGGGATAAGAGAGAGAAGAGAATGGAGAAAATAAATTTGACACACAAGTGTTTAGGATGAACTGTCGTTCATTGGAGAATGCTCATGATTAAGCAAAAAGAGTCAAACACTAAATACATAGTCAAAAATCTCTATTGTGAAAAGCAAGATTGTGTTCACAGAGAATGCATATCCACAGCTGGGAAAAACAAATTTATTTACTTAGTTAATTTTTTACTAAGTGTTGGGTACAACTTGTAAGATTTCTTTTAAAAAAATTATCATAACATAATATTTTCTTATTCACTTTCACTACATGAAACAGATTATAGAAAAGTGTGGTCAATTACATTAAAAGCCAAGGTAACTGAAAACTTTGGACTCTGATATATAAGGTTTGATTTTAAAACAATTTTCTGTCAGGGAGTAAATGAACAAACAAACCCCAGTAATTTGAATGTGTACGCTTCTCTTCTATAATAGTGTCTGCCCAAAATAATGCATTCTGTGCTCACATTTCATCTTGTGCCAACCAGGACCAAAAATCTGAACCCCTCAAATATCCAAAAAACAAACTTTTTCAGGTGCTTTATGATTTTTCATTATGCATTTGTATATTATCACCTTAGGCTATAAAAAGTTCTCTTAATTGTTTATTACTAATGAAACTAAGTTCATGGTGGTAACCATGTAACTATTTCTGCATTGCATTTTTCCATATGGGAAACCATCTTCCTTTATCTCATAAACTTGGACCCATGTTTCTTCTCTTATATCTAATTCATGCTTATATTTATAGCAATTTCACTGTGCTATAGACCATATCTGTCAGTGTCTGGAGTTTATCACTTCATAATTCTTGTCTCTAAATGGGTAATTTTGTTTTTATAAACACCTGGATGCCTAAATATACTTAACACTCTGGTAAATAAAAATGTAATGTGATTTGATCCCACATAGTTCACATATGAATATATATGTATATGATTTTTACTCTATCTTTTTAATAAATGACATTAACCTAATGCTTTTTCATTTAACAGAGGGCATCTTATCAAGCCTAGAGCTCAGATGAGACATATCTCAAAATTATATTGCTTGTATTTTGCTGCTCGTGTACATTATAAGAAAGTATATTGTAGAAATCTCAAATACACACGGACCCAAAAGAAGATAGTCCTGTTTGTTGTGACTGGGCAGCTTGCAAATACTACAAAGGACTGTTCAAGCTTTATATTCATTGTTTATCATCAGAGATTCCTGCCATCTTAACTTACATATTTTGTTTGTTAGTATGTTTAATTTGTTTTTTCAACATTAAAAGCATATTGTAGTTCTAATTTCATAGCATTTTGAAGAAAATGTTTTCTTTATAATGTTTAGTTAATGGTTTATAAGATGAAACATATCCTGCTTAAGGCACTCGACATAAATATTTTGTAATTAATTGGCGTCGATTAGTAATAAAACTATGGATATTAAATGGAAAGAGAGGCCCATTGGTCGTGCAAACTTTATATGCCTCAGTACAGGGGAATGCCAGGGCCAAGAAGTGGGAGTGGGTGGGTGGGGGAGTGGGTGGGGGAGCATGTGGGGGACTTTTGGGATAGCATTAGAAATGTAAATGAAATAAATACCTAATAAAAATTGGAAAAAAGTAAATCAACTATTTATGATCATTTGGTCAAATTTTCTGTTTTGATGCCATTTCTTATTGTCTTAAAATTGCAAGATCTTTGAAAATTATGAAGACTGTGTTCTTCATTTGATTTAACTGACCATATGTCTCCTATGTTGTAGCGTTGGCCAGAAAGCAAGTAAAAATATTACATATGTTGACACAATTGAGTGAAATACAGCTAAAAACTAGTGCTAGAATTATTATTTCTATCAAAACATTACTATGTTTTACAACCAGCCAAAGAAACGTTAAACACACAACTTACATTAGTGTGTGGGAAGGTTGAGTAACAAATTTTAATGAATTCAACAGTGAAGAGCAACAAACTTATGATTAAACATTTTTTTAGTATGACATGTGAGAGCTATTCTGCTGAGTTCTTTGTTCAGAGTCTCAAAGGTTCCATGAATCTATTGATAGGAGACCTGATCCATTGGATTCCAAAGTGAGAAATAAACTTCTACCAAGGATACTCAGACTTTGAGCATCTATGTATCTCACTGTGATTGCTAGACTAAAGCTGCTCTTACAGATAGGCGATAACTACTCCAAACTCCTAGAGAACTCTTGAAATTCCCAATGCAGGATTTTTAAGCAACATGAAAATATACTTCATGGCCAAGAGTTAGCTCTGTTAAGACTCTTTAAACCATGCTGTTTATGCCCGGTTTAAAGAAAATGATCACTTTCTGAATATAGAAATGAAATTCCAAAACATCAGTTCCTCTGTATCATATATATAAAAATCCATTAAATGATAAATTGAAGTACATATAACTTAGAAGAAGAAATGTTGCCTAATTAATATTGTTTTTATTTGTTGAGTTCTTGGTTGGTTGGTTTGGCTATTTAATCTATTCCATGTTCCTATAATCAGCAATGAGGTTTACAGAAAAAAATACCCCTCCCTCCCTTTGCTAGAGTCTTACCACATTGAAAATAGAGGTGAACTAATTTGTGATATATACAACTCTTATATTGGTATATGTATATTCCTAGTTCATATAGTATTTAAAAGGTATGTATCAAAGCTGCCAAAATTCCATTTAACTGGCAGAAAAATGACATAATTAGTAGGTTTCGTGAGCCAGTGTATGTTTTTTTATTGCTTCTTTTGAGATTAAGCTTTTAAAATGAAATAAGCCTGCCTTTTCCTTCAAGCAAACAAAACTCAGCATATACCTAAATATTTTTAATGAACACATTAATTAGCTATAGAATTGGTGAACAGTATAATGCAGTGATTTAAGATTTTAGAGGAATTTATATTCGTGTGTGAACTAGGAAATTTGTTATTACTTTAAGCACTGCTTGCTACCCAAATGGAGTCGTGAGTTTTCTGTGGAACAGCATGATTCATCACTGTTCTGCCAGTTTGATTCTCTTCTATCTACCCTACCCTATACAATCCACTGAAGTACTTTAATAGTTCAGATGTATTTTGAAGTTATTATATTTGATATTACAAAAAATGTTGTATCAGAAAATGGTCATTAAAGATATATCACATCAATTTTTACTTTTTTATTTTAATACTAATATACATTTTTATTTTCTCCGAAAGACACAAAAATTCTTATATATCAGTATTTAACAAAAAAAATCCTATTGACATAAGTATCAAATATTTTACAAACAGATTAACTGACATATTTCAACAAATTTTCACTATTATTTTGGGATATACAATACAGGCCCAAATGGAGTAAGGATTGCTTCTATCATGATAGTTACTTTGCCTTTTGTATTTTGTAACTTTATTTTTTCACAGCTTAGTGTATGTGCACAGGTCTCACAGTTGATGAAACAGTTGAAAGTCCCAGATGTTTCAGGATGAGCGTTCTGGCAGAGGCAAGGCCCACAATTCCACCTCCAACGATGACTATATCAAAGAGCTGGTGCTGGAGCTCCTGCGGCCACCCCTGCACAGTAGCCCAGGCACCCCGACACTGGTCCGCTTGCGTGGAGGAAGCCCCCAGCCACACTGTACCGGGCCAGTCCGCAGACACACTGCCTATGTAGCACAGCCTCGGCCACATGGCCTGTGCCACCTCCCCTCCCTTCACCCCAGCAGCCCAAACCTGAACCAATTTTTACTTTTTAAACCGAGGTTTTCGTCCCTCAAACTAAAAACAATTTGGAAAATAGACTGTCTCAAAATGCATTCCAAGACATAAATGAGGCTTAAGAAAGGTACACGGTATGTATTTAACCAGCAAAGTTTGCACTTAAAGACTGAAATTCAAGTTCTAGGATTAACACAATGTCAGTGTTACCTAGAATTTATGGACGGCAGCCCAGTTGTATAAATTGTAGTTTTGATGCTATAATGACCATACACTCCTGGTGACTTAAAAGTTCCAGTTCTATGTAGTTTTCTTTGTCTCCTTCACTCTTCTCCATCCTTGTGACATAATTTCCAAATTATACATAGACACAAAGAAGTTATTTTTCAGAAGGTTGTAATAGTTTTCATAGTGAAATAGTTAAGCCAATCCCATTGTATCTCTTCCATATTTGTTTTTATTATTTAACTTCTTTTCTGTGTAAATGTACACTTCTGTATGTGATGTGTAAACTTGAATGCAAGTCCTTGTGGAAGATAGAATTTTATCCACTGAAACTTGAAATACAGGGGGTTGTGAATGGTCTGATACGGTTGTAGAAAACAGAAGTCAAGTCCTCTGGAAAAATAGCAGGCGCTTTTAACTGCTCAACCAGCTCTGCAGCCTCTTTAGCACTATTTCATTGCCAAGTCAATCACTTCTCACCTCTTAACACTTATACATCATAAATATTATTCACTCTGTTCTGTGTTTTTATTGTTGTTTTGCTTTCAATTTTGTTTTCCTCCGAGATAAATCAGCTTCCTTAGAATGTAAACAACGTTATCATTTAAAGACTGAAATTCAAATTCTAGCTTTAACACAATGTCAGTGTTACCTAGAATTAGTTATTTTATGGACACCAGCAAGACTAAATATTATGCTAAATCTTGATTATCCATTTGTTTGGATCTCAAAGAAACTAGGATACATGCCTGATGGTAGGTCTATCAGGGTCCTTCTTGACAAAACGTTCAGCAGCAACATTAAGTGGACTATCAGACAGAGTGGGCAGTGCTTTCTCACCCTGATCATGAGAGAAGACCCAAATAAGTCCCAGAGATAAACCATGTTTAGCTAGCTTCGTTTCTTTGTATTGAGTGTGTCTATCCAGTTGTTAGCACCTCTGCTGCTGCTATTGCCTGCTATGATTAGATTTCAGTTTCTTCTGTTTTCTAACATGAACCGAAGAGCAGTAGCTCTCCAGGAATCCTCCAGATGTTTATCTCCAGAATGTGAATGAATGGTCAGGCATTGAGCCTGCACTATAGTCAGAATGACAATGTTGTACCTCCCACCTTTTCAGACTAATTAGATTACTACTTCTTTTTATTGAAAGCAAATTCTTCCATCATATATTATAACCCAACCAGTTTCCCTCCCTTCTAACTCCTCTAACCTCCCTCTGAGCCAGATCCACTCACTCAGCTTTCTCTTCAGAACTAGCAGGCCTCCAAAAGACAATAAGTACACACTACAAAACAAGTTACAATAAAGCAAAATGGAAGCCATCAGGTCAAGGCTGGACAATTTAGTTTTCTATACTAAAAATGAATTAGAAAAATATTTGGAGCTTTAATAGTTCTAATTTTGGAAGACAATGGTGTTAGTTTTTGGTTTTAGATTTTTTTCTTAGTCTGAATTTTAAATGACTGTAAGGAAATCATAATTAATTTTATTTTCACTCGATTTATAAATTTGAATATTTTATTAATTCTTTGAGCTTTTCACGTGACGCATTCCCTTAGGCTTCACTTTCCTTCCCCTATCTCCTTCCATTTCCATCTCTCCTACCTCTATCTCTTCCAATCCAATTTTGATACTTTTCTTTTTCTGTCCCTTTTTTCGTTTTTATTGTTTTCTTTCCCAACAGGTTCAGTTCATGTTGCTCAGTTAGTCTTAACAGTTGAGCCAGCTCTGATGTGCTGTGAACTTAACAGGACACCATCTTTATTTTTTATTTTTTTTAAGATTTATTTATTTATTATATGTAAGTATACTGTAGCTGTCTTCAGACACTCCAGAAGAGGGAGTCAGATCTTGTTACAGATGGTTGTGAGCCACCATGTGGTTGCTGGGATTTGAACTCCAGACCTTTGGAAGAGCAGTCGGGTGCTCTTACCCACTGAGCCATCTCACCAGCCCCCAGGACACCATCTTTAAAATAAAACTGTTTCTCTCCAACGAACCACTATCAAATGTCAGTAGTTCATCAGTAGGGAGATGTCCGGCCATGCTTTCCCACTTGTGAAAATAACTTTATTTGCCTGATGTAAACATTTTCTTCAGGGTTAGTATCAAATAAGTCCACCCTTTCTAGTTCTTTCTGAACTCTGTCTGTCTGGACTGATTGGTATTCTGACTCAAACTCCTCTCCAAGCTGCCTGATTCAATCTGGCTCCTCTCAGTTTTTCAATGAGTTGTCCTACTTGGCCTCAAACGTACTCTGGCCATTTGTTGAACCTTCTTATTCTCTGGCTTCAGTTGCCTCTTCTGACTCATGTTGAACTGGATGAACCCATGAGTGAACTCAATTTCATTGCACTGCACTCACTGTTTGAACATAACTAACTGACTAGAAACCAGGCATCTGCATGCCTTTGTCTCTTAAGTGCTGGGATTAAAGTTTATTTTTTGGGATTTATTTTTTGTTTTGTTTTGTTTGTTTTGTTTTGTTTTTGCCTGAAACTTGCACTGTCCCAGGCTGGCCTTGAACTCAGAGATCTACTTGCCTCTGTCTCCTGGGACTAAAGGAATGTCTGTATTCTATCCTGATCATACTGTAATCCAGGGAGTGTCTGGATTCCAGCTGGATCACATAGACATAGGAAGTCTGTGGATGCAACCACCTCTTGACAGAACAGCCATGGTGCTGGATTAAAATTCCTCTACACACACTCTTTGCTGATTATTTTTCTGGCTGTACCTTTCAAGATCTATGCACATGCACACTATGACCTTCACTGTGAGTTTGTATGTGTGTGTGTGTGTGTGTGTGTGTGTGTGTGTGTGTGTGTGTATGTGTATGTGTATGTATTTATGGGAATGCTCTTCTGTCTGCAAAACATTGTATACTTAGTGTTACTTTTGACCTCTGAGTTCTACAATATTTCGATTCCCTTGTCTGGAAACATAAAGATTTCTAAGCCTTACAGAGAAAGGGTTTGGTATTAATATGGACTGACCCTCCGCAGTCTTCTATTGTCTGATGTTGGACCATTTTGGAGGTTCTGTGTTAGTATAGTAAGGTAGGTACTTCAAGAAGAAGAATCTCTAATCAGGGTTTAAAGATGTGCTGGTATTAGTAATCATTTTAATAATATGACCATTAATTAGAGTATTAATGTGAAGCTCTCACCTAGTGCCAATGACCTATGACTTTAAGTTCTTAACTACTTTAACAGTCCAACTGTGAGTTTCAGGTCATGGAGGGAGTCTTAGGTCCAATCCAAAGTGTTTGTATAAATCAATAACATTTGCAACTCTATTTTACCTGTTGGAATCTTGTCAATACAGTCATTGTTGTGGCTTGCAGCATTCACACTTATGTGTGATTTAGATTTTTTTTTCTCCAGAAGCATACACAGCACTTTCCAATCATGAAGCCAATAGAAGTGAAGCTTCTAGGTAAGTATTAGCTTCATTTCTTTATTTTCTGTCACTCAAGTATGTAGTAGCTTTAATAATAGAATCTTACTCTCAAATACTGGAAGGTAACTGAGAGTATTGAGTATTTACACTAGCCAGTAATTCCTGAAGATGTATTGATAAACAACTTATGAATATTACTTGAATTCCCAGTACTTGGGTTTTTATTTTCTATCGTGAGATGTCTAATTGGTATTATGCTCCCTTACTAAAGGGCACCTCCATCAAATACTTATTTTTTTATTTAAATATTTTATGAAGCACTCATTCTAGTAGGTTTTAATGTGGCTACTTCAAAAGGCCTACCACATTAATTATTCCTCCACATAATACCTCCTACATACTGCCCACCTACTTTTTGAGGTAAATTTTATTTTATGTATTTCCTTGGATCTGACTTCATATTTCTATCATTTATATTTCAATACTTTGATATTTTCAAATAGATTTCAAAACCGAAAAAATATGTATTCCATATTTTCAATGTCAAATTTTCTTTAATATGTTTTCACTTAAAAAGAAAAATCTGTCTTATTTTAATTATTTAATTTTTGGATCATAAACACTAAGCCCCTTTAAAAAATTTATAATAGAGGACTACCTGAAAACTAAGAATTCAATAAGTCATTTTTGAGACATTTGGCTGAATTTTCAGTTATAATTAAATGAATAAAACTTTTACACATAGAAAAATTTTTATAACAAATTTCCTTATAAAACTTTACATCAGTAACTTTGAAATACTATATCATATTGAAAGACAGACTTAAAAGTATAATTCTAGGGTAGAAGAATAAAGTAATAGAAGCTAGTACAAAAAAGTCATTATATTACTTAGATAATACAAGGAATCCATTTTATAAGAACTGTTAACCTAAAAATTGTAAGTAATATTTAATACTTTCTTAGAATTCTCTATTATACATCTTTTTTTTTTACTCTTTACTTTTAATTTACTCATAAGTTTGCTTCTTAGTTGTACATTCTGTGTTATATATTATTTTTCTGTATACTTATTATCTGCTCCTGAGTACTTCTTTAAGTAAATCTAGATACATAGAAGATGAAGTACTTTATAGTCAACGTAATCACCCTGGTCAAATATATCCCTATCATTGGCTCTCCCAGTGTTCAGAGAGCTGGGTTAATCTAAGCCAAATGACATGGATAAACTAAATTTATTAGTTTTAATTTTCTTTCTATTATAGCAGTTACACGACTAGCTGATATTTCTGAAGAAATGTCAAGATCTATTATTTTTACAGAATATTTAAATTTTTATTTTTGAAATATTCTCTAATTATTCACAAAAGATTTTACTGGTCATTTTCTATTGTTAAGTTGTTGTCTAAAGCTAATACTGGAACGACAAATGATGAATGCTAATGGGGCATGAGCCAGCTATTCAAATAAGAGACTTGGATTTTTACAAATGACCTACACTTTGTTCTAAAATGGCTGTTACTATGGTAACTTTCTGAGAACCCTTCAAGATTCAAAAGAAAAACATAAAACATAGCTTAACAATTTGCCATTTCTACCACTATTAAGTGTTATAATTATTTTTGGTTTTGTTATGATTTAAAAAGGCACAAACTCCACATGGTAGTACATTCACATCATTTAAAGAAAAGAGCAGGGGATAAGACTTCATGGACATATTAAAATGTATTGTTTATAGAAAATATAATTATATACCAGAGATATAGCTCAGATCCAGTTAACTCCATAGCAGACCATATACCAAATGTGGTCTTATAGACTCTATTCTCAGCATACCAGCTTTTCTTGTACAGTTAAGCAATGAAAACAATTGGAAATGGTTATTTAATTACTTAAAATGCATTGTGTGTGTGTGTGTGTGTGTGTGTGTGTGTGTGCGCGCGCGCGCACGCGCACATGTGTGGGAGTGTGATATATGTCTGCCAAGAGTTCAATATGTTGAATCTCCAGTCAGGATCTCATGACAATTTAACACATAACTGGCTGGTATGTCTTTATTGGTGAGCTTAACTGGGCCAATATTTATATCCCAGATGTTGACTGAATTCTATCTTTCGGGGCTGCAGACTCAGGCTGTCTCTTGGCTTTGTACACATGCAAAACCAAGCATTAGTTCATAGATGTTGCTCTACAATTTTGCTAAGTCACTCTGGCTTAGCCATTTCTAACTCTTCTTGAACCAAATCATCTCTTTTTCCAAAATTTCTAACATTCTAGTCTAAGAATTGCCAGAGATATAACTTATTGAAGGCTTATGATTAGTTAGGTGAGGTGGCCCCAGATAAACTCTCTATCTTGAGGTCAACTATGTCATATAATGTAAATCAGTCATGAATAAAACCTAACATACCTACAACATTTATGTATCAGATTGTGCCTGGCACATAAGATATTTTGCTTCAGGTTTATGAACCTGCTGACTTAGATTCAACTAGATGGCTTCTCATATGTCTGGTTAGTTTCATAACATACCCAAATAAAAATATCAAAGGACAAGATCAGCATTGTTTGCATTATAATTGCTTCCATTGAATATATTTAAGAAGCTCTTCTTCATTTCCTAATTCTTGAGAAGGCTAGCCAGTTGAGTATGTTAAAGAGCAGTTTCAGAGTTCTCAATAAAACAGTTATTCAAATATTCTCAGGATTCATATCTAAATTCTTACACTGTTCCTTTTCTTGCACAGTATTCAGTGACCTTCAGGATCCATTTCTAGATTAAAGCAGTGAGGAACAGACCATATTTTAAGATATTAAATGGTCTTTACCCTCCTCTGGAGGGAGGTATTGCCTGGCTACAGAAGGTGGCCTCTTCGTGGGGTGCTGCTGGGTTAGAGAAGGTGGCCTCTTCAGGGTCCATATCCTCACTGTTATGCATCTCAGTTTAGGCCACCCACATTGACTCTTGGGAGCCTCTCTCATCTTTGTCACTTCCTAGAGATTCCCTCATCCCCAACCCTGAGAGCTGCAGATTTCTATTCATTCTCCTACCTCTCTGATCTTCTCTTTCCACCCCAGATCCTAATTTGCCCATCCTCCTCTCTATCATATCTCCCACCCAGTTGCCTCCTTCCCTGTGCCTCCTATGATTATTTTATTCCCCCTTCTAAATGAGATTCAAGCACCCAGGGCCTTCCTTCTTCTTTGGCTTCTTTGGGTATTTGGAGTGTATCAGGGTATTCTGTACTATATGACAAATACCTACTACTTATCAGTGAGTACATACCATACATGTGCTTTTGGATCTGTGTTACCTCACTGAGGATGATATTTTTTATATTTTGGTTGCAAATTCCATAGTGTCCTTGTTTTTAGTTGTATAATAATATCCCATTGTGTAAATGAACCATATTTCTGCATCCATTCTTTGGTTAATGGACATCTGGGTTGTTTCTTATTTTTGACTATTACAAATAGAGCTTCTATGAACATAATGGAGAACATGTCCTTGTGGTATAGTGGAACAACCAATCCACAAACTTTCAACTCAAAATTTGTCCTATCTAAAAGAAATGCACGGCCAAAAACGGAACAGAGACTGAGGGAACTGCCAACTAATAGCCACCCCAACTTGAGACCCATTCCATGGTCAAGTATCAATCCCTGACAGTATTAATGATTCTTTATTAGGTTTGCAGATAGAAGCCTAGCATAACTGTTCTCTGAGAGGCTTCACCCAGCAGCTGGTTGAAACTCGTGGAAAGACCAAGAGCCATACAATGGAAGGAGCTAGGAAACTCTTTTATTTATTTATTTATTTATTTATTTATTTATCTTCATTCATTTATTTATTTATTTAAAATTTTTTTAAAATTTATTTTTTGTTAGATATTTTTTTCATTTACATTTCAAATGCTATCCTGAAGTCCCCTATACACTCCCCTCTCCCCCAACACTTCTAGGAAACTCTTATGAAAGAATTGCAAGAAGAGTTGAAGACCAAGAAGGGGAACTCCACAGAAAGTTCAACCAAGTCTACTAATCTTGACCTTTGCCAATTCTCAGAGGCTGAGTCACCAGCCCAATAGCATACATGGGCTGGACCTAAGCCTCCTGCATATATGTAGCAGATGTATACCTCAGTCTCCATGTGTGTTCCCCAATAAGTGGAATTGGGCTGTTCCTAAAGCTGCTGCCTGTCTATGGAATCCATTCCCCAACTGGGCTGCCTTATCTCACTTCAGTCATAGAGAATGCTCCTAATCCTGCAGAGACCAGATTTGCCAGGGTGGATGTCCCCAACCACTCAGAGGAAAAGAGAAGGAGAGATGAAGGGAGGAAATCTGAGAGGAGGAAATAGGGAGGGCGCAGTGATCTGGATGTAAATAAATAAATACAGACAGACAGACTGACAGAAAAAATGAAATGAGTCTTTTCATTTTCTATCCCAACACAGACTACTACTGGCCAAGAGAAAATAATTCAGTGAAAATATTTTCAAAATATGTAATTAATCAGCATTCATATTAATTTCCTTAACATTTATAGGATGTTTTGATTAAAAGAGCTAAAGAAACAAGCACGTATAATTTATGAAACCCAGATAAATGCCAAAGTACAAGAAAGAGGTTATTTTATAGTTCTGGTTACATAAGGGAAGAAGAATAGAAAACAGAAGAAGGAACATTTTATTAGCAATTAAATTTATCCCTTGTGCTTCAGTATTACCTGATCACAGTCTTAGATGTATTAATAATAACAATAAAGATATTTGATAAAAGTGGACATTTTATTGTCTGACAGCATTTCAAACACATAAAGTATAAAATCTACCATATATTATTTCTCTGAAATCACTGTATTTAATATGAGTTTATTTCCATTTATTATTCATATTTGAAGGAAACCTATGAAACATAAAAAAAAATTTTTTCCCATGCATAAAGACTGGCTGTTTGTAAAATTGTCGTTTCTCTTTTTTCTTTTTCTTTTTTTTGTACACATTTGTGGGAATATAATAGAGAAGTAAACATGGAGAGTTGGATCCAATTTTTAGAGGGAAATTTGTTATCTCTTCTAGAGAGGGATAAACAGTAAAATGAGTATTTCATATTATAAAAATATCTGAAAAAGGTAATGTATGATTTATACTTATATTTTAAGGAAAGTATAACTGACTTCTGTGATTAAAAGAATTTTCTTTTTTTAATTTATATTTTATTAGGTATTTTCCTCATTTACATTTTCAATGTTATCCCAAAAGTCCCCCATACCCGCCCCCCAATCCTCTACCCATCCACTTCCCCATTTTGGCCCTGGGGTTCCCCTGTACTGGGGCATATAAAGTTTGCAAGTCCAATGGGCCTCTTTTTGCAGTGATGGCCGACTAGGCCATCTTTTGATACATATGCAGCTAGAGAAAAGACCTCCGGGGTACTGCTTAGTTCATATTGTTGTTCCACAGATAGGGTTGCAGTTCCCTTTAGCTCCTTGGGTAATTTCTCTAGCTCCTCCATTGCTAGTGTATGCAATGGTGTCAGTGTTTGGAAGCTGATTATTGGATGGATCCCTGCATATGGCAATCACTAGATGATCCATCCTTTCGTCACAGCTCCAAATTTTGTCTCTGTAACTCCTTCCATGGGTGTTTTGTTCCAATTTCTAAGAAGGGGCAAAGTGTCCACACTTTGGTCTTCGTTCTTCTTGAATTTCATGCATTTGGCAAGTTGTATCTTATATCATGGGTATCCTAAGTTTCCCTGATGATTAAGGATGTTGAACATGTTTTCAGGTGCTTCTCAGCCATTCAGTATTCCTCAGGTGAGAATTCTTTGTTCAGCGCTAAGCCCCATTTTTAATGGGGTTATTTGATTTTCTGGAGTCCACCTTCTTAAGTTCTTTATATATATTGGATATTAGTTCCCTATCCGATTTGGGATAGGTAAAGATCCTTTCCCATTCTGTTAGTGGCCTTTTTGTCTTATTGACGGTGTCTTTTGCTTTGCAGAAGCTTTGCAATTTGATGAGGTCCCATTTATCAATTCTCGATCTTACAGCACAAGCCATTGCTGTTCTATTCAGGAATTTTTCCCCTGTACCCATATCTTCGAGGCTTTTCCCTACTTTCTCCTCTATAAGTTTCAGTGTCTCTGGTTTTATGTGGAGTTCCTTAATCCACTTAGATTTGACCTTAGTACAAGGAGATAGAAATGGGTCAATTCTCATTTTTCTATATGATAACCGCCAGTTGTGCCAGCACCATTTGTTGAAAATGCTGTCTTTTTTCCACTGGATGGTTTTAGCTCCCTTGTCAAAGATCAAGTGTCCATAGGTGGATGGGTTCATCTCTGGGTCTTCAATTCTGTTCCATTGGTCTACTTGTCTGTCACTATACCAATACCATGCAGTTTTTATCACAATTGCTCTGTAGTACAGCTTTAGGGCTGGCATGGTGATTCCACCAGAGGTTCTTTTATCCTTGACAAGAGTTTTTACTACCCTGAGTTTTTTGTTATTCCAGATGAATCTGCTGATTGCCCTTTCTAATTCGTTGAAGAATCGAGTTAGAATTTTGATGGGGATTGCATTGAATTTGTAGATTGCTTTTGGCAAGATAGCCATTTTTTACAATGTTGATCCTGCCAATCCATGAGCATGGGAGATCTTCCCATCTTCTGAGATCTTCTTTAATTTCTTTCTTCAGAGACTTGAAGTTCTTATCATACAGATCTTTCACTTCCTTAGTTAAACTCATGCCAAGGTATTTTATATTATTCGTGACTATTGAGAAGGGGGTAGTTTCCCTAATTTCTTTCTCAGCCTGTTTATCCTTTGTGTACAGAAAGGCCATTGACTTGTGTGAGTTAATTTTATATCCAGCTACTTCACCGAAGCTGTTTATCAGGCTTAGGAGTTCTCTGGTGGAATTTTTAGGGTCACTTATATATACTATCATATCATCTGCAAAAAGTGATATTTTGACTTCTTCCTTTCCAGTTTGTATCCCCTTGATTTCCTTTTGTTGTCAAATTGCTCTGGCTAGGACTTCAAGTACAATGTTGAATAGGTAGGGTGAGAGTGGACAGCCTTGTCTAGTCCCTGATTTTAGTGGGATTGCTTCCAGCTTCTCACCATTTACTTTGATGTTGGCTACTGGTTTACTGTAGATTGCTTTTATCATGTTTAGGTATGGGCCTTGAATTCCTGACCTTTCCAATAATTTTATCATGAATGGGTGTTGGATTTTGTCAAATGCTTTCTCAGCATTTAATGAGATGATCATGTGGTTTTTGTCTTTGAGTTTGTTTATATACTGGATTACGTTGATGGATTTCCATATATTGAACCATCCTTGCATCCCTGGGATGAAACCTACTTGGTCAGGATGATGATTGTTTTGATGTGTTCTTGGATTCGGTTAGCAAGAACTTTATTGAGGATTTTTGCATTGATATTCATAAGGGAAATTGGTCTGAAGTTCTCTATCTTTGTTGGGTCTTTTTGTGGTTTAGGTATCAGAGTAATTGTGGCTTCATAGAATGAGTTGGGTAGAGTACCTTCCATTTCTATTTTGTGGAATAGTTTGTGAAGAACTGGAATTAGGTCTTCTTTGAAGGTCTGATAGAACTCTGCACTAAACCCATCTGGTCCTGGGCTTTTTTTTTTGGTTGGGAGACTATTAATGACTGCTTCTATTTCTTTAGGCAATATAGAACTGTTTAGATCATTAACCTGATCTTGATAACACTCTTCTCAATGATAACTTGGTCAAGGAAGGAATAAAGAAAGAAATTAAGGACTTTTTGGAGTTTAATGAAAATGAAGCCACAACATACCCAAACTTATGGGATGCAGTGAAACCATTCCTAAGAGGAAAAGTCATAGCTCTGAGTGCCTCCAAAAAGAACCTAGAGAGAGCACACATTAGCAGCTTGACAACACACCTAAAAGCTCTAGAACAAAAGGAAGCAAATTCACCCAAGAGGAGTAGAAGGAAGGAAATAATCAAACTCAGGGGTGAAATCAACCAAGTGGGAACAAGAAGAACTATTCAAAGAATAAAACAATCAAGGAGCTGGTTCTTTGAGAAAATCAACAAGATAGATGAGCCCTTAACCAGACTCACTAGATGGCACAGGGAAAGCATCCTAATTAACAAAATCAGAAATGAAATGGGAGACATAACAACAGATCCTGAAGAAATCCAAAACACCATCAGATCCTTCTACAAAAGGCTATACTCAACAAAAGTGGAAAACCTGGATGAAATGGACAAGTTTCTAGACAGATACCAGGTACCAAAGCTAAATCAAGATCAGGTTAATGATCTAAAAGAATTTTCTAAGGAAACAGCTTAGATGAGCTGTTTCAAATGTTAGAATAAATAAGTAGTGGTTAGAGTTCAGCATTTATGAGATGAACTTTCTAAATTGCAGGGATATCAAGGATTCAAGATTTAATTCTACTCCTCATAGTGATTTCTCTAAATCCATCAGTCTACATATCACTCTGTTATTCATCCCCTTACAACATTTGAATTTCTTTAGGGCGAAATAGGGAGACATTATTTGCTTCAAATATGTACTTGTATAGAAAACCTATTTATTTCTCAATCTTTCATATAAACTCATTTTATCATGCTTTTTAAGGTATATAGTACTGATTGTCTATCCAGATTTTTTTTTTTCTGAACAAGACTATGTAAAAGCAGGAAATCAAGGAGTCAGGAAATTCTTTTACTAAGTGGAAAAATTTTACTGACATTTTTTCTGTGGTCCTCTAATTCATGCACAAAAATTTCCACCAAGTCTTTTCTAAAAAACATCTAGCTCAGAGATTAGAAGTTGAGAAATGTGGGCTTTAACTGTTCTTTTTTCATTAAATCGAATTGAATGTAAAGTTGGAGAACCTAGCAATCACCTTGTAGAGTTCAGAATAGAGTGTTGGCTCTTGTCTACAGGTATTTATAGTTACTTGACAAAAGGACAAATTTAGGTAATTTATATGATTAATGATAAGAATGTTATAATATGGTCAATCTAGTATGGAATAATATCCACATTATTGATTGTATATATTATCAGAATCCATCTGCATATCATGTAATATTCCCTGGAATTCCTAAGAAACACTCTGCAACAAGACCTCTGTGTATATGTTATGCCTCTTAGCTTGGTGATTTTATGAGACTCCTCACAGTGAGCACAGATGGCTCTCTGACTCTTTTGCCTGCTATTGGAACTGTTTTTCTATTTTGGGGTTGCCTTGTCCAGCCTGGATGTGAAGGCTTTCCCTCATTTCATTGTGTCTTCTTTTGTCCTGACTGGCTGTCATTTATTGGAGGCTTGCTAATTTCTAAAGGAAACTAGAAGCAGAGTGGATCTGGGTGAGAGAGAGTTGAGGGGATCTGTGAGGAGTGGAGGGAAGGTAAACTGTTGTCTTGATGTCCTATATGAGAAAAGAATATGTTTTCTATAAAAATAAATTAACTAACTTACACAGACAAAATAGAGAGAAAGAAAAAAGAAAGAAAACAAGAAGGTAAGACCCAAAATCTTCCTACTATAATAACATGAGGTTAGGTTTCTTTTCCTGTACAGCTGAGAAAACTCTATCCATATTAAAAATATTATGAAATGATGCTATAGGGAAATCTTTCTCTATTATACAAAGAAGACTGATTCAATGCTGAAGCCTCCTTTTCTATTCATGTGTACAACTTTGCCAGTTGTTCTATGAAGTCAATAAAATTCTTACAGAAGTGGCCTATTAAATACATTTTATTAAGTGTCATATCACAGTGTATTTTCTTCCAAATTCCACATCATATTTTTAGGATCACTTCCAAATAAACAGCTACACACAAATCCTATTTCAGGTGATCTATATGAACAAATCTTTTAAAATGTATTGCTGTAGGCTAAAATCAATCCTAGTATGTAAACTGGAGTCCAAGGAAAATTAGTGATATTTTTTTAAAAATGTTATATAGCTCTTCAGGTCAGCGCCAGCACCAACAAACCTTGGGCACAGAGTCTGCGGACACCCCTAAGGTCCCCACGGAACTCTCCATGGAATCTTAGGACCTCTGGTGAGTAGAACACAACTGCTGCTCCAATCCAATTGTTCGGGACCGGAGACAGCATTAATTAGGGAAGGAGAAAACCCAGCCTGAGCAGGGTCACAAGTCTCTTCCAGTCGTCACCAGAACCAGCACCTGGGCACCTTGGGCAAGGAGTCTGCGGACACCCCCAAGGTCCCCAGAGGACTCTCCATGGGATCTTAGGACCTCTGGTGACTGGAACACAACTTCTGCCAGGAGGCAGGTTCGAACACCAGATATCTAGGCACCTTCCCTGCAAGAGGAGACTTGCCTGCAGAGAGTACTCTCTCCACCGAAACTCAGGGGAGAGCTAGTCTCCCAGGTCTGCTGATAGAGGCTAACATAATCACCTGAGGAACAAGCTCTAACCAGAGACAACTATAACAACTATTCCAGAGATGACCAGATGATGAAAGGTGAACATAAGAATCTTATGAACAGAAACCAAGACCACAGACAATCATCAGTGCAGCACTCCCACCCAACCCAATCCTGGGCACCCCAACGCACCCAAAAAGATAGACCCAGATTTAAAAGATATTTCATGATGATGGTAGAGGACATCAAGAATGACTTTAATAACTCACTTAAAGAAATACAGGAGAACACTGCTCAACAGGTAGAAGACCTTAAAGAGGAAGCACAAAAATCCCTTAAAGAACTGCAGGAAAACATAACCAAACGGGTGATGGAATTGAATAAAACCATCCAAGACCTAAAAAAAGTAAGTAGATACAATAAAGAAAATCCAAAGTGAGGCAACATTGGAGATAGAAACCCTAGGAAAGAAATCTGGAACCATAGATGCAAGCATCACCAACAGAATACAAGAGAGGGAAGAGAGAATCTCAGGTGCAGAAGATTCCATAGAGAACATCGGAACAACAAACAATGAAAATAAAAAATGCAAAAAGATCCTAACTCAAAACATCCAGGAAATCCAGGACACAATGAGAAGACCAAACCTACAGATAATAGGAGTAGATAAGAATGAAGATTTTCAAATTAAAGGGCCCACAAATATCTTCAACAAAATGATAGAAGAAAACTTCCCAAACCTAAAGAAAGAGATGCCCATGAACATTCAAAAAGCCTACAGAACTCCAAATAGACTGGATCAGAACAGAAATTTCTCCCGAAACATAATAATCAGAACAACAAATGCACTAAATAAAAACAGAATATTAAAAGCAATAAGGGAAAAAGGTCAAGTAACATATAAAGGCAGGCCTATCAAAATTACACCAGACTTTTCACCAGAGACTATGAAAGCCAAAAGATCCTGGACAGATGTTATACAGACACTAAGAGAACATAAATGCCAGCCCAGGCTACTATACCCAGCCAAACTCTCAATTACCATAGATGGAGAAACCAAAGTATTCCACGACAAAACCAAATTCACACATTATCTTTCCACGAATCCAGCCCTTCAAAGGATAATAACAGAAAAAAACAAACAAACAAACAAACAAACAAACAAACAAACAAAAAACAATACAAGGACGGAAACCACTCCCTAGAAAAAGCAAGAAAGTAATCCTTCAACAAATGAAAAAGAAGACAGCCACAAGAACAGAATGCCAACTCTAACAACAAAAATAATAGGAAGCAATAATTACTTTTTCTTAATATCTCTTAATATCAATGGACTCAATTCCTCAATAAAAAGACAGAGACGAACAAACTGGCTATACAAAGAGGACCCAACATTTTGCTGCTTACAGGAAACCCATCTCAGGGAAAAAGACAGACACTACCTCAGAGTGAAAGGCTGGAAAAAAATTTTCCAAGCAAATGGTCTGAAGAAACAAGCTGGAGTAGTCATTCTAATATTGAGTAAAATTGACTTCCAACCCAAAGTTATTAAAAAATAAAAGGAGGGACACTTCATTCTCATCAAAGGCAAAATCCTTCAAGAGGATCTCTTAATTCTGAATATCTATGCTCCAAATGCAAGGGCAGCCACATTCATTATAGAAACTTTAGTAAAGCTCAAAGCACACATTGTACCTAACACATTAATAGTGGGAGACTTCAACACCCCACTTTGAACAATGGACAGGTCGTGGAAACAGAAAATAGACAGGGACACAGTAAAACTAATAGAAGTTATGAAACAAATGGACTTAACAGATATCTAATGAACATTTTATCCTAAAACCAAAGGATATACCTTCTTCTCAGCACCTCATAGTACCTTCTCCAAAATTGACCACATAATTGGTAACAAAACAGGCCTCAACAGATACAAAAATATTGAAATTGTCCCATGCATCCTATCAGACCTCCGTGGACTAAGGCTGATCTTCAATAACAACATAAATAATGGGAAGCCAACATTCACGTGGAAACTGAACAACACTCTTCTCGATGATACCTTGGGTAAGGAAGGAATAAAGAAAGAAATTAAAGACTTTTTAGAGTTTAATGAAAAAGAAGCCACAACATACCCAAACTTATGGGACACAATGAAAGCATTTCTAAGAGGGAAACTCATAGTTCTGAGTGCCTCTGTAGTGACTATTCCTGGTTGTCAACTTGACAATATTTGGAATGAACTACAATCCGGAATTGGAAGGCTCACCAGTGACCCTTATCTGGAGACTTGGAGATCCTTATCTGGATCTTGGTTTGAAGATCTTGAGCCATAGTGGCTATGGATTCCAGAAGATTGAATCTCTGAGTTTAAGGAACACACCTTTAATCTGGGCTAAACCTTCTACTGGAGACAATATAAGGACATTGGAAGAAGGGAGTCTAGCTCTTGCTCTTGCTCCTTCGCCTGCTTGCTGTGTGAGACTGAGTAACTGCTAGATCCTTGGACTTCCATTCACAGCTGCGACTGAACAATTGTTGGGAATTGGGCTGCCGGCTGTAAGTCATCAATAAATTCCTTTACTATCTAGAGACTATCCATAAGTTCTGTGACTCTAGAGAACCCTGACTAATACAGCCTCCATGAAAAAACTAGAGAGAGCACACACTAGCGGCTTGATGACACACCTAAAAGCTCTAGAACAAAAGGAAGCAAATTCAGCCAAGAGGGGTAGAAGACAGGAAATAATCAAACTCAGGGGCAAAATCAAGCAAGTGCAAACAAGAAGAACTATTAAAAGAATCAACCAAATGAGGAGCTCCTTCTTTGAGAAAAACAACAAGACAGATAAACCCTTAGCCAGACTCACTTGAGGGCACAGGGAAAGCATCCTAATTGACAAAATCAGAATTGAAAAATGAGACATAACAAGAGATCCTGAAATAATTCAAAACACCATCAGATCCTTCTATAAAAGGCTATATTCAGCAAAACTGGAAAACCTGGACGAAATGGACAAATTTCTAGATAGATACCAGGTACCAAAGTAAAATGAGGATCAACATAATGATCTAAACAGTCCCATATCTCCTAAAGAAAGAGAAGCAGTCATTAATAGTCTCCCAATCAAAAAAAGCCCAGGACCAGATGGGTTTAGTGCAGAGTTCTATCAGACCTTCAAAGAAGATCTAATTCCAGTTCTTCACAAAACGATTCAACAAAATAGAAGTAGAAGGTACTCTACCCAACTCATTCTATGAAGCCACAATTACTCTGTTACCTAAATCACAGAAAGATCCAACAAAGAGAGAGAACTTCAGACCAATTTCCCTTATGAATATCAATGCAAAAATACTCAATAAAATACTCGCTAACTGAATCCAAGAACACATTAAAGCAATCATCCATCCTGACCAAGTAGGTTTTATTCCAGGGATGCAGGGATGGTTTAATATACGGACATCCATCAATGTAATCCACTATATAAACAAACTTAAAGACAAAAACCACATGATCATCTCCTTAGATGCAGAGAAAGCATTTGACAAAATCCAACACCCATTCATGATAAAAGTCTTGGAAAAATCAGGAATTCAATTCCCATACCTAACTATGATAAAAGCAATCTACATCAAACCAGTAGCCAACATCAAAGTAAATGGTGAGAAGCTGGAAGTAATCCCACTAAAATCAGGGACTAGACAAGGCTGCCCACTTTCTCCCTACTTATTCAACATTTTACTTGAAGTTCTAGACAGAGCAATTCGACAACAAAAGGAGATCAAGGGGATACAAATTGGAAAAGAAGAAGTCAATATATCACTTTTTGCAGATGATATGATAGTATATATAAGTGACCCTAAAAAATTCAAACAAAGAACTCATGAGCCTGATAAACAGCTTTGGTGAAGTAGCTGGATATAAAATTAATTCAAACAAGTCAATGGCATTTCTCAACACAAAGAATAAACAGGCTGAGAAATAAATTAGGGAAACAACACCCTTCTCAATAGTCACAAATAATATAAAATACCTTGGCATGAGTTTAACTAAGGAAGTGAAAGATCTGTATGATAAGAACTTCAAGTCTCTGAAGAAAGAAATTAAAGAAGATCTCAGAAGATGGAAAGATCTCCCATGCTCATGGATTGGCAGGATCAACATTGTAAAAATAGCTATCTTTCCAAAAGCAATCTACAGATTCAATGCAATCCCCATCCAAATTCCAACTCAATTCTTCAAAGAATTAGAAAGAGCAATCTGCAAATTCATCTGGAATAACAAAAAACCACCCAGGATAGGAAAACTCTTCTGACAGATTAAAGTACCTCTGATGGATTCACCATGCCTGACCTAAAGCTGTACTACAGAACAATTGTGAGGAAAAATGCATGGTACTTGTATAGCTACAGGCAAGTAGACAAATGGAATAGAAGTGTAGACCCAGAAATGAACCCATACACCTATGGTTACTTGATCATTAACAAGGGAGCTAAAACCATCCAGTGGATTAAAAACAGCATTTTCAACAAATGGTGCTGGCACAACTGGTGGTTATCATGTAGAAGAATGCAAATTGATCCATTGCTATCTCCTTGTACTAAGATAAAATCTAAGTGGATCAAGGAACTCCACATAAAACCAGAGACACTGAAACTTATAGAGGAGAAAGTAGGGAAAAGCCTCGAAGATATGGGCACAGGGGGAAAATTCCTGAATAAAATAGGAATGGCTTGTGCTGTAAGGTCTAGTATTGACAAATGGGACCTCATAAAACTGCAAAGCTTCTGTAAGGCAAAAGACACCATCAATAAGACAAAAAGGCCACCAACAGATTGGGAAAGGATCTTTACCTATCCTAAATCAGATAGGGGACTAATATCCAATATATATATAAAGAACTCAAGAAGGTGGACTTCAGAAAATCAAATAACTCCATTAAAACATGGGGCTCAGAGCTAAACAAAGAATTCTCACCTGAGGAATACCGAATGGCTGAGAAGCACCTGAAAAAATGTTGAGCATCCTTAATCATCAGGGAAATGCAAATATAAACAACCCTGAGATTCCATCTCACACCAGTCAGAATGGCTAAGATTAAAAATTCAGGTGACAGCAGATGCTGGCAAGGATGTGGAGAAAGAGGAACACTCCTCCATTGTTGGTGGGATTGCAAGCCTGTACAACCACTCTGGTTATAAGTCTGGTGGTTCCTCAGAAAATTGGACATAGTACTACTGGAGGATACAGCAATACCTCTCCTGGGCATATATCCCGAAGATGTTCCAACTGATAAGAAAGACACATGCTCCACTATGTTCATAGCAGCTTTATTTATAATAGCCAGAAGCTGGAAAGAACCCAGATGCCCCTCAACTGAGGAATGGATACAGAAAATATGGTACATTTACACAATAGAATACTACTCAGCTAATAAAAATAATGAATTTATGAAATTCCTAGACAAATGGATGGACCTGGAAGGCATCATCCTGAGTGAGGTTACCCAATCACAAAGGAACTCACAAAATATGTACTCACTGATAAGTGGATATTAGCCCAGAAACTTAGAATACCCAAGATATAAGATACAATTTGGGAAACACATGAAACTCAAGAATAACAAAGACCAAAATGTGGACACTTTGCCCCTTCTTAGAATTGGGAACAAAACACCCATGGAAGGAGTTACAGAGACAAAGTTTTGAGCTCAGACGAAAGGATGGACCATCGAGAGACTGCCATATCCAGGGATCCACCCCATAATCAGCCTCCAAACGCTGACACCATTGCATACACTAGCAAGATTTTATCGAAAGGACCCACATGTAGCTGTCTCTTGTGAGACTATGCCGGGGCCTAGCAAACACAGAAGTGGATGCTCACAGTCAGCTAATGGATTACAGGGCCCCAATGAAGGCTCTAGAGAAAGTACCCAAGGAGCTAAAGGGAACTGCAACCCTATAGGTGGAACAACATTATGAACTAACCAGTACCCCAGAGCTCTTGACTCTAGCTGCATATGTATCAAAAGATGGCCTAGTCGGCCATCACTGGAAAGAGAGGCCCATTGGTCATGCAAACTTTATATGCCCCAGTACAGGGGAACATCAGGGCAAAAAAGTGAGAGTGGGTGTATAGGTGAGTGGGGGGCAGGGTATTGGGGACTTTTGGGATAGTATTGAAAATGAAAATGAGGAAGATACCTAATAAAATATTTAATAAAGAAAAAAAGTAACAAAAATGCTATAGAAATGGCATCACCCATGAAGAAAACCATGATCTGTATTCAAATGCCAAAGAATGTAGAGATCATATTTGTGTGAGAACGTTACTTGTGTATGTAGGGCAACTATGGGGCATGATAATTGAAAGAAGAGATTAAGACCAAATATGTCTTTGTAAAGATGACCAAACAATCAATTTTCAGTGAATTACACAGCATTTATTAAGATATGTGACCGAAGATAAACAAAAATTTGACCCAGTGTTAAGAAATGAGTCATGTATATATGTATCTACATTTCATATATATATATATATATATATATATATATACATATATATATATATATATACACACACACATCTGTATGTATATAGGTGTGTGAACACATATACATATGAATAAATGCATATACACACATATATTTATATGTACATGTATATTTGTGTGTGTGTATATTTGTGTGTGCGTATGTGTGTGTGTGTGTGTGTATGCACAATTATAAACAAAAAAATTGTAAAAGTTTTACTGGAAAGAAAATAGTATTTAAACCTAATATCAGAAAAATAAGTTTAGGGGGATGCTGACAAGCATGATATTCTGATACATTAACATAGAGATAATACTACCTTATCTAAAGTAACAAGAAAGCAAAATAAACATTATGAGGATTTTTTTTCTTTTGGGGTTGGCCTGTGGCTCTCATGTCCGGTTCGAGCCTGGGAGGCATCTTGGAACTGGAAGAGAAGAGGGAATCTAGGAGGGTTGAGAAATAATGGAACCAAGACAAGCTAGTCTGCTCAAGGTTCAAATTTTTAATGGTGGACATGCTTTATAAAGGAGAGGGGAAGCCCATTCCTGCCAAATCATCCTTGGAGCCCAGCTGTAGGTTACCATGTGTAGTCCTGGAATAGCTAGGCCGACTCCCAGCAGGTATCAGCAGCAGCAGTGGCTGAACAATAGAATGATCCAGGGAGGCAGGCTCCACCCTAGGTGATCTCCTTAGTGTAAGCAAAGTCAAGGTCTGGCTGAGCCTGCTTCAAGCTTGTGGGAGGCTACATTTTTCTTTTCCTTTTTGTATTGGTTATTTAGTTTATTTAAGTTGCAAATGTTATCCCCCTTCCAGGTTTCCCCTCCACAAAACCCCTGTCCCATCCCCTTCTTCCTTGATTCTATGACAGTACTCTCCCACTCATCTACCCACACCTGTCTCACCACCCTAGCATCCCCTTATGCTGGGGCCTCGAGCCTTTACAGGACTAAGGGGCTCTGTCCTCTTGATGCCAGATAAGGCCATCCTCTACTACATTTGCAGCTTGCTCCCTCCATGTGTACTCTTTGGTTGAATGGTTCCCCATGGGAGCTCTGGGGGGGTCTGGGGGGTTGATATTGTTTTTCTTACTATGGGATTCCAAACCCCTTCAGCTCCTTCAGTTCTTTCTCTAACTCCTCACTGGAGTCCCAGTGCTCAAGTCCAATTGTTGGATGCAAGCATTTGCATCTATATTGCTAAGGCTCTGGCAGAGCATCCCAGGAGACATCCATATTAGGCTCTTGTCAGCAAGCACTTCTTGGCATCAGCAATAGTGTCTGGGTTTGGTGTCTGTATATGGGATGGAATCCCAGGAGGGGCAGTCTCTGGATGACCTTTCCTTCATTCTCTGTTCCATTCTCTGTCTCTGCATTTCCTTTAGACAGAAACAATTCTGAATTAAAAATTTTGAGATGGGTAGGTGGTCCCATCCCTCAAACAGGAGGTAGTGCCTAACCTCTGGATATGGCCTTTATAGGTTCTCTTTCCCCTTTGTTGGCTATTTTAGTTAATGTCATCCCCACTGAGTCATGGGAGCCTCTTGTTCTCTTGGCATCTGAGACTTTCTGGTGTCTACCCTCATTTCCCCATTCCCTTGCTGCTACACACCTCTATCCAATTCCCAGACCATCTGTACATCTACCCCATCTCCTCCCAACCTGATCCTGCCCCATTTTTCTCCTCCCCTTTCTTTCTCCCTCCCAAGTCCCTCCCTTCCTGTGCCTCCTGTGATTAGTGATTATTTTGTTCTCCCTTCAAAGTAGGACTGAAACATCCATACTGTCTTCCTTCTTCTTGAGCTTCATATGGTCTGTGAGTTGTATCATGGGTATTCCAAAGTTTTTCCTAATATCCATTTATCAGTGAGTACATACCATTTGTGTTCTTTTGTGACTGGGTTACCTCACTCAGGATGACATTTTAGAGTTCCATGTATTTGCCTTCAAATTTTATGAAGTCATTGTTTTTAATATCTGAGTAGCACTTCATTGTGTAAGTATACCACATTTTCTGTATCCATTCCTCTGTTGAGGGACATCTGGTTTGGTCCCAGCTTCTGGCAATGGAAGAGTTTGATGATTGCTAGACCTTTGTTACTATAGAAAGCATTAAATATAGCTAGTTTCTCACCTTTTTTGCTTAAATAACATTAAAATGAAGGCTCCTTCTAATAAAAATCGAGCATCTCATTAGGAACATATTGTCCAAAGAACAAAATGCAGTTTTAGAAATGACAATCATTAGCAATTCTACTTCCAAATTCTTGGAAAAACATGTTTTGTAATCAGTGATTAGTAAACTGAAATGGCCATGCATACAAACTCACTTGGTTAGTTGTCCCAGTATTAACATAGATGGTGATATGCCAATAACATTGCTACTATGAAAGGAAACTCAGTGACTCCCGAATGCATGTTCAAGTTGCATTCATTTGTAAAGAACTTTTCTACTATTTTTACTTTGTCTTATAAATCAATGCATTACTAAATTTCACTGAAGACAATTCCTTTGTCCTATAAGAGTCCTTTACCTGTTTCTGCAGTGTAGTCAAGAAATGGCAATGAATTTTAAGTCACTTTACTAAGTACTTAGTAAAAATCTACATAATGCTAATAACAGAGTGATATATAAAAAACAAACAAAATAGGACAAGAATAATGAGAAACAGATTTCCTTTGATTGAAAGTGTTACCAATTTAGGTGGGTTGGCTGACCAGAAGGCTTTAGAAATCTGCTGTCTCTACCTATCTGCCTCGTTTAGGATTACAAATATATACTATCACACTCTGCATTTTCAAATGAATGCTGTGAGCCAAAACTTTGTGCTTGTTTGCTGAGCAAGTCATGTACTGAGACACCCTGATGTAATCCTTGGTATATAATTTGATTATATAAATAAGATAATAAAACCTGTTATAGAGGTGTGAAAATTGGAATTGTTGTGAGAAAAAATATAGCAAAATTTAAAGGCAAGCATCAACCTGATCCTAAGAACAAATATAAGAAGTCAGCAAATTGAAGACTAAGATAACTATTTCTGAATGGGAATACATGGAAATTAAGAGAAAGGCAGGAAAGTATTAATTATAAAGTCCATAACTAATTAATTTCTGACTTAACAAATAGTAATAGAGAAGTCCTGAATACAACCACAGAATGATAATGTCAAAGAGGTCATCATTGTGCTTTAGAATATACTGGCTCAGCAGAGGAACCAGAGAAAACACTAGTGATGCTGTGACCTGGAATGATCTAGCGACATGTGGGCAGAATGAAGATGCTGATGCTTGAGGACAACACTTTATTATCCATTTATGTTCTTGCAGTTTCAGGGCATCTACTGCATATAAGATAATAATGTTTGCAGAAACCATGGAGATATAGGCACAGAAATAGTTTTTGTGACAGAGACAACTGCTCACTAATATTTAAACTGCAGGTCAATATCCCATCTGTTAAGACATTGATAAAATGTCTTAAGATCACTTTATGTTGACATTATTCACATTGTAAAGGAAATTTTAAGAAAGTAATTCTTTTCATTATAAATTTTTGTTATTTGTTACACTATGGAGGGCTTCTCTTCCCCCAAACCTTTGAATGATTAAAGTGATGAACTCTTATAGGGAACAGTCTCTGTTAGCATCTATAATTACTTTTATTTAATTAATTTTATTGTTGTATAGTTCTATCAGCTTCCATTCTGCTTTATACAATGTAATTAAAGGACTGTAACATAAATATATGGGATTTTAAGATGTTTGTTAAGTCAAGCCAATTAAGGTAAACTTTTTATAAAAATCCATTATTCTTGGAAGTTCCCTCTGTGTACAAAGAAATATGATCATATATACCCTTACCTCCTTCTTCCAACTCCCCTATATTCCTTCAGAACAAACACCATCCATTTCATTTCTCTTGTTTGGTCCATTTATGAGAGTATTTTTTATTATTTTTGAAAAATTCAAAAGTATACATGGACTATTTATATCACATTCATCCCCAACTATACCCAGATCTCCCCTCCATCATCATAATCACCCTACTTTATGTCTCCCCATTTAGCTTAGAATTTACAATGATGCCCATATACACATGAATGTGGGTCCATCCAATGAAACATAATCAAACTGCTAGGGGCCACTCGCTCAGAGAAAGCTGACTGTCTTTCCTCTCCAAGCCTACAGCTGTTCATATCTTCTTGCTTGAGGGTAAGAACTCATAAACTGTTCCTGTTCAATGGTAGTGTTGTTAGTGGCAAATCTCATGCAAGCACTGTTGTTATGACTTGACAAATATAGAGATTGTTGTTTGTTTTGTTTTGTTTCGTTTTAGTTTTGATGTCCAGGAAACACTATTTCTTTCTACCTACTTCTGGTATTGACATTCTTCATTCTCCTTTTCTGAAAGGGTTCCTGAGGGATTGGATAGAGTATCATATAGGATATAGGTGTTCAATTTATAGAAGTTCATTCAATAAATTTTGCTGTTTCTCAGATAAGTCTCTGAGCAGTTAAGCCTTTAATTTGGTTAAACATATCCATAATATCTACTTTTTGATCAATATAATGTTACATGTTAAGTGCTCTTAACTACATATGAAAATTTTTCATAGCATGTTATATAATATAGCTGCTGATAAGTATGTTTATATCAGTATTGAGGGAGAAGTTTTGAAAGGAATTTTTAAATTCCGGATTTTCTCACAAACCTTTTTTTCCCTTCACAAATATACTTTATTTTGCCTCAAACCTAATATATTGAAGATCCTCTATCTCCATCATCTGTCTCTGATAATTATTTTCTATTTGCATAACAATATTAATTTGTATTTCACCTGCCACTATAAATCTTTCCTTCAGGAAAGGTTTCTTGATACTAAATTAGAATTTAAAGAATACAAACAGTTTTCCCACAGAGGTATAGAGAGCTCTTTCAGACTATAATTGATTTGATCAGATATTTCACTTATGTATTGATAGAATTGTTCTAAATTATTTAGCTAGAGTTGATTAAACATGTGATATTATTTTTAAATATTTCTATCTTTTTTTTTTTTTACTTTTGTCAGAATTGCGATCAATACCCTCTTAGCATGTAGCTGCTAAATTCAGTATCTCAATTTTAACCAGGAAATATATCAGAAATACTATATCTGGACATTAAAGTTTACATTATCAGACAAAGTAATACATATAAAATTTTGTATATTTTAAAACAAATCTATGATAAACTGTGATATCAATACAGTTTATATGGCAATAACATGTCACATGAAAAAGAAACTTTTTCAGCTGCATGTAAAAATACTTACCCTTTGCCCTTAAATTAAACATTGGCATGCCCTAATAGAAGGTTTAATAACTAGAAATGCATGTAGGTAACAGAAATATAATATTAAAGTGTCTTCTTCCAGTAAGGTGAATATGCTAGTGAATCATTCCTTTCCTAACTTTTTATTATGAGGGTCTAGCAGAAGATGTGCAAGAAAGCATGAATTTGGTGGTATACTTTTCCTCTAAGAGATGAAGAGATGACAGCCAGACTTCATAAAAAAAAAAAAAAAAAAAAAAAAAAAGAAAAAAAGAAAAAAAAACTGAAAATGAGGTCGGAGTCCAACAGGATGAGTTTAGGAACAGATTTTTCATCATAACATTACGTGAACTCAGTGGCCAACAAGCTCATGTGAGACTCAGTATGGATAATTGTGAATTGACTTTCACATACAGAATAATGAGATATTCAACAATCCCCCAATTATATATTAACAGGCAGTGTAGCTGAGAAGAAGCTCAGTACACTCACAAAAGCCACACTTCTGTTTGCTTGTTTTTTTTGTTTTAGATAAATATTTTAGACAAGGCAATAGAAAATATCTAGCATCAGAAGTCAGATACATGGGTGAAGACACCTACTGATAAATATGGACTCAGCAACAGTGACACTGAGCCACCATAGCTTCCAGCCAAATATCATGCCACTGTAAATACAAATCAAACCATTTGGCTGTATTCTGTGTGAATTTAGCACAGACTGAGAAAATTAACTGAATTCTTAGGGCCCCCAATGGAGAAGCTAGAGAAAGCACCCAAGGAGTTAAAGGGATCTGCAACCCTATAGGTGGAACAACAATATGAACTAACCAGTACCCCCCAGAGCTCGTGTCTCTAGCTGCATATGTATCAGAAGATGGCCTAGTCGGACATCATTGGAAATAGAGTCCCATTGGTCATGCAAACTTTACATGCCCCAGTACAGGGGGATGCCAGGGCCAAGAAGTGGGAGTGGGTGGGTAGGGGAGTGGGTGGGGGAGCGTGTGGGCGACTTTTGGGATAGCATTGGAAATGTAAATGAAATGAATACCTAATTTAAAAAGAAAAAAGAAAAAAAAAACCCTTCTAAATTGAGTTACACAGTATGAAGCACTGAAAGCCAGTTTCTATCAGTAAAGATAGAAATACAGAGAAAATTTCCTTCAATGTACAAGCAAATTGATCAAGTAGTCACATTTTGCCATTCCCATTTAATCTTAAACATGAGGTACGAGCACAGTGGCATATATATTAATATTGTGGCATATTCACTTATTGTAATGATGTTTATGGCAATACTAGTATGTGATTCATTCTTCTTGATTCATTTATTGATTTCAGCTAAGTTGCATTCTAGTATAAACAACATAACTATATAAATACCTAAATTTCCCCAAAAACTGTGTTTATCAAATCAGCTAAATTCAACTAATTTATAAATCAAACAACACATTTCATCTCTCCAAACTGTATGTCAATTATGGTCCAATAACTCCACCTTCCTTGACTTGAACTCATCCTTGTAGAAGTTCTTTGCATCTTGTCATTTTCCTTCATATACTATGTTATTTATGTGCTTGAACAATAAGTCTTAACACGCTTTACAGAACACACACACACACACACACACACACACACACACACACACACACACACACACATGTTTTTCTCTTGTGGACATCTCTATCTCTATTCTTATTGCCAACATGTGTGTTAAGACATTTTGAAGATTAAAGTTTGTAATAAATATTGGGTAGTAGTATATTGAGAAGTAATGAAGGGGTTTTTGTTTTTGTTTTTGTTTTGTTGTTATTGGTTTGTTTTGTCTGGCATAGTGAAATGTTTATGTCATTTATTCTGTCATTTTCAACACAAACATAACCTTCCAGTTGGTCATTTCAAATCCCAAAACAACCATTTTATTTTTTACTAAGTACATGATTGGGGACATCTTTTTCCCATTTATATAAACTACAATATGAAACAACTGCTTTAGTAGATTGAATGAATGAATAAAGAGATATACTAAATGAAGACAAACAATTAGTCATTTTTTTTGTAAGACATATTTTCAAATTAATGTTGATGGATAATCTTGTCCTTAATATTTTATTTTTATTTAGTACCAGTATTTAAATAAGAAATTACTAATTGTTTTATGTTGCCCATTATATTTAAGTGACACTATTGCTGAAGACAATAAATTCTGATTATGTGGCATATAAAAATCAAACTTGACCTGACATAATGTTTCCTATTTGTTGCCTTGATTTCATGGTGCTAGAAATTTCTATGAAGGCTGCTGGGGAAGAAAAGATATGCAATAGTGGACATTGTAATCAACAAAGTAACTCATACTTACTCATTGACTAGAAGCCTTGCCTTTATGTAGATAACTAACTTCTTTTCAGGCTGCCGTGAGGCATGCCTCGTAGAAGGAAATGTATGCATGGTATCATGAACTTAGCCAAACACCCATGGTCAAATAAGTCACTGGTCATAGTCAAAAAAAACTATAATTGTTGCTTTGGTAGATGGACGTGTGGTCAAACATCCTAAATAATATTTGTCCATATAGCTACATATAAATTCTTTGTTCAAATGTGTTCAAAGAAGCTCATCTTTTCCAGTGGGCTATAGTTAGTGGAGAAGCTCCTAACTAGCTGAGGTATTAAGAGTATATGGCTGTTGAATGCTTAAACCTATATCAACCCCTTCCACATAAAGTTTCAACTAACATAATGGAAGAGAGAGACAGAGAGACTGAAAGAACCACAGGACAGGGAGGAGTGCTGTAAAAGTGTCTTTTAAATATGACAAAGTAATTGCACTCATGAGTTCATAACATCTCCAGTTCCCTATGCGAGAAATGTACATTGTCATTTTGGTTTCATTCCTGAATGGATGGGTGGACAGATCATGAGGTCTTACCACTAGTAAAGAATCTAGAAGTTGATGGCTAGAATAAGAGGTATCAATTTTGTTTGTTTTTGTTTGTTTGTTTGTTTGTTTGTTTTTCTTTTTGTTTCTTTGTTTTTAATGTGGTTGCTCATAGAATACTCCAAAGGATTGGTCTGCCTCCATGGTTATGATTGAAGCACCAACTGGAAGTCAGTGGGTTATAAAGAATAAGGAGACCCTTTAAGATCATGTGGTAAGGAGTAGCAGTAGGGTAACAGGAGAGATGAGAGGCTAAACTGGATAAGATATATGACATAACTAACAAATATTTCAAAGAACAAAGAAAATGCTTTTGAAGAAGCATTTTCATATTTCAACAGACACTAAAAAGCATGCAAACATTTCCTTTTTCATTTCTGTGCTAAAATGTACATAAAATTGTCTTCTTCATAGGCTTTAAATCCATAGAAATGAGGAAGATATTAGAAAAAGCAATGACCTGATTATAAAGAAAATTTTAGGGTATTTTTTTTGGTATTTATTTCATTTACATTTCCAATGCTATCCCAAAAGTCCCCCACACGCTCCCACACCCACTCCCCTTCCCACCCACTCCCACTTCTTGGCTCTGGCACTCCCCTGTACTGAGGCATATAAAGTTTGCACAACCAATGGGCCACTCTTTTCACTGATGGCCGACTAGGCCATCTTCTGATACATATGCAGCTAGAGACACGAGCTCTGGGGAGTACTGAGTAGTTCATATTGTTGTTCCACCTATAGGGTTGCAGTTCCCTTTAGCTCCTTGGTTACTTTCTCTAGCTCCTCCATTGGGGGCCCAGTAGTCCATCCAATAGCTGACTGTGAGCATCCACTTCTGTGTTTACTAGGCCCTGTATAGTCTCATAAGAGACAGCTATATCTGGGTCCTTTCAGCAAAATCATGCTAGTGTATGCAATGGTATCAGCGTTTGGAAGCTGATTATGGGATGGATCCCCAGATATGGCAGTCTCTAGATAGTCCATTCTTTTGCCTGAGCTCCAAACTGTATCTCTGTAACACCTTCTATGGGTGTTTTGTTCCCAATTCTAAGAAGGGGCAAAGTGTCCACACTTTGGTCTTTGTTCCTCTTGAGTTTCATGTGTTTTGCAAATTGTATCTTATATCTTGGGTATTCTAAGTTTCTGGGCTAATATTAACTTATCAGTGAGTACATATTTTATGTGTTCTTTTGTGATTGGGTTACATCACTCAGGATGATGCCTTCCAGGTCCATCCATTTGCCTAGGAATTTCATAAATTCATTCTTTTTAACAATTGAGTAGTACTCCATTGTGTAAATGAACCACATTTTCTGTATCCATTCCTCTATTGAGGGGCATCTGAGTTCTTTCCAGCTTCTGGCTATTATAAATAAGGCTGCTATGACCAGAGTGGAGCATGTATCCTTCTTACCAGTTGGAACATCTTCTGGGAGGAGAGGTATTGCGGGATCCTCCGTAGTACTTTGTCCAATTTTCTGAGGAACCACCAGATTGATTTCCAGAGTGGTTGTACAAGTTTGCAATCCCACCAACAATGGAGGAGTGTTCCTTTTTTTCCACATCCTGGCCAGCATCTGCTGTCACCTGAATTTTTAATCTTAGCCATTCTGACTGGTGTGAGGTATAATCTTAGGGTTGTTTTGATTTGCATTTCTCTGATGATTAAGGATGCTGAACATTTTTTCAGGTGCTTCTCAGCCATTAGGTATTCCTTAGGTGAGAATTCTTTGTTTAGCTCTGAGCCCCATTTTTTAATGTGGTTATTTGATTTTCTGGAGTCCACCATCTTTAGTTCTTTATATATATTGGATATTAGTCCCCTATCTGATTTAGGATAGGTAAAGATACTTTCCCTATCTGTTGGTGGCCTTTCTGTCTTTTTGATGGTGTCTTTTGCCTTACAGAAGCTTTGCAATTTTATGAGGTCCCATTTGTGGATTCTCGATCTTATAGCACAAGCCATTGCTCTTCTATTCAGGAATTTTTCCCCTGTACCCATATCTTCGAGGCTTTTCCCTACTTTCTCCTCTAGAAGTTTCAGTGTTTCTGGTTTTATGTGGAGTTCCTTAATCCACTTAGATTTGACCTTAGTACAAGGAGATAGGAATAGATCAATTCGTATTTTTCTACATGATAACTGCCAGTTGTGTCAGCACCATTTTTTGAAATTGCTGTTTTTTTTCCGCTGGATGGTTTTTGCTCCCTTGTCAAAGATCAAGTGACCATAGGTGTGTGGGTTCATTTCTGGGTCTTCAATTCTATTCCATTGGTCTACTCGTCTGTTGCTATACCAGTACCATGTAGTTTTTTATCACAATTGCTCTGTAGTACAGCTTTAGGTCAGGCATGGTGGTTCCACCAGAGGTTCTTTTATCCTTGAGAAGAGTTTTTGCTATCCTAGGTTTTCTGTTATTCCAGATAAATTTGCAGATTGCCCTTTCTAATTCATTGAAGAATTGAATTGAAATTTTGATGGGGATTGGATTGACTCTGTAGATTGCTTTTGGCAAGATAGCCATTTTAACTATATTGATCTGGCCAATCCATGAGCATGGGAGATTTATCCATCTTCTGAGATCTTCTTTAATTTCTTTCTTCAGAGACTTGAAGTTCTTATCATATAGATCTTTTACTTCCTTAGTTAGAGTCATGCCAAGGTATTTTATATTATTTGTGACTTTTGAGAAGGGTGTTGTTTCCCTAATTTCTTTCTCAGCCTGTTTATCCTTTGTATACAGAAATGCCATTGACTTGTTTGAGTTAATTTTATATCCAGCTACTTCATTGAAGCTGTTTATCAGGCTTATGAGTTCTCTGGTGGAATTTTTAGGGTCACTTATACATACTATCATATCATCTGCAAAAATTGATATTTTGACTTCTTCCTTTCCAATATGTATCCCCTTGATCTCCTTTTGTTGTCAAATTGCTCTGGCTAGGACTTCAAGTACAATGTTGAATAGGTAGGGAGAAAGTGGGCAGCCTTGTCTAGTCCCTGATTTTAGTTGAATTGCTTCCAGTTTCTCATGATTTACTTTGGTGTTGGCTACTGGTTTGATGTAGATTGCTTTTATCATGGTTAGGTATGGGCCTTGAATCCCCGATCTTTCCAAGACCTTTATCTTGAATGGGTGTTGGATTTTGTCAAATGCTTTCTCTGCATGTAATGAGATGATCATGTGGCTTTTGTCTTTGAGTTTGTTTATATAGTGGATTATGTTGACAGATTTCCATATATTGAACCATTCCTGCATCCCTGGGATGAAACCTACTTGGTCAGAATGGTTGATTTTATTGATGTGTTCTTGGATTCAGTTAGTGAGAACTTTATTGAGGATTTTTGCATCGATATTCATAAGGGAAATTGGTCTGAAGTACTCTATCTTTTGGTTCTTTTTGTGGCTTAGATATCAGAGTAATTGTGGCTTCATAGAATCACTTGCGTAGATAATCTTCTGCTTCTATTTTGTGGAATAGTTTGTGAAGAATGGGAATTAGATCTTCTTTGAAGGTCTGTTAGAACTCTGTACTAAACCCATCTGGTCCTTGGCTTTTTTTGGTTGGGAGACTATTAATGACTGCTTCTATTTATTTAGGGGATATAGGACTGTTTAGATCTTTAACCTGATCTTGATTTAACTTTGGTACCTGGTATCTGTCTAGAAACTTGTCCATTTCATCCAGGTTCTCCAGTTTTATTGAGTATAACCTTTTATAGAAGGATCTGATGGTGTTTTGGATTTCTTCAGGATCTGTTGTTATGTCTCCCTTTTCATTTCTGATTTTGTTAATTAGGATGCTTTCCCTGTGCCCTCTAGTGAGTCTGGCTAAGGACTTATCTATCTTGTTGATTTTCTCAAAGAACCAGCTCCTTGATTGGTTTATTCTTTGAATAGTTCTTCTTGTTTCCACTTGGTTGATTTCACCCCTGAGTTTGATTATTTCCTTCCTTCTACTCCTCTTGGGTGAATTTGCTTCCTTTTGTTCTAGAGCTTTGTCAAGCTGCTAGTGTGTGCTCTCTCTAGTTTCTTTTTGGAGGCACCCAGAGTAATGAGTTTTTCTCTTAGAAATGTTTTCATTGTGTCCCATAAGTTTGGGTATGTTTTGGCTTCATTTTCATTAAACTCTAAAAAGTCTTTAATTTCTTTCTTTTTTCCTTCCTTGACCAAGTTATCTTTGAGAAGAGTGTTGTTCAGTTCCCATGTGGATGTTGGCTTTCTATTGTTTATGTTGTTACAAAGATCAGCCTTAATCCATGGTGATCTTATAGGATGCATGGGACAATTTCAATATTTTTGTATCTGTTGAGGCCTGTTTTCAAACCAAGTATATGGTCAATTTTGGAGAAGGTACCATGAGGTGCTGAGAAGAAGGTATAACCTTTTGTTTTAGGATAAAATGTTCTGTAGATATCTGTTAGATCCATTTGTTTCATAACTTTTGTTAGTTTCACTGTGTCCCTGTTTAGTTTCTGCTTCCATGATCTGTCCATTGCTGAAAGTGTTATGTTGAACTCTCCCACTATTATTGTGTGAGGTGCAATGTGTGCTTTGAGCTTTACTAAAGTTTCTTTAATGAATGTGGCTGCCCTTGTATTTGGAGCATATATGTTCAGAATTGAGAGTTCCTTTTGGAAGATTTTACCTTTGATGAGTATTCAGTGTCCCTTCTTGTCTGTTTTGATGACTTTGGGTTGGAAGTCGATTTTATTAGATATTAGAATGGCTACTCCAGCCTGTTTCTTCAGACCATTTGCTTGGAAAATTGTTTTCCAGCTTTTCATTCTGTGGTAGTGTCTGTCTTTTTCCCTGTGATGGGTTTCCTGTAAACAGAAAAATGTTGGGTCCTGTTTGTGTAGCCAGTCTGTTAGTCTATGTCTTTTTATTGGGGAGTTGAGTCCATTGGTGTTAAGAGATATTAAGGAAAAGTAATTGTTGCTTCCTATTATTTTATTTCTTTTGTTAAAGTTGGAATTCTGTTCTTGTGGCTGTCTTCTTTTAGTTTAGTTGAAGGATCATTTTCTTGTTTTTTCTAGGACATAGTTTCCGTCCTTTTTTTTTTTTTTTTTTTGTTTTGTTTTTGTTTTTTTTTGTTTTGTTTTGTTTTGTTTTTTTGTTTGTTTGTTTTTGTTTTTGTTTTTGTTTTTTTTTTTCTGTTATTATCCTTTGAAGGGCTGGATTCCTGGAAAGATAATATGTGAATTTGGTTAGGTCGTGGAATACTTTGGTTTCTCCATCTACAGTAATTGAAAGTTTGGCTGGGAAGAGTAGCCTGTGCTGGCACTTGTGTTCTCTTAGTGTCTGTATAACATCTGTCCAGAATCTTCTTGTTTTCATAGTCTCTGGTGAAAAATCTGGTGTAATTCTGATAGGCTTGCCTTTATATGTTACTTGACCATTTTCCCTTACTGCTTTTAATATTCTATCTTCATTTACTGCATTTGTTGTTTTGATTATTATGTGTCTGGAGGAATTTCTTTTCTGGTCTAGTCTATATGGAGTTCTGTAGGCTTCTTTTATGTTCATGGGCAGATTTCTTTAGGTTTGGGAAGTTTTCTTCTATAATTTTGTTGAAGATATTTGCTGGTCCTTTGAGATGAAAATCTTCATTCTCATCTACTCCTATTATCTGTAGGTTTGGTCTTCTCATTGTGTCCTGGATTTCCTGGATGTTTTGAGTTAGGATCTTTTTGTATTTTGTATTTTCTTAGATTGTTGTGCAGATGTTCTCTATGGAATCTTCTGCACCTGAGATTCTCTCTTCCATCTCTTGTATTCTGTTGCTGATGCTCACATCTATGGCTCCAGATTTCTTTCCTAGGGTTTCTATCTCCAGCGTTGCCTCACTTTGGTTTTTCTTTAATGTGTCTACTTCCCCTTTTAGGTCTGGTATGGTTTTGTTCATTTCCATCATCAGTTTGGATATGTTTTCTTGTTTTTCTATAAGGACTTGCAAGTCTTTAGCAGTATTCTCCTGTATTTCTTTAAGTGAGTTATTTATTAAAGAACTTCTTGATGTCTTCTACCATCATCATGAGATATGCCTTTAAATCTGGGTCTAGGTTTTCGGGTTTGTTGGGGTGCCCTGGACTCGCTGAGGTGGGAGTACTGGGTTCTGATGATGGTGAATGGTCTTGGTTTTTGTTAGTAAGATTCTTATGTCTGCCTTTCACCATCTGGTAAACTCTGGAGTCAGTTGTTATAGTTGTCTCTGGTTAGAGTTTGTTCCTCTAGTGATTCTGTTATTTTCTACCAGCAGACCTGAGAGACTAGCTCTCTCCTGGGTTTCAGTGGTCAGAGCACTCTCTGCAGTCAGGCTCTCCTCTTTCAGGGAAGGTGCACAGATATCTGGCGTTCAGACCTCCCTCCTGGCCGAAGATGAAGGCCTGAAACAGGACCTGTCCCAGAAGTTGTTAGCTTCTGTAGTCCATACTCTGACCTATGCAGAGTAGTCTCAGTGGAGTCCGGGAACCCAGGGTATTTCTTTTTTTGGCCTTTGCCATGACGCCTTTATAAGGTCATAGTAGAAAGACAACGAGAGTGCACTCTTTTAATTAATTCCCAGTTTCATCTTAAAGCCCATTGGTTCTAACTCTGGTCATCCCATAAACCTTGTACTTTGATGTTCCATTTTTCCATAGTACGGGTAGAAAATGGAATTGTGTGTGTCTGCTCTGATATATAATCTCACCACTGCTCTTTCAGCACTAATATTTTCTTCATCTCTAATTCAACATTTATCTCAAGTACTTTCTAGTGTGCTTTCATTGGTGACCCCAAAAAATCGATATTTCTTTTTTCTCCAAATTATTCAAAAAAATGTTTTTAGTAGAAATCTGCTATTATGTCATTCCCCAGTTTTCAAAATCTAACAGTTATCATACTGTCCCAGGAAAATGTTATTATTCAACTTTTTCATACATAAGAATTATTAGACAAACATTTATTCTAAGAACTGCGCACACACACACACACACACACACACACACACACACACACACGCACACAAACACACTGTAGAAAGTAGTTAGTCCTGACCTAGAGTTTTTTTCCTGTCTTATATCACTTCATTCCTGGATAAAACACACACACACAACCTTTATATAAGACTTTATATTTATAAGTCTTAAACAGCACAACAGTTGGACAGAAACATAACCTCTATGTTGTTATAATCTACTTTCCTATTGCTAACCCCAAGTTATTACTTACTACTTACTGTGTTTCATCTGGACTGCTCTCAATTGGCCAGCCTTCAGGGTCATGTTCTCTTAACTCCTAACACATGGCAACTTCTCCTTCCTCCTTCTCCACTTTCTTCTCCCTTGTGTACCACAAGCCCATGGAACCTAAACACTACCACCATTTTTTTTCTCCCCAACTATTGTCTCTTGACATCTTTATTTGCCAATTAGAAATAACTTGGAGCAAGGTCTATGTGCTATCTCTTGTCTCTAGAATGACCAATTCCTGGTGGCCTGCACTTAGCATTACAATAGATAACAAACACCAAACCTCAGCATACATGCATACCAGTTGAAATTCAAATGACTACTGAAGGCATATCTCCTGCTAATGATAAGCTGAGAAACACAATTTACCAGTTTTCAAAGCAATGAGGACACAAGTTATAGAAACATGGATGGCAGCAGACAAGTATAACTTGGTGTAATTTCTATGCAAACTTGACAAAGAATATACATTAGGTAATATCTGCTACAATTACATATTTTATAATACTTTGAAATGAAGATTCAATATATTTATGGTGTTGTTTTAGAAGAATAAAGGAGGCATTCACACTTAAACATAAACTGAAATTATTTTAGAAAAATAACAAAATAGAATTTGTGAATGTAAAATATCAAAATTTGATCAGGAAGAAAATAATTCTTATTAATGAGGAACTGTGGAATAATGTAAGCAGAATATCTAAAATCAGAGGATAATTGTTCATATAACCTCATGAAGTAAAGAAAGGCCTAGGCGAAAAGCCATAGATGATCTCCAAAACAATATTAATCTTTTGAAGTATTTCCAATGAGTAAAATAATAGTACTAGCTTTCTGAAATAATGAGACCAGAGCGAACATGGAGATGCAATCCTAGTACTGCAATACATTGGGTGGCCTGTTTCATGCCCATATACCTTTGAAAGCATACCTAAATCTCTTTAGTTTATCTTGTATACTGTGCCTTTGAAAACAATTTCTTAATTAGTACATACTGGGTAATGTAAATATTTAATATATGTAATATCTATGTGTTTTATTGTTAATGGTAAGTGAGGGATTATATGCAATTTTAAAACTGTGATGAAATAGGCATCTAATCCTATGTATAATTACCCTGTCTAGCTCTATCTGTCATATGTATATTGTATTTGTACACACAGGAACCATTTTTTAATTGTGCATGTTGTATGTGTACATGCATTTTTCTATTTTCTCACTCTATAGGAGCTTATAAGGGAAACAGTTATAATGAAATAATAGCAATAAAAGATATAATGGTACAATGGTATAATAAGAATTTAGAAATCTGAATAATGATAAAAGAGGTCAAATGGAGAGCATATCTCATGAATTAAAAAGCTTAGGTTATAAAGTACAGGGATTGAGGCATATTTTATTATTTTATGAGATGATTTCAGAGAAATGCTACTATATCTAGCTGAATTCCTTTTTATGATCATAAAACACTCTTAACATGTTTAAGAGATCACAGCCTATTGACATCAATGAATTACAAACTAAAATGAGCTGTCCATTGGGCAGACATCTAGAATTTTGATGCTAAATTCCAACTTTTGATATGAAGAACTCAAATGATAAATTAATTATATTAATATCTAACAATTCACTATGACGAATTAGTGAAAGAGAATTTAGGAATACTAATGTCAAAATTACAGTTGAAACTTAGCCTGAAGTATATAATTTTGTTTAATATTTTAAAAATATTTAGATAACTTAGAAAAAGTGACTTAAAATAGATAGTCAAAATTTAACTTTATCTGTGAAATTTCAATTCAGTTTCATTTCTATATTCTATGCTTTATCTTTAAAATTAATTTTCAATATAAATATTAGTTTGTCATTAAGTTGGAATAAATTACGTTACACTATTAAATAATAGTTTGGCAAATAACATAGACACTGAAATTTAGCTTACTTGTTATACCAACAAGTGATATTTTTATATCTTAAGAAAACACAGGCATAATGCAAGAATTTTTAAAATACAAAAGCATGGATTTTGGCTGCTTGCCATAATGCTACACACAGTTTATATAAACAGAGTTTATATTAACAAGATCATTTTATTAGTATACTTTATATAATACATGCTATTTGTCTTTTAAAATAAAGTAATATGAAACTCATTGTAAATAACTCCACAAGTAAGAAATTCTGATATTTTAATCTTCACTTAGAGTAAGGGTCCTGGAAGAGAAATAATGAGTCTTAAATAAAATTTCCACAATAGGCCCAAAGTGGCAGCTATTTAGAATTTGATTGGCAGTGTTTAAATGGTTAGTGCTTCTGTGACACAGAACCTGAGCCTTCATAGCCTAGGATACTAGGGTAAAACCAAATAATATTTGTATAAAAAGTAGCAATAAAATACCTTCTAATGATATTGTGCTATAGATATAGATTAGTGCCTTGTTCAACCATCATCAGAGAAGATTCCTACTCCAGCAGATGAGAAAGAAAAATAGTACCCCCATCCAGACCTTACTTAGAGAGTGAGAGAACCTGAAATATTCATCCCTAAATGCAATGTCTTCAACAAACAGCTCTCATCAGAGTTCAGAAGATGAAGAGGAAAGAAGCGTGTAGATGCCAGAAGGGACAGAGGACACCAAGAAAACAAGGCCCTCTAAATTAACATGACAAAGGTCATAGGAACTCACAGAGATTGAAGCTGCAAGCAGCAGTCTGCACCAGGTCCCCAGCAATCATTATTTATGACTTCCAATTTAGCGTGTTTATGGGATTCCTAAGAACGTGAATGAGTGAGTCTCTGATTCTTGTGCCACATCGTTGGCCCTTTTTCTTTTGTGTTGTTCTACTCCAATGCAATAGTTTTGGTCTTATTTTATAATTCATTTTGTTATATTAAAAGATGAATGAATAAAAACCTAGTCACTAGGGTATTGGTTAACAACTGAACTGTCATGTATACCTGTTGGGAAGGGGGAAATCAGCTTTCTCCAATGGAATGGCAATGGCTATGCCAGTTACTACAAGGTACGCCTCATGTTCAGGAACTATCATATAATAGAACCCATCGTATTTTGTATGCTTTTCTGTTTTTAACATTGGGTATTTATTTTTGGTGTGTGGGTTTGTTTTGTTTCCCGTACTTTTTTATGGAGGTGTTGTTATTGTATTGGGGATTTTTTTGTTTGTTTGTTCCTGAGAATATTTAAAGTTGCATGGGTAGTGAGGGAGAGAGGGTATGGAAGGACTTGAAGAAAGAAAAGATTATGATCAGATGATCAAAATATTTGCAAATTTAAAAATTGTTTTAAATAAGAAAAATATAATAAAAATTAATTTTGGCATTAAATACAATTTTACCATTTCTACATTTAGTGTAACATTATATGTCATACACATATGTTTTTAAGTGAATTAATTGTGTTATTATTATATACACTAATGAGTTGATTGTATGATCTGTTCAAAGTAATTTTTCCTTTAAAAGTGCTTTTTAAAATTTATTATAAAAAGACTTCCAAATAAATTAAAATGTCATAACAAAATTAAACACACCCAATTCTACAAAACTTATGGATATATAGTTATATTTAATAAATATTTTACCTATATAGTCCTCTAGTGTCTTCCAAATAAGTTTCAAATACTTTTTAAATTTTATATTCTCAAGAATACTATTGCTAGAAAAGACAGCTTTTCAAAGGTCTCAGAAACATTCTAGGAAAAGTTTTGAAAATCAAGTTGTAGACAGCCTACTTCCTAAAACATCTTTGATTTCTTTTCTTTCTTTCTTTCTTTCTTTCTTTCTTTCTTTCTTTCTTTCTTTCTTTCTTTCTTTCTTTCTTTCTTTCTTTCTTTTTTCTTTTATATTTTGTACAGTTCAACCATGCCTCCCTCAGTTCCCGCTCCCACAGTTCCTCATCTCATTCCTCCCCACTGCCTCCAAAAGTGTTCCTCCATGCCCACCATGCCTCCCCCTTCCCTGGGGCCTCAAGTCTCTCCAGGGTGAAGTTTAGTGTCCTCTTCTTCCTTTGAGGCAAGACCAGGCAGTCCTCTGCTGTATATGTTTCAGGGACCTCATATCAGCTAGTGAAAGCTGCCTGGTTGGCGGCTCAGTGTCTGAGAGATCTCAGGGGTTCAGGATAGTTGAGACTGCTGATCTTGTGGTGTAGCACTCTTCCATAACTTCTTCTAAGTTTTTCCTAATTCAACCACAAGGGTCCCCAACTTCAGTCTAATGGTTGGGTCTAAGTATCTGCTTCTGTCTCAGTCAGCTGCTTGTTGTGTCTCTTAGAGGACAGCCATGCTAGGCTGTTTGCAAGTACACCATAGCATCTGTAAAAGTATTTTACTTATTCAGAAAACATAGTTTTATGACACCAAAAGCATTATGTATATATTTGTGCAGAAATCACAATTGATACTTTTTATTTAAAATTAGATTACTTATACCTATCTTTGACAGTAAAAAATAATTATTATTATGTTATAATTAAATAAGTTAAATATTATTATTATTATATTGTCTTTGATTAAGTTTAAGAAGAATAAATAAAAGTATTGTAATTTATAGTTAGATACATTTAATTTTAAAAAACATTTTAGTGAAATTGATTTTCTCATAGAAAAATAAATAAAACACTTTAGAGTAATTAAAAACTCATCTTGTGGTGACTTTTTTCCCCAGTTCTTTGAGACTGAGGCAGACACAACTCTGAGTTTTAGGCCATCTTGGACTACAGAGTGAGTCCCAAGATAGCCAGAGCTACAGAGAAAGCTTGTCTTAGAAAGCAACAACAAAAATCATATTAAAAGATCATAAATATAACCAAAATTTGATACGGTTACTTTTATGAAATCTTTAATTCTCAATAGCTTAAAATTTTCCTCTTAAAGCAATGGGAGGAGCAAAGACAAGGATATAAATAATTAAATAAAAACTGAAAAAAATGATAAAAATTATACTTGTAAAATTTTTAATAGACTATTTTGTCTCTGTGTACATAATCTGGTATTCAACATATTTTTATTTAATAGCATCTTTATAATTTTGTATTACTATGATCAAGAGCAAAATATTTCAAATTTAATACTTGAAACAGTGTATGGGAGTACCAATTTCATAATATAAAATTATTGTATGCTTATAATAATATTTAATTTACATGCCTTAATATTGGTCAAAATAGTATAAAGAATTTATAAATAGAAGACAGTCTGATTTATCCTTCTTTCAATTCACATTGTCCATAAGCCCAAATTTTATAACCTACACTATTCAGTTTTCATGTTTATAAGACTGTAGTAAATTTTACAAAAAGGATAAATATGCAGAGGAGGTTAGCGATAGGACTGAAGGAGCTGAAGGGGGTTGCAACCCCATGGGAAGAACAACAATATGAACCAAACAGTACTCCCCAGAGCTCCCAGGGACCAACCAACAGTACCAACAGTACACATGGAGGAACCAATGGCTTCTGCCACATATGTAGCAGAGGATGACCTTTTCTGGCATCAATGGGAGGACAGGAACTAGGTCCTGTATAGGGGAATGTCAGGGCAGTGAGGAGGGAGTGGGTGGGTGGGGGGAGCACCCTAATAGAACCATGGAGGAGGGGAATGGGATAGGGAATTTCTGGAGGGGAAATCGGGAAGAGGGATAACATTTGAAATGTAAATAAATAGAATATCCAATAAAAAAAAGAATATTCTTCAGCACCAAATGTACTTGAAGAGAATATCATCATTGTGTAAACTATACTGCTTTGTGAAAATACATTTGGCTTTAAACTGGAAATAATATTTATTTCAAAATAATATTATAAAAATATAAAATTATTGCATTTTACTGATTTCTGTAACATTTGTGTACAAAACAATATTGCTGTTTTTTTGTTGCTTGTTTTTTCATAATAACAGGTTGTTTCAGAACTTAAGAACTAAGCATAGTAAATAATTATGACTCATCACTTTGTGAATCAGCAACTACAATGCAAGCCCTCTCACAATAGGTCTTTTATCAGTTGCCTTTTTGTGAAAAATCACACTCATTGGATGCTTGCAAGCTAGGAGTAGGGAATCATTCTCTTCTAAGCTAATTTACCCAGCCTCTGGCTTCAGAGTTCAATTTTGGTCTCTTAGAACGTTGGCTGTAGGCTGCCTTAAATTCCCTACTTAAGATTGAAAATTAATGTGGCAGCAAATTTCATCAAATTGATGAGGTGAGGGAACAGAGGTCAGGAGAGTTCTTTGTCTCACATAGGAAAAATATTATTCTCAGGGTGTTTTTATGTATACATTTCGAAATAGAAATATCACACACATACATACACACACAAATACATATGTATGATCAATTAAAGTGAAAGAAGCCATGAATTTGAATGAAAACAAGGGAGGAGTTCATGGGAGCTGTTGGAGTGTTGGAAGCAGGAAAAGGAGGGAGGAATGATATAATTATCTAAATCTATATCACATGTGTATGCAAACTACAGTATCACTTCCAAAACAAAGTAATGAGTTACACAAAGGTGTGGCTTCCAGGAAGAATGTATGGGAAACATTTTCTGCTTATACCACAAGAGATTTGTAAACATATTCTTAAAGTCAAAACTGTTTCAAATTTCAGTCTGAAAGCTTGATCATCATAAACCTCTGGCCAACCAAATGCCATGTGCCACCTTTCAAAGAGAAAGCTGATGCAACCGTTTTATAAAGGGTTTTAAAATGATCACAGCCTGGCAGAGTAAAAATATACTGCAAAGTTAGTATCCCCCTCCCTCTCAAATTATCTCAAACACTGTGATGGGAACCTCTAAGTGAAGAATTGGGTCACATTCATTAATAAAGATTCTTGTTTCTCAGATGAGTTTGTGCCAATTTTCTGAACTTTGTATATCTCAATTCCCAGTCACGCATCCACTCCCTCTCTTCTCTCCCCTTTGCCTGTATGAGGGTGATTCGGCACTCACCTACCTCCTCCTACCCCACCCCTGCAGCATCCCTCTACACTAGGACATCAAACCTCCAGAGGACCAAGGGCCTCCCCTCCCATTTATGTCAGACAAGGCCATTCTTTGCCACCTATGTCTCTGGAGCCCTGGATCCCTCCTTGTACACTCCTTGATTGGTGGTCTAGTCCCCGAGAGAACTAGGTGGTCACACACCCAGTGTCTATGATCCTTTTGTCTGCTCTTGAAACTCTTTTCTTCCTCTTCGGTTACCTTGTCCAGCTTGGATATGAGGCCTTTTCTCTTTCTTATTGTATACTATTGTGTTCTGTTTGGCTGTTGTCTCTTCTGAGCCTGCTCTTTTCTGAAGGAAAGCAGAGCAGGAGTGGATCTTTAGGTGAGGGGAGATGAGGCAAGACAGAGTTTATGTAAGTTTATGTAAACTGTGGTTGTGATGTATTGCCTAAGAAAGGCATTTATTTTGAATAAAGAACAGAAAGAAAAGAGGGCGGGAGAGATGACTCAGCAGTTAAGATCACTGACTGCTCTTTCAGAGGTCCTGAGTTCAATTCCTAGCAACCAAATGGTGGCTCACAACCATCTGTAAGGAGATCTGATGCCATCTTCTCATGTGTCTTAAGACAGCTACAGTGTACTCATATTAAAAAAATAATTAATTAGTTAACTAATTTAAAAAGAAAGTAAATACAAGATATGTATACAAATTTTTATTTGTAAGATGGAAAAATTACCTTAGAATCCTATTACGTGGTACATTGTTCATGAATGCAATTAGACACACCAGATCAAAGTAAGGATGACTATTCCCAAAGATTCCTTAATGAATACTTCACTTCTACCATACATTCCTAGAAACTGCAGAAGGAACATTCTTCTTCTCAGGTTTAGTGATTCATTAATGTTCAAGTATGTTGAACATGCACATTACTTGAAAAATGTATCTCTGGAGAGTTAAAGAAATGCAAAGCAGGGAATAATGTCTCCCAGGAGGGAATGGATGACCTACTCACTACATTAACTTTGTATTGTCTTTGCTCCCATGATTGCTTAAGAAAACCTATAAAAATGGTCATTAATATTTTAAGAACTGTTGGAAAGGCAATTACTTTGCGTTTATAAAGGCAACTGGTAAAGAATTTACATGCTGGGATTATCTGATAGTGTCTTATTTACAATATAAATAATCTTTGAATTTAGCCTATGATCACAGTTAGCTATAATACTATTCCTTTGCAGATTTTTGCTTACAAGTTTTAGTTGTGATACTATATTTTGGTTTAATAAATTATTATTCCTTATTTTCTATTTCCTAAATATTCCTTGCTGCCTAATCTAAATCCATGACTGTATCTTCAAAGATACTAGAATTACATTAATTCATACCTATTCCATCTCAGCATGCCAAAATACATTATACATCTGAATAGTAAAAGATGGCATGGTGTTTTGGTAAGTTTTTCTTTCTGTATATAAGTGTCCATGGTGATTATGTATATGTGCTTTTTGCATATATACAGTTGCATACAATATGTCAGGGTATAAGTGTACAGACGTGCATATGGAGAAAATTTTTTCTCATGTACAAAAAGCAAGTCTGCTTGCTAGTTTGTCTAGTCAGTTTGATCTCGTATTCTCTTTTTCTGTCTCCTGAGCACTGAAGTTATTAGGAGGTCGCTACAGTCACCCAGTTTTCACACATTCCTCATATTACATCTTCAGTGTTTTTAATTTTGAATTATCTTCCCACCCTTATGCACTAATGTTTCTATAAAGTAGCAAGGTCAACAAGAAACATCTTGTAACTGGTTGTAATTTGAAGAACTGAATTTACTAATGTATGTCAATCCTCTTATTTTACATTAACATTAATAAGTCCTTATAAGACTTTACAAATATTTACATGATATTATTAGCGAACATATGGCCTGGGATCCAGTTTCCTTAAGCAAACTGATAAATACATCTGAAACTTTAGAACAAATTAAAAGTTCTAGCTAGTCCATATAAAAGACATACAAGACAGGTATTTTATTTACAGGCCATATGACAAGATTGGACAGGTTCTAGCTATTCCAACTCATTTCCCATCCATATATCTCTTGTAACTTGTTTTTTTCCTGGCTGTGTGCTCATGTCTCTTTTCCTCTCATGTCCTATTCTTTCTCTTCTTTCTACTTGCAACCCATATCCAGGTAATTGAAAACTTTTTTACCCATGTCTACTGCCCAATCAAAGGATTTAGCCACATACGACCTGTTAACTGGGAAAGCAAACTTACCTAGCATTATTTGTTGTACTTGAAGAATCTCCATATCAGAGAGCAGCCAGATCTGGGGTGGGGGGGCAGTATTTTGTATTTTATTATAGGCAGCACTAGACTAACCCCCTTCATTCAATGTATGAAAGGTGGAGAGTGAATGTTTAAAATAAACTATAGAATTAAATAATATCACATAAAAATATAAATTAATACTCCCAATATACAAATAAATAGATAGTCATTCTGGAAACCTATTATATTAAAGGCCCATGCCATCATAATAGAGAGGTAACATAATGCTAATCTTGTACATATTTGTAAAGTTTTCAAGGCCTAGAATTTACTGGAGAAGAATTAAGTAGGCAGTGTATTAAAAAAATTACTCAAAATAAATTTTTTACTGAACACACATACACATGGACATATACAAATGTATGATATTGAGGTTAAAATATTGCCATAAGTATGAATTAAAAATTGATGAATTGAAAGGCAGTCATGCTAAGCTATGATATCTGTATGTATACCATAACATCAGTAATAGTGTCAGGCCTTGGTGCCTCCCCTTGAACTGGATCCCAGTTTGGGCCCGTCACTGGACCTCCTTTTCCTCAGGCTCTTCCCCATTTCTGACAGGAACAATTTCTAACCCTAGAGAGACATGATGTTTCAGAGAGTGGGAGGTCTTGTGGGGTGTTGGTGGTGGGGTATGGGGACATTCTCTTGGAGACAGGGGAGGGGATGGGGTGGAACAGTCCAAGGGTGGACAAGGATGGGGATAAAGACTGGACTGTGGAAAAAAAGATTAAAGAATACAAAAAATATATATCTAATAACAATAAGTGGGTGACCATAGAAGACTTTCAATCAAGACCAAAATAATACTCTCAAACATTCTGTGAGACAAAGTAAGTTAATTTATGATGTTTTGATATAAATAAAACAGACATTTTATTTTACCTTTGACTCCAAAAGTAACATTGACAAGATGCCAGCCAAAGTTCATTATGTTCCTATTTCATTCATAGACCATAGTGGGTATTTCCAGGTAGAGTAAATCCTTTTATCTTCTGGAGAATTAAGAAGAGTCAAGGATCTTGAGGTAGAACTATTCCCAATTTTCTGAGAAACAGCCAAACTGATTTCCAGAGTGTTGGTGCAAGTTTGTGCTCCCATCAGCAATCAGGAGTGTACTTCTTTTCCAATCCTCACCAGTATGTGCTGTCATTTTGAGTATTTTTTTCTTAGCCATTCTGATGGTTTTAAGGTATAATCTCAGAATTATTTTGATTTACACTTTCCTGATAACTAAGGATGTTGAACATTTTTTAAACTGTTTCTTGTTTATTCAAGATTCCTCTGTTGAGAATTCTCTGTTTAGCTCTGTACTAAAATTTTTGATTGGGTTATTTGGTTTGTATGTGTCTACATTCTTCAGTTATTTATTTTTTGGATATTTGCCCTCTGTCAGATGAGGGGTTAGTTAAGGTCTCTTCCCAATCTATAGGCTTTCCTATTGATGGTACCCTTTACCTTTCAGAACCTTTAAAGTTTCATCAAGGTCCCATTTGTCAATTGTCGACTTTAATGCTTGAGCCATGCCATCCCTGGACATATACCAAAAGATGTTCCAAAATACTACAAAAATACTTGCGCAACTTTGTTCATAGCAGCTTTATTCAGAAAGGCCAGAAACTGAAAAATACTCAGATGTCCCTCAACTGAAGAACAGATAAAAATAATGTGGTTTATTTGCAAAATGGAATAGTATACATCTATTAAAAATAAGGATACTATGTACTTTGCAGCCAAATGAATGGGACTAGAAAGTATCAATCCTAAGTGAGGTAACCCAATACATATGGACATGCATGGTATGAATGTTAACCATAAAGTACAGGATAACTGTACTACAAAACACAGATCCAAAGAACCCACATAACAAGTAGGACCAAAGGGAGGATGCTTGAATCTTTTGCAAAAGGGGAAATAAAATAAATATTAGAGATGGACAGATGGAGGAAATTGGAATGGAGAGCTGACGAGGAGGGGAACAGGGCAGGTTATAGGGAGAGAGAAAGGAAATTTGTGGTGGGGGTAGGCATCTCTAGGAATTACTGGAGACCAGAGACTGGAGGAGGCCCCAAGGCTCTATGGGAGTCAACTTATCTGAGACTGCTCACAGTAGAAGATATAGAGACCAAGGAAACCACTTCCTGTAGAGAGACAGGACTCCCAGTACAGGGATAAGGATAGAAACTCCCCCCCTAAAAAAAAAAAAAAAAAAAAAAAAAAAACTTTGCCCCAAAACATGTTCTGTCTACAAGATGTTCAGGGATAAAGATGTAACAAAGATACAGGGAGTAGCCAACCAATAACCAGCCAAATTGAGATCCATTTCATGGACAAGAGCTAATGTCTGACACTATTAACAATACTCTGTTATGCTTGCAGACAGAATCCTAGCATAACTATCCTCTCAGAGACTCCATTGACAAGACAATGGAAATACATGTAGGGAGCCAAAGCCAAACATTCGACGGAGCTCAGAGATTTTTCTCTGAGTTTTTGATCTCAGCCATCCTAATGGTATAGGTGGCATCTCAGAGTTATTTTGATTTACATGGTAGAGTTGTGGGAAGCATTGAGGGACACAAAGATGATAGGGCCCCACAAAAACCAGCTAACCTGGACCCTTGGGAGTAGACCATTGTCCCCTCCATATGCGTAGCAGATGTGTAGCATGGTCTTTAGTCAAGTCCTCCAACACCTGGAGAACGGGCTGTCATTGAATTTGTTTCCTGTCTGTGGATCCAATTCCCCAATCTAGGCTGCCTGCTGTGAGAAAGGATCAGTCTAGTCCATGAGAGAAATAATGTATCATTAAGTTATTTATTTATTTATTTATTTATTTACGTATTTACTTTACATCCTGCTCACTGTCCCCCTCCTGGTCACCCTCCCCAAATCCTTCTCCCATTCCCCCACTGCCTTTTCCCCTGAGTGGGTGAGTTCCCCCTGTGTATTCCCCTAACCTGGCACTTCAAGTATCTGGGAGGTTAGGTGCTTCCTTTCCCAATTTCTTACTGATTTGAAAGAGAGAGGAAATAGGGGGAGGGTGGGGGAAGAAGGAGAGTCGGAGGAGAGAGAGAGAGAGAGAGAGAGAGAGAGAGAGAGAGAGAGACAGACAGAGACAGAGAGAGACAGAGACAGAGACAGAGACAGAGAGACAGAGAGATCTAAAGTGTTCAACATTCTCACTTTGGAAAACTGAAAATATATCTGTCTGTAGCCACCCAGAGATGAAGAAGAAACACATAGCGTCAGTTCTTACTAATAAAATAACACCTTCAGATACAACTCTCATTTTACTTGCCAAACTTTAAAGCTATCAATCAAATACCTAGGCAAGCAATCTTACATCGTTATGTAAATTATCTCAGAAAAATTTAAAAATTATAACTAATCTAATCATAAATAAAATTTTTAAAAATGTGAAGAGAAAGATTTTGGGGGTGAGGAGTGATTTTATACTGGTGAAGTGACTGAGTTGCCAGACTTGTATAAAACTGGGCATCAACTCTCCTCACCTATATTTATCTTTTACATTTTCAGGGAGGTTGGAACACTTGATGCCTTCACTCCTGTGTTCCTCTATGACTACTAGCAGCTTGAAGCCCTAAGCAGATCGACTCAGATAGGAGTAGTTCTAACTGGTGGAAATGCTACTTTTCTTGTCATAGTTAAATTGCTTGTCAGAGAAACAGATTCCTATGTCTATGAATTGCTGTAGTGCATATACTTAGAGTCAGTTCTTTTAATACTCATAATGCTCTTGAGTCCAACTTTTTAATTAGTTTTAAGTAGCTAAGTCCCAAAAAAGTCTTTTTTCATTTTTTTAGTGGTCCTTCTTTTTCTAATTCAAAGAAAATATCATTTCATGTCATATTACTAGAAAATAAATCATGCTACCTTCATGAAAAATAGTTATACCTGTTTCATCATAGATAATTAAATACATAAAGTCAAGTGGAAAAGCTATTGTTTGTGCTAATTTTATTAAACATAACATGGGATTATATTTCCCAGAAAGATTATATTTCTTTAATAAAATTGCACAAGTTTTTACCACCAGTAAAAAGCTTTAAAATGACTAATTATCATTCATTTAAAATTTATAAAGTTCTATGATGAACTCATAACCTGAATATATAACACAAAATTCATGGGGAGATGTACAAATGTAGTTTATTAAAGTAAGACATATTAAAAAAAGGAAGAGATTTTTAAAATAATTATGTCAAACTGTCTATCAAATGTTATATAAAAATTTTATTAAATATGTCAGTGTCTGTGAATCTCATGTCCTCTGTCAACTGTTTCTATCCCAAATCACAAATGAAACTGAGGTGGATTGTTCGATTCTACTCATGAGGGTGTTTAGAGCAGTCACTCACTGGAGTTCCAGAGTTATAGCTAGGCATTTTTTTTCTTTTTCTATTTTTTAAATTAATTTATTTGTTTATTTACATTTCAAATATTATCCCCCTTCCCAGTTTCTCCAGAGCCCCCAGAGCTCCCAGTGACTAAATCACCAACCTAAGAATACACATGGAAGGACCCATGGCTCCGAATGAATACGTAGCAGACACTGGCATTTGTTTCTCAAAGACGGTACCTAAAGAAGATATAAAAATGGAGTTGAAAAAATGAAGGTAAAGTCTTATTTTTTTCATTATTAAGCTTTATTTAATACTAAATTTGTAGAAAAATAATCTGGTTCATTTTGATGGCATACGTACCTGCATTTAAGATTTCTACTAGCAACATTTATAGTGTGGTAAAAGTAGCACTGCTTTTAAAATGAAAAGTGAGAGTACGTTGAAAATTATGCCACACACAGTAATCAAGCAGGCATATGAATGTACAAAGGTAAATATATGCATACTGGTTAAATATGCAAAATTTCATTAATATATTGGATAAAATATATATTCTATGACAAAAAGACCCCATTCTAGTAAGTATAAATTCTTTCTAATGAAAGAAGAAAACATAAATATAAAGTAGTGAACAAATCAACCATACAGGATTGGTAGTGTTAATAATATCTTATAACATTTTGTGTCTATTTCTCCATATTTATTATCTACTCAGAAATTAAATATTGCTCCTAGAAAATATTTAAACAAACAAACAATATGGTGAATAGATAAGAAAACTGATGTTAAACATGTTTATTGCTGTGAGCTCACTGTTCTATGATTTGTATTTTAATATTTCAAGAAGCATACAGAATTTGATATAAAAATATTTTGGAATTAAACTGTCACTGAGGGAGTTTGATAAAATCATAAAATTAGCAAACCCTTTATAAAGAAAGGGAAAACCTACTTAAAAGTTATAATGGTAGACCACTCAACAGAAAAATGACTTCTCTTATCATCTCTTACTATACAAGCTAGTCAAAGAAGATGCTAGGAAGGGTTGAGACCATGTCTTTTTCCAGAATGTCATAAAGAAAGCAGGGAACATAACATCAGTGGGTCAATCTGAACTACAGAAACCTGATTCACTGTTCTATGAATATATCATATCATGTGGAAAATTAAGTATTAGAGTAGCCAAGGACTTTGAAACTTACTGTAAATAAGAAAAAAAGTCACTTTTATGTTTGAAGCATGGTAGACAATGCAGAAAATGCTGGCTCCATCACTGAAAAGGTAGGGCATCTGGGCAGTGGTGGCACATGCTTTTAATCCCAGCACTTGGAAGGCAGAAGCAGGTGGATTTCTGAGTTCAAGGCCAGCCTGGTCTACAGAGTGAGTTCCAGGACAGCCAGGGATATACAGAGAAACCCTGTATCAAAATATCGAAGGAAAAAAAAAAAAGAAAAAAGAAAAAAAGAAAAGAAAACTTAGGGCAAACTAATTGTTTTTACAGCTACAAACCATGTATTTTGGTCATTGGTTATTAAGTGTGTACAAAAAAGGAACTGAATACCTTTGCTCTTGTTATGAATTAAAAGAAGGGATTCATGGTCTTTATTCATTTATAAGGAAATAGTGTGGGGGTAGTCCCCATAAGAAAATGTATTTATTAGAAATAATGAAATCTGCTAATCCTTTAAAAATACTGTATCTCCTAAAATCACTTTTTGATATTTTGTAGTAGTAGTAGTATTCTGAATGCAGCTAAGCTACTTAAGTCTAATTCTGTGTTACTTTACAGCTACTACATGGCTGAGAATCATCTAATGACATGTTCAACATTCTTAGTCATCAGGGAAATGCAAATCAAAACAATCCTAAGATTGATTCCTCCACACACCAGCCAGAATAGCTAAGATCAAAAGCTCAGGTGAAAGCAGATGCTGGCAGAGGATGTGGAGAAAGTGGGCCATTCCTCCATTGCTGGTAGGATTGCAAACTGGTACAACCATTCTGTAAATCAACCTGGAAGTTCCTCAGAAAACTGAACATAGTACTACCTGAGGACCCAGCTATACTACTCCTGGGCATAAATCCAGAAGATGCCCCAACTTGTAATAAGGACACATGCTCCACTTTGTTCATAGAAGCCTTATTCATAACAGCTAGAAGCTGGAAACAACCCAGGTCTCCCTAACAGAGAAATGGATATAGTAAATGTGGTATATTTACACAATGGAGTACTATTCAGCTATTAAAAACAATGACTTCATGAAATTCTTAGGCAAGTGGATAGAACTAGAAAATATCATCCCTAGTGAGATAGCCCGATCACAAAAGAACACACATGGTATGCACTCACTGATAAGTAGATATTAGCCCAAAAGCTCAGAATACACAAGCTACAATTCACAGACCATATGAAGCTCAATTAGAAGGAGGATCAAAGTGTAGATACTTCAGTCCTTCAAAGGGGAACAAAATACTGATGGAAGGAGACACAGGGACAAAGGGTGTAGACTGCCCTATACCTGGGGATCCATCCCATATACAGCTATCAAACCCAGACAGTATTGTGGATGCCAACAAGTGCTTGCTGACGGTACCCTGATAGAGCTATCAATTGTGACGCTATGCCAGTGCCTGGCAAATACAGAAGTGGATGTTCACAGTCATCTATTGGATGGAATATAGGGTCCCCAGTTAAGGAGCTAGAGAAAGTACTCAAGGAGCTAAAGGGGTCTGTAACCCTATAGGAGGAACAGCAATATGAACTAACCAGTACCCCCTGAGCTTGTGTCTCTAACTGCATATGTAGCAGAAGTTGGCCTAGTCGGCCGTCATTGGGAGGACAGGCCCTTGGTCTTGCAAAGATTATATGCCCCAGTATAGGGGAATGCCAGGGCTAGGAAGTGGGAGTCAGTAATTTGGGAAGCAAGGTGCGGGGAGGGTATAGGGGACTTTCGGGATAGAATTTGAAATGTAAATGAAGAAAATATTTAATAAAAAATTGAAAAAAACCGAAAAATTAAGAGATAAACAATGTAAGCAAACCTACAATACCATTAATTCGTAAAATGTTTCACAAAATAGAAACAGAAGGGACACTGCCCAAATTGTTTTATGGGGTCATATTTACTCTGAATCATAAACCACATAAAAACTCCAGAAAGAGGATTAGAATTCAGTATCATCTATGAATATAGATGCAAAATTTCACAATAAAATTTTTACAAAATGAATCAAGGAACACATCAAAAACATTATTTGACTGATAGGCTTCATCCCAAAAATGTAAGCATGATTAGGCATACATAAAACAATAAATGCATTGTCTCATATAAGCAGACAGGAAGTTAAAAAAAGCCATAATTATCTCATTTAATGCAGAAAAGGCATTAAATGAGACACCGATATTTTCTTTTCTTTTTTTCTTTTTTTTATAAATAATCTTAGAGAAGTTAGGAATATAAGAGACATACCTCAATCTACAGAGACTGGGTAGTCTATAACCAACCCATAGGCCAACATCAATTTATATGTAAAGAAATTCAAAGCATATTCAGGAAAATCAGGAACAAGACAATGTTTGCTCACCTTTCTTTACTATTTAATACAGTTTTCAAAATATTAGATATAGCAGTACAACAACTGTTGGAGATTATGGTTCTACAAGTAAGAATGGGAGAATTCAAAATAACCTAATTTAGTGACGATATAATAGTGTATGTAAGGGATGCTAAAAATTCTACCCGAAAATGGATTATCACTACAGAAATCAGTAGACCTTCTCTATATAAATGGATATATACTTGAGCTCTTTGGAACAACCAAGGATTTTCTGAATAGACTGCTATTAGCACAGGCACCAAAACCAAAAATTCATAAATGAGTCAAAACAAAACTGAAAAACTTCTGTATTGTGATTCCATCTTTCAAAGGGTTAAAAATAAACAATCAAACATTAAATAGAGTTGTAATATCTAAAATATGTAAACTAAAAACAACACACACACACACCAAAACAAAACAAAACAAATTAAAACAAAAACAGAAAATTTAACATAAAATAAAAACAAGACACAAAAAATAAATTTAAAAGTATGGTACAGGTCTAAACAGAAAATTCAAGAAGCTCAAATGGCTAAGAAAAATATATAAATGTTCAACATCTTATTCTACATGGAAGTGGAAAACAACTTATACACATCAGAATGTTGAAGATAAATAAAATAAAATAATATAATATAATATAATATAAAATAAAATTAAATTTAAAAGACATCTTATGCTGAGGCAGATGTGGAATAAGATGAAGTGCAAACTTGTATATCCACTATGGAAATCAGTGTGTTAGTTTCTTATGAAACTGGAACTATGTATATTTGAAGACACAACTATACAGCTATATCCCTATTGGACATAAACTCAAACGGTTCATCATTCATTTTCATTGCTGCATTATTAAAAACATCCAGAAACCATCTAGACTCCTTTCAATTTAAAAAATGCATGGAATTTACTCATTAAAATACTCCTCAGGCATTAAAAAATCAAATCATGATACTTTGAGTTAAATGTATGGAGTTAGAAAATTAAATCCTGACTGGTGTAACCCAGATCCTGCAGGATAAAAATGGTTTGTATTTGCTTATACATGTGGATGTTAGTTGTTAAATCTATAAGAAGCTACATCCATAAAACTTTGGTTTTGTATAGAGTGAAAGAGAGGAGGATAAAAATGGCTCTTTATAGAAATGGAAACTAGGGATTGACAAAGAGGATAATGGGGAGTGATTGTAATGGGAGGATTTAAAGTGTGGAAAAGAGAAGTAGGGGCTGATGGTGGGAGTAGTTGGAGGAAAAGCTGAAATTAAGACACATTTGAGGGGCCATATGGAAACTTAATACAGTAGATGCTTTATAAAACATAAAGAAATATTAAGGCTATCTAAATAATACAGACAAAAATGAGAGAGAGAAAGCCCCAACTGTTCTTCCCTTGTCATTAAAGCAATCTTTCAGAACCTGAAAACCAGTTCTATCTATTTGAGTACCTGGCCAAAGGTTTCCCATGGGAACCTACAGACATCCAGCCTATTGCTAAGACTATGAGTGGCTGCTTTCTATAAACTAGAGGTAAGGGTCAATACTGAAGACAGCACTTACATAATTCATTAATTATCAGCAACATAAAGGAAATGGTAACAAATACAGCCAGAATATCTGCAGAGATTGAGAGACCTTAGAACATTCAGCCTTACAAGGTTTGTCTACATCAAATCTCTCCCTTCAAGATCAGGAAACTCTGCTGTAGTGAAGATGAAAAAGTGTTAGAACCAGTATGGATGGCGAACACCAAGGGGGAAAAAACAAAACCACAAACACAACAGGAAGAAAGCAAGCAGTTATTAAAAGAGAATGAAGTAGTTGGTACATGGTCTGTATGTATCTGTACCAGATGGGGTCCAAGGGCTGAAAGCAGAATTGGATACATTTCCCCACACTTAACCCAGAAGCTGTCCCTAATTGATAACCACTTGTCAATGAAAACCTAATTTTCTCTAATTGCGTATCAATGGGGAAACGAATCATTCTTAAGAAGACACCTAGCAGTAGATGGACAACAGGAAACAAACTCAATCCCATCTTTGGAGACTCTTTCATAATTTGTCATTGCTTTATATATGACTATAATTATTATTTAATCTTGAGGCCCTTTGTGTAAATATTAGGCTTTCAATTTTGTGTTTTTATGGAATTCCTAAAAGTATTTCCTTGTCTCTAAGTATCTTCTGCTTTTCCTTTTCCTCTTCTTTTTATTTGTTTGTTCTGCCTTATTCTGACCAGTTTGTTTCATTTTAGCTATTTTATTTTACTTTCATTCTGTAGATGCCTGTTTGTTTTCTAAGTAGAGACAGCAAGTATGTGAATCCACGAGGGAGTGGAAGCGGGAGGAAAATAGGAGGAATTTAAGGATGGAAAATGTAATCAGAATTAAGTGTATGTAAACTATCTATTTTCAGTAAAACAAAAATTTTCTGTGTTTATTAAATTAGCATTGGGCACTGAGCTTTATTCAAATCAACACTGGTAAAACAATGTCAAAATTTTGAAAAATAATCATGTCCTGTTTTCTGTCTTTTAAAATGAATAATTTGAGGAATTATATTCTTTAAACATAATCATTGAACTTGAAATTGACTTACAAGTTATGGTTTATAAGTAAGAATACGCAACTGTAACAATGTTTCATAAAAAAAATCTTTAAAATTTTGATCTTACTGTTTTCATTATTGTTCTAGGGTTCAGAATCCTACAAGAGTCCCCATCTTTTTCATATGGTAAACTTGCCTGGAAGACAGAGACAGAGAAATGGCTCAAATGATTACTGGGTCAAAAGTTCTATTGTAGAAATTGGCCTAAAATGCTGAGGCCTAGGTTTTAAATACAGTACTCATGAAATTTGAGAATTATCAGTGGAGTATGTGTGGGGTGGTGGTGGTGGTAGCAGCAGCAAAGTTGTATGTGTGTGTTAAAGTCAGTAGTTATCTTTAATCTTCAGTTTTATCTCAATTTAATTTTAAATCCACAGCATTCCATTTGATGAATCTACAATATGACTGAGATGAATGTACAGGAATTCACATAATTGGCATTTGCTTTTTTAAGTATCATACAGTATTTCTGGAGGTACCCAAAGGTTGCTCAGTCAGAACCTTCTTGTTTAGCAAGATGTTTATATGGATACTGGAAAAAGTCCTTGTTTATTTGGAAGTTTTTGCTGTGTCAGTAGAATCTAAGAGAGTTTAGCTTCAATTCTGACCATTTTTGTTCCTCTGTATTTTTCAGAGAACAAATTTATTCTTTTTACAAATACTTTTTGCATAATATAATTATCATGTCCAAGCATTGATCTGAATTCTAAAAGGTGCTGAAAGATACAAATACATTTATTTCATTATATCAAATATAATTATGTAGAAAACTGTAATTATATAGAAAAACAATTATATTATAAAGTAAAAATGAAGCACTGAATTCATTTTTTATTTTATCTTATATATATTCATTGTGTATATTCTGAATTGCATAGGAACATTTTAATAAAAGTGTATATATATATATATATATACACACACACACACACACACACACACACACACACACATACACACACACACACACACACATTTCTGTTCTTACCCAGAATATTTTCAGTAAGCATTTGTATAATACATATATGGATTTATATACTAAAGTAAAACCTCATGTTAGTGAACATTATGGATAAGATAATTTGTAGCGCAAGGGGGAGGCTTTTAGGGTGCTCCTACTTTAGAAGAGCTGATTAAGGAATATCTTAATACAAAAGGGTTTTCATAACATTTCTTGTCATAGCAAAGAAGAAAAACACCAACAAAAAGCATGGCATAAAAAGGAAAGCAATAAGAAATCATGATGTAATCTTTTCATATTAAGCTTGCTACTCTTGTGTAACTGTACTTACAAAGACATACAACTTATAAAAAATACAAAGTAAATGCCTTTTTGAAGTTACATGTATATAATATACATATATGTTCACCGTGACAGCTATTAAATAAACATAATTATTATTTAGAATAAAGTAACTTCCATCAACTGAAAATATAGTCAGGATTCAAAAACCTTACATCAAGAGTCAATGCTACCTCTGCCTTTAATTTTTGCATAAAAAGTATTAAGTTTATTTGGTTGGGGCCTAAAGCTAATTTTCTGGAAAGTTCAGAAGAATAACTATATATTCAAATCAAGAATATATACACACAAATATACACACATATATGTATATATATCAGCATAATACATTATATACAACATGATGTATATATATTATATAATATATATAACATAAACAGAATGCATAATACAACATATTGAGACTATATTGTATAATGTGTTTGATATAAATATAATTCTCACTGGACTAACATCATTACTTTGCAGCTTCTTCATGCTACTCAAAAAAGATGAAATAAAGGCATGACCTCTGCTTTCCGCAAAACAAAACAAAATAAAACAAAACAAAACAAAAAAAAAACAAAACAAAACCAACACTAAAAATATTACTATTTCTTCCCAACCCAGCATTTTGGATTAATTCTTTTATCCTTGAGACTCAAGAGTCTATCCCATAATCAAAAATTTGGTAAGACTTTTGGACACACCACATAAAAATACCCCCACACATATTATAACAATAACTGTTGCTTAATTTTAAAGGATCTGACCTTAATCTCCCCAAAGCAATTTCACATTGGGTGCAATTAATTCACCTAGGATTAGTTGGGGTTTCAACTCACATTCTTTTCTTTTAAGGACAATATATATGACAAGAAATAAATTAAATTATCATGATAAATTCATTATCAATACCGGCTAAGGTAGTGTGTAATTTCCTGGTAACTTGTTATTAGATGGTACTGAGTGGACAATATTAAAATTATAAATTATTCTCTCTGCATGTTACTTGAAGGAATAGGTGAAGATGCCAATGAATAAGAGACTATTTTCTATAGTAATTGATAGAGTTTAAATGTATTAAATATACATTTGCTTCACTCAGCTTCTCAACTATTTACCCATCTTAATTAAAGACATACAAATTCTGTATGACATGACTTGAGTTTTTATGGAACGCGTAGTCACTTGGGGTTGTATTTGAGCTTTTAAAGCAAAGTTTTTGGGGAAAAATTGGCTTCAATGTAACTCCACCATGTGACTGACAATTTGACAAAAATGAATCTCAGAACTGTGAAAATTTGCAGGTACTGTCACAGAGTCTATCTTTGAAATTAGACAAACAATAGTGATATTATAAAAGAAGGTCACTTGGTGTGAGTTTGGAATTAAAACTTATCCCAGAGTATACACTCTTACCATGTATAGCGAAAGCAATTTATTGCTCCTTTTCATTATTAGAAAAGAAAAAGTTCATGGTGTCATTGATTGACCTTTACAAAGAAAAATGCAGAGTTATGAGGAATAGGAAAGCAATATGTTTTTTTTTTTACCTTTATAAGTAGATTTTTCTCTTTAGGACTAGTGCAAATTTTTTGAATGCATTTATTTTAATGTCTATGTTTAAATATGGTGCTGCCATGTTATATTATATTATCCTATATTATGTTATATTATCCTAAAATATATGAAGTGGTTTTGATGTTAGTGATTGCTAAATTTCATATATTACAGAAAGTAGATGTTTATAATTAAGACAGATTTTCCTTATTTTATAAATATAATGGAATATTAAATTATTTTTCACCCTTCGGCTTTTTTTAATAAAATGCAAACCCCTCACCTGATACCTAATTCTTACAATTTAATATGTGTGTTTAAAACAGTGAGTGACATAAGAATAAGTGATAAAGATTCTCTTTAACAGCAATGTTTCTTAGTGGATTAGTGACATAAATTTACAATTTTTTTTCTCCTTAACATTCCATTTCTATTTCTTATCTCTTTTCCCTTTATGTATTAAAAGACTTTCTGCATTTTGCTCCATTATATATTTAAAAGATGGCATTTCTGTAATATCCAACAGTATTTTACAAGATTCAATTTAATTTTAAATTTATGTAATCACTCAAAAATGACTACTACTAGTGCTTATTCATCATATATTATCTCTTTCTTAGAAATAGAAAGGTAAATGTATTTATTTCTTGAGCCCCACTTGCACTTCTGAAATAATCTTGTAGCTCTGGTCTCTTTTCTTAATGCACCAGTGTAAATTAAGGTACCTGTGTTTTCTGAGCCCTTATCCTAAACAAAGATGACATTTAAAAATTATAAACCTACATATTTATATGTTTGTGATAGATAAATCCTGGGAAACATTTTAAGATTTTAAAGTCATTACATTAAATATAATTTGCAATTGATTTCTTTTATTCTTTCTTTTTTTTCACTAATCATTCCATTCGTTTACATCTCAAAAGCTATCTCATTTCTTAATTACCTCCTTCCACCAACCCCCATCCCACATCTGCCCTCCTCCCTCCCCTTTCCCTACATGAGAGTGCTTCCCCACTTACCCACACTCTCTTGTCCCACCACTCCATAATCCTCCTACCCTAGGGCATGAAACCTATTCAGGATCAAGGGCCTCCCCTCCTGTTGCTGTCAGGCAAGGCCATCCTCTGCTATATACATATCTGGATTTCTTACAGTCATGAATGTATATTGATCCACATAGAATCAAGTATCGTACTGTTTCTTATAGAGCTTTCTTGTTTTGAAGTCGAGTGAATTTGTAAATGAAGTTAGTTTGATCTAATTCTGTGGAAATCCTTTTTGTATTGAAAAGATTGAAGTATAAGCACTTTTTGAATTCATATGAATGAATGTACCTTTTAGGACATGATGGAGTTTATAGTTTGATATTCCCTTAATGAATAAACTCTTACATTTTCAACTACAAATACAACAGTAACCACAGTCAGCATTCAATGATCTTTGAATACTGCTTGATCTCGCCTCAGTGAAAGAAGACATGCCTAATTCTAGAGAGAATTGAGGGCCTGGAGAGTGGGGAGTCTGGCAGAGGTTGGAGGGTTCAGGCATCACATAGAGGTGGGTGTGGACATCCTCTTGAAGATAATTGGGAGGAGCAATGGGATTAGGAACTGTGGGAGGACAGACCTTGAATGAGTAAAAAATGGACTATAAAAGAAAAAGTAGTAAGAAAATAGACCCTAAATTTAAAATACACACACACACACACACACACACACACACACACACACGCACGCACGCACGCACACAAAACAAAACAAAACAAACAAAGCCAACATATCAAACACCGTCCAAACCAAGGAAGCAAAATAAAAACAAACCCAAAAAGAAAAATAACAAAACTATATATATATATATATGTAGATAGATATAGATGTATAGATATATATATATGAGAGAGAGAAAGAGAATTGTAATGGTGAGGCACACACATACATGCACACACACATATAATATATATTATGTATATACAGATGCATATACATATATAAATATATGTATTTATATACATATATACATACATATAAATCAATAGTATTTGCAATGGGAAACAAATTCTTCAATTTTTGTGGCTTAACATAATAAAATATTTTGTCATTGAATAGGTTTTCTGATATATGTAGATGGTGGATAATAAGAGTGTGATACCGCTACTTCATAAGGGAATCAGTTTAGTTCATCTGTTTCTCCAGTTTTATAAACATATTTACTTCACTCCATTCAGTTTATACTTGGATATTAAGAAAGTTAAGACACTGATAAGAATATTTTATGGTATAATCCCAGAATACTTAACCTTCTGGGCATTCGTTATATAAAGACTGTAAGGTTAAACAACCTACGTAGTTCAATTATATAATTACTGACAGATCTGAAGACTTGTTATGGATTTTGCTAATTACTATTATGATTTGATTGTGTTCTTCACATTTGTTGTTTTGGAAGTTTAATTTACAATGTGGCAATATTTAAATTTTCTGTATGTTTTATTTGGTTTAATATGATTTTGACATAATACTGAAAAGAAGGTCTTGTTTATCTTTTTTTTTCTGAATAATGATTCTATTACCTAATTACATTATTAAACATGAAACTATGATGGTTTTATCATTACAGATATTTTAGTGACAATTAGAAAATGACTCAGCCCTACAAGTTTGATCTGTTATTCATTTCACATTCTCTCATGGGGGAACTTGAGCTTCAAGAATCATAAAAAATATATTTATTAGTGTAAAATTTTCTCAATCATTTTTTCAGAGGCCAGAATTGCAACAAGTAAATCAGTTTTCAATTTGTAATTTAACATGCATATTTATGTATTTTTATCTTTCTTCTGTGACACTACTCAATTTTGACTAGGGTTTTGTGATCTATTTTTTTTAAAAATTAACCTCATCTTTCAACTAAGAGATCATTATAATTTAGAAAATTGTGAACAGGAGTATTATACTTAACTCAAAATTCAAGTCTTTAGATTAAATATTCTTCATAGTATTTTGAAGTTTCACATTCCTATTATTTTTACTCCTTTGAGATAAATTATACGTGAAAGACACAAAACAGAATGGGCTTCTGATTCCAAACAAACTAAAAATCAGTGGTTTTGCAGTAACTTATGAATTTATTAATTGACTTTGAAAGTCTTTTTAGGTAATCGTGAAGCAATATCATTGTCACTTCTATTTTCTTTGTTGATTTCAGTAGCCATCCTAGCAAAACAGGTAAAATTTTTAGTTTTCTGTGATTAGTCTACATCAGTTACTAGTATAAATATATGAGATAAATAAGATTTTTTATTATGAAATATTATCCAATAAAGACAATATCTAGATATTTATCAAAATGCAGATAACAAATATACATGGGGTTCCAAGATGCAGTAATTTGATCAGTACATCTACAAAATATTACCTGTGCCTAAGACTAACAGATCATTATATATGAACAAAAATGAGAGGTAGAGGATCAAGAAGTCTACAGTGGGATTAGTTCTTTTAGAAATTATCACTTCCCAGGGAATCTAAACCCACAATACTTCAAAAATATGGCTGCCTAATGAAGACACCAGACCAAATGGCTGCACCAATACATACACTAATGTTGAAGGAGGGAATCTCTTGGTACTCAGCCATGGACAGCAAATACCTGCAACTAGAATTCCCGAAGTTAGAGGAAATAACCTACCCTAGAAATGAGACTTATTAGCCTACAAGTGCAAGTCACTGAAGTGATGTACATATAATCAACACTAAATGTATTTGAAAGGTAGTAAATTACAATAATCTTTTAATTAAATTATATTAATGAGCTTGTAATATTTCATTAAATGATTGATATCCCTTGCCACCTTTGCAACTCTATTTTATATTGAGTAAAGCAAAGTAGTGCCTGAGACTAAAGTGTACAAAGTTGTGGTTTAATTGAAAACATGACCATGGTTTAAAGAATGAGACAAAATAAAATATATGAGAAGTCCCTTAGCAGTATCAACCTGGATATGCTTATTTTCTTGAACATGTGAGTTAATGATATCTTGGTATGTTTTAAGGAGCATAAGAGGTGTTTCAAGAAGATACACCAAAGAAAGGATAAAGTTATTGGTCCATAGCCTCTGGAAGACAATATTTCATTCGAACAGATATATCCCATTTGTAATGTGTGTGTGTTTCTTCTTGAACACCTTTGGAACTAAGATCCATTTATCAGATAAATGTAGCTATTCCCCACCATCGAAGAAGATTCTCTTTTTAGCAAAAGAAGAGTATCTCAGAAAACTAAAACTGGACATGATGCAATGACTAACACAATGTAGAGAGCACACTTCAGTATATCCATATTTATTATGGCTGCTGAATCTTCAGCCCATAGAACATTGCAGACTAGGTGATAGAAAGATCTTCAGAACCAGAATAACAAGGTGTCTCAAGTAGAAGTTTCTCCTGCACTTAAGACAGGAAACATGGAAATATTAATGAACCTATTAACTTAGAAGAGGTAAAATTTAATGGAGTCTAGCCCCTTGACATAGAACAGCAGGCTGTAGGAAAGTAAGTTCCTCTGAAACATGAGGCCCTTCTTGGTTGTCCAATGCAGAGTGGTCAGCCTAAAAACCATTGAAAGAATATATTCAAAAACAAAATATGGATACAGCTAGCTGTTTTCATATAGTTGTAAATACACATATGTGTGGATGAATATTGGTTATTTTCTCATAATTTCACAATGGCTACACAAATGTAATGTGCATTATGATCATTTGCTTCTTCATCAAATATAAATTTCAAAGCTACTTAAAGTTACTATATATCATTTGGCATGAAAATACAACCCAAATCTGCCTAATTCTGTTTTCAGAAAAGAAGTAATAATTAAAAACATCAGAGTAGGCAAATATGCAGAAACATAAAGGCTCTTCTGAAGCTGTGCATGTAAGAAATCTCAGAACACCATATCCATTTATTACATAATGTCAACTCCATGAGATGGAACTCATGCTTAACACTGCCTGGGTGACCAAACTCCTGAGACTGTATAGTCCAGAGCTCTAGTGGAAAACCAGATACTACTGGTTTAAATAAATATGCAGTTATAAATTGACTCCCAAAGTTTTACTATTATACTTCTAGGTTTGTGATTTATTTAGTCATCAGAGAAGTGTCCTACTACAGTAGGTAGGAATAGACACAGAGACCCATAACCAGAAATTACAGATAGATCCCTTGGAACACAGTTCTTAATGGGACATCTCCATCATATCCCTTCCTTCAGAATTCAGAGAACCCCATGGAAGTGGAGAAGGCAAAAAGTGTGTAACAGCCAGAAAAGGCAGACACCAGGAGAACAAGTCCCTCAAATCAACATAAGCAAAGTTCTTTCAAACTCTGAGACTGAATCAGCATGCACAGGTCCATGTGAGTCTTCACCAGTACCTCTTAGTGTAGATTATATATATATACTTATAAATAAATACTTAGTATAGTATTTAATGAGTCTCCTGAGAATGTGAGTATGTGGATCTTTTATTCTTGTGCCTTATTTAGAATTATTTTCCTTTTGTTGCCTTGACTTGTCCAACATCGATGTGATAGTTTCTCTTTTACTTTACTACATTTTCTTTCATTGTATGTTTTTAGAGAGTGAATGAATAGGTGAATGAATGAAGACAAGGCCACTAAGGTAAATGTTAAAACTAAAATGTCAATTATACCTGCTGGTCTAAAGAATCAGTTTTTTCCAATAGAGTGATATTGAATATATCAACCACTCCAGGATATGCCTCATGTTCACAAGTAGTTGAACAAGATATAATAGAGTCTATAGGTGTGTGTGTGTGTGTTTTTTTTTTTTTTGTGAGTGTGCTATTTGGCTAAAGTTTTGAGTTTTGATGGTTTTTATTTTTTTGTTTTGTTTTGTTATTTTTCTTTTTGGGTTTGTTTTTATTTTGCTTCCTTGGTTTGGACGGTGTTTGATATGTTGGGTTTGTTTATTTTGTTTTGTTTTGTTTTGTTTTGTTTTGTTTCGTTTTGTGTGCGTGTGTGTGTGCGTGCATGTGTGTGTGTGTGTGTGTGTGTGTGTGTGTGTGTGTGTGTGTGTGTATTTTAAATTTAGGGTCTATTTTCTTACTACTTTTTCTTTTACAGTCCATTTTTTACTCCTTCAAGGTCTGTCCTCCCACAGTTCCTAATCCCATTGCTCCTCCCAGCTATCTTCAAGAGGATGTCCACACCCACCTCGATGCCTGACCCCTCCAACCTCTGCCAGGCTCCCCATTCTCCAGGCCCTCAAGTCTCTCTAGGATTAGGTACATCTTCTTTCACTGAGGCCAGATCAGGCAGTATTCTGATGTATGTGTCAGAGGCCTCAGACAAGCTGGGGTATGCTGCCTGGTTGTTGGCTCACTGTCTAAGCGATGTCAACGGTCCAGGTTAGTTGAAACTGCTGGTCTTCCTCTGAGGTTGCCTTCCTCCTCAGCTTATTCTAGCCTTTCCCTAGTTCAACCACATAGGTCACTGACTTTAGTCTATTGGTTAGTTGTAAGTATCTCCTTCTGTCTCAGTCAGCTAATTGTTGGGACTCTCAGAGGATAGCCATCCTAGGCTCATATCTGTAAGCACACCATATCATCAGTAATAGTGTCAGGCCTTGGAGCCTCCCATTGAGATGGATTCCAAATTCGGCCAGTTGCTGAACATCCTCTCCTTCAGTCTCTTCTCAATTTTGGCACTGCAGATCTTCTTGACAGGAACAATTCTGGGTCAGAGTTTCTGACTATGGGATCGCTACTCCAGCCATCCCTTCTCTTGAGGACTTGTGTTTATAGTGGAGATGAACTCTACAAGTTCCCTCTTCCCACTGTTTGGTATTTCATCAAAGGTTCTTCCCTTTTGGTCCTGAGAGTCTCTCACCTCCCAGGGCTCTGGGATAATCTAGAGGGTCCCACCACCGCCCATCTACCAAGGTTGTATATTTCCTTTCATTCTGCTGGCCCTCAGGGCTTCACTCTTGCCCCCACCTAATAGCTGACCATGTTTCCCTTTTCCTCACCCTCCCCATTCACACTTAGGCCCCTTCCTCTCTCTGAATTCTGTGATTGATTTCTTCTCCCACCCAAGTAGGATTGAAGAATCCTTATTTTGGCCCTTCATCTTATAAACTTTCTGAGTTCTGTCGATTGTTTCCTAGCTACTCTGTACCTTTGGATAATATCACTTATTATTGAGTATATACCATGCATGTCCTTTTGGGTCTGACTTATCTCACTCAGGATGATATTTTCTAGTTTCATCCATTTCCCTGCAATACTTGTGATGTCCTTGTTCCTAATAGCTGAATAGTATTCCACTGAGTAAATTAACCACATTTTCTGTACCCATTCTTCCCTTGTGGGACAACTGTGTTGTTTCCTGTTCCAGGCTATAACACATAATGCTGCTATGAACATAGTGGAGCACATGACCCTGTGGTGTAGTAGGTCATCTTTTGGGTATATGCCCAGGGGTGGTATAGCTGTGTCTTCAGGTAGATCTATTTCCAGTTAGTTGGAGGAACCTCCAGATTGATTTCCAGAGTGGTTGTAGCAGTTTGCAATCCCACCATCAATGCAGTAGTGTTCCTCTTTCTCTATATCCTTGCCAACATGTGCTTTCACCTGAGTTGTTTAATCATAGCCATTCTGTTAGTGTAAGGTGGAATCTCAGAGTCATTTTGATTTGCATTTTCATGATGACTAAGGACTTTGAACATTTCCTTAAATCCTTCTTGGCCATTAGAGATTCCTCTGTTTAGCTCTATACCCCATTTTTTGATTTAGTTGTTTAGTTTTTTGGAGGTTAGCTTCTGGAGCTCTTTATTATTTGGATATTAGCCCTCTATCAAATGTGAGGTTAGTGAAGATTTTTTTTTCTCAATCTGTAGGTTGCCGATTTATCCTATTGACTACGTACTTTGCCTTACAGAAGCATTTTAGATTTATGAGTTCCTTTATTTTTATTTTTTTATTTTTTTTTTTTTATCAATTTTTGATTTTAGAGCCTGAGCCATTAGAGTTCTCTTTAGGAAATTCCACTCCCCTCACCCTTGCCAAGAATTGAGCTAGAATTTTGTGTTCCCTTAGGGTCTTCATAGCTCCTGTCAGGCTCTTCTCTGTTTTATGGTCTCTGTTAGGAAATCTAGTGTAATTAGGGTAGGTCTGCCTTCATATGTTACTTGGCCCTTTTCCCTTACAGATATTAATATTCTTCCTTTGTCCAATCTATTTAATATTTAGTAGGCTTCTTGCATATTTATGGCCCTCTCTTTCTTTATTTTGGGGAAATTATCTTCTATGATTTTGTTGAATATATTTTGGTCCTCTGAGCTGGGAATCTTCAATCTCTTCTATTCCTAGAGACTCTTTCCTGTTGCCCTTGGTGCAGCAGATATCCTAGGAGACCTTTAAACTGTGGAGTCCTCAGTGACCAGACATTCTGATAAACTGCGTAAGCAGAAGACCTATTCATTTCTTAAAAAATAGTTATTATAAGTGAAATTAAGATTTGAGAAAAGCAAATTATCAAAGTAAATTTTAAATAAAAATATTCAGATCTCATGCATGCACACACACAAGTGTGTACACACAGGTGAAAATACAACTGATCCTCACAAACAACATAGGCCTGAATATGGACTTCTTTTCCATCTTTTTTCTCATATACTTCATTATGGTTTTCAAGAGCAGCAAGGGATAGTTGTATTAGTTGAACTTCTATTGCTATGAAAAGATACCACGGTCAAGGTGACCTACTAATGGAAGAGTTGAATTTAGTTTATGGTACTGGAGAGCTAGAATCTATGATGGTGGACTGAAGGCATGAACATGAGTAGCTGAAATAGTAGCTGAGAGCTCACACACACACACACACATATGTGTGTGTGTGTGTGTGTGTGTGTGTGTGTGTGCTTGTGTGTGTGCACTCATGTGTATGTATACTCACAAGTGGGTATGTGTTAGTGCACATGTGTGTTTGTGTGTTCTTATGTCTGTCTGTCTGTCTATATGTATGTATGTATGTGAACATTTGTTCATGGTCATATGAATGAAGAAGGGTGCTTGAAAAGGGAGACATTCAACTCAAACATCTTTTCAGCAAACCATCCACTGTGTATCATACTTAACATGTAGCTACTGAGTAGGCTAAGCGAAGTTGCCATCTGTACACTAAGATTCTACATATCTATTTCTGTAGTATTTAGTTACAATTACAAGCTACTACATTGGGCTATTTTATGTACCTTCTGATAATTCAACTCAAGAACTTATTCTCTTCCAACAGGCACTTTACCAACTAAATCATCTCCACAGCACTATAATTTTGCTATTAACAGTGATTAATTACATATTCCTCTTATTTTCTAATATATCATTTGTAGTTATCCACAAGGCACATGGCTACATTATTATGTGCATAGAAAGAATAGCATATGCCCTATGATTTTAACCTTATCAGTGAACTCTCCACACCTCAGATTTGTGCAAGGCTTTGAAATATCACTGTGTATTCAGAGGTCTGATTTTACAACACAGAAATGAAAATACAAGTATTTCTCACAAACAACACAGCCCTGAATATGAACTTCTTTTCCTTCCTTTCTCTCATATACTTCATTCTGTTTCTCAACGGCAGTGAGGGACAGTTGCATTAGTTGAACTTCTATTGCTATGAAAAGACAACCCGACCAAGGTGACCTACTAATGGAAGAGTAGAATTTAGCTTATGGTAGTGGAGAGCTAGGATCTATGATGGTGGATTGAAGGCATGAGCATGAGTAACTGGAAAAGTACCTGAGAGCCCATTCACAGAGAAGAAATTGTCAGGAGTCTTTTGAAACCTAAAAGCCTAGCACCAATGACACAAATCCTACAGGAAGAACACATGTTCTAATTCTTCTCAAACCATTTCACCAACTAGGGACCAAGTATCCGAAGATGAATTGATAAGGGTCATTCTCTTTCAATCTTTCACAATCATGATCTTCTGAGGAGGTGTGGCTAATTCAGATAATCCTTACTAAAATTCTAGATCTACTCACAAGTGCTTATTTTGGGAAATAAAAGAAGGCTCCTTGCAAAAAGAATCTCCTTTTATAAGTAAGTTTGCCTTGAAATCATGATATTGCAAAGAAATCCTCATTCTAATGTTTACCCATTCTTGACTGGTTACTCTGTAAACATGTGATTATAATTGTGTTTTTGTGTGCAAGTTCTCAGCTCCTTATTTTAAAAATAGTAATGTTCCAGATAGCATTCTGTTCTCTGCTGTTAGGAAATTATTCCTAGAATATTTTTCTTGCATATGTCTGTAACATAAATGATATACTTTTTCATAACTATCAGATGTCAGAACAAACAAAATGAGGTTACTTTCAAATGTTAACTTTATTTGCTTCAGGATACTTGATCACTATGAAGTTCCTGGGAAACACACCAAACCCACCATATATATAATATATATATATTTATATTTATATATATAAAATTTCCAATCTAATTTTCTTGGCTAAAGCATATTAATAAAACAAAACAAAACAAAACAAAACAAAGCAAAACAAAACAAAGCAAAACAAAACAAAGCAAAACAAAACCAGGCAACTATTGAGAAGGCCCTGTCAAGCTTGAGAAATAAGCATGATTTAGCATTGAGATTATGCTTAAAAGGTTTGAGAGATGGCTCATTTGTTAAACACTTGCTGCTTTTATAGAGGATGAGAGTTTAAATCCCAGAACCCACATGGCAACTCACCACTCTCTGTAACTCTAGTTCTAGACGATCTGGAACCCTGAAATAGATATATATATATATACAAGAAAAACACCAATGCACACAAAAATAATTAAATCTGGAAGTTGTAGGACTCTTAAAAGATAACAACAAAAAGAAAGATTCTGCTTACATGAAAGGTTAAAAATTCCTTTCATATCTATTTCTTTATTCATCATATCAATTGCTGATAACCATAAATAAAGAATTTACCCAGTAACTCAAAAATTCATATAAAAGAAATATAATGGGTACAGAATATACATTATCTTTCAACTATTTTAGCAAGGAAATAAAATGATACAGTTATAGAATATATATATATATATATATATATATATATATATATATATATATATATATGTTATTGACACATAAGGCAAAATTTGGTCTTTCTAATGTAAATTATTATTCTATATTGAAATTCATAGTCACTAATTTTCATGAAGAAACAAAAGAATTTTAATGTACAGAAAATAATTCATTCCTTTCTATTAAGATACAAAAGAGAAATTGCTGTGTTTTATTTCCTTCACGATGAAAGAATGAAGCATCAGGTCTAAGATTGAGAGAGAGAAACTGAGGGAGAAAGACTTGAGGGGGAAGGAAGATAGGGAGAAGACAGAAAAAGGTGGATTCACAAGTTCAATATTTCTGAAAGGAATTGAAACATATATGACACAGTAGAAACATCATTGTATCAAGTAACAAATTCTGTACAGAGAAATAAACTATGCATTGGAGCAATATTGGCTTACTCATGAAAGTAACTGTATTTACTTTTTAATTCACTTGAATTATATTTCTTATTTCAAAGTTTTTTATTGCATGCTGAGCAGGAGAATTTACAAAGATATTACTTACACAACAGTCTAATTTATACAATTGGCATATCCTTGATAAAGTATTGAGGATAGAATATTTAGGGTAGGTAAGAACAATATTAAGCTAAGAGATTTATATAATCTTGTATAAAAATGCCAGATTTACAAAGCCAAGTGTTCCTTTCATAATTGAAATCAAGGTATTTCTGCAGAGAATCATTTATTAAAACTAAACTACTATTCCAATAAAGCATTAAGACTGCTGCATAGGAGGCCCCTTGGACAGCACTCTGGAATAACAGTGAATTGCTATTCTAATCCTCAATGGAACATTTTAATAAGTGTGATAAATGACTCACGGAGTGCTTCTGATTTCAATGTCAGTGGAATTAGAATCAGACAAAGGCTGGCCCTGGTGATGGATGTGGAGGACTTTCCAGGTAAACACTTTGCAATGTCAGGACAATACCAGCTTATGGAACATTCACAGGCAGAATTTATGTCCATTTTTCAACAGTCTGCCTCAGGGCTAAAAATGTAGATAGAATGCTCCTGTTGCTTTAACAGAAATATACTCTCAAATCCACAACTCTTCAAAATGATATAAAACACAGAATTTAAGTGTGCAATGTACCAAAATAAAGATACCTGTATCCAGAGACATGACATTACATATACATGGTCATTGGTAGAATGGTTTTGAGACAATTCAGCCATGAATTGAAATTCTGAAAAATTTGGCCTTACTTTAAAAAGATGTTTTTCTTTAGGATTCCAAATTATATGATGCTAAAAATATGCTTCTAATATATGCAATGTATTCCAGAAAGGATGTGTTAACTTTGATTGTTTCAAGTTTGAATACAGATTCAGAACGAATTGGGATGCTAAGATTTAAGAAAAATTATGGTACCATAAACAAATTACTGAATATGAGCATTCAAATTTTAAAAACCTTTCCTATCTACATTCTTTCCAATGGTTATTAGATGTTATTTTATATGTTCAAAATAAAGCAAGTGCTTTATTGATTTATTTTTAACATTTCCACATTACCATTGTACTTACCTATTGTAGCATAAACATGCTGATATACATGAAACATTACATATCTGTATATTAAGCTTTCATGTAGCCTAAGATACCTAAAGTTTGGAAAACCTAGGAACAATGGAATTAATGAGTCCTAACAATTTGCTTAGTTATATTTATGGATAATAGCTGAAAACACTATAAAATCAGAGACATTCTGAATCATGTTGCTTTATATTTATACATAAATTACTGGAACAAATTAAGTGTTAGATGGTTTTATGACTATCAATGATTTTGAATAATAATAATAATAATAATAATAAAACTTCAAGTGTCATTGTTGTTAATCAAAGTCATTGTTTTTCAAACTTTAAAGTATTCACATTGAACCACTTGAGACTCGTGTCATGTATAGTTTGTGATACACATTGTCTTCACATAGGCCATGAGTTTGCTATATTCCTCTTAAACTAACAATGGAATCTAACCCATACATCACTCCTGGGTGGGTCAAGCACTAAAACAAGGGAGCCATGTTTCCTCTCCTGAAATTAATATATAATAAAGCAGCTGAGGAATGAAAATGAACTGCTATGTATTGATCAAAACTTTAGTAATTTATACTAAATATTTAATCTGCTTTTTTTTTTTTTTAAGAAAAATCGTGCCAAGAAGCAACAGTAAGTGGTGTTGCTTTTCTCAGCATTGAAACACCTCAATTGCATTTCAATCTTTGTTCTCAGGCATCTGGACTTTGTGCATGTAATTTCCCATGTGTCACCCTCCAACAGTACTAACAGTATAAACAGGTACTTCCCTTAGTGTTTATAATTTACATTAATGAAATGATGCATGAAAGATATTTAGAGGCTTTTCTAGCACATGTCACATCTTTAATAGATACAATTCTTATGAAGTAAGAAGTCAGTGACTTGGATTTATAAAATGAATTTCAGCTTTTTAAAAAAAATTACCATGATCTTTTAACTCATTCTTTCGACTTACATGTACCAATCTAGATATTTCTAAGATATGAATGATACATACATGTTAAAGGCTAATATTTAAGCATAATTCCTAAAACATGTTAAAAATGCTAAAGTTATGTAAATTCACTAATTACTTCTAATAATTCACCATCAAACAATCCAGTTTATGGATTCATTTTATAAAATCTCATTCATATTATGTTTCTAAGATTATATTTTTTGAAAAACTTGTGTGAATGAAAAGCCAGTGATGTGTGCATATCTGCTAATTATTGATTAGAACTGAGAGAAAAAAATGAAATGCACACTACTAAATATTTCTACTCTGTAAGATCACACATCAATGTCAAAGTTGTGCTATGATTTTTGTAGTCATAAAATATGTTCTTTTCTTTTTTAAAGTGGAAAAGCAATTTATTTTACCTTTGAGTCCTAATAAGGAAATATATTGAATTCAAAAGTAGTTTGTTTCCAATTTTATTTCTTTTTCTTAATGTTTCAAAAAGAAGGGAAAATGTATAGGAGATGCCTTTCTTTCTCCAGCATCAATGTAGAATAAGACAGTCAATTAGAAGTTGTCTTTTGAAGACTTTACAAGGATCTCTGAAGACTAACAACAACAACAAAATGACCAATAAGGAAAGAGTCTACAGAGCATAAACCACTTTATGGTGCAAAAGCACATTTAAAATGAATATAAAAAAATACCTGAGACAGAGGTTATTAGTAACGAAAAAAAGACCAGAAAAGAAAGGGGTTAAAGATCAATCACTACAATATCTTTAATTTCACTGAAGTGAAAAGATGAGGGAAGGAACCAGAGTCATTTCTGGACACAGTAAAAATTTTGTTGAAGATGTCACTAGTCTCGTGGAAAGAGGAATAACTGATTAACTACATTTATGGAACACATATAACCAAGAGTTATGGGCATGACGAAGAACAATCTTGCACCAAAACTGTGAGAATCAGTTCATAGTGCTGAAATAATCAATGCATATGACCACTTAAGACAAAATAGATTTCATATCCAAATATTCCAAAAGAATTTTGTTAACCAAATTATTAAATAATCGATACATTAAAAGTAGAAATACTGAACAGAAACAGTTCCCTCAAAAATACCCATTCTTCATTAGAATTGTTCAATTCGGCACTTAGCTTTAATTTTTGGCTTGTAGTTGCTTATATCCACGCCTAGACAAAATGATCATGAACAACCAAGTTAGCTAATCAATGAAATTGGTATTGGGCCCCCAATGGAGGAGCTAGAGAAAGTACCCAAGGAGCTAAAGGGGTCTGCAACCCTATAGGTGGAACAACATTATGAACTAACCAGTACCCCAGAGCTCGTGTCTCTAGCTGCATATGTATCAAAAGATGGCCTAGTTGGCCATCAGTGGGAAGAGTGGCCCCTTGGTCTTGCAAACTTTATATGCCCCAGTTCAGAGGAATGCCAGGGCCAAGAAGTGGGAGTGGGTGGGTAGGGGGATGGTATAGGGGTCTTTTGGGATAGCATTTGAAATATAAATGAAGAAAATATCTAATAAAACAATTAAAGCAAAAGAAAAAAGAAATTAGGTATTGTTCAGTCCAATGACTCATATGGCCAATTTAAGAGGAAAAAAGAAGTTAAATGTGGCAATGGAGATGCAAAAAAAATAAAACAACAATAATAATAATAATAATAATAATAATAATAATAACCCTTCATTCAAGGCTGAATAAATGCCATATTCTTGAATTTGTTTCCTGTTTAGTTTCCTAGTATCACGTATGAAGATATGGCAGACTTTCATAGTATCTTTGTGATGACTTGTTAAAACAAAGCAAACAAAAAAAAGACAACACCATGGTTATATTTTTAAGGCACAATTAAAAAGTAGTTTAGAACATGCTTTTCAAAGATTTGGAATGGGCTTGATAACATCTGTCACTATTTTGATTTCTGTCTATTAGACAATGAAAGGTGAATTCCAAGTGTTTTTGATACATAAAAATTTATATTAGTGTGAAGCACATATCTGAATATATTTGATATGAAGTGTTTTGATAATTAAAAGAATCACCATCCAAATATCTGAAGCTAAGAACTTTATAATATTTTCATATTTTAGAATAATTTTCATCAGGTAACAATATGTTATCATGTTGTGTTTTTTAACCCACTGGGAAAGATCAAAGACTTAGATTCAATTCAAATTTTATTAAATGAATTTGTTGTTACTGCTAGCAGAGGGAAGGCAGCCTAATAGGCAAATAAATACAATACAAGAGGGTCTAAAGGCAGTGTTTATGGAGATGGATATCAAAGTTGGACATTGCAATTACCAATGGAATATGTGGCTGGGAAAGAAAATTGTTTTACTCCCTCAGTTGTTCCTCTTTTCTTGTTGATTGGTAATAAAAAGACTTCTTCTCAGTCTCAAAGCAATAAGGCAGTTTATGAAGGCAGAAAGTAAGGAGTTAAATACCTCTCGGCAAAACCACCACTATCTTATTCTGATCTTCCCTGAAGTCCCTCGGGATCTCCCATGCATTCCAGAGCAGAGATCAATGGCACTTCAGGGATACCTGGTACCATATAATTTTTCTTTGGCCATCACAAGATGTTAGGTGTAAATTATTACATACGACTGAGCACTCTGGGGAAAGGGTCACTAATTGTGATGAGCAGTCAGTAACATAATGCCATGAGGTTAAGGCTGCCTGCTCTATTCCCATGATGCCACTTTTTGACAGTGCAGTGTCATTATGAGATTGGAGGATAAAAAACACAATGAGAAGCAGCTGAATACAGATTAAAATGGTTACATGACTAAATGAGGCCATGATTAGAGATATTAAGAATGGAGGAACTCTACTATATAGAATAGTACATATGCATATTTGTTGATTTCAGAAATTATATTCATTTCTCTTAATATTAAACATTGTTTTACCATATTCTACCACCTTTGTGCTTCCAAGCACATATCCACATTAGTTAGTATGTGCCTAAAATTTTTTACATTAATGTTCTGAGTAACTTTATTCATAATCATGAAGATTGAAACAAAGTTGTCTTTCAATACATGAGTGGGTGAACAACTATGACACATAACACAATTAAGTACTTTTTGATATGCTCTCAAGTCACTACTACACATAGAGGGAATTAAAATCCATCTTGATTAGGGAAATAGATGGTCTGTTAGGGACATACTCTGTATGATTCCAACTTAAGACATTACTGTAAAGATAAGGCCACCCAGGGAGAAAACCAATTAGTCATTACCAAAAATACAGCGAGAAAGAATAAGAATAAACACATAGAAAACAGAAAATTTTAGTGTAGGACAAGCAATCTGAATGACAGTTATGGTAGAATCAAGTATACGTTCATATCAACAAAATTCTAAAACACAACCAATGAGTTTGAAGGACAAAGAGCTTTAGTTTTAGCTACAAACTTTAATATCATCCCGGAATGCCATTTCACTCGATGGATCAAATACACCACACTATTACAGATTTTGATGATAATTGAAGTTGCTTTGGAGAATTGAAAGCTTACAAAACTGTATTTTTCCAATCATTTTTTGGCGAACTTGAAAGTGATTTTCCCGTGAAGTCCTGTCATTATGTTGTTCCACTTTCTGCTGTTTTCCAGAGGTTCAGATGAGAAACAATTTATCAGTTGATCTTAGTGCACAGAGAGGCCCAGGCTGCTCTCCTTTGTTCAGAGTGTGCTTTACATTGCAACACATTGAGTGTGACTTTTATACATGTGTTCATTTACAGCTATCCTGATATACACCGAATTTGTTTCCAAGTTATTGTTTATTTTTTTATGGTATTTCTTTTTCCTTATAGGACTAATATTTTATTTTTAAAAATCTTTAAAGATGGTATATTTTACCTTTGAAAAATTCAAATATCTAACTTTGGTTTGCTCTTTGCCCTTTCAGGGAGTTTGTTGCCACTGTTTTGCTTTTGCGGACGTGTCCATTTTTCTTCAATGTGTATTCTGTTCTATCCATTAAGCAAATTTACATATCTATCTCACCTATTGAATTTGTCTTTGCTAAGTCAAATCTCTGTTTAGAATTTTAGTTATTGTTAAATAGATATTTTTATTTTCAAAGGTAGAATTTCCATTTGATCCTACTTGCTTTTATTTACTTGTTAATAGTAATTTTATTTCTAATAATTAGTAAACTGTATCCAGTATCACTGCTAGATCTGCCAATAGTAAACATGTCCTTTTGTTCATTTGATATTTTGTAATAGCCATTTTGAAGATTTTTGTTAAATAATTTGAAATAATAATTTGGTTATATTTTTTCCAACATAACTGTTAAAATGTTATGCTATATTAGTATTTCATCTTATTTAATAAAATATTGTCCATTTTAAAGAAACTATGTATTTCTGGATATAACTCTAATCTTGCTGAATGGCATTGTTGCTATGCTTTTGTTACTTTCTCTATTCAATAATTGGTATTGGCAAACTCACAAATTCTCATTCATCAGTGGCGGAAGTCGACAACAATAGCTCCGGCCTCTGTTGACCCTATTGGGTGATTTAAGCTGAAGATTGATTGAGTGAAAGATTTCACTATTCTTATAAAGCTTAGTTATCAGTTTATGATTTGACAGACTAAGTGCTCAACAACCTCTATACAGTATTGTGTGTAATTGCTGTTGGTCTAGCAATAAAGGGTAGGAAAAATGCTTTGAATGTTTTCAGCTCTGTTTTGTCAGGTTTTCTGTAGTACCCTTTAAAGTCCCCTGCTTCTATATAAAACACAGCAACAATCAGGAGTAAGAGGTTGATACTGGCCCTTTTTTCACTCCGGTACAGTGATTTATCTTCTGAGAAAATTGGCTCAAGTTTAGCTGTCACATTTGTACATGTATCCGGGCATTTTTTCAGCCATCTTCAATGCTGCTGAGGTAAACATGATCTCTTCATATATATTTCACATTTTTGTACAAGGTAAATATATTGTTGTTAATATAAAATATCTCGATGTAAGTTTAACTTATCATATTACAATTATTTTTATGAAAATGTGCATAATAAAAAGAAACGATATTTCATGTGTTTTAAATGGTTGCTTTGATGCAATAAAAATGGGGAAGAAAGCAAAGCTGTTAAGGAGGGTAAGAGAAGATAATAAATTAAAACAATAATGCTTTGTAAAGATGGATCAATTTATTTTTATATGTTCATTGGTGCTTTATATTGGTTTAGGTTTTAGATTTGGTAATGAATTTACAAACATGGCCACTTTCGTGCTGTCTGGTGATGGTATTTGACAACAATAATCAAGGAAATAGGTGAGGCTAAAAGTAATTACTTCATTTTAAATTAATCATAAATTGCATATTGCTTGTTGGGCCTGACATAAACACATTATTATTTTGAATACATATCTATAATAGAGAAGAAAACCAACAAATATTGTGTCTTGAAATGCAAAGTGCCAGGCCATATGGCAGATCAAAATGGAGGTTAGGTCTCAAAGATACAAAGGGTTTTATCAGTCTTCCCATCACATGAAACTAACCCCAGCATTTTTTATTTAGGAGTAAAATAGAATGCAAACTTTGTGACCACTTGGGATGACAATATGATTACTGTATTGTTTAGTAACTAAGAAGAGTATCAACTTTGTTTCATGGGTACTTTTTGTAGAGGCAAGATTAGTGCTTACAGTGAGCATATTACATCTAAGGATTCTAGCATCAGTAAAAATAACTACATTGGAAATGATGAGCATATTTCAGCTGAAGCCTTTCACCAGGATGAATTTTCATTGCTACCCACTTCTTTTGTTGGAAGCAATTGTCCTCAGTTATTCAAGCTTCTGTATGTAGTTGCCCTGACCTGCAAAGCTTACAAACAATAGAATTTATTGTATCTAGTTTTAGAGTGCCAAATTAAGTCCCTAATCACGAGGCTGATGGATTTTTCCATAATGTAAGAACCATTTTGTTGTTCATAGATGGCCATATATCCTGCTGTGTCCTCAAATGGCCTAAAGAGCAATGTGTCTCTCATGAATATTATATAAAGACATCAATCACAATTATGAATACACTGCTTCAAGTGTACTAACTCCTAAGAGCCCCAATTCCCAGTACCGTGATAGCATAGGAATTATGAGAAGACATGACAGTCCTTGCTATTATACATGCTAAATTTTCTTTGTGGGTTACTTCTTTGCTAATAGTCAGATTATTTTATTGGGTAAAACTACCTTGGAACTCAAGAAAGGATGTGTATTCTAAGGTGAGGTACTGAGGGTACAGTTGCAATGCTAAGTTATTATAACTAAGAAGAGAGATGTTCCTTTCTGTTGGGGTTAGATAATAGATTGATTATGTAAAATACTACATGTGTTTATAATCATATTTGCCATTAGAGAGAGGCATTTTTCCTTAGACTAAAGAGTATATGAATCCAAGACAGATCAAACAACATTTGAAATAATATTTATGTCTGTCTTCTCCTAAACAGGATACAGGGCTGATGATGACAGTCATGCTATTCAGTCTAATAAAGCATATATTTGTTTGTACATTAGTTGATTTTGAATTTTATTCTGTTTCTTACAAGTTGCATCTTGACCAAAAGAGAATTTCATAGTTGAATCATGTGGACAGGCACTGTGACAACTGAAATTGTCTCTGGGATAATTTCTTAACACCCTAAAAGAAAAAAAAAATGTCTCTGGTAAATAGAACAGTGTTAACTCTTTAGAGGATGGAGATTACTGTGTTGATTTTATAATCATGTAATCATAAAACTTGTAAAACTCAGCTTAGAATAAGGTTGAACTGGGACCTTAAATTAAGAGACAAAATTATAAGGACTTCTGGGATTAAATTTTCCTGGAGGAAAAAGAAAACTTTATTTAAAATCATTGTAGTTAATTTTAACTCAGAGTCAGTTTCTAGATTTAATATCTTAATATGTGTGTACTACGTGTTTCAATATTTGAGCTGCTCTAGATTTCTCTAAATGTGCAGATGTAGATGATTCATAAAAAAAAAATATTATCCCTTGTTCCAATGGGCAAAGAGATACCTAGTTGTTATTGTTGTTTTTATATTAGTCAGGGCCTGAACAGTTGGTAAACCACTGTTCTTCCTAGCTTGATGCTTGGCCTGATGTTTTAAGCTATTGAAGACAGGGATACATCAAATCAAATATCAAACAAATACCAGAAGCACAGTGCAGGAGCAGAAGACAAACAGAGACCTCTACATTGCCATGCCATGCAGCATGGGAGAAGATGACCACAGACCTACCCTATGACCTATGACACAAGGCTCAAAGCACAGGCAGGCTGTAGCAAGGCACTGCTGCCATGCCATGCAAAGTGAACTGAGAATGTCACAAAGGGACCCATCAGTCAAGTGGTCAGCCTACAGCTGAAGTCACTACAATTTGCAAGTATCTGGTAGGCAGATGGTCAAGAAAGAGACATTTAAGAGCTTGAGCATTATGTAGAGGAATGGAACTGGAGACCAGTGGGAGAAGAGAAGTAGCCTGTTATGGTTGGCTAGCCCCAACCCCAGTGGCTATGGAGGAGACCTCAGCCCCAGCTTTTTCTGAGGGCCATGTTTGGATTCAAGGCTAATCAGTGGCAGTAGTTGGTGCCAATGTCTGTGGCATATATTACAACCAGAGATGTCCATGATCAGGGCAGCCATCAGACAGCACATGGATGTGCAGGGGCTGTTCAGAATTAGTCTTCTTCACCAGCTGCAGCGCTCTAGAGAGCAGGTCCTATACCTTGCCTGGACAGCACAGCAGACTTGATCCTAATGATGAAAGAACAGGTGAGCCAGTCCAAGGACAAGAGCATAGGAGATCTCACCCTGACTCCCATCTTCCTGCCATGAGATGGCATTGTTGTTGCAATGATCACTGTTCCACCTGCACAGACATGTCTGTTAGCCCAAGGGTCATGAGAACAGATGAGCTGTACCCTGCCCCTCACTAGATGCAGCTAAATGTCCTGTATTATGTAGGGCTGGCCTAGGTAGAGAGGGCCCAGATGAACCAGCCCAAAGAAGTGAGCAAAAGACACCTGGCCCTACCACTCTCTTGCTGTGAAGTGGCTTAGGCACAGGAAAATGCACTCGAACCCCTTATATCTCGCTACCAGAGACAATCAGGAGTTGGTTCCCAGGCCATGAGTGTAGGAGAAATGACCTTGTCTCCTCTGGATAATGGCATTGAGTGGCCTTGCCAGAGCAGTGCAGAACTCACACTGATGGTGCCAACAAGGGAGAGCTGAGCACTGGCCAGTGCAGGTGCCACCCAGGCCCAGAGGACGCTGAGTTGGCCAGTTCCAAAGTCTTTATTATTTCCAAGTGGTTGGGACATGATGGAAGTTGAAAGGGCAGTCTTACTGTTTCAGAGCTTCAGGATCTCCATGGCATGGAGCTGCAACAGGAAACCTGGGAAGAATCCTGGTGAGGATCCAATATTGATAGTGTCACAGGAACCAGGGACCTCAGACCAGACCAATATCTTATTGCAATGAACATTTGCAAGTGAAGATATGTTTGGATAGAGGATTATACTGTAGGATAGATACACTGTGACATACTAAAGCTTCCCAGATGAGACTTCTTTCTATGCGTTGGGGTGTGTGTGTGTGTTTACATGTATTATTTTTGGAGAGGGGGAAGATTGTGAGAGTGAAGGGCAAATATGAGGGGAAGGAGAGATAAGTAGGACCAGCGTGCATGATGTGAAAATGACAAAAAAAATCAATAAAATGTGAAAAAAAATAAAATCATAAGTGACAATCATAAATAAAGAGGGAACAATAACATTTGTTTTGTATATAAAGGTCTGATTAACTTTATATAAATTTCCAAGTCTGAATCTTACCAATTGACTTAGAAGTAGGTATGTACTTCAAGAGGTAGTAAATAGTATTAGTTGGATTATTGTATAAACTAACAAGAAATGTAGAGACATCACTAAAAGTGACAATGTAAAAGTACACTTTTGAAAATGTTACTTAAGCGTAAATGGAATATTTAAATTAAGTAAATTAGAGTTACGCTTGCTCATCATGAATAATTAAAATATGAAAATACTGTCTTTTACCTTTTCCAATTTTATGTAATTGATTTTATAGTTTTGTAAAATAAAATTCTATTCATTATTTTATTATAGCATACATGAGTCTCTTTTAGGCAGAGAAATTAGGGTTGTGATGCTTATGTATATATTAATGTGTGCATGTCTCACAGTATTATAGAATAAAATAAGTTTTGTTGTTTTGATATTTTATACTGGTTGACTAAAGAACAGTTAAAATAACGTGTACAATTAGCATCTTCCCTCTCTTGTTTAGGCAAGCCTTCATTCAGATTTAGCGCAACCCTTTCACATGTATCCATCTTATTCCTATAAGCTGTAAGAGAGGGACAGTGACTCTTGTGTCAACTAGTTGGGGCATAGTATTCTCCAATAATAAAAATATTTATATGAAGAGTAGTCTTATCAGATACATCCTGTCTTACTGGTGGATTCATATTTCCATGAACTGTAGTAGCTTTGCAAAGAAGAATGTGTCCTTATGCTCACCTATGGAAACAATTTGTATCAGATAATCCAACTAATTGAAAATCACTTAAATAGTAACAATCACTTCATGCAAGTAAACTATGCTTACTGATATTCACAGACATGCAAATGGAACATCTATCCAAATTAAGTCATGTAGTGGTTATTATTACAAAAAAATCTGTGATAAATTTGGGGATTCTTATTTAAAAGTTGAAACCATGTGAAGTTTGAAAGTATACTCCTTCATTTGCACATTCACTGCAAAGTTAAATAACTGAAAAACACACTGACTAAACACCAGTTTTGTACTTTAAGTCTAATACTTTCGTTAGAAATAAAAGTTCCTTGAAAGTGAAAACTTGCCTGTCAGTTTCTTCCATTTCCTACAAGATAAATGGAAATTTTAATTAAATATCTAATTCCAAATGACAGGACAGCTTATTTTAGACCAACTAGCAATTTTCTTGAAAGTTCAAGATTAGTTTTTTTTTCTTTAATTTATCAGCCTCAATTTTTGAAATGGAAAATTATAGTAAAAATAATTTATCAAAGTTGACCTAGAATATTTTAAATGATTTAGAGACTATATAGTATATATCCAGGCAGGAATTAGATATATGCACTGTAACTTCTGAAATGAAAAAAAAAAAAAAAAAACCTACTTCCATGTCTTTTTACTGGAAATTAATCTTCTCAACTTACATTAGTGATGAAATAGCTTGTATCACACAGCAATCATGAAAAATCTATATTCTCACTTAAAATAATCATAGAAATATCTATGGTCTATTGTGGTAAATCTCCAACTCAAATAAGCCCAGGCAATGAAAACACAACTCAATTAATATGAATCCATGCTGTGTGCCTAGATTGGGCAGATCTACTGCTACACTACCATCTTCCCTATATAAGAGACCCCTTAGAACTTGAGGTTTCTTCAGGCCAGGTACTTCTCCTCTGCTTTTCTTCCTCCTCCTCCATTGTCCTCTCAATCTCTTTACCAAAATCTTCAGCTCCACCTTCCCCTCTTTCTCTGTCCAATCACCTGGCTCTAACCTTTATTTAAAAAGTAAGGTGGGCAGCAGGTTTACAGGAAATCACCTGAGTGCTGACTCATTCCTTGTTAGCAGCCCTTCACAGGAGAACGAAATTAACATCAAATAAAATTAGCTCCAGGGCTATCTGCAACAAGGGTCTTAGAGAAAATGGGAATTACTGTAGACCATAGCAAAGTTTTGCATATGCAAATTCTAGCCTCCAGAACTTAGCCATTAAATTTGTGTCAGGCAATATTTGCATAGGAGCAGAAGAGAGAAGTTAAAATTGATATAAATAAGACACAGGAGATATTAGTAATTCTAAAATATGAGGTTTCCTGTTTAGAGGAAAAGGAAGTTGAATGAAGTTAGGACTCTATAGTTGTAATCAGAATCTATAAGCAGTCACAGTCTCAAAAAGATTAATATTCTGAACAATTTTTTTTCTTATTGTCTGCTTATCTATTTGAAGTAAATGCATCATTAATATCTATAGAGCAGTTAAATCTAACTGACAGAAATTTCAAGGTTATTAATACCTCAAAACCATGTCTCTGGAACTGTACTCACTGACTGCCTTAAAACTTGAAGTGGTGAACCTTAGTGTTTACATATAGAGAAGATGAGGAAAAATAAGAAGTAGAGGACGAGGAGGAGACAAGAAAGAAGCACTAGTCGAAAAAGACAAACATGAAGTTGCAGAAATTTATAAAAGTATTCGAGATGCAACCCAGTGAATGAGCTAAAGAACATGGAAGTATTAGGGCTTTTATAGTAAGCTACCCATAAGAGACTGTCTGCTGTTCACAGTTTACCCTACATAGATGTATGAGTGTTGCAGCATAATTTAAGTTACAGAAATGAATAAATGGAGGAATGAAGAGAACGTCAGGTGAGTGACTTTGTCTTTATTCTTCACTGTATGAATTATAAAACAAAACCAGAGAAGAAATGACACTTGTTGCAGATAGAGATAAGAATGACAAGCTTCATTTAGTACTTTTACCTTAACCTTACAAATAATTTCTTAAAACTATTTTAAAAATATTTTAGAAATATCAGTAGTGTCCTTACAGTCACTGAATCTTTTGTGTATAATTTTCAGTTTCACTCCTCAATATTAAAGCTTTATATAACTATGGTACTTGCTTTAATAAACTAAGATTTGCTAGCATATTGTTCAAGTTTTTAAAATATTTCTAATATGTATTTCATATTTATAATTTTTCCCCAACATCCTATTTCTGTAGTAAAACTCATTTCATGTAAACACAGTACATTTGAGATGTGGCTGCTTAACTTCCTCTCATCTGTGACAGGCATTCAGGATTTAACAATTGAGTTTTGCCAGATATTTTCTTTGGTGTCTACGACTTAGGCTGCTGTAATATCTTCTCATGGTTTCAGCAGGTCTACAGATTTTGTGAGAGGAACTAGCAAAGGTGAGGATAGAAAATAACAATCAAACTCTTTGATGACTCCACAGCAACCTTGTCTAAGGTGGTATTTACTGGGTTTCTCCATTATAAAGATTATTGGTTTTCTCTTTCTGTATGCTACTTTTAAATGAATATTATCAACTTTCAAGAGGACAGTCAGTTACAGATTCATATAAAGAAAATAATTTAATAACTTTTAGATATACAAAATAACTATCAAAATAAATTGGTATTTTTAGCAAGTTTCCTGAAATGGTTAAAAACACATATTCTTCTTAATAATTTATTCTTTCTATTTTTCATTCTTTTCCATTAATTATTAGAATATACCTGTTGTTTTACAAATAATCCAATTTAATAATTATTTTTGCATGTCTATTTGTGACTAATAAATTGATGTAAATATATATGAATAAAGTATTTTACATAGGAAATTCAGTGGTTTGGACAAGAAACCACATCCTCTATTGACTCTGTATTTAGTGATGCCAGGAAGAGTTTCATATTTCAGCAATGTAAAGATGCCATATACAGTGTCCTACTTTTTATACTTTTATGATATTTTATTATCTTATTGCTGCCAGTATCTCCACCCACATTTTGTCATAAATAAGGCATGGTATTTTTCTAAGAATCAAGTCAATATCACCTCCTACAAAATGCTTAACTGTGAATCGATTTAAATGCTTTGTTTCATTCGTACCTTCAGAATAATGATTCATTTCAGAGACACTCTGAGTCTTTGTTGCATGTTCAGTACTGCATATTCATAAATGTCCAAGAAATTCAATATATATTTGGCCAACAGAAAAAGAAAAGTGGATACTTTTAGAAAAACCAACAAACCAACAAACATGTTTTGCTTTCTGTGAACTCACATGTAGGTGTTTAGTAAATGAGATTGAGTTTAGGGGATGAGGAAGGTAGTTATTCTCTAGACTTCTTCATGGAACAGATGAATGACAAAAACAAAACATTTTGCTTAGTGTTTTGTGTTTTATTTTACTGTGATTAAATCAGATATGAGGTCTAGTATTGATGAAATTATATTGATGTAATACTGAAGTTAGCACCTGGCACATTTGATGCATAGGGGAACTTTATATAATAGAGCATATGGGGGAACAAAAGAGCAAAAAGTGAGCCTAATCCTGTAATTCTGTCCTTTGGGCTTCTCTGAGATGCTAAAAAGTCTTTATTTTGGACATACAAATGTTTAAGCTAAGGTTTTTGTGACACTTGTTTATCAATTAATTAATACACTTTGAATGTAAACGTAGCACCATTTCTGATTTGCACTCATCTCCCACAGATTCTTAGAACAGTTGGCACAATATAAAACACAAAGTATGTTCCTATGGGGAGAAGAAGAACAATTCCTAGAAATGTGTGTATCCTTTTGGTATATTTTGACAATGGGGAGTGAATGTAATAGATACAATGGAGGTTTCTAGACAGTTAGATTACACTGGATTATTTGGTGATGCCTGTAAAATGGTACAAATCTTAAAAATATATATATAGAAAAGGATGACAGGAGTATCCACATACAGGGATATTAGAAGAGCCTTGCCAACAGTTCCTAGCGTTGAAGATAGAAGACAGTGTCTAATATGTGTCAAACGTCTTTTGGAGCAAGGTAAAGGAGTGAAGTAAGGCACAGAGAAACTATAAAGGAGGCCTGACCACATCATAGACTTGGACTTTAGCTGAGAGACATTTTATACTTTTTATTTCTGCAATGGTGAAAGAATAATGTTGTAAGACTGTAAAACACTCAAATTGTTTTTTTCCCAGGGAAAGTTCATCAAAATAACCTAAAGCTAATTTTTTGTTTGTTTGTTTATTTTGCCAACGTATACAAAATTAAAATAACTGATATGATTTATTGAAGAATAAATATTATTCTTTCTGCTTATGTTAAAATACAAGACAAAAAACTTTTGTTGTTTATAGGCAGACATATTTATGCAAGTATCCATAAGCTCTGACAAATAGCTACCAATTTTGGCATTGGATAATTAGAAATATTTTATAAATGTTAAAAGTCATTACATTTTATTCTAAAGCAATTCAAATCTGATGATAGTTGTCGAAAGATTGGAGAAGTATTGTCCCTTTGTTTGCATCAAACACATGATATTAGAAATAAATCTAGAGTAAAATATCTTCTCTTCACTAAGGGTGAAAAATGGTGAGACAAAGCTTGCTGTGTTTATTCTAGCAGAGACCCACAGCTGCAACTAGATTTGGGGATTTGCCTGTCTAAAGTACTTGCTTCTGATTCTCCTTCTACTCAAAGAATATATATATATATATATATATATATATATATATATATATATGCCCTTGCTGCTGGTTCAGAAAATCTAGAGCAGAACACAGCTTACATCTTTTGCTTTTCTGACACAGTTCCATGCTCTATATGTTTGATGTATCATTTTCCCAAAGAAAATAACGTGCTTCATGAAACAAAATGTGATACATAAGTCTGAGCTCTGCTCAGGGTACACGTAGCAAAACTTTAAGGAAATGAGGTCACGTAGAAAAAATTTATGACAACTCTACACACATAGGAATGAAATGAAAAGAAATGCATAAATCTAGGTGGCCTTGGGTGCTATTAAATTATTAAAAACATAATTTGTTTGAATATATAAACATGGTATGAAAATTCATAAGTCTTTTTATGTCTGGATATTTTTGACAAGCTGATGAAAATTATTGAATCTCTCTTTGGAAATCGCACACAAGAACTTACATATGCCTGCATATGCAAACACATCAATTTGGTAGACTATTTAGAGGAATGCCTGAAATATTTAATCATTATAGATTCCTATATATCTAACATCATTTAAATAAGATTACCACTTTAAATGTGTGTTAGTTACTTGTGTGTCCCTTATTTTTTATTTTAAAGTGAATTGCTATATAACATTTGAAATAAAAATTACTCTCAAAACAACTAAAATTGTATTAGTTATATTATCACTAATGTATGAGTCAGTTTCACATTTTTTTTTCAAAAAGAAATTACCTAAGAGGAATGCAAAAGTGACTCAAAAATTTGAGCTCAGTATTCCTACAATGCTTTGGATAACCAAGAAAGAGTGAACAGTACAAAACTCCTGACAACAGGTTGAGAACACATAAAGGAAGAGATTGTGGTTATAGAAGAAAGAACCAGTTTATCATTGGTGTGAGTTGAAAGATGCCTAAAGGTATTTATTCTTAGGAAGTGCAGGATTATACCCAGACTATAAAATCAGTTATCCACTCTAGAGGTCGTGGTACCTGGAAGAATGGAACCAATAAATGAATTAGATTAAAAGTCTCATATAATAGCCAAGTTTATTCCGAGATGTAGATAATTTATACTTCATGGGTTATAAAAGGTCACATGAAGCCAAGTGTGGTGGTGCATGCCTTTCATCCCAGCACTTGGGAGGCAGAGGCAGGCAAATTTCTGAGTTCAAGGCCAGCCTGGTCTACAGAGTGAGTTCCAAGAAACCCTGACTCGAAAAACCAAAAAAAAAAAAAAAAAAAAAAAAAAAAAAAAAGTTCCCATGAACAAAGTTCTCATGAGTCCAAGATGCATTCAGTCACTAGGACAAGCTACACGTGGGAAAACATGTTTTACCAGAGAAGTAAGTACACACATAACAACAATCAGCTGTAATGAATAATGTGAAGTAAACCACACCCCCCATCTGCTGGACCTGGGAGGAGCAAAAAACTACATTCCGTGTTTTAAAGAAATTGAGGTCATTTGTGTGTGTGTGTGTGTGTGTGTGTGTGTGCTTATGCAAATAATCACTACTCTCTACTCATGACTCCATTCCTGAACTGTTCCAAACATCCTATACCATATATTGAGCCATAAAAATATACAATCAAGTTATATTTTGGGGTACTTATGTATACACAAAAATTTATATAACAGGAAATAGAGGCCAAAGAAGCTATAACTTTTAAAAACAACAAAAAAAAAAGTATATGGGATAACTTATAGGAAGAGAACGCAAAAGGGGGGATGATGTAATTATATATATATATATATCAAAAAAATTCCAGAAGAGAAACAAAATCAGTACAATTTTGAACAGAATGGTGAAACCTCTCTTTGATGTGAAAGAAAGTGATCAACTCACACTGTTTTAAGAACTCATATCACAGATTTAATTGCTCTCCAATACAGTTGATACAGTCATATAGGACCCATATTGATCATTTTGACTGCTGTAGTTTTGGAATCCATGAACATATACACAGATTTATCTGGAGTTTCTGAAATTCTGTCCATATTTCTTTAATGCATTTTCTTGTCTGTGCTCAAAAAATTTCTTACATTCCTTAGCTGAACATTTGCAAACTCATGTCTTTCAAGTTAAATTTTCAGCACAGTAGCTTCTTCTTCTAGCCAGGAAGTAAAACATATAGACAGTAATATATATTAGGAGGCATGTGGTTCACTACTTAATCTTGAGAGGTTTTCTAGATTTCATAAGAGTAACTAGTAAGCAAATTGTTTTATTAACCACTGAAATATGAACAAATGTAGTAGAGATTATTTTTATCTAATTTCACTTCTAAGGCAAAATGTGTAATTTTTATACTTGTAGTATCATATCCACATGTTTATGCATGTGTTACTATATATTATGTGATATGAAAGTAAATTAAGTGTAATATGTGTACCTGTTTTATGTGACAAAAATAATCCCAAGAAACATCTTTACTTTTCCTAATTGTCGCGGGGCCTGGTGGCGCATGCCTTTAATCCCAGCACTTGGGAGACAGAGGTAGGCAGATTTCTGTGTTCAAGGCCAGCCTGGTCTACAGAGTGAGTTCCAGGACAGCCAGGGCTATACAGAGAAACCCTGTCTTGAAAAACAAACAAACAAAAAAAAAACAAAAAACAAAAACAAAACAAAACAAACAAAAAAAACAAAAACAAAGAAAAGAAAAGAATCTAACATTACAGTGTAGTTACACTTCTGTAAATACACCTCTGTAGTACCCATTTATATAAGGTTCTTTTTCTATCAGCCCATTAGCAAATCAAATGTTTTATTTTAATTGTGGAAACATATTCAAAGGACTGTAAAGTGTCTTTACATTTAAACTATGCACTATATTGATGAACAAAAGCAATTAGTGACCACCTTTCTAGTACAAAAGCAACACAAATGAGAAACTATAACTACAGTGCCTGCTTAAAGACAGATTTTTACATACTGTAATCATTCAAACAAGTCAACCATAAAGATCTTTAACATTGTTTTAATGTAAGACTGAGTGTGAAATTAATTTATAATGCTTTATATTATTACAGTTATTAGAATAATTTCAACATCTTTGACATATTACCAATAGATACACTATAATTTTTATGTTAGATACATCATAATAATTCCAATTAGCACAATAATTGTTATAGTGTGTGCTTCAGTAGTCCTATGAGAATTGCCTTAATTTATATTTTAATCTTTCAAATGAGTTACTCTAGAAAAAATATTAGTGTTTGATTTCTTAAAAATAAAAACTTTCCTCTGATTTTATTTGTTAAACTGACCTATTTATCTTTGTCAAACTAGTGCATCTTATTAAAATATACCATTTTTGTTAAAAAAATACTAGCATTTTCTTTTAGAGGAGGAATTCTGGATTACTAATTTTGAGGTGGGTGGATGTCCCTATCCCTTAACAGGGGACCCTGTCTGTCCACTGGATATGGTCTCTACAGGTTCTATCTCGACTTTGCATGGTATTTTGGCTAATGTCCTCCCTGTTGGGTTCTGGGAACCTCATGGGTCCCTAGCATCTGGAACTATCTAGTCGTTCCCCCTGATTCCCCCACAGAATTCCTCCTGTCAAAAGGAAATGCAGGGACAAAGTGTGGAGCAATATAGTGAATCCTCTTCTCGTGTGTGTGTGTGTGTGTGCGTGTGTGTGTGTGTGTGTGTGTGTGTATGTGTGTGTATATATATATATATATATATATATATATACAGATATATATATATATGTAGATAGATAGATAGATAGATAGATATCATGGATTCTATTATCTTTGATCTGAAGAGGCTAAAAAGCAAGGAACACTCTGGCTATAACCCTGTTGCCTCTGTAATCGCGACCTCATATTGAAGGCCAAAATGATTCCATGAGAGTTACTGATAGTCAGTCCATATTAGAAAGCAAAAAGAGCTTCATTCAGATGTCAGGAAAATAATTATAGGGTTGATGAGCTCAACAGCAAGATGGAAGGGCAATATATAGAAAAACAGGCAAAAAGCAAAGACCTCACCTCAGAGCTTCTTTTATCTGATGTTCACCAGAGTTACATGTGCACTTAAAGAAAGTCTTTCCAGAACCTCATCAAGGAAATCCCTGATACCCTACCAGTGTATTTTTGTTTGATACAAAATATGACCAGAATGAGAAACATGGTTTACTTTACAACATGACAAATGAATATATAAATAAAAATTGTGAAAATACTTGATCAACACAGTTACTATTAATGAATACGACTCATAGAAGAGGAGGTTTCTCTCTCCCCTGAAATATTTTCTTCTTAGTTATGTATTCTAATACTTATTAGAGGATACCACCTGGATCATAATTGGTCGAAAGACTTTAAACTCCTCAAACTAATAAAGCTATACATACAAGCCCAGAGGGCCAGTGGAAAGAATGGAAACAGGCAACCTCTGGAGGTAGGAGATAGCGGGGACCCTCCAGAATGTATCAGAGATGTGAGAGGTGAGAGACTCTCAGGACTCAAAGGGAGGGAACTTAGATGAAATCCTCAACAGTATGGAGAGGAAACATATAGAGCCTATGTCCAGCAGGAAGATAGGGCATCAAATGAGGGAGGGAGCATCCTGCAGTCACAACTCTGACTCATAATCATCTTCTCTGAATGAAATACAGGGATGGAAATGGAAAGGAACCTGAGGAAAACAAGATCCAGAGATAGGCCCAAAGAGGGATCCAGCTCAAGGGGAGATCCCAAGGCTGGACACTATCACTGAGGCTATGGAGTGCTCACAAAAAGGGACCTAGCATGACCTCACTCTGGAAGGCCCAACAAGCAGCGGAAAGAATCAGAGGCAGATAGTTGCACCCAAGCAGTTGACAGAAGCAGCTGACCCCTGTTGTTGAATTAGGGTAAGAATGAAAGAAGCTGAGAAAGAGGGTGACCCTATAGGAGGACCAGCATTCTCAACTAATCTAAGCCCCCGAGATCTCTCAAACACTGGACCACCAAACAGGCAGCATACACCAGCTGATATGAGGCCACCAACACACATATAGCAGAAGATGGCTGAGTCTGTGCTCATTCAGAGATGATGCACCTAACTCTCAAGAGACTGGAGGAGGTCATGTGGGGTGGGGGTGGGGGACATCCATGTGGAGACAGGGAAGTGGGGAGGAGGTATAGGATGTGGAGCAGTAGGAGGGTGGACAGAGAAAGGGGAATAAAATTTGGAGTATAAAATAAACAAATAAATTTTTTAAAATGCTATACATACAACCTAAACATCTATGGCAGTTAGATATCCATGAAAACCTATACAGGTATTTGGGTTCATGTTAGTATGAATGTTACTGTAAAATATTTTCTTAATGGGGAAAAGCCTGAAAGATATGGGCACAGGGGAAAAATTCCTGAATAGAACAGAAATGTCTTATGCTATAAGAATGAGAATTGACCTCATAAAATTGCAAAGCTTCTGTAAGGCAAAAGACACCGTCAATAAGACATAAAGAACACTAACAGATTGGGAAAGGATCTTTACCTACCCTAAATCTGATAGGGGACTAATATCCAATATATATAAAGAACTCAAGAAAGTGGACTCCAGAAAATCAAATAACCCCATTAAAAATGGAGCTCAGAGCTAAACAAAGAATTCTCACGTAAGGAATACCGAATGGCTGAGAAGCACCTGAAAAAATGTTCAGCATCCTTTATCATCAGGGAAATGCAAATCAAAACAACCCTGAGATTCCAAATCACACCAGTCAGATGGTCAAGATCAAAAATTCAGGTGACATCAGATGCTGGTAAGGATGTGGAAAAGGAGGGACACTCCTCCATTGTTGGTGGAATTGCAAGCTTGTACTACCACTTTGGAAATCAGTCTGGTGGTTCCTCAGAAAATTGTACATAGTACTACTGGAGGATCCTGCAATATCTCACCTGGGCATATTCCCAGATGATGTTCCAACTGGTAATAAGGACACATGCTCCACTATGTTCTTACCATCCTTATTTATAATAGCCAGAAGCTGGAAAGAACCCAGATGACCCTCAACAGAGGAATGGATACAGAAAATGTGGTAAATTTACATAATGGAGTACTACTCAGCTATTTAAAAAGAATGAATTTATGAAATTCCTAGGCAAATGGATGGACCTGGAGGGCATCATCCTGAGTGAAGTAACCCATTCACAAAAGAACTCACATGATATGTACTCACTGATAAGTGGACATTAGCCCAGAAACTTAGAATACCCAAGATACAAGATACAATTTGCAAAACACATGAAACTCAAGAAGAATGAAGACCAAAGTGTGGACAGTTTGCTCCTTAGAATTTGGAACAAAACACGAATGGAAGGAGTTACAGAGGCAAAGTTTGGAGCTGAGATGAAAGGATAGACCATCTAGAGACTGGCATACCTGGGGATCCATCCCATAATAAGCCTCCAAACACTGATACCATTGCATACACTAGCAAGATTTTGCTGAAAGGATCCTGATATAGCTGTCTCTTGTGAGGCTATACCGGGGCCTAGCAAACACAAAAGTGGATGCTCACAGTCAGCTATTGGATGGATCACAGGGCCCCCAATGTAGGAGCTAGAGAAAGTACCCAAGGAGCTAAAGGGGTCTGTAACTCTATAGGTGGAACAACAATATGAACTAACGAGTAATCCCCCTCCCCCCCCCCCAGAGCTCATGTCTCTAGCTGCATATGTATCAGAAGATGGCCTAGTCAGCCATCAGTGGAAAGAGAGGCCCATTGATCGTGCAAACTTTATATGCCTCAGTACAGGGGGACGCCAGGGCCAAGAAGTGGGAGTGTGTGGGTAGGGGAGTTGGGGGGAAGGATATGGGGGACTTTTGGGATAGCATTGGAAATGTAAATAAAGAAAATGCCTAATAAATTAAAAAAAAAGAGGATATATATGCCCCAGTACAGGGGAGTGCCAGGGCCAGGAAACAGGAGTGGGTGGGTTGGGGATCAGGGCTGGGGGGAGGGTATAGGGGAATTTCAGGATAGTATTTGAAATGTAAATGAAGAAAATATCCAATAAAAAATAAATGTCAAAAAAAAAACCAAGCAGTGAATGAAACAGTGAATTTTCCTTTATTTTGGTGGCCCTAATTGTACATAGATTTACATAAATACAGAAGCAAATTGTTATACAGACTCATGTATATTTAGCATCTTAAAAGTATGAAATCTACAGTGTGAATATCGAAGTGATATGAAATCAGAAAACATTATGTTAAGTAACATAGGATTGTATAGTCACCTAAAACCAAAACATGCATAGTTCAATCTAGAATTTAAGTGAGATTTAAAATAGCAACCAGAGACACTGAAACTTATAGATGAGAAAGTGGGGAAAAGCCTTGAAGATATGGGCACAGGGGAAAAATTCCTGAACAGAACAGCAATGGCTTGTGCTATAAGATCGAGAATTGACAATTGGGACCTAATGAAACTCCAAAGTTTCTGCAAGGCAAAAGACACCGTCAATAAGACAAAAAGACCACCAACAGATTGGGAAAGGATCTTTACCTATCCTAAATCAGATAGGGGACTAATATCCAAAATATATAAAGAACTCAAGAAGGTGGACTTCAGAAAATCGAATAACCCCATTAAAAAATGGGGCTCAGAACTGAACAAAGAATTTCACCTGAGGAATACCGAATGGCTGAGAAGCACCTGAAAAAATGTTCAACATCCTTAATCATCAGGGAAATGCAAATCAAAACAACCCTGAGATTCCACCTCACACCAGTCAGAATGGCTAAGATCAAAAATTCAGGTGACAGCAGATGCTGGCGTGGATGTGGAGAAAGAGGAACACTCCTCCATTGTTGGTGGGATTGCAGGCTTGTACAACCACTCTGGAAATCAGTCTGGCGGTTCCTCAGAAAATTGGACATAGTACTAACGGAGGATCAAGCAATACCTCTCCTGGGCATATATCCAGATGATGCCCCAACTGGTAAGAAGGACACATGCTCCACTATCTTCATAGCAGCCTTATTTATAATAGCCAGAAGCTGGAAAGAACCCAGATGCGCCTCAACAGAGGAATGGATACAGAAAATGTGGTACATCTACACAATGGAGTACTACTCAGCTATTAAAAAGAATGAATTTATGAAATTCCTAGCCAAATGGATGGACCTGGAGGGCATCATCCTGAGTGAGGTAACACATTCACAAAGGAACTCACACAATATGTACTCACTGATAAGTGGATATTAGCTCCAAACCCAGGATTCCCAAGATATAAGATACAATATGCTAAACACATGAAACTCAAGAAGAATGAAGACTGAAGTGTGGACTCTATGCCCCTCCTTAGAATTGGGAACAAAACACCCATGGAAGGAGTTACAGAGACACAGTTTGGAGCTGAGATAAAAGGGTGGACCATGTAGAGACTGCCATATCCAGGGATCCACCCCATAATCAGCATCCAAATGCTGACACCATTGCATACACTAGCAAGATTTTATCGAAAGGACCCAGATGTAGCTGTCTCTCGTGAGACTATGCCGTGGCCTAGCAAACACAGAAGTGGATGCTCACAGTCAGCCAATGGATGGATCACAGGGCTCCCAATGGAGGAGCTAGAGAAAGTACCCAAGGAGCTAAAGGGATCTTCAACCCTATAGGTGGAACAACATTATGAACTAACCAATACCCCGGAGCTCTTGACTCTAGCTGCATATGTATCAAAAGATGGCCTATTCTGCCATCACTGGAAAGAGAGGCCCATTGGATATGCAAATTTTATATGTCCCAGTACAGGGGAACGCCAGGGCCAAAAAGGGGGAGTGGGTGGGTAGGGGAGTGGGGGTGGGTGGATATGGGGGACTTTTGTTATAGCATTGGAAATGTAAATGAGCTAAATACCTAATAAAAAATGGAAAATAAAATAAAATAAAATAGCAACAAGTGCCAAATCACACTTGAGAAGCTTAGAACATGGTTTTTGTCTTTGAGGCTGGGTCCCTTGGTAGTAAAAGCAGTCTTAGAATTGGCTGTTTCTCACTGGAAACTGAGGACTAGTGGTTATTCAATCCACCAGTTAGGGTTTCTCAGTAGCTTTAGTGTGCTCTAGGAGCCTCTGATGTCTCTGCAAAGCTATTGGATCATATTACAAGATGATAGCTCTAGAACACTGGGCTCACATGTCAACAAAGGAATCAGCCAGAGTGAAAACAAGAAGAGCATAGGCTAGGTAGAAATAGGAAAAACAAGTGAAGGCAGAAAAGTGGAGGCAGGATGAGCCTTTCATGACTATCCTTTTAAAATCTGGCCTCTACACAAAGATGCTACTTACAAATGTGGTGGACCTTTTAAAAATCAATCTGGACAAACCTTCAGGAGAATATACTTAGGCGTGTGACTCTAAATTGTGGTAGAATGACACTGAATCTAATCATAACTATTGTTTGAAACGATTTGGCAGATATATAAATTGAAAAAAAACAATCAGCAAAAGTATACAAAGGTTTTATCACATAAGTAAGTGTGGCCAAGTAACATTGAAAAGTGAATATTGTTAGCAATATTCTAGAGTGTGCTAAAAAAACTTACCAACATGGTAGAATTTGTATGATTTAAGATCTTCAATATTAATCATCATAAATAAGAATGCAAGAAGAACATCCTGTAAAGATGCATAGATTTTGACACAATCCCTTTTTATGACTTCCTTGATGCTTGCTGTCTTCAGTTCCTTCAATCATATTCATTAGCATTTTAGGTATGCCCGGCAGACAGTATTTTGAAAATGTTAAATATGCATACATCAGGTAAATCTGGAGATCAGTAATCTCAAATCCTAGGAAGATTGATGCATGTGGATTCTGAATCCATATCTAGTCTGAAGAATTAGGAAACTTAATACAACATTCGGCAAAACAGAAAGTTACATATATCTGAGTGTACAGCTCAATTTTAAAGTGTATTGTGGGTGCAAGGTTCAGATTTAATCTCAGGGAAAAAAATATATTTATGTGAAAACACTTGTATATAAATATATGTTCAAAGACTGAAAAAGGTAGCAAGAACATTTAAGAGAATTATGGATCTGATAATTTTATAATTATGAGCATAATTTTACAGAAGTAGCGCTACGTCAAACTCATCTAATTATTCATTACAAAGATACTATAGTTGTAATTAAATTTTACACGTATGGAATTTTTGTAAAAGAAAACTTTGTCAATGTGCTCCACCCATGTGATGTTTAAAAAAGAAACTTTCTTTAAAACTAAAGAAAGGGAAAGAAGTATGAGCAGGAAGCACTCAACTGAAAGTAAATGTCATTTGACCAGAAATGTAATTAAATAACTCTATAAAAAATGACAATGAATTTAATGGTTTTTCTGGTAGCCATAACATTGCTGAGATCAAAAGAAAAGTTCAAGTGAACTTACATAAAAGATAAGAAAGACAACAGAGTTTTTTTCAGACTGTCCAGGGCTAATTATGTTTGATAGTCAAAAGAAATTTTCATTTCTGTCCTAAATATACAATATAAACTCAAACATTTTATTGCAATTCTATTTTCTATTCACAAATCAAATAGAACTACTTTAGGAAAACTGTCTGTTCCATATAGAAATTTAATTAAACTAAACTAAATCTGTAAATTTTGCTTGTAAATTTTTAAGTCTATTCTCCAATAAGTAAATGAGTTGTACCTATCAAGCTTACATGCTAGTGTTCTTTTCTTGTATAGCACATGGCCATGCCAGTTACTATAGTTTAAGAAAGCAAACATAAAAAACATACATATTAATTAAGAATACTTTGTTACTTAAGAAAACATATTACTAAAAATGCATTTCTGTGTTTTCACCGAAAGCAATCTACATATTTTAGATACACTCTGCTAAACATTTTAAATCTTTGCTACCATTACCCTCTTTAAATATAAAGGCAAATTTCTGCTTAATTATAATCGTGAAACTGAACATGAAAGAAGAATTAGAAATTAGTCTCCTGTTGCCTAATGCCTACATGTAAGACTTTCAGATCACTTTTCAGTTATTCACCTTAGGTTTTGATCTTTGAGGTGTGCTTTGGTTTCTCTAGCCACTAAATTTTATCTTCTCTTCTTTCATCTCTTGACCAGATGCTGTTGCTTTTAATATCAGTGAAGCTCCCATTACTTAAATTATCATTTTCACAGTTAACATTCACCCCAAATTGCCTGTAATATGTCAAATCTTCACAACCACGATTATATTGAAAATGGATTATAGGCAGACAACAGTTTCAAGACCTGTCATTCATCTTCTCTTGAGAGCTCATTAACCTTTAAAGGTTCGTACATGATTCCATAATTATCTTGCAATAAGGTTTTTATTTCTCTTCTATTTCATTAGTTTGGCCCTTTGTGTGACAGACAGGCAAGGAGGCTGACATTAACTCTTTGAACTGCCAAAGTACTTGGCAATACAGAAAGGAAGTATGCAAAGTGAAAATATTTCCATAACCACTATCCACAATTAGAGTACTACAATCAAATACAGAAGGAACTGCTAGGATTATATATAGTAATAATAATAGTAATATAAAATTTATAAGACTAAAAATTTCAGTTAATCAACATAGTATTGCATTCTCCTGACTGTAGTAATTTCCTGAGTATTTCCTGAACAGCTACCTCTCTTATAGAGGTCATCAATACTGCCTGGACTCTTTTATGTAAAGATATTATATTTACTTCTCATAAAACAATGCTGATATACAAAGTAATTGAAATGAATATACACATTTAAAACAGGACTTGAAGATCTGTCTACCATCTTGTCTTTATACTGCTTACTGTAAGCAATTGTTAGGGGAAATATTACTTCTTTTAGATTTTGTAACACATTCCAAAAGTGAAATTATTTAAAAACATAGTTAAGTATCATTTCATTAAATTTTTGGAAAGTAACTTTCATTCAGTAGGATGAATTGGGATTATAAGTGCTGCCCACGCTGGGAACATGCATTTTCTTAGATGAGTCAGCTTTGATGTGAATATGGTATGAGCTCACATCAACATGAATGTCTTCTTAGGGAGCTCACTAAGGCAACTCACCACTCATTTTATTTATTTCATTAAGCCTAACCTTCAGAAGACTGTAAGCCAGGTATAAATTAAAAATGAGGTATTTCTTTTGTTTCTTTCATACTACCTGCCTAATGCAGGACACTGATCTGATTTGCCAAACAGCTAAACTAGTAACTTACCTGTGACAAACTTATTACTGAATTCTTCAGATAAGATATATTTTGATTCACGTACATAGTGTGGAAAAAAATAAGCATCCCAGATTCATGATCAATAAAGTGAAGTTTGAAATGATGAATAGCCTTATTATGTGTTTGCTTTACTTGGGTTTCTTCTCTCTCTCCTGCCTCTCCTCTCTTCCCCCCTCCTCTCTCTCTCTCTCTCTCTCTCTCTCTCTCTCTCTGTCTCTACCTCCCTCTATATAAAACCTATCCAGTAATTTTGTATTCGACTACTTTAATTCATTACAATGTAAAATAAATCATTTTGTGTATAATATATGCTTTGTTTTTTAAAACATTAAACTTAAAAGTTCTCATTTCTCCTGTATTTTCTTTGTACAAATACTGATTTTTTTTATGCTTTGCATTTTTTAAATTTTATCACGTTCTTCAGAGTCAAGTAAGCCCTTTCTTGCTCAAAACTCTACTCATCTCATAACACATTTTGTATTATGGCTGCAATTTTTAAGTTTATTACAAACATAAAAATTTGGAGACAAGTATCTTAGCATGTTAGAGGAAAGCTATTTGATTACATTAATTAAATAATATAATTAGTAATTATGTGTCGCCATCAAGTTGTTTGGGCATAACTAGAGTGGATCAAAGTTTAAGAGTGACCTGAACACTAGTATGCATTCGTTACTCTCTCCTTCCATATTACTGAAGTAACGTGACTGTGGTTTTGAGCTTCTGTATCTTTGACTCCTCTACCCTCTGGACTAGATCCTAAACCTTAGATGTTGTTCAAGTTGCTTTTGTGAGAATGCCTTATCTTACAATAGAAAATTAACTAAAATAATGGCATTTCAATATTGAGGTTGTAAAATTGAATTTCATACCAATAGTCATTTCAACATTCAAATATGTGATTCATATTTCCTATATTGATAACTTTAATAGATGAAGAGAAAACAGTTAGTCTTGGAAATTCTGAAATGCTGTTATTAGATACATAAACAATACAACCCCAAACTATATAATTATCAATAAAAATGCAATTTTCAGTTATTAAAACAAACTAATTTTGGATCTCAAGGTAAAGCTTAATAAAATTTTAGATTTTAGTAATATCATTTATTATTATTATCTCATTTTACACCTCTTTCACATCATCTTTCTTTCATATTACAACCAGACATGGCAGTAAATATTTTTACTTCTTTACAGAATATAGCTTTATTTGCAGGTAGGACAATTAGAGAGGCAATGAAATTATAGTAAGATTATAACAGTGGGCTCTGATCCAAACATTCATGATCATAAGAGAAAAATCAACATTTGCAGAGGGTAAAAAGGAAAGATGATGTAATGACATGAGGGAAAGTAAACTGTTTTCTTAGCCAAGATAACAGGCCTGGACCAGCACCTACTCCCACTTACCTAATTAGGAATGAACCTTACTGACAGCTTAATTTTGTATTTATGTGCCAAAACTGTGAGAAATTTAGTTTCTGTTCTTTAAAATACTCAGGCTTTGGTTTTCTATTATATAAGATATAACAAATATAATAATATATTATAGGAAACCTTTCATCAACTAAACTGAAGGAGATAGATTTAAATCTATTGGTAATGTTCTGCAAGGGGTTAGGAAGCAATACAATAATCCTTACTTAAGGAGAATAGTGCTATTCTTTGCCCTTGGGGTTGAAATGCTGCAAGGTTATGTAGTCTATTGGATATTCCAGATGAGCACCTGGGTCTCTGTTCTTACTAGCAGTCTATTATCCCTTGCCATCTATGTCAAGGCTTATGCATTCAAACTGAGCTAACTAAGAGTAATTTACATAGGCTAGCATTTTATACAAGCCATTCTGTATCTCTACAACTTTGAAAGAGAGTACAAAACATAGATCAAGCCGGATCTGGTGGTGCACGCCTTTAATCCCAGCACTCGGGAGGCAGAGGCAGAGGCAGGCAGATTTCTGCGTTCGAGGCCAGCGTGGTCTACAAAGTGAGTTCCAGGACAGCCAGGTCTATACAGAGAAACCCTGTCTCGAAAAGACCAAAAAAATAAACAAACAAACAAACAAAAAAAAACAAAAAACCAAAAACCAAAAACAAAACAAAACAAAAAACCATAGATCAACACAAACTTCAGTGTTCTATCAAATCAGAAATTTGCAGGAATCAGTGAAAACCAGTGCTATTCCTCAGATATGTAGACTTCCTGATGTTAGAATACACATAAAACTGTGTGTCTTTTATTTCTAGGTTCCATATTACCATAAATATTATTTTTATTGTTATTTCATTTTTATCTATATTTTTAAAATATTTTTCTGGATTTTATTCCATAGTAATAAAATAAATTTATGTTTGCTTAAAAAAATTCCACAGTCACAATTTAGGTTTCCAGCTAGGCAACCTATTATGAGAATCAAATTTCTTTGAAAGTATCCTGATGTTCAAAATCTGCTTCCAATAAGTCTCAACACACTACTGAACGGCCACTGTGAGTAAATGAATCAGCTCCATTTCACTTGGAAAATCAAGGGACTGCCAGGCAATTCTGATTCTTGCTCGAAAATCTAATACTGCACACTTTTCCTCCAACATTCCTGACCTTCTCTATATACAATATCAATGACAAAAATCAGCAAAATGTCCCTTTTGTCTGTTAAAGTGCCACATTATATAACTTCCAGAAATTTGAGGTTGAGTCTCCTAATTCTTTGCTAACATTCTACACATACATTCTACATATACATTTGAACTCTTGGACACCTTATTTATATCCAATACATCTCAGCATTTAGACTTTTGTGCAATATTTAATTTATCTATTTGGAAATTCTCTCTCTCTCTCTCTCTCTCTCTCTCTCTCTCTCTCTCTCTCTGTTGCGAACTGAAACTAGAACTGAACCTTCTTTAAGTACAAGTACTCTTAATCTCTGAACCATCTATTCAGAACTCTGAAATGTACTTTAAGTGTAAATAAAACATCATTTATATTGTTGTTCACTGATGAACTCTCAGGATTTAGAATGAAATTAAACACATATTTGTAGTTAAACAGTATTTAATTGATTAATGCTACAATCTCCATAATGTTTTACTGTTTAACACTGTCTTCTAAAAATCACTAGGATTTTTGTCTTTTTTCCTTTATTGTGTTTTGGGAGATTGCATGGAAGCACATCTGGAGTGCAATCGAGTGCCTTGCACTCGGAAAACAACATTCATGCTTTCTCTTCTGCCAGCTGAGTATGTGGCATTTCTCTTATATCTTCAAGAGCAGTTCATGATTGCCCTAAGGTAGTTCTTTAGTCAGATATTAACAGGTTGTCTGGTTACAAATCACCTATACATTTGTAGGAATAACTAAAACTATGTTTACTTTATTCCAAATCATTGATAAATAAACAACTATGATCTACAGGGTGAAATGAATCAATAGGTGAAATGCTTGATGCAGAAGCATAAGGCCCCAAAGTCCCTGTAAATATATGACAAAGCTTTATCCTCAAGATATGTAATTCTGATGAGACTAGTAAGATTAATGTAGTGGATGGCTCATCAGTAAAAGATTTTTAATGTCATCGTGGAGAATGAAAATGAATGAAAATTCATATGAACTTTAATGTAAACTAGGTAAAATATTTTTATTAAGTAATAAATCTTGTCATCAGAAACCCTTAGCTCCTCTAGGCTTACACTCTTACACAAGACACATACAGATACAACATAATTCAATACAAAGTCAGAAAATACCAAGACAGCAAACAGAGGACAAGTACAACAGCAGACTTCTATCTAAACTTATACCAGTCAGAGAATAATGTAATGCTATATGAATATAGTGCGACTAAAATAATGTCAACCTGGAATTCTTCATTTAAAGATGAAGATGTAGCTTATAATCTCAACACTCAGGGAGCTGATGTAGAAAGATGATGAGCTGAGGCCAGCCTTGTAGACCATGTATTGAAAGAACTTGTGTCATCAACACCATTAGAAAAAAAAAAATGTTTGGTCCATTTGTGACATCACACACCCTTAATGCCAGCAGTAGAGTAGCAGAGGCTGACTGATATCTGTGAGTTCCTAGCCAGCTAGAGGTGTATTTTGAGAACCTACCTTTAATTTAAAAAGTTAGAAGTGTCTTTCAGAAAATGTTAGGGTCTAATGGCATCATTGAAACTTTTAAATCACATTCAATTATTCATTATATTCATATATAAATAAAACCATTAACTATTGTCAATTTCAAATATTTGCCTGTGAAGATTGAACGAACCTGTGGAGACACTGCAAAATATCTTCCAAAGATAAACATAGAATATGTTTCAAAATCTCCTCTCTCTGTCTGTTTATAACTTCAAGTCTTTTCATTCCTTTAAAAGAAGGCTAGTATTGATCACCTTTGTCTCCAAAGGCCATCTGACAAATAGGAAGAAATTTATGTCTAAGCTGCTTATTGAACAAAGACACAAAAATGACTATAATATCTTGTATATGAGGGCAAATTTGAACTCCAAAGGTCTTTTATTAATTCATTCCCATAGTTATTTGTAATGATATTGCTTGTATCAGGTTGGATGGTTTTCAAATGAAAGATGCTATCTACTTTTCTCAAGTCAACAGTCTCTAAAACTCACTTAAATAAAAGAGACTGACAAAGGCTTTGGTGTGATATTTACACCTTGGATAAGGAAGACAACTTTCAGATTTTGAGTTATTTTTTTTCTGTTTTGAAAATTTCTAATGGTTTTCAACAAAAAATATCTGGCTATACTCATAATTTCAGGAAATAAAGGTATAGCATTTCATAAATAAGCATTTAAGTAAAGTATTCTTCAAGTTCAATTGTTTTTTCACATAAATCCACAGTAGGGTAAACTCTAGTATTGGTAAATGAATACTGATTTCAGTGATCAATGTTAATAACTGTGAAATGTGAGAAAAAATACCATGTCATTTATGTGCACAGTTTTATAAAGGTAACTTGATGTAAGTATTTTAACCATGCCTGGACAATCTAAATTTTATGTAACTACATGTCTCTACTAACTACAAAATTTCTAATCATGCAATATGTTTTATGTTGAAATAATTACAAAAAGAGGTTTAAAAAGCATACGAGCCATCATTTTTCCTTTAATATACACCAGCTCTGTATATATAGGTACCATAGGAATGAAAAATCATACACTTTTCTATGTAAAAGATTAAAAAATTCTATACTTGAAAACAGTTTCAAGCTCTATCATAGGACAAAGCTTCGTGTACTTTTTACTATCCTGTTAGTTTTAATCCTATGTGTTTATAATAGTATTTAGTCTATAAGTACATGGCAAAGAGCAAGCTGTCCAGTTCATCCTAAACCAATTAGTTTCTCCAGACATTGAATATATACCTGTAATTGGGAATATATCTATTATATGAGAGTTTAGAATTATAACTGAATTCAGCAAGTTTTCTCTATTTTAGTTTAGTTTCAGTTACCTAGACTCATGTGAAATTAATGTCCAAAATCAACACGGGGAGGAAATGTCTATATAGCTTACAGGCTACAGACCACCAACAAGGGATGACAAGACAAGAAGTTAAAATTAGAACCTGAAGTTAAGACATGAAACAGAAGCCATGGTTGAAGGGTGCTTATTGGCTTTCCACTCATGGCTTCCTCAGCATGTTTTCTCATATAGTCCAGGGACACTTGCCACATACATTAGGCTAGACCTCCCATAACAGCTATTAAGAAGAAAATGTCAGAGTTCTGTATTATTTTGAAAGATTATCTTACAATGGAAGAGTGCTCAAGAAATGCTTGGTTATATACAGGGAAACAAGAGTAGTATGTGTATTGTCTCAAGTTTGTGTGGCTTGCAAAATCCTTGTCGGTTTAGGTATGTTATTTGGCTCACAATAGCTTATATTTATTTTAGTATTTCACCTTGGGACAACAAGATGTAGAATCATCTTTAAATTCATTATGCACTAAACCATAATAAATGGTTTTTCTTCTTTCATACCATGTTCTCTCTCTCTCCCTCCCTCTCTCTCTCTCTCTCTCCCTCCCCCCCCCCTCTCTCTCTCTCTCTCTCTGTGTGTGTGTCCGTCCATCTAGTTCATAGGGTAGTCCACATCCTTACATGTGGATATTCCTCAAGTGTAAATTATGGTTTCCTCAGAGAAAGAAAGCCACAAGTTAATACTATTTGCTTTTAATATATCAACATAGTCAACACAGTGTTCCAGTATCTGTGTCTGAACAAATGAGTCAGAAGCTCCCTTACCGACTTGATCTGGTGTTAGGACTCACTCATTACCACAGGACACTGAAAACTGAAACCAGAAACTTAATAAATGTCTTTTCTCTGCACAGTTCAAGAAGGAATTAATTATTCCCAAGGTTGTTTGAATTTTATCCATGTTTAATACTCCAGATCTTCGTTTCAAGTAAATACTATTTAACTTTCTGATTGTAATTTTACAGTAGTTCCAGTAAAAAGTGGCTAATAAGGGTCTTATTTCAGTGTTATCAACTTTCTAGACACTGACACCAGCAGATGAGCATTGTTGTCACAGCTGTTTAGTAGTATTTTATAACAAAAATCATAGTGCATAGAATAGATTGTAGATATTTTATTGAAACAATTAAAATTTTTAAAGTGACCCATATTTTAATCAAGTATAACATACACTTTCTACGTGGGTGATGGATCTTATAATTGTCTTGGATTTTAAAATGCTTACTTGAAATGTAATGTATTTACTATAAAATACATACAAAATGAAATGCATTTACTATAAAAGCCTCTTTTGGTAATTTAAGGCCCATAAGAAGTCTCAACAAATTAATATGATATATGTAGTATGTTTTTGTTTATGCTAAAGACTTTAAAGTACTCTCTGGAAAAATAAACATGAAGGATGCCTATATGGTAAATAACTTTCAAAATTACTCATTTTAAGAGAAATTATGTATATTCTATATGAAAAACTGTAACTAGACTATAAAATATTATTATCTGTATGTACATGCTATGTTCTGATCATGAATATATTATTTTTGAACAATTATTCATAATATTCTTGCACTGTTATTTCTCATTTCTTAGAATCAGTGCTGTTTTCTATGTTTCCAAGAAAATAAGTCCTGGCATTACAGGCACAATCACTTTTTAGGGTAAGGTTAATTTTATAATTACAAATTGTACTTATTTTTAAAGCTCAAACAAATGATGAAAGTAGGTATTTAAGTACATTTTCACTCACCAATGTTAACAAAGACAGAAGCTTCACAAAGGCCATTAGTCTCTATTTTTCATTTATGTGTCTAAAACGTGCAGCACACGAAACACCTAGACCTATAGAAGCTATGGTCCATGTGACTTTGGAACGTCTGTTACAATCATTTGAGCCATCTCTGATATTAGGTCAAAAATACCAAAGATACAGATCATGAAGCTACATGTAGCTATCTGATGTGCCTTCTGGGAATTTCCTATGTGTACCTCGATATCTTTTATAGAACTTCTGGAGCTGAAAATAGTACAAGTATGGGGGGGTACTTGTTTGGGGGGGTAGTTCTCCAGCACCAAGAACCATATGCATCTAGTGGACAACGTTCCAACTTTAAAGGCTTTTAATGAGAATTTATTCCAGCCATTCAATGCCTTTCCCAATAACATAATTGTGATTATATTCCAAATAATTCGCATATAGCCAGGTTCTGTTATTAGTGAGACTCTTGAAATATAATCTCATGCTAGTCAACCATTTTAGTCATAAATTTTAATCTGTTTAGCCAAGAAAATGCCAGTGAATGGGAACCTTTATATAGTGTGGTGAACAAAGCAATTCAAGATGAGAATTTTTAATGATTACCCATGAAAATTATCATTCTTGTAAATGATGGAAAAACAAAACATGAGAGAGATGGCTAAATTGGTAAAGCGCATACTTTGCACACACAAAGTCCTGAATTTGACTCCATGAACACATGAAGAAAAGGATGGATGTAAGGAGACACATTTTAATCACAGTAATAGGCGGTCTGAGGCAGATGATTCCTTGAAACTCATTGCCCACCTAGCCTGATGAGTTTCAACTTAATGAGAGATTAAGTCTCAAAGACAAATAACAGTAAAAAATATAAGACAAACCATGCCTGAGGAATGATAGACACCCTAAGTTACTCTCTGGCCAACACACTGGTACTGTAGAAAAAAGAAAGGAGATGTCGTAGAGAATTTGAAATTCCTTTTCTCAAAATATTTTGTACAGTGATATATCGTATTAGTCAACTAGCACTGAATATAAACTGATTATTTAATATATCTTGGCCAAATAGAAAATAATCAATGCCTTTCCATTTATATTGTAATAGATACGTCATTTTTTCCTACTAAAATTTATCTCATGTTTCCATGTGCTAGTGATAAGAGATAGTATTTATACTTCAAGAAATAATGTGTAGCTAACATATATATATATATATATATATATATATATATATATATATACATATATATATACATGTATATATATATCACAGAAAATTTATAAAAGTTGGTACTAAGTTCTTATGTAATCCAAAACGTCAGTTAATTTTAGAAAGACTAGTAGGTATGGTTGTTTTTAATATATTTAAAAAGAAATCCTTGAAAAGTAGAACTTATTAGAGCTCTCCACAGAAAAACTTGATATATGCTATTAGAATTTGGCTCATTATAGAAGAAATGTACACAGAGGAAGTTTAATGAATTTAGATGTAGATCATGGATTAAATTTAAACAACTTTTATTGACATAAGATGAGTAGGAAGTGAAAGCAATTAAAAGAGATTTTTAATGACACTAATTGAGTTCATACCTTCATATAACAGTTATGTTTCTGGGGAAATTTTTCCTCATTGGGAAAGTAGATTAATTCTATCATAATAAGTAGTGGCTTGATTCCAAATCAACATTTCATTGTCAAGAATTAACTTTTACTTTACAGGCATCCATGGGGTCCCAAATTCACAAACCTACCATATTTATAAAAGTTGAGTCCTGTGGCATGTCTGCAATATCAGCACTGAGGGTTGGGGAATTGTTCAAAGCACTACTGTTTGGTGAGCACCCTGTCTAGCTGACAGTGAACCGCAGACAGAGTGAGAAATATGTAATCAATATATATATCGTGCAGCTATAGTGGATGTCTGCTTACATTGATTTCTAACCTCAAGTTATGTACACACACAGACACACAGACACACACACACACACACACACACACACACACACATATTATACATTGATAGGATAAAAATGTTTGAACACTAATAAAAACATGAAAAGATTTGTTAAAAACCAACAAAATAATTATCTTCAAAATTTCAGGCACAAGACCACAACGTAAAACAAGCCTATATATTGAGCAATGAACTGTGTTGTCAAGCTATATTGTTTGATAAGAATCAATATCTAACTCCCTATAGTTTTGGTTTACCATGGATTTATCAGAACCATCATGAATCAGGCAGCACCTAGAACTGTCCTGCTCCTGGGAGCGCATCCACAAATCTTTCAGGCACATGAATTTTAATACAACCTTCTTCAGGAAAATTAGAATTAAGATGGAGTTTTATTGGTATATCAAATAATTTTAAGAAGTTTTAAAGCCATTTAATAAAATCATCACATAAACTTGACAATCCCTTAAAAGTATTTATGCCAGGCATGGTGGCACACACCTTTAATCCCAGCACTGGGAGGCAGAGGCAGGCAGATTTCTGAGTTCAAGGCCAGCCTGGTCTACAAAATGAGTTCCAGGACAGCCAGGACTACACAGAGAAACCCTACCTCAAAAAAACAAAAACAAACAAACAAACAAAAAAAAGTATTTATTACAAAACCATGACTTGTAGCTTTGAAATCAAGGGGAATTTTTTGTTTCATATTGAAATAATTATGCCTATACCATGAATAAGAATATATCTGCATATCATACATAAATACTTACAAGTAATTAATCTGGAAAACATTTAAAATATTTTGTCATTTTAGACGTAATTACCATTTGGTTTTGAGATCATTAATGCCAAAATACAATAATATGGTAGTGTTCTGCAGAAGATGGTAAAAGTTCATATTTGGTTGAATGAAAACTTATATTGAATAAACTGAATGTCAACCTTAGATAATATATAAATAAGTCATTGTCCTTGTTCCTTTTAATCATTACTTAAGAGGGCAGTTATTAATGAAGATATAAATTTGTTCAGTTTAATCAAACTTTGATTGTTATTCTAACCTAATTTATCCTAGGCATATAAATTACAGAAGTGTAGAAACAAATAAGAAACTTGGAGATGTCTATTGGTGAAAAATGAGGTAATTTCTAAAGAATTTTTAATTAATTAATTAACTAAATTAAGATTCATAAAATAGATTTTATAAACTTAAAGAAAACATTCAGTGTTACCAAAAGAAAGGGTAAAATACTTAAATATAATATTGATACTAAAACATCTAATTATTTCTTTTTAATATTTTGCAATGAGTTTTACATAATCTAACTTTCAAGCATGTCTGAACATTTCGAGATATTTGCTAATATATGACATTAAAGTATTAAGTCAATATAAAATATAATCTTAGAGAAAAATGATAGGAAAAATTAGTTTTTTTCCCCACTAACTCCAGTAAAATGTCCTTTTTATCCTTCTTTAATCGTCAGAGAAATGCAAATCAAAACAACCCTGAGATTCCATCTTCTCACACCAGTCAGAATGGCTAAGATCAAAAATTCAGGTAACAGCAGATGCTGGCGAGGATGTGTTGAAAGAGGAACACTCCTCCATTGTTGGTGGGATTGCAAGCTTGTACAACCACTCTGGAAATCAGTCTGGCAGTTCCTCAGAAAATTGGACATAGTACTACTGGAAGATCCCGCAATACCTCTCCTGGGCATATATCCAGAAGATGGCCCAACCGGTAAGAAGGACACATGCTCCACTATGTTCATAGCAGCCTTATTTATAGTAGCAAATTGTCCTTTCTAAATCTATGAAGAAATGACTTGGAATTTTGATGGGGATTGCATTGAATCTGTAGATTGCTTTTGGCAAGATAACCATTTTTACTATATTAATCCTGCCAATCCATGAGCATGGGAGACCTTTCCATATTCTGAGATATTCTTCGATTTCTTTCTTCAGAGACTTGAAGTTATTATCATACATATCTTTCACTTGCTTAGTTAAAGTCACGCCAAGGTATTTGATATTATTTATGGCTGTTGGGAGGGTGTAGTTTCCCTAATTTTTTTCTCAACCTGTTTATCCTTTGAGTGGAGGAAGGCCACTGATTTGTTTGAGTTAATTTTATATTCAGCCACTTTAGTAAAGTTTATCAGGTTCAGGAGTTCTCTGGTGGAATTTTTTGGGAATTTTCATATATTTTCATATGACCTGCAAATAGTAATATTTTGTCTTCTTCCTTACCTATTTGTATCCCTTTGGCCCCCTTTTGTTATCTAACTGCTGTGGCTAGGACTTCGAGTACTATACTCATTACATAGGGAGAGAGTGGATGGCCTTGTCTAGTCCCCAATTTTAGTGGGGTTGCTTCAAGTTTCTCTCCATTTAATTTGATGTTGGCTACAGGTATGATGTATATTGCTTTTACAATGTTTAGGTATGGGCCTTGAATTCCTGATCTTTCCAAGATTTTTATCATCAAGGCTTGTTGGTTTTGTCAAATGCTTTCCCAGCATCTAATGACATGATCAAGTGTTTCCTCCCCCCACCCTTTGGGTTTGTTTATATAGTGGATTATGTTGATGGATTTCCAAATATTAAACCATCCCTGCATCCCTGGAATGAAGCCTACTTGATCATGATGGATGATCATTTGGATGTGTTCTTGGATTCAATTTGTGAGAATTTTATTGAGTAATTTTTCCATCAATATTCATAAAGAAAATTGGTCTGAAGTTATTTTTCTTTGTTGAGCCTTTGTGTGGTCTAAATATGAGAGTAATAGTGGTTTCATAGGACGAATTGGGTAGTGTTCCTTCTGTTTCTATTTTGTGGAATAGTTTGAGGAGTATTGGTGTGAGCTCTTTTTTGAAGATCTGATAAAACTCTGCAGTAAACCCATCTTGTCCTAAACTTTTGTTTTTTGGGGTTTTGTTGTTGTTGTTGTTGTTTTGTTTTTGTTTTTGTTGTTGTTGTTGTTGTTGTTGGGAGACTATTAATGACTGCTTCTATTTCTTTAGAGCATAAGGGACTGTTTAGACCATTAATATGATCCTGATTTAACTTTGGTTCCTGGTATCTGTCTAGAAAATTATCAATTTTATCCAGGTTTTCCAGTTTTGTTGAGTATATGCTTTTGTAGTAGGATCTGATGGTATTTTGGGTTTTCTCACTTTCTATTGTTAGGTGTCCACTTTCATTTCTGATTTTGTTAATTTGGATACTGTCCAACATATACAAAGAACTCAAGAAATTATACTTCAGAGAACCAAATAACCCTGTTAAAAATGGGGTCCAGAGATAAACAAAGAATTCACAACTGAGAAATATCAAATGACTGAGAAGCACCTAAAGAGATGTTCAACATCCTTAGTCATTAGGGAAATGAAAATCAAAACAACCCTGAGATTCCACCTCACCCCAGTCAGAATAGCTAAGATAAAATCTCAGGTGACAACAGATGCTAATGAGGATGTGGAGAAAGAGGAACACTTCTCCATTTCCTGTGGGATTGCAAGCTGGCATAACCACTCTGGAAATCAGTCTGGTGGTTTCTGAACAAATTGGACATAGTACTATCAGAGGACGCAGCCATAACACTCTTGGGTACATACACAAAAGATGCTCCAACATGTAATGAAAACACCTGCTCCACTGTGTTCATAGCAGCCTTATTTATAATAGCCAGAAAGTGGAAAGAATCCAGATATCCCTGAACAGAGGAAGAGATACAGAACATAAGTTACATTTAGACAATGGAGTACTACTAAGCTTTTAAAAATAATGAATTCATGAAATTCTTAAGCAAATGGGTGGAATTAGAGAACATACTGAGTGAGGTAACCCAGTCACAAAAGAATACACAAGGTATGCAATCACTGATAAGTAGATATTAGCCCAGAACATTGGAATACTCAAGGTACAATTCACAGACCACATGAAGCTCAAGAAGGGGAAGACAAAAGTGTGGATAACTTGCTCCTTCTTAGGATGGGGACCAAAATACCCATGGAGGAGATACAGAAACAAAGTGTGGAACAGAGACTGAAGGAAAGACCATCCAGAGACTCCCCCACTTGGGGATCTATCCCATATACTATTACCAAACCCAGACACTATTGTGGATGCCAATAAGTGTTTGCTGACAGGAGCCTGATATAGCTGTGTCCTGAGAGGCTCTGCCAGAGCCTGACAAATATAGTAGTGGATGCTCTCAGCCAGCCATTGGGCTGAGCACAAGGTTCCCCCACTCACAGTGGAGGAGCTAAGAAAAGGACCCAAGAAGCTGAAGGGGTTTGCAGGCCCATAGGAGGAACAACAATATGAACCAACCAGTATCTCCAGAACTCCCAGGGACTAAACCATCAACCAAAGATTATGCATATAGGGTCCCATGGCTCCAGCTGCATATGTAGTAGAGGATATTTTTTTTCAGTCATCAATGGGAGGAGAGGTCCTTGGCCCTGTGAAGGCTCAATGCCCATTGTAGGGGAATGCAGAGAAGCAAGAATGGGTGGGTTGGTGAGCAGGAAGATGAGGGATAGGATAAGGGGTTATGTTAGGGGAAAGGAGGAAAGGGGATAACATTTGAAATGTAAATAAAGAAAATATCTAATTAAAAACAAATAGGGATAAGGGTGGTGGTTTAGTCTCTGGGGGATCGGCCTGGTCTAGTAAGTTGATATTGTTCTTCCTATGTCAATGCAAGCTCCTTCAGTCCTTCTACTACCTCTTCCATTGGGGTCCCTGTGCTCAGTTCAAAGGTTGGCTCTGAGTATCTGCATCTGTATTAGTTAGGTGTTGGTAGAACCAAAGAGTGTACATGGAGAGAGATCATGGTTCCTGATACATATATAGCAGAGCATGCCCTTAACTGACATCAATGAGCTAGGAGGCCATTGGTCCTGTGGAGGCTTGATGCCACAGCAAAAGGAGGATACTAGAGTGGTGAAGCAGGAGTTGGTGAGCTGGTAGAGGATCACCCTCATAGAGGCAAAGAGGAGGGGTGACTTGTCAATAGGATAGGGGTATATGGAAGGGTAACCAGAAAGGGGCATATCATTTGAAATGTAAATGAATAAAATGATTAATACAAAAATGGGATAAATGCAGGTCTTTAAAGTTGATGGTTTCTGGTTGGAAATGAAGTGTTAAAGTACTCAGTTTTCATTAAGGGACTGGGAGTTGGGATTTTTACCTTGCTCCATTGATATATTGACAAAATGAGTTTTAATTGGCATATATTCATTTATTCCTCCTCCTCCTCCCCCTCTTCCTCTTCCTCCTCCTCCTCCCCCTCTTCCTCTTCCTCCTCCTCCTCCTCCTCCTCCTCCTCCTCCTCCTCCTCCTCCTTCTTGGAGACTGGTGAGCCTGGGAATATTAGGACATGATTGTGATGGGGGCATTTATGAAATTTTCAAATAATCAATAAAGTCTTAATAAAGTTGGATAGTCAATTAGTTTTATCTTTAAGATAGTGTTGAGACTCCTGTATGCTTGTTTCAAAATGTCTTTCAGTGTTTTTATTCCTCTCTATGAAATTATGATCACACACAGACAAGATTCAACAGTTCTTGGTTTATTCTCACAAAGATTCCTTACAATGGCATGTTATTATAAAGAAGAAGATAATCAGATATCTTACCAAGTAGGAAAACTGGCCATGAATTCTACAGGGTTCCACTGGGGAATGTCTGATAGTTTGGACATTGTGGGAGCTTTGACAACTTTCAGCTATAGCAGTCTGGAAAGATGTTACTTATTCAGGTTGAGAAGGTCTTTAAGAGATTGGACAAATGACTAGTATTCACAGATGTGCTAACTCAGCAAAGTTGTTGCTATTTAAAGTCACACTGATAAATCAATCTCAAAACTTTCTTGATGATGTACATCAGATCAAAGATCTGAACACTGTATTTTGGGAACATGCCTTCACCATCCTAGGGGCCAGTTTCAAATTTCAGTTTTTAAACTCATTTCTCACCTTATAGTGCATAGATTATTACAAATGTCATATGTATTATATTTGGTAAATTTTATACAATTTAACATAAATGCTTTTAGTTTACTACAGCCAAAAATATGTTCTTTTCACACTGTGTAAATATTTTCCAAATATTTACATGCAGCTTTGTCAAAAAATTCTTATTTTAAAACAACATGACATAGTTTCAACAGAGTTTCAAAAGAATGGTTTCATTTATGTTTCTAACTGCATATTTCTTCCTCTGTGTTTCATCCTTAAAACAATAAATAGAAGAGAAAATGAAATCTCCAAGTTGAAACTGGAGATTCATTCAACATTGTATTTTACTGTTATAAAAATTCCTTATATAAACAAACAGAAATATACATACATGCAGACATTCTTTTAGAATAAGGCAGAGAAATTACCTTGGCAGTTTTATACCAATATCTGCTTTATTGATCACACCATGCAATAGATCTAATGCAAGAGGTTTATTAGGAGAGGGGTAGGGCAAAAAGAGAGACATAAAGACACCACACCACACACACACACATACACACCACACTCACGCACACACACAGAGACTGAGATAGAGAGACAGAGAGTGACAGAGAGACAGACTGATACACAGTGAGACCTGGAGAGATAAAGAAATAGAGAGAGAACTAGAGAGACAGATCCAGGTGTCCAGAGTGACTGTCTAAGTCAGGGTTCTCTAGAGTCACAGATCTTTTGGAATGTCTCTATGTTTTATGAGAATTTATTTATTTATTTGTTTATTTAATGACATAGTCTGCAATATAACCAACTCAATAATGGGCAGCTGTGATTGGAAAGTCTAGGATTCCAGAAGCTAGTTGTTTCAGCTTGCCTTCCATAAAAGCTGGTTCCTTAAGTAGTTTCCAACAAATGTGCTGGAAAATTTGTAAAACAGTATATAATTCCTGGTGTGAGAGAAACTCTACCAGAGGCACTGCCCAAAATGTGTGTAGAGAACTCCAACAAAGGGGATCTTCTGTCAGAATCCATGTAGGAGCTTTTCAGTGTTGTGCCTACTTGAGAGTCTTCCATAATCTTGTCAGTCATACTTTCCGTATATTGCTACAAGTATTCCCAATAAATTTACTTGTTCTCTCAGGTACAACTGGGAAGTATTAGTGTCTAAGTATTTCACTAGTGCCCTACATGGAAAAAATAGGTGTTTATTCATATTTCAATAAGTGATGTCATACGACATCACTTAAATGAAGGAAGATAAACTGTTCTATTTGTTTTTTTTTTAATTTTGAATTTTGTACTATGTTAACCTACCCAATGTCAACACTTATAGCAATGATAAAATGTATTTTAAAGTGTATTGCACATTTTATTGTGATCTGAACCTAGTGCCAAACCTGATAGATGACTGCTGGTGTGACCATAGTATGTCCGTCTATCAACTAGGTTGTGAGCACTGTTGCTGATCCTTAAAATCCACCTCAGTTCCCTTTGCAATATTAAAGCCAGTAACTTCCCTCACTGTTCACATGGTTGACTTGACTTGAATTAAACACGTCTTTCCACCCTTCAGAATGTTAAAATTCAACTATCTAGAAGCAGTTGGAAATTAGGATTCTTTTATTGTTTTTTTTTTTTTACAGCATAAGAAAATGTGAAATTGGAAGTTCATGAGAGTCCAAATAGGGTTACCCCAATTGTTTTATATTAAAGGACTAAGAAAAGTTTACATATTTTCAGAGAGAAAACAAAGAATGCAAAAATGGTTATGGAATACATATGTTAAATTACAGAAAAAAAGAAGGGTCAAGCAGTTAGACATAATGAAAAGATAACGAAGGCCAGAGGCTCCATAAGCATCCAGTAATGAGATGTTACTCCTTATCTAAAAGGCATTCAAAGGACAGTGGTTTGGAGAATGATTTGCCAGTTTTTTTAAAAAAAAAAAACATTTCCAATTTAAAAGATTTATTTATTACTCTAAGAACCTCTCAGTGGAAAGAAAATAAAATCAATATTTATAATATGTTGATATGATAGCAATTCATGGGCTACTAGACAAACTCAATGCCACCATCACATGCTAAGATGGAAGATGTAGTCTCAATACCACAGAATGAGACAGCCCCGGTGAGGGCAGTTGTGTTGCAGTGATTAGACCCAGTGGGAAGAAAGCAAGTAAGAAAAATATCAGCCAAGGCATGATTCGAGAATATGTGTCTGGGATTAATGTTGTGGTGCTCTCACTGGACTATTTTTGATTTCAGTATTCCTACTTAGAAAGAAAGAAAGAAAGAAAGAAAGAAAGAAAGAAAGAAAGAAAGAAAGAAAGAAAGAAAGGAAAGAAAGAAAGAAAGAAAGAAAGAAAGAAAGAAAGAAAGAAGAGAGAGAGAGAGAGAGAGAGGGAGAGGGAGAGGGAGAGGGAGAGGGAGGGAGGGAGGGAGGGAGGGAGGGAGGGAGGGAGGGAGAGAGAGAGAGAGAGACAGAGGGAGGGAGGGAGGGAGGGAGGGAGGGAGGAAGGAAGGAAGGAAGGAAGGAAGGAAGGAAGGAAGGAAGGAAGGAAGGAAGGAAGGAAGGTAGGTCAATGCAGTCTTAACCAGAAACAGGAAGTAAGGAGTAAGGACAGGTCAGAACCAAGTTGTAGAAGTTACCAGTAAATACAGAAAGCAAAAAAGTGTAAGAAGTACCACAGGAAGCTGGGCCATTTGTATCTTTGAAAGGAAGGTCAACAGAGACACAGTGTGTGTGTGTGTGTGTGTGTGTGTGTGTGTGTGTGTGTGTGTATGAAGACACTAGTCATTCCTGAAGTTCCTAATGCCAGTGGCAATGTTATTAATAATAAAACTTTGGATGTTTTTTGATTGTCCCCCAATATTATTTGGCAAGAGATACAGAGAAGAGAGAGAGAGAGAGAGAGAGAGAGAGAGAAGCAAAGACTCAGAGAGACAGTGACATAAAGACAGAGAGACAGAGACAGAGACAAAGACTGAGAGAAAGATACAAAGAGAAAGAGACACAAAGAGAGGCACAGAGACAGACAGAGAAAGAGGCAGAGGGGAAGAAACACAGAGAGTTAGATAATATAGTTTGTAAATACAATGAAAAAGTTGTTGGGAACATAGGTTATCCTGGCTAAGGCAACATGTAGCAAAGCCATTTGAACATTACCATATGGAAAGAGAGCATGAAAAGACACACAAAACATTTTCAGAGTCATAAATTTGCTAGGTTCTTAAATCTTAATGTCATAAAAACCTTCATTGAATTCAAAGATTTTACTGTCACCTACATTACCAAACTCTTATAAAATGTTTATGATAAAACACTTGGAAGTAGATTAACTCTTCACAAGATAATAATAAAGATGATAGTTGTGATGGTGATGGCAATGGAATCGTTTCACTTTTTCAAACCATAACATAACTTGATTGATTTTCCAACTTTCTGAAATGTTGTCTTCATTACAGACAACACAGATGAACTGTCTCTAAAGAAGGAGAGGAGAACTTAGTCATCCATTGGATGCCAAAGTACAATGTATCTGCTACAGTGTACTTTTTAATAGAACACTCAAAATATACAGTGTCATATCTTCTATAAATTAACACATTTCTGAGCTACTCAATCTTTTGTTTTAAGAATTCTAGTTCTATTTCCAGTTCTATTTAATTCTGAGTCCACATGTTAGTAAGATATCACAGGAAGTCTAAATGAAGATAGAAATTGTTAGTATGCCTCAATATTAAATAATTTGTTTGCTCTAAGAGGGCATAGTTAAGAAAAGGTTTTGTCCTATATCAATACTCAAATGAGATAAATCTTCACTCCATCTTAACCACATCTGGGACAAACAGCTTAAGGTTATGTACCTTTGCCCATGTCTTAGCCATCTGGAGAGAGATGAACTTTGAATGTCTTTCATCTTCAGTTCTCCACTTTAGTAAAGAGGAGTTGGCATAAAAATAGAGAAAAAAATCCATAAGAATCAACTTTAAAATATATTTACCAGGCATCCTAATATGCTTGCATTTCACATAAAACAAATGTGCAATAAAAATTAACTATAGTCAAGATATAAAGAAGAATACATGACTCATTTACTCAAAAAATCCATCCCAGTGTCTACACAAGAATTGTAACAGCAAAATGTGATCCTAGCATTACTCAAAACACAAGGAGACACTTGTTGCATTCTTTGCATTGTAACTTTCAACCAAAAAAAAAAGTCATTACAATGTCTTTGGGAGTTTGCAGATTCTATTTCCAGCATCAAAGTCATAAAGTGTCAAAATCCTATAATGAACACCTAAATTTTAGATAATATTTCCATGCAGTGAATATTTCTGTAAGAAAAAAAGTTTAATTAACCTGTCAATTTTTTTCATATAGCATGTTACAGATCTTTGCTTAATAAAATATTCCACTCCCCACTCAATGTCTAAATGTAAATTTCCATTTGACACTTTCTCCAGGTGATCCATTCTATGAGTTCAGATTTAGTGAACAAACTTCAATGATGGCAAAAAAAGAAAGACCAAGTAACAATTTTAATTTCTCAAAAATATGTCCCTTTTAAAAAATGGAAATTAGATTCTTATTTTTAGTAATAAATAAATATAATTTTTTATTTAATTAGGTATTTTCTTCATTTACATTTCAAATGCTATCCCAAAAGCTCCCTACTCTCCCCCCACACTCCCCTACCCACGCACTCCTACTTCTTGGCCCTGGCGTTTCCCTGTACTGGGGCATATAAAGTTTGCAAGACCAAGGAGCCTCTCTTCCCAATGATGGCTGAATAAGCCATCTTCTGTTACATATGAAGCTAGAGACAAGAGTTCTGGGGTACTGGTTAGTTCATATTGTTCCACCTATAGGGTTGCAGATCCCTTTAGCTCCTTGGGTACTTTCTCTAGCTCCTCCATTGGGGGTCCTGTGATCCATCCAATAGCTGACTGTGAGCATCCACTTCTGTGTTTGCTAGGCCACGGCATAGTCTTAAAGAGACAGCTATATCATGGTTCTTTCAGCAAAATATTGCTAGTGTATGCAATGGTGTCAGCGTTTGGAAGCTGATTATGGGATAGATACCCAGGTATGGAAGTCTCTAGATGGTCCATCCTTTCGTCTCAGCTCCAAACTTTGTCTCTGTAACTCCTTCCACGGGTGTTTTATTCCCAATTCTAAGAAGGGACAAAGTGTCCACACTTTGGTCTTCGTTCTTCTTGAGTTTCATGTGTTTTGCAAATTGTATCTTGTATCTTGGGTATTCTAAGTTTCTGGGCTAATATCCACTTATCAGTGAGTACATATCATGTAAGTTCCATAGAGAACATGGGCACAACAATCAAAGAAAATAATAGGAAAGTAGATTCTTATCTCATACAATACAGTTTTCCCTCCTTCCACTCCTCCCATGACTCTGATTCCCACCTTCCTTCTTCCCAGGTCCATTCCCCTTCTATTTCTCTTTTGTCCAGAGACAAAAAACAATATGACAAAATGAGACATAAGAAGACAAGGCCAAGGCCTCATGCAGATGCTGGACAATGCCACAAATAGGAAGAAGCATCCCACTAGCAGGGAAAAGACTCAGACACACACCAGCTCCCACCGTTCAGAGTCCCACAATACTATACATATGTATTTATGTCAAACATAATTAGAATTATTAATAAGATATTAATTTATTAAACTGGCAACATATTATATGATTACAAGTTGTACTGAAATACTTGAATGTATTTTTGAAAAATTAAAATGTTTATAATTTCTGAATAAAAATCTGTTTCATAATTATTGATATTAATTTGCATTTGCCTTTTAATGTTAAGATAATGAATAATTTATAATTAACATGTCTTTTGAAAAATATATGCATATGCATAACATTTAATATAGTTTACATTTATGAATAAATGTATACTCTATACCATTACTAATTATATTTTTAAGTGATCATGTCATTCTTTTCCTACTTTCTCATCTGAAAATATGTTACAAATTTGACTGCAATAATCTATTTCCAAACAAAAGGATAATACAAAAGTAATCACACAAAACAAATGCAAAACAGTTAATTGTATACGAGTTTCTTTAATCAAACATTTTTGCCATTCTATATGACTATATTTAGTCATGAACAATAGTTAAATTTAGCTTTACTTTACAAAATATCTTTCAGTTTTAAGATGCTGAGTGTGAATTCTTAAAAATGGAAAAATGAATATTATTCATAACTTGTTATCCTGTCTTAAAGGTATTTGTGGATATTTGTGGACTTGCTCTGGCTAAAAGACATGACAAGCTCTCATAGAAATAAATGCATTCATTTTTGTAGAAACTATTGCTAATTTTCTTTTGTCATTTTGTCTAACTCCTGAAATAAAGATTAACATTGACCTTGATAAAACAAATATGAAAATACTGCAAAACTTTTCAGAAAATATATTTAAGCTCTTCCTGGCTTATTGAAAAATAATCACTGTGTCCAATTCCTTCTTCATTGACTTCCTACAGTATTTGGTCCCCAGCTACAAGTATCATCTTTACTTTGTATTAATTGATAATGCTCCAGGTAGACAAAATAACCTAATGGAAGTAGCTTTTTGATCCATGGCCATTCATAAATTAAATATATATATATGCAGAGAGAGTGAGATAAATAGAAGGTAGAGACAGAGATAGATGGAAATGCAGATGGAGTTAGATAGAGATATAGATAATCAACTTCCAGGAGTATATGTGCTTCACTGTGGAAGGCTATACCCATGATGACTTTTCCCTCAACTTTTATATGGCAACAAGGGCTAACCACTGACAGAGTAAACTACTTTTTAAAGTACTTTTGAAAAGGTTTTTTTAAAAAAAAATTTTCGAGACAGGGTTGCTCTGTGTAGCCCTGGCTGTCCTTGAACTCACTCTGTAGACCAGACGGGCCTTGAACTCAGAATTCTGCCTGCTTCTGCTGTCCAAGTGCTGGGATTAAAGTCGTGAGCCACCAGTGCCTGGCCCTTGAAAAGACTTTTTAAAGATGATTCTGGAATCGGTGCAATTGAGCTCAAGGTAAGTTAGGAAGAAAATAATAGAATATTACCACAATGCTACGCTTTACCTCCTTATCTGACTCTATAGACAGGATGATTGTTTTTTAAATACTAACATATGATAAGTCCTGCTCTGTACAGTTTGGTAATTACTACAAAAAAGATAACACAAATGTTGCCAAGTGAGTGCACTCTTAACTTAAACACTGACTGAATGTTTACTAGTTTTGAAAATAATTGGTAAAATTTTACATAAGAATTCATAATAATGTATAGCAGAAATTATCTCTTCAGAAATTAAGCTCATAGAACCAGTACACTTACTATTTCCTAATAAACACAACTATTTCAATACACAATCATATGTTTTAAAGGAAGAAGGAAAACTATGGTAATGTCCAACATTAAGTAAAATGTAAAATTTGTAATTTGAATGTCACACGTAGATAAACAAGGCCACAGACTTTAAATAGCAACACATTAGCTTGTAAATACAATATAGCAGTAACTCTAAAAATAAGTAAATAAATAAAACAAAAAAATCGGTAAAAGATAACTTAGCCTCTAAAAGGACCTTCCACTTTAAGAAAATGTCACTTTATTTTCCACTCAGAAAGCAATTTCCTACTTTAAAACCCCATGTCTAACTTTGACATTAAACTAATATGTATTGATTCATATCTCTCTAGTTGTACTACAGAGTATTGATTCGTATGTTAGAAAAAATTGACACCCTTATCACAGAGTTTCTGAAATTAATATTTTAACATTTTCAAGAAGTAGTAATCCATTCTATCAGTATATTAATATTCTGACCTCAAAATTTCACATCCTTAGTAAGAGGATATGGAGAGAAGTTCTCTACTGTGTTACAAAATTTTGTCAGTATTGAACTGCACCTCTTCCTATCTGACAGACTTTCCTTTCAGCTCATGCTGTGAACATCCAACATTATCCAACATTATGCATAAAGTTGATAAATATTTCACATCTATCCTTGGAAAAGCAAAGCTCTTTTTTTTTTTTTAAATGACGTTCTTACAAGCACAGCTCAGCATTCTTTTAGAGTGATATTCCAAGGTTCCATGCTTCTTATATCCACTAACTTAACTTTACAACATACAGTTTAGAGAATAAAAATACTCAAATGCTTCCCTCTACAAAATGTAGTTTAATTGACAGTGTTATGTAATCTTGCTCGAATTAGCCCATTTCTTACAGAAGTGATCAGTGGAAGGTATTAGATATTGATATGTATTTTAGGCCTTACAGATTTAAGTACAGCACTAAAAATGCTATATGTACAGGATATAATACTTTAAAAAAAGAGAGATGTCATATGTCACTTTCCTATTCAGCTCCACAACAAATTATCATAGTCTTTTCACCTATTGGAATAATATTCTCAAATCAGTGTCCAAATGGCCCCACACCTTACAAAATCTGCTCTTGAGTTAAAAATGCCCTTCTTCAGCACATCCTCTTCGCTGGTCTCACCTTCTTTGAACATTCTTGTACTCACTTGATGTAAATCTCCTTAAAAGAAACTATAAATAGGCTCTACATTCTTCAAAATAATGAATGATATTTATTTGTTATTTACTTTCAACCATTATATCTCTTTATATAAACGGGCTTTTCCACCCATGATTCAGTTCCTGAATAATGCCTCGGAGGCTCACTATTTATTAGCGATGCTTATTGACTTTTGCTATGCTTGTGACCTAAATAACTAGTAACTTATTTAATACATTTAGACTATTCTATAGACATGGAATACATGACTGGTTACCTCTCCTTAGAGTCTATCAGAATTCCAATCTCTTTACCAGCACTCCTACCATCTACGTTCTGCCTTTTGCTTATAGGTCATCATCTTTTTATGGAGAGGTGACCACACAGTACATAAGAGATTTCCCTACATTTCCCCTTTTTATCAAATAAAAGGATCTTTCTCGAACATCAATAAATTATGCAATAAGAACAATTATTAAAAAAAAAAGCTATCAGCTAGAAATTACATTTAAGGTGAACAGTCCATATGTATTTTGCAACCATAAAAAAAACAAAAATAAAAAAAACAACAAAATAAAAACCCACTCCTATCTTGGTATCTTATCTTGGTGGATCCAAGGTTTAGAGCTAAAATAATTTATATCATAATTTACCAACTTAAAACATCTTTAAAACATTTTTCTTAAATGGTAAACCATTTAAGCTTAATTGTGAGACTCCAACTATCTATTCTTCAACCACACAATAGACCTAAGAAGAAAAAAAAAAAAATTACGAAGTAAACAGAAAATGCTGAGTAAGCACTTTCTAAGCGTTAGAAATGACAGTCACCTAAGGTTTCTCAGAGTCATTGGAGTATCATTTTGGCATTTTGGTCGATAATAAACTGACAAAATTTCCTGAGAACCAGAAATTATGAAGCACTGCCTTTCTTGTCTTGACAAAGCTCAGCAGTGAACTTCCTTGTGTCCTGTTTGTCCATTTTGGACAACATGCTGTCCACAAGGGAAGCGAGGAGAGCTTCTCCTCAGTGCCAGTTTGTACATTTGAGGCAAACTCCACATGGAGGGTGTTTGATGGTCAGCAGCTTTTTACAAGATGAATGGGACTATTGCTAGGAGCACACATGTTTTACTGTTATGAAAAATTTATGTTAAAAATCTTTAAATGCCATATTCTGTAGACCATGGAGGTTTCTGAAGATCACCGACTTTTCTATAATGTATCCAAATGGGCAAACATTTCTTGTTACAGTTATTTATTATCCGTTCAACCTAGGAAACATATTTCTATAATTACCTAAACTACATCTAACCTGACCATAACTTTGAGTGACTATTAATTTGCATGTCTTAACTATCCTAAACAGTTTGCAATAGCAACTTTCAAAAGGAATAGAACTTCAAATTGCATTTTAAATGAGTTACATAAGAAAAAGACCATATGCAAGAGTTTAAATATATATATATGTATACACAATATTTTATAGCAAAAATATCCTTAAATGTATAATGATATACAAAATCCATACCAATGTAAAAATATTTGTTTTGTTGATGTTTTTATCTAAAAGTATATTATAACATTTTATCATAATATTCCTATACCTGCCTTTTTTCACTTCCCTTTCCTGTATCATTAGATAGTAGATAAAAAAGGCAGAGGAAAAAAAAAGAAAGAAAGAGATAAAGGAATCCCTAAATCTAGCCAGTTTTGCTTTGTTTTGTTTGTTTGTTTGTTCGTTTTGTTTTTTGTTTTTCTTGACCAAGGCCATTAACAACTTCCAAACAACTCCACTAAATTGAGGACAACATTCATCACCTACAATAAAACCACCTATTCAATTTTTTGGAATGGGCATCATTCTGTTAAAATTCTTCCTGTTATCTGGGGATGATGTCCTTTGGGGGGTCCCTAAGAAATCTCAGACATTGATCTATTTTAAGAAGGTTAGCTGTAACACTTGCTGTCCAATCTTTGTGTCATATTAAAGTTCAGAACTTAAATGAAGTTCTGGCTGCAACAATCTGTGATGCTAAATGATCTAGCTAGCCATGTTGAAAATTATCTGGATAGAGATATTTGAGGAAACAACAATTTAGGGGGTCTGAAGTTCAATCTCCTAGGCATCTCTCTCTCTTTTTTTGTTTTTTTTTTTTGTCTTATATTTTTAAATTTCTTGTCTGTTTTGTTTTGTAAACATATACGTTTTCAGAAGTAGTATGCAATTTGGTATTAACACATCTCTGTAAAGTACAGCATATATAATTTAGATAAAGAAGATTCTTTGCTCTGTTTGAACAGTAAAAAGACACCATATTTTTAAGTTTGTTTGAACTGTATATCCAAGCTGTAATATAGATTTCCATCCATGACATTTGAAAAGATGATGTGATAAACTATGTACAGCTTGCTAGTCACGCAGGTTTCCAAACAACTGAAGTAGTGCTTACCTTGACTATTTTGCCAGCCTCTGCCTCCTATTTCCCTAACTGGTTTGCCTTGTCTGGCCTCAGTGGGATATGTGCCTTATGTTGCAGTGGCTTGAGGTGCCAGGTTAGGTTGGTACCAAGGGTGGATCTCCCCCTTTTCAGATGTGAAAGGAAGGGGTCATAGGAGAGGCTTGTGAGGGGGGACTGGGAGAATTAAATAAATACATACAGTAATTGAAAAAAAATTAATCATTGCTGAAAATAAACAATCATTTATATATTGATATACAAAACAAAATAATTTGGGGTAGAGATACATAGTGTCATTTTGTTTTCCAATTTTTTTTTTGTTTATTTACATTCCAAATGTTGCCCCCTTCCAGCTGCTCCCGTCCATGAGTTCTTTATGACCCCCCCCCCCTTTGCTTCTGTGATGGTGCTCCTCCACCCATTCTCCCACTTCCACCTCACTCTAGCATCCCCCTTCGCTGGGGCATCCAGGATTAAGCCCATCCTCTGCCAATGAGGCCAGGCAATGCAGTCCTCTGATACATCTGTAGCAGTGGGCCATCCACCAACCCATGTACACTCTTTGGTTGGTCGCTTAGACTCTGGGTCCTCTAAGGGGTCTGGGTTAGTTGATACTGTTGTTTTTCCTATGAGGTTGCAATCCCCTTCAGCTCCTTCAGTTCCTCTTCCCCTTACTCTTCCCTAGGGGTCCCCCACCTCAGGCCAAAGGTTGGCTACAAGCATCTATATCTGTCCCAATCAGCTGCTGGTACAATCTCTAAGAGGACAGGATACTAGGCTCCTGTCTGCATGCATAAAATGGCATCTGCAAATGTAAGATTTGGCGCCTGTGCACGGGATCGATCCCAAGTTGGGATGGTCTCTGGATAGCCTTCAGTCTCGACTCCAGTTTTGTCCCTGCATTTTCCTTAGACAGGAAAAACTCCGGGTAAAGAATTTTGAGGATGTGTGTATGGCCCAATGCCTCAAATGGGAGCCAAAACTATTTACTAGAGTTGGTCTTTGTAATTTCCATGTCCCCACTGTTGGGCATTTCAGCTAAAGTCTTCCCCATTGGGTCCTGTAAGTCTCTCACATCCCTGGTATCTGGAACTTTCTAGAGGTTTCCCCTTCTCCCAGTCCCCACTACTACATATTTGTAGTCATTCTCCTTGCCCTCTGAGTTTCTCTCCTGTCTCCCCACCACATCTGATCCTGCCCCCCTTTTCCTTCCCCCTCCTCTCTCCCACCCAGGTCCATACCTTCCTCTGCCTCGTGTGATTATTTTCTTCTGCCTCTAAGAGGGATTGAGATATCCACACTTGACTTCCTTTTTTAAAGCCTCATATGGTCTGTGAATTGTATCATGGCTATTCTGAACTTTTTGGCTTATAAGAGTACATACCATGTATGTCCTTTTAGGTCAGAGTGACCTCACTCAGAATGCTATTTTATAGTTCTATCAATTTCCTACAACATTCATGAAGTCCTTTTTTTATATAGGTGGATACTATTTCATTTTTTTAAACATGGAAAATCGTTTTTGTTTTGATCTCTAACTCTTTTCTTAAGAACTTAACAAGAATATTACCAAGTCTGTTGAATTTTAAGCATTTCTTACCATTTCCACATGTCTGTAGCTGGTGTCTAACAGGTCTCACTGTTCTTTGGCTATTACAACCTGCCATGGTGGATGCTGGTTCATGGTTTTGTCACCTTTGAGTTGGTCCCCCTTCTCTATCCCACTCTAGGCGGAAACAGGCTTTCATGAAGGACCACTTGCCTTGCCATTGTGGGTTGGTACAGCCCTCTGCTCTTCCTAAGATATGCACTAAGGCTCTGCTTTGCTCTCCTACTCATGGTAGGAACAGCAGCAATTCCACAGGAGCTGACTTTCCCCCTGAAACTGCTCTGTTCCCAGAGAGTTTGTTTCTGCCTTACATCTAAAACTTTTTTCAGGCTTCAAGATTGTATTTCTAGTCCCAGGTTGGGTGCCATTTGTAATCAGCAGTGCCCTGTTCTCTTATAGTGACTCAGGAGCTTATCACTTATGAACAACACTTTGGAATGTATTCTAGGCTTGTTCCGCTACCAACAAATAAGTTCATAACTTATTTAGCCCTTTTAAACTCTCTGTGCCACAAGGCTGGTTACCTCTTCTCAGTTTCATACAGCTGACTTCCTCAAATCCGGATGGTGAATCTCTTGCCTTTGATTATCTCCCAGGGTTCTGATCTCTTTACCAGGACTCTCATCTTTTAATTCCCCCCTCTGTTAGTAGGCCATCAGCTTTTGAATGACAGGTGATATTTTCACATAATACACAAGAGATTAAATTTAATAGAATACATTTCTAATAGATATTCTATTATTAAAACATCCCTGACACATTTACTCACTTAATATGTAAAAAGCAAAGTTGGAAGATATATGTTTGAAGAAAAAAGCTTATATGGATTGTGATACAAATAATGTCATTAAAAATATAATTTTGAGCTATTATAACACTAAATAACAAACAAAGCACCCATGTTAATAGTGATATAAATAAGCACATTTGTAACAAATAATTTCACAATAGTTTATAATGCTATAAAAACAGTCCAGAAACTGTCCTTATAAATAATTATTCATTAAAACTAGTTTGAATTCCATTTAAGATAATCCTTATAAATATTTTTGCATAATAGTTTAAAATGGAAAACTATACAGAACACTGAAAATATGTGAATAAATTTCTAATAGGCTATAATCATTTGATCATACTTTTCATTAACTAGGTTCTAGAAAATATTTAACAGCTTACACAATACAAAGGAGGCAAGATTTGTTGAAAAGGCAGATAAGATGGCTCATAAAAATAATAATCCTTAATTCCTATGTATTTCTGGCCTTGCCTATAATATATCATCAAGCTCACAAATCTCAGAATATACACACAATTAAAAGTTATTTCTCAGTGAATTAATACACTCTGATAGTGCAGGCAGATTGTCGGTGTTAATCTTCTTCCAACATCTAAGATTATTTTATCTGTATACAAAATTTCTGATAAACTCTCAGTGACCACTGTAGATAGAAGATAACTAAAAGTTGTGACCATGATCCCAACTTCCTCCACCAAGTTAAAATGATTTTGGGAGTATAATTTACAGTATATCCAAAAATAAGGTGCAGAAATTGGTGAATTTTCATAGTTGAGAAGTGATGGGTGACAATGGGATATATATTAACATTATTTAGAAGTTTCATTTCAATCAAGGAAAGGAAAGCACAAGTGGATCAGAAAGGGACACAGTAAGGCATTAACATCTCAAATTATAACTATAACTTCACTGTGGTAATGATTCTATAATCATTGTTCATATTCCTGAATATGTTCACTGAATATTCTGAGGTAGGAAAATACTTTTCAAATGCATCATATCTTGAATTAACTATATTAATGTCAGTGTGAATCCCAATAAGATGCTGAATTTTTTAAAATCAAAATCTGAAAATAATAGCACTTGGAAGCTGTCAGTTAACACAGTACTACACTAGTATTTTTTTGTACAGAATATTACAGGTAAATACAAGCACTTAGCTATTGCATCCATTTTGACTCAGTCAAATCAGATTAAGTACAATAGAACTGACAGACAACTGGTTACAACATCAATAGTAAATACCACAATGTATACTGACTTGTATTTACTTTTGAATACTGGGATTGAACCTAGGGCATTGCACATGGTACCTGAGATACTTTGTGCTGAAATGCAAACCCTATTTACAGAGACAGGACTTAGCTAACTTGTTCAGGCTTACCTTGAACTTGTGATCCTGTTATTCCACTTTCCCCAATATGTGCAATTACAGATGTGCACCACAGAGCCCAACTCATTTTTTTTTTCTTATAAAGAGAAATACTTAATTGGGGCTGGCTTACAGTTTAGAGGTTTCATCCTTTATCATCATAGAGCCCAACTCTTAATTTGCATGTTTTGTGTTTAATAAGTAAATGAGTAAATACTAACGTTCTTAATCATGGTTATATATCTTTTTAAGCCAAGTTTGTTTAAAAGCATCTTTTATAAATCCTTACTGAAAACTGACTCAAGTACAACTATCAATAATATCAATGTTTTTCAAGTGTTGGGGAAAAGTTCATAAGACATATATATATATATATATATATATATATATATATATATATATATATATATTAGATGATAGTACAAAAAATTAAATCACATATTTTGTTCTAGCCTTAGTGAGACCGGATCTTGATACCCTGTCAAGAGTAAACTCAAAAGCATCTATATGTTCACCCTCCCAAAAACTAACATTAAATTATAAAAAAACACACATGAATATTTTAGAACATTCTTGCTATATTTCCTTCCTATGGTGTTTTGCTTTTTGATATACAGCTTCATATATCCTAAGCTGACCTTGAACACACTGTATGACCAAGGACTTGCCTTAAACTCTCAATCTTCATGCTACTACCTTACAGTTTTAGGAGTATATAAAAGTGTCAACAAGTTTAACTTATATTGCTATTTATTTATTGATTTTGGTGGTAATTGAGATAAAACTTCATTCATTCTAGGTAACAGCTTTAATACTAAACTATATAGACAAACACATCATCTCCCCTGTCTGAAACATAGGCAAATAAATATACTGCAAGTATCTTTTAGGTAGTCAACAATAGATAGGTTAAACTAAAAACCAAACAAATAAACAAGAAACACAAAATAACATGGATAAAACTCAGAAAAATATTAAATTAGAATTATGCCTAGGGGTTTAAGACTTACTTTTAAACATTTTATGAAATAAAGAAGCTATTTCAAAGATAAATATTTACGCATTCTAATCTAGAGAAGGTGGCTTACTATTTCCTAGTGCTATAGTACAGAATCAGAAATGGTAATTTAAATGAAAATTGTTCCCCAACATGTAAGACTTTTGAACATTTGGTCCCCAGATAGTGACATCTTTTGTGGATATTTAGCGATTTTGAACTTGCTGAAGAAAGTATGTCATTCAGTCTGGCATTTGAGACTTGAGAGCCTAATCTCTTCCTTGTTTACTCTCTCTGCTTCATCTCTATACCTGAAGATGCTCTAGGTACCATACTAGACTGCTGTCATGTCTCCTTGCCTTGTTTATTGATAATTATCCATGTAGAATAGTAAGTCCAAATATACCTTTCCTTCCATATGTTGCTGTGACCATGGTGTTTTATCACAGAATAGGAAAGTAATTCATACAGTTGCTATGACAACACAAAATGTAGTTTGTTATATTTTTTTGTAATGAGATTATTGGAATACAGTCAGAATAATTATTCACATTTATTTTATATGATTATTATATAATTTTTGCAAAATGCATGTTTTTTCTTTATTAAAGTAGGTTTGAGTAACACAGAAATAATATCAGTGGTCTTTTGCAAATAATGTTTGTTAATTATAGATTACAGTCACTTATGTATCAAGATTTTACTGCTAATTTAAGAAATAATATATATCCATAGAAGTCAATATGCATTAAATAGAAGCCCAAGGTGAAATAAAAAAATTACTTCAATCTCTTGGTATTTAAAAATAACAACAAATATGGTTCCTTCAAAATGGTTTAAAATATTTTGAGAATGTTTTATGTAATTTTGTGTATTAAAATTACAAACCTGTAGCACTGATTATCAGGTCTTAAGTTTCATGCTTGTGATTTTCTTAAAATTATTTGGTTTTATTAAATTTATAACCCATTTCCTAGCAAAATTAGAACATAAGTTTTCAAGTGCAAGACTTTAAATGATATGCCTATGTCATTCCCTTAAACTATCTTTGAACTTGGAACAGTATGGAAATATGTGGCAATATGATTATATTAAGGAAATAGCATATAAAGCAATTCGACAACAAAAGGAGATCAAGGGGATACAAATTGGAAAAGAGGAAGTCAAAATATCACTTTTTGCAGATGATATGATAGTATATATAAGTGACCCTAAAAATTCCAACAGAGAACTCCTAAACCTGATAAACAGCTTCGGTGAAGTAGCTGGATATAAAATTAACTCAAACAAGTCAATGGCCTTTCTCTACACAAAGAATAAACAGGCTGAGAAAGAAATTAGGGAAACAACACCCTTCTCAATAGCCACAAATAATATAAAATATCTCGGCGTGACTCTAACGAAGGAAGTGAAAGATCTGTATGATAAAAACTTCAAGTCCCTGAAGAAAGAAATTAAAGAAGATCTCAGAAGATGGAAAGATCTCCCATGCTCATGGATTGGCAGGACCAACATTGTAAAAATGGCTATCTTGCCAAAAGCAATCTACAGATTCAATGCAATCCCCATTAAAATTCCAACTCAATTCTTCAACGAATTAGAAGGAGCAATTTGCAAATTCATCTGGAATAACAAAAAACCGAGGATAGCAAAAACTCTTCTCAAGGATAAAAGAACCTCTGGTGGAATCACCATGCCTGACCTAAAGCTTTACTACAGAGCAATTGTGATAAAAACTGCATGGTACTGGTATAGAGACAGACAAGTGGACCAATGGAATAGAATTGAAGACCCAGAAATGAACCCACACACCTATGGTCACTTGATCTTCGACAAGGGAGCCAAAACCATCCAGTGGAAGAAAGACAGCATTTTCAACAATTGGTGCTGGCACAACTGGTTGTTATCATGTAGAAGAATGCGAATCGATCCATACTTATCTCCTTGTACTAAGGTCAAATCTAAGTGGATCAAGGAACTTCACATAAAACCAGAGACACTGAAACTTATAGAGGAGAAAGTGGGGAAAAGCCTTGAAGATATGGGCACAGGGGAAAAATTCCTGAACAGAACAGCAATGGCTTGTGCTGTAAGATCGAGAATTGACAAATGGGACCTAATGAAACTCCAAAGTTTCTGCAAGGCAAAAGACACTGTCTATAAGACAAAAAGACCACCAACAGACTGGGAAAGGATCTTTACCTATCCTAAATCAGATAGGGGACTAATATCCAACATATATAAAGAACTCAAGAAGGTGGACCTCAGAAAATCAAATAACCCCCTTAAAAAATGGGGCTCAGAACTGAACAAAGAATTCTCACCTGAGGAATACCGAATGGCAGAGAAGCACCTGAAAAAATGTTCAACATCCTTAATCATCAGGGAAATGCAAATCAAAACAACCCTGAGATTCCACCTCACACCAGTGAGAATGGCTAAGATCAAAAATTCAGGTGACAGCAGATGCTGGCGAGGATGTGGAGAAAGAGGAACACTCCTCCATTGTTGGTGGGATTGCAGGCTTGTACAACCACTCTGGAAATCAGTCTGGCGGTTCCTCAGAAAATTGGACATAGTACTACCGGAGGATCCAGCAATACCTCTCCTGGGCATATATCCAGAAGAAGCCCCAACTGGTAAGAAGGACACATGCTCCACTATGTTCATAGCAGCCTTATTTATAATAGCCAGAAACTGGAAAGAACCCAGATGCCCCTCAACAGAGGAATGGATACAGAAAATGTGGTACATCTACACAATGGAGTACTACTCAGCTATTAAAAAGAATGAATTTATGAAATTCCTAGCCAAATGGATGGACCTGGAGAGCATCATCCTGAGTGAGGTAACACAATCACAAAGGAACTCACACAATATGTACTCACTGATAAGTGGATACTAGCCCAAAACCTAGGATACCCACGATATAAGATACAATTTCCTAAACACATGAAACTCAAGAAAAATGAAGACTGAAGTGTGGACACTATGCCCCTCCTTAGAAGTGGGAACAAAACACCCATGGAAGGAGTTACAGAAACAGAGTTTGGAGCTGAGATGAAAGGATGGACCATGTAGAGACTGCCATATCCAGGGATCCACCCCATAATCAGCATCCAAACGCTGACACCATTGCATATACTAGCAAGATTTTATTGAAAGGACCCAGATGTAGCTGTCTCTTGTGAGACTATGCCGGGGCCTAGCAAACACAGAAGTGGATGCTCACAGTCAGCTAATGGATGGATCACAGGGCTCCCAATGGTTGAGCTAGAGAAAGTATCCAAGGAGCTAAAGGGATCTTCAACCCTATAGGTGGAAAAACATTATGAACTAACCAGTACCCCTGAGCTCTTGACTCTAGCTGCATATGTATCAAAAGATGGCCTAGTCGGCCATCACTGGAAAGAGAGGCCCATTGGACAAGCAGACTTTGTGTGCCCCGGTACAGGGGAACGCCAGGGCCAAAGGGGGGAGTGGGTGGGTAGGGGAGTGGGGGTGGGTGGGTAAGGGGGACTTTTGGTATAGCATTGGAAATTTAAATGAGCTAAATACCTAATAAAAAATGGAAAAAAAAAAAGTAAATAAAGTGTTAAGTACACATATGCACATTAAAACAAAAAAAAAAACAAAAAAAAAAAAATTCACTCTAAGGATGTCACTCTCTTAAAGTCCATTTTTATGAGAGAACATAAAATAATAAATGACATACCATTAGTTATAGAGGGTCAATTGTATTTTCCTAAAATACATTACTCAAGTACTCAAAGTCTAGATAGATGATTTTATGTATAGCTAAGCAGACCAATTTTTGTCTGTATTATACTAATGGAATCAATAAATATGTATAGTAAACCAGTGTTCTCAAGATAATTTACATGGAATCATTTTCTCTGGTGACAAAAAACACATTGACATTTCTGTTATTTATGTATTCAAATATTCTAATCTTCCAAATTATAGAGATTATTATACTTAATAAACATGACTCAATAATAAATGAAATTTGGTGAAACAAGAAGCACTCTATTTCCTAATGAAAATATGTTAATGTTCTAGCATAGATACACTTATTTACCTTCACAAAAATTTCAAAGTACATTTGTTATACGGTAAAATATGTACACAGTAATTTAATAAAAGAATATGTCTAGAGAAAAGATAATAAATCTGTTTGCTGCCAGAATCAACAGTAAAATTCAAAAAACACAATAAAACAAAATAAACAACCATTTTCTTAACTTCTGCTTTATGTGTATGTATATGGTTTCATTGTTATGAAGAGACACCGTATATGTCTACGGCAACTTTTGTGAAGGAAAACATTTAAAATGGGGGGGGGGGGGTGGCCTGCAGTTTCAGAGGCTCAGTCCTTTATCATCATGGTGGTAAGCATGGCAGTGTCTAGAAAGGCTTAATGCTAGAGAAGGTGCTGAGAGTTCTATATCTTGATCCTCAGGCAGGAAATATCTGAGTTCTCACAGGGAAGAACTTGAGCATAGGAGAACACAATGCTCATCCCCATAGTGACAAGCTTCCTCCAACAAGGCCACACCTACTCCAATAAGGCCATGCCTTCTCCAACAAGGGCACACCTCCTAATATTACCACTCTCAATGGATCAAAAATTGTGACAAAGGAGTCTATAGGAGCCATACCTCACAGACCACCACAGTATATAAGCTATATTTTCCCTACCTGTCACAAAATACTTGGAAAAAAAAAACTAACTCAGTATAATATGTATAATATACATATGCACACACACACACATACACACACACACACACACACACATTTTACATTTCTGACATTTCATTTTATGTAATTTCAACAGATAGAATTACCATTTTCTCTAGGCCTGAGGTCAGTAGAGGAAAGAAAGGGGATGGTCAGAATTGCTCAGCTCATAGATACCATTTGGGAAGAAGCAAACAAGGAAGTCCCTAGGTTTCTGCTTCACTAACCCAGAAAATCATTTATTGTCGCTGGAAATGATGAGATGATAGGGGAGATAAGGAAGTATACTGTAGGATATGGTAAGACTAAAGAGTGCTTCTTGTTTCACCAAATTGACCATCCATATATACTAGGTAATTATTTGCAAAAAGGATTTAATAATATAAAATTTTAAGATATTATTTCTTTACTAGAAAAATAAGTTATTTTAACTGAAAATTAAATCACAGAATTCAAATCTTTAGAAGGTAAAACAATCAAACAACATACAAACTACAAGTAAAGCAAATAAATGTTCTTAAGTAGGTGAATAAATTGATTAATTATCATTTTTCCTAAATAAATTTGATGTTGACTTTGGTAGTCCTTGTAGTCCTCACATTCTTCATTATATATTGCCTTGTGACACATGGAAGTGTTGCTCTTTAATTAGGTCTCTTCCATTGGATGTCTCAGAGGAAAGAACAAGATACTGAAAACTCACATAGCGTCATGTTTGTTACTTACTTTGCAATAACTCTGAAAGTACAACTAAATTCATACAAGGGTCAGCCAACGCCTCATTAACCACTGTGCTATGCATCATATTACCTTGTATTCTATTTTGACATTTTTATCACATTAATACATGCATTTAGGTTCATGTATAATGTTGTACAAATAAAGTACCTGAAGATGGAAAGGCTCAGTAAATAGTTCCTCAACTCAATGGTACAGAAGCATCACCTTGGTTGCTGAGTAAGGAAACTGAATTTATTCATAGCCGATAAGACATGCATAGTCTTTGGCAGCCTGTAAACTGCTAGGCATAGTTTTGAAAAACAAAAACAAAAACAAAAAACAAATTGATGCTAGAGGATGATTGAAGGATGCTTACTACTTTATCACTGCTGAGAAACATTTTAAAAGCACAACTATAGCATGGTTCTGTAGTTTTCTAAGAAGGACCATACTGAGTTTGTTTTACCTTATTTTAATCGATTATTAGTCTTTAAATGCCCATTTGTTTTCTACCAAGAAACAGAAAGGATGTGGATTCACATGAGACAGGGGTGTTGGGCAAATCTCAGAGGAGCTGGGGGAGAAAGCCATAACAGGTGCATGGTGTATGACAAAAAAAAAAAAAAAAAAAAAAAAAAAAAAAAAACTATTTCAAATAAAGGAAAAATAGAAAACAATAGAATAAAATTTGATATTCTGAAGAGACTTTATTTGGGATATTTGAAACTATTAAGCGAGTCAAATTGAAAAATATGATTATATACTTAAGCATTTGCACTTAATCATGAAAAACATAATGACTAGCCATTTTCTAAATATTATTCTAAATATTATTTTGATTTTTTTAAAGGCAGAATTTGTTGTAGATGCAATTCAGAATCTTTTAAATAACCTATTCCTGCGTGTTGATCAGATGTCTGTTACCCTGCCATAATACTTGAGAATATGCTAATGGAGGAGAATCAGGTGTTCTCAGGGGTTCTGAGGCTTCAGCTGAGACTCAAGCACATCATGGCAAAACAGTGGGACTGAGCACAACTGATCTTTGATGCCTGGAAGACAGAAAGTGTATAGACTCAAGGCACACCTTCAAGAACATGTTCCCAAATCATACACTTTCTTTGACTAGACACCGTCTTGTAAAACACATCATTGTATGAACTCAAATGGATTTGTCAACCTAAAGGTTCCTGAAAAATGAATACTGATATCATTTTATTTTAGGTTGTGTAGCTTTCATCTTTTGAGATATGACACAGTCTTGACATAACCATGAAATGTTATAGTTTGTGTGTATATGTGTCTTCACACTATCACACAATATCGTTAAACAATCTTAGGCTTTCCATATTAGTTTACATAAAACCTCGATATTTTAAAACTGCTTATTAATGCATTTCCTCTATTAACATTACATACATGTGTCTATATATTTTCATTAGATATATCTGTCATCTCTTCATGAATCACTAATATTTCTCCTCAAAAAGATACTATAATTTAGAATTGACTAGTGACTCTTATAGACAGGAGGTGATCACTGCAAAGAACTGACTCACAGGACCCCTAAAATATACATAATGGACAGTAAGAAATAGTGGTCACTCTAGCTAGGTTAGATCAAAATACTTTTGAGACTTTTTCCCCAGGGCCTGAGTTGAGTGTGGCTGCCCATCCTTCTCAAAAAATTTTCATCTTTAAAGTAACTTAAAATTCGCTATATATTCTTGAACTTTATACATCTACTAAAGCATACTTTATTCTTGATAACACAGTTTTGTAATAAAATCATGGCCCTTTCCTGGAACTGTACACCCTCGTGGAGCTGGAAGGAAAGATGAAAGGATAGGAGAGCAGGGAGAGTAGAAAAAATGAGTTCCCAATTTGCCACAAGAAGGGACATGGTTGCTAGATATAGCCCAGTATTTTTTTTAAAAGTCTATAGTCATCATTGACAATGTAGCTCAAATTAAATTCTTGACTCCATAATATATTATGTTTTCCTCTCCAAAGTATCTTTCAATATCTTAATATGTGGTTCCTATCCCCAGGTAGAAACCAGAGGAAACTACAAACCACCCATTCATCATAAACACTAGATATGTAACTCAGTATTCAATTAATTTGTTTTCTGTAGACAAGGGTAAACACTGGCTGGTTCAAATCATTTTGTAGACTAGACTGCTCTGGAAGTCACAGAATCTACCTGCCACTGCTTCTAGGGTTCTAGGAATATACCACCATGCCTAGCAAAATATTTAAATATTTAATGGATACTATAGTAGCCAGAAACTCCCTGAAATCTCCAACTGTAACTGTAACATGAGGAGATGAGTTGTATATGCTATAGTAACTATGATTAATTAGCAGAATATCATTAGGCATAATTTTACTGATTTTTTTTTTTTTTTTGACCTGTAGTATTTGGCCTTACCTTAAGTCTGTGGACTATCTAGTTCATCTAGTCTCTGGTTCTATTATATCCATGCAGTGTCTGGTAAAGTTTCCTTCTAGTGCAGTGGGCCTTAACTTAAATCAGACAATGTTTTACTACTTCTACAAGATCTGCTTCAACATTTGCCCTTGTAAAATTTGCTGACAGTACAGAAAATAGATCTAAGTTTTTGTGGCTGTTTGGTGTCAATGTTTTCCTTTCAGTAGTCTGGCAGAGTGTTTTCCCACAGGCAAAGAGTTTAGGGAATAGGGGTGAAATCCCCAAGTAAGCTTGAAAGTCACATGTTAATTGTATAGATATTGTCCTAGGCAATGTATCCCCATTGTCAGTATGGACGGAGGCAGCCCTGTTGCATTGTTTGGAGACATCTTTGGGATCCCTTTGGCCAACAACTGAATTGAAAACAAACCAGCCCCAGCACTGTAATCCTTGCCTAAGTAACATGCAGGTCAGTTGAGACTCCTTATTCAAATTTCCAGGAATCCTCATTAGATCAGATTTCAGGAGGATTCCAATCAAATTCCAGCCATCTCTCCCCCAGACTCTATCCTTGAATTACATCTTTTTCATCATCTGATCTCTTTGGCTCCTATTCCCACCAGCTACCACTTTACCTGTAACTTCTGTTAAATTTCCCCTTCCCAGAGAGATTCATGTGTTTCCCTGAAGACATCTCCTTTGTACCCAACATCCCTGTATCTGTGGAGTATAGAATGATTATCATTTCCTCTTTGAATAATATCCACTCATAAGTCAATATATACAATACATGTCTTTCTGGATCTGGGTTGCTTCACAGGATGACTTTTTTTTTTTTCAAATCCCATATATTTATCTGTGAATTTTGTAGTTTTTTTTTAAAGAGATGAATGATTCTTCATTGTATAAATGTACCATAATTTCTTTATACATTCTTCTATTGAGCGACATCTAGTTTATTTCCAGTTTCTGAATATTATGAATAAAGCTGCACTGCAGATGGTTGAACAGGTGCCTAGGTAGTAGAATGGAGTACTCTTTGAGGGTGTGCCTAATAGTGCTATAGCTGGACCTAGAGGATGAAAAATTTCCAATTTTCTTAGAAACTGACATATTGAATTCCATAGTGGCTATAAAAGTTTCCACCCAACAATGGAGGAGGGTCCCCTTGCTCCACATCCATACCAGTCTAAAATGTTACTTTGTTATTGACCTTAGACAAAATGGAACTTAATAGTGGTTTTGTTTTGTAATTCCCCAGTGACTAAGGATGTCAAATATTTCTTTTTTAATTGGATATTTGCTTTACTTACATTTCAAAAGTTATCTCCATTCCCAGTTATCCCCCTCAAAAAAACCAAACAAACAAAAACAAAAACAAACAAAAACAAACAAACAAAAATACCATCTCCTGATCTCTGCTTCAATAAGGGTGCTCCCCCACCCCCACCCTTGCCATACACACACCCATTCTGGGGCATTGAACTTTCACAGAATGTTACTCAGTCATTTGAGTTACCTGCTATTGAGAGTTCTATGTTTAGATTAATACCCCATTGTGGTGTATGATATGTCTTTTCAATGTGTAGTTCCTTGAGTTTTTATTATATTTTGGATATTATTCCATTATTAAATATGAAGTGGATAAGACATTTGTGTCCATTCTGTTGACTGCTGCTTAGTCTGATTGACAGTGCCCTTGGTCTTATAGAAACCTTTCAGGTTAATGAAGATCCATTATACATTGTTAAATTAGTGACTGTGCTTTCTGTGTTTTGTTCATAATTTGTCTCAGTTGCTAACATATTCAATGATAGTCCAAACTTCTCTTTTGTCAGGTTCAGTGTATCTTGTTTTATGTTGAGGTATTTAGGGTTTGTGCAGGGTTGATAAATATGGATTTCTTTGCATTCCTAAATATGATGTCATCAAGTTAGACATCCGGTACCATTTATTGAAGATACTTTCTTTATCCCATTTTATATTTATGACTTTTTATAAAAAATAAGGTGTCACTAGGTATTTATATTTATGTCTAAGTTTTCAGTTCACTTGTTTGATTGTTATGTCTATTTTTAAGCCAATACCAAGCAGTTTTATTCCTATAATTCTGCAGAATACCTTGAATTCAGGGAAACTAATATCTCCAGCAATTATTTTATTGTTCAGGATTGTTTTAGCTATCCTGATATTTTTCTTTGTTTGTTTTCTGTATAAAGTTGAGAATTTTCTTTTCAGTGTCTGTAAAAAAATGTGTTCAATTATTGATGGGTATTACATAGATATGTAGATTGTTTTTTGTAGGATGCCCATCTTTACTGTGTCAATCCTACAGATCAATGATCAAGGGAGATTTCTCTATCTTTTGATGCTTTTTTTCATTTTCTTTCTTCTAAAGCTTGACTTTTTATCACAATGGTCTTTCACTTGCAAGGTTAAAATAAAAAGTAAAAACAGGAATAATCCTTCTATTGCAGCCCCCCCCTCCCCAATCCCCATCTGGACATTATCTAGGTTAATGTTTAGAAAAAGGTATTCCAAGCAAATGGACCTAATAGTGAGTGTAAGTAGCCACTTTAATAACTACCAAAGTAGACTTCAAACAAAAACTAATTAGAAGATATGGGGAAGGACACTACATACTCATCAAAGGAAAAAATATGCCAAAATGATATTGCAATTCTTAACATTTATACCCCCCAAATAGGGGCAATGGCTATTGTAAATGCAATGCTCCAATCTCTCCAGCCCCTAGAATTTTACTGTTTGTTTGTTTAGATTTTTGGATATAGAGTCTTACTATGTAACTTTGGCTGGGTAGAAACTTGCTATGGAGACACCAGTAGGCCCTCAACTCTTAAAGTCCTGAATGCCTCTTTTGTTCAAGTGTTGGGTTAAAGATCTCTCTGCCACCATATCTATTTATTTTTTCATTAAAGTGTGAAAGGACTGAAATCAGTGAGAAATGATTTGTTTACTTTGTATATTAACTTGTCCCTATGCCCCCTGCCCATTTTGTGAATATGGTTCATGGCTTAGAGAGGTCTTTATAGTGAGCTTTATTTAAAATCCTTGCCTTATGGCATGTGAGTTGGCTCAGTGTTTGAGAACACTTGCTGTTCCTGCAGTGAACACAAGTTCACTTCGCAACGCCTACATTGTTACTCGTGAGCTCCACAATTTCTGTCCCAGGAAATCTGATGTCTTCCTCTAACCTGTACTAGGACTCAGGCATGCATGTTGCACACATACATACATTCAGGGAAAACATCTATAAGCACAGAAAAAAATATGTAAATAAAATAGTCTTTTCCTTCCTTCCTATCGGTAGCTAGTAGACTAATATTGTTAGTATTATTATTATATATTATTTGAAGAAATTTAATTCTAATCTAATAATGGAAAGATCCCAGATGTCCTTCAGCGGAGGAATGAATACTGAAAATGTACTACATTTCCACAATGGAATACTACTCAGCTATTAAAAACGATGAATTTATTAAATTCTTAGGCAAATGGATGGAAGTAGAAAATATCATCCTCATACGAGACAACTATATCAGGGTCCCTTCAGCAAAATCTTTCTGGCATGTGCAATAGTGTCTGGGTTTGGTGGCTGATTATGGGATGGATCCCCGGGTAGGGTAGTCTCTGGATAGTCCATCCTTTCGTCTTAGCTCTAAACTTTGTCTCTGCAACTCCTTCCATGGGTATTATAAAAGTGGATGCTCACAGTCATCTGTAAGATACCTTACTGGAATGGCTCCCCCACCCCACACACACACCAACATTACAAAAGTCATTATGAATATTTGACTGCAAATATTATTTTATGGGCACAAATTTGTATGAACAATTGTATTTTAACTTCAACATAGCCTAGTCTAGTATATAAGAGCATTGTTAGCAAGACACAAACCAATCTCTTACATTTTAGAGTTTCAAAAACATACATATTAAAAACAATGACATATTGAATTAATTTAGTGAAATGTGTACATTAGAATATCCTGAGATCTCCAACATCACAGATGTGATAGGCATTTAACATATGGAACAAGCAGAGAATTAAAAGGTTATGACAACTCAATGTGAATTAAAGAAGCTTTCCATGAAAACTATAGATGTAGCCATAGGAACACTCAGGAGGAAATCAAATCAATATTTGGAAATGAAAAGAAAATACTAGCAATTATGAAGCATCAATATGAAGTATAATTAAAGATTTCTTTTTACCATAGGTTGAAACATGACTTTCATTGAATTTTGGGGGTCCTGAGTTTTGCTTCTTTTCTATTAATCACTAAACATACTAAACACCTTTTTCTGAGCCAGGGTCTCAATATTTAGTTCTCTCTGTCCTAGTACTTAGTATGTAGTCCACACAAGCCTAGCCTCAGAGATTTGCCTACCTTCTCAGTGTTGGGATTTAAGGTGTGTAACTCCTACCCTCTATACTGAACACTAAGACTCTTGAGTTCATGAAGCCTGGGCTCTCCAGCACAGTTGGAGGGAGGAAGATTTACCTTCCAGTCTCAATTCCTGGATTTGCAAAATATTTGCTGCATCAGCTTTGCCAGCTAGTTCTCTCTGTGGAACAACATGCAGAGGTTTGAAACAATTTTCTAACTTTGTTCTGCACAGCCCAAGGTCTGAAATATAGCACACTTACTTTAAAAACAACAACAACAACAAATATTGTAGTCAGAAATGCAAAAAAGTTTACATATTTAATACCTCTTGGAGACTTTTAAATACCACATTAAATGCCCTGAAAATCCCTGAGTGAAAAAAAGCAATTTAAGACTGTTCAATTCTTAAACAAAAGGGCCATTTATGCAAAGGAAGGCTTATTTCTCTGCAAAACAATTGGTTTTTCTTTAATTGCAGTATTAATTCTGGCTTCCATAGCAAACAGGAGCTACTATTTCCATTTGCCAGTTACCTTGGAGGAAACAACTGAAGAAGAAACTAAGATATATATTGTTAAATAAGTGAAGATGTTCCATTGTCTAGAGCTTCTTATGGAGATACAAAGCCCTTGTATCTAACACACACAAGTAAATAACCATCTATGAGTGTGTTAAATAAGAGAACTTAAAAAAAAACTGAAAAAAAAAAAGCTGAGCATGGTGGCCCACTTTAATCCCAGCACTTGGGAGGCAGAGGCAGGTGGATTTCTGAGTTCGAGGCCAGCTGGGTCTACAGAGTGAGTTCCAGGACAGCCAGGGCTACACAGAGAAACCCTGTCTCAGAAAACCAAAACCAAAACCAAACAAACAAAACAAAAACAAAAACAACAACAACAACACAAAAACAAAAACAAAAACAAAAACTAAACAAAAAAAGAGAGAAAGAGCGAGCTGGGGAGCAGGAGATGTTATACAGGTAAGTATGTAGCCTCACTTAGGAATCAGTTTACAACAGTGCAATATCCAGTTTATATTACAGATATCTCTGGCCTGTGAATATAAAATGTCTATAAACTCATTTTTAATGGTAGAGATACCCATGATTTTTAATTTTTCATCTTCTCTTTAAACAGTGCTTCACAACATGCCTGTGCACCAGTCTTTCAGTCCATAGATGCCCACACTGTTCGCTTGTATAAAGTTCCAAACACTACCAATGCCTTTAGACCATGTCAAAGCATTTCCTGTTATCTCTGCAACCCATTGCTCCTTCCAAAGCCTTAAGCAGAATTGCTTTCATCTTCCATTCATATTACCAAACTTCAGAGAGCCAACTTCCTCTAGGAACTGTCCTTCCTTTTCATAGAGTATTTGACACGAAGCTTGCAACTGTAATTTCCTTTCATGCCTTTTTGAGGAGCGGATTTAGAAGAACTTCCTTTTGATTTTACGACCCAACAGGGTCTTTCTTAGAGACCTGCTTATCATTTCTCTGAAATGTGACCTTGAAATAGTTCATAGCCCTACTTATCTATTCACATGCAGGAAGATCTGAATCCATCTTCTGTTGTACTTGCTTCTGTTGTCCAGCTTGCTAAACCACCTTTCCTTAACAGATGTGAAGAAAATTACTTTCTTTCCAAATAGCAGAATCATTTATAGTTATTTCCTTTTTTCTCCCCAGAGCTGAGAAGTTCTCACTGTTCTCAGTTTAGCACAATTGAGGTGAAAGTGTGTTGGTCTCATTTTTCCATTTCAGTAGTCTTAAGGCAAATGTCTACCAATGGCTGAACATTGTGGAAAGCACTTGTTTAGTTAGTTGGTTGGTTTTTCTTGTGAGGCAGGAGAGCAAGACATAGAATGAGATCAAGGAAAACAAGGGCTTCAAGTTTTGAAAATGAAACTAGTTGGCAAAGAGGAAGACTGAAAAGGTACAGAGGCACCCCAAGGCATATAGAATTGACTTACAATTCATTTTATACTATAATAGACATATTTCCTTGGACATTTAAGATACTATTGAGATATACAATGCATAAAGTTTTATGTAGAACTACATGAAATGGATAATATTATATGCCTGAGAAAATGTATGCAAGGCAAATTGGACATCCATGTATGCAATGTGGAATAAAAGACCTAACTTCACACCTCAGAGCAATTTTTACCAGCTGTCCTTTCTCATTCTTCCAGCCCTTGCCATCACTTGGAAAGGAACATACATGTAACAGTGTCTTTCTTTCACTACTATGTTTCCATCCAATTCTTTGTTATGAGAAACATCATGAAGTAAATGTGCTCATTTAAAATTAATATCCCCAGATATCTCCCATACTGCATTTTACACACACACATACAGAGAGAGAGAGGGTGGTATAGATAGAGATATAGGAATAGATAGAGATATAGATGATATAGATAGAGATAGAGATAGAGTTATATATATTCTTGTATTGAAGCTTCCAAGCAAGAATATAGCTGCTTTTTTCTTTTCTCTATGTCATTTAGTCAAAAAGTCTGATATAAATTGAGTCACCTTATGTATCTGTTCCTGCAGGACATTGCATCAGAGTTAGGAATCAGCTCCTTGTTTAAAATCTTGTATTCCTCTAAAAAAACCATGTGTTCTTCAGTTTCTTGAATGTGTTTATGGCATTGTATGGCTAGAAATAAAATCCTAAGGGACTTTTAAAAAGGAAATACTATGGACTTCTTATTTTCTCCTTTCTTTCCCTTTGAAATTTTAAATATTTAACATTTCCACTGAAGCTTCTTACTGCCCTCTGAAGATTCAGCTGTGGGCACCATTCGGGGAGTTTTCAGAATAAGGAAGATATTTGGAACACAATTTAATCAAAATGGCCTATTGCACCTATTTTTACATTGTAAGGTAAATAACTCACAAAGCAAGGCTGACTATTTCTTATAAATATTTATTAGGTTTCCCATGTCTCCACTTTCTCCTTTAGAGACAGATGTTCTGTATTTAAGGTCAACTGTGGAGATTTAAAAATATTTTTATTGTTGTTAATATCATGAGCTTATTATGCTAAAATTGGAGTGTGATATAGAGTTACTGTCTTAAGGCCAATACTCTGCAATGGAAAATTCAACACAATTCCAGAAGAAACCAGGAAACTATTAAAATAAAAAAAAACTATAGCTTTTTATATTATCAATACATGCACTCTATAAGTCTTAACTTAAATGTTTATTCAAAATATGAAGGTCAGTTCCCAGATCCCTCAGAGACTAGTCGGCTCAGGTGAGAGTGCAGACTACAGAAGCTACACAGCTCGAGACAGGCAGAAGCCACATAGCTTCTGGGGCAGACCCCGTTTCAGGCTCCAGACATCTGGGCACCTTCCCAGCCAGAGAAGAGGTGTCCTTCTGCCCAGGAGGGCTTTGCTGGAGCACCTGGGGGAGCCATATTGGCTCCCGGATCCCTAAGAGACCAGTCTGCACAGGTGAGAGTGTGGAATACAGAAGCTACACAGTTTCTAGGACTGGCAGAAGTGACACAGCTTCTGGGACAGACCCCATTTTGGGCTCCAGATATCCGGGCATCTTCCCTGCCAGAGGATAGGTATCCGACCCACTCGGAAGGGCTTTGCCAGAACACCTGGGGAATCCATCTTGGATCCCAGATCTCTCAGGGACTAGTGTGTGAAGGTGAGAGTGTGGACTACAGACGATACACAGCTTCTGGGACAGGTAGAAGCAACACAGCTTCTGTGACAGGCCCTGTTTTGGGCCTTCATCTTCAGCCAGGAGTCAGGTCCAAACACCAGATATCTGTGTACCTTCCCTGCAAGAGGAGAGCTTGCATGCAGAGACCTGACCCTGACCCTGAAATTCAGGAGAGAGCTAGTTTCCCAGGACTGCAGACAAAGGCTAAAAGAATCACAGGAGGAATAAGCTCCAACCAGAGACAACTATAACAACTAACTCGAGAGATTACCAGATGGTGAAAGGCAAATTTAAGAATCTTACTAACAGAAACCACGACCACTCACCATCATCAGAACCCAGCATTCCCACCTCAGCCTGTCCTGGATACCCCAACAAACCTGAAAAGATAGACTCAGATTTAAAAGCATATCTCATGATGATGGTAGAGGACATCAAGAAGGACTTTAATAACTCACTTAAGGAAATACAGGAGAACACTGTTAAAGAGGTGGAAGTCCTTAAAGAAAAACAGAAAAACACAACCAAACACGTGATGGAACTGAACAAAACCTTACAAGACCTAAAAACAGAAGTAGAAACAATAAAGAAAACCCAAAGTGAGAAAAGGCTGGAGCTAGAAACCCTAGGAAAGAAATCAGGAATCATAGATGCGAGCATCAGCAACAGAATACAAGAGATGGAAGAGAGAATCTCAGGTGCAGAAGATTCCACAGAAAACGTGGGCACAACAATCAAAGAAAATGCAAAATACAAAAAGATCCTAACTCAAAACATCCAGGAAATCCAGGACACAATGAGAAGACCAAACCTAAGGATAATAGGAGTAGATGAGAATGAAGATTTTCAACTCAAAGGACCGGCAAATATCTTCAACAAAATTATAGAAGAAAACATCCCAAACCTAAAGAGATGCCCATGAACATACAAAAAGCCTACCGAACTCCAAATAGACTGGACCAGAAAAGAAATTCCTCCCGACACATAATAATCAGAACAACAAATGCACTAAATGAAGATAGAATATTAAAAGCAGTAAGGGAAAAAGGTCAAGTGACATATAAAGGCAGGCCTATTAGAATTGCACCAGACATCTCATCAGAGACTATGAAAGCCAGAAGATCTTGGACAGATGATATATAGACACAAAGAGAACACAAATGCCAGCCCAGGCTACTATACCCAGCCAAACTCTCAATTAACATAGATGGACAAACCAAAGTATTCCATGACAAAACCAATTTCACACAATATCTTTTGATGAATCTGAAAGACCCCTGAAGGGAGACCCTCACTCAAGCCTCGGGATGTGGCGCGGACCCAAGAGAGACGGGGAGACCGAAATGGCATGCACACAAAGCTATTTAATAAAGCGGAGGGGGGGGAGCCAGCGTGCTGGGGCCGAGACTCGTATACCTTTGCATAGGGTAGAGGAGTCTCGACCCCGACTCAAATTTTTCACAAGCTTTTAAAGGCAAAAACCACAAACTGGGAGGGGGAATAGGGAGGGAATAGGGGAAGTTTAACAACCACAAGTTTATTCAACCAAAGAGTCATACCCTATGTTTGGCAATACACCTGGCCTGTTGAAACATTCTGTGGTTGTTCCAGAAAATGTTTTTCTCAAGAACATTTCGGGAACTGTTTTCCAGATGGGAGGGGTTGGGCTCTGAGGTGAAAAGTTCATGTTCTCACAAGAGGCCAGTAATTTTCTATTCTTCAAATCCAGCCCTTCAAAGGATAATAACAGAAAAAACAAAACAAAAAACAAACAAAATACAAGGACAAAATCTACGCCCTAGAAAAAGCAAGAAAGTAATCCTTCAACAAACCTAAGAGAAGACAGCCACAAGAACAGAATGCCAACTCTAACAATAAAAATAAAAGGAAGCAACAATTACTTTTCCTTAATATCTTTTAATATCAATGGACTCAATTCCCCAATAAAAAGACATAGACTAACAGACTGGCTACACAAAGAGGAGAACATTTTGCTGCTTGCAGGAAACCCATCACAGGGAAAAAGACAGACACTACCTCAGAGTAAAAGGATGGAAATCAATTTTCCAAGCAAATGGTCTGAAGAAACAAGCTGGAGTAGCCATTCTAATATCGAATAAAATTGACATCCAATCCAAAGTTATCAAAAAAGACAAAGAGGGGTACTTCATATTCATCAAAGGTAAATGCTTCCACGAGGAATTCTCAAATCTGAATATCTATGCTCTAAATGCAAGGGCAGCCACATTCATTAAAGAAACTTTAGTAAAGTTCAAAGCACACATTGTACCTCACACAATAATAGTGGGAGACTTCAACATACCACTTTCATCAATGGACAGATTGTGGAAACAGAAACTAAACAGGGACACAGTGAAACTAACAGAAGTTATGTAACAAATGGACTTAACAGATATCTACAGAATATTTTTTCCTAAAACAAAAGGTTATACCTTCTTCTCAGCACCTCATGGTACCTTCTCCATAATGGACCATATAATCACTCACAAAACAGGCCTCAACAGATACAAAAATATTGAAATTGTCCCATACATCCTGTTGAATCACCATGGACTAAGGCTGATCTTTAATAACAACATAAATAATAGAAAGCCAATATTCACGTGGAAACTGAATAACACTCTACTCAATGATACCTTCGTCAAGGAAGAAATAAAGAAAGAAATGAAAGACTTTATACAGTTTAATGAAAATGAAACCACAACATACCCAATCTTATGGGACACAATGAAAATTTCTAAGAGGAAACCTCATACCTCTGAGATGGGTTTAGTGCAGAGTTCTATCATACCTTCAAAAAACATGTACTTCTAGTTCTTCTCAAACTTTTCCACAAAATATAAACAGAAGGTATTCTACCCAACTCATTCTATGAAGCCACAATTACTCTGAAACCTAAAGCACATAAAGACCCAACAAAGATAGATTACTTTAGACCAGTTTCCCTTATGAATTTTGATGGAAAAATACTTAGTAAAATTCTTGCTAACCGAATCCAAGAACATACCAAAAAAATCATTCATCCTGACCAAGTAGGTTTTATTCCAGGCATGTAGGATAGTTTAAAATATGGAAATCCATCAATGTAATCCACTATATAAACAAGCTCAAAGACAAAAAAAAAAAAAACACATGATCATCTCATTAGATGCAGAGAAAGCATTTGACTAAATACAAAACCTATTCATGATTAAAGTCTTGGAAAGATAAGGAATTCAAGGCCCATAACTAAACATGATAAAAGCAATCTACAGCAAACCCGTACTCAATATCAAAGTAAATGGTGAGAAGCTGGAAGCAATCCCACTAAAATCGGGGACTTAAAAAGGCTGCCGACTTTCTCCCTATCTATTCAATATAGTACTTGAAGTTCTAGCCAGAGCAATTCAACAACAAAAGGAGATCAAGGGGATACAAATTGGAAAGGAAGAAGTCAAAATATCACTTTTTGCAGATGATATGATAGTATATATAAGTGCCCCTAAAAATTCCACCAGAGAACTCCTAAACCTGATAAACAGCTTCAGTGAAGTAGCTGGATACAAAATCGACTCAAACAAGTCAATGGCCGTTCTCTACACGAAGGATAAACAGGCTGAGAATGAAATTAGGGAAACAATACCCTTCACAATAGTCACAAACAATATAAAATACCTTGGCATGACTCTAAGGAAGTGAAAGATCTGTATGATAAGAACTTCAAGTCTCTGAAGAAAGAAATTAAAAAAGATCTCAGAAGATGGAAAGATCTCCCATGCTCATGGATTGGCAGGATCAATATAGTGAAAATGGCTATCTTGCTGAAAGCAATCTACAGATTCAATGCAATCCCATCAAAACTCCAACTCAATTCTTCAATGAATTAGAAAGGGCAATCTTCAAATTCATCTGGAATAACAAAAATCCTATGATAGCAAAAAATCTTCTCAAGGATAAAAGAACCTCTGGTAGAATCACCATGCCTGTCCTAAAGCTATACTACAGAGCAATTGTGATAAAAATTGCATGGAACTGGTATAGCGACAGGCAACTAGAGCAATGGAATAGAATTGAAGACTTAGAATGAACCCACACACATATGGTCACTTGATCTTTGACAAGGGAGCTAAAACCATCCAGTGGAAAAAAGACAGCTTTTTCAAGAAATCGTGCTGGCACAACTGGCAGTTATCATATAGAAGAATTCGAATTGATCCATTCTTTTTATTTTTTTATTTTTTATTAGGTATTTTCCTCGTTTACATTTCTAATGCTACCCAAAAGTCCCCCATACCCACCCCCCACTCCCTTAGCCACCTACTCCCCCTTTTTGACCCTGGCGTTCCCCTGTACTGGGGCATATAAAGTTTGCAAGTCCAATGGGCCTCTCTTTCCAGTGATGGCTGAGGAGGCCATCTTTTGATACATATGCAGCTAGAGACAAGAGCTCCAGGGTACTGGTTAGTTAATATTGTTGTTCCACCTACAGGGTTGCAGTTCCCTTTAGTTCCTTGGGTGCTTTCTCTAGCTCTTCCATTAGGGGCCCTGTGATCCATTCAACAGATGACTGTGAGCATCCACTTCTGTGTTTGCTAGGCCCCGGCATAGTCTCACAAGAGACAGCTATATCTGGGTCCTTTCAGCAAAATCTTGCTAGTGTATGCAATGGTGTCATCGACAAAAAGACCACCAACAGATTGGGAATGAATTGATTCATTCTTATCTCCTTGTACTATGGTCAAATCTAAGGAAATCCACATAAAAGCAGAGACACTAAAATTTATAGAGGAATAAGTGGGGAAGACCATCGAAAATATGGGCACGGAAAAAATTCCTTAAACGAACAGCAATGGCTTGTGTTGTAAGATTGAGAATCGACAAATGGGACCTCATAAAATTGCAATGATTCTGTAAGGCAAAAGACACGGTCAATTAGACAAAAAGGCGACCATCAGATTGGGAAAAGATCTTTACCAATCCTAAATTAGATAGGGGACTAATATCCAATGTATATAAAGAACTTAAGAAGGTGGACTCCAGAAAATCAAATAACCACATTAAGAAATGGAGCTCAGAGTTAAACAAAGAATTCTTACCTGAGGAATTCTGAATGGCTGAGAAACACCTTAAATAATGTTCAGCATCTGTACTGGCTAGTTTTGTGTCAACTTGACACAGCTGTAGTTAAAACAGAGAAAGGAGCTTCAGTTGAGGAAATGCCTCCATGAGATCCAACTGTAAGGCATTTTCTCAGTTAGTGACCAAGGGGGAAAGGCCCCTTGTGGGTGTTGCCATCTCTGGGCTGGTAGTCTTGGGTTCTATAAGAGAGCAGGCTGAGTAAGCCAGGAGAGGCAGGCTAGTAAAGAACATCCCTCCATGGCCATCAGCTCTTGCTCCATCAGCTCTTGCTCCCTGCCCTGCTTGAGTTCCAGTCCTGACTTCCTTTGGTGATGAACAGCAGCATGGAAGTGTAAGCTGAATAAACCCTTTCCTCCCCAACTTGCTTCTTGGTCATGATGTTTGTGCAGGAATAGAAACCCTGACTAAGACATCATCCTTAATCATCAGGAAAATGCAAATCAAAACAACCCTGAGATTACACCTCACTCCAGTCAGAGTGGCTAAGATAAAATATTCAGGTGACAACAGATGCTGGCGAGGATGTGGAGAAAGAGAAACATTCCTCCATTGTTGGTGGGATTGCAAGCTGGTACAACCACTCTGGAAATCAGTCTGGCGGTTCCTCAGAAAATTGGACATAGTACTACTGGAGGATACAGCAATACCTCTCCTGGGCATATATCCAGAAGATGTTCCAACTGGTAATAAGGACACATGCTCCACTATGTTCATAGCATTATTTATAGTAATATATTATTTATAGTTATTTATAGTAACCAGAAGCTGGAAAGAACCCAGATGCCCCTCAACAGAGGAATGGATACAGAAAATGTGGTACATTTACACAATGGAGTACTACTCAGCTATTAAAAAGAGTTAATTTATGAAATTCCTAGGCAAATGTATGGATCTGTAGGGTATCGTTCTGAGTGAGGTAACCCAATCACAAAAGAACTCACATGATATGTACTCACTGATAAGTGGATATTAGCCCAGAAACTTAGAATACCCAACATACAAGATACAATTAGCAAAACACGTGAAACTCAAGACCAAAGTGTGGACTCTTTGCCCCTTCTTAGAATTGGGAACAAAACACCCATGGAAGGAGTTACAGAGACAAAGTTTGGAGCTGAGACAAAAGGATGGACCATTTGGAGACTGCCACTTCTGGGGATCCATCCCATAATCAGCCTCCAAATGCTGATAACATTGCATATGTCAGCAATATATTTTGAAAGGGCCCTGATATATCTCTTGTGAGGCTATTCAGGTGCCTGGCAAACACAGAAGTGGGTGCTCACATTCAGCTATTGGATGAAACCTAGGGTCCACAATGGAGCAGGTAGAGAAAGTACCCAAGGAGCTAAAGGAATCTGCAACCATATAGGTGGAACAACAATATTAACTAACCAGTAGAGGAGAAGCACGTGTCTCTAGCTGCATATGTAGCAGAAGATGGCCTAGTCTGCCATCACTGGGAAGAGAGGCCCCTTGGTCTTGCAAAGTTTATATGCCTCAGTACAGGGGAATGCCAGGGCTAAGAAGTGGGAGTGGATGGGTAGGGGAGAGGGGTGGGGAGTGTATGGGGGACTTATGGGATAGTATTTGAAATGTAAATTAAGATAATACCTAAAAAAATAAATAAATAAAGTTGAATTGCATTAAGAGTCAAAAAAAAAATGATGGTCTTAGTAAGTGTTCCATTTTTGTGAAGAAACACCATTACTATAGCAACTCTTTTTCCTTTAATTAGAATTTTCTTCATTTACATTTCAAATGCTATCCCCTTTCCTAGCTTCCTCCTGAAAGTCCCCCATACCCTCCCCCTGCCCTGCTTCCCAAATTGCCCACTCCCTTTTCCTGGCCTTTGCATTCCCCTGTACTGGGGCATATAAACTTCACAAGACCAAGGGCTTTCTCCCATTGATGGCCAACTAGCCCCCCCCCCCCCCCAGTGCTTGTGTCTCTAGTTGCATATAGCAACTCTTATAAAGAAAAACATTTAATTGGGGTTGGTTTCTATTTCAGAGGGTTAGTAAATTATCATCATTGAGGGAAGCATTGAAGTGTGCAGGCAGAAATGATACTGAAAAAGGTGAAAATTCTACTTGTTCTATGGGCAGCAGAAGGAGAAAATATCACCTTGAGCATAGATTGAACATCGAAGACCTTAATTCATATCCACCTACAATTATACACTTTCCCCACAAGTGTTGAGACCACTCCTACTCCAAAAAGACCGCACTGCCTAGTAGTGCCATTCCCTATGGGCCTAGCATTCAAATACATGAATTAGAGAGACCATGCCTATTCAAACCACAGCAGTGACTTTGAGTTCTATGAACACATCTTTTTTTTTCATTTTTTATCAGATATTTTCTTCATTTGCAATATAAATGCTATCTCTAAAGTTCCCTATACCCTCCCCCTGCCCTGGTCCTGGCATTCCCCTGTACTGGGGCATATAATCTTTGTTAAGACCAAGAGCCTCTTGATGAAAGGTTTTGAGAAGTCATTACTTAAAGAAGCTCAAACCAGTAGTCTGCTGAGTACCAAGTTCTTCTTTACCATGGAGTATCTCATGACTTAGAAGAAAAAGTAGGATGCAAAGCAAATTGACCAGTGTCTCTAGACTGTGAACTGGGAGCCAGCATAGACATCCAAACATAGCTAAATGTTTTGGCAACATTACTTCCCCTTTCAGTAATAAACTGAAGTTGTTTAAACTCTGATATTTTAAGTGTGGTTAATCTCCCTCTCCCTTTTCTTCCCCCTCTCCCTCTCCCCTCTCTTTCTCCTCCATTTTAGTATTCAGAGATTACATTTGTTATGCTAATTTTTCTCAAGCATAAGAATAATTTCTGTTAAAAACCCTCCAAGACATTTCATTATACTATTCAACTTTTAGCTAATATTTTAAAATAGTGTACAAATCTGACAAAAAATATATATATATATATATATATATATATATATATTATAAATTTCAGTCTTCATTATGATATAAAATGTTACTTTGCATTGATAACCACTCTTATCTGTATTTCATATAAATGTTTTATAATTATTTTAATTATAGAAATTTATGAAGCAAAATGATGGTTTGAAAACTCCATGTAACATATTATCTACTCAGTAACATTGGTATTTCTACAACTGTAATCATCCAAACTTATGCCTTATAGTTCTCCATAAATTATATAACATATTGATTTCTATCAAATGATATACCTTCTTTCAACTCTAAATTCATTTCTTTTTCTTTTTGTTTCTTTTTTAATTGGGTATTTATTTCATTTACATTTCAAATGCTATCCCAAAAGTCCCCCACACGTTCCTCCACCCACTCCCCCACCCTCCCACTCCCACTTCATGGCCCTGGCATTTCCCTGTACTGAGGCATATAAAGTTTGCACGACCAATGGGCCTCTCTTTCCACTGATGGCCAACTAGGCCATCTTCTGATTCATATGCAGCTAGAGACACGAGCGCTGGGGGTGTATTGGTTAGTTCATATTGTTGTTCCACCTATAGGATTGCAGATCCCTTCAGCTCCTTGGGTACTTTCTCTAGCCCCTCCATTGGGGGCTCTGTGTTCCATTCAATAGCTGACTGTGAGCATCCACTTCTGTGTTTGCTAGGCCCTGGCATAGTCTCACAAGAGACAGCCATATCTGGGTCCTTTCAGCAAAATCTTGCTAGTGTATGCAATGGTGTCAGTGTTTGGAAGCTGATTATGGGATGGATCCCCAGATATGGCAGTCTCTAGATGGTCCATCCTTTCGTCTCTGTAACTCCTTCCATGGGTGTTTTGTTCCCAATTCTAAGAAGGGGCAAAGTGTCCACACTTTGGTCAACTCTAAATTTATAATTCTGAGATTTACACAAATGTTTGTAGTAATACATTATTTGTTTTTATTGTTGTTGATGTTGTTGTTATTTTTGTTTGTTTGTTTGGGTTTTGGCACAGTATTTCATTTTTCTAAGTGTCCTCCCTAAGTATTCATTTTGTTGCAAGTGAAAAAAAAATTCTATTTGATTTCATAGCAGAACATCTTTGAAGCGTATATGTGGTAAATTGAATGTTTATGTTCATATTTGTAATATGAGCATTTGTGTAGATCTACCTTTAAGATGAATTATAAGTTGGCTTATTTATTTATTTCTCCTGTGTATAAAAATAATTCATATTGACTTTCAAATGAACTGATTATGAGAAATTTAAAGCACTAACCTTACATCAATTTGTTTGGTTTTGTTTTCTCAACTTTATTCTCATTACCCACTATCTCTCTCATTCCATCTGATGATGATGATGATGATATTATATTTTGAATCTTGCTTTTATCATAATTGTATTTAAATTTTTTGAGACTGTATGTTAATATAATTACCTCATTTTTTCTTTTTGTTGCTCCCTGCATATCCTGCCTATACCACTCTTGGCTGTTTTTTGTTTGTTTGTTTGTTTGTTTTTCAAATTCATGACTCCTTTATTCACTATATTTTATATTATTATATCCATTAATAAATACTACTATATTAGCTGCATATGTATCAAAAGATGGCCTAGTCGGCCATCACTGGAAAGAGAGGCCCATTGGACATGCAAACTGTATATGCCCTAGTACAGGGAAATGTCAGGGCCAAAAAAATGGGAATGGGTGGGTAGGAAAGGGGGGGGGAGGGTATGGGGGACTTTTGGGATAGCATTGGAAATGTAACTGAGGAAAATATGTAATAAAAATATTAAAAAATGAATAAATAAATACATAAATAAGGCTGCTATGAAAAAAAATACTACTATATAGAGATATATATTACTAAATGAGTAAATACAGACTACTCATTCTCTTTATAGATAGTTGTGTATATGTTTCTATGGCTGGCAATAATATACTAGGTAACACTATTAGTCTGTTCTTCCCAGGGGAAAACATATTATAATCCAGAAAATCTTACCAACTTGAGTGCCTAAAAATGACCTCTCTTTGATTTTAAATCCATTTTTGCTTCCCAGCTTGAAATAATTTTAAAAGTACATAGCTTATTTTATTTTTCTCTTATTTCATAACTTCAGATTTTCTGATATCCTTGGATTGCTGGTTTATATGTTTAAAAGTTTTGGGAGAATTTTAATCAGTAATCTTCAAAGTAATTCATTACAATCTCCTTTCCCTTTTATATTTTCAATTCACACATGTATTTGTTCCCTGGAACACAACCTATTACTCAATGTTTCCCTGCTAACTTATCTTTTTCTCCTTGTGTTTCATTTCTAGCTAACTATAGAATTATAATATTAGGTTTAATAATTTGTGTTTCTTTAACATTATCATATTTCTCTGTGTATATGTCTCTATGTGTATATGTGTCTCTGCCTCTCTCTCTCCCCTCTCTCTCTTTCTCCATCTCTCTGTGTATGTGTATATATGAATGTGTTTGTGTGTGTGTGTGTGTTTATGTATATTTGTATGTATGTATGTATGTATGTATGTATGTATGTATGTATGTATGTGTTCTTTCCTCATTTATTCATCATTCCATCAGTTTTTTAAGACCTGGCAGATATAACATAATTGTTCCAATCTCTCCAGTTTTATCTTATTCCAAGAAGTCTGTTCCCGTTTCATATGAAAGTGTCTTCATTTGTGTCACTATTCAAGTGAACCCAGCCTAGTTCTTTGCTCTAACATCCAGAAACTGAAAGACCAAGCACTCTTGAAACACAGATTAGAATCTATAACAGTGTGAATGAGGCTGTGCATAGAAAGAGAAGCAACTGAAAGCTGAAATAAATAAATGTGCTCTTATTATAATAGTAAAATAAGAAAGGGTTCCTTGTGAGTAGATAGTAAAATAAATTTAGTGTAAATAGTACACTATTAACAAAGCAACTTGATTTGATAAAACATCAAATTAATATATGAATGCTCACAAAGATCTCCTGATTCCTGCTTGCTTGATGCTGGTCAAAATGTCCTATTCCTACTTGGCCTGAAACTATTGATCTTGAGTCCTAAGCCTCTGAAATACAAGTGTTTCTATATAAATGCTGTGCTCAGCTGCAAAGCAGCAGCATTTCAATAATCTTAGCCTTTTCTCATTCTCCAAGGAAATGTTGGAAAACTGTGAGAGAAGATACACCTAACCCTCAAGAAACTTGAGGCCCCAGGGAGTGGAGATGTCTAGTGGGGTGGGGGTGGGGGGCGGGGACATCCTCTTGGACATAGGGTGGGGAAGTAGGGGTGAGGGAAGGAAGGAGCTATGGAATGAGGAATTATCACAGGCCAGACTGAAAGGGGGATAAAGTTTGGACTGTAAAAATGATTAAAGAATAATTTTTTAAACTACAAAAAGCAAAGCAAAACAAACAAACAAACAAACAAACCAAGCAGGTAAGATCAGTACACACTACTTTGAATCTATGTGTTGTTATGGACCTCAGAAATTAAACAGAAACATATGTTGTCTAATCAAAGCACGCTGATAGCCACATTTAACATTACAAGGAGGCTATTATCCCATCAACTTTACCAAAAGTAAGTATTAAATTTAATATGTAAGGGGAATCTTAAATGTGCTCTTGAGGAAATCAAGCTAGGAATAAGTCCAGAGATAAAGAATTCTCCCAAATCATCTCTCTTATCTAATCAGAAAGGAAAGTTGAATGGCATTTTGACATTATCTTCTGGAAGCTTAAAATCATTTAGGACTCACTGTCTCTGAATTCTGTCTCTGTCTAGAACAGAATTCTGTCTCTGAGTTCCAGAAAAGCCAGGGCTATGCAGAGAAATCTTGTCGCAAAAAAACAAATGAAGAAAGAAAGAAAGAAAGAAAGAAAGAAAGAAAGAAAGAAAGAGAGAGAGAGAGAGAGAGAGAGGAAGGAAGGAAGGAAGGAAGGAAAGAAGGAAGGAGAGAGAGAGGGAGAGAAAGAGAGAGAGAGAGAAGGAAAGAAAAAGAAAAAGAAAGAAAGAAAGAAAGAAAGAAAGAAAGAAAGAAAGAAAGAAAGAAAGAAAGAAGAAGGAAGGAAAATATAGTTATATATCCCATTTGTAAGGGCAAACTTCAGGGTGGTCCTACAACATTCCAAAGCTTCAATCAGTTCTAACCCTGAGAGAACACAAATGCCATCCCAGGCTACTATACCCAGCCAAACTTTCATTTGCCATAGCTGGAGAAACCAAAGTATTCTATGACAAAACCAAATTCACACATTCTCTTTTTCATGAGTCTAGCCCTTCAAAGGAAAATAAAAGAAAAAAATGATACAAGGACAGAATCCATGCCCTAGAAAAAGCAAGAAAGTAATCCTTCAACAAACCAAAAAGAAGACAGCCACAAGAACAGAATGCCAACTCTAACAACAAAAATAATAGGAAGCAACAATTACTTTTCCTTAATATCTTTTAATATCAATGGACTCAATTCGCCAATAAAAAGACATAGACTAACAGACTGGCTACACAAAGAGGACCCAACATTTTGCTGCTTACAGGAAACCCATCTCAGGGAAAAAGACAGACACTACCTCGGAATGAAAGGTTGGAAAACAATTATCCAAGCAAATGGTCTGAAGAAACAAGCTGGATTAGCCATTCTAATATCGGATAAAATTGACTTCCAACCCAAAGTTATCGAAAAAGACAAGGAGGGACACTTCATACTCATCAAAGGTAAAATCCTCCAAGAGGAACTCTCAATTCTCAATATCTATGCTCCAAATTCAAGGGCAGCCAAATTCATTAAAGAAACTTTAGTAAACTCAAAGCACACATTGCAACTCACAAAATAATAGTGGAAGACCAACATAACACTTTCTTCAGTGGACAGATCATTGAAGCAGAAAATTCCACCAGAGAACCCCTAAGCCTGATAAACATCTTCAATGAAGTAGCTGGATATAAAATTAACTCAAACAAGTCAACGGCCTTTCTGTACACAAAGGATAAACAGGCTGAGAAAGAAATTAGGGAAACAACACCCTTTTCCATAGTCACAAATAATAAAAAATATCTTGGCGAGACTCTAACTAAGGAAGTGAAAGATCTGTATGATAAGAACTTCAAGTCTCTGAAGAAAGAAAGCAAAGAAGATCTCAAAAGATTGAAAGATCTCCCATGCTCATGGATTGGCAGGATCAATATAGTGAAAATGGCTATCTTGCCAAAAGCAATCTACAGATTCAATGCAATCCCCATCAAAATTACAACTCAATTCTTAACGAATTAGAAAGGGCAATCTGCAAATTTATCTGGAATAACAAAAAATCTAGGAGAGCAAAACCTCTTCTCATGGATAAAAGAACCTCTCTTGGAATCACCATACCTGACCTAAAGCTGCATTACAGAGCAATTGTGATAAAAACTGCATGGTACTGGTATAGTAACAGACAAGTAGACCAATGGAATAGAACTGAAGACCCAGAAATGAACTTACACACCTATGGTCACATAAAACCAGAGACAGTGAAATTTATAGAGGAAAAATTGGGGAAAAGCCTCGAAGATTTGGGCACAGGGAAAAAATTCCTGAATAGATCAGCAATGGCTTGTGCCCTAAGATCAAGAATCTACAAATGAGACCTTATAAAATTGCAAAGCTTCTGTGAGGCAAAAGACACTGTCAATAATACAAAAAGGCCACCAACAGATTGGGAAAGAATCTTTACCTATCCTAAATGAAATAGGAGACTAATACCCAATATATATAAAGAACTCAAGAAGGTGGACTCTGGAAAATCAAATAACCCCATTAAAAAATGGGGCTCAGATCTAAACAAAGAATTCTCACCTGAGGAATACAGAATAGCTGAGAAACACCTGAAAAAATGTTCAGCATCCTTAATCACCAGGGAAATGCAAATCAAAACGTCCCTGAGATTCCACCTCACACTTGTCATAATGGCTAAGATCAAAAATTCAGGTGACAGTAGATGCTGGACAGTATGTGGAGAATGAGGAATATTCCTCCATTGTTGGTGGGACTGCAAGCTCTGGAAATCAATCTGGCGGTTCCTCAGAAAATTGGACATAGTACAACCAGAGGATCCAGCAATACCTCTCCTGGGCATATATCCTGAAAAAGTTCCAACAGGTAAGAAGGACACATGCTCCACTATGTTCATAGCAGCCTTATTTATAATAGCCAGAAGCTGGAAAGAACCCAGATGCCCCTCAACAGAGGAATGGATACAGAAAATGTGGTACATTTACACAATGGAGTACTACTCAGCTATTAAAAAGAATGAATTCATGAAATTCCTAGGCAAATGGATGGTCCTGGGGGGCATCATCCTGAGGTAACCCAATCACAAAAGAACTCACATGATGTGTACTCAGTGATAAGTGGATATTAGCCCAGATACTTATAATACCCAAGATATAAGATACAATTTTTTGAATCACATGAAACTCAACAAGAATGAAGACTAAAGTGTTGACACTTTGCCCCTTCTTAGAATTGGGAATAAAACACTCATGGAATGAGGTACAGAGACAAAGTTTGGAGCTGAGACGAAAGGATGGACCATCTAAAGACTGCCATATATGGGGATCCATCCCATAATCAGCCTCCAAATGCTGACACCATTGCATACACTAGCTAGATTTTGCTGAAAGGACCCTGATACAGCTGTCTCTTGTGAGGCTATGCTGGAGCCTAGCAAACACAGTAGTGGATGCTCACAGTCAGCTATTGGATGGATCACAGGGCCCCCAATGGAGGACTTAGAGAAAGTACCCAAGGAGCTAAAGGGATCTGCAATCCTATAAGTGGAACAGCAATATGAACTAACCAGTACCCCCTGGAGCTCCTGTCTTTTGCTGCATATGTATCAGAAGAAGGCCTAGTTGGCCATCAATGGACCTAGAGTTCCATTGTTCGTGCAAACTTTATATGCCTCAGTACAGGGGAACGCCACGGCCAAGAAGTGTGAGTGGGTGGGTTGGGGAGTGGGTGGGGTATGGGTACTTGAAATGTAAATGAAGAAAATACCTAATTAAAAATAGTTATGTAGTGTATGAAATAGTGTTAAAAGATGTGATATAAATATGCTAATTCTTTTTCCGATCCTCTGAGAAAGACATGCTGGTAAAAATGGACATGTTTCTTACACTAGATAAAACTTAGATTTCCAGATTCTCTGATTGAAGGCCTTTGTAAAGTCCAGAATCAGGCCAGTGTTTTAGAAGTAATTCAAAGTTTCTGAAATTCATAAACACAATATTGTCTAATTCAATTTACCTTGATCCGTCGAGGTGATTGTAATCAAGGTACTAGTCCATAATAACAAGCTTTACATCTGTCTATACTTTTGATTTATGTGAATATTACTGATTCCATATTACAGTGTGTATTAGAACAAAACCAATGATGAGGAATCAAAATAACTAAGATCTCATGATTTTTCTCCAATCTACTCTGCTCGTTTTAAAGCCTCTATATCATCATTTGCCTACAAATGTAATTGACTTTACCTGAGAGATTGGCATGTGCTATAACCAGTCTTTGAGCTACAACTATTCATAAAAACAGTCTAAATGACTTTAATCATTTAGCAATAAGTGAACTTAATTTTTTGCTCATTCTTTGCATTGGCAATCAAATATATGTGGCCTCTATTCTTTACATTCCCTACACTTTGAGAGTGATAAAGGGTCACTTTTAGGAATAGAACATTCAACAAACTCCTTCTTCCATTCATGCAGTAAGTTTATATCTGACTTTGGCTTATATACACCATAACTGACCTGCATAATAATGTAAATTGTGATGACATCTATCTTTGGTATGTATCAGAGTGTTAATGTTATTCAAATTAAAAAACCATGAAATCAGTGACTTAAGCAAAACTAGTTATTAATAGTTTAAAAAATACCAATGAAAATAGTCCTGTACATATACAGTACTTCTTAATACTTCTTGATAAAACTATGTTTCTGTCTCTTTCTTCTAGATTTTAGAGACCTTCCATTGCTGTAGTCTCCATTTTCTAAGACCATTTGTCGTTTCCTTTTCTGCCTCTTCTTTTCATTTTTAAGACCCTCAGCCTACATGAGTTTAAAATGCTTAATCCAGATTAAACTTCCTACATAGTTCTGTTGGTGAGCAGTAGTTCTGATTAAAGAAAAACAAATTAATTCCACCCTGCAATTCAAAGAAGTATTTGGTAAATTCTAGTCCTGGAAATGAATATTTGGGAAAAGGCATTAGTTGCCTATTTTTAAATTAAGTAACACTTATATTATCAATGAAATCTGCAAAACTCCACAATGGAAATTAGTTTCTGTAGTTAACAGATTTACATAGGATGTATTAGCATATTCATGGTGATATTTATTTCTGTTCAGATCCCAATAGGGCCATGATGGCAAAGTTAAGGTGATGAAGAGGTGATGACTCATCCTGCATCACATTCACACTGTACAAGTTCGGATTCACCATTTGTCATATGGGATCAAAGTAATTAATGAATTTGCCATCTGTTGCTGTTTAATATATTGCAGGTTTACAGAGTGCACACTCATTTCCACAAACACTGAATCAGTCTCTTCACTAGGATTCAGTGAACATCTGTGAAGTAGGAGTGATTCCTAAAAGGTTGTGTTTCTTACTGTCACAGATTACAAATATCTGTAGTCACATCAAATTTCATATTCTTCCACATCCACTCACTGGATCCACTCTGTTTCACTTACTAACACTATTGAAACAGACATCTGAGCAGTCTATTGAACAGATCCCATGCTCACATACTCTACTCGTGGTGGCATTTGTTTCCCAGAGAGCTGTGCTTATGACAAGGATTTTAATATTGTAGGAATATAGGTATCATGTAACAAAGATGCTTCAGAATTCACAGTCATCAGCTCTGTCCAACTTATGGCAATTTAGCTATAATATAGAAGGCAACCCATGTAAGTATCCTCTTTACCATTTTGTGTGAGCCCTTTTCTATACAAATCAACAAACATTAAGAATTAGCATGTTTATTTGCTAATTAAAACTTTCAATAGTAGATGAAACTAGAAAATAGTCTCCTTTGTGTCCTTTAATTTGAGAGATCAAAGTGTCAAGCTATCTAGCTGAATACCTGGGTGTGTGAATGAAGAACAGCTTTTCATTGAGTCATCAAAGATTTCGACAGCCACCATAATGATTGTCACTCTGGGTCATATCAGAGAAAGGTCTGAGGTGGGTTGTGGATGATTGTTACTTCAGTACTTTATAAAAGGATGATCCAAGACTATCAACAGTCTCACATCTGCCTCGGCCACACAGCTAGTTACAGTTTAAAGCAGAACAGAGGATATGTTTCTACAGCAAATGGTATTAAGGATATGGAGTGGAGATTTAGATGGTAGGAAGGGATCAGTAAAGCCATAGTACTATGCAATTTTTTTAAAGGAATCGGAATCGCAGAGAGTTATAAAGAATATGATTGGATAATTTAAAAGCACAAGAGAGAAATGTTACCAACTCTTGTCCCAAGATTAGTATAACATATCTTTAAAAGTCCCACTGTTGCAGGCATTATGCCTCGGAAAAATCAGGCTCCATTTAGGATCTAAAGATACAGAAAATATTCAGAAACTTTGAAGTTTCAGTTGATTCTGGTCATGCTACCAAGTTTGAAAGATTTTCAGTTTAAATTGTTATCACACTATAACACTTGTCCTATGATTGTTATACTACAGCTTCATATTAATTTTGGATATTTAATACTAAATTAAAAAGTAAAACAATTATCCTAAAATCTATATAATTGAGAATACAGAAACATCCATGAGCAGGGAAATAAAGGAAATGACATAGAAAACTTCAGTGTCAGGTGATCTACACTCCACTCTCCCAGTCATGTGAAAACATTCTGATGCTTGTAAATTGGGTGCCTGGGACAGATCAGATTGGTTTTGCTATCATTGATACGTCATACTTTACTTCGTTGAGATTCCAGAGTAATTTTTCCTACTAAACAAAGTTGAGCATCCTGTGAACCTAGATTTCACAGACTTCTTGATGACAGCATCTTTTAACTTTTTTTGTTAATCTCTGAAAAGATCACAGCTACTGCTTTTTAACAGGTAGAAGGTAGAAACTTCAGAGCCTGCCTCCTCTCATGCATGTGCCATTCCATTAGTAATCTTTCCTTGTTAATCTATTGAATCTAGCTCCACCTCTCAATCTTCCCTGCCAGTGACCTAGTTCTGCCCTTCCCTATCTACACCTGGAACTTATCTGCTGTCCCCTTTAAGCCATGTATCTCTTCAATGAATCATTTCTCTTTGGTATAGTCCAAACTCCACATTATAAAAAGAAGAAGAAGAAGAACATTGCAATCCTAAGAAACTATTTTAGTGCTTGCTGATGTCTGCTTTTTTGAAACTCATGTCTGTGTTACTCCAGACTTGCTTCTTGAGTTCTCTTTTGGGCTCAACATAATTTCCGCATTGCTCATAGTACCCAGTTCACTGAAAGCAATTAACTGGTTGGTTAATGTAGAGATATGTGGTGAAAGGGTCGACCATTAATGAGATTTCAGCATTCTATGGGGGAGTCAGAGTGATTCCTACTCTCCTCAGCAGCTTTCTCCTAACTCTTCTCTGGCATTGTTCCTGTTGTTGTGGAAGATGCCAAGAATAACCTCTACTTTTTGATATTTTTAAATTTATGTGAGGGCAGATTGCACAATTTCCAAGTATGAAACTAGATTTAGTACTTTAAATAGGAGAGTCCAAATGCAATCCAGATAAAAATGATTTTATACAAGGGAGTTCTATTAGGATGTTTTAGTTCCTTAAAGTTCAGTGTGAATTACTCATTTCCACAGCATCTAAGACATAGCCCAATGTTAAGTAGCTACGTAATTTGATTCAGTGTTTTAAATAGTAAAACTGCAATTGTACATGTAACATAACTATTTTTCTATTTTAAAGAAGACAAGTACAGTAGAGTCTTTTATTTTGAATGAAGATAAAGGTATATAATATATTGCAAATCATTTGTTACCATACCTTTATACTGAACAGAACTGAAAATCAATGTCTTGAGGATGTATTACAGTAACATTTATAAATGAAAACAGGATAGACAGATGTAATAAATTTGTATTTTTTAAATTATTCATGCCTTTGCAGAATTATTTCACTATTGGTGTTTGGTTTTTAACTTACATATATAACTCAGTTTAACACTATAATAAACATTCAATTGAATTTTCCAAATTTGTGTTTTAAACTTCCAACATGAAGTTTAATATTAAGCATCAGAAAGAGACTGTTCAATCCTTTATAAAGTAAACTCTTGATGGATTCTCATAACTCCAGCTATCAGAAGATGCTTGTGTTGTAAGGCATGAATTTGACCTTAACATGAAAAAGGACACTAAGCAAGAGATTGTTGTAGGGTAATGCTTATTAGTGTATGAGTTTCAGGTATGCATGATAATGTGGTTCAGATGGAGTGTCTTTGGTTTAGATACTGTTCCATTGCAACTACAATAGGATGGGTGTGTTATGTTTTAAGATCTTGTTACTCAGGGTAGGTAGGCATAAGTGTACTTGTAGTGAAGTCTGAATTAATAGTATGACAACTCAGTGTAGATGGCTTTTCTTCAAGGGGAACTAGATTTAACTTAGTATCAGAGAGTCTATGTGTCCATGGATCAGTTTGTAATGATATTTGAGGTGTGGCAATCACAAGTATCTCTCCAAAACATACTTGCTACTTTGTAAAAATTGTAGAAATGACTTATTTGAATTTCTTCTTCCAGTAAGTTCAGTACTTATTAAAATTGTAACAGGAGTCCAGTTATTTGTATTTAGTTATTAGCAATTTGATAAACAAAATTTGTAGGAAATTTAAAGCATGTATAAGACAGTCAACACCTTAAAATTAACCAAACTCAGGTTGTTTACAATTTACACTTGGTCTGAATCAAAAGACCAAGAAGCAATGATGTGTATAATTTATACATAAATAATAATATATTGTGTAGGGAGAAAATTATTAGTTCATTTGTAATTGCAAGTCATGCTTTGTAAAGAATACAGTTTGATGGAAATCTTAATACTTTTGTATGTCAATAGCAGGAAATGGAATGCTAAAACCTGATTAGGGCATTTTTCAGTGCCAGCTGTGTGGCCATAGCTTTTAGACACTGAGTGTAACCCTACGTTACAACAATGTAGAGAGTTGCATCTGCCATCACATACTTTTCATCACAGGCTACCTTTTCCCTGTGACATTGTTGGCCAATTTACTCTCAATTCCATTACCTGTATCAACAACAAGGTAGGTTAGAATATGGAGAGTAAAATAAAACAAAAGAGTGGCACAACATGGATTCAGTTCCAAACAGTTGGATCCATATCGGATGTGTTAGCAATCCAAGTCAATCTCCATTTCTGAGTTTTTTATATTAAATTAATTGTATATAAAAGGAATATTTTATTTGACCTCCAGAATAGTTTGTAAAGAAGCAAATGCATAAGATGATTTTCTCATTTCAGTCATTCTGTATAAAATATTCAGCCTAAAGAATAACTGAGAGTTGATGGCCAATAAATTATTACTTTCATCATTTACAGTTCTTAAAATGTGATGTAAGTCACAACTTTATCCAGATCAGTAATATTCTATTATTTTATTTTTATTTCTTTTGATGTGTGTGTGTGTGTGTGTGTGCGTGTGTGTGTGAGAGAGAGAGAGAGAGAGAGAGAGAGAGAGAGAGAGAGAGAGAGAGAAAGTATGAACAAATGTATCAAATGTATGTGGGAATTTATGGAAGCCAGAGATTGTTGTTGGGTCTCCCAGATCTGTAGTTAGAGGTAAATTATGAATTGTATTACATAATTCCTGGGGGCTCATACTATGCATTCTATAATGCCAGCAAACACTTTTAATCATCTGCTGTCTTTCCATCCCTTTCATCAACAGATGCTTGAAAGTTTGCAGAGGCTTTTGATAAGGCATCTAGCTTTGAAAGGGCATCAATGATCAGTCTAGTCCTTTAACAAAACAGATGCCATGTCCAAATGGAAAATTTCATGTGGATGAGAAATTTTCATCATGACTTTTTATCTCTTACCTTAATCGGAAATGTTTAAAGCCAGTTTACCATTGGTTGGTTAGTAATTCAAAATCAAAGTATGTACTTCAAAATTATTTTTGAAATAATATATTTTATATTTTTGCATCAGCTACAATAGATGGTTCTCCTGTGATGAAATTAGAACATAGAGATTAAAATTCATCATTGAATACTTACTGTGAGGAATAGAAGAAAACTGATTAGTACCCCACTGAATTTTTTTGAGCATCTTAAATGTTATGCTCAGAAAAAGAACCTCCTTGTAATAATCATGCCTTCAATTTTTTTTCATAAAAGATTAGTTCATAGGAGGTACTTGAAGTCAAATTAAACTAAAATCAGAATCAACCATTATTAAAATTTTGAAACTTAATAGTTTAGCTTTGTGCTGTAAAAAAAAATCAAGATTTATGAGAGTAAAGTTAGCATATTAGGTTCAGATAAGACTTTTGTCTTCATAACCAAGTTTATATTTCTGAAAACTTACATAAAAAGAACAGTTGTTACCTGTTTCTTATTATAAGATGAAACAAGTGTACAGGGCAATATTAGCCTTTTAAGATAATATCCATTGCATTTTAAAAATGATTTCTTCTCATTTATATTCTCTCTCTTTCTCTCTCTCTGTCTCTCTCTCTGTCTCTCTGTCTCTCTCTCTCTGTCTCTCTCTCTGTCTCTCTCTGTCTCTCTCTGTCTCTCTCTGTCTCTCTCTCTCTGTCTCTCTCTCTCTGTCTCTCTCTCTGTCTCTCTCTCTCTGTCTCTCTCTCTCTCTCTCTCTCTCTCTCTCTCTCTCTCTGTGTGTGTGTGTGTGTGTGTGTGTGTGTGTGTGTGTGTGTGTGTATTCAAGGTTAACCATCTGGTGTTGGTTGACCAACTGGTATGCTCTTCTCTGAGAAAGACTATTTAACTACTCTAAGAGTTCCTTAATAGCCTGTGGGTTCTTTTGTATAGAGCTGATACTTCTGGGGCCCCATCAACTTAATATGTCTATTTTTGTCCTCCTTAAGTTCTTGTTTAAGCAGTTACTTGGGTGAGAATTTATGTGTACACACTGACATGCAAAAAATTTCATTCTTTTGCTCTAAGAAATGTTCCATCCCTCTTTAAGAATGTTCCCTGAGCTTCCTGGGATTTTCGTGTGTGTGTGTGTGTGTGTGTGTGTGTGTGTGTTTTCAGTTTTCTTTTAGTAACTTTTTTTGTTTTTTCTAGAATCAGCAACCTCTTTTAATTTGTTGAGTGGAGTCTATCAATGAAATTGAAGACATAAGAAAGAGCAGAGAAAAAAGACTGTAAGAAAGAACAGAAGGAAGAAGAGCAAGACGTTGTAGTTTACATTCTAGCTAAAGGAGGAGAGAGAGAGAGAGAGAGAGAGAGAGAGAGAGAGAGAGAGAGAGAGAGAGAGAGAGAGAGCATGCTTGGAACACAAGAAGTAACAGAGGCACTGAGAAGACTCTATACACTCATTTTCTATTTGGCTCCTCCCACTTCGCATGCAAACTCCATCTGTCCAGATATCAGACAGATGGATAGATTACTTCATTCTATGAGCTCACTATTCAATATTTACACAGACAAAAAGGTGAAACTCACTCAGGGAAGTGATTCAAAATCAATTCTCTTACATAAAGTACTGCATATGCTATGCTTAACAGTCTGGTCCTTGTCCTACGTTTAGCATGAGAACCTATGCCAATTTAGTACAACAGGCTTTTCTTTAGCTGAAATTAACAAATACAACCTGGGATAATAATGCAAGTAAAATGATGCTTAATGATTTTTACTTTTAAAAAAGTCTACCTTTCAGAGTTGTTATAGGAGAAACTTCAGCTATGACATAGAGACATCAGCTGGGACTCTCAGCAAGGAGAGAATGAATCTCTTTTGTTTAATTTTATGCATATTATAGTGTTGACTTCTTTCTTAACATTTTTCATGTGTATCACTTAAATATCCTCTCCTGTCTATGAGGTCTTATTTTAATTTTTTGCACAATCTGTATTGATGTCTCCAAGTTTCTTAGCAAGAGCCAACTTCTTCCTGCCAGAATTACTAATAGGCAATGATTTTGAAATACTTAAGTTCTATATCTTCACATAAACTATCCATTTATCTTTTTCACCAGCTTTTCTTCTTTTTAATATGAAGTACCCTATGTATAATATAGTGCTTGGATATTTTTTAACATTGAGGAGTCATTACAATACATCCTTCTGAAGGTACTTCCAACACTGATGTATGGGATTCCTGACAGTGATAAAGGTGAAGATATACTGCATGGTGTCTACTTAACGAATCTGTGAGAAGATAAAAAATATTCAATACATAAGGAACTTGGCAATGAGACCAAGGAGAAAATTAGACAGTGTGGGATAGATTAACTCAGTTTTTGATGTGACATATTTGGAAAGAGAAGAAAGTGGTAAAAACAAATAGGACCAGACTTTTTCTCAACAGTCTATAGAGGAATGTTTTAGTAATTCTGTCTTTAAAAGAATCAAGGATGATTTCCTTTTACTAAAAAGGAAACTTTTTACAATAAGCTGTTCTTCACCACAAAGTGAAAATTTGGTGAGGGAGCGATAAGAGAGTATAGCAATGTACAGAATCTCAGCAAAGTCCCAGAGGGAATGCTGGGGCTCTGTGAGTAGAGGCCACACAGACTCAAGGTGACTCAGATGGTGATTTTCATCATTAGCTGTGCTGACCATTAGAGAAAATGTTGGGAAGCATGCCAAGATTCTCTTGGGGAAAAATAATGGAACTCAGACTAGCTTAGGTTTCAGCAATTACTCTTGTAATGCTTGGCCAAAGAACACATCATTCAGAGATGACGCACACCCCATTGACTGTCTGTCCCAGGCTGATTGCCAAGGAAGCATCTGTACATTAGAGTTATACAACAATAATTATATCTAATTTCTTATCCTCATGCTGAATTGCTGACTACTCTAGCTTACTAATCATATTTCTTATGCATCTTACTGGGAGCCACCGTATCAATATTTTAAATGATTTGTATAAGAGAGAGTTATCTTCTGTATAATTACCATCCATTTCCTTCATCCCTGAATACTATTTAACATAAGTAAAGAAAAGCAATGCTTTTTCTGCTTTTGTTTGCAGGACAAAGAAAACGTTTTCTGTTTCAGTGGTAGTTGGTAAAATCAAATGTTTTAGAGGATCAGTTATCAGAATTTTTTTTTTAAAGTTGCTTCACTCCAAATAAGAAGGAAAATCAGGCTCTCTGAAAGGCTGCAGGTTGTGTAAGGAAATTATAGGAACATATATCAGGCTTTGAGACAGTTTAAGGTTAGTATCGATATACTTAAAAGAAGAAAAGTGGTGCTACATTCATTTCTCAATACTATTTTGAGGACTGAAATCAAGGTAATATATATGAATCATCAAAAAATGGCAAAGTCGGCTGGAAGTTAAGTATTAACCCCTACTGTGACTCAAAGAAGCAATTCAGAAGCTTGGACTCTATCTCTATATTGGTTTATTCTTGAGTTTAAGCAAATACTAACTTAATCTGTTTAGGATTGCTTGGCAAGTGGATGAATGTGGAAATGGACTGTCAAAATTCCTAAAGTATACCTCATATATTTGGACTCAGAAAATGTTTCAATTAGACACATTTTCTAAGTATCCATAAGCTCTGGTAAAATGACCACTCATGCACACATGGAAACACAGAACCCAAAGAACAAACAGAAATATCATGATATATATGAGGGAGGTCAGGTTGATCTGTGTAACAAGATCCAGGCCTAGAAGGCCTATTGAAGGAGAGCCTGTGAAAGAAAACCAAAATAGTAATAATGAATCTGTGTTTATAACTTATGTAGTAACACTTAACAATGTTATTTGCAGGGCATCATCATATATAGAACAGCACAGTTGGGAGAATACTATAATCCTAATAAAGGAATGCATTGTTTAGGATCAAGTGAGTATCTATGGTTGTACAGTTGATATCTCATTATTCATTGAATGAATGACAAAATGTTCTTTCTATGGGTGTCATGTGAAGATGGAATGATCTGAGACATCATTAGATACTGTAATAATAGGCAACTAGAACTCTAGCTCATTTTGTGTAGTCTACTAGTCTATACCTGTATTGTCATCACATTGAAATATTCACATCATAAAAAAATAGAGAGAGCACACAAGTTGAAGATGCAAGATTGTTTAGTTAGATGGCAATGTGGTAAAATATCCCATATCCAACTGTTAATGGCTAAATGAAGTCACAGAATCATCCACCAACCATGTATGAGAACAATGCACAGTGAGATATAAGTGTCAGTGGCTAGTGATTTATTGGTTGCTAATATCCCCATGTGGTTCATGAGGCCTTCTTCCATAGACACCAGAAAGTGCCATTTCATTAAGTAGCACCAAGCAGTAATGGTAAGGTAGCACCAAGTACTAATGGAAGATGAGCTAAAAGGACGAGAAAATGCTACAAATATTTCAGCCAGTATACAAATCACTTATGTCATTGTGTTCACTCTCTCTGCTCTAAACCTACTGTTCTGTAGTGGGTGTATTAGATTCATTATTCTTGGGTTCCATGTCAAAGAAATCTTCCATTGATTTTGTTTTTCTTTTTTGGATAATTGTTTTCCCATAGGTATATCCCTGTCTGACATTGTACCTTTCTAAGCCTCAATCTATATTTGATGGGCCATTATTGAAGCTTCCTTTTCCATGTGGTGCAACTACAAGCATTAAAGGAAAGGAACTTGAGCAGAGTCCAGTGAACGAGTAGCATTCTTAGCATATATTCACATTTATTTACATATAATGAAAATGAGATGAAAAATTTCTCCTATCATATTATAGGTAATAATTTCCAAATGTTATTTAAGATACCGAGAAGCAAAGCATGGCTACTCATCTATGTGATGCTTATAGTACTATTCACTGTTAAATAGTAGATGATGTATATATTTTAAAAAACTGCCCACGAGTACAGAAAACTCAGTCACGAGTAACTTTTTGGGATGTGCTTTAGGACATTTATAGATAAATCTTATACTGAGAAAAAAGTAAAAATCACATTATTTCAAATGTTTACAATGGCGATGAGAAATTACTTTAAATAATGATGTATTTCCATATAAAGTTGTTATTGTTGTGTGTGCATATTGAAAATCAATTCATTTTACCTGTATTCTAAAATGTAGACTGGGAATGATGCTTACAATCATTCCACTTATATTAACATTTTCCCTGATTTCTGTACATTGCAAACACATCCCTTATCACCTGAAGCTGCTCTACTTTTTCTTTTAGTTTCACTTCCTCCAGGATATTTGCCTTAATTATTTTGCTTCCTTGTCAGTTCAAGCTTAATTCTACCACTTCCTTTGTTTGAGTCATATGTTACTTCAGCAATAGGGTGTTACCTTCAATTTATGGGAGGCAATCAACAGCAATAATAACTTCCTGTATTACTTTTGTAGTCTTTTTGACTTCCCTGACCAATAACTCAGTGATGTCTCATGAATAAAAGGCAGTGAGATTTTGGTGAGATGTTTTATGTTTCTTCAGGGAATACTGTCACCCTAAGTAGTGTATAAAAAAATAAAACAAAGTCCCAAGGGAAAAACGTAATCCAATTTTCTACCTACCTGTGATATCCACTAAAAAGAATATCTAATAGAATACAAGGACCACACAATTAGAGATAACTCTTGACCATTACATTAAACCTAGCCCACCATGAGAGATCACATAAACTAGAAGAGAACATAGGATTGCCACTTTGCAAATTTACTAACCGAGTATAATGTCTAACTGATACATATATAGCACAACCTTTATATTTAAGGATTAAGAAAGATCATAGAAGATATTTAAAGATTGGGAAAGATCATAGAATATAGAACTTAAAGATTGTAGAATGCAGATTATAAGGATTTGGTGTCTGCTGTGAATTAGAAGATACACTATGATATATATGCCTTTTATGGTGACCAGAAAGTTGCTTAGGGAATCTCAATAATATTATTTCTAAAGAAAAATAAAAAGTGCATGTACTTATTGATGCACCAATACCAATGGTGGAATTCTCACAAGGATTTATCCCTGAAAAAAGAGATACAGGTAATGAGTAGTTTCTGAGAGGAAGACTCAATTTTCTTTACTCACAAGCCCCCTGAGAAGTTAACAAATTACAAAAAGCGAGCCATATACACATATGGGAAACATGTAATGATTTCATTATTATATATTTGGCACACACACAAGCACACACACATACACACCCGCACATACATCACACAAACACACACACAACACACCCATATATTGTATATAACATTCACACACACGTGGTTACACACATGTGGTCCTTGTGTATAAGTAATACAATTACAGATTAAGAGGCCTTTCATATACAAAGAAGTGGGAAGGAATTGGAAGAAGTTGGAGTGAGAGAGTGAGACAGCAGAATTATATTAACAGAATATCCATGCATAAAACTCAAAATAGTAAATTAAATAAATTAAAAAATAAAAACGTCATTACAATACATCAGTGAATGTCTCTGGGTATGACTGCTCTAAGACACTAAGCCTCTAGACCTCATCATCTTCCAAAATAATATTACATGATATTACTAATATAGATGTTACATGCACACTTACAACCATCGAGAGAATACATTATTGTATCATATCATATTATATCATATTGCAGTTACTTTATATGATTTGTGTATTTTAAGGAGTTGAGATGGAAACCAAGACATGCATCTTTATTGTCTCCTATATAATAATCTAGAAACCTATTTTCAAACTGTTTTTGTCCCTTTTCCTTTCTTCCCATGGAATTCTTTATCATCTAGTGCTATTATCTTGCTTCGTTAAAATTTTATCTCAACCCACATTTTTTGGGTTGTTATTGTCAAATATATTTCATTTCTAAGGGCTATTGGACTAATATACCAAATATATACCCCTATGTGAATGCATATATATATATATATACATATACATATATATATGTGTGTGTGTATGTGTATATATATATATATATATATATATATATATATATATATACCTGTACATAATGTTTTATGACTTTACATTCAGTAACCCTCTAGAGAAGATAAAAAAGAAACATGGGCTCTTATTTCTAATATAGTTATTTATTATGGTAAATGGTTTTATTCACTTGAATATTGGTGTCAATTGTGTTCAACTAAGAAAGTTCATTTAGTACTTCTGACAAGGCAAATAAATTAGAATTATATTTTAACTAGATAATTGTATATTTGATAGTCAATTTGCTTTATTCTGACTTTTTAAATATTGCTTTTCCAGATATATTGCCACTCACAATTTTCTTATTTTCAGAGTTGTAAAGATAATTTCTTTATACTGAAGCAATTGTCCTCTCAGAGGCATACTGCCTCTATCTACTAACCTAGGTAAAGTTCTGGAAATTTCTTGCCTCTATACAATCTAATCTAGACCTAGATTTTTTTCAGCCTATGAGACTTACTTCGGAATAAGCTCAACATTTCCAGCTCTTTACCTATTCTGGTTGGCTGGTTCTGCTCAGCGGATCTGACCCAAATACCTCTCCAAACTGACTGATTAAAACATCTCTCAGCTTCTGACTGAAGTGCTCTGCTTGACCTCAAACTAATTGTAGCAATTTAATCTGTGTCCGATTCATTATGGCTCAGTCTGTCTTCACCTGTGACCTATATGTGTAAAGCTGTCCCAGTAAAACTGGCTCCTCTCTTTTTCTCTCTGTGCACTTTCTCTTCAGTCACCTCTCTTTCCTGTGCTGTTCTCATAAGAGTCGGTCATATAGCATCACTTTGAAATCACTGCTGCTTTTATTCACTTTACTTTTACAGGTGTATCCTAAGGGTGTGCCGGGGTTTCAGTCTGATCATACATTTCTCCATTCCACCAGATTACATAGATCTAGAAGGTCTCTAAATATGATCCCTTGCCAGAACAGTTAGGTTGCTGGATTAAAGTTTCTCTACACAGCACATTAGAAAAATCTCCTTTGCTTCAAGTGAGAGGATGCCTGTTTTGTGTTTAACCACTTTTGAAATTGGTGACTCATTTTGTTCATTTTGCTTTAAAAATATTGTGTATGCCTGGTTAGGTCTCTTGGAATTTGAAGTTGTCTGAAATATTCACATCTAAACAGGACTGTTGTGTTGCCTGGACAACAACACTTTTTGTAATCTTTTTTTTTTTTCATTTTCTACTATTGAAGATCCTTGGAATACATAATTTCCACTGCTCTGATTTCCTCTTTTCTGAACCCTTTGTTCTGTCACATCAAACTAACAATTGATTCTCTCCAGTGAACTTTCAAATTTGTATTGTATTTCCAGCATCAAAATTAGCCTGTGTGTCGTTCTTTTATAATTTGTAGCTATTGGCATTCTCTACATAGTAAGACATTATATATCACTACAAAATGGCAATGCTAACCTTTTAGATATATTGTCATAGTCATTTGCAAAAGGAGCCATTATCTCTGATCTGAACTAAGCTACAAGGAATACTGACTTTTATAATAGAAATAAAAATGTAGGCTGAGCCATTCTTTGGATAAAACACTTACAGACCTCTGAACTGTAGAATAATCCACATTTTGATTCATATACCTAGAAATTGTATTAATAACTATCTAATTTCTCACCTGTTACTTTATTTGTAAGCCTCTGAATAATTCCATATTTTACACTAAATTCATAATATAGAAAATAAAATTACCTTACCTACTGAAGTTACAGACATCACTTATTCCACAGACAACATTTTGAAATAATTTACTTATCCAGCTGAATTCATTACAAAAACTTGGTGATTTATTTAATCACAGTTCAGTGAAGCTATATTATTTCAAGAATCAAGATATTCCCTATACACAAATATGAAAATGCAATCACTGTGTTCATATCTCCTAGATATTATTTTAAATACATGCTTTCTTGCTTGTTTTCAATAGAATTTTAAAGACAATGGTCATACCTCCTTCCAGTAGAATTTTAAAAACAATGATAATACACCACATGAGGATGCTGATGCCACTGTCAAGTTAGACTGTGTCTATGAGAATGTGTAGCTGTGAAGTGGTAAAAACTCAATTTTGCACATTCATTTTAAACTAAAGCTCAACAGTGCATAAACAACCTATAATGCCAGCTGACCTAAAGGTTCAACTCATTGGAAAATTTAGTTCTTACAATTTTTAGATGAGTTTGCAAGTGTTCTGAGTAATGGGAACACACTATGGTTTTTAGGTCCTGTAAAAATATACAATGGCTTCTTGTTTTCACAGACATTATGACTCTCTCTAAAGAAGGGATAAAAACCATTACCAGGTTTTCTTAGAATTCAAGGACTTAGGTTTCCATTCTGAATAGATCACATAGACCATTCTTGGCGGTTTCTTTTCCTATTTCTGAAGACACTTCTATGAATGGTAGCTGTTTTCTTCCTATTACCATCCTCACTGTTGCTAGTTAATTGATGCTTGCTTAATTTAACTATATAAAGTCATTAGCAATCATTCTAGCACTTAGAGTTTATCTCTCCCTGAATGAGAATCTATGAATTTCTATTCCATCCATTTCTCATCAGCTACAGAAGTATGGCCTAAATCACACACCCTTCCTGAAGGAAATTCAAAACAAATGCCAGCCAGTATTTCATACCTTCCCTTCATGGTTACAATACACAGATGATCTCCTTATCATAAATAATAACATTTGCCATCAACTGGAGAATTATGAAGTGTGTTAGAAAATGTGTATATCAGGGTTTCATGTGGGGTTTCATACTATACCTCTCTAAATTCCATCCATTCTGGGAATTTAAATGTTGCGATATTCCAGGCTTTTTTTTTTTTTTTTGTCAGCTTTCGAGTTCACAGTTCCAGAATAGAAATTGGATCCTCAATGGAAGAGTTAGAGAAAGAACTGAAGGAGCTGAAGGGATTTGCAGCCCTATAGGAAGAACAACAATATCAACCAACCAGCCCCACCACACCCTCCAAGCTCTCAGGGACTAAACCATCCACCAAAGACTACACATGGAGGGACCCATGGTTCCAGCTGCATATGTAGCAGAGAACGGCCTTGTGGGACATCAGTAAGAGGAGAGGCCCTTGGTCCTGTGAAGGCTCAATGCACCAGTATTGGGGAATTCAAGGGTGGGGGTCAAGAGTGGGTGGGGAGGTGGGGGGCACCCTCATAGAAGCAGGGTGGATGGTATATGTGGTTTCCAGAGGGGAAACCTGGAAAGGAGATAATATTTGAAATGTAAGTAAATAAAATATCCAATAAAGAAATACAAAAAAGTGACCAAAGCCTTAGCATTATTACAGAAAAAAAAATTCCTCAGAAAAGGACATATTGTTATTTGTTTGTTAGGGTTTTTTGTCTAATCTCAGAAACAAGATTTTAAATATTAGTTATAACCTTTCAAGAGTTGACACATGATTTAAGAAGTACCCAGTAACCTCTTCATTTTGCTAAAACTGATATCACTTATCATATGAAATATTTGTCCAGACAGGGTAGGAGTAGAGGAAAGATGTCTGGTTGGTCAGTTTTGTAAGACTATTTATTCACTGAGAAGAAGGAACAATGTGAAAAGGCAGAGTCAATAAACTCATTTCCAGTATTTCTAAAAGCACTCAGTAAGACATAACCACAGCTAGAAACCCATATTATAAACACTTGTGAGTCATAATTTTGTGCCCTAAGTCAAGACCCTTCAAAATCACAAATTTGACATTATAAAGTTTCTGACAGGAAAAATATATGAAAATGTCCAGTTTAGAGAAGCATATCAGACCAAAGAACGTTCACCTCAGGCTAGAGCTAAACTATCAGTCTGTGGAAGAATACTTACAATTTCCCTGGAGGAATTGATATCAGGAATAAAGAGATTTGTCTAGCACTTGCCGGGAAGGATTTCTCTCTAGTACTGCTAGCAATGATCAGTTCTGCTTCCTTTTCTTCTCTGGATACATAGGTGACTCTATCTCTCAAGTTCCCAGAAAATATGGTCATGATCTCTTTATCTTACCAATAATAGAGTACAGGGTTACTAGCTCCATACAACCAACATAAGTACCATGTTGCGATAAGTACCACACTTACCTTATGCTTTCTACTACATGAATACAGGAAACCATGGCAACCTAGAAAGCCATGTGTTATAAGTGGCAGGTTATCTTCAATCTGTCTCTGAACAGGTGGATGTAATTATTTGGCTCACCACTTTACTATTCAAGACTCATATACAACCAAGGAATGGATTTCTCTTGTATGGATCCACAATGGACTTTAATATAAATGGTATTACTATCAAGCCTACATTAATGAAAATTAAGATCAGTGTATAGTTCAGTTGTCATGAGACAGAAAATTTCTAAGGTATAAAACCATGAGGTATAAAAACAAAAGAAGAAACTAGGGGGAAAAAAAGTCTGTATAGTAGGTGCCTTCAATACATCCTAAAGAACAGAGTCAAAAATTACTATAGTTCTAGATTAATTAATTCTGGACATGAGATGAGTGTAGTATTTAGAGAAAATGTGTGTATTAGGTTAGTGCACATCAGGATAGTTCATGTTGGCAAAAAGGTTTCCATTATGACAAACTATTATGTTTATGAAAATGTGATTCTTCTTCCTTGGCACATAGCTCACATTCATGTTACAGTTTCATTGGAAGTTGGGTGAAAAAGAAGTCTAAGTTATAGGATATTTATTACTTAACGTTTCCTCTATAACATAAAAGTTCTGGACTATGAATCTTGTCAGTCCAACTATATTTTACTGCCACCATTTTTTACATCTGTAATTTAGATGGATAGTATATGGAATTCTTTTTTTTTTTAATTGGATATTTTATTTACTTACATTTCAAATGTTATCCCCTTTTCTGGTTTCCCCTTTGCAAACCCCCTACCCCAACGCTACTCCCCCTGCTTCTATTAAAAGTGCTCCCTGATCCACCTACCCACTCCTGCCTCACCACCCTAGCATTCCTCTACTCAAGATATTCAATCTTTCACAGGAACAAGGGCCTCCTCTCCCATTGATGTTAGATTTCCCCTTCAGCTCCTTGAGTCCTTCCCCTAACTCCTCCACTGGGGTCCCTGTGCTCAGACCAATGGTTTGCTGCAAGCATCTGCATCTGTATTGGTCTTGTTTTGCTAGGCTCAAATATTTCTTGGCATCCACTTGCACAAGACTATTGTTATGCCTTGTGAAATCTTTACTAGTCTTCTCAACAGCATAAGAATTTCTGTCAGTTCTTTCAACTACTGCATAGATGAAATCCAGGTATAGTAAAGCAATTCTTAAAGTCTACCATTATGAGTTCTTACAGGATTCCTGTTTATTCGCTTACATTGATGAATCATTATGGGAAAATTTTTGCCAGCCTTATTGCAAAGAACAATGTGTAGAGAAATTCTTGGTTAGCCTCTTACGATTATAGTGACACTGAATGAGCTGTATGACTTAAAAATACATTCATGATAATCTTTTGATCTGCCTGGACCAATTCAAACATTTTTATGATATATGTAAAAGATGCTCAATTTAGTAGAGATGATGGAAATCATTTGGCTAAATAGACAAAGTAAGAAATAAAGTTTTATGCTTCTATACCATTTCATATGAAGCTCTGGTGTATTTTCCTGAAAACAAATATTTTAAATGGCAATTGTTTGTATTATCAAAGGTTATTTTATGATTCAAGCCTTTCCTCAGCAATGGTATATACCACTTAAGCATGCAGTTCTCTCTCTGGTGATTAAAAGACATATCTATATTTCTTTTATGTCATGAACAGAAGGTGTGAACATTTGATTCCTGTACATTGTACTAGATTTATAAAGTATAACTTGGGAAAAAGGTGGCATATGGAAGAACATTGTCAACTGCTGGAGCATTGTGAAATTGCTTACTTAACAGCCCATGTGAGAAAGCATCTTACGCTCATCAAAACAAACTGAGGAAGAGAAGAGAAGTATTTTGATTTTTGACATAAGGGATACAGAAAAATTTTCACAAATGTAAAACCAAAGCAGAAATTCTAACCACAAATTTCTATATGGTTATTTGATTTTTTTCAGAAAAAACACCTAATTTTACATGGTCAAGATTAAAAGTAATCTGAGAAGTATGAATTTATGAATATATGAAAAATAGTAGAATACAATTTTATATAATGCACATATATTTACATATATATACAGACATAAGTTAAAATTTCCACGGAATCTCAATATAAGATGTGAGAAACTGGACTTCTTACAGTATATGAAAGTTGAAATATCAAGCAACCCTTTGGAAATTAAAGGAAACAATGTAAATTCTGAATACAGTGAGATAATCACATGTTGATGAAGATAAATACATTCAAGATTGGTTACTAACAAAAATCTCTTAATGTCAAATATCCATCCATGAAGGCACAATATACTCCTCTGCTACTTGACCACATTGTTGATAAAGTGAGGAAACCCAGAGAAAGCTAGCATAAATTTATAATCTGCCTACTTAGTATATGACAAAGAAATAATCAAAGGGATTTCTCAGAGTTCAAATTACTGGTTATGCTTTGCTCAACCGTAAACGTTATATATAGTCCTGTTAAACAGAAGTTTCTATGGTACAGGAAGAATTGCATATTTTGAACAGCTTTGTAATAAAAAACTCCATGTACATGTGGGTACTAAATACTTGAATTATGACCAAAACAATTGATAAATTGACCTGTAATTTAAATTTATATTAAAACATTTTCTGATGATAATATTTTCATTTTGCTACAGAATAAATCGGTACTTCCTCTTATATTCAGTATTATTGGAACATCAATGTTTGATGGGTCATATTTTGGCCAATGAAAACCATTCATAGTTAATTGTTGCTTGAAGTGTTGACATTTTGCCTTGTCCCATCTGACACAAAGAGCAAAAGCATAATTTATGAAGTTTTGTTTTAATGACATTTAACATGAACTCAAACATTCTTCCACCTAACCAATTCCACAATACCCATCCAGCCACTATTTATGACTGTATCTCTACAAGCCATAATGAGCAACTGGAGCTACACACAGGAAAGTTTGCCTTTCTTAGGGTCCCTAGAGTCATATTGCATTTCTATTAGCTAGCAAATCACAGGCTTACACTGTACAATTCAGGAGGCCTATGGGACTTGTGCCTTCCAGGATGCCAGTGTGAAAAGTGATTCTTTCCAAAACATCTTTGCTGGCTTCAATACATCAGAAGCAACAAATTGTCCAGGTCCTCTAGTACTGCTGAGGGAAAACATGAGTGAGTTTTACTGTTCTCTTACCCGTAGCCAAATCTCAGAAGACTTTAGGAAACCCAATATTTAATACAGAGTCCTTAGACACCTTTAATGTTAACCAATATCATAAGGCAAGGAAAGATTGCCAATTTTTCTCTCTTGGGGTAAGTATAGAGTTTGGACAAAAATGAGCATGTGAGCCATTTTTTCCTCTCTGTAGCTACAGAGATTATATACAGATTATATCCAGAGATTATATGACCTTTGTAATCATAGCAGCATCTAGGACACCTGGTTTCTTAACAGTGTATCTGAAAAGAGGAGATGATGTGAGCTCAAATTTGTTCATAGTTCTCCATTTCCTTTCTGCTAAGTGAAAACAGAAAGCTCTATCTGATTCATTTTCATATTGTGAAATATGAAGAAACTAATAATTCATGATTTTTGATATACAGAAATTATATAGTCGCACAGCTTAGGTTGACAGATACCATGAAAGTTTGTTTAATTTTACATGTCAAATAAGTACTTAACTCATGGCAAATAATTCAACTGCCCATGTTGTGATAATGAGTGCTAATTCCTATTCTTTCCTTAGAATATCTTTTTATAATAAATTCCAAGTTCAATGAAAGCTTTAGAAATATTTGTCTCCCTTCCAGTCGGCACTGCTCTACCTTGGGTGCAATCTCTGAGGGCAGTCCCAAGGTTTAGAAAGGAAAAAGAGTCTCAACTCCCGGGTGCTCTACCATGCCTGCATCTAGGATTCCAGGATCCCAGGATCCCAGGAGCTTGGTCATTCCAGTATCTCAGGGTCTCAGAGGCAGCTTGACTCACAGGAACTCTGATACAACCAGAATCTCAGGATAACAGGATCGCGGGATCACAGGATCACAGCGAAAGCTGGAGTCTGAGGAGTTCTGACTCAACCAGTATTACAGAAAAGACAAGCTCTTGTTAGATGCTGAGAAAGCATATGACAAAATCTTACAGTAACTGGCAAATGGAGAAGTGGATGTTCACAGCCATCTAATTGATGGAACTCAGGGCCCCCAATGGAGGAGCTAGAAAAAGTACCCAAGGAGCTAAAGGGATCTGCAACCCTATAGGAGGAACAACGATATGAACTAACCAGTACCCCCTAGAGCTGTGTCTCTAGTTACATATGTAACAGAGGATGGCCTAGTCGGCCAACAATGGGAGGAGAGTCCCTCAGTCTTGTGAAGATCATATGCCCCAGTACAGGGGAATGCCTGGGCTAGGAATCGGGAGTGGGTGGGCTTGGGGAGCAGGGTGTAGGGGAGGGTTATAGGGGACTTTCAGGATAGTATTTGAAATGCAAATGAAGAAAATATCTAATAAAAAATAAAAAATAAAAAAATAAAAAAATATTTAATATAGCAGAAAACTATACAATAGAGTTTGTAGTACTGGATTTGGCAATGGATTATTGGAGATAATATCAGTACATTGAGGTAAATAAAGCAAACGTGAACAAAAGGGGGTTCAGCAAACATCAAACCTTCTACAAAACAAAAAAAAACAAACACTGAATGGAAAAGACAACACATAGAGTAAAAGAAAATATTTTTGAACTATATATCTACAAGGGGTTTAAGTCAAAAAAAAAAAAAAAACCCAATAACCAAAAACCAAAAACCAAAAAACCCCCCAAAAAAAAACAAAAACAAAAAAACAAAAAAAACACCACCAAGAACAACAACAACAACAACAACAAAAACAGATTCATGAATGAATTATCCAAATGTACCCCATTTCAGCCTACAAGAGCCTGTGTCACAGCCTCTAGATCACCTTAAAAATTTAAAAACTGAAGAGTTATTTACAATATGAATCCTCTATATTCTGTAGAGCTAGGCAAGAATATAAACTGGGGTGGTTAAGCAGGCAGTGATGATCTGGAGGGAGTTGGGGGAGGTAAAAGGCATGATTAAAATGTAGGTTCAATTAAAAAAGCAAAGGAAAAAAGTGTGAAAAAATGTTATAACTCAACAAAAAGTAAAACGTATTCATTAGAAATTATAGCTTCCCAAAGAAGATAGACAGATAGCTAAGCAGTATGCAAAATAATGCTTAAAAGAGTAGAGGGATGAGAAGTTAGGGAATGAGAGAGTGAGAGGAAGTGCTTAGCACAAAAATCTTTAAGGAAACCATAGGGAAAGCTACTACCTTTAAAATATACACACAAGAATAATTGAGTATATACAATGTGTGCCTTTCTGGGTCTGGGTTAGCTCACTCAGAATGATGTTTTCTATTTTGACCCATTTGCCTGCAAAACTCATAATATCCATGTTCCATGATTTTTAATAGCTGAGCAAATAAATTAATGAAAAACACACACAGAGAAAGAGATGTGAAAGAGAGAGACAGAGAGACAAAGAGAGAAAGAGACATAGACACAGAGACACACACTCAGAGGGGGGAGGAAGCTGTCAAGTTCATGATTCATGACAAAAATACAAGGAACATATGGAATAACAACAACACAATTAATCATTAAAAAAAAACAACAAAGCACAATCATAATCAGATAGCATCTGTTTGAGGAAATGTTTCCAAAAAGAAAAATAAAACAAACATAAATCTGAAAATTAATAAAACAAAATGTGTTGGCATGAATCCAGGAAAATTTGAACATGTTTTTCCTATGGGGGGTAGGTAGTGGCCATATACTACTGTGTAAAATGTATGTGGTTTTCTATTAAATATATGTATATATATATGTGTGTGTGTGTGTGTGTGTGTGTGTGTGTGTGTGTAGAAAAGTTATTCTATAGCATGTTTTCTGTACAAACTTCTGAGTTGTACCCATAGAAAACACACCTAAATTCCAGATATAGTAGCAAGAACACTTAGAATTCCAGCACTGTAATGTGAACACAGGCTGATTATGTTGTCTGACTGAACCGTTCTTGCTACTCAGGGGTGTAGGCATATTAGAGCTCTGTTCTCATTAGACCAGGTGGTAATTTCTGAAAAAGAGGACCTGTGTTTGACCTCTATCCTATGTGCTCATGCACATGCACACACACACACACACACACACACACACACACACACACACACCTGCAATTAGCTGTGTACTTCAAAGACGCACCTACACTTACATTCACAAGCAAGCAATAACCATGTGATATCAGTTGTACCTGAAACATTATGAAGTAATTTATGGTAGTAATTCTTATAAAAAGCAAACAGAGTGAAAATTTCCAAGGTCACAGGATACATGTACCTATGTAGAAGTCAAAATGATTTACCATATTATTTAATAAAATATAAAGTGCCAATACAGAAAGAAAATCTCAGGCGTGAAATTTAAAGTAACAAGCTAATACATATAATTTTTTGAGCAAATAGTATACGTCTGTTAAAAACTAAGAAAGAGCATACTATTGTGTAGTTCCTATAAGCATTTTTAATAATTGTGTTTGCTACAATGAATTTATCTGTGATGTGTTTTAGTAAATACCTATAGTCACCTTAGTTTGTAAGAGTTTCCAGGAGACAGTCAAAGGACAATTTATCAATATGGAATGTTAAATAATATTGCCAAATAATTAATATAAATCTCTTACCATCTACTTAGATTTGATAAATTTAATTTTTATAGTTTAATGTATAATGAATATGTATACATGTTATCATCAGACATTTAAAACTATAAAGTATTAATGATTGCTTTGTTGTTAACAAAAGAAAAATAAACATATACTTTGCTTTACATACTTATAAAGGACTAGTAATAAATATAAAATTTTTAATGACAAAAGTTAAAATTGAATAAGTATATATCTGAGAACATTTTGAATCTTACTATTACTAGATAACATTTTGGAGGGAAACACTATTTTATGTGTTTATATTTTAGTGTGTGATACATGATAAAACGGAGGAATATTTTCAGTTAGCTATGTATGGATTATTTTCTTCTAACAAATATGACTTTTCTTCATACCACTAATTAGTTAACTCTAACTTGAGAAATAAAAAGTACATCTTAATGTATCCTATGCAGTAAAAGGCACAAGACATTTTTAATATTTACGTTCAGTTAAGACTTCAAGTTTTTCCACACATATTTCTTTCCATTCTTTATGTCAGTCAAGATTTTTAGTGATGGTGTAGTTGGGTAGATGAGCATGGAAATGTTGTTGTCAACAAAGATCGATTCGTGAGTTTGATCCCCAAATCTCACTTGGAATAAAGTCATGACAAAATCATTCTAGTTATTCTCTGACCCTCCAGAGGCATATGATGGCATATACTTGGACACACACACACAGACCCACACAGACAAACACATACAGACACACACACACACACACAAACACATACACACAAACATGGACTACAACAAATAACATTCACGAAAACAGAAAGTTTTCTTCACTGGTTGACTCAATAATTGAATGATGTTTATACAGGATTTGGGGGTTTTGATTTCAGGTAATTTTGTAAGAGGATTTTATGTTGTTAGGCTGCAAATATCCAAAGCTACTAGAAAGTGTTAAAATAATGGCCTCTAACTTGTTCCCTGACAACTAGTAAATGCATAGCTTTCTCGTTAATGTTTTGAAATTAGTGATAAAATGGGATGCTTTATTGCCTTACATTGCATGCTATACATGCTAATGAAGGTTAATGAAGGTAAAGGAGTGATCTTTCTCTCTCATGGACTATTACCATCACTTATATATTAAGGAAACATTAAAGAAAATCATGATCATTTAATTTTATGTTCAGCCTAAACAAATCATCAAAATTCCTAAGTGTTACATCTTAGTAAGTGTTTTATTGCTGTGAAGAGTCACCATGACCAAGGCAACTCTTACAAAGGAAAACATTTTAATTGGACCTGGCTTAAGATTTAAGAGGTTTAGTTCATTAACATCAGGGTGGAAAGCCTGATGGCTCACAGGAGGATATGTTGCTGGATACAGATGCTTAGAGTTTTACCTTGGGATCTGCAGGCAGCAGGAAAAGGGGAGACTAGAACTTGTTTGTCCACTTGAAACAATAAAGGCTATGCCCAGTAACACACGTTCTTTAACAAAGCCATATATCCTAACCATTTCAAACACCGACAATCTGCATGAGTGTATGGGAGCCATTTTCATTCAAAGCACCACAATTAGGTAAATATAACAGGACTATATTGGGATGGTAGCAGGCGTGAAGGGCAGTTATAACCATGGAAAAGCCTTGTCTCTTCCTGTGACTCTCATTCACCCTGAGATTCCCACTCATTCCCAACAGCTGGGACTTCATTCTTACTTGTGATAATTGAATCAAATGGTCATTTATGAATAATTCAACATCATTGGAGCAATAATTAACCATATTGGTTTAGATTAATCACATTAAATGGAAAGCCTCTTAGGGATTCAAGCAGGAAAGCCACCAAACCGCCCATTTCACAACACACACACACACACACACACACACACACACACACACCCCACAAAACACATACATTTATTATACATATATCAAATTATTTATTATACCTTTATTTAAAAGCCCCATATTTAAGCTTGAATCTGAGAAGAAGGTACAGAACATTGTGGACTACATACATTGGCGGTCTGCCCTGAGAAGTTCATAAGGAGGCAGGATAGAGATAAAATTTTTGTCTAAATTAACCAGAGATTTTTGGGTAGAGAATTTTAGCTGCATATGTCTAGATGGTTTATCCAGTTATAAAGGGATGAGGTTGAACTTGGTTCTTAAAGGAGAGTTTATAAAAGTGCAGAGAGAAAAAATAGTAGATAAAAGGAAGAGATAATTCTGCAAAAAAATATTACTGTAAATTTTTATGAGAATAATATTATTTCTACAATATACATACACACAATTATATATCCACATAACCATGCAGTACAAGCTAGTCAATAATATTTAAGAGTCATAAATATCATGTCTTGCAGAGTCACAGATTATTTAAATATCTTATGGTTTATACTGGCCATTAACTACAGATTTTCCAAAGGTATGATATTTATAGAACTCAAGAATTTCATAATTATTAGAAAACTAATGTGAAAATAAATATCACAAGCTTGGAATTGTCTACCTAATTTAATTTGTACATATATGCTTATAGCATAACAATCTATCAAATAGAAATAACTAGTGGAGGAGAAAATGTTTGAACACTTCTCCACCTAAGCTCTGGAGATAAAAATACCTTACATTGAACACTAGACTTAATCATCACATGAAGCTCTGTCTTCATTTTGTTTCCATGATGAATTTCTTTGAGGACAAATGTTTCTTTTTTAAAAATATATATTTTCTTTATTTTATATTTCAAATGTTATCCCCTTTCCTAGTTTCCCTCTGAAAACCCCCTCCCCAGACCCCTCTTCCTACTCATCGAAACACCCACCCTAGCTTCCTGGCCCTGGGATTCCTCTTCACTGGGTCATAGAATCTTTACAGGACCAAAGGCCTCTCCTCCCATTGATGACTGAATAGGCCATCCTCTGCTGCATACACAGCTGGAGCCATGAGACCCACCATGTGCATTTTTTGGTTGGTTGTTGGGAGCTCTGGGGGGTACTTGTTAGTTCATTGATGTTCCTCCTATGGAAATGTAAACCCTTCAACTCCTTCAGGTCCTTTCTCTAGCTCCTTCATTGGGGACCCTGTGTTCAGTCCATTGGATGGCTGTGAGAATCTCCTACTGTATTTGTCAGGCACTGGCAAAGTCTCTTAGGAAACAGCTATATCAGGCTCCTGCCAGCAAGCACTTGTTGGTATCCACAATAGTGTATGGGTTTGGTGACTGTATATTAGATGAATCCCCAGGTAGGAAAGTCTCTGGCTGGTCATTATTTCAGTCTCTGCTCCACACTTTGCCTTTGTAACTCTTTCCATGGGTATTTTGTTCCCCCTTCTAGGAAGTATCAAAGTATCCAAACTTTGGTCTTCCTTCTTCTTGAGTTTCATGTGTTTTGCAAATTGTATCTTGGGTATTCCAAGCTTCTGGTCTAATACCCACTTAACAGTGAGTACATATCATGGATTTGTGTGTGTGTGTGTGTGTGTGTGTGTGTGTGTGTGTGTGATTGGGTTACCTAACTCAGGATGATATTCTCTAGATCTATCCATTTGCCTAAGAATTTCATAAATTCATTATTTTTATTGCTGTGTAGTACTTCATTATATAAATGCACTACATTTTCTGTATCCATTCCTCTGTTGAGGGACATCTGGGCTCTGTCCAGCTTCTGGTTATAAATAAGTCTACTATGAGCATAGTGGGGCATGTGGTCTTATTACCTGCTGTAGCAACTTTTGGGTGCATGCACAGGAGTGGCATTGATGAGTCCTCAGGTAGGACTAGGTGCAAACTTCTGAGGATCCGCCAAACTGGTTTCCAGGGTGGTTGTACCAGCTTGGAATCCTACTAGCAATGGAGGAGTGTTCCTCTTTATCCACATTCTCGCCAACATCTGCTGTCAACTGAGGTTTTGATCTTAGCCATTTTGAATGGTGTGATATGGAATTTAGGGTTGTTTTGATTTGTGTTTCCCTGATGATTAAGGATGTTGAACATTTTTTCAGGTGCTTCCAGCCATTCAGTGTTCCTCATCTGAAAGTTTTTTGTTTAGTTCTGTACCCCATTTTATTTTTAACAGGGTTATTTGTGTGTCTGGCATCTAACTTCTTGATTTCTTTTTATATATTGGATATTAGCCCTCTATTGGATTTAGGATTGGTAAAGATCCTTTCCCAACCTGTTGATTGTCTTTTTGTCTTACTGATAGTGTCCATTGCCTTACGGAAGCTTTGCAATTTTATGAGGTACCATTTGTCAATTCTCCATCTTACAGCACAAGCCATTGCTGTTCTATTCAGGAATTTTTCCCCTGTGCCCATATCTTCGAGGCTTTTCCCCACATTCTCCTCTATAAGTTTCAGTGTCTCTGGTTTTATGTGGAGTTCCTTAATCCACTTAGCCTTGACCGTTGTACAAGGAGATAAGAATGGATCAATTCACATTCTTCTACATGATAACCGCCAGTTGTGACAGCACCATTTGTTGAAGATGCTGTCTTTTTTCCACTGGATGGTTTTAGCTCCCTTGTCAAAGATCAAGTGACCATAGGTGTATGGGTTCATTTCTGGGTCTTCAATTCTATTCCATTGGTCTACTTGTCTGTCGCTATACCAGTACCATGCAGCTTTTATCACAATTGCTCTGTAGTACAGCTTTAGGTCAGGCATGGTAATTCCACAAGAGACTCTTTTATAATTGAGAAGAGTTTTTACTACCCTGGGTTTTTTGTTATTCCAGATGAATTTGCAAATTGCCCTTTCTAATTCGTTGAAGAATTGAGTTGGAATTTTGATGGAGTTTGCATTGAATCTGTAGATTGCTTTTGGCAAGATAGCCATTTTCACTATATTGATCCTGCCAATCCATTAGAATGGATGATCTTTCCATCTTCTTAGATCTTCTTTGCTTTCTTTCTTCAGAGACTTGAAGTTCTTATCATACAGATCTTTCACTTTCTTAGTTAGAGTCACCCCAAGGTATTTTATATTATTTGTGACTATTATGAAAGGTGTAGTTTCCCTAATTTCTTCTCAGCCTGTTTATCCTTTGTGTAGAGAAATACCACTGATTTGTTTGAATTAATTTTATATCCCGCTACTGCACTAAAGCTGTTTATCAGGTTTAATAGTTCTCTGGCGGAATTTTTAGGGTCACTTTCATATACTATCATATCATCAGGAAATAGTGATATTTGACTTCTTCCTTTTCAATTTTTATCCCCTTGACCTCCTTTGTATTCTCTTAGGGTCTGTATATCATCTGTCCAGGATCTTCTGGCTTTCATAGTCTTTGGTGAGAAGTCTGGAATAATTCTAATAGGCCTTCCTTTATATGTTACTTGACCTTTTTCCCTTACTGCTTTTACTATTCTATCTTTATTTAGTGCATTTGTTGTTCTGATAATTATGTGTCGGGAGAAATTTCTTTTTTGGTCCAGTCTATTTGGAATTCTGTAGGCTTTTTGTATGTACATTGGCATTTCTTTCTTTAAGTTAATGAAGTTTTCTTCTATTATTTTGTTGAAGATATTTACTGGCACTTTAATTTGAAAATCTTCATTCTCATCAATTCCTATTATCCTAAGATTTGGGCTTCTCATTGTGTCCTGGATTTCTTGGATGTTTTGAGTTAGGATCTTTTTGGATTTTGCATTTTCTTTGATTGTTGTGTCCATATTTTTCTATGGAATCTTCTGCATCTGAGATTCTCTCTTTCATGTCTTTTATTCTGTTGCTGATCTATGGTTCCTGATATTTTTCCTAGGATTTCTATCTCCAGAGCTGTCTCCCTTTGGGTTTTCTTTATTGTTTCTACTTCCATTTTTAGATCTTGGATGGTTTTGTTCAATTCTATCAACTGTTTGGTTGTGTTTTCCTGTAATTCTTCAAGGGATTTTTGTGTTTCCTCTTTAAGAACTTCTACCTGTCTAGCAGTATTCTCCTGTATTTCCTTAAGTGAGATATTAATGCCCTTCTTAATATCTTCTACCAGCATAACGAGATATGATTTTAAATCTGAATCCTGCTTTTCAGGTATGTTGGGGTATCTAGGACTTGCTGTGGTGGGCATACTGGTTTCTGATGATGCTGAGTGGTCTTGTTTTCTGCTAGTAAGATTCTTACATTTGCCTTTTGGTATCTGGTAGTCTCTGTTGTTAGATGTTCTAGCTGTCTCTGGCTGGAGCTTGTCCCTCCTGTGATTCTGTTAGCCTCTCTCAACACTCCTACAAGTCCAACATCTCTACTGAGTCCCAATGGTCAGAGCACTATCTAAAGGCAAGCTCTCCTCTTGCAGGGATGGTGCACAGAAGTCTGGAGCTAAGATCCACCTCCTGGCTGAAGATGAAGGCCCAAAGGGACCCCATCCAAGAAACTCTGTTGCTTCTATGGCCCATGTGCTCTTTTGTGCAGACTGGTCTCTGAAAGACCAAGGATACAAGATGGTGCTCTCACCTGAGAGCCCTCTCTGAACGCTTACTCTCCTCAGTGATCCTAAGATCCTGGGTGCGCTAGGGCGCCTGTGGCATGGAGAGTCCTCTGGGGAGCTTGGGACAGTCTGCTCAGTTTGCACCTAAAGTGGCACAGGGCTGAAGCTGACTGGAATGAACCCCAGCCACAAGTCGAACCGGTTTCCTGGGTCCCTGTTCCTGCTGGGCCAAGCCCCTCTGGGTTGTTTTGGAACAGATGTTGTGTTGCACTAACCAGTGATCCCAAGATTCTGGGTGTGCAAGGGCACCTGTGGTGTGGAGAGTCCTCTGGGAACCTTGGGACCTTGTATCTTAAATATTTAGATCACCAATTTTAGAATAACTTGTGCAGTTTTTGGTTAAAAAAAAAAGGAACACAATTTGATTATGTTTATATGGATATCCTATTAATGATAACATCTGTTGATTAAACAATTCCCTCATTGTGCAACCTTGTATTCTTTTTGGATTTCATGGCATTACATATGAAGGTTAATTTTAGTGTTATCTGTTTTTATGTATATCAAGTGCAATATCTACTTCATGAAAAATGTGTTTAATTTATCAAATGCTTTTTTCTTCATCAATTAAATGAATTACTTCTTGCGTTCTGTAACTGTGATATAGATTGATACTTGCACTTAATTATATTTTCAATCCATTGATGTAAATATAGCTCCAGGCCCTTTTAATATGCAATTGATTCTAGTTCACTAGTTTGATGTTCTAAATGTGAACAAAATGTTTGTCAGAGACATGGACCTACATTTTTCTCCTTATGGATTCTTCTGTAGCTTTGCTAAGACTACTGCTTCTTTTAAAACACTGGATTTAGACCAATTCGAATGTCTTCAAAAATGGCATAGCTTAAATTTTTTTGGACTTCATTTTTGAATTATGTCCAAGATGTTCCTTGAGGCAGCCACCTACTTCTGGGGTTTGTTTTGTTGGCATGAATTTCACTGATGATTCAATATTATTTGTGTTGTGTTAGATTTGACATTGTCGTGAAATTTTCTTGATAAATTCTATGCTTATAAAATAGAAACTTTTGTGCTGATTACGTAATTTCCTGGAACATAAATGTTCGTGGGTATATTTTAAAGAAGCTTTTTTCTTTAATTGCTGTTACACAGATTCCCCTAATTTCTAATTTACTCCTTGTATGTTTCATAGTAGAGCATAGACTTTGTGTATTTTGTTTCTACTTTAAATATCAAGCATGGATTTTAATGAGAACTACTACTGTGTAAGTGTGTGGGTTACACTAATAATTTCCTTATTTCCCCTGACTTTAACTAATTATAGTAATTTTAGTTCCTTGAGAAATAAATTATGTTTTTTAATTATGTACATTTTGATTCATGATATTTTGTTTTACTTTGTCTCAATATAATTTTAAATAACTCTTTTTCCTCATTTCTCTCACATTTTAGATGTTAAAACCCATATTAGGGGCCCACATTCATTAATTTTCAGCTTGTCTTCCATTGTTGTATTGAGTTCCATCTCACTACCTTAAAAGCTGTTGGAAATTTTTTCAATATTTTGGCAATTTATTACATCTTGTTTTAAGTCTAATATGACATCTACCCATGAGAAACTTTTTATGATGTGATATGCAATTTACTCTAGAGAATTTCCATATGAGTTTAAGATACTTTTATATTATTTGGGATTTTCTTATTCATATTATTTGTTGTTTCCAATTGTTACTCCATACAGATTATTGATAGCATAATCACAACACATAGGAAAGGGAAGACCTTGATCAGAAATTAGTAATGAATAAGAATAAAACAATATTTATATATTGTTATCTTCAGTGCCTATTTCCTTATTGAACAGTCTAGACGTGTTCCCATTGCTGGAAAAAGATGAATATCCTAATATTTTGGTGTTACTATCCATTCTATTCCTTTTCTTATTAATGTTTTTAACTTTTTGAAAAATCTGATATTAGATAGATAGTCTTCATCATAACATCCTGTTTTATAAAAAATTCATACATGCAAATTATATGTTGTTTATCATGTGGCGATCTATGTTTCCTTATGATTAACACATTTATAGTCCATTTCTTCCATCTTACAGTTTCAAATTATATGTGCCCTTATATTTAAATCTACTTTTAATTATTAATGTCAAACCACCTCCAATTTAAAGTAATTATTGAAAAGGAATAATTTTAAATTGTTATTTTAAGTAAAAATACAGGTTGTATATCTTGTAGTTTACTTTTCTGTAAATGTAGCTTTTATTTGCCTGATATAATTGTCCAATGCTTGTTACTTCTGTCTACTAACCAAAGCCTACTCCTGGAAGCTTATACCACCTGTAAAATCTAATGTAGGCTAGACTGTTCTCAGCCTCTGAGACTTATGGCTGAATAGTAATCTCTTTTAGTTTTGGAAGGTTTTTGACTGGCTGGTTCAATTCAGCTGTTTTTGTTCACACTGCTCTCCAAGCTGACTGATTCAAACTACAGTCTGTCAGCTTTTGACTCAATTTCTCTGCTAGTCCTTAAGCTAGCCCTAGCAATTTCTGCTTACTTGTCTCCTCATTCTTTTGCTCCTTTTGCCTGCACCTGTGACTACATTATTCTTTCTGCAACATGTCTACAAAACTGTCATGGTAAATAAAACCAAACCAAACCAAACTAAACCAAACCAAAACAATCGCAATGGCAATAGAAGGGTGTTCCTCATTCTCCACATCCTCACCAACATCTATTGTTGTCTGAGATTTTCATCTTATCTATTCTTGTTTTGATTTGAATATCTCTGGTGATTAAGGATGTTGAACATTTCTTTTGGTGCTTCTCAGCCAGTAGAGATTCCTCAGTTGGGAATTCTATGTTTAACATTCTACTCCATTTTTTAATAAGGTTATTTGGTTTTCTGAAGTCTAACTTCTTGAATTTGTTGTATATTTTTGATATTATTCTATGGATTACAAAATGTACAACCACTTTGGTTGGAAAATAGTTATATCTGAAGACCCAGGTATACCATTCCTGGGCATACATGGAAGATGTCCCTCCATACCACAAGGACACATCCTCCACTGTGTTCATAGCAGCCTTATTTATAATAGCCAGAAGCTGGAAAGAACCCAGATGTCCTTCAGTGGAAGAATGGATACAAAAAATGTGGTGCATTTACACAATGGAATACTTTTAAGTTATTAAAAACTAAGAGTTCACGATTTTTTTCAGGCAAATGGATGGAACTAGAAAATATAAACCTAAGTGAAGTAACATAGACCTAAAATGACATAAAAGGTATGTGCTCGTTGGTAATTTGATATTAGTCAAAAAGTTCATAATACCCGCAATACAACTCACAGATGATATGAAGCTTAACAAGAAGGAAGGCTCAAGTCTGGATGCTTCAATCCCACTTTGAAGGAGAAACAAAGTAATCATGAAGGAAGGAGGGGCCAGGTGGAGAGGAGAGGGGGAGCGGGAGGGAAAAGGGGCAGGATCAGGTATGAAGGGAGACAATAGAGAAGTCTGGTGGGTCAGGAGCTTGAGTAGAAATATGCTGCAGTGTTGGAGGGGGGCAGGGAGGAAACTCTAGAAATTCCCAGACACCAAGGATGTACAAGGCTCCCAGAACCCTTGGGTATGACATTAGCTGAAATGCCTATCATTAGGGAGATGGAACCTGAAGGGATCACCTCCAGTAGATAAATATGATGCCCAGTTAAGGGATAGAGCCACTCACCCTTCTCAAATGTTTTGCCCCAGAATTGTTCTTGTATAAAGGAAATTCAGGGAAAAAAATATCAGAGACTGAAGAAAAAGCTATTCAATGCCATCCCAACTTGAGATCCATCCTATGTGCTGACAGCAAACCCTAATGCTGATGCCTAGCTGGGCTTGCAGACATGAGCTTGGCATGGCTGTCCTCTGAGAGACTTTGCCAGCATTTGACTGAGACAGATATAGATACTTTACAGGCAACCATTGGACTGAGCCCAGGGACCCCAATAGAAGAGTTAGGGGAAGTACTGAAGGAACTAAAGAGGATTGCAGCCCCATAGAAAGAACAAAAGTATAAACTAACCTAACCCCTCTAAGCTCGCAAAGACTAAGCCTCCAAGAAGAGAGTATACATGGTTTGTTCCATGGTCCCTGCTACATATGTAGCAGAGGACTTCCTTGTCTGGCATCTGTAGGAAGGAATGTACTTGATCCTATGGTGGTTTGATGCTCCCAAGAGTAGGGGGCATGCTAGAGTGGTGAGGTGTGAGAGTGAGTAAGTAGGTGGAGGACCACCCTCTTAGAGGCAAAGTGGTGGGGAGGTGGAGTTGAGGGCTCACAGAGGTGGGATAGGTTGGAGGACTCATGGAAGGGGAGCTGAGGAGGAGGACAACATTTAAAATGGAAATCAATAAGATAGTTAGTGAAAATCAAAACAAAACTGCATCTGAACTCCCAAACTGAATGGCAACGACTTTCACTCCTCTGTACTGCTTCTGAACACACTGACTCAACCAAACTGAATGAGCTGACTCCACTATGCTGAGCTCAACTGACTGAACAGAACTGCATTTGAGTGCTCATATTAATGTCATGTACAACCATGCCTAGACCTCAACTTTTTTTACCTGAAATTTGTTCTGTACCAGGCTGACCTTAAACTCTGAGATCTACTAACTTCTGTCTCCTGGGATTAAAGGCCTATCTGTATTCCAGCCAGAGTAGCCTTATTACTGGCTTAAAGTTTCTCTACATTTTTCTTCCTCTTGTACTTTCTTTCAGAATCTCAATTTTAAAATCTTTATATGAAAAAAAAAATAAAGGTAGTAATAAAAAAGAAAACATTTGTAAATATTTTAATTTCATTGACATGGCTCAGTTTACTGATTATCTTTTATGCATCATATAGATGATGGTGATTACAGAGAAACATAATGGGGCAAAGTGAGAAAAATTATTCAAGCCTAAATGATAAGTTATTTATAGGAATTCCATATTAATTCCTTTATGCTCAGGGAACATTATGGTAGAAATGTATGTATAAAAGATGTTAAACATCAAGACAGGGATAGTGATGTAGTTTGTTGATTTTGTGGTACCACATGTTGTTAAATTCATATACTTATAGGAATGATGATGACCTAGACTACATCTTACTGAGTTGGCACCCCGATCAGCTCATGAGAGTCCTGAAAGCTTTATGTGCAGATAATCTTTGATGGGAATGAAAGATAAAATTCTTCAATAGTGTAGTGACTCTTTAAGTGACCCTTCTTCTGTCATCACCAGCATCTCACCTCTGCCAACCTAACAAAACACATAGTGTCATAGAAAAAATTGTGAAGACATGTGTGTGTGTATGTGTGTGGGGGAGAATTTGTTGAAAAAAGGAAGTCAAGAAATGGATAGAAAACAATATAAGACAGCTGAATATGGTCCTATTACATTATGCATAAAAGGAAAACATTATAATGGAAATTATTATGTGATTGTTTTAGATTATGATTTCAGAATATAGTGAACACCACAATTAATAATAAAAATCAAGGCTTCCTTGGCAAGCATCCATTAAAAATCAATGGTAACTTATATTTTCTTAATGATGGTCTGACTCACATTTCAGATCTTTCAGATCTTTTTGTCAGCATATCAAGTTGTTTACCTAGTGATGACTTACATCTACAAGATCCTAAGTTAAAAAAACCACTAGAGGACCACTTTCTTTCTATTCAGATACATCATCATGAAGGACTCTCTTACTAATAATTCAAAAACTTTTCTGACAATTCTGTAAATTAGAATGTGACAAGTTCTAAAATTAAGCTCCTAACTCTTGCCTGTTCAGGAAGGTATATGGAAATTTGAATATATCCCATAGCTATAATTGTGATCTGCAGATCAGCACAATTTTAGAGTTTCTGCATGACTTTGTCTGCTTTCTCGACCTTTCTTTTTTCTTGCTACCTTAGTCTCATGCAAACTGTGCACAGCAGTTTCATAAAGTTATCTCGGGTATATGTATAAGTTATCATATACATGTATGTTCATTTTTGTATATTTGCATTTATGGTTAGAGGATAGTGTAATGAATTCATCTTTTTAATTTACAGGTTTACTATAGAATCTTTTACTATTATAAAATATCAAAAGCAATAAATAAAGAAAGGTCTCTTTTCTATAATTCTATCAACTACACAGGATTTTCATTACTAGCTACCCTAATATATTTGAAATTGTCTGCTGTTTGATAGAGAAAGAGTGAATACTTAAAAATAAGTGGACATTTGTCGGGATTTTGATAATCAGGTAGAATTCATTCCTTGACTTAATTCTGCTGTAAAATTCTAGGGACAATAATGAAACTCGTAGGTATGAGAGACTATGGCTTCTATGCTTTCTATGGCAATGGATAAACTTCTGTTCACTTAATTTTAGTTTAGAAAATTTCTTAGTTATAACCCATATCTTAAGTCAACTGATGTTAAGTTATAGATGCTGTTTGGATCAGAATTAATTACCTGTAGTTCCTTTAATAGGGCAAAATGCAAGATCAGTAATGTTCTCCAGCTGATAAGTCATAAACTGGTTACATTAAAAGAGGGAAAATTCCATGAAGCACAAACTAAAAGGTAATTTGTGAGAACTGATGGTAGTTCCAGCTGATACCATCAAGGAAGCAGAGTCTTCCCTGCTTATGAGCAAACTGAATGACCTCTCAAGAGTACCTGGAGCAATAGACACCAAGTGTGTAATTATAGAAGAATATATATATATTCCCCTATAATTATAAATTATAGTATATAATTATATATAAAAATATATTCCTTCTATAATTAATTGTTGCTTAATAATCAATTTAATGGCCCTTCCAGTCAACACCAAAACCAGGTCACCTTGGGCACGGAATCAACGGACACCCCCACACTCCCCAGAGAAATGTTCACCAGATCTTAGGATGATTGGTGAGTGGAAGATAACATTAGTTCCAATCCAATTGTGACATGGGTGGAACAGCAGGAACAAGGACACCAGAGGCCTTCCTGACCAGAGGATAGGGTTCCTTTTGATCAGTTCTGGTTTACCTTGGTTTCAAATAGACCAGACAGCTCCACGGTCCTCAAAGGAGACACCACTTCCAGGCATGCCCAGGATCTTAGGATAACAGGAACTCAGGATAACAGCAGCTGGATCACACTAGTATTTCAGGGTCTCTGAGGAGCTTGCCTGCCAAGAACTCTGACACACCCAGAATCTAAGGTTCACAGGAGCCCACAATCAAAGGATCACAGAGAAAGCTGGACTCTGAGGAGTCCTGACTCAACTGGAACTTTTGGAAAGACAGGCTCCAATCAGATATATTGAGGGCAGCAAGCACTTGAGATAATAAGATGGCACGAGGCAAGCATAAGAACAGAAGCAACAGAAACTAATTTTGCTTGGCATCATCAGAACCAATCTTTCCCACCATAGCAAGTCCTGCATACACCATCACACCAGAAAAGGAATACATGGATCTAAAGACATGTCTCATGATGATAATGAAGGACTTTAGGAAGTAAATATAGGAAAACACATGTAAACATCTAGCTCTTAAAGAGGAAACACAAAAATCACTTACAGAGTTATACGAAAACACTACTAAAAAGGTGATAGAATTGAACAAAACCATCCAGGATCTAAAAATGGAACTAGAAAGAATAAAAAAACCCAAAGGAAGACAGTGCTGGCGATAGAAACCATAGGAAAGAAATCAGGAACCATAGAAGCGAGCATCAGCAACAGAATACAAGAGATGGAAGAGAGAATCTAAGGTGCAGAAGATTCCACATGGACATAACAATCAAAGAAAATGCAAAATGCAAAAATGATCCTAACTAAAAGCATCCAAGAAATCCAGGACACAATGAAAAGACCAAACCTTAGGATAGTAGGTATAGATGAGAATGAATATTTTCAAATTAAAGGGCCACCAAATATCTTCAACAAAAATATAGAAGAAAACTTCCCATACCTAAAGAACGAGATGCACATAAACATACAAGAAGCCTACAGAACACCAAATACACTGGACCAGAAAAGAAATTTCTCCAGACACATAATAATCAGAACAGCAAATGCACTAAATAAAGACAGAATATTAAAAGCAGTAAGGGAAAAAGGTCAAATAACATATAAAGGCAGGCCTATTATGTGGAGAAAGGGGAACACTCCTCCAGTGTTGGTGGGATTGCAAGCTTGTACAACCACTCTGGAAATCAGTCTGGGGGTTCCTCAGACAATTGGACATAGTACTACCTGAGGATCCCGCAATACCTCTCCTGGGCACATATCCAGAAGATGTCCCAACAGGTAAGAAGGACACATGCTCCACTATGTTCATAGCAGCCTTGTTTATAATAGCCAGAAACTGGAAAGAACCCAGATGCCCCTCAACAGAGGAATGGATACAGAAAATGTGGTACATTTACACAATGGAATACTACTCAGCTATTAAAAAAATGAATTTATGAAATTCCTAGGCAAATGGATAGACCTGGAGGGTATCATCCTGAGTGAAGTAACCCAATCTCAAAGGAACTCGCACAATATGTACTCACTGATAAGTGGATATTAGCCCAGAAACTTAGGATACCCAAGATATAAGATACAACTTGCCAAATGCATGAAATTCAAGAAGAACGAAGACCAAAGTGTGGACACTTTACCCTTTCTTAGAAATGGGAACAAAACACCCATGGAAGGAGTTACAGAGACAAAATTTGGAGCTGTGACGAAAGGATGGACCATCTAGTGATTGCCATATGCAGGGATCCATCCCATAATCAGCTTCCAAATGCTGACACCATTGCATACACTAGCAAGATTTTGCTGAAAGGACCCAGATATAGCTGTCTCTTGTGAGACTATGCCGGGGCCTAGCAAATACAGAAGTGGATGATCACAGTCAGCTTTTGGATGGGTCACACGGCCCCCAATGGAGGAGCTAGAGAAATTACCCAAGGAGCTAAAGGGAACTGCAACCCTATAGGTGGAACAACAATATGAACTAACCAGTACCCGGGAGCTCTTGTCTTTAGCTGCATATGTATCAAAAGATGGCCTAGTCGGCCATCATTGCAAAGAGAGGCCCATTGGACTTGCAAACTTTATATGCCCCAGTAGAGGGGAACGCCGGGGCCAAAAAGGGGGAGTGGGTGGGTAGGGGATTGGGGGGGTGGGTATGGGGGACCTTTGGGATAGCATTGAAAATGTAAATGAGGAGCAGCAGCGGTCGCCATCTTGGTCCAAGACCCGCCGAACTTAGGAAATTAGTCTGAACAGGTGAGAGGGTGCGCCAGAGAACCTGACAGCTTCTGGAACAGGCGGAAGCACAGAGGCGCTGAGGCAGCACCCTGTGTGGGCCGGGGACAGCCGGCCACCTTCCGGGCCAGAGGACAGGTGCCCGCCCGGCTGGGGAGGCGACCTAAGCCACAGCAGCAGCGGTCGCCATCTTGGTCCGGGACCCGCCGAACTTAGGAAATTAGTCTGAACAGGTGAGAGGGTGCGCCAGAGAACCTGACAGCTTCTGGAACAGGCGGAAGCACAGAGGCGCTGAGGCAGCACCCTGTGTGGGCCGGGGACAGCCGGCCACCTTCCGGACCAGAGGACAGGTGCCCGCCCGGCTGGGGAGGCGACCTAAGCCACAGCAGCAGCGGTCGCCATCTTGGTCCGGGACCCGCCGAACTTAGGAAATTAGTCTGAACAGGTGAGAGGGTGCGCCAGAGAACCTGACAGCTTCTGGAACAGGCAGAAGCACAGAGGCGCTGAGGCAGCACCCTGTGTGGGCCGGGGACAGCCGGCCACCTTCCGGGCCAGAGGACAGGTGCCCGCCCGGCTGGGGAGGCGACCTAAGCCACAGCAGCAGCGGTCGCCATCTTGGTCCGGGACCCGCCGAACTTAGGAAATTAGTCTGAACAGGTGAGAGGGTGCGCCAGAGAACCTGACAGCTTCTGGAACAGGCGGAAGCACAGAGGCGCTGAGGCAGCACCCTGTGTGGGCCGGGGACAGCCGGCCACCTTCCGGACCGGAGGACAGGTGCCCACCCGGCTGGGGAGGCGGCCTAAGCCACAGCAGCAGCGGTCGCCATCTTGGTCCCGGGACTCCAAGGAACTTAGGAATTTAGTCTGCTTAGGTGAGAGTCTGTACCACCTGGGAACTGCCAAAGCAACACAGTGTCTGAGAAAGGTCCTGTTTTGGGCCTTCTTCTTCGGCCAGGAGGAGGTCCAAATACAAGATATCTGCGCACCTTCCCTGTAAGAGAGCTTGCCAGCAGAGAGTGCTCTGAGCACTGAAACTCAGAGGAGAGAATCTGTCTCCCAGGTCTGCTGATAGACGGTAACAGAATCACCAGAAGAACAATCTCTAAACAGAGTCAACTATAACTACTAACTCCAGAGATTACCAGATGGCGAAAGGTAAACGGAGGAATCTTACTAACAGGAACCAAGACCACTCACCATCACCAGAACCCAGCACACCCACTTTGCCCAGTCCAGGGAACCCCAACACACCTGAGAACCTAGACCTAGATTTAAAAGCATATCTCATGATGATGGTAGAGGACATCAAGAAGGACTTTAATAAATCACTTAAAGAAATACAGGAGAACACTGCTAAAGAGTTACAAGTCCTTAAAGAAAAACAGGAAAACACAATCAAACAGGTAGAAGTCCTTACAGAAAAAGAGGAAAAAACATACAAACAGGTGATGGAAATGAACAAAAGCATACTAGACCTAAAAAGGGAAGTAGACACAATAAAGAAATCTCAAAGCGAGGCAACACTAGAGATAGAAACCCTAGGAAAGAAATCTGGAACCATAGATTTGAGCATCAGCAACAGAATACAAGAGATGGAAGAGAGAATCTCAGGTGCAGAAGATTCCATAGAGAACATCGGCACAACAATCAAAGAAAATGGAAAATGCAAAAAGATCCTAACTCAAAATATCCAGGAAATCCAGGACACAATAAGAAGACCAAACGTACGGATAATAGGAGTGGATGAGAATGAAGATTTTCAACTCAAAGGTCCAGCAAACATCTTCAACAAAATTATTGAAGAAAACTTCCCAAATCTAAAGAATGAGATGCATATGAACATACAAGAAGCCTACAGAACTCCAAATAGACTGGACCAGAAAAGAAATTCCTCCCGACACATAATAATCAGAACATCAAATGCACTAAATAAAGATAGAATACTAAAAGCAGTAAGGGAAAAAGGTCAAGTAACATATAAAGGCAAGCCTATCAGAATTACACCAGATTTTTCACCAGAGACTATGAAAGCCAGAAGAGCCTGGACAGATGTTATACAGACACTAAGAGAACACAAACTGCAGCCCAGGCTACTATACCCAGCCAAACTCTCAATTATCATAGAGGGAGAAACCAAAGTATTCCACGACAAAACCAAATTCACGCATTATCTCTCCACGAATCCAGCCCTTCAAAGGATAATAACAGAAAAAAACCAATACAAGAACGGGAACAACGCCCTAGAAAAAACAAGAAGGTAATCCCTCAACAAACCTAAAAGAAGACAGCCACAAGAACAGAATGCCACCTTTAACAACTAAAATAACAGGAAGCAACAATTACTTTTCCTTAATATCTCTTAACATCAATGGTCTCAACTCGCCAATAAAAAGACATAGACTAACAAACTGGCTACACAAACAAGACCCAACATTTTGCTGCTTACAGGAAACTCATCTCAGAGAAAAAGATAGACACTACCTCAGAATGAAAGGCTGGAATACAATTTTCCAAGCAAATGGTATGAAGAAACAAGCAGGAGTAGCCATCCTAATATCTGATAAGATTGACTTCCAACCCAAAGTCATCAAAAAAGACAAGGAGGGACACTTCATTCTCATCAAAGGTAAAATCCTCCAAGAGGAACTCTCAATTCTGAATATCTATGCTCCAAATACAAGAGCAGCCACATTCACTAAAGAAACATTAGTAAAGCTCAAAGCACACATTGCGCCTCACACAATAATAGTGGGAGACTTCAACACACCACTTTCACCAATGGACAGATCATGGAAACAGAAACTAAACAGGGACACACTAAAACTAACAGAAGTGATGAAACAAATGGATCTGACAGATATCTACAGAACATTTTACCCTAAAACAAAAGGATATACCTTCTTCTCAGCACCTCATGGTACCTTCTCCAAAATTGACCACATAATAGGTCACAAATCAGGCCTCAACAGATTCAAAAATATTGAAATTGTCCCATGTATCCTATCAGATCACCATGCACTAAGGCTGATCTTCAATAACAAAATAAATAACAGAAAGCCAACATTCACATGGAAACTGAACAACACTCTTCTCAATGATACCTTGGTCAAGGAAGGAATAAAGAAAGAAATTAAAGACTTTTTAGAGTTTAATGAAAATGAAGCCACAACGTACCCAAACCTTTGGGACACAATGAAAGCATTTCTAAGAGGGAAACTCATAGCTATGAGTGCCTTCAAGAAAAAACGGGAGAGAGCACATACTAGCAGCTTGACAACACATCTAAAAGCTCTAGAAAAAAAGGAAGCAAATTCACCCAAGAGGAGTAGACGGCAGGAAATAATCAAACTCAGGGGTGAAATAAACCAAGTGGAAACAAGAAGAACTATTCAAAGAATTAACCAAACGAGGAGTTGGTTCTTTGAGAAAATCAACAAGATAGATAAACCCTTAGCTAGACTCACTAAAGGGCACAGGGACAAAATCCTAATTAACAAAATCAGAAATGAAAAGGGAGACATAACAACAGATCCTGAAGAAATCCAAAACACCATCAGATCCTTCTACAAAAGGCTATACTCAACAAAACTGGAAAACCTGGACGAAATGGACAAATTTCTGGACAGATACCAGGTACCAAAGTTGAATCAGGATCAAGTTGACCTTCTAAACAGTCCCATATCCCCTAAAGAAATAGAAGCAGTTATTAATAGTCTCCCAGCCAAAAAAAGCCCAGGACCAGACGGGTTTAGTGCAGAGTTCTATCAGACCTTCAAAGAAGATCTAACTCCAGTTCTGCACAAACTTTTTCACAAGATAGAAGTAGAAGGTATTCTACCCAACTCATTTTATGAAGCCACTATTACTCTGATACCTAAACCACAGAAAGATCCAACAAAGATAGAGAACTTCAGACCAATTTCTCTTATGAACATCGATGCAAAAATCCTTAATAAAATTCTCGCTAACCGAATCCAAGAACACATTAAAGCAATCATCCATCCTGACCAAGTAGGTTTTATTCCAGGGATGCAGGGATGGTTTAATATACGAAAATCCATCAATGTAATCCATTATATAAACAAACTCAAAGACAAAAACCACATGATCATCTCGTTAGATGCAGAAAAAGCATTTGACAAGATCCAACACCCATTCATGATAAAAGTTCTGGAAAGATCAGGAATTCAAGGCCAATACCTAAACATGATAAAAGCAATCTACAGCAAACCAGTAGCCAACATCAAAGTAAATGGAGAGAAGCTGGAAGCAATCCCACTAAAATCAGGGACTAGACAAGGCTGCCCACTTTCTCCCTACCTTTTCAACATAGTACTTGAAGTATTAGCCAGAGCAATTCGACAACAAAAGGAGATCAAGGGGATACAAATTGGAAAAGAGGAAGTCAAAATATCACTTTTTGCAGATGATATGATAGTATATATAAGTGACCCTAAAAATTCCAACAGAGAACTCCTAAACCTGATAAACAGCTTCAGTGAAGTAGCTGGATATAAAATTAACTCAAACAAGTCAATGGCCTTTCTCTACACAAAGAATAAACAGGCTGAGAAAGAAATTAGGGAAACAACACCCTTCTCAATAGCCACAAATAATATAAAATATCTCGGCGTGACTCTAACGAAGGAAGTGAAAGATCTGTATGATAAAAACTTCAAGTCCCTGAAGAAAGAAATTAAAGAAGATCTCAGAAGATGGAAAGATCTCCCATGCTCATGGATTGGCAGGACCAACATTGTAAAAATGGCTATCTTGCCAAAAGCAATCTACAGATTCAATGCAATCCCCATTAAAATTCCAACTCAATTCTTCAACGAATTAGAAGGAGCAATTTGCAAATTCATCTGGAATAACAAAAAACCGAGGATAGCAAAAACTCTTCTCAAGGATAAAAGAACCTCTGGTGGAATCACCATGCCTGACCTAAAGCTTTACTACAGAGCAATTGTGATAAAAACTGCATGGTACTGGTATAGAGACAGACAAGTGGACCAATGGAATAGAATTGAAGACCCAGAAATGAACCCACACACCTATGGTCACTTGATCTTCGACAAGGGAGCCAAAACCATCCAGTGGAAGAAAGACAGCATTTTCAACAATTGGTGCTGGCACAACTGGTTGTTATCATGTAGAAGAATGCGAATCGATCCATACTTATCTCCTTGTACTAAGGTCAAATCTAAGTGGATCAAGGAACTTCACATAAAACCAGAGACACTGAAACTTATAGAGGAGAAAGTGGGGAAAAGCCTTGAAGATATGGGCACAGGGGAAAAATTCCTGAACAGAACAGCAATGGCTTGTGCTGTAAGATCGAGAATTGACAAATGGGACCTAATGAAACTCCAAAGTTTCTGCAAGGCAAAAGACACTGTCTATAAGACAAAAAGACCACCAACAGACTGGGAAAGGATCTTTACCTATCCTAAATCAGATAGGGGACTAATATCCAACATATATAAAGAACTCAAGAAGGTGGACCTCAGAAAATCAAATAACCCCCTTAAAAAATGGGGCTCAGAACTGAACAAAGAATTCTCACCTGAGGAATACCGAATGGCAGAGAAGCACCTGAAAAAATGTTCAACATCCTTAATCATCAGGGAAATGCAAATCAAAACAACCCTGAGATTCCACCTCACACCAGTGAGAATGGCTAAGATCAAAAATTCAGGTGACAGCAGATGCTGGCGAGGATGTGGAGAAAGAGGAACACTCCTCCATTGTTGGTGGGATTGCAGGCTTGTACAACCACTCTGGAAATCAGTCTGGCGGTTCCTCAGAAAATTGGACATAGTACTACCGGAGGATCCAGCAATACCTCTCCTGGGCATATATCCAGAAGAAGCCCCAACTGGTAAGAAGGACACATGCTCCACTATGTTCATAGCAGCCTTATTTATAATAGCCAGAAACTGGAAAGAACCCAGATGCCCCTCAACAGAGGAATGGATACAGAAAATGTGGTACATCTACACAATGGAGTACTACTCAGCTATTAAAAAGAATGAATTTATGAAATTCCTAGCCAAATGGATGGACCTGGAGAGCATCATCCTGAGTGAGGTAACACAATCACAAAGGAACTCACACAATATGTACTCACTGATAAGTGGATACTAGCCCAAAACCTAGGATACCCACGATATAAGATACAATTTCCTAAACACATGAAACTCAAGAAAAATGAAGACTGAAGTGTGGACACTATGCCCCTCCTTAGAAGTGGGAACAAAACACCCATGGAAGGAGTTACAGAAACAAAGTTTGGAGCTGAGATGAAAGGATGGACCATGTAGAGACTGCCATATCCAGGGATCCACCCCATAATCAGCATCCAAACGCTGACACCATTGCATATACTAGCAAGATTTTATCGAAAGGACCCAGATGTAGCTGTCTCTTGTGAGACTATGCCGGGGCCTAGCAAACACAGAAGTGGATGCTCACAGTCAGCTAATGGATGGATCACAGGGCTCCCAATGGAGGAGCTAGAGAAAGTACCCAAGGAGCTAAAGGGATCTGCAACCCTATAGGTGGAACAACATTATGAACTAACCAGTACCCCTGAGCTCTTGACTCTAGCTGCATATGTATCAAAAGATGGCCTAGTCGGCCATCACTGGAAAGAGAGGCCCATTGGACACGCAGACTTTGTGTTCCCCGGTACAGGGGAACGCCAGGGCCAAAGGGGGGGAGTGGGTGGGTAGGGGAGTGGGGGTGGGTGGGTAAGGGGGACTTTTGGTATAGCAGTGGAAATGTAAATGAGCTAAATACCTAATAAAAAATGGAAAAAAAAAAAAAAAAAGAAAATGTAAATGAGAAAAATACCTAATAAAAAATAAATAAATAAAATTATTCCAGACTTCTCACCAGAGACTATGAAAGCCAGAAGATCCTGGACAGATTTTATGCAGACCCTAAGAAAACATAAATGCCAGCCCAGGCTTCTATACCCAGCAAAACTCTCAATTACCATTGATGGAGAAATCAAAGTATTCGATGATAAAACCAAATTCACACTTTATCTTCCTACAAATCCAGCACTTCAATGGATAATACTGGCAAAACTTCAACACAAGGAAGGAAATTACTCCCTAGAAAAAGCAAGAAAGTAAACCTTCAACAAACCTAAAACAAGACAGTCACAGGAACAGAATCCCAACTCTAACAACAAAAATAACAGGAAGAAACAATTACTTTTCATTAATATCTCTTTATATCAATGGACTCAATTTTCCAATAAAAAGACATTGACTAACAGACTGGCTACATAAACAGGACCCAACCTTTTTTTTTTTTTTTTTTTTGCTTAAACAGACAGATACTACCTCAGAGTAAAAGGCTGGAAAATAATTTTCCAAGCAAATGGTCCGAAGAAAAAAGCTGGAGTAGCCATTCTAATATTGAATAAAATTGACTTCCAAACCAAAATTATCAAAAAAGACAAGGAGGGGCACTTCATACTCAACAAAGGTAAAATCTTCCAAGATGAACTCTCAGTTCTGAATATCTATGCTCCAAAAGCAAGGGCAGCCACATTTATTTAAAAAACTATAGTAAAGCCCAAAGCACACATTGCACCACACACACTATTATAGTGGAAGACTTCTTCACCCCACTCTCATCAATGGACAAATCCTGGAAGCAGAAACTAAACAGAGAGAGACATACTGAAACAAACAGAAGTTATGAAACAAATGGATTAAACAGAAACCTACAGAACACTTTATCCTAAAACCAAAGGACTTACCTTCTTCTTAGCACCTCATGATACCTTCTCCAAAATTGACCATATAATCAGTCACAAAACAAGCCTCAACAGATAAAAAATTTGAAATTACCCATGCATCATATCAGATCATCATGGACTAGGCTGATCTTCAATACCAACATAAATAATAGAAAGCTGACATTCACATGGAAGCTGAACAATATTCTACTCAATGATACCTTGGTCAAGGATGAAGTAAAGAAAGAAATTAAAGACATTTTAGAGTTTAATGAAAATGAAGCCACAACATACCCAAACTCATGAGACACAATGAAAGCAGTCCTAAGAGGAAAACTCACAGCTCTGAGTGCTGCCAAAAAGAAACTAGAGAGAGAATACATTAGCAGCTTGGCATTACCCCTAAAAGCTCTAGAACAAAAGGAAGCAAATTCACCCAAGAGGAGTAGACTACAGGAAATAATCAAATTCTGGGCTGAAATCAACCAAGTGAAAACAAAAAGATCTATACAAAGAATCAACCAAACCAGGAGCTGGTCATTTGAGAAAATCAACAAGATAAATAATCCCTTTGCCAGACTACCTAGAGGGCACAGAGGCAGTATCCTTTTTTGTTTTGTTTTTTGTTTAGTTTTTGTTTTCTGTTTTTTGGTTTTTGGTTTTTTTTTTTGGTTGTTTGGTTTTTGGTTTTTGGTTGTTTTTGGTTTTTGGTTTTTGGTTTTTGGTTTTTGGTTTTTGGTTTTTGGTTTTTGGTTTTTGGTTTTTGGTTTTTGGTTTTTGGTTTTTGGTTTTTGGTTTTTGGTTTTTTGGTTTTTGGTTTTTGGTGTTTTTGGTTTTTGGTTTTTGGTTTTTGGTTTTTGGTTTTTTTCCAGACAGGGTTTCTCTGTATATCCCTGGCTTCCCTGGAACAGAAATGAAAAGGGAGACATAACAACAGAACCTGAGGAGATCCAAAACATCATCAGATCCTACTAAAAAAGGTTAAACTCAGCAAACTGAAAAACCTGGATGAGATCAATAATTTCCTAGACAGATTCCAGGTACCAAAGTTAACGTATCATATTAACAATCTAAACAGTCCCATATTCCCTAAAGAAATAGAAGCAGTCATTAATACTTCCCTAACAAAAAAAAAAAAAAAAAAGCCCAGGACCAGATGGGTTTAATGGTGAGTTCTATCAGATCTTCAAAGAAGATGTAATTCCAATTCTCCTCAAATTATTCCACAAAATAGAAACAGAAGGTACTCTAACCAATTCATTCTATGAAGCCACAATTACTCTGATATCTAAACCACATAAGGACCCAACAAAGAAAACTTCATACCAATTTCCCATATGAATATTGATGCAAAAATATTCACAAAAATTCTTGCAAACCAAATACAAGAAAACATCAAAATGATTATCCATCATGATCAAGTAGGCTTCATCCCAGGGATGCAAGGATGGTTTAATACACAAAAATCCATTATGTTATCCACAATATAAACAAACTTAAAGACAAAAACCACATGATCATCTCATTAGATGCTGAGAAAGCATTTAACACAATCCAATGCCCACTCATTATAAAATCTTGGAAAGATCAGAAATTCAAGCCTCATACCTAAACACAATAAAAGCAATATACAGCAAACAAGTAGCCAACATCAAACTAAATGAAGAGAAACTTGAAGCAATGCAACTAAAATCAGGGACTAGACAAGGCTGTCCACTTTCTCCCAAGCTAGTCAATATAGTAATTGAAATCCTAGCCAGAGCAACTAGAAAACAAAATGTGATCAAGGGAATACAAATCAGAAAGGAAAAAGTCAAAATATCACTATTTGCAGATGATATGATAGTATATATAAGTGACCCTAAGAATTCCACCAGAGAACTCCTAAACCTGATAAACAGCTTTAGTGCAGTAGCTGGATATAAAATTAATTCAAACAAATCAGTAGCCTTTCTCTACACAAAGGATAAACATGCTGAGAAAGAAATTAGGGAAATAGCACCCTTCACAATAACCTCACATAATATACAATACCTTGTTGTGACTCTAACTAAGGAAGTGAAAGATCTGTATGATAAGAACTTCAAGTCTATGAAGAAAGAAATTAAAGAAGATCTCATAAGATGGAAAGATCTCCCATGCTCATGGATTGGCAGGATCAATATAGTAAAAATGGCTATCATGCTGAAAGCAATCTACAGATACAATGCAATCCCCAGCAAAATTCCAACTCAATTTTTCATTGAATTAGAAAGGGCAATTTGCAAATTCATCCGAAATAACAAAAAAAAAAAAAAAAAAAAAAAAAAAAAACAACCTAGGATAGTAAAACTCTTCTCAATGATAGAAGAATCTCTGGTGGAATCACCATGCCTGACCTAAAGCTGTACTACAGAGCAATTGTGATAAAAACTGCTTCATACTGGTATAGCTACAAACTAGTAGACCAATGGAATAGAAGACCCAGAAAGAACCCATACACCTATGGTCACTTGATCTTTGACAAGGGAGCTAAAACCATCCAGTGGAAAAAAGACAGCATTTTCAACAGATTTTGCTGGCACTACTGGTGGTTATCATGTAGAAGAATGCAAATTGATCCATTCTTATCTCCTTGTACTAAGGTCAAATCTAAGTGGATCAAGTAACTCCACATAAAACCAGAGACACTGAAACTTATAGAGGAGAACGAGGGGAAAAGCCTTGAAGATAGGTGCACAGGGGGAGAATTCCTGAATAGAACATCTGTAAGATTGAGAAATTACAAATGGGACCTCATAAAATTGCAGAGTTTCTGTAAGGCAAAAAACATTGTCAATAAGACAAAAAGGCTACCAACAGATTGGGAAAGGATCTTTACCAATCCTAAATCAGATAGGGGATTAATATCCAGTATATATAAATAACGCAAGAAGATGGACTCCAGAAAAACAAATCACCCCATTAAAAAATGGCACACAGAAAAAAACAAAAAAATCTCAACTGAGGAATATCGACTGACTGAGAAGCACCTGAAAAAATGTTCAACATCCTTAATCATCAGGGAAATGCAAATCAAAACAACCCTGAGATTGCACGTCACACCAGTCAGAATGGATAGGATCAAAACTTCATGTGAGAGCAATGCTGGCAAGGATGTAGAGAAAGAGGAACACTCCTCCACTGCTGGTGGGATTGTAAGCTGGAGCAACCACTCTGGAAATCAGTCTGGCGTTTCCTCAAAAAATTGGACATAGTACTACAAGAGGACCCAGCAATACCTCTCCTGGGCATATATCCAGAAGATGTTCTAACTTGTAATAAGAACACATGTCCCACTATGTTCACAGCAGCCTTATTTATAATAGCCAGAAGCTGGAAAGAACCCAGATGTCCCTCAACAGAGCAACTGATACAGAAATTATGGTACATTTACACAATGGAGTACTACTCAGCTATTAAAAACAATGAATTTATGAAATTCCTAGGCAAATGGATGGATCTGGAGGGTATCATCCTGAGTGAGGAAACACAAACACAAAAGAACTCACATGATATCCACTCAGTGATATGTGGATATTAGCCCAGAAACTTAGAACACCTAAGATACAATTTGAAAAAAACACATGAAACTCAAGAAAACAAAGACCAAAGTGTGGACACTTCACCCTGTCTTAGAATTGGGAACAAAACACCCATGGAAGGAGTTACAGAGACAAAGTTTGGAGCTGAGAAGAAAGGATGGACCATCCAGAGTCTGTCTCACCCGGGTATCCAATAATCAGCCATCAAATACAGACACTATTGCATATGCCAGCAAGATTTTGCTGAAAGGACCCTGATATAGCTGTCTCTTGTAAGGCTATGCCAGCGCCTGGCAAACACATTAGTGGATGCTCACAGTCAGCTATTGGATGGAACATAGGGACCCCGATGGAGGAGCTAGAGAAAGTAACCAAGGAGCTGAAGGGGTCTGTAGCCCTATAGGTGGAACAACAATATGTACTAACAAGTACCCCACAGAGCTCGTGTCTCTAGTTCATATGTAGCAGAAGATGGCTTAGTTGGTCATCATTGGGAAGAGAGGCCTCTAGGTCTTTCAAACTTTATATGCCCCATTACAGGGGAATACCAGGACCAAGAAGTGGGAGTGGGTGGGTAGGTGAGCAGGGTGGGGAGGGTATAGGGGACTTTTGGGATAGCATTGGAAACGTAAATGTAGAAAATACCTAATATAATTGGATAAAATCAATTTAATGAATTATTAACTATTGTGATAATAGTTTTGCATGTCTTTGTCTGAACACTTTCCTTTTTAACCTGGTGGTAGTCCACCTGCTGTTTAAATGTCTTATATTTTCTCTGCTTACATTGATAGTTACAAAAAGCTTGCTATGTGGTAATAGGTGCCCTAAACAGTCCTTGAATACTGCCCATTCACTGTCAACTATTTTCATTGTGTGTAAAAAAGGACAAAGTGCACAGTATTACATTATTATGACTTGTTTGTTTAATTGATTTATAGGTTTCTTGGTTTTTAGGCATTGTCTCATACAGCCTAGATTGGACTCTTTCTTAGTAATAAGGTGAGGGTAACCTTGAATTCCTGATTCCCCTGGTTCTGTAGCCAAATTACAGAGATTTTCATCAGCATTTAATATTAAATTCAAATTAAATATTTAATTTCATCAGCATTATAAAATATTGAGAAGCTTTTAGCTATATTCTTATGTATTTTCATTTGTGAACTTGTTGTCTAAATTCATTATTATAGTCTCATAAATAGCCTTATTTAAAGCGTTTATGGATATGGCAGTATATATATACTTATACACACACACACAAACACACACTTCCGTTACCAAAATATTTGTATTTCATTTTAATTTTATTTAATTTTAATGAGGACTTTTCCTTCATGTCAACATTTATAGTGCTCTGTATTAAAGGTAATCTTCTCTTTTGTAGAGTATGGGCTTTGAAGCAAGTTTTATACTATTAGGTTTAAGAGAAAAGATTTACCAGGATTTGAATCTACTTCTACAACCTGTCATTTGAATTACTTTAAAGAAGTTACTTGCGTTCTTGAGTTGACTCTTAAAAATTAATAATTAAGTATAATTTTATGTCGGAAAACAATATGAAGTTCCTTAAATTAGTTGTCACAAACAAGTCTCGACCTCTGACTTAATTGTTGCACTCTTAATCACCTTTCAAACTTACTTATTAGAAAAAAAATGTACAAATGGTGACTAAAGAGAGTTTAAATAACAAATTCATCAGTTGTTTGTATATGAAAAACAGTAAGTTTAGGTTCAAAACCATTTTTATTGAAAGAATTGGATGGCACTGTGACATTGTTTAATGTCACATTGCCAAATGTACTATAGAAAACAATAGTGCCTTCAGCAAAATCTTGCTAGTGTATGCAATGGTGTCAGCGTTTATAGGCTGATTATAAGAAGGATTATAATTATACATAATAATGATTATAAGAGTATGGCAGTCTCTAGATGGTCCATCCTTTCGTCTCAGCTCCAAACTTTGTCTCTGTAACTCCTTCCATGGGTGTTTTGTTCCCAGTTCTAAGAAGGTGCAAAGTGTCCACACTTTGGTCTTCGTTCTTCTTGAGTTTCATTTGTTTTGAAAATTGTATCTGTATCTTGGGTATTCTAAGTTTCTGGGCTAATATCCACTTATCAGTGAGTACATATAATGTGAGTTCTTTTGTGGTTGTCTCTTGTGAGGCTATGCCGGGGCCTAGCAAACACAGAAATGGATGCTCAAAGTCAGCTATTGGATGGATCACAGGGCCACCAATGGAGGAGTTAGAGAAAGTAACCAAGGAGCTAAAGGGGTCTGCAACCCTATAGGTGGAACAACAGTATGAACTATCCAGTATCCCAAGAGCTTGTGTCTCTAGCTGCATATGTATCAGAAGATGGCCTAGTTGGCAATTATTGGGAAGAGAGGCCCCTTGGTCTTACAAACTTTTTATGCCTCAGTATAGGGGAATGCCAGGGCCAAGAAGTGGAAGTGGGTGGTTAGGGAAGTGGAGGGGGGAGGGTATGGGGGATTTTTGGGATAGCATTTGAAATGTAAATGAAGAAAATACCTAATAAAGAAAAAAGAAAAAGAAAACAATAGTCCCATGATGAAGGACTTGGTGCTGAGGCACAGTGCCACATTCCATGTGGGATATGTGCATCTCCTTAGTATCACTACTTTAGAGATCCAAGTCCTACTGCACTGGCTCCTGATTTTGGGTAGGACATCTTAAAGCCTGATCTTTGGATCACTAACTTCTAAATATCACTTAAACTCTCTTTCTGGTTCTTTTCACATCTTTCATGTAATAAAGATAACTGTCAAGGCATGCACCAAGGGACTCTCAATGAATTGAGTAACAAAAGATACATTGTGCTTCAAACCACTTGGATTTCCCATATTTACATTAATGAGAAGATTTCAAGTTATTCTTAGTGCTGATGATTTGAATGTGTGTGCTTGTGTGAGTGTGTTAAACATTGATAAAGAGAAGATTAATTTAAATTTTAAACAGTTCTTGTGAGCACTAAAATGTACTTTTTTTAATAACTAAGAAGACTTACAGCACTTGGCATAGAAAAATATCAATAAACACAATCTAAATATATGAGTTATTGATTTTCCTCAGAGAAGTTGTTTAAAAAATGAAATTTGTAAAACATCCTATGGTGGAATGTGGGGTGGGGCAGGGCTGGTGGGGACAATCTTGTGGAGATGGAGGGTCAGGGGAGGAGGTATAGGATGAGGAACAGTCATTGGGTGGACCAGAAGGAGGATAACATCTGGAGTGTAAAAAAAGAAAAAGATTAAATAATGTTTAAAAAATCCAAAATAAAACAACACACACAAATAAAACCCACTCTATAAAATAATAATCAGGCTAGAGATCTAGTAAAGTCGTTTAAAATAAATGTTACCTTCCTTTAACCAATCTGATTAATCCTAATACCACCTATCTACTTAATCCAGAAAACATTTTAATTAGTATAATTAATAAAAAATTCTTTTGTTATTTACTTTAGATTTTCTATTCTAAGACACCTCATTATTTTCATTATAAAATGTGAACAAGATGAACTTCTGAGAATAAATCTATTAACCAAATTAGCTATTGTGCAAGTATTTTTAAGGGCCATCTAATTTCACTGAATTCTTTTATATTTTTATTTTCATCGACTGTGGCAATAATCACTTTCCTTAGTCAGAATTAGGAAAATGATGTAGTAATATGACATCAAAAATAGAAGAAAAAATTAAAAATTGGAAGCAATGTTTTTATTAATATCAAAAAATATGACATTAATGCCATTTTTTCAAGTTAAATGTTCAGTTCTTAGATATATTTTTGTAAGCAGATGAAGAATTTTCACAATACTTACTGAATGAAAAGTAGGCAATATAAAGCCTGTGCAGACATGAATTAGAAAGCAGCTATAGGTAGTGATGGAAATAGTTTTAGCCTAATATCCACAAATCAGAAAACACTTCTCCTTGTAGCTACTATGGAGGTGAAGTACCCCAGTTCAACATGAACTTTGTCCTTACGCAACTTAATTATCAACTAAGGAGATGTCACAAATGTTTGAAATTCTAATAAATTGCTGGATGTTATCACTTATGATTTGTAACTTTTGGCCATAATAGCTATAATCAAGTATTTGATTTAATTTGATGCTATGTCATGGGAGTCTATCTGTTTAAGTGTGATTTATTTTCATTGTAAAATGCTCTTCATTTATTAAGTGTTTTATTATTTGGCAATAGAGACGAGGAAAAAACCGAGGCATGGATATTATGATTGAAGTACAAATCCTTATTTTTCTTTTAATATTTCAACCAGCTTCTAGAAAGACTCCATTAATTCTCAGTTGTTAATTCTCATTCTTGTAGGTTTTATCTTTGTAAGAAATATATCTTTATATAATATGATTTTTTTTTTCAGAAAATGTGATCAAGTTAAAACTTAGTCTCAGGAAATATTTGGTGTAGGAGCTAATAGTTAGCATGCTGAGTGCTCATTAAAGATGTCACCGACAAAGACTGGCATAGCAAAGATTGGAGGCCCCCTAGCAATAGTCATTAGTAAACTGAGGCTAGAAAACCGCTAGTATTCCTTTGAGTGAATCACAGACAAGAAGATCCTCTAACCAACTGGAAGCCTATGAAAGCTTCTAGTTGATTGTAAGAAAGACATCTTTACCTCACACCAGGAGAGTTCCCAACAGAAACATACAATTAAAATGCTTGTGAATTCACGAGATTTAGAAGCCTGTAAATATCAAGGCAATTACATAACAATAAATACTTAATTTGTACAGAATACACTATTTTCTTAACTCAGTCTCCTATCCAGGTATTATTGTGAATTTGATTTGTTTATTCATATGCATTTGCAAGCGGCTGTTTGGAAAAGAGAAATATATGCAGTTGCAAAACACCACCAAGAGAGAAGTTGTTAGAAATTCTGTATTATGAGCACATCCGGCCTCCCAGCAGAATGCACTGCGCATGATATGGATTTTGAAGGAAAATAGACACAATCAATTCCTCTCACACAGCCCATCATGCCAAGACTGCTAAACATGGATACTCGCCCACTGATGCTCAGCAGGATTCAGAATTAGAGGCTGTTTAACCAGGTGTCTCCAGAGCTGTCCACCAATACTGTCAACAAAGATGCTCCAAACTGCACCACTCAGGCTGTGTGCGTTAATGAATAGATGATGTCTAAAATCATATGGGATTCTGTTCTCACCTTAATTAAAATTAATTGTCCCATGAATGATTAATGCTCAGTCTGAGTTTCTCATAGTGCCTATATCACAAAGATACCAAACAGAAGAACTCTACCTTTTATGTTATGTCTTTTATCCCTATTAAAATATTATTAATTACAGCATCTGTCTTTTTTTCTAAAGATCACTAATACCTCATTTTAAGTATTAATTCCTTACTAAAGAAATTTGCCTTAAAGAATTTCTTGCATCTTTTGTAATTTAAGTTTCAGTTTAAGAATTGTAATTGCATTTTTAAAAATAAACTCTAGTATGAGTTAGATTAACTAATAAATAGGAAGGTATGGAGAACTGTGGTAAAGTTTTCAAAAACATAACTAGTGCATATAAATCAAGTGTTAATAATAATATTTTTCAATATTTTATCAAAACAATATTTTTAAATGTCTAAAATTATTTTTCTGTTCTATAAAATTTCAGGAAATCATCTTCTCTTTTAAAATAAATATTTTCAAGAAGTTACTTTTAACATTGAGGAGACTATCTTCTAAATTAATAAGTTAGAACAACATACCCCTTCTGAGATGTAAAGTATGGACATAATCTTCCTTTAATAGGCAAGGTTCAGTATTACAAAAAAATTAATGAGGATTCTTTAGGTTTTTTTTTTTTTTTTTTTTTTTTTTTTTTTTTTTTTTGCTGTTATGAGACTGAGTTTCTCTGTGCTGCTCTGGTTGTCCTGGAACTCATTCTATTGACCATGTTGGCTGTAGAAGCAGGTTGGTTCCACCTGTTTTTGCCTTAGAGTTTTGGGATTAAAGGCATGCTCTGATACTGCCTGGCTAATTTCAGGAGATTTTGTTGTCCTTTTTTTTTTTCCCCTTTCTCATCACGGTTATTTAAAGATGACCACTAACATTCAAGACACTAATTTGTTCTAGAACTAGGATCTTTTGCTAATCATGGGTAAGGATCTCTTCAAATGTATTTTAAGAAGATTATATTATTTAAGTAATATACCTCTTTGGATAATTAACTGAATGCTTCCAAACTCACTCTTCTGTTTTAGATTATATCCCATCTTTCAGAAAGCTAATGGAGCTAAATTTGATTTGTTATTTGAAGATATGAGTTTGAATTTATATCTGATGACCTGTAAACCTCAAACCAGATCTGAAACCCAAGAACCCGGTTTGTTTGTAAGTCCTTTGTGCCAGATACGCTCCTTATTCTCTTTCTCATCTCTCATTATCTCACCACCCCCCCCCCCTTCTGCTTGTGGCCATCTCCAAACATACCTCCCCAATATAGATCAGTGGCTTTCCAACGTGCTTCATTGTGGAGAAATCTGATGTATATGGAGAGAAGAAGGTATAGTCCTCTCTCTCACCCTTCCTCCTCTTACTGCCATCTTTACTGCCCTACTCACATAACTGCAGATCCTGGTTTGGGAGTCATCTATACCTAATCTAGATAACAGTTTGTCTATCTTGCCTACCTTAGGTTTCACATCTCCTGCACTAACACAATCTAAGGAAAGTCATACTATCACACCATATGGACAAAGAAAGAAACAAATCCACATTCCCAGGTCAAATTACGAAAGCAAAAACAATATGAACACAGGAATAGGTTAGCTACTAACACCCTAGTCTTACAGAAGTGGGGACAATGAGAACTCTCTCTCCACAGATAACTATTTAAAATAATAGTCATGTATTGTATCAAAAAATTCAAGTATTTTAAGAAAACCTGAATAAAACACTTCAGTGAAAAGAGATGTTTGAGTGAGGTCCATAAATATTCAAATGCTCAGTGAAAGAAGGAAGATAATTCAGAATTTGAAAACTGTATAGGAGGGACAGCAATGTGAACTAATCAGTACCAAGCTCCTGTCTCTAGCTGCATATGTAGCAGAAGATGGCCCAGTCGACCATCATTGGGAGGAGAGGACCTTGGTCTTGCAAAGATCATATGCCTCAGTACAGGGGAACGCCAGGGCCAGGAAGCAGGAGTGGGTGGGTTGGGGAGCAGGGCAGGGGATGGTATAGGGGACTTTTGACATAGTATTAGAGGCCACATGCCCATGATGCCCGGACCTCCCATGATGAGACCTCCTGCCCGCCCTATGATGGTGCCCACCCGGCCTGGCATGACCCGGCCAGACAGATAAGAGCAGAAGCGCTCTTGATGGTTTTGTATTTCTTGTTCTGTTCCACCAGGAGCTCTTGGTGCTGAGCCCGAGTGTTTACTAGATGCATGGAAAGGAAACTTCCCTTCCTAACTGAATATTTTTGGAGGGAGAAATAATACAAAAAAAGTGCAGTTTTCACTTATATTGTGAAATGTGAAAATAAAATCATCAGCTCTTTTAGTTAAAAAAAAAAAAGAAATGTAAATGAAGAAAATATCTAATAAAATTGTTTAAAAAACAAGAAAAGAAAACTGAATCAATTGAGATATAGAAACACTGAAGAGAACACAAGCTGAAATGAAGCAAGGATATAATTATATAGATAAACTTAGTACTTGTCATTCCTTTTACCATTACATTTCAACATTTATGATTCAAGTAGCTATCAATAAAATAGCAGTGTATCTACTGACGTTAAAGAGGCCCATGCTTTATTGGCTTTACGTTTTAAGGAGATAAGTAACTCGAGAAAATAGTGTAATTTATTATTATTAATTATTTTCCAAGACAGGTTTCTCTGTGTAGCCCTGGCTGTCCTGGAACTCACTCTGTAGACCAGACTGGCCTCCAACTCAGAAATTCGCCTGCCTCTGCCTCCCAAGTGCTGGGATGAAAGGTGTGCACCACCACTGCCCAGATATATTGTAACATTTTAAACATATATTTTAATTTAATTTATTTTGTTCAAGTAAATAGGTAATTAATTTATGGACATAAAGTACTATTATGTTATTCATAAGTATTAAAATTTTCTTTAATCTCCAAAATCTCACTATTGCTCCCAAGTTTTAGATTAATGTATTTTTTACTCATTTGGCTTATTTAAAAATATTTGCTTTGTTGTGTATGAATAACTAATTTCTCTTTCATGTCCCTCAAAGTTAAATCTTGGACTTCATATGCAAGAATATTTTATCTGTTCTATGTTTTCTTCCTCATGAAAGGAAACTGATATAAACTTTATTCCATTTAAAGATTTCTAGACACAAAATTTAGTCAAATCAAGACTTATCATTTGTATAATTATAATAATTTAACTCTTGTTAATTGTGGTAGGAATAAATGCAACATCCTTAAGATTACTGTTCTTAGGTTAGCCAATCCCGTGATATTCTAGCCATTAATCTGTGTGGAATTTGCAGAAGAAATTAAAGTACTATGCAATCGACCTTAAAATAGGCATTACTCTGAATTATCTTCCTTGCTATAATGTAATTACTTGAGTCATTAAAACCAGAAGAGGGAAAGCAGAAGAACCATTTATCCAGATGTGGCAGAAAATGGCATGAGTAAACTGAAGCAGAACTGGAGATTAAAAAGATGAGATCTGATATTTCCAAAGTAAACAATGGCTTTGGCCACAAATATAACCACAAACAAAACAACAGGAAACTGACAGCAGACATTGCTAACATCCATCAAGGAAATCAACACCTTATTCCTAAATGATGATGAACTGATTTGTACCCAGAATTTGAGTGAAACTTAAAGTAGATACCTCCCACTCACAAACTTCAGCCTGGACCTAAAAGAATAAGACCAGGCGGGCATAATAATTTTAGCTGAATCAGAAACCTCATCAGGTCACATCTAAACCTGGCAATCCTGATTGAGAAAATTGTGAATTGTTGATTGTCCTTTGTTTTAGGTCCATTCATTTGTGATAATTTGCTATTACAGCACTAGAAACCTATATATTCCTTAAATTATTAAAGAACAAAGCATACTGTGAATAGTTTTTCATTCACTAGAGCATCAAATCTCAAATCATTTTTGTTACAGGTGCTATTTAGTGATCACAGAACGTAGCTGAGGGGAATGGGGAGGTTTCTCTTTCATCACCAAAGGCCATGTGGAGGTCTCTGGTCTGGGTCATGCTGATGTCTGAAGGCTGTGCAGAGCTGGATCCATTCATCAGGGATCGGACTTGGGAGGGCTGGTCCAATCCCTTTCCTGGGCAGCATGGGTGAATGGGACATGAGAGCATGAGAAGGGATGCTTTGAGTTGCCATCCCAAAATCTATCCATCTACAGACTGATAGAACAAGGAAATGGTTCATTCACAATCAAAGCTGTAAGTTGTCTAGGACATAGGACAACAAAAGAATATCCAAGAGGAGTCCCAGTGAGAATCCGTACAGATAGAGTTGCAGAATACGGAGGCCTGGAACCAGACCAATGAATCACTGCAATAAAAATCTTGCTCACTTTCTCCTTTCCTTTCCTTTCCTTTCCTTTCCTTTCCTTTCCTTTCCTTTCCTTTCCTTTCCTTTCCTTTCCTTTCCTTTCCTTTCCTTTCCTTTCCTCTCCTCTCCTCTCCTCTCCTCTCCTCTCCTCTCCTCTCCTCTCCTCTCCTCTCCTCTCCTCTCCTCTCCTCTCCTTCCTTCTCTCTCTCTCTCTCTCTCTCTCTCTCTCTCTCTCTCTCTCCTCTCCTTTCCTCTCCTCTCTCTCTCTATCATTTTTCTTTGTGGTTAACAGAGCAGATTGTAGATATGGAGAGATGGGAAGATGAGTTGGATTGGGATTCATGATATGAACTTCACAAAGAATCAATGAAAAGTTACCATAAAAGAAATAAACAGATTTAATTTCAGGTTTTTCTTTATATACAACAGACTTCAAGGTGACAAATATTGATCTATTTTCATTTATCTACATACAGACTGCCGGTTAGATGAGCACCATTTATTGAAGAAGCTTTCTTTTTTCCATTATATATTTTTGGCTTCTTTATCAAAGATAAAGCATCTGTAAGTGTATGGCTTTATTTCTGGGTCTTCTACACTATCACATTGATCAACATGTCTGACTGTCCCAATACCATGGAATTTTTATCATGATTGCTCTGTAGTACAGCTTGAGGTCAGGGACAATGAATCCCCTAACCATTCTTTTATTGTTAAGAATTGTTTTTGCGATCTTGGTCCGGGACCCGCCGAACTTAGGAAATTAATCTGAACAGGTGAGAGGGTGCGCCAGAGAACCTGACAGCTTCTGGAACAGGCGGAAGCACAGAGGCACTGAGGCAGCACCCTTTGTGGGCCGGGGACAGCCAGCCACCATCTGGACCGGAGGACAGGTGCCCGCCCGGCTGGGGAGGCGGCCTAAGCCACAGCAGCAGCGGTCGCCATCTTGGTCCGGGACCCGCCGAACTTAGGAAATTAGTCTGAACAGGTGAGAGGGTGCGCCAGAGAACCTGACAGCTTCTGGAACAGGCAGAAGCACAGAGGCGCTGAGGCAGCACCCTGTGTGGGCCGGGGACAGCCGGCCACCTTCCGGACCAGAGGACAGGTGCCCGCCCGGCTGGGGAGGCGACCTAAGCCACAGCAGCAGCGGTCGCCATCTTGGTCCCGGGACTCCAAGGAACTTAGGAATTTAGTCTGCTTAGGTGAGAGTCTGTACCACCTGGGAACTGCCAAAGCAACACAGTGTCTGAGAAAGGTCCTGTTTTGGGCCTTCTTCTTCGGCCAGGAGGAGGTCCAAATACAAGATATCTGCGCACCTTCCCTGTAAGAGAGCTTGCCAGCAGAGAGTGCTCTGAGCACTGAAACTCAGAGGAGAGAATCTGTCTCCCAGGTCTGCTGATAGACGGTAACAGAATCACCAGAAGAACAATCTCTAAACAGAGTCAACTATAACTACTAACTCCAGAGATTACCAGATGGCGAAAGGTAAACGGAGGAATCTTACTAACAGGAACCAAGACCACTCACCATCACCAGAACCCAGCACACCCACTTTGCCCAGTCCAGGGAACCCCAACACACCTGAGAACCTAGACCTAGATTTAAAAGCATATCTCATGATGATGGTAGAGGACATCAAGAAGGACTTTAATAAATCACTTAAAGAAATACAGGAGAACACTGCTAAAGAGTTACAAGTCCTTAAAGAAAAACAGGAAAACACAATCAAACAGGTAGAAGTCCTTACAGAAAAAGAGGAAAAAACATACAAACAGGTGATGGAAATGAACAAAACCATACTAGACCTAAAAAGGGAAGTAGACACAATAAAGAAAACTCAAAGCGAGGCAACACTAGAGATAGAAACCCTAGGAAAGAAATCTGGAACCATAGATTTGAGCATCAGCAACAGAATACAAGAGATGGAAGAGAGAATCTCAGGTGCAGAAGATTCCATAGAGAACATCGGCACAACAATCAAAGAAAATGGAAAATGCAAAAAGATCCTAACTCAAAATATCCAGGAAATCCAGGACACAATAAGAAGACCAAACGTACGGATAATAGGAGTGGATGAGAATGAAGATTTTCAACTCAAAGGACCAACAAACATCTTCAACAAGATTATTGAAGAAAACTTCCCAAATCTAAAGAAAGAGATGCCCATGAACATACAAGAAGCCTACAGAACTCCAAATAGACTGGACCAGAAAAGAAATTCCTCCCGACACATAATAATCAGAACATCAAATGCACTAAATAAAGATAGAATACTAAAAGCAGTAAGGGAAAAAGGTCAAGTAACATATAAAGGCAAGCCTATCAGAATTACACCAGATTTTTCACCAGAGACTATGAAAGCCAGAAGAGCCTGGACAGATGTTATACAGACACTAAGAGAACACAAACTGCAGCCCAGGCTACTATACCCAGCCAAACTCTCAATTATCATAGAGGGAGAAACCAAAGTATTCCACGACAAAACCAAATTCACGCATTATCTCTCCACGAATCCAGCCCTTCAAAGGATAATAACAGAAAAAAACCAATACAAGAACGGGAACAACGCCCTAGAAAAAACAAGAAGGTAATCCCTCAACAAACCTAAAAGAAGACAGCCACAAGAACAGAATGCCACCTTTAACAACTAAAATAACAGGAAGCAACAATTACTTTTCCTTAATATCTCTTAACATCAATGGTCTCAACTCGCCAATAAAAAGACATAGACTAACAAACTGGCTACACAAACAAGACCCAACATTTTGCTGCTTACAGGAAACTCATCTCAGAGAAAAAGATAGACACTACCTCAGAATGAAAGGCTGGAATACAATTTTCCAAGCAAATGGTATGAAGAAACAAGCAGGAGTAGCCATCCTAATATCTGATAAGATTGACTTCCAACCCAAAGTCATCAAAAAAGACAAGGAGGGACACTTCATTCTCATCAAAGGTAAAATCCTCCAAGAGGAACTCTCAATTCTGAATATCTATGCTCCAAATACAAGAGCAGCCACATTCACTAAAGAAACTTTAGTAAAGCTCAAAGCACACATTGCGCCTCACACAATAATAGTGGGAGACTTCAACACACCACTTTCACCAATGGACAGATCATGGAAACAGAAACTAAACAGGGACACACTGAAACTAACAGAAGTGATGAAACAAATGGATCTGACAGATATCTACAGAACATTTTACCCTAAAACAAAAGGATATACCTTCTTCTCAGCACCTCATGGTACCTTCTCCAAGATTGACCACATAATAGGTCACAAATCAGGCCTCAACAGATTCAAAAATATTGAAATTGTCCCATGTATCCTATCAGATCACCATGCACTAAGGCTGATCTTCAATAACAAAATAAATAACAGAAAGCCAACATTCACATGGAAACTGAACAACACTCTTCTCAATGATACCTTGGTCAAGGAAGGAATAAAGAAAGAAATTAAAGACTTTTTAGAGTTTAATGAAAATGAAGCCACAACGTACCCAAACCTTTGGGACACAATGAAAGCATTTCTAAGAGGGAAACTCATAGCTATGAGTGCCTTCAAGAAAAAACGGGAGAGAGCACATACTAGCAGCTTGACAACACATCTAAAAGCTCTAGAAAAAAAGGAAGCAAATTCACCCAAGAGGAGTAGACGGCAGGAAATAATCAAACTCAGGGGTGAAATCAACCAAGTGGAAACAAGAAGAACTATTCAAAGAATTAACCAAACGAGGAGTTGGTTCTTTGAGAAAATCAACAAGATAGATAAACCCTTAGCTAGACTCACTAAAGGGCACAGGGACAAAATCCTAATTAACAAAATCAGAAATGAAAAGGGAGACATAACAACAGATCCTGAAGAAATCCAAAACACCATCAGATCCTTCTACAAAAGGCTATACTCAACAAAACTGGAAAACCTGGACGAAATGGACAAATTTCTGGACAGATACCAGGTACCAAAGTTGAATCAGGATCAAGTTGACCTTCTAAACAGTCCCATATCCCCTAAAGAAATAGAAGCAGTTATTAATAGTCTCCCAGCCAAAAAAAGCCCAGGACCAGACGGGTTTAGTGCAGAGTTCTATCAGACCTTCAAAGAAGATCTAACTCCAGTTCTGCACAAACTTTTTCACAAGATAGAAGTAGAAGGTATTCTACCCAACTCATTTTATGAAGCCACTATTACTCTGATACCTAAACCACAGAAAGATCCAACAAAGATAGAGAACTTCAGACCAATTTCTCTTATGAACATCGATGCAAAAATCCTTAATAAAATTCTCGCTAACCGAATCCAAGAACACATTAAAGCAATCATCCATCCTGACCAAGTAGGTTTTATTCCAGGGATGCAGGGATGGTTTAATATACGAAAATCCATCAATGTAATCCATTATATAAACAAACTCAAAGACAAAAACCACATGATCATCTCGTTAGATGCAGAAAAAGCATTTGACAAGATCCAACACCCATTCATGATAAAAGTTCTGGAAAGATCAGGAATTCAAGGCCAATACCTAAACATGATAAAAGCAATCTACAGCAAACCAGTAGCCAACATCAAAGTAAATGGAGAGAAGCTGGAAGCAATCCCACTAAAATCAGGGACTAGACAAGGCTGCCCACTTTCTCCCTACCTTTTCAACATAGTACTTGAAGTATTAGCCAGAGCAATTCGACAACAAAAGGAGATCAAGGGGATACAAATTGGAAAAGAGGAAGTCAAAATATCACTTTTTGCAGATGATATGATAGTATATATAAGTGACCCTAAAAATTTCAACAGAGAACTCCTAAACCTGATAAACAGCTTCAGTGAAGTAGCTGGATATAAAATTAACTCAAACAAGTCAATGGCCTTTCTCTACACAAAGAATAAACAGGCTGAGAAAGAAATTAGGGAAACAACACCCTTCTCAATAGCCACAAATAATATAAAATATCTCGGCGTGACTCTAACGAAGGAAGTGAAAGATCTGTATGATAAAAACTTCAAGTCCCTGAAGAAAGAAATTAAAGAAGATCTCAGAAGATGGAAAGATCTCCCATGCTCATGGATTGGCAGGACCAACATTGTAAAAATGGCTATCTTGCCAAAAGCAATCTACAGATTCAATGCAATCCCCATTAAAATTCCAACTCAATTCTTCAACGAATTAGAAGGAGCAATTTGCAAATTCATCTGGAATAACAAAAAACCGAGGATAGCAAAAACTCTTCTCAAGGATAAAAGAACCTCTGGTGGAATCACCATGCCTGACCTAAAGCTTTACTACAGAGCAATTGTGATAAAAACTGCATGGTACTGGTATAGAGACAGACAAGTGGACCAATGGAATAGAATTGAAGACCCAGAAATGAACCCACACACCTATGGTCACTTGATCTTCGACAAGGGAGCCAAAACCATCCAGTGGAAGAAAGACAGCATTTTCAACAATTGGTGCTGGCACAACTGGTTGTTATCATGTAGAAGAATGCGAATCGATCCATACTTATCTCCTTGTACTAAGGTCAAATCTAAGTGGATCAAGGAACTTCACATAAAACCAGAGACACTGAAACTTATAGAGGAGAAAGTGGGGAAAAGCCTTGAAGATATGGGCACAGGGGAAAAATTCCTGAACAGAACAGCAATGGCTTGTGCTGTAAGATCGAGAATTGACAAATGGGACCTAATGAAACTCCAAAGTTTCTGCAAGGCAAAAGACACTGTCTATAAGACAAAAAGACCACCAACAGACTGGGAAAGGATCTTTACCTATCCTAAATCAGATAGGGGACTAATATCCAACATATATAAAGAACTCAAGAAGGTGGACCTCAGAAAATCAAATAACCCCCTTAAAAAATGGGGCTCAGAACTGAACAAAGAATTCTCACCTGAGGAATACCGAATGGCAGAGAAGCACCTGAAAAAATGTTCAACATCCTTAATCATCAGGGAAATGCAAATCAAAACAACCCTGAGATTCCACCTCACACCAGTGAGAATGGCTAAGATCAAAAATTCAGGTGACAGCAGATGCTGGCGAGGATGTGGAGAAAGAGGAACACTCCTCCATTGTTGGTGGGATTGCAGGCTTGTACAACCACTCTGGAAATCAGTCTGGCGGTTCCTCAGAAAATTGGACATAGTACTACCGGAGGATCCAGCAATACCTCTCCTGGGCATATATCCAGAAGAAGCCCCAACTGGTAAGAAGGACACATGCTCCACTATGTTCATAGCAGCCTTATTTATAATAGCCAGAAACTGGAAAGAACCCAGATGCCCCTCAACAGAGGAATGGATACAGAAAATGTGGTACATCTACACAATGGAGTACTACTCAGCTATTAAAAAGAATGAATTTATGAAATTCCTAGCCAAATGGATGGACCTGGAGAGCATCATCCTGAGTGAGGTAACACAATCACAAAGGAACTCACACAATATGTACTCACTGATAAGTGGATACTAGCCCAAAACCTAGGATACCCACGATATAAGATACAATTTCCTAAACACATGAAACTCAAGAAAAATGAAGACTGAAGTGTGGACACTATGCCCCTCCTTAGAAGTGGGAACAAAACACCCATGGAAGGAGTTACAGAAACAAAGTTTGGAGCTGAGATGAAAGGATGGACCATGTAGAGACTGCCATATCCAGGGATCCACCCCATAATCAGCATCCAAACGCTGACACCATTGCATATACTAGCAAGATTTTATCGAAAGGACCCAGATGTAGCTGTCTCTTGTGAGACTATGCCGGGGCCTAGCGAACACAGAAGTGGATGCTCACAGTCAGCTAATGGATGGATCACAGGGCTCCCAATGGAGGAGCTAGAGAAAGTACCCAAGGAGCTAAAGGGATCTTCAACCCTATAGGTGGAACAACATTATGAACTAACCAGTACCCCTGAGCTCTTGACTCTAGCTGCATATATATCAAAAGATGGCCTAGTCGGCCATCACTGGAAAGAGAGGCCCATTGGACACGCAGACTTTGTGTGCCCCGGTACAGGGGAACGCCAGGGCCAAAGGGGGGGAGTGGGTGGGTAGGGGAGTGGGGGTGGGTGGGTAAGGGGGACTTTTGGTATAGCATTGGAAATGTAAATGAGCTAAATACCTAATAAAAAATGGAAAAAAAAAAAAAAAAAAAAAAAAAAGAATTGTTTTTGCTATTCCAGTTTTTGCCTTTCCAGATGAATTTGAGAATTGCTCTTTCCATTTCTTTGAGGAATAGTTTTGAGATTTTGATGGGGATTGTATTGAATCTGTAGATTGCCTTTGGTAGCATGGACATTTTTACTATGCTAAATCTGCGAACACATGAGCGTGGGAGAGCTCTCCATTTTCTGAGATCTACTAATTCTTTTTTGAGGGATTTGAAGTTATTATCATACAGTTCTTTCACTTGTTTGATTAGAGTTATCCCAAGATATTTTATATTATGTATGGCTATTGTAAAGGGAGTTGTTTCCCTAATTTATTTCTCACTCTGTTTATCATTTGTATAAAGCAAGTATTGTGTATGTATTAATGATTATATTGCATGAAACATTTGTACACAATATCATTTTGTTTTCTAGAGATTTATATTATGTTCATTATTGTGTGTGTTTATGTGTGTGTGTGTGTGTGTGTGTGTGTATATATATATATATATATATATATATACATATACATATATATATATGCACACACATGTATTTTTGCTTCATAGAGACTGTCTTACAAATATGACAGTATATGTGTATGTATGTATGTCTGTACACACACACACATACATAGGTAATCAGGTCTTTCAGGATATGAGAAGTATTAGGTTCACTGAATCTAGAGTTATAGGTACTCATGAGATGCCCAATGTGGACTATGGGGGCTGAACACAGGTCTATTGCAAGAACAGCAATTTATTTTAACTGCTTGGTCATTTTTCTAGCACCAAAAAATATTTTTTGTACTATATATAAGCAGAATTTCTTATAAATTATACTATTAAATGTTAATATGAAAACAAGGATATTGTATTGTAGTAAATTTTCTATAAGATTGGATATTTACAGGTGCTGGAATGAGTTAAAGTTTGAATTAGACTATATATAAAAACAAACAGGTCCTCTCCTGTATAGCACATACATTAATGCCTCATTCTGTTTTTCCAACAACAACAACAACAACAAAAAAAAAACTTGCGAATCTTGTCATTATCTATCACTAAAGAACATTTGATTAATATTATGTGATATGTTTGGATTCTTGTTTTGTTCCCATTAACTAATAAAATAGTAATTTTTCAAAGAAAAAAATGGGATTAAAGGCAATATATTTAATTTTGAAAAATAAATCTGTTTATTTACAATTCTTTGCAAACATGTTGGTGGGTTCTTTGCAAGGAGTTTGAGGAAAACCATGCAAGTGTAGGGCCGTGAGGTACGAAGTAGGGCCATGAGGGTGTCGGGCCAATGGTCCATTCATGTCTGAAGCTCAGAAAGCTTCTACAACGTTGACAAGAACAAATTTTGGACGTATGTTGAAAATTCTGATTGTTCATATAGTTTCCATCTTTGGGAATCCCGGAAACTTGTCAAGATTAATGAAACAACTTCAATTCAAGCTTGTATATTAATATGAAAAATTCACGCAACTATCGTTTATATTACTACCAGTTACTTACTTAATGCATCCTATGTGAAGTGAGCCAGAGTTAAAACTTCCTAAAATTCAAGTGTCAGTTATACTGTCTCGTGCTTAAAAATTGGATATCAAAGAAATTTAAGTATGTGATCCTTTCTTATTAGTGGCTTTCTGGTCTTGCTCCAGCAATATTTTGGTTGTTTTGTCAGAAATCCTCTTTTAGTGTCTGCAGCATAGCTTCTGTATCACTGACACAGACATGGTTCATTCATGGAGGAGGAGCTTCTGTTGAATGAAAGCATGGTTTCTTAATAGCTTGCCTTAAAGAAATAAAAATAATTATAGGCCACATGATGGTATTCACTACCACCTTACATAAAACACATTTAGCCTATGAACTGTTTCTTTGTTGTTAGAGGAAATATCTTTTTTAAAATGTATGTTTGTACAACACAATACTGACATCAGCTGTGTATGGAGAAAACATTCATTCATAGTTCAATAGAGGTCGATGAATTTTTTAAAAATTGATTTCAGCTTAAGCAGATAGACATCAATTACCCAAAAGCCACTTTTGTACTCTCTAATGGATTTTGTCATTAGGACCATTTTGTATTGCCTACATATTGTTCACCAGGATCATTATTATACCATTATTGTGTTCTTTAAGACTCTCAAAAGATCATTTTCTTTTATTGTTTAAGCACCATCTCTTAAATGTTTTAGCTACGGATACATAAATAACTTCTCCACATCATCTTTACCTTGCCCTTTATTGTCTTTGGAATAAAATCTCCTAACCATGGACTAACTGGCTAAACTGAATTTTATTAACTATGCCTGGATATAGAGAGCCAAGAAGATCTATGGAGTTAAATCAACTCATAAGGACACAAAGGAATCAATGATTGTGTCATTTTAAAGGGATCAAGAGACCATGTGAGGAAACAGTGACAAGTGACTGTCCACAAGCCACATAAAGCCCTTAAGTAAACCAAAACTGTTAACAAATTCACTTTCAACTTTCAGCTTACAGCTAAGACACATACCTCATTCTCAAATTGTACATATTTTATTTTGCCTGCCTGCCTCATTATTTTGTGTTTTAGCACATTGGAGGGAGAAATAGGAATATTTCAAGTAAAAAAAAAAATCAAAATACCTAAAATTGAATTAAATTTGATATAACTAAATATGTTGGCACTCCTTTAAAAACTTATAGATCTACCATACATTTGTTAAATATTCTTCTATGAATTTTTCTGACTTTAGGAAAGCAATACATATTTTCTATGTACAATGGATATGTGTACAGTTAAAGTCAGGTTTTTACTTTATGTCTGTGTACCATTTATACATACGTTGTCACTTTCAAATAGGTAAATAAAAGGAAAACCTAAAACACAAATTGAAATTTCCAAATACAGTTGTATAAGTTGATCAACAAGTATTCGTTTGTGTATTCGTTGGTGAAAAAATCCACATTGATGAGTAACCGCATGGTTTGGACACTGGACAACTACTAAAATCATATGCCTTATTTTGGAAATGAGGTTCTTGTCTGATTTTCCTTTTGCCCTTGTAATGAAAAAACAGTTTTGTTTACTTCCTTTAAAAAAAAAGAGTATGAGAAGATATTAAAACAATAAAAAAGCACATTAACACTTCAATAAAATTCTTTCATGATCTTATTAAAAAGGACATAGTTCTTTAACATAAGAAAACATAAACAAAAGCATTGCAAGAGATTAAAAGATTTTTGATACAGCAATGGAATCAATTCGGCTTGTAACTCATCTATTACGATCTGCATATCTATGTCCCCTCCAAATTAACATACTAAAATTCTAACCTCAATGAGATAGGATTAGCAAGTGGTAGGGACATTTAGTGATGAAGAATAAGTGTGGAGCCCTTGTGAATAAGATTAATGTCCTAAATGTATGATTCCAGATGACTCTATAAGCTTTGTACTATAATAAATCATAGACACTTCAGCAGGCTGTATTGTAACGGAAAGCCACAATAACTCATCATATTGGATGTTTGACTACCAGCCTTCTGAACTGCTTTTTCTTAAGCAATCCTGTCTTTTTGCATCACTTTGTCCTGGGGAACAGTGAACAAGAAGGGTAACTACAGATAAAGCAGTGACAAAAGAAAAAGAAAAGAAAGGAAGGAAGAAAGAGAGAAGAGAGAGAAAGAGAGAAAGAGAGAGAATGAAAGAAAGAAAGAAAAAGAAAGAAAGAGAGAGAGAGAGAGAGAGAGAGAGAGAGAGAGAGAGAGAGAGAAAGAAAGAGAGATAAAGAAAGGGTTTCACCATTCCTAATCACATCAATTATTGGATTTATTGGGTTTATTTATGGAAGAATGAGGTGCTGGAGTGTTGTGCTTCCTGACAATCTCCACTTTTCCATAGACTTGGTAAAGATGCATAGCTAAAGCTCTCTGCCCAACTTCCAGGAAGTTCAACTTAAGAAATGTCTCTGCACAGTACTTTTGTTTATTGTGTACAGCCTTGGGGAGGGGGCCTCCTAAATCCTGGAACTTCTAGAACTTTTTCAGATTCTTCAAATTCATAAGTGATTATGAGTCTTTGATATTTATTCTTGTGTCTTTTATGAGCCTTCCTCATCTCCCTAGAAAGGAATTTTGCAACTGCAATCAATAGTGATGTGACACACACATTTTATTGTTATTTTCACAGCTTGAAATGATGCCATGTACAAAAATTGTGATTTTTCAGTGAAACCAAAAGCACAAGAATGCAAGCAGATAGGCGAATAATTTTTCATCTTCTTGGATTGCCTTCCCTTGATCTAAAAAGTACAAATGATCCATACAATTAATAAGATATTGTTTTCTACTTAGATATGTTGATTATAACAAATATCAACTTTTTCAGTGGCCAGACCCTAAAGAATGGAGACTGTTCAACACCATCTCACTTATTGCCAGTTTTAAAATGCTTTAAAAAGAATGAAGTTTGCGCTCTGGGTAATCTTACCCTGGTTATTTTTCTTCTATTTCATTTTATTTTTATTTTTATTTTTTTGAGGGAAGAGGTTTTGGTGTTATCTTTCTCTTTCATTGGAATCCACTGCAAATTAGACTTCCCTTAAGCAACAGACTAATTACACTCTCTCTTTCACCCCACAACTGAGCAGACTAAGTCAGAATGTAAGAAATGACCAGTGTAGACAGGGGAAGTCCCAGAGGCATCAATGAGTAAGTCTTAAATTTAGTAGAGTATAAAAGAAATAAGTGTGGAGCAAGTGCCACTGTTATCTTTGCAAGTGAAACTCATTATTTCTGCACAATCAATGTCTCAGTTCTCTGTTTTCTTTGAATTACTTGATTGCAGATGTGAGAGAAGAGGGACAGTCACAAATCACTGCCCCTCCTCCATCTCACAATCCCTTTTTCTAATGAAGTTATTTTTAATAATCTTATAGATTAAATTATCATTTTGAAAATACATTGCAATTTAAAAAGATGCCAGGAATGAATTAAATTTTAAATTTGAGTCACTTAAAACACGTTTTTAATGAAATTATAAGTATTTCAAATTCTTCAGCATTCCTTAGAGTTTCAATTACCATATTTATAACAAAGTCAAAGAAGAGAAACCACAGGATCTAAAGAAATAAAACACTGTTGGAAAAGGATTACCTTTGTGTGAAACTCTAAAAATGAGTCTGTCATTAGGGAGGGTGTTTTCTGTGTTCTAGTGGAACTAACAAGAAAACTGACTTGAGCAATGACAGAGATTCTATTTACGAGCAAAATTTTGAAGGAACTTTCAACTCTGAATTCTTTACCTAGAATCCCAATGAAAGTCTCATCAACGGTATTTGTTTTGCTGAAACAAGTGCTATATTTCTCACAAATTGAGGACAATTTCTTTCAAAACTTAATGAGTCTATCATTGATTTGATACTTCACATATTTTTTGTAACATCAGTCCTTAATATCAAGTAGGATGTGTTTTCATAACATTCTTTGGAAATACTAATTAGTCATCATTCAATAGAAGAAGAAAACTTACAAAGCGAACACCATTCCTTTTTAGTCGATGCATTTATGCCTGATTTTCCTACAATTTGCAGAAACTGTGCATTTGTAATCATGGCCTTGCTTCACTTTTTCCCTGGAGATTAAACATTGATGTGTTTTATATTTCGGTACTTACATTCATTGCATCTTGTTCATTTGAATATGTGTGCACATGTGCATGTTCATGTACACATGTACCTGTGTGCTTATGTGTAAGGAGACCACTAACTCCTAAATGTTACAATTGAGCTCTCAATTCTAAAACTTCTCCCTATTGTTTCTGTTCATTGTGTATAATTAGGTTCCATTTGCAGTGTTCCTTGTTCATAACTTTCACTATTTTATTAGAGCACTAAATAAATATCAAGTCACCTATGAAATTTTGGGTTCATTTTGGTTTTTATTATTATATATCTACACGTTAAATTGTCTAAGACATACTCTATTAAGCATGGTCAAAAAGGAGTGCATCTTACATGCATTTATGTATCATACTCTCGATTTAAAATTTCAGAAACTATTTGTTTCCATTATAGAGCATATATGAATAACTCTACTCCCAGAAATATATTGAAAGAAAAATCTATTTCAAGAATGGAAAAGAATTTAAATGAAAATAAGTCAACCATCAAATAAAACCATATACATTGTATCATTAAGAGGTATTTGAAGTTCTCACATCCAAAGAAACATAAAATAGTATAGTGATTATAAAGGATTGAGAGGAAGGCCACAAAAATATATATTAACACCTTTAAGTCTTAGCTCTAGTATCTGTGAGCAGAGGCTTATCTGGAAACAGGTATCTCTGTAGTGGTCCTTGAGAATTCTGCTTTGTTTGAGAAAAGGTCTCAAATAGGCCAGTCTGCTCTCAAAGTCATAGCAATGCTCCTGCATCAGTCTTTCATGCACTGGAGTAAGAGGGATGATCTAGCACTCATAGCTGAGACAATCTTTCCTGTTCAATGCAAGTGACTTGGTTGGAGCTACCAAGATTCTAGAAATCAGATTCTGCCTCAGAGCCTTGGGAAAGAATCAAGGATTGATTTGCGATTTCTTGCCTCCCAAACTGTAAGAGAATGATTTTACTTTATTTTATTTTTCTTTTGATTCTAGTCTTTTCTCTTCTTTTTATGTTTAATGTTGAAATTATATTGACAAATATACAAGACACGTAGTCATTGTAAAAAAGAAAATTGAAATAAAGAAGTATATATTTGTAGAATAGGTTTCTGAAAACATGCTAGGCTCTGTGAGGACAGCAGAGAGTCTCCGGGATATTTCCTCTGAAAGACATAGGCATTTAATAAACATTTCCCACCGATGCATGGTGTTGAAAATCTGTAATCTCAGAACTTGAGAAGCTGAAGCTGGGGGAATAGTCCAGCTTGGACTAAAGAGAACCATGACAGTCTGAATTGTGTAGTAAAATGTTTGAACAAAAAGAGATAGGCAGAGGAGAAGGTTCATGCAGGGATGATTTAATTGATAGAATTGCTTTTCTAGTAACTGAGGATGGCTATACACATTTGTACATATGAAAATTGTGTACGTTTAGAACAATCATAAACTCTTATGTTGTACATATGCTTGCGTTTTTGTGTAGTTAATTATATTTAAATGCAAGTGACTAAAAGCACAGTCTTTCTCCACAAATTCTATCATTTCTCAAATGCTTTTAAAATTCTTTAGTAGTAAATTTATCTGCTTATAATATATAAGTTTATTTAATATAATTAACAAATACAAGCATATCTTACTACTGAGAATTTAATATATCTAAGAAAAGCAAAGAAATGCATGTTCTCTACAATTTGGTAACTGCATTTGTACTTCTAAGGTCAAATGAAAAGGTAAAATTCCTTATAACTTTCCCCATGAGGTCAATATATTCAGAATATATAAAAAAAAACATAATCAGCACAAAGTTCCTTAGGTCATTTATTAAAGCTGTGAATTTGTGATTTCTATTCTTCAATGTAAAATATTTCTGACCAATTAAACATAGTGTTATTTGAGGTTTTGTGTTCTTTTTGTTTCTTTTCAGGACTGTAATCATTCATAATACACTCTAATCTGTGGTGAGAAAAGTTTTTGCCTGCTTCTCTCTAGCCTTGTTCTGTGTCTTTTGTTTAATAAGACCACAAGTGAAGATGCCTCGTTCATCTTCTTCCCCTCAGGTCCTCTGATTCACAGCCCTGGAAATCGGCTTGTCTGGTTCTTCATTGGGAGACCGCACCACACTAATGAGCACTCAGGTGTAATTCATCGGGAGAGGGTGAGCAGTTGGAAATTGTTTGTTACTGATGGTGAAAATGAGCAGATACTGCCAGTGCCGAATGATTTATTACAACTTTTTGCGAGACCAGCAAAATGGCTCTTATTGCCAATTTTTGCTTTTTGTGCAAATTTTTCCCTTAACATTACTCACTATATTTTTGACATTAATTATGGTATTATTTCCAAACATAGTGAGTTTTGAAAATAGTTTGAGTATTACTTGGTAAACTTCAGTTGAACTAACACGTATCCGGTATTATCATTTCATTAGAAAACTTTAAACAAAAACCTTGAGCATTAAAATAACAAACATGGTAACATAATTTTATATGCTACATATGTGGATATATTTAAAATTATGTCAATATACACAAAAACTAATAGTAAAAATGTACTTAGAGCATGTTTACAGCTATAGAAATGTGTTGATGGAACAGGAGGTAGACTATAAACATTTCTATTTTATACACATAGTAATTTAAACTAAATTTCCCAGAATTTCACAGAATCCTATTTTTGCTTTCTTAGAATGTAGAATGGGTTGTGAACGTTTTATGTTCAAAGCATTTATCTTGACAGTTGGAGAGGCCACACTTATACATGAAGGCATATCTCATTTCCGTGTTTCTGTAAAACATATAATAAATATGTCAGTGACAAAAAATATCTTTGATCACCATTTTAGGATAGGTCGACATCATTCATTTGTGGATCACTCACTAGCACAATGATACTCCTCTATTTCTAGTGCTGTCATTTTCCAGAAGGACGATTATAAAGGGACACCTAAAGTACCATGGGTCCTTTTGTGAGTAAAATTCCACATACTAATAATTTAACTTAATCCATGGTGTGTATTCCCCAAATTCGAAGAGCTTATAAACCACCTTCAGGAAATATTTATTTAAAGGGATGGACTTTATGATCGTGAGCTTTTACAGGGCATTTGTTTTATCGTTATTGGTAACTCTGAAGCTCCTTCAAGGAAAGTTTAAAACTTGGCTCCGCTTTCTTAATGAGTTAGAATCATGATTTTATTCTCACAGGCCTCTAGCAGATGAAAATGTACCCTGTCCAGCATTGGTCAAGGAACCATGAATGTGTGAAAATGGTGTTGTTGGCTTCCCAGCATCATCAAATTACCATGCTGTATCTTCAATACAGTCTGGAGCTCATTGGATGATGGATGCGTACTTAGCTTTCAGACCTAGACATTTAGTTCTAGACTCTATCTTCTGCCATGTGTAATTAGAGAAATTAACTTGGTGATGTCCAGTCTTGTATAAGATTTTCCTGACTATTTAGTCTGCTTCCAGAGCATACGTCATAATATTAAAATTCAATGCACATACATAGTGGTTCTGAGGATTTGTTTATTTCCCATGTCTTGTTTTCCTATTTAAACCCTTTAATCCAAAGAGACATCATTATTACAATGCTTAGTATGGGTAAACAAACATAATCCTTAAAATGATTAAATATATTTACTTCACTGAATTATTTTCAGTGTAGAATATATATATGCCATTTGACTGATTGCTTACTAAATACATGTGAAATAATTAATTTATTAACAACCTATCACAGAGTAGTTCCTCCTTTTTTACTACTTTTTCCTTACTGTGGAAAGAATCTTCTCAGAAGAAGGGTCATGGCAGTAGCAGACAATGGGTATAAACACGTTTAGGGAGCAGTTATACAACCTGCATAAATAGCAAATCAAAAGAGGTAGCTTTACACATAGGTTCTATACTCTCCCAAATATGGTCCCCTGACCAGGTACACAGATCCAGGCAACAATACCCACCTGCAGAGCAGGCACAGGTAGGTCATCATCAGGAAAAAGCAGGTGTTATCCTGCAAGTTACCTGTACCTTTTAGTTCAATTAATGCCACAATTTTGGTACTATGACATTTTATTTATTAATTTTCCTAATATCTTTATAAAATGACCTGAAATTCTGTAAGCAATTTAACTACACTAGCATATTTAAGTGTTGGCATATATTTTTCAATGTTTCTTTTTCTTTCTTTCTTTTTTTTTTTTCACGATATTCTAACAAAATAAGTTTACTTGTGACCTAAGGAGAGACCTGTGTTGCGTCTAAACTCATATCCTTCTTGCTCAAAATGATCCAAGTAATGTTACAGACTGTATGGCATGCTTTTCCAAAGAAAGTGCAAATTATCCTGCTCAAAGGCACATGAATGGTAAAATAGGATTTTTTTGTTCTTTCTAAGTATGATTTTTATTTTAAATTTTGTCTTTAGAAGAAAAAGGAAATATGAAACTCTAAATATTGAAATTATTTGGATAGAGATTCAGAAGTTTCAATTCAAGTACTTAATAGTGATTTTGTGCACTGTTTGAAAGCATTTGACTTACAGGTTTTCATTTATTTTGATGAAATATTAATACTCTCAAAGCAAGTTATCTTTAGCATTTCATTTCGACAGACAAAAATTTATGATGGGTAAAAGTCAATGAACTCACTGCCCACTCTCCAAATGAATAAAATGAACCATTAGAAAAACACTTACTACATTTTTCAGGATATATATAAGAAGTGAATGAGATAATAAAATCTCTCCTAGCGTCTTTTTTTTTTTCTCATGTGGTTTGCTCTTTCTTAAACCATGGTTACCTGACACTAAAAGCCTTTATCATATCACCAGTCTTACTGCTGTGTTACTAGAGACTTCCTGCTGAGACTGGCATAGCTGCTTACAGGGCAGTGAGACTGAGTTCCTGTCTCTAGACCATTGCCAGGGCATTGATTCCCATGTGAGATGATAACTGTTGTTACCCTCAAACTGATCTGCTGTCTCATCTATGTGTTTTACTTACAATGTCTCTGTTTAGGGAACATACTTCCCCCATTACTCAGAGCTAATCACTCTATAATAAATAAAACAGATGTGTTCCTCAGGTATGAGGAATGGAGACACTCATGAGGCTATGGGGTATTGAGGAACATACATTCTGCTTGACCTTTAGGGCCATAGGAAAGAATTTAGACAACGTCACCATAAAATGGTTATAAAAGCCTACGTGGCCCTTTTTTAGAATTGGCTCATTGCTAGACTTGTCCTTGAGCTTGAAATACAAGAAGATACATGAATCCTCTGTTCCATTGACTGTTGCATTAACTAGCCAGGGTGGGCTTGGTGACATCAACAATAGAGAGTTAAAGTCTCAAGAAGAAAAGGCATGGATAGGAAAAGAAGGAAGAATCTATATTAAAAAAAAAAAAAAAAAGCAAATGATAGGTGGGTTTACCTTCTAGGATGAAGGCTTGTACATGGTTTAGAAACAATTAGGATACCCAAGATATAAGATACAATTTGCTAAACACATTAAACTCAAGAGAATGAAGACCAAAGTGTGGACACTGCGCCTTCTTAGAATAGGAAACAAAACACCCATGAAAGGAGTTACAGAGACAAAATTTGGAAGTGTGACGAAAGGATGGACCATCTAGTGATTGCCATATCCAGAGATCCATCCCATGATCAGCTTCCAAACGTTGACACCATTGCATACACTAGCAAGATTTTGCTGAAAGGACCCAGATATAGCTGTCTCTTGTGAGACTATGCCGGGGCCTAACAAACACAGGAGTGGATGCTCACAGTCAGCTATTGGATGGAACACAGGGCCCCCAATGGAGGAGCTAGAGAAAGTACCGAAGGAACTAAAGGGAACTGCAACCCTATAGGTGGAAAAACAATATGAACTAACCAGTACCCCAGAGCTCTTGTCTCTAGCTGTGTATGTATCAAAAGATGGCCTAATAGGCCATCACTTGAAAGAGAGGTCCATTGGACTTGCAAACTTTATATGTCCCAGTACAGGGGAACGCCAGGGCCAAAAAGGGGGAGTGGGTGGGTAGGGGAGTGTGTGGGGGGGTCGGTATGGGGGACTTTTGGTATAGCATTGGAAATGTAAATGAGCTAAATACCTAATTAAAAAATGGGAAAAATATATATATATATATATATATATATATATATATATATATATATATATATATATATATAAAGAAGATGTAGAGTACATGAGACCATTGAATTCCTAAGAAAAGAAAAAAAAAAAAAAAAGAAGAAGAAGATTAGAGAATTAAAAGATGATGTACAAATGTTAGTACTTCATTCTCCTAGGTACTTGAAGGACAGGAGATGTCAATACCTAGAGAGATATTACAGAAAGTTAGAAGCTTTTTTAGTATAAATTTGAAGCAAAGATCATACAGAGACTGTCCCAACTGGGGATCCATCCCATACACAGACACAAAACTCAGTCACTGTAATGGATGCCAAGAAGTGCTTGGTGACAGGAGCCTGTTAAATCTGTCCTCTGAGAGGCTCTGCCAGAGCCTGATGAATACAGAGGTGGATACTCAGAGCCAATGATTGTACTGAGAATGGGGGACCCAATGGAAGTGTTAGAGAAAGGACTGAAGGAGCTGAAAGGGTTTGCAACCCCATAGGAAGAACAAAAATATCAGCCAACCAGATGCCTCAGAGCTCCCAGGGACTAAACCACCAACCAAAGAGTACACATGGAGCGACCTATGGCTCCAGCCACATATGTAGCAGAGGATGGCATTGTGTGGCATCAATAGGAGAACCCTTGGTCCTGTGAAGGCTCAATTCCCCATGTAGGGGAATGCCACGTTGGTGAGTTGGGAGTGTGTGGGTTCTGGAAAGGAAACTGGGAAATGAGATAATTAAATGTAAATTCAAATAATATCCAATAAAAAATGAAAAAAAACTTTGTAATAAATTATTTTAACCTTAGTAGTCTGTCACCTTTGTGTTCTTACATGAAAATAGTTACTAAAGATTGTTGTCTACTGTGCAAGGCAACCACAAAATTGGTGCCCAGCTAGCCTGGGAAACCAGGCTGTGTAAAAATTGTAAAGATATGTGCATTGGTTTTGTTTATTTTTCTGTTTAAAGGAAGTGGTGTTGAGATTAATGATCCGGGATTCATAGAATTTATGCAAATTAAAGAATTTCTAAAAGATGAATAAAATGGCCAACCATTAATGTTGTACCTTTAATAAATAAAAGACTAGATTCCAAAATGAATCTAGCCAGAATTAAAAAGAAGGGATAAGGGAAGGAGAAAAAGGAAGGATGATGAAATTTTGGGGGCAAAAAAAAGAGCACTTGAACTGGCAGCTTGTATCCACAATTGACTCTGAGTCATTACTGAATCTATGCTGCTCCCATCTCCCCCTTTACTAGGACCCTCCTTAAGCTAAGGCAACCTTAAATAATCTCATTTTTTGCTAGTCATTGGAATACAAAAACACAGCTACACCCTACATAATAGTAAATGAGTTTATTCAATATTACCAGTACTGTTATAAAACAGGCTCATAGTCTGTCACACTAAAAATATAAATAAACAGAACATTGTGTGAAATACAAACACTGTTTATTTCCATTCTTCTGCTTTCCTCCTTCGTGCTGCCATAACAAGTTCACAAACTATGTAGTTTAAGCCATTGTAATTTATTTCTCACATTTCTGAAGCCTGAGTATGTTTTGAATGACTGTTTTGTCTCTTTCAGGATAATATGGCTGGCTTCTTGCTTTGATATTTAGATGGTTTTGCCTGGGTGAATTTTATGTAGAGTGGGAAAACATGTAAGGTCAAATCATTTTGGTTTTAGTATCAAATCCTGTTTGTATCATTGTGACAAATGAAGTAATTTAAAGTGTGAGAGAGTAAAATCCTATATGAATGCATTCTATGGCATGTGTATGGCCATCTCTTCAGATGCCCTAGAGTGTCATAGGAGTGGCAAAGCAGTCCACGACTAAGGCACTTGTCCAAGTGTGAAGGCTGACACTCTTGCAAAAGTTGTCCATTGTAGCTTTCTTCACCTGCTTATTTATGGGATGAAGATTGTTTCTATACACTAATATTTCAACTCAGATTAATTAATCCTACCTCCTAGTCTAGCTTTGTACCATAATTCCAACCTCCGCCGTGATCTCTATGCAATAAAAGTATTTCCCTGATCAACATCTTTGAGCTTCTGAGATGCTCTGCCTTTTCCATCTGAGAGTACATTCCACAGGATCTCAGCTTTTATAGGTACCTGCTTCTGCCATTACATTAGTGTATATCCTTTTCTCATTTCCACATTTTTCCTTTCAGAAATCCAGGACCAATGTCACACATTTATTTTGGCTCATCGTGTTAGAGGATTCTATGGCTGACAAGCAGCATTGTTTCTATGCCTGTGTTGAGGTAGAACATTGTAATAGAAAAACATGAAAAATGAAGTCATTGATTGTTTTGATGATTAGGAAGTAGCAAATAGTAATGAGGAGGGATGTAAGACCAACAAATATTTTTGAAATATATGGCACCGTCGATGTACTTCTTGTAGGAAAGTTACAGCTTCCACAGGAAAAACTGCCTCCCACTATTGTATTTAAGTTTTGAATCTATCAATGGATTACCGTTGGTCAGATTATAGCCTCAATGATCTAATGGTCTCTGGAAAGCTCTTCACAGACATACACACTAGTATACTTAACTAATCTAGATGTCTCTCAAATACTACTTTAATATTAATGTTAATAATGAATATTAAACATCATAAACCCTAATAATACATCATCTCAATCTAATTATGTTACAAAATATGTACATGTAAACTTACTCTATTTCATTCTAGGTTACCAAAAATATTTGCTTTGTTTCTTACAGCATTTAAAATCAGTATATACTATGTTGATTAAAAGTGCCATAGCACTATTTCTAAAAGAGCATATACCATAATTAAAATACTTTATCACTAAAAAATCTTCAATCTATATTATATTCTTGCAGATGGCATCTTTTGCCTCAACTAAGAACTTCTGACAAATAAAACTGAGAGTTGGAATGAATGCAAAATAAAGTGATAAAAGGATACATTATGCCGTATTTATAGACTATTTTATGAAAATTCAGGTTCTGTAGACATGAAGTCTTTCTTCTATATAAATCTCAAGTCCATTTTTATCTGTAGTTTTGGGTTTTATTCTTTCAAAGCAGTTCAGTACTATATCAATTAAGTTTATATGCTATTCTAAATCTTCTGATGTCATTTAAGGAAATGTTCCAGAGTATTCATCAGGAACAGAGTTCATCTCAATAGCACTGTTCTGCTTATGTATAAGAAGCCCCTTCTTTTACACGAAAGTTTGATCATGGGCTACCAACAATCCAGGTACATCTGCAGATGCTGTTTCCAACTGTACTTCACTTTCTATTTGCACAACATGTGCAGTTGCTTTGTACACTGAAATCTTGGATTTTACTACGTCATGAGTAAGGATGGGAATCAAGTTCTCCAAAACTGAAACTAATCTACATATACTTCTCTAACGAATGATAAATGTTTTAATGGTTATGTGAATGGTAAATAGTTTATTGGAAGTTCAGATTTCCCATGGTCTTGATCCATTGTAGGCATCATTGCTATTGGCAGCTCTAGTTATAAAATTTAGCTTTAGGGTAGTGTTATTGTATTTTTGTCAAAATACAAAATAGAATAATAAGACTTTAATTAAAATCAACTTCTGATCAATGGGATGCAGAATGGTAGGTGTGCTGGTAGACAAGAAAACACTAATCTCTTAGTAGTCTCTACTGGAGTTGTTGAATAGTACATTGTCAGTGAGCAACATTATTTTCAAAGGGATCTTTTTTTTTTTTTTTTAAATGAGCAGCAGATTTCAAGAGTCAGATTAACATATTCAACAATCTGTGATGTACTCTCTAGGTTTGTTACTCCACTTGCAGTGTGGAGAGAGTAAGTTTGACATAATTTTTAAATAATATGCCATATTTGTATGATAGAAAAAGTTTGCTTTCTACTTAAACATACCTGCAAACTTATCTAATAATAAGGAATTCTCTTAATATGAGACATTGACTTATCTCTGTTTATAGTATTTTCTTTCAATATTAAGTTGTTTGGTTTAAACTTAGAATACGTTTTACTGTAGCTAATATTGATCATACCTAGATATGTGGTTAATTTGTTGTAACTTCTAAATTGATTATTGAATTCATCTTTCATGTATTGATTACAGGGATGAATTCTGTCATTAATCTTCACTTAGTAAATTTTGTTAACTTCAATTCTTTTCTTTTTGCTCATATCTGATTCTGATAAGGTATGAAAGCTGTGTTTAGAATTATATTTGGGTTAAGGGGATATTGTAGCTAGAAAATATTTACTATCTGGGCAGTGGTGGCATACTCCTTTAGTCCCAGCTCTTGGGAGGCAGAGGCAGGCAGATTTCTGAGTTTAAGGCCAGCCTGACGACAGAGTGAGTTCCAGGACAGCCAGGGCTACACAGAGAAACCCTGTCTCGTAAACAGAAAAGAATTACTATTTTTTATAACTTAAACAAATGTTAATAATTCAATAAATGAGTTACAAGCATGCATATATTTCCTACAACCCAAACAATTATACCTTCCTTCAAGTAGAAAATAGGCAATTATTACTTCTTATCAGTTTAAGCTCACTGGAGGAGCAGGAAAAATGTTCTTTTTCTTTATAGTAACAACTTGAATGACACAGACACCAACTATTCAACCTCTCCAAGCATGGGACTAAAGTTCCTTACTAATCTAGCGTATTGCTAGCATCCACATTAAACTGATAGTACTATGATTATCATATGAATGTTTGCAAGGTGTTGTAGGGTCTTCTAACTTGTTTTTCTATTTCTGTGGTAAAACATTCTGGCCATAAGCTACTTAGCTGGGTGTAATGGTTTATTCTAGTTAACACTTTTAGGTAACTGTCCATCACTGACAAAAGTTAGAACAAGAGCTCAAGATAGGAACATGGATCCAGGAAGCTTTGGGGGGAACCAAGAAACAGACCTTGTTTAAACACTGAGTACTGAATCTCATTTCTATCCCTTCCCCTGTTATGCTCTTTGATACTTTCTTATAGACTCCAGTCAATATATCTGCCTAGAATGGTACCTCCCAATAAATGCTGAACTAGACTACATCAGTCATAAGTCAAGAAAATTTCTCAAAGAAATCGCACTAGCACAAATAACATGAGCAATCTTTAATTGAGACTTTCTTTTTATAATTATTTTTTGTGTAAATTTGAAAATAAAACTAAGCATGGCATGAGATTATTAAGCTACTTAAGTTTAATATGTTAGAGAATAAAAAACATAGAGAATAACATAGTGTTACATTATAGAATGTTACAGCATATTCACCTATTACATAACTTTCATACGATTTTTGGCAACATAATGGTAAAATCACAGATTATATATCACTGGAAGTATAGCACTAAGACATTTAAACAAAAATTCAGGGTCAACAACCTTTCTTACTACAGGGTTACTAGAAACTTGTAATTAGGAAAATTATGCAAGATTCTCAAAACCAAACAAAAAGAGAGGTGTTTGTTTCTCTAAAACAGTCATATCGAGATTCAAGCTTCAGTGTCAGTTTTCAGAAAGTAATAATTCAGTCCACAGATTACCTCTTAAACATGTTTCTTAAGGTTATTTATAATAAGAAAATATGAGAGTAAAACCTGACAATATGATGTAGTATGGAAAGTTTTGTGATGAGTGAGCTTAATGCTAAATTAGATAGTAAACCATGAATTTTCTATAAAGATTGAAGCATCTATGTTTGTCTTGGGATATTTGTACTTAAATTTAAAGTTTCTCCATACATTAGGCATGGATTGTTTTTTTTTTTTTTTTTTCATAGTCACAAAGCTATGAAAGTTGTTGCCATAATCTTCTTGTAATTAAATTCCCATTTATAGAATTCTTGGTGTTTGAACTAAAAGTGTTCTATTTCATAACGTCTCGCTAGTCAGAATCTTATTTTCTGTGTTCCTACTCAAATGTTAAAACGTTCAGGCTGTGAAAATACATTTATGTAGTCAATTTCCATTTAAGCAAAAAGCTTTAATATGGGCATCAAATGTGGCACTTACTGCATTAGTACTTTTCCTAGTTATCTAGAAAGTTTTTACCTCCCTTTTTATGGCTCTATGAAAGGCAATTATAGAGGGGCTCACTCAATTTATAGATCAAAACATATAGAAGTAAGTCGATTATATCAGTTAAGTTTTGCTCTAAACGGGCAGCTCTGTTTAGAAGGCACTGAGGAGGAAGAGGGAAGAGGACTCAGGAGCCTCAGAGACTTTCTCTCAGTCAGCAGCAGGTACAGAGCCGCCTGAAACTCCCACTTTCTCTTGTGTTTACTGTACCTACTTTTTATTTCCTCAGTGTATTCAGAAAGAATGAAAATATTGCCATAGAAACACAAGACAAATAAGTCGTGGAATTGTCAACAACTTTTAATATCCTTTTTATATGTAAAATACTTTCCTAATGCTCTGTTAGCAAAGATCCATCATTAGTATTTCATCTTCCTCACAATGTGGAATTTATAAAGTCCCTTAGGGTTAAACTGTAACTTTCCTGCATGCAGAGTGTATGTATGTAGGTGGTAGGATTAGAATTGACAAAAAAGAACATATGTGAGGGAGGAACCTGTCACTACCTTCATGTAAGAAAGAGCTTGAGGGTCTTTTCCTCCATCATCCACTTGAAAGATTCTGAGAGAATTAGGAACTGCAAATCATATCTGTGGCTTTTTGCTTGTTTTAGAGAATTTTTGCTTCACTACCTCATAGCATATGATAGTTACCTTTTGGTGCCTTTATCCATTATCTGAACCTCCTTCCTTCTCCCTAATGTGGTTTCCAGTTTTCTCAGATTCTCCAAAGCCTTCTCTTCTGGAGAAGCATCAGAGAATATATAAATCCTTCTCGTTATTTGAATATCCTCAAAATCAACATTTAGTATCAGAATGCAAATTTTAAAAATCAATTTGGGAAGTAGTTCTAGGAAGCATATGGACAAAAGCAAACCAGGAAAAGGTATCAAAACGCTGTGGACAGTGTACAGGTTCCATATTGAGCAACTACAATCCAGTTCCACTTGGAACCCTATAAATACATTGCCATAGCAGGAGAGGTCATATAACCTCCTAGGAAAGCTACTGCTGTTATTTTGATGACAACATACAATATTCCAGTTGAGTTGTCTTCTCACTGGTTTTATTAATTTCCATTGGTTAGTGCTGCTCTCAGCTCTGGTTAGAGAATCTCTGCTTCTGCCTGGGCAGCATTTACTAAGGTACTCATGACTCCTCAAGGTGCTGAGAAAGATTCTTATAGTTTGAATGAGAATACTATCCACTAGAAGCACCTGTATTTGAATGATTGTTCCCCAGTTGGTAAAACAATTTGGGAAGGTTTAGGAGGTTTGGCCTTGTTGAGTTATCTATCTCTCTATCTTATCTTAGAATGGAAACTCTCTGATACTGCTACAGTGCCATACTATCATGACTGCTATCATACTCTACCTTGATGTGCATGGACTCACACTCTGAAGTATAAGCCTCCAATAAACCATTTTTCTGTATTAAAAAGTAAAGACCAGGAAAACAGACACATTCACGTCTCTCAGTAATAAGTCCCATTATTTGTTATTGAATGCAATATGCCCAATCCTGTAAATATGCACACATAAACAACAGAAATGTACTCAGTAGTTTGTACACACACACACACACACACACACACACACACACACACAAGTGTACGAATCTCATGTAACAATACTAATCCAAAAATAAATGCCATCAGTTTGAAAGTTAGGAGTAGTCTGAGAAGGGTTGATTTGAAGGTACCTGGGAGAGGCTAGAGGAAGAAATAGGAAGGGGGAAAGTGATGTAATTCAAGATTAATTAAAATGTAAAACTAAAACACTGGTCAAAAAGCAGAAAAAAAAATGTAATGATAAAATGACTCCTAAAAATATTCTGCTTTACTTATATACCAGTGCTTTGTACAGCCATCATCAGAGAAGCTGCAGCAAATGACAACAAATACAGAGAACCCTACAGGCAGACATCACACACACACACACACACACACACACACACACACACACAGACACACACACACACACACACACATACATACATATATATGTATATGTATATATATATATATATAATAGATATATGTATATATTAAAGAAAATAGTTAAAATAAACATACAAAAATGTAAATTTTATATGGCATCTCACTCTGGAGAAAATAACTTTTTAGTGAATGTTTTGATGGGGAATTTGTCAGCATCAACTTGAAATGATGTAAAAAGAAAACTCTAACTTTTCCTCTGGTGTAAGGTAAGAGACAAGGAGTTTCTTGATTCATCATTAGGCATTATAACCATGGTAACTATTCAAACTAAGGCAATTAAATTCAATCAGATTTATTGACAGTATTTTAATATGCAAAGGATATTTCTAATAGCTCAATGATTCCTGCAAGATATTACATTAGAGATAAAGTCTTTATTTAAATTGATTTTTCTTGATGGGGCTTAAGATAAGGTGCTTCCATGCCAGAAGAATAATACTGTAATACAAATGATGCATGCATCCATTGCAGAGCAAATTGCATGAGAAGTGACAACAGACGGGATACAGTAACTGAGATGGCACTTAATTTTGAAAGATTAAAGGTCTCAAAGGTTTCTTTATAGCTGGAAAAGCACTGATAAATGAATCAAGAAAAATAATCTTTTAGACACTATGGTAGGAAGATGAATTATTTCTATGACCTTATAAATATTTAATTTCATTACATATTTTGACCTGTATGCACATGTGTGTATGCATATGTTGAAGTCAGAGACAGTTCCTTCCTTCCACCACACATGCTTCAGGGATTAACTCAGGTTTTCATCTTAACAGCAAGTGACTTTCCATGTTGATCTGTCCTGAAATGTGTAGCAGACCCAAGATGAAGAATTTTGCACTTTTCATTTCTCTCATGCTTTCAGGTAAATTTTATTAGATATTGAATTGTAGTGTTCTTTTAGTAGTAATTAAAATAAGTTAATTTATAGGAATTGTAAATTTTCTTTTATAATTCTATATCTAAAAGATGACATTTATTCTTGACTCAAAAATATATGGGTCAAAAATTTTTTGGGGTGCATATAGCCCTGGCTGTCCTGGAACTCATTTTGTAGACCAGGCTGGCCTCAAACTCAGAAATCCTCCTGCCTCTGCCTCCCGAGTGCCGGGTTTAAAGGCATGCACCTGACTATGGGTCAAATTTTTTTGACATTTTTACTACATTTTTTTTTAGGTGATGATATTATGTCACACATTAGTTTAGACTATGTGTCTAAATTCTGGTAAATGAAAATACAGTGACTTCTAATTAACTATTTAGCTCATTAACTATGTGCATCTGAACTAAACTTCACAGGCTTAACACACCTAAAGTCTAAGTTGGCAACAAATTCTAGAGATCTAATTACCTACTCAAATTCCTAGAAATATTTTCAAGTCGGTATTATAAAGATAAGAAAAGCCTGATGCACATTGATCCATTCTTATCTCCTTATACAAAGCTCAAATATAACTGGATCAAGGACCTTCACATAAAACCAGATACAGTGAATCTATTAGAAGAGAAAGTGGGGAAGAACCTCAAACACATGGGCACAGGGGGAAAGTTCCTGATCAGAACACCAATGGCTTATGTTCTGAGGCCAGTGATCAACAAATGGAACCTCATATAATTGCAAAGCTTCTGTAGGGCAAAGGAACTGTCAATAGGACAAAACAGCAACCAACAGATTTGACAAGGATCTTTACCAACCCTACATCTGATAAAGGGCTAATATCCATTATATAAAAAGAACTCAAGAAGTTAGACTCCAGAGAACCAAATAACTCTATTAAAAATGGGGTACACAACTAAACAAAGAATCCTCATCAGATTAATATCGAATGGCCAAGAAGCACCTAACACACACACACACACACACACACACACACACACACACACACAAGCAGGCACATACAAATATAAATGAATAAGAACACATTTCCTAAAAATTAAATATACCATTTGCAGGTAATGGAACTATAGAAGCTCTTGTCAAATTGAAGGAAGTGAGTCATTGTGTGTGCTCTTGGAAGGTGATTTTTGACATGTCCTCTTCTGTTACTTCTTTCTCTCACTTAGCTGCCACTACCTGAGGAGTCAACTTCACCCCATTCTTCTGCTCTAGCATCTGAGCTCTCCAGATGCATTAGCACAGATCCATTGAATATTTACTGAAATGATGAACTACCATGGTGCTTTTTCACAGCAAAATGAAGTAACTAATACATTACATCATTGCATTTAGTTAAGATAATCTCCGATTGCATATTCAGTGATAAATCTGAGATCTGGATGACTCCTTACCTAACATTTTAAGTAGATTTTTATATTAAATAAAGCACACTTGTATTTTTACTATATTAGTGTTTTGCCATATGTCATTTGTTTTACTCTTTGGGAGGTTTGAAGAACATTATTATTTGAAAGTTTTATGTCAAAGTATCATTTTTTACATCCATTATAGAAGTGCTAATTAGAAGGAGAAGGTGTTAAAAGATTTTACAACTATTAATATTCTTTCTTTTCCTCTAAGATAATCTTCCTAATTTTTTCAATGAGCCCATATTTTCTAGGATCCAAAATTACTCTGAGAATATAATCATTACTGTAAATACCCCACAGCTAGATATAAATTCTCCTAATTACCATATGCCAACATTTTGATCTCTCTGTTAGTAACAAGTTACCATTTCCATTTTAAGGCCTTCTGTTAGAGATACTTTCTTCAGAAAAAGATACTACTTTCACAAAGATTACTAACAACCTGGAAGTAACATGACTGGCTTGGAAAAAATTCTATGTGGAGTTTTAGTCCTATTACAACTTATAGAAGATCAAATAGTATCCAAATATACATCAGGCCAAGACTGTGGTTAAAAGAATTTATTATAGTGTGTCAGCGTAGAGCCATAATTACACATTTACTTAACCAATTAAGCATAAAAGTGGCATTATTGTCAGAGATATGATATATGACCCAAACACAGTTTGGTTAATGAGGAAGGAGAACGGCCTGATAAGTAAGGGAGGTATTCAGTTAGCAGAGGCTGCTAACTACTTCTGACATCTGTCATATCTAACAACCCTATGCAAAAATTAAAACGTGGAAAAACCACATTGAAAAAACCACTTATTCATAAAATGTGATTAAATATTTAACTCTAAAAAATTGCAGACCTTTTTTTTTCTTTCTTTTTTTTTACAGATTCTCCCTGTGCTCTATCAAAGATAAATAACAACTTCCAATTCAGGCCGTTTTTGTTATTAAGTTCTCAAGGAAAATCATTACTCCTGGTTTCTAACTATTCTGCTTCCACAATGGTCCACAAAGGAGAATAATCCCTTGAAAATTCATATTCATTTTAATTCTCTTTCATCTTTTTTTTTCTTTCTGATAAAATGATCAAGCAAAATTTTACTTAAGAATGTGGAATGGTATTGAATGTTACACATTTTTTTCAGGCATGCCAAAGGATTTCAGTGCAGTATCTTATTGCTGGTTGATGTCCAATCGATTATCAAACAAGTCCAGGAAACCTGGTTTAGGTAATTGAGAGTAAATAGTTCCTCTTATGCATAAAATACAAGATTAAAATAATTTCTGAAACAAAGACTAACATTTATTTACGAGTTGTAGAAAAATTCTGTAATTGCATAGGTTTGTGTCATCAAAACATTCAAGTCTGAGTTTTAAGGCTGCATTTGTAGCGTTAACAATTTGCATCTGAAACTGCTCATGCCATAGCACTGATTTGCAGCATAAACATGGCCTTGATCTTAAAAGGTTCTGTTAAGGCTCAGTGTGATATTGAATAATGAGAATAAAGCACCATTAACCTCACAAGTAATTAAGTGCAACATTGGTCAGTTTAAATAACTTACTTGTATGTTGAAATCTGTTACTATTTGTTAAATAAGGTGAGTATATGAAAATGTCACTTCATATTTTCACAGAACACTGTTCTGTGCATCCTACCTCATGCTTTTTCTTTCTCAACACTGTAAAATAGCAATGGCATCTATTATATAAATAATGAATTTGATGCCTACAAAACAGAAAATGCACTGAGAAAAAAATGGCATTATCTAGAAACCTCACAATTTTGTTAAAAGCAGTGTATTGGATAAAAAAAATACTGTCCTATTTTTCTATGTCTCCATATCTATTTTCTGTTATAGATGATAATATATAAGTGTAAATTTAAAATATGTAGAACTTGTAAATTAATTTAAATTTAATCATATTACAATTATGTATTTAAATTTTAATTAAAGCATTCCAATATCTTGTTTTATACTATTATGGTAGTTATTTTATTTATTTTTTAATCTCTTAAGATGTAGGAATATAGACATTTGTGAAAGAAAAGTTTGACATTAATGTGAATGTAGATACTCTCAAAAGAGATACAGGCCTAAAAGCCACACTGGTATTTTCAGTTTCCAAAATATAACTGGTAAAAATACCAGGTAGAGAGCATGGGGGAGGTTATATAATTAAACTGGTCATTTTTGAATTTACACATCACAAATGAGAAAGGTATTGATTTTAAATAGAAGGAAGAAAATTGGTCACATTAAAATTTTGTTAAATTTTTGTGATCAGTAAGTACTTTGCATTGGGAGAAAATACACCAAATATATGATATATTTCAATACCTCAAGGTATGGGCTCCAAGACATACAATTGTGAGCTGGAAGACTTAAGTAGCTGCATAGTAAGATCCCTTTAGATGTTTAGACGTCCTTGGATTAATGTGATTGTAACTGGATAAAAAGTCAAGAACCAAATCATTTTAAGCATTGTTTTGTGCCTTTTAATAGGCATCTAATATTTTCTCCTACACCTAATCTAACATTTTTGATGTATAGGGTTCCTGGGGGTGGGGTGTGAATGGGTATTTTACTACTATGCATCATCTTGGGCTCTTCTCTTTCTTTTGGTTCATTTTGTCCAACTACAATGTGACAGATTTCATCTTATTGTAAATTATTTTGTTACATTTTGTCACATGAATGGATATATGTATGTATGTATGTATGTATGTATGTATGTATGAATGGATGGATGGATGAAAGAAAATCTAGCCACCAGTGTAATAAGGTTAACAATGATCTACCATTTCTTTTGTTGTTGTTGTTGTGTTTTTTGTTTGTTTGTTTGCATTTTGTTTGTTTGTTTGTTTGTTTTGAGACAGGGTTTTCTCTTTATAGCCCTGGCTGTCCTGGAACTCACTCTGTAGACCAGGTTGGCCTCGAACTCAGAAATCCGCCTGCCTCTGCCTCCCAAGTGCTGGGATTAAAGGCGTGGCCACCATGCCTGGCTAATGATCTACCAATTCTTACCAGGAGATCAAAAATTCGTCTTCAATGGAATTACACTGGGTTAACTAGTACAGACAGAACTCAAATTTATGAATAGTTCAGAAGGGGTTAACCAGTCAACTAAGCAGGTGTGTGTGTGTGTGTGTGTGTGTGTGTGTGTATGTGTGTTATTTGGTTAGAGGTTATTATTTTTTTGTTTCTTCCTTTTTTTAGTCTTGTTTGTTGTTTGTTTCTTATTCTTTTTTTCTTTGTGTTGTATTATTTTGTTTTCTTAGTTTGGAGGCGATTTGTTGGAATTATTTGTTTATTTGTTTGCTTGTCTATTTATTCTCCTCTCATATATTATAAACACAGTTTCCTCTACTTCCTCTTCTCTCAGTTTCTCCCCAATATTTTACCCTACCAACAGATTTAAATAGTCTTTGTTTCCCTTCAGGAAAGAGTAGGTCTCTGATGGATATCAACCAAACATGGCATAACAAGTTACAGAATGACAAGACAAATACCTCATTTCAAGGCTGGACAAGGCAACCCAGTAGTAGGGAAAAGAGTCAGAATCAGGTCTGTTCCCACTGTGAAGAATCCTACAAGAACACCATGCCACACACTCATCAAAGATATGCAGAGAGCCTAGGTCAGACTCATAAAAGGTCCCTGATTTTATCTTCAGTTTTTGTGAGTCCCTATGGGCCAAGCAAGGTTAATTGATCTTGGTGGGTGTTATCATGTTTTCCTTGACACCTCTAATTCCTACAATCCTTCTTCCTTTTCTTCAATATGGGTTTGCCCTAGCTGTGCCTAATGCATAGCTGTGGGTCTTTGCATTTGTAAAATCAGATGCTTATGAAGTCTCTCTGATGATGCTAGATGATGGTCTATGAGTATAGCAGAACATTGTCAACTTTTTTTGTCACTTATGTATGCTTCTGTCCTAGGTCTCTGGGCTATCCAGGTTCTGGTTTTGGTAATCCAGGAAATGTCAGACATGAGCTCTCTCTCATAGTGTGAGTCTCAAGTTGGTTAGCCTCTCACACAAGTTCTGCATCCCTATTCCCCAGAATATCTTGATGTCAGGAAAAATTGTAGGTTGAAGGTTTCATGACTGAGTTGGCGTCCCAGACCCTCCACTGAAACCCTTTCCTGATTATAGAAGGTCAAGCTCTGTATCTCACATTACTAGGAGTCTTCAATTGGATTGCCCAAGTAGATTTCAGGAAGTTTCACAAGGTTCATCTTACATATCCATGAGCACGGGAGATGTGTCAATCTTCTGGAATCTTCTTTAATTTCTTTCTTTCCAGACTTGAAGTTCTTGTCATATAGGTAGTTCACTTGCTTGATTAGAGTTGCACTATTTTTATATTATTTTTTGAGTTAATTTTATATCCATCCTCTTTGGTGAAGATGTTTTTTAACTGTAAGAATTCTCTTGTACAAAGTGGGGGTCACTTATATATGCTATCATACCATAGTGATACATTGATTTTTTCTTTTCCAATTTATATCCCCTTGATGGTCTTTTGTTGTCTTCCTGCTCTAGCTAGAAATTAAAATATTATATTGAAAGATAAGGAGAACGTGGGCAGACCTGTCTTGTCCCTGATTTTGGTTTAATTGTTTAAAGTTTCTTTATATTTAATTTGATTTTGGCTATTGGCTTGCTGTATATTGCTTTTATTGTGTTTAGACATGTGTTTTATCCCTGATTCTTCTGAGACTTTTAACACGAAGCAGCACTGGATTTTTTTTCAGCATCTAGTCAGATGCTCATGTGTGTTCTATTTTCAGATTTGTATGTGTGTTTTACTTTCAGTTTGGATTGCACTTATAGATTTTTGTACATTGAACCATCCCTGAATTCCTGGGGAGAAGAATCCTTCATCACGGTGAATAATGTTTTTGATGTGTTGAATTCTGTTTGCAGGTATTTTATACAATATTTTCTTTCTTTGTTGAGTCTTTGTGTGGTTTAGATATCAGGGTAACTGTGGTCTTGTAGAGTAAATTTGGCAATAGTTCTTCTGTTTGTATTAGTTTGAGGAATATTGGTATTAACTCTTCATTGAAAGTTTGGTAGAGGACTCTGCAGAAAGTTGTCTGCACAGGCAAGAGTGTGGACCACAGAAGGTAACAGCTTCGGGGACAGGCAAGAGCCACAGAGCTTCTGAGGAAGCGCCGTTTTCACACTCCAGACATCCGGCCACCTTCCAGGCCAGAGGGCAGGGTCCACCTGGCCCAGGAGGCTAGGATTTTGACTCAGGATCAGCGGGAGCCACCTTGGTTCCCAGATTCGGCAGAAAGTTGTCTGCACAGGCAAGAGTGTGGATCACAGAAGCTCACAGCTTCTGGGACAGGCGAGAGCCACAAAGCTTCTGAGGCAGCGCCATTTTCGGGCTCTAGACATCAGGCTACCTTCCCTGGCCAGAGGACAGGGGTCTGCCCTGCCCGGGAGGATAGGAATTTGACTCAAGATCTGCGGGAGCCACCTTGGTTCCTGGACTCAGCAGAAAGCAGCCTGCACAGGTGAGAGTGTGGAGTACAGAAGCTAACAGCTTCTGGGACAGGCGAGAGCCACAGAGCTTCTGAGGCAGTGCCATTTTCAGGCTCCAGACATCCGGCCACCTTCCCAGCCAGAGGACAGGGGTCCACCCGGCCCTGGAGGATTTTGCCTCAAGATCTGAAGGAGCCATCTTGGCTCCGGACTCCTCAGAACGTTGTCAGCACAGGCGAGAGTGTGGACCACAGAAGCTAAAAGCTTCTGGGACAGGCGAGAGCCACAGAGCTTCTGAGGCAGAGCCATTTTTGGGCTTTAGACATTTGGCCGCCTTCCCAGCCAGAGGTAAGATATCTGCATGGCCCGGGAGGGCCTAGCCTCAGGATCCACTGAAGCCATTTTGGTTCCGGGACTCTGCAGAAAGTTGTCTGCACAGGTGAGAGTGTGGACTACTGAAATTAACAGCTTCTGGGACAGGCCAAAGCAACACAGCTTCTGGGAAAGGTCCTGTTTTGGCCCTTCATCTTCGGCCAGGAGGAGGTCCAAACGCCAGATAACTGTGCACCTTCCCTGTAAGAGGAGAGCTTGCCTGCAGAGACTGCTGTGACCACTGAAACTCAGAGGAGAGATCTAGTCTCCCAGGTCTGCTGATAGAGGGTAACAGAATCACCATAGGAACAATCTCTAAACAGAGACAACTATAACAACTAACTACAGAGATTACCAGATGGCGAAAGGTAAACATAAGAATCTTACTAACAGAAACCAAGACCACTCACCATCATCAGAACCCAGCACTCCCACTTTGCCCAGTCCAGGGCACCCCAACATACCCGAAAAACTAGACCTGGATTTAAAAGCATATCTCATGATGATGGTAGAGGACATCAAGAAGGACTTATATAACTCACTTAAAGAAATACAGGAGAACACTGCTAAAGAGTTACAAGTCCTTAAAGAAAAACAGGAAAACACAACCAAACAGGTAGAAATCCTTAAAGAAAAATAGGAAAACACATCCAAAAAGGTAATGGAAAATAACAAAACCATACTAGACCTAAAAAGGGAAGTAGACACAATAAAGTAAACCCAAAGTGAGGCAACTCTTGAGATAGAAACCCTAGGAAAGAAATCTGGAACCATAGATGCAAGCATTAGCAACAGAATACAAGAGATGGAAGAGAGAATCTCAGGTGCAGAAGATTCCATAGAGAACATAGGCACAACAATCAAAGAAAATGGGAAATGCAAAAAGATCCTAACTCAAAACATCCAGGAAATCCAGAACACAATGAGAAGACCAAACCTACGGATAATAGGAGTAGATGAAAATGACGATTTTCAACTCAAAGGACCAGCAAATATCTTCAACAAAATTATAGAAGAAAACTTCCCAAATCTGAAGAAAGAGATGCCCATGAACATACAAGAAGCCTACAGAACTCCAAATAGACTGGACTAGAAAAGAAATTCCTCCCTACACATAATAATCAGAACAACAAATGCACTGAATAAAGATAGAATACTAAAAGCAGTAAGGGAAAAAGGTAAAGTAACATGTAAAGGCAAGCCTATTAAATTACACCACATTTTTCACCAGAGACTATGAAAGCCAGAAGAGCCTGGACAGATGTTATACAGACACTAAGAGAACACAAATTCCAGCCCAGGCTACTCTACCCAGCCAAACTCTCAATTACCATAGATGGAGAAACCAAAGTATTTCAAGACAAAACCAAATTCACACATTACCTTTCCACGAATCCAGCCCTTCAAAGGATAAAAACAGAAAAAAACAAAAACAAACAAACAAACAAAAAAAAAAACAATACAAGGACGGGAACCACTCCTTAGAAAAAGCAAGAAGGTAATCCCTCAACAAACCTAAAAGAAGACAGCCACAAGAACAGAATGCCAACTTTAACAACAAAAATAACATGAACCAACAATTACTTTTCCTTAATATCTCTTAATATCAATGGACTCAACTCCCCAATAAAAAGACATAGATTAACAAATTGGCTACACAAACAAGACCCAACATTTTGCTGCTTACAAGGAACTCATCTCAGAGAAAAAGATAGATACAACCTCAGAATGAAAGGCTGGAAAACAAATGTAGTGGCTCTTCCTGGTTGTCAACTTGACTATATTTGGAATGAACTACAATCCAGAATTGGAAGGCTCACCAGTGACCCTTATATGGAGGCTTGGAGATTCTTATCTGGATCTTGGTTTGGAGATCTTGAGCCATAGTGGCTATGGATTCCAGAAGATTGAATCTCCGAGTTTAAGGAACACACCTTTAATCTGGGCTACACCTTTCATCTGGGATTAAAGGTGTGGTGGAACACACCTTTAATCTGGGCTACACCTTCTGCTGGAGACAATATAAGGACATTGGAAGAAGGGAGTCTAGATCTTGCTCCTTCGCCTGCTTGCTGTGTGAGACTGAGTAACTGCTAGATCCTTGGGTTTCCATTTACAGCTGCGACTGAACAATTGTTGGGAATTGGGCTGTGGACTGTAAGTCATCAATAAATTCCTTTACTATCTAGAGACTATCCATAAGTTCTGTGACTCTAGAGAACCCTGACTAATACAACAAATTTCCAAGCAAATGGTATGAAAAAAACAAGGTGGAATAGCCATTCAAATATCAAATAAAATTGACTTCCAACCTAAAGTCATCAAAAAAGACAAGGAGGGGTACTTCATACTCATGAAAGGTAAAATCCTCCAAGAGGAACTATCAATTCTGAATATCTATGTTCCAAATGCAAGGGCAGCGAAATTCATTAAGGAAACTTTAGTAAAGCTCAAAGCACACATTGCACCTCACAAAATAATAGTGGGAGACTTCAACACACCACTTTCACCAAAGGACAGATCATGGAAACAGAAACTAAACAGGGACACAGTGAAACTAACAGAAGTGATGAAACAAATGGATCTGACAGATATCTACAGAACATTTTATCCTAAAACAAAAGGATATACTTTCTTCTCAGCACCTCATGGTACCTTCTCCAAAATTGACCACATAATTAGTCACAAAACAAGCCTCAACAGATACAAAAATATTGAAATTGTCCCATTCATGCTATCAGATCACCATGGACTAAGGCTGATCTTCAATAATAAAATAAATAATAGAAAGCCAACATTCATGTGGAAACTGAACAACTCTCTTCTCAATGATACCTTAGTCAAGAAAGGAAGAAAAAAAGAAATTAAGGAATTTTAAGAGTTCAATGAAAATGAAGCCACAACATACCCAAACTTATGGGACACAATGAAAGCATTTCTAAGAGGAAAACTCATAGCTCTGAGTGCCTCCAAAAAGAAACTAGAGAGAACACACATTAGCAGCTTGACAACACACCTAACAGCTCTAGAACAAAAGGAAGCAAATTGACCCAAGAGGAGTAGACGGCAGGAAATAATCAAACTCAAGGGCGGAAACAACCAAGTGGAAACAAGAAGAACTATTCAAAGAATCAACCAAACGAGGAGCTGGTTCTTTGAGAAAATCAACAAGATAGACAAAACATTAGTCAGACTCACTAGAGGGAACAGGGAAAGCATTCTAATTAACAAAATCAGAAATGAAAAGAGAGACATAACAACAGATCCTGAAGAAATCCAAATCACCATCAGATCCTTCTACAAAAGGCTATACTCAACAAAACTGGAGAACCTGGATGAAATGGAGAAGTTTCTAGACAGGTATCAGGTACCAAAGTTGAATCAAGATCAGGTTAATGATCTAAACAGCACTATATACCCCAAAGAAATAGAAGCAGTCATTAATAGTCTCCCAACCAAAAAAAAGCCCAGTACCAGATGGGTTTAGTGCAGAGTTCTATGAGACCTTCAAAGAAGATCTAATCCCAGTTCTTCACAAACTATTCCACAAAATAGAAACAGAAGGTACTCTACCAAACTCATTCTATGAAGCCACAATTACTCTGATACCTAAACCACAAAAAGACCCAACAAAGATAGAGAACTTCAGACCAATATCCTTTATGAATATTGATGCAAAAATCCTCAATAAAGTTCTTGCTAATGGAATCCAAACAATCATCAAAACAATCATCCATCCTGACCAAGTAGGTTTCATCCCAGGGATGCAGGGATGGTTCAATATATGGAAATCCATCAACGTAATCCAGTATATAATCAGACTCAAAGACAAAAACCACATGATCATCTCCTTAGATGCTGAGAAAACATTTGACAAAATCCAACACCCATTCATGATAAAAGTCTTGGAAAGATCAGGAATTCAAGGCCCATACCTAAACATGATAAAAGCAATCTACAGAAAACCAGCAGCCAACATCAAAGTAAATGGAGAGAAGCTGGAAGCAATCCCACTAAAATCGGGGACTAGACAAGTCTGTCCACTCTCTACCTACCTATTCAACATTGTACTTGAAATCCTAGCAAGAGCAATTAGACAACAAAAGGAGATCAAGGGGATACAAATTGGAAAGGAAGAAGTCAAAATATCACTTTTTTGCAGATGATAGGATAGTATATATAAGTGACCCTAAAAATTCCACCAGAGAACTCCTAAGGCTGATAAACAGCTTCAGTGAAGTAGTTGGATATAAAATTAACTTAAACAAGTCAATGGCCTTTCTCTACACAAAGGATAAACAGGCTGAGAAAGAAATTAGGGAAACAACACCCTTCTCAATAGTCACAAATAATATAAAATACTTTGGCGAGACTCTAACTAAGGAAGTGAAAGATCTGTATGATAAGAATTTCATGTCTCTGAAGAAAGAAATTAAAGAAGATCTCAGAAGACAGAAAGATCTCCCATGCTCATGGATTGGCAGGATCAATATAGTAGAAATGGCTATCTTGCCAAAAGCAATCTACAGATTCAATGCAATCCCCATCAAAAATCCAACTCAATTCTTCAATGAATTAGAAAGGGCAATCTGCAAATTCATCTGGAGTAACAAAAAACCTAGGATAGCAAAAACTCTTTTCAAGGATAAAAGAACCACTGGTGGAATCACCATGCCCGACCTAAAGCTGTACTACAGAGCAATTGTGATAAAAACTGCATGGTACTGGTATAGTGACAGACAAGTAGACCAATGGAACAGAATCGAAGACCCTGAGATGAACCCACACAGCTATGGTCACTTGATCTTTGACAAGGGAGCTAAAACCATTTAGTGGAAAAAAGATAGCAATTTCAACAAATGGTGCTGGCACCACTGACTGTTATCATGTAGAAGATTGCAAATTGACCCATTTCTATCTCCTTGTACTAAGGTCAAATCTAAGTGGATTAAGGAACTCCACATAAAACTAGAGACACGGAAACTTATAGAGGAGAAAGTAGGGAAAAGCCTAGAATATATGGGTACAGGGGAAAAATTCAAGAATAGAACAGCAATGGCATGTCCTGTAAGATTGAGAATTGATAAATGGGACCTCATAAATTTGCAAAGCTTCTGCAAGGCAAAAGACACCTTCAATAAGACAAAAAGACGACCAATAGATTGGGAGAGGATCTTTACCTATCCCAAATCAGATAGGGGACGAATATCCATTATATATATATATAAAGAACTCAAGAAGGTCGACTCCATAAAATCAAATAACTTCATTAAAAAATGGAGCTCAAAACTTAACAAAGAATTCTCACCTGAGGATTACCGAATGGCAGAGAAGCACCTGAAAAAAATGTTCGACATCCTTAATCATCAGGGAAATGCAAATTAAAATAACCCTGAGATTCTACCTCACACCAGTCAGAATGGCTAAGACGAAAAATTCAGGTGACAGCAGATGCTGGTGAGGATTTGGAGAAAGAACACTCCTCCATTGTTGGTGGGATTGCAAGCTTGTACAACTACTCTGGAAATCAGTCTGGCAGTTCCTCAGAAAATTGGATATAGTACTACAGGAGGATCCCGCAATACCTCTCCTGGGCACATATCCAGAAGATGTCCCAACAGGTAAGAAGGACACATGCTCCACTATGTTCATAGCAGCCTTATTTATAATAGCCAGAAGCAGGAAAGAACCCAGATGCCCCTCATCAGAGGAATGGATATACAAAATGTGGTACATTTACACAATGGAGTACTACTCAGCTATTAAAAATAATGAATTTATGAAATTCCAAGCAACTGGATGGACCTGGAGGGCATCATCCTGAGTGTGGTAACCCAATCACAAAGAGACTCTCACAATATGTACTCACTGATAAGTGGATATTAACCCAGAAACTTAGGATACCCAAGATATAAGATACAATTTGCTAAACGCATGAAACTCAAGAAGAACGAAGACCAAAGTGTGCACACTTTGCCCCTTCTTAGAATTGGGAACAAATCACTTATGGACGGAGTTACAGAGACAAAATTTGGAGCTGTGAGGAAAGGATGGGCCATCTAGTGATTACCATATCCAGGGATCCATCCCATAATCAGCTTCCAAACGCTGACAAAATTGCATACACTAGCAAGCTTTTGCTGAAAGGACACTGATATAGCTGTCTCTTGTGTGACTAGGCCATGGCCTAGCAAACACATAAGTGGATGCTCACAGTCAGCTATTGAATGGATCAAAGTCCCCCAGTGGAGGACCTAGAGAAAGCACCCAAGGAACTAAAGGGAACTGCAACCCTATAGGTGGAACAACAATATGAACTAAGCAGTACCCCGGAGCTCTTGTCTCTAGCTGCATATGTATCAAAAGATGGCCTAGTTGGCCATCACTGGAAAGAGAGGCCCATTGGACTTGCAAACTTTATATGCCCCAGTACAGGGGAACGCCAGGGCCAAAAAGGGGGAGTGGGTGGGTAGGGGATTGGGGGTGGGTATCGGAGACTTTTGGGATAGCATTGGAAATGTAAATGAGGAAAATACGTAATTAAAAAAATAGAAGATAAAACAAAAGAATGTTTGATAGAATTCAGCACTAAAACCATGGGCACTGGCTTTTTGTTATTGTTGATGATGTTGTTTTTGTTGTTGGGAGCTAGAAGGCTGTAGGAATGCTTAGGTAGTTTGTCTGATCTTGGTTTAAATTTGGTTTCCAATTTTGTTGAGTACAGGCCTTTGAAGTAAGACATAATAATATTTTTAATTTCCTCAGTTTCTGCTGTTATGTTTACCTTTGTAATTTGTAATTTTGCTAATTTGAATACTGTCTCTGCCTTTTAGTTAATTTGGCTAAGGGTTTGTATATCTCTTTGAATCTTATAAAAGAATCAGCCATTTTTTGATTCTTTTGTATTGCTCTCTTTGTTTCTAATCGATTGATTTTTGCCCTGATTTTGACTATGTTATCTTGGTTAATACTCTTGTTTGTATTTGCTTCTTTCAGTTCTAGAACTTCAAGGTGTGCTGCAATGTTGCTATCATGAGATCTCTCCAATTTTTTATGAAGGCAGCTAGTGCTACCAACGTTCGACTTAGCACTGTTTTCATTGTGGCATACAAGGGTGGATATGTTTTGCCTTCCTTTTAATTGAATTCTACAATGTCTTTAATTTAATTCTTTATTTCTTCCCTGACCAAGTGATCATTGAGTAGATAACTGTTCTGTTTCCATGAGTATGTGTGCTTTCTTTTATTTCTGAAGTAGTTGAAGTCCAGCTTTGATGCATGATAATCTGATATCATTTCAATCTTCTTGTATCTGTTGAGGCTTGCTTTGTGACAGATTATATAGTCAATTTTGAAGACGGTACTGTGACATGATGAGAAGAAGTTATATTCTGTTTGGGTAAATTGTTCTGTATTTGTCTATTAGGTCCATTTGTTTCATTATATCTGTTAATTTCATTCTTTCTCAATTTAGATTCTGTTTTGATGACCTGTCCATTGGTTTAAATCTACCATTATTCTTGTATGGAATAGTATAACTTATGGAATGTGTAGTTTAAGTTTCAGTAATGTGACTTTTGTGAATGTGCATGCCCTTGCCTTTCGTTTTTTTTTTTTTTCCCTTGTTTTTTGGCTCCTGAAGAAATGTATTTCCTTTATCATTGGTCATTAGAGAACTAAAATATAAACAGCAGTAATTAGATACCCATTCAGACTGTTAGGGAGGCTACAAAGCATGAGAATAGTGCACAGCCTGGGGCTCTAAGAAGACTTAAGAGTTTTGACTGTTCTTCCACAGCACCCACATGGCCACACACAGACATCTACAACTATAGCCCCAGGGACTGAATAGCATCTGGTGCCCTCTGCGGGCACTGCATACATGTGATACAACACACATCAGACAAAATTCTCATACACATAAAATAGATAATTTCTTTTAAAGTTGAAGGAAAAGGCAAGTGGTAAAATTGAAACTATCACATTGCTGAGCACACACCTTACAGTGGTTATAGTGATCAGTTTTGCACTTTTCACAAACTTAAGCATAGAATTACAATATGATCCAGCAATTCCATGCCTAGGGTTATACTCAAAACCCTTGTGCACAAAGGCTCATTTTCTTCTCATTAAGTTTCATTTATTTCCTTAGTTTACATGAAGTACAGATCAATAGCCCAACTACAGAAAAGGCAGTTAAATTATTTTCTTTTTAATTATTTTTTTTCTTCTTTTATTTTTTTTTAATTTTTATTAGATATTTACTTTATTTACATTTTAAATGTTATCCCATTTCCTGGGTTTCCCTCCAGAAACTCCCTATGCCATACCCTTCCCCCTGCTTCTATGAGAGTGTTCCCCCACATGCCGACCCACCCATTCCCACTTCCCTGTCCTGATATTCCCCTACATTGAGGCATCAAGCACTCACAGGACCAAGGGTCTCTTCTCCCATTGATGTCCGACAAGGCCATTCTCTTCTACATATGCGGCTGGAACAAGTGTTTTCTGCAGGTTTTTTTTTTTCTTCCAAATTTAGAATGATAGCTAAAATAGTAGATCTGGATGGATTTATTTCATTATTAAATCTATTCCATGGGTCATCCTGATGATATCTAGTTCTTACCTTTATCATTTATATCTGCTTATATTCTATGTCATCTAATCCCATTTTGCCTGCAAAAAATTTATTGGAAACTACAATAGAAGGGAAGTTTGGGATCTGACTGAAAGTTCTTTACTCCCTATTTACAATAAAGAAAATCTATCACTAAAATTAATTATAGGAATATATTAAAGCTAGGCCAATTTTTGTTTTTCAGAATACATCAAATGCCAGAGATAAAGAGATAGGAAAAAAATTCTCATAAATAATCAGTTTTCTATTGAAATTCCTAAACAACACTTCTTTTGTACTGTGCCTGAATGAAATGAACCTTATGATACAAATTTTAAGTACAGCATAAGCTCTTCAAATACAGTGATGACATTTTGAGGTGTAAATGGGAGATTAGTACTGGATAGAGAGACAGGGGATGCCAAAAAAATCTTTAAAGCCTTTTTCCAGATTTATAGACAACAACAACAAAAAGTCTTTTTTGCCATTTCTTATTACTGTTGCCTACTTGAAATGTTACCCACACACCTCCTGATTATTTTAAGAAAAGCAGACCAGAAGAAGCAATTTTGAGTGTGAATAGTTAAAGTATTAGGGAAACACTTTTTAAAAGCACATGTTTGAATAAGGTAAATATTAAATATCCTACAAAACTATTACCAGGCAGTAGATAGCATGTTTTATTTCTGAAAATGTTACACTTGGGTTGTACCACAATACTTTGCTCTGTCCTTGAAACTTTCATTTTTAACTTTCCATGCAAAACACTTTGGTCAGCTACTAGTTTTGATAGATAGGCTACCTAGAATTAAATTTCAAAGGGAGCATGACATACATCCCAGACATAACTAGATTCAAAAGTTTATACAGACAGGAAATGATGCTGCTATTTATTAATGCTTCTTCATCCAATGGACAACTTAACACAACTTTGAATGCCCTATAATTTTATCAACTTTTTCAAGTCAAGTATACAAACAAAGAAATCCTGATATGAATGAATGGCAGAGAGAGAGACAAAGAGAGAGAGGAGAGAAAACATTTTTTAATAAATAGCACTTATTTGTGGAACACTGAAAACATAGAAATATTGGTTTTGGTTTTGTTTATGTTTTTGTTTTTTGTCTCCAAATACTCATTATTAGTTCTTTCTTGTTTGGGCATATGAATACGCACAGTAGAATCCTCACACATCATCATCATGGAAAATGACCTGTCCTATATGTAGCTCTGAATAGTTTACAATGAGTTGACTTCACACAGACACGTAGGCTGCCAGTGTTCCATAAGATACAGTAAAGCCTGAGATAATTTTTCTTTATAAGCACCCATTAAATATAAGCTGATCCATCCATTTGCCTAGGAATTTCATAAATTCATTGTTTTTAATAGCTGAGTATTACTCCATTGTGTAAATGTACCACATTTTCTGTATCCATTCTTCTGTTGAGGGACAACTGAGTTCTTTCCAGCTTCTTTGCTTCTTTGTTTGTTTGTTTGTTTGTTTGTTTCTTCCTTTCTTTCTTTCTTTCTTTCTTTCTTTCTTTCTTTCTTTCTTTTTTCTTTCTTATTTTTATTAGATATTTTCTTTATATACATTTCAAATGCTGTCCCGAAAATTCCCTATACCCTCCCTCATCCCTGCTCCCCTACCCACCCACTCCCACTTCATGGCCCTGGCATTCCCCTATATTGGGGCATATAAAGTTTGCAATAACAAGAGGCCTCTCTTCCCAGTTATGGCTGAATAGGCCATCTTCTGCTCCATATGCAGCAAGAGATACGAGCTCTGGGGGGTACTGGTTAGTTCATATTGTTGTTCCACCTATAGGGCTGCAAACCCCTTCAGCTCCTTGGGTGCTTTCTCTAGCTTCTCTATTGGGGGCCCTCTTTTCCATCTTATAGATGACTGTGAGCATCCACTTCTGTATTTCCCAGGCACTGGAATAGCCTCATATGAGACAGCTATAACAGGGTCCCTTAAGCAAAATTTTTATGGCATTGTGCATTAGTGTCTGGGATTGGTGGCTGATTATGGGATGGATCCCTGGGTGAGGTCATCTCTGGATAGTCCATCCATTCATCTTAGCTCCAAATTTTAGCTATTAAAAATAAGCAATTAATGAAATTCCTAGGCAAATTGATGGATCTGGAGAGTATCATCCTGAGTGAGGTAACCCAATCACATAAGAACTCATGATATGCACTCACTGATAAGTGGATATTAGCCAAGAAATTTAGAATACCCAAGATACATTTTGCAAAACAAATGAAACTCAAGAAGAACAAATACCAAAGTATGGATACTTCACCACTTTGTAGAATTGGGAACAAAATACCATGGAAGGAGTTACAGAGACAAATTTGGAGCAGAGACGAAAGGATGGACCATCCAGAGACTGCCCCACCTGGGGTTCATCCCATAGTTAGCCACCAAACGCAGACACTATTTCATATTCCAGCAAGATTTTGCTGAAAGGACCCTGATATAGCTGTCTCTTGTGAGGCTATGCCAGTGCCTGGCAAACACAGAAGTGGATGCTCACAGTCATCTATTCGATAGAACACAGGTACCCCAATGGAAGAGATAGAGAAAGTACACAAGGAGCTGAAGTGGTCTGCAACCCTATGGGTGGAACAACAACATGAACTAACCAGTACCCCCAGAGTTCATGTCTCTAGCTGCATATGCAGCAGAATATGGCCTAGGTGGCCATCATTAGGAAGAGAGGACCCTTGGTCTTACAAACTTTATATGCCCCAGTACAGGGGAATCACCAAGGCCAAGAAGTGGAAGTGGGTGAGTTGGGGAGCAGTGCAGGTGTATAGGGGACTTTCGGGATAGTATTTGAAATGTAAATGAAGTAAATACCTATTAAAAATTGGAAAAAAATATAAACTGAAAAAATAATGTTGGTTTAATCCAATGAAATAATTTACACTATTCATTGAAACTGTCTTCATTCTAGATTTGGTAAACTGTAGCCATTGCCAGCCAATTTGGTTACACACACTGTAATTATTCTTGGAAGAGATATTATTCTTAGGGAAGGACTGAAAAAGCTGAAAGGAATTACAACTTCACAGAAAGAACCATATCAACTAGCTGGACCATCCATACCTCCCAGGGACTAAACCACCAACCAAAGAGTATACATGGAAGGAATCATGGCTCCAGCTGCATATGTAGCAGAGGATGGTCTGATCTGGCATCAAAGAGAGGGGAAGCCCTTGGTCCTGTGACTTGGCATAGTGTCAGAATTCAATTACTTTGCTAAGTACCTTCTTGATATTTGATAGAACTAGCCATCTAGCCTGGGCAAACTACATGTATAACATATTTGAGATGAGATAAAAGAAAAAAAAAAAACCTCAGTTTTACCTTAAGAAAATAATGTTAAAACATTTATCCAGCCTCTTCCTTAAAATGTAATGATATTCCAACAATTTTTATTCTTTGTATTGTGCTTGCTTTTCCCTGGTCATTCCTGACTCAGAACAATAATAGTGAATCTATTTGACATTTATAATGGATACTTGATCCAATTTGGATGAGATAGGGCTGAAACAGCTCCTTAGAAATAGTAAATTTAATAAGTAGGGAGAAAGTGGGCAGCTTTGTCTAGTTCCCGATTTTAGTGGGATTGCTTCAAGTTTCTTTCCCTTTAGTTTGATGTTGGCTACTTGTTTGCTGTATATTGCTTTTATTATGCTTAGGTATGGACCTTTAATTCCTGATCTTTCCATGACTTTTATCATGAAGGTGTGTTGGATTTTGTCAAATGCTTTCTCAGCATCAAACAAGATGATCATGTGGTTTTTGTCTTTGAGTTTGTTTATATAGTGGATTGCTGGTGGGATTGCAAGCTTGTACAACCACTCTGGAAATCAGTCTGGTGGTTCCTCAGAAAATTGGACATTGTTCTACCGGAAGATCTAGCAATACCTCTCCTGGGCATATATCCAGAAGATGTCCCAACAGGTAAGAAGGACACATGCTCCATTATGTTCATAGCAGCCTTATTTATAATAGCTAGAAGCTGGAAAGAACCCAGATGCCCCTCAACAGAGGAATGGATACAGAAAATGTGGTACACTTACATAATGGAGTACTACTCTGTTATTAAAAACAAACAATTTATGAAATTCTTGGGCAGATGGATGTATCTGGAGAAAATCATCCTCAGTGAGGTAACTAAATCATAAAAGAAGTCACTTGATATGCACTCATTGATAAGTAGATATTAGCCCAGAAACTTAGAATACCCAAGATACAATTTGCAAAACACAAGAAACTCAAGAAGAATGAAGATCAACATGTGGATACTTCATTCCTCCTTAGAATAGGGAACAAAATACCCATGGAAGGCGTTACAGAGACAAAATTTGGAGCTAAGTTGAAAGGATGGACCATCCTGAGACTACTCCACCCAGGGATCCATCCCATAATCAGCCACCAAAAGCAGACACTATTGCATATTCCAGCAAGATTTTGTTGAAAGGACCCTGATATTGCTGTCTCATGTGAGGCTATGCCAGTACATGGCAAATACAGAAGTGGATGCTCACAGTCAGTTATTGGATGGAACACAGGGCCCCCAATGGAGGAGCTAGAAAAAGTACCCAAGGAATTGAACGGGCCTGCAACCCTATAGGTGGAACACCAATATGAACTAACCAGTATCCCCAGAGATTGTGTCTCTAGCTGCATATGTAGCAGAAGATGGCCTTTTTGGCCATCATTGGGAAGGGAGGCCCCTAGGTCTTGCAAACTTTATTTGTCCCAGTACAGGGGAACACCAGGGCCAAGAAGTGGGAGTGGGTCGGTAGGGAAGCAGGGCTGGAGGAGGGTATTGGGAACTTTCGGGATAACATTTGAAATGTAAATAAAGAAAATATCTAATAAAAAAGAAATAGTAAATTAGGGAAAAAAACGAAATAGTATTCAAGATGAATAGTAATCTCTTGAGTGAGTGAATTTTTAAAAAGTGATCATAACTATGCAATCTTTAGTATAATTAACAGAGAACTGGGAAGATGTTGTATCCATGGATTAAACTATTATGGTCATATTTTATTAGAAGATAGGGAGGACTTTTCTGTTTATGTTTAGTTATACAGTGGTTGCAATGAATCACTCAATTCTAAGAATGAAATTTTGTTTGAAGAAGTATCAGAAAACATGAAAACAGAGGAGAGTGGGTAAGATTTTAAATTAAATTTTCACCCTGAGATTGTCCTGAAATGTAAATCCAACCTAAGATTTTTTTTAAAGTTTACAAATACACTATAAATTATGTTCTAAAACAATGTTGATATTGATGGTATTTTTCCCCCACTGGGGAACACTTCAGAACCCGAGGTTCACTTCTTATTAGTTTTGCATTAGGGCATGAACATCATTCTCAAATATTTCTATTTACTAAGATACTTTGAAAAAAAATCTTTTGAATTATCTGGAATGCCTCCATTCTTTTTATATCATAGCAAAATATATTTTGAAGTCACAATTAGTTGTAATAATCTAGCCTTTAAATTCTTATTATAAGCATTAATTATTTTAATGTACATGACGAAGGGTACTGTGTTCTAGGACAAGCTGAGTTCTTAATTGTCAGCTTTTACTTTTTTACTTTCCTCTTTTCCTGGAGCCAACTGTGTGATAAATAGGCAAGATACACTACTTGTATTCCAATAGCACAAATTTGGTAGTCCAAACTTGCCTTGAGAATGTACACAGACACTAGCTCCTGAAGAAGAAATCTCACCCAGGGATGTTTCAAAGTTTCTGTTAAATTTTACTCTCAATTTCTTAGATTAATTCTAGTGACTGAACTCTAGTGACTAGTGGTAAAGACACAATGCTATGGTTGGGTTCAACCCATACTGTCATTCACAAGTAGCATGCTCTGTTGAGTTTTTCTGTTGAGTCAGTTTGGTAAAATGTTTCTGGTAGTGTGACTTAGTATTACATATTAGTCCCAATACAAAGATTTCCTCCAGAGGATTGTTCTTTCTTCTTATAAGCAATGCTCACATTAAGAAGTCTAGTTTCTAACCTGAAAATAAGGAGTAGAAAGAAAAACAGTCCTGAAGACACAGACAGAGGAGCAACAGCAGTTGAATAGCCTTCCAGACTGCACAATGGCAGTGTGGTTTGCTGTTTGATGAGTGAGGAAGGTGTAGTACTAAAGAGGCACTGGATCTGTACAGAAATAGAACAGAAACTGGAAGAACTGTTACAGAGTCAGACTCAAGCGGTCAGACCCACCCAGGTATTGGAATTTTAACACAGTCCATGACAAGAGCAGAGACATATCAGGACCTACGCCGGAATGGAAGCTGCAATATCAGCATTGCTGACTTCTGAGGACCACTGACTCAGACTCCACAAGAGCCATCACATTATACAACTATAAGAATATGTCTTAAGAGTGGACAGTGAAAGTGATCCTCCTCCCACTTGTCTGCTACAGCTAGTGTGCAATGTTAGAGACAAGTCACATAAAACCTATTGAAAACCAGGACCCAAGAACTTGTTCACACAATTTCTGGACAAGTAGATAAAGACTCCCAAACATTTGACTCATAATATCTTCTACATGTGATTTTTTTTTTTTGCTTCCAGAATAATCAAATTCACATTATGTACCAAGGTGATAAGTTTTGGATAAATTTATAAATTATTATTTTGAGAAGGTAATTTACATCTGCTTATAGCCTTCCCATACTCTCACATGTTGGAAACCTATTGTTAGATTTTTAATGTTAGTTACAACCTAATGAATAAATCCAGCAAACCTGTGATCTAGCCATCAAGAAATGCCAAGATATACGACTCTGAATCCTCCAACCATTAGAGAGCAACTGCACATGCCAAACTTATGCAGGTGACAAACTGCATAGTATACATACACAAAATGTATATTTATTTTTTACTATATATAGTGATAGACTTTCTACTTGTATGTATGTCCATTCAACATTTGCTTGCCAACAAACACCATTGGGGACAGCATATCCCAGAATTGTATTTATACATAGTTATTAGAGATATATGGATGCTGGGAATTTAAAACATGGTCCTATTGGAAAAGTTGCTGTTTCTCATTTTTCTTCATTCTTGAATGAACCCTTAACTAGGAGCCTTCTAACCTGCCCCTCAAAGCAAAATAATTTCTCTCCACATAAATGCAAAATAATTCCATTTTATATCGTAAAGAAGTTTTTCCACTATCCAAACAAATTCTGGGGATTTATTTTCAAGGTTAAATTTTTAAGTAGTTTATTTTGAAAAAACAGAGTTATGTAAGAAGTAGGCCTTCATTCTATATAACTTTTATCACAATGATAGAGATTGAAAAAAATAAGTAAAAAGATTAGTATATATGCATAACATATACGCATATATGATCAGATGATTTTAATAGATGTAATCATTGCATCAAAAGTGTTATGCATTAAACAAGTTGAGAGAGGAGCAAAATTGGTTCAGGAACAATGTAAAGATTTTACTTTGTTCCTGAAGAGAAAGTTTAACTCAGCAGAAAGGCATTTCCTAAAGGCAGGGAAGAATGAAGAGGATATGTGCTAATATTTTCATGGCATGATTATTTTGAGCTACATTCTAGATCATGTAATTTGTTCAAGAAAGAGGATAAATGAGAACCTATGATACAGAGTTTAAAAGGCCATAAATTCATATAAGAAGTTGGTGGTTTTATCCTAAGACCTATTTAATATATGTATTTTAGGTTATGTATTTTATTATGTTAATTATGAATATACCCCTTTAAAAATAAACTGCTGTAGGATATTGAATAAAAATATAAAGAAAGATTGTGGGCTTATATAGCACAGATAAGATTAAGGGTAGGGGAATCTTTGACACTGTCTCAATGATAGAAAACTTGCTGAGAAATTCAATGAGAAGAAAGGGACATATAAAAATCTTTGTAACTTACTCTTCAACTTGACATTCAGGTGATAGATAGACAACATCAATTTATAGTCCAATAAAAACCAGGGATTGTATCAGTCCATCATTTGATTTGAAGTTGTATTGTACAGGTGAAAAAAGATAAAAGTGAAGAGGCTAGTTGTAGTATCAAGGCCTTACACATATTAAGATCTTACTTTCCCCATGTCACAATTGCAAAGCAATGTGATTCATTGTTTTTATTCACCCTGGCTTTCAAGAATTTTCATTCCTCCTCTAGGAATTAGAAATAACAGATCTCACTGAAAATTTGTGCCTTCTAGGAAGCAGACTGAACATATTTTGAGAAGTGATTACACATACATTGATAACTTCAACATAATGATAAAATGCATCATTGAAAGAAATGGTATAAGTTTGATGTAAGATTATTTTACATCAAAGGCAAAAGTAAGTAGATATCATATATTATCCTATATTTATTTTGTTGTGTGTATAAAATCCAAACTAATTATAAACTAGATTTTGTAAGGAATCCATAAGCCAATATAGACTACATTAATTTAATTTATAATGTAACACCAATAGGATTTCCTAAGATATTAAAAAGAACTGATAAGAAGACCAGAAAACATGGCAGGTGTGATTTTCTTGTCTCAAAAGTATCTTTAACCACTACATAACTTTCAATAAATTTTGAAAGTACTATTACCATGAAAATTAATGATTAATAATCTCAATAACAGTAATTTAAAGCTTTCTTTGTCTTGTAAGATGCATCTCCAATCTCTTCAGTTTTCATAGAATTCTTGCAAATGTACTTTTTAAAGTACTTTTTGCTTAAGGACTTTAATATTGTATCTGGAAAGACATAGATTTTAGAAAAGGTAATTTCTTTCTTCTTTAAATGGCCCACATTCCTGGAGGTTAAAAACACAACACATAGTGAAAGGAACAGTTTAAGCTCAACACCCTCAAGACCAAGTTTTCAGCATACAAGGCAGTCATTGGTCCCAAAGAGCCAACAGGCAGGGACTGGTACAGGGAAGAATATAGGGACACAGGGCAGGAATATCTGTCATGGGGAGAACAAAGTTCTTCTGGATAGAGAAGACATGTAACTCATAGGAAAATGGTGGTTTATAAAGGTAAAATGGGAAACCCTGTATTAGGATGAGGTATTTAATTTTAATTTGGCATGTTAATTAAGTGAGCTAAAGAAGTCTTTGATTGCTGAATTTCAAAATTTTGATACCTGGAATTTTTGTAGTCAGCTTTTGGAAGAACATGTAAACAGATAATGGAATAAACTTTGTTTTTTTTTTAAATTTAAATATTTTTTATTATGTATTTTCCTCAATTACATTTCCAATGCTATCCCAAAAGTCCCCCATACCCTCCCCCCAACTCCCCTACCCACCCACTCTCCCTTTTTGGCCCTGGTGTTCCCCTGTACTGGGGCATATAAAGTTTGCATGTCCAATTGGCCTCTCTTTCCAGTGATGGCTGACTAGGTCATCTTTTGATACATATGCAGCTAGAGTCAAGAGCTCCGGGGTACTGGTTAGTTCATAATGTTGTTGCACCTACATGGTTGCAGATCTCTTTAGCTCCTTGGATTCTTTCTCTAGCTTCTCTGTTGGGGGCCCTGTGATCCATCCAATAGTTGACTGTGAGCATTCATTTATGTGTTGCTAGGCCCTGGCCTAGTCTCACAAGAGACTGCTATATCAGGGTCCTTTCAGCAAACTCTTGCTAGTGTATGCAATGGTGTCATCATTTGGAGGCTGATTATGGGATGGATCCCTGGATATGGCAGTCTCTAGATGGTACATCCTACAATAGAGTACTACTCAGCTATTAAAAGGAATGAATTTATGAAATTCCTAGGCAAATGGTTGGACCTGGAGGGCATTATCCTGAGTGAGGTAACACAATCACAAAGGAACTCAAATGATATGTACTCACTGATAAGTGGATATTAGCCCAGAAACTTACTATACCCGAGATATAAGATACAATTTGCAAAACACATGAAACTGAAGGAGAACAAAGACCAAAGTGTGGACACTTTGCCCCTTCTTAGAATTGGAATAGACTTTGATGACTAGCTTTAGGAATATAAGTCTTTAGTAAGGTATGAGGATTCAGGGAAAAGATCAAGGCCTGCCAAAGCCATATTTGCTAACACCATGCAGACTAGATTCTGTTCATATACTATCTGCTCTTATTATGAGTTCAGATGTCTTTGAGAAATGGACTATATGACATTAAAGAAATGGAGAGTGACAGTTAAAAATTAAACAACCTACCACTCAATATATATATATATATATATATATATATATATATATATATATATATATGAAACTAATGCCATAGAAATCCTTACACTGTATTCTTATGATTTGGTAAATATATAAATATAAATATAAATGTATTTTGGATGAAGTGAAATTTTTATAAATATATTTTGGATGAAGTGAAATCTGCATATCTATAGCACATTGCTCAGCAGCTAAAGAGTTTGAAGAATATCCTTTCTAACTCACTCAGTTGATCTAAATCACTTCCAGGCAGCTCTGCTGCTTTCTGCTTCTTTCAGACAACTGAATTGTTCTCAGGGTCTTTTTTGTAGCTTGGTTTGTCTCAGAGTTGTTTCTCAGCCATCTTTGTTGCTTATTCTAGGGATAGAAGGGGGACCTAGAGAGTTTTGCTCAGTTTCAGGAACTTCCTAAAACTATTTTTGAGGTGTTTACCTTCTGCCTTAAGGAGCTTCACTGCAGGATGGAGTGTTTTAATCTGGGAGGAAATTACTGCAAATCATGGTCTTCAACTCTAAACAAAGAACTCAAACCAAGTGAGCAGTGCTGAAAGCAGGAAACGTATGTCTTCCTCAGGAAAGAGAGTACCCATTGATTATAGGAAGTCAAATAGTCAGCTCTCAAATATGCAAACAAATAACACTGAACAGACTAACGTGGCTATACTTGTGTAATTATGAATAGTATGTGTATGTGTGTGTGTGTGTGTGTGTGTGTGTGTGTGTGTGTGACAAGAATTAATGGAGAGCGAGGCCAAGAGGACCTGGATTTGAAGGAGATCAAGGAGGGGTTTATGTGAAGAATTGGAAAGAGGAATAGAGAGTTAAATGATGTAGTTATATTCATATATCAAAAGAAAAAATGATAAGAAATACTTCAGTGACATGAAAGCCAGTGTTAATTTCTGAAATACATATGTCACCAGGGATGGGTAACCTAATTCAGATAAATTGTGGTTCAAGTATTCATCCCAAATTCAAGATTGACCTAAATCCTGTGTGAAGACTCACAGGTAGCCTGACTTTCCTTCTTACTTCTCTGCTCCTATGTGTATCTTTTTACTTTTTGATTCTGGTGTTAACTGTCAAATCATTGGCCATTTTAGAATAGTCACTTGAAAGATAATTCTAGCAGACTGCAAACTGAAAATGTAAAATCAGGAAAGGCATTAACATTGTTTCTGTTTTCTGTGGAAATGCTGGGGATATACCCAGTGCACATAGCTGCGATACAATGATCCATATCTACAGGTCATTCAAGGGTTTAGTTTTCCACTAGGACAGGAATTTCATAGCTCTTTTTCCTCTTTTGTAACCAATTGTTATTCCAATATTCTTACAAACAAAATCCAATTGCTATATTAAATTTGTTGTTGTGCTTTTATTTACTAAAATATTTAGAAATTCATTCTTGGTTCAAGGTAGATTGATTTAGTTTTCAAATATTTATTTCCCAACTGGCATATTTGATTTTGTATTAATTTAATGCAAGTGTTTGATAAAGAAAAGGTACCCTGCCCTCATGACAGGTGTCCAAGCACATCAATAGAATGTTTTACTGTTCTTTGGGTTGAATAAAGTACCTCCACCTATTATCCAACTGCTTTTCTGTGTTTTGTTTAGTTTCCTTTGTTCTGTTGTAGAGTAAATTTCAGCTTGTTTTATGTTTGCTTGTTTGTTTTGTTTTATTTTTCTTTGTTTTTCCCTTTGTCCTTAACTGTGGGACTTTGAAAGGGTTTGTATTTAGATTACTTTTTATTACATGGGATATAAAGACTTTTGTTTATACTAAGTGCAATCTGATATTTAAGGAGAAATTAATAAAATTAACTAAATGTTTCTTTCATTTTCCAAAATAGTAAACATGCCTATATACTTTCTAACAATGCAATTGTATTAGATATCTACATAAAATTTACATACTACAGATGACCACAACACACTATGTGAATGTATGAAACCCTCATATAATAATTAAACCCTCACTACAATAATTAAATTTATAAAAGAATGGGATCTTGCATAACATGTACTTGTGTGTCTCAAGCTCCTTGGAATTGTATTTTTAAATAGGTTTTGGGAAGTAAAGCTGTTTGTCGTTTTTACATGTAATTGGTACCCCCAGCCTAGTCACCTCATTCTATGATATGGCAAAACATAAATTCAAAAAGTCGTTGACAAAATATTCATTTTTATTTGTATGAATTTGATTTTGTGTGTGTGTGTGTGTGTGTGTGTGTGTGTGTGTGTGTGTGTGTGTGTTTGAGTCTTTATGTATTTGTCCATGCAGGTACATAGGTTCATGCTGTTACCCTCAGAGGATGTTAGATCCCATGGAGATAAAGTTACAGACAGTTGTGGCTAGGCAGCCAGACATGGACACTGAGAACCTACTCTAGTTCTCTCTCAGAGCAGCAAGATCCCTTTGCACTGTTCCCTTGTTCTAGCCTGAGTTTTTGTTTTTATTTGTTTGTTTGTTTTTTTGTTTTTAATTAAAGTGGTTTTTTTTACCTTTGTTGTATTACTTCCACACCATCATAAGTTCATTCAAGTTATCACCAGTTGTAAGATATTTCTTATAATAAAGTAAGGGGTAATTACTTTTCTCAGATATAAGCTAAACCTTCATTTATTGTGACATAGTGAAACTAATCTTGCAATGGGTGTTCACAAGATGGGAAGTCCGTTCTTAGAGTTATTCAACTCTTGGATTTTTTTTAACTTTTTTTTTTTTTTAGATATTTTCTTCATTTACATTTCAAATACTATCCCAAAAGTTCCCTATAACCTCCCTGTGCCCTGCTTACAAAAATAAATATTTGAATAATTGCCATGGACTGGCCTCAATGTGTGGGAAATCAATCTGTGGGAAAAAATCAGAGTCCCAGTACAGGTGGGGAAGGAGTCGGTGAAAAGTGACAAACAGATGTGAACATAAAGGAGTGTTGTATCTGAATGTAATTTCTCAAAGTGAGCATCAGATTTTTAATTCAGAAGAAAAATAGGAAAGTTAGGTGACACATCAGCCAAGGTACAATGAGGCTACAGATGCTTAATGACTCTTACAAAAAACAAAGGAATGCAAACATAAAGACTGGGCAGGAACCAGGCAATAAAACAACTGAGACAAAGTCAGCTCTATCTAAGGTCAGCTGTATTCTAAGAAGCCAGATGCAAGGTCTTTACACTCCCAGGGCAAGGGCTTTTTTTTAAGCCTAAGTCATGGTTCTAATTAGGGAGTTCTGCTCTAGCTAACCTTCTCATGAATAATGCAGTACTCTAGTTTCTCCTTAAGCCATAGCCTACTTACTAAACCATTGTAAATTCCTGTATATGGGAGTGACTTGACTTTTATTCTAAGTGATTGTGTGTGGGGAGTTTCTACTAATAGCTAATGTAGTCTGTCATACAGAGTATATATAACTACAATAAGAATTCTAAACTTACTTTGCTAAGCTTGTCCTGAGATTTCTAACTCTATGTAGTAGATAGTAATGCCTGGTTTCTTTGACTATCTTTCTTACAATACTAGAGGCAATTCTAAATATCACTGAATATGTAACATTCTTATAGAATTCCAAGCCCAGGGTTGGCTCAAGGACTACCTAGGGCATTGGTGAAGACTGGGAAGCAAAGTTCAATTTTGCTTAGGTATTTGGCAAGTCATTGCTTTGAGGCACCTATAATAAAACCATACTGAAAGAAAGCACACAGATCCATTCACTGACTTATGCAAGGACAAGTTTGGAGCATTCATTTTACAGGTTGCCAGGGTTCCAAGAGACTAAGTTTCCTTGAACTTTTTGCCTCGTAGTAGCTGCCTGCAATCTTTTGGGCTTGTCACACAGTCACTACTCTAGTGGGTGTGGCAAATAATTTCTTCTTCCATGAAATTTTATAGTTTAATCTTTAATTCAATATTTATAAAATTTTCAAGGTCAATTATGAATTATAGCATCATTCTATTACTGACAAAGCTACATATGATGGTCCAAACTAGAATGAGCCAATAGGCTCATTTATTTGAATATATGGTACCCATTTGATGGGACTGTGGTGGAGGATTAAGGGACATTGATGGAGAAGATGTATCACTGGTACAGATTCAGAATCCCATGTTATTTCTACTTAACTCTCTGATTAGCTCATTTTCCTGCTCTGAGCCTACCTCTCTACTGCCATCCTCTTCCCCATAATGGTCATGGACAAATCCTCTGAAAGTCCATATTAAATGCCTTCTTTTATAAGTTACTGTAGACATAGTGTTTTGTCACAGCAACAGAAAAGTAGCTAAGATCCAGTATCTTCTCACTCAGAACTATATTCTCATTTATTTATTTATTGTTAACACTGTACACATTGAAAGAAAGACTCAGTTGCAAAACCTAAGGTTTTACTTTCTTCTCTACCCAACATGATGTAAAGAAGAAGGAGGAGGAAGAGGAGGAGGAGGAGGAGGAGGAGGAGGAGGAGGAGGAGGAGGAGGAGGAGGAGGAGGAGGAGGAGAAAGAAGGAGAAGGAGAAGGAGGAGGAAGAGGAAGAGGAGGGGGAGAAGAAGAAGGAGGAGAGAGAAGGAGAAGAAGAAGAAAGAAGAACCTTTAGAAATGGTAAAACCTAGGCATATCATTCAAGCTATTAACTTATCCGATAAAGTTTTTGCCATTACTGAGTATACTGAAATCAAAATTTGGCTTCAATGGATCATTGCAATCCTGTCAAAGATATGCCAAATACGTCAGACTTTATGATCCACACACAATCATGCCAGTATCATTGCCCTTCATTAAAAATATCTGAGATACATATAAAACCGTTTGATGTTAAAGGATTGAGCTGTCAAAATTTTACAGATAGATACAAATGTTCTACATTTATTTTATTTCAGACATGAGTTGAATCTGCTTTCTAAATAAACCCATCCGATTAATAGCACACATTCTTGTTCAGTAAACCCATCGATATTTCCTGCGTAACTTTTTTTTTTACAGATTTTGTTGTGGAATAGTTGCAGTGTCTGTACTAATATTGAAGCCCTGCTTCAATATTTTTGTAAAATAATGCTTCTAGAGATTTCAAAGTAATGCTTAACTTCTAGATGTGTTCTACCTTACAACAAAAACATATTGATTTTAACTGGAGGGTAAACTCTCAGTAGTGAATGATGAATGCCAAGATAGTTTATAGAGGCATAAGGCATTCATCGTTTGTTCTTCAAATACATTTTTCTTATATAAAACTTCCACAATTACTGTGCATTAAAGTGAATAACAAATGGAACAATTCTTATGAAGAAATTGTTCTTAGAATATTTTTGTATCCTATTCTGCTTATCACCCATTTGCATTAGTGTTAAATGTAACATCATTAGGAAATTAAACATAAATAAAATTTCTAAAATTGTGGGACTACTATCATGAATACATAAGCAAAGGCACATGTAAAGGAGTGCTGATTTTTTATATATTAACATTCTTTAGTAGTCTCTTATACTTTGAAAAATGATTAAATTACTTCCATGACAGGTTCTCTGTAGTCACTACTATTATAGTATAAACTTAATTAAAATTCTTCTGTTAAAAGTTCTTTATGATTTATTTTGTTTGGATCACTATGTTTGCTACTGAAACTCCAACGTTAAATTATTATCAGTCCATTTATTCAATCACACAGACACCTTCAAGAATACATATTGGTAAGTGAATATGTTTCTGAAGAATTTGATAATTAGAAAAATCAATAATGCCTGAAATAAAAAGGTAGTTAAAAGCACTTCGTTTGAATATTTCTGCTTCTTAATTGAATTCTTGACATTTAAGATTAATATGAATTCTAATTAGAAAAAGATCATCATGTGGGAAATTGTTTTTCCAATGAATGTTTATAAATCACAGTTGTTGTGATATTCTGGATCATGCATTCATATTGTATGAAAACAATTCTAGACATCAAATTTAAATAGCACTAATTTATGGACATTGCAATAGTTACTAAACTAACAAACATGGAGTGTTTATTTCAGGTTTGGGAAATAGCTACCACATTTACTAGAATAACAATCTGGTTTGAATATTTATATTTTTTTCATCCAGGAAAGAAATCTCTAATATTGAATGGAAATAAATATTCCCTGATTTTAGTCTAGAATGTAAGGTCATTTTGATGAAAATGTGCAGTTGGAGAGTTTGTGTGCTATTAGTGACATTTCTTTCTTTATAAAATAATTACAATATTTTCTTAATGTGATTTTTGTGTGTGTGTGTGTGTGTATGTATGTATGTGGTGTATGTGTGTGTGTGTGTATGTATGTATGTATATGTGGTGTGTGTGTGTAAAACAGGAACAGTAATATCTTAGTTATATACACCATAGTGGTAAACAAAATTATGAAGAACAACTATTATAACACTGAAAACTTTATATACAAAAATTTCTTCTCCTCATATTCTTTTTTGTTCTTGTTCTTTTTCTTCACTGTTGTCGTTTCTTTCTTTTCTGTAAACAAGCTCTCCCTATGTTATCCAGCATGGCTGCAAACATCCTGACTTCCTAAAATATGTGTGATTCTAAATGTGTTAAAACAGAATTGCCTAGACGGTGACATGGTGATGATGTACTCAACTTCTCAAACTATAAGAAATGTGTTTCTTTATAAGAGTTGTCTTGGTTATGGTACCTTTCACCACAATAAAACCCTACGTAAGACAGGAATGAGTACCAAGACGAGGGTATTGCTAAAATAAAGCCTGAACATGTTTTTGTTTGAAGGAATGTGTATTTTGGAACATTTGGGTTAGGAAATCAGTAGAATGCATTAAGTGCTATTAAAAATAGAACAAACTAGTAGAAACATGGAAGCCAGTAGGGCTTAGGGTGATTTGAAGTATGGGGACCTGGCTCAAGAGATGTCTGAGAAGACTTTCCATATGTTGCCAAGAGATTACTCTTGTGATATTTTAATAACAAAGGTGATTGCTTTTTGCCCTGACCTAAGTGTCTGCCTGAGGCTAATATGAAGAGATTTAGATTAATTATGTGGGCAAAGGGAATCTCACAGTTTCTTAATATGAACTCTGTTTTTTGGTTACCAATGTGTAGTCTTGTGAAGAACATTTTGATGAAAAGTTACAAGCTGAGCAAGGACATGTATAAAATGTGTGGTCCATAAATAGATTTAAGATAAGAAATGGAATATGTATCAAAAGATGGCCTAGTCTGCCATCACTGGAAAGAGAGGCCCATTGGACACACAAACTTTATATGCCCCAGTATAGGGGAATGCCAGGGCCAAAGAAAAAATGGGAATAAAAAAAATGGAATGAAGGGAGTGGTGATCTCAGGGTAACTTTCTACCCAGCTAAGCTTTTTGTGTTTTGAAAAGATTAAAGAACAGTTTAAATTCAGGCTTGGGGAAACACACTTTTAATCCCTGATATCCCAAGAGACAGAGCCATTCAGATCTTTGAGTTCAAGGTCAGCCAGATCCACAGAGCAAGTTCCAGGACACCCAAACTTGGCAGTATAGGAAACAGTTGAAAACAGAAAGCTGGTAAAGTTGTAATTAAAAGAGGATGCCATGTTCCAGTTCTAGAAAACAGCAGAACTTAGCAGCTTTGATCGGGTTTCTCTGGCTTTAGAAGATAGAAATATCTAAGAAAGGGATTATGGGATCTCTCTCCAAGATTATGGAAAGCCAATGAGACCAGTAGTATGGCAGTGCTGCCTCTGTTTATGGCTGTGGGACCATAAACAAGACTGCAGGAAAGCCACATGCTCACTAATCTTTCTTTCCCGAGAAATGTCATTTCCAATCCAAGAACTCCTCAGTAAGGGATATGGACTGGAGGTAATCTGCAGCATATATCCTGGGATTTGGGGAGAGCTTGATCTTACACCAGTAATGAGTTGATTTGAGTTCATCCATGTGGTTGCCATGTTCACATACAGAGCACAATAATTACAGCACTCCTCTCTTTCCACTATATCATATGTTTTTGATATTAGTTTTATTTAAATTATCTATAACCATGATATTAAAGACTTAATTTTCTCTTGTGTGCATCAATAATCACCACTCTGAGTCCCTAGTGCCATATGGTTTTCCTGTCACAACTTATTTCTTCACAAGGGCATTTTGTTTTTTAGAAACAGAGAAAACAATGTTTTATACAACAAACCTCCAAGACCTATGTCTGTTCTGAGTGATAGATGCCCACTGAATACTCATGCTTTTAAATACTTTGAATTTTGCTGCCAAATTTATAATATACCTCTATGGTAAATAAGAACATAGAAGAGAATTTAAAAATATGCTTTGAAACTTTATTCTAGTTTTATTCCAGGCATAACCAAAACCTTATTCTTGACTTACAAGAAAGATTTGTTTTATTTACCATTCATATTGTTAAGATAAAAAGTGGCATTAAATGTCCAAAATAATCTATAAAGTTGAACCTTATGAATAAAAGTCAAGTTCATTAGACCTTAAGTTTCTGTTAATCTTTATTTTTATGTGAACATCTATAAAGCTTTATAAATAGCTAGTTAGCAAGTTTGAGTACTATATGTATTCTCCTAGCACTTAGTTATTTATATGGAAGCCCAGATGTAAAATATTGATTCTTCAAGAAAATAAAGAAAAGAAACTGATAAAAGATGTGGAGTTATTTCAATCTCAGGAAATTTATAGCTTCATGTGAGGCATAGGTCAAACATTAATTTAATTTATCGCATAGCAGAATTGACCCTCTGTGTCTTCAGAGTCTGCTTTTGTGGATTCAGCTACCTACAGATTGCTGTTACATTGATGCCATCCTGGAGGATCTATGCAGGCCAACACTACTTACAGATGGGCAGTATAGATCCTGTAGATTGTTTTGTAGTTATTTCCAGCATGCTGTTTTCTTTGTATTTGATATTGCAGCTAACATATACACAATTTAAAGTACCCCAGAGGATTTATAGAGGTAATAAAAAAATGCTTCATTTTATGCAAGGAGTGTGAGCATCTATAGATTTTGGTATCCCTAGGGAGTCCTGGATGCAGTTGCCTTCAGATACCATAGAATGATTTCAAATATAAAGTTTGCTGTTTGAGAATGGTATTTTTAATATATATATATATATATATATATACATATATATATATATATATATTTTACTAAAACAGTAAAGAAAAATGAAGAGAAAATAATGCTATAATAAAATTTGCCTAAATTCTACTCAAAGAAGTAGAATCCACGGAATATAGATCAAAAAGCATGTGTGTAATAATTCCATTTAGATAATTGGAGAGTTAATGATTTTGATAGGTTTCTTGGGAAATTTTAAAATAGTGTAGCTCATCTTTATTGACTTTAATTATTTGACTCACCCAGTGCCTTTATGTCCATTTGATTAGCTTGAATGCTTAGATTCATGCTGTACATGAATATCTATTTGACTTTTGCCCTGTTAATGTCCCATGAGGACATTATGCATGATATCTTGCCATAAGAGCTTTGCAACACAGTTAGGATGAGGCTTTTTGGAGCATGGGATCCACTTCAAGAAAGGACACACTGCTTTTGAGTTATGGGAAACAAATCAAGTTTTGTTATTTTCACTTCAGAAGTTATGGATGCAATTGTAAATTTATTAATGAGCACTAATATAATTTCACTATAGAAACACACATTGTTATTTCTCCAACCATACACTGACACATAAATATATAGAGTATGTGTGTACATGCTAATGGTAAATATATGCCTACTGCCAAAGTATATGTTCTGTTTTTAAGATGCAATACAAAAGACCGTGTTTTTTGAAAAACAAACAAACAAACAAAAACAAAACAAGGTTTGGTACATGCAGGTGTACAGTTTCCAACAACTTAGAAAGTGGCATATGATAGGATGTAGTATGAAAGCCAAAAGGTGTTGATTTTCTCTTGTGACACTAATGCTTTGAAATAAGTCAGTCCAGTATGGCCTTAATCTATCCATCAAGAGAAACATCTCCCATTAGGCACATGAACAAACACAAAGGGAAACCACTCTATTCAGCTCCCTGCTGTTGGAATCTGCTTTAGGATCACTGGGCTCTATGTATGTGTGATGTTCTTGCCTGTAGGGTCCTTCCAGAGACATGCACTGCAAACTTGAAGCTAAGTACCAGCAACAGGGTGGATTCTTTCTTGATATTTTAGTTAGTTTATAAAGGAAATAAGAACTTATTAATGAAACAAAGTTTACTGTTTGCAGATTTGATTGGGAAACCTGATACAATAAAATATTTTAGTAAGAATGTTTATATATTGCTGTGTTCAAATATTTTATGAAATGTGAAAATTATCTAATATTATGAAATGTATTCTGTTTTAAATGGAAGCAAGTAAATAAAACTTAGAAAAAGACAACAGCAATCCAAGTTATATCTTTGTTACATAGACAATATCATATTTTTATTGCCCTAAGGATTAAATTGCCTACTGAAGTATAGATTTGATTTCTATCTATTATCAGAAGAATGTTAAAGACTGTCACAAACAAATTTAGCACAGACTCACAAACATTGACTATTTAGCCATAATAATATCTAAAAGCTATCAGCAGGATGGATTCTGAGAGGAATGCTTTTAAATCAATAGGAGCTCTACTTGTCAAATCCATCTTTATCAGAATAAGGTTAATAGTTTCTTTTTTTGTCAAAGCCATTTATTTTGAAGCGACCAAAAGGGCTGTAGAAAGTATACATGTATTTACATAATTATTAATCTAGTCCAGTTAGGGGGGGCATTTAACACACATTGAAGTAAAAAGCTAACAAATTATTTGAGAACATAACAGGTTCTACCAAAGACTTTTGCTGTGAATGAAATACCTTCTAATCAAAACATTCTAACTGTTTTGAATGAAATTGTCAAAGCATTTAGATATTTCTTGTTTAAGTATGGATATTATAGATGTTTAAAGAGTTTAAAATTTTAGCAACAATAGAAATATATATTGTTCATTTTGAAAAAGAATTATAATTAATTCTTTAATTTGTTGCATCTAAAGTTGAATGTTTAAACAGAATAGGTAAAAATGATTACATTTATTTTCTTATGAGAAAATATTTAAAATATAAAGATAAGAATTATATTTTGTGTGCTTTTTATTTTATTTGCAAAATTTTATTTCTAGTAATTCTAAGAGAATTGTGTGCATTCTATTTTTATTTTATTCATTCTGCCCCACAACTTCTTCCATATAGGAAATGAAATTTGTGTCTTCATTTTATATTTCAAAAACAAATCTATTGAAATTACTGAAGTCTAATTCATTGGAATGTGTTCTCCTTAGCAAAGGTTACATCCTAAAAGAAACGATCTCTCCTCTCACAGAATCAGTCATCAATAGTTCCTGAATTAGTGTTGAGACTTCATGATTATCTTCATGCTATGCTAGGATTTTCTATCATAAGCTTAAAAAGGTCTTGAACATGTTAAAACAACCATCGTGATCTCATGCATACAATGGCCTTGCTTTTATTATTGTTTGTAAAACACTAGATGTAGCCATCCACTGCCTTTGGCTATTGTAGTCAAACTTTCTGTCCACAAGAACCCTTGTGGTAGGGTATGAAGTAGATTGCCCATAAAATGCTCAGCCTCCATAGACCCTTGTTCTCTTCACTCAACCAGAATTCTCTGTGTAAATTGTCACTTTTTGTGGAAAGAAGCTTCCTTGATGAGTATTAATATGTCCACTTTAATTCTATGGCTGTTTAATAAGAGAGTAATAGTAGTAGGTTGTGTCCCATGGCCGATCACCTAAAAAGCTCCAGGCTAGCTGTCTTTCTAGTGATGCCTAGTGTGGATCCCAGCTTGTGGAATAGGCTCCATTTTTAAAAAATTTAATTTTTTAACCAAAATGCAAATTTTAACTTTATTTCAAGAGACATATTTTAGTATAAAAATTACTTTGTAGCTGAATTCACATATCATTGTATTATTTTACCTTACCACTTTCTAAAATTCCTAACTGTGGTCATCCATGGTCTATTTCAGTCTGTAATATTCATTATTTAAGCTATGTAATATTTTGTGAAGTTAGTTTTTTCTCAGAATTTGCTTTGTGTAATCCCTGAAATCTCTTAAACACTGAGTCACTAACTAGGCGGCATACACTAGATGATATGAGGCCCTCAATACATATACAGCAGAGGACTGCCCGATCTGGCCTCAGTGAATGGAGATACAGCTAAACCTTATGAGACTTGAGGCCCCAGGGAATGGGGAGGTCTGGTGGGGTTGTGGGAGAGTGGAAACATCCTCTTACAGGATAGAAAGGAAGAATGCGATGAGGAAATGTCAGAGAGCAGAGCAGAACTATAACGACTGGACTGTAAGACAAGATTAAAGAGCAATAATAATAATAAAGGAAAGATCTTTTATTCACCTGATGTTACTGCCTTCTCAGAGGCTTTCTGCTTCTGTTTGTGAACCTTATACTAGTCCACGAAGCTTCTAGTCTCTGCACAATCAAATCTAGGCTTATGATGTTTCTAAGCCCCTGATATACTGCTGAGTAAGCTCAACCTTTCTACTTCTGGGTGGATGGTTCAACTCAGCTGTTCAGGCTCAAACTGCTCTCCAAGATGACTGTTTCACATCTCAGTTTCTGGCTGAATTGTTCTGCTTGGAAAAACTGCATCTGAACTAGATGTACGGAATTGCACTGTACTGCTTGCACAAACTGAAAACAAAACCTGCCAAAGAAACTCACTCCAGTGCAATCCTCATGTACTGACTGTCTGAAATAATCTATTAGAACTCAGATCTATGTACCTCTGTCTCCTGAGTGCTAGGACTAAAGGCACAGAACACCACATGTGGACATAAGATTTTCTTTACCTGAAAATTGCACTATTTAGCTGGCCTTGAACTCAGAGTTTTGCGTGCTAATGTCTCCTGGGAGTAAAGGCATGACTGCATTCCAGGTGGATCACACAGAACTAAAACATCTTTGAATGTGACCCCTTGCCACAGCCGCCACCTTGCTGGATTAAAATTTCTCAACAGCTTTTTGTGTGGGTTGCCTTTAAAAAAAATCAAAGTTAAACACAAATATTTTTAGACTGGACAGTTACTTGAAGTACTGTGAATTTTGTAATGTTGCAAGAAAAATAAACATTTGAGAATGTGGGAAATAGTTCAATGTGTCTTCCTAAAATTTACTTTTGTCTGTGTTTTACCAAAAGAGGTAATTGGCAGCATTGATCTGGAGTTGTATAAAATGTGAACACTTACCATAATGTTTCTAGGAAAACTTTTCCTTGCATTTTCCCTTACTTTGGTCCATGACAAGATTATCTTGTCAAATAATTTTTGGATACAATTTATAAAATACATTCATCATAAAGGCTTAGTTTCAATACTTATGTTTATTTTCTGAAGTAGACTGTTTAAAAATATACCTTTCTACAAACTGAAAGAGAGAAGATGCATAAATCACATTTCAATGTAAAATTCTACAATGCTTAACGACAAAGTTTTGACATAATTATTTTAGAATATTGAACTTACAGGGAAGGAAACTTGTGGCGTTAATAATTCATGAATCTACTATTAATGATAGTAAAGAACAATAGGCAAGATGCTTGCTAAAGGACAAGCGCAGGTATATCATCATAAGAGAATTCTTTTGATTTATTAAGTTTATACATAATTTTGTACTTGATTAGCGATGCTATATGAATGAACGTATAATGTAATATTGCATTTATGTCTTCAGAATTTGCATTATTTCTTGAACCATTTTATTTCAAACACTTGGACATACACTTACAATATACATTCACTTAGATAAATATATACACTCACTCATATATATATATAAACATGAATATTCGCAGGTAATCATATAAACAGTCATATTCATAGACATGCAGGCACATATGTATACACACATCTACACACAGACATATAGTTACACCCAGTTATCATTTTCTAATTATCTGGATCTGGTTTATTTCTGCTGGTTATTAAGAATTTTAAAAATAGCATTTAAAATATGCTAATATTTGCACCCAACCAATGGACAGAAACAGCTGAAATCTGTTGTTGAATTAGGAAAGGCTGAAAGAAGTTGAGAAAAAGGGCAAACAGTCTCAATTAATCTGGAACCTTGAGATCTCAAAAAACACTGGACCACCAAACAGGCAGCATTCACCAGCTATGAGGCCTCCAACACACATACAGTGGAGGACTTCCAAGTCTGGGCTCATTTAGATATGATGCACCTAAACTTCAAGAGACTGGAAGCCCTAGGGAGTTTAGAGGTCAGGTAGGGTGGGGAGTGGGGACATTCATGTAGAGACAAGGTTTTGGGGAGTAAGTATAGGATGTGGAACAGTCGGAGGGTGAGCAGGGATGGGGATAAAATATGGACTGTAAAAAAATAAATTAATTAATTTTAGAAAATGCTAAACAATAGCAGCAGTGAAAAATTGCATCCATACCCAAGAGGATCAACAGATAAATGTTACTTTCCTTAAACTTGAGGAACCACATACAGAGAAAAGGCACTCTGGAATGCCAGCCCACTTTTACACGCTTCTGGATAATATGAAACTTTAAGGGACTTTCGTAGGGTGACATGGGATCTCCCTTTTCTAATTTAGTTTGGTAAAATTTGACACATTTAGGTAAGTTGTAAGGCACACAGATTGTGCTACCATGTCTAGGTTTTGAGCTTATTAGACCAGTTGGACAAATCAGAAGGCAGGAAGAGAAAAAAGAGTCAACTGGAGGGAGAAAGTGCAGGAAAGATATTTTTCTAAGGTTGCTATGCCATTGTCTTAGTACTAAAAGGTGAATAGTTATCTATGACTCCTACCTCGATCAGTCTGCCTTCCAGAGATCTGTCTAACTCCTAGTCCTTCTCACTCACACATACATATACAGAAGTACATATTTACATGCACGTATGGCACATCTCTACTTCTCTGGCAGGTTCAAACATAGTTATAGTTTGTCCTACCCTGTGAATGAAATACCCACACCTGAATGATTTTTGACCATCCATATTTTCTCAATTTCAAGATAATTTCTTTTCCCTATTGATTTTTAGAAGAGAGAGAATTTATTACAATCAACTTTATCTATGACTGAGCATAGTATGACTTTGATAAGGTCAAAAAAGGCTAACATTCATTTATTAGAACAAATAAGTCCAATAGCCTCAATTTTTTTTCTTAAATAATATCATTGATTCTGCAACTCTGTGTGCTCTGTTTCCTCTAGGGTGAATATGCCTTTTAGAGGCTGTGTGACAACCTGTATCTTGCACTATGCTCCAGACAAGTCCAGTGTCACACACAAATGACTTTGGTTTAGGAACATTAGCACTTATCAACTTTAGTCCCCAGGTGCTACAGTAACTACAATATAATTTAATTCTGTCAATGCTTTTAGCTTTCACTTCTTTTTAAGTGAAATTAGAAGATTTATTTGTTTACTCTGTCAGATTATGATTGCCCTGAAGAGAAAGCAGCCTTCCTTTCATGCTTCCTTTCTCTCTCTCTTTCCATTTTCTTTCCTTCTCCTCCTCCTCCCCCTCTCCTCCTCCGCCTCCCCCTCTCCTCCTTCTCCTCTTCCTCCTCCTCCTCCTCTCTCTCTTCTTCTTCCTCCTCCTCCTTCCTCTTCCAATCCTTCTCCTTCTTATTATTAACATTATTAGAAAACTGTCAAGGATCAAATAACAAAGATTGGGGGCTGATACTTAGATTAATATAAAATACAATGTGGTATGTGTACATATGTGATATATACATCTTATGATACCAAGTCATAACTTGAAGAAGCATTTGAAATGCAATATAATGCAAACTATACTGTTGTATTAATCTAGAAGGAAAATGATGGATAAATCTTAATATAATTATCAAAATTTGTATTTAATTTCCTATTTAATCATTATAGTTAATGTATAATATAAAACATATAATTAGTTACAATTGAAGAAAAGTTGTAACTTAACTCTTAACACAATACTTCACTACTTCTTCTTATCAGAACAAATGCTCATTTATCTAGATAGTGTTGAAAGTCACATGGAATTTCTAGGTTATTTGCAGTATAGTTCATTGTAAATAGTTTCAGAGCATGGCATGATGAAAAATAAGAAACCACCATCGGATTTAAAATTGTGGACAACTTATTGCCATCTAAATAATGTCTTAGAGATCATCTAATTTTATTTTTATGAATTACAATAAAGAGAAGAGTAGCAAAAATCATGTGCTTGTAATTTTCTCTCAATTTGATTCATAAAAAGTCCCCATATTCTGATTATAGTTACCCTGGAATCCTGTAAACTTGAGGATAGACAATACAATGACAGGAAGAATTTTTTTTTTTATCTTGGCTTTTCGAGATAGCGTTTCTCTGTATAGCCCTGGCTGTCCTGGAACTCACTCTGTAGACTAGGCTGGCCTCGAACTCAGAAATCTGCCTGCCTCTGCCTCCCAAGTGCTGGGATTAAAGGCATGCATCACCACTGCCCGGCAAGAATTTTTTTTAATAAGATGTGGAAGTTTTATTTTAATCTCCTCAATTCGTATTTAATCATGTCCACAATTTGATTCCATTTCAATTTCAGGTAACTTAAAAGTGTTCTTAAATAGGTCCCAATACCTTGCTTTATAATTATTTTGATCAATACACAAACTCAGGATGGCCCATGACTTGTCAGGTTGGTGCAAATACTTGTTTGAAGATTGCGGCAAATAGGATGGTTGAGAGGTAGATATTTACAAAATAAATGCACAGGATCCATCAAATCAGCTTTGTGCTATCAAGGTTTGCTGGTAACAATACTGAAGTGTGCATCTCTTAGTTTATTTCTGAACTCCCTTAGTAAGCATAGATTATGTATATCTTTCTATACTTCTCTGTACTATGTCTATCTATCTTTTAATTAACATATTATCTAGTGTTAGGTTTAATATTGATTGCTTCCATGTGAAACATGTATATTTACCATATTCAGGCCTTGTGTTTTTACTCTCTCCTGCCTATCTATCACTTCCTTAATGCTTTCATTTTCTTTTTCTTGTCTCCCTCCTGCATTTTTGTCAACAAAGATGTGAGTCAGGCAGAATAAAACTTCAGGACTTCAGTTTGAATAATTCATTTTCTCATCATTGAATCTTTCCCCTCATTCTTCTATGTTTTCCTGCATTCTTAGTACTGGAGAGAAACTGGAACTTGAGTATCCTTAATTTATAGTTGTTACACACTTACCTGATGTTCATACTTCATTGTTTTTCCAATTAGTCTTTCTTTTTCTTACTGAGCAGTGGGTAGAGAAGCAATTTGAGAATAAACAGCAAATCTTCTAAAATAGAAAGGTCCATCTGCAGCAATGTAATAAATGTGGCTCTGGGTTACATTTAATGTATGATTATGTTTCTTCCTGGGAACTCCGTTTGTTGGAAGAGCATCAAACCATCATCACTTTGCATCCGCATCTCTGTTTTTGGTTTGTGTCCCTGTCACGTGAACTCAGTTAATTCAGACATGTAGTTACTTCACCAAACTTATTTTTGCCTCTGTCTAGCTGAGTTTGCTATTTTGTACAGACAGAAACTAATGAGAACCTGTAACTCTATGTTGTTTTTACAATATGACTTTTAAGAATACTGAAATCACAGTATTTTATGTACACCATGACAAACAGTGATCTTGTTCATACTAATAGTTTAAGTAATATCTGTGCCCAATTCTGGTGTTCTCTGCCATTAAAAGCACCTGTGCTTGTTCGTGGGCTTCAGTGAAATATCTCAGAGAAGCAAATTAAGGAAGGAAGAGTTTCTCCTGTCTTATAATTTCAAGGATAGATTAGATCATAAAGGAAATGGTTTGATCCCAGGAGGAGGTAACTTGTCACATTGTGGCCATAGTCAAGGTAGTAGAGAGGGGTCATGGCTTATACTTAGCTTGTTTTTTATTTTTATTCAGCTGCTCACAGATAATGCAGGTTTTCTTGACCACACACAGACATGGCTGATGCTTGACTCCTTCATAATTCTGATAACATGACACAGTTAACAAGCCACCTACAAACTTTCTAACATTGAATTGAATGGGAAGATTATGACAAGGAATTTTAATTCAGGCAGTGAACTTAAAAATATTAATATGAATATGTTTCTGAGCGTATACATTGCCTCTGCTATCTTTGCAGACAAGAAACTAGAGTGTCTCCTGAGAGGCTTCAAACTGCAGCAGATGGAGGCAAATGTAAGCCCCATAAAAAACATCAGGTGGAGCCTGGACAACTTGTGGAAAAGTAGGGCAGTGGGGCTGGCTAGAATTGAGAAATTCAGAAGGGTCAAAATCATCACAAGAAGACCTCTAGAGTCAACAATCCTGGAACCATTGGAGCTCACAGAATCTGGGTAACCAACAAGGGAGCATGCAGGAGCTGGAACTAGACCGCTACACATGTCTGAAACAAATGTAGAGTTTAAAGTTAATGTGGTTTCTCTAAGAAGTTGAATAGAGGTTGTCTTGGTCTCTATTCCTTGCCATTGGATCCCATTCCCTGGTTGGACCTCAGTAGGAGAGCATGTGCCTAGTCCTGCTGAGACTTGGTGTCCCAGGACTGGATAGTAAACAAGGAGGGCTCTCCTCTGAGGAGAAGGGGTGGGAGCAAACGAGGGAGGGAGGGATTTTTAAGGGTAAAACTGGAGAGAGGAGGGAGCAGGGCTGTGATCCAGATTTAAAGTGAGTAAAAAAATAAAGCTTTAGAAAATAAGCATTAATGCACCTTGGTCAGGAGTCTACCACTTTCCGGACTGTGACTAAGATGAATATTCTAGTAGTACATGGAGAATAATTATCCCTTTAAGAAAATAATGCGCCTGGGAAGGAAAGTTGACAAAGGGGGAAGAGTTGGGGGGAGAGGGAATCTGATCTGGTATTGGATGAGGGAAAAGCCCTGAGAGCCAGAAGAAAGAATGGAAACAGGCCACCTTGGGAAATAGGATATTGGGGAAACCCTTCAAAATGCATCAGATATCTGGGAGGTAAGAGACTCTCAGGAATCAAAGTGAGGGACCTTAGATAAAATGCCAGACAGTAGGGAGAGAGAACTTATAGAGCCCACCTCCAGCAGAAAGACAGGATATCAAGTGAAGGATGGGGTTTCCATCCCACAGTCACAACTCTGACCCATAATTGTTCCTGTCTAAAATAATTAGAGGGATGGAAATGGAGACAAGCCTGAGGAAAAGAAGCTCTGGGAACAGGCCCAAAATGGGATCCAGCTCAAGGGGAGGTCCCAGGGCCTGACCCTATTACTAAGGTTATGGAATGCTCAGAAAAAGGAACCTAGCATGACCACACTCCAGAAGACCCAACAAATAGCTGAAAGAGTCAGATGCAGATATTTTCCCCCAATCAATGGTCATAAGGTGCTGACCTCTGTGGTTGAATTAGGGAAAAACTGGAAGAAGCTGAGTAAGAAGGCAACCCTGTAGGAAGACCTGGATCTCTGAGATCTCTCAAACACTGGACCACCAAACAGGCAGCATACAACAGTTAATATGAGGTTCACGACACACATACAGTAGAGGACTGCCAGGTCTGTGTTCATTCAGAGAAGATGCACCTAACCCTCAAGAGACTGGAGGCCCCAGGGAGTTTAAAAGTCAGATGGAGTGGGAGATGGGAACATCCACTTGGAGACTGCAATGGGTTGTGGAGGTGGTATGGGATGTGCAACAGTCAGAGGGTAGATGGAAGGGGATAGAATATGGTGTGTAAAAATTTAATTGATTTTAAAGAAGAAGAAGAAGAAGAAGAAGAAGAAGAAGAAGAAGAAGAAGAAGAAGAAGAAGAAGAAGAAGAAGAAGAAGAAGATGATGATGATAATGCACTTACCTTTCCAAGTAGCCCCTTTTCTGGTGATACAATTACGAAGTATCTACTACAGCAGCTTATATAGTCTTTTTCAGCCAAACTACCTGTTCTTTTGAGATTCTAAGTAACATACAACTTTTCCTTTTTATATTTTTGTGTTTTTTTTCTTTAAGACATAGAGCAAAGCCTGGGCATATTATTTTCCAGGGATCTCATTTTTCTCCTCTTTCTCTGAAGCCCACGTCCACTCTATCATGGGCTTGTTTGTCAAACAACATTGCAAAAAAACCACGACTTTCTCTGCCTCTTCTCTGTATTCCTCTTTAAGACAGCTGAGAAAATAAATAACATGTTATCCAACAAGATTAATAATATGACACCCCTCATAAAGTCTAGTAAATTCCTCCTCATGCTCTCTTGGAGTTTATCTTAATTTTTGACAATAAAACTATGAATCTAAAATGGAAATTTTGTGCCCATATTAACAATGAGCATCAATATGACCAAACCAAAGCCACTTTCTATTATCATAATACTGGATCAAAGTCATGAAAAGATGGCAGTTGTGGGAGAAAATGCAGAGAACTTTATAGGTTTATAAACCTCAATTTATTATATCACACCTCATTCCCTGTGCATCTTCCTATTTCTACCGATGTTGTGGCTTGCAGTCCTGGAGCTGCAATAAAAGCTTTCTAGACTATCTTCAAGAAATGATTCTTTAGTTAGGATGCACTAACATGTGTAAAAAGAGACCAAACTGCCTTTCATTTACATTAGTTTATCCTCAGCGATTAAGATTTTTAACATTCTTTGCAAAATCAAACTGCCTTTCCCAGGCACTCCAGAGAAAACCACATTAACTGCTTATACAAAACCAAATAGTCCGGGCATGGTAGTGCACCCCTTTAATCCCAGCTCTTGGGAAGCAGACCAATGCTACACAGAGAAACCCTGTCTCAAAAACAAAAATACAAAAACAAAAATTAAATCACAAAAAACAAATAGTCCGTCCTGAAAGCCTATATTACATATCGCACTATACAGACTGATGAGTTTAAATTTATGAATTTATGAATGTTATATATGTGAACTCACACTATATATGTTAATATATCAGCACACCTACACACACACACACACACACACACAATAGAGTATAGGCTATAGAATATGGAATATAGAACAATGACAAAGATATAACACAATGATACACTTGGGAGAGGATACAAAGGCATGGGAATATTTAGTGGAAAGAAGGGGAAGAAGGTAATAGTTTAATTATATTAAAATGTTTAAGGGTAACAGGAATATTATTTAAAAATAAAAAGAAAACATTTTATAGATTTTGTTGTCTCCAGAAGATTGAATGCTCTTGACACCTGCAATATTCCCATCAAATGGCCAGGACAGGGAATAATAATGCTTGATGATAAAGCATTGACTTATTTTGAGTCAAAGTGAATCCACATGGTGATGAATAAAATCTCAGATCTCTATGAACGACATGAGAAATCACGTTACTGACAGTGCAGATCCTCACATAAACACTTGAGATTAAAAACTAGATAAGTTATCACTTGTCACTGTTGGCAGCTCCAATTCCTCACCTCCTCACCTCCTGAACTGAACAAGACAAGGTTGATAAACAGTTTCCTCATCTCTATGGGCTTTCTATTGGAATTCTGTGTCAGCTACAGTCCTTTCAGAAGTCAGTGCTTGGTTTTCGAGTCGGGCTGCACATATTCTGAGTGTCAATTATCTCTGTAGCAATTTCACACCATGTGTACAGCCCATCACCAGCCAGCTTCTACAATCACCATCTTATATTTTTCGTTGAAAAAAGAACTGTCAAAAGTCTTAGAGTAAGCGTAGGTGAAATGAGAATTATCAATCACACAGGCCTATTTTCTACAAGGGAAGGACATGAATGATGCCTGGTCACCTGGAATGACAGAGCGAATGTGGTTTAACAACCTGGTGATTCTTTTTTATTCTTAGAAGCCTCCATCTGAATCTCCTCAATATCTTGCACATTGTTTAGGCCCCAATCCTGAGCTTTCTTTCTCAGTGAATAGAACTTATCCTTATAAAAGAGACTCCAGGTGTTTTGCATCCTCTACAAATAGAATCCATCCTTATGCTTATTAAATATCTTTCCTCTAGACCTTAACCCTGAGTTCTGTTTGTCAGCAAATAGACAAGTTTTTATTGTGAAGATCATAGTTTCTTTGCATTTTGCTGGGAAATTTCTATGTAACTATGCCTAAAGCCTTGGTGTGGGAATTGTCATGCGAAAACTTTCCCTCAAATTTTGATTATGGTATTGCTTGTAAGAGGAACAAACATCTAGGTCAGATTGTGGAATTTCTGCCCTAGTACCTGCAAAGGCACACTGACTCAAGTTTCATTCTTTATCTTCCATGGCTGTCTTTTTGTTGGCAGTGAAGATTTGCAGGGTCACTGGGATGTTCCAGAGCATAAAGGTGTCAAAAGCATACCATACCACTGTTAATTTTTCCTATTGGGAGACTCCTTGCAGGATGTAGATGCCACAATTTGTCACAATAATAAACTACAGTTCTATAATCGGCACAAAATTATTCTAGTGAAACTAGAGATGGGAGAGTGATTGACCCTGACATCAACAAAGAACATTAATAAGATAGGACTCTAAACATGATTCTCTGGCCTTAAGAAGACCATAAGCACATTTACATATAAGTATAAATGCAAACATACACAACATATGAACACACATATAAACATACATGTAAACACAACCATCCTTCCTATTTTTTTCAGACATTTTAACTACCTTGCCCTGGCTAACTTAGAGTTCACTATGTAAGTCAGGCTGGCCTCAAACTCACAGAGATCTGCCTGTTTCTGCCTCCCAAGTGTGTCAGTATGCACAGCATTCTGAGTTTCTCTTAGATCTGATAAAGGCGCTATTCCTCTATTTTTGTTATAGTTGACATCATTTGTTCCTCCAACTGAATTTGGTCCTCAATAAAGGAAAGACGTAATCTCTGAAACTCATTTTTTATTCAAGATAATAAGGCTGTGTCTGAATAACTTTTCATCTTTGATATGCAAGTTTAAATTACAGGTGGTTGATAATTTTATACTTATAGCTCCATCTTATTTTTTTCTACGGAAAAAAAATCCCCTGTTTCCAATTATGTGGTTAGAATGATATCTGCACCTCACTTTAGTACAGTCAAAAATCCAATGCAGAGTAGAAAGTAATGTCTTTCAAGTATACAATTTCTCTTACTAGTTTGATTTTTTAAAATAAATTAACTTGATAAATTAATAGATACTACATAAAACAGTTTTTGGTAGAAACTTCTAATCTTTCACTGGAAAGTGAGAGAGTAAAAAATATATATATGATAGTGATGACAGTAACTTTTTTATGGAAAACTTCAAAGGAAGTAAATACCATTTATCAATCATCCTGAATATGTTAAAACCTTGTTAATTAACATGAGGTTATGATTGTAAAATGTTTTGTTCTTTCTGGGGAAAAGTTATGTTGCCTCATTCCTGACTAGAAACATCTGCACTTATCTTATTATAATATATACCATCTATAAAATAGCATATACCTTAAAACAGTAATACACTTGCATCCTTCTATGCTATATCCTCATTGGATTTCTGCCTGGTTCTTAAACATGCGAGTGTCAATATACGACTATGTATGCATTACATCTCAAAGACAAGTATTCTGCTGTTTGTCCAATACAGAAGAATGAAATTGCAATTTTCTCTCATAAAATAATAAACTCAAAATGAGAGAAAGACTTAAAGCTGTGATCTGGAGATCATACAATTTTTAAAAGAAACAAACATATCTTGGCATTGTTTTTTGACATAATATTTTTTCTTGCATAAATATAAGCAACATAGGTGAAAACGTTTACTTTTTTTTCTATAGGAAGCCGATTTGATATCACATCCAATCAAAAATCTTCTGCACAACAGCAAAACAAAATTAACAGTGTAAAGGATAAACTTCTGGACTGTAAAGAGTAAGTTTATCATTCTATCTGTACCATCTTAACAATTCAACAATATAAAACAAAACAAAACAGAACAATACAAAACAAAGGGAAAGTGATTTACAAATGGTAAGAAACTAAGCAAGCATTTGTCCAAGCAAAAATAATGAAACTTGCCAAAGATCACGAGAAGGTACTCAGCATCTATTGATTCTCTAGAAAAAGCCAATAGTAGTCACAACGAGACATCACTAAGTGTTTTTAGAACACCTATTTTTAAATTATTTTTTAAAATCATTTTATCTCTTGACACTTCAAATGATATTCACCTTCCCAATTACCCCAACACTAACTCCCCATCCCATACACCTCCCTCTTCCCCTTTGCCTCTAAGAGATTGCTCCTCCACCCATTCACCCACTCCTGCCTCACCTTTTAATATTCTCCTACTCTGGGGCACAATGCTAGCAAATGCTGATGACACTGAGAAAAGCAGATTCATATATTGGTATAAACATACATGCTACATAAAGCAAAACTGTATGATGTTGCTGGAAAAGGTGCAAGCAGAACTAATGTAGGATTCAGAAATCCCATTTCTGGGACACTGTGCAAAGAGAATTAAATATGTGTATTAAGTAGGAGGATCAAATATAAATCTGAAGATTATTCACAATAGTCATTCATAATTTGGAAACATCATAAATGATCATTAGCAGATTATCAGATAAATACATATAGTGAAGAGAACAACTGATTTTTGGTCTCAATTGGAGGTAGAATCTATAAGAGCCACAATCCCCAAAACATGGAACTAAATGGAGCTTGTCGAACATTAAGGATGGGGAATAGAGGAAACTGTCCAGTGCTTGAGTTATGTGTGGTGAGTAGTTTTAAAACTAGTTTTAAAGGTTAACATGTTATCACTGAAGTCGGCTAAGAGAATTGAGCTTAAATATCTACACAAAAAACAAGCTTATATGAAGCACTCAGGTACTTTATAATGGCAATACTTTCATAATATATGTACCTATAAGAACATTAAAGTATAGGCACAACATTTATACCAATTTTATATTCATCATGTAACAGTAAAGCTCAGGAAGGAGGCCAAGCAACATAATTCCATGATAAATTCTTACATTGTTTGTTAGCTTACAAAGGAAACAATAATAAATGAAGAAAATTGCAATGTATGATGTATCATAAAAAGAAAAAATTAAACACATCCATATTAATAAATATAGTGGTACTGTCTTGAATCTCCCATAGAATATGAGGATTTATACAGATTTTTTTTATTGCTCAAAGAATTTGATACTCTCATGTGACTTATTATTTGCAATACAGAAAAACCTACCTACCATGAAGGGTTGGAGAATCAGTTTTGTTGTAGTGAGTAGAGAAAGGCTATGACTTGGTCCCACCAGATATACAGACTGTTTCAGGGTGTTTTTTGTTTGTTTGTTTGTTTGTTTGTTTTTTGCTGTTGCTGTTGTTGTTGTTGTTGTTGTTGTTGTTCTGTTTTGTATGTTTGATTGCTTGTGATTTTTTGTTGTTAGTTTTTAACTTCCCAGCTTCAGGTCAAGTGAGAAGGGTAGACTATTTTCTGGAAATTCATGAGCAGCTGACTTTTGAAACCTTGGACCTGTTTTATGGTCATGGTTTCGGTGGGGGGGGGGTATTTTCTTCATATCAGATCATTCACATATAAAAATAAGGGCATTTCTATAAAATTTCTAACAAAAATACAAGATGCACTACATCTATCAATAATTCTTGATGATTACAATATTAATTTAAACAAACAGTATTTTGGTTTTTCCCTTGTTCATAATAAAAAGGAATATTGGAGTTTATAAATACCCAGAAGGTTAAGCAGACTTGAAGGAGAAGTATGAATCTATTTGCATTTAGAAGTGTGGAGATTCACAGAAGGTGGGGTGAGCCACAACTAGAGTACGTAGAAAGTGTGACGTGTGTTTGAGTAAGACCTAGCAAGGAGCAAGAGCATTGTGTTTTGGAAAAACAAGCCAAGAAGAAAAGTGGAGAAAAAAACAACATAATAATCAGAGATGAAAGATGATACTTATTGATTATTTGTGTGTGTGTGTGCGTGTATATATATATATATATATATTGTATAAATATAATATGTATATATATGTAATATGTATTAAGTATTATTTGAATATATATATATATATATATATATATATATATATATATATATATATATGTGTGTGTGTGTGTGTGTGTGTGTGTGTGTATTTTTTTTACTAAGAGAATGATGAAATCATATATGGCTCACAGAAATATAAAATCTTGAAAATCAAATTACTTTAAAATAAGCATTGCTTACTGTTCAATAAGTTTGAGGGCCCACACGAGTATACACTTGAGTAGAGGTTCTTCATAGTAGAATGGGAACCTGTTGTTTATTGCTCTTTTACACAATTGCACATAGATAAAATACAATACTTTAAGGTCTAATAAAAGTGAATGGCACATTAGGTAAAAAGAATTAAAAGATTTACTCTGATAAAAATGTAATTCACTCTGTAGGTACAAGTCAAGTCAAGGCTGTCACACATGGAGGTTAGACACACACCTCCCACAAACATTAATCTGCTAGCATCTGTGGCTTACATTTAAGCTTAACCTCATAAAACATGCTGTAAATCCTTTGAATTAAAGCATAAAATTAACTGCTAAGTTAACTTTCACAAGATCTTTTTGGATGTTAATTTTTCCACTTTAGTTCACTCCTACCTTAATGAGATAAACTCATGTAGTAATTGTTGTAAGAAAATTCTGAAATTAAAAAAAACAAAAAGCCTTATAAGCGAAATGATAGAGACTAGTGCAGAAGAAATTGCTGTCTTCCCTTCTTCTGTAGTTAGGATTTAATTTATCATCTCTGTCCTTCCACTATCTTTTAATTGTTGTTGTTATTGTTATTATTATTATTTAAACTTTTTTTACAGTCCACTCATCCCCCTCCCAGTCCACCCTCCAACTGTTCCTCGTCCCATTCCTCCTCTCCCACCTCCAAAAGGATGTTCCCACCCAAAATCCCACCCCCACAGACCTCCACACTCCCAGAGGCCTCACATCCCTGGAGGGTTAAGGGCATCTCCTTTCACTGAATCAGACCAGGCAGTCCTTTGCTATATACATGTCAGGGGCCTCATATCAGCAGGTGTATGCTACCTCGTTCGTTTGTCCTTCTATTTTTAAGGTCCCAACAAGAAATAATGTAACATTGGTTCTAATCATCTGGAATCCTGTAACTAACGTAAAAGAGATCAACAAATTCTGATCCAAAGTGTTCATTATACATATTAGGTATATGTATAATATTATCCTGAAGGAAACCTCAGGTTGCAAAGTTGGATGTCTGCAAGGTGACCAGGCTGGTTTTGCAGATTGACAGTGTGTCATTGATAATTTGGAAGTCAGAAATATGAGGAAACCCTGAAAGAAAAGACATCAAGAAGCAGGGAGAAGTGAGAAAGAATGTATAATTGATAGTATCTATTGATTTCTGAGTAATAAATTATTTGATGAGAGAGAGAGAGAGAGAGAGAGAGAGAGAGAGAGAGAGAGAGCAGCTTAGCCACAAAACCTTTCACATAAAATGATGTCCTGACTAAAAGTGTCACAAAGCTCGTGAAAGTAAAATTCTGGTATCTTTAAACAAATACAGAAAGTCATAGCCAGACATTATGAAATGGATGAGAGATCCTAGAACATGTATCTGTAAAGGAGGTATCTCCAACAAACCCCTCTCTACAGGGCTCTAGACACTCTGAAGAAGAATCAGAAAGAGGTAAGAGCCAATGGCAACAGAAAACTTGCACAATCAAAAAACAAAAAACAAATAAAAGAAGAAACTCTAAATGAATAAGAAGAAAGGTCACATGAGCTCATATACAGTGAGAAGGAATGCACAGGACCCGCATTGGTCTGCACCAGGCCTTTACCTGTATTTCATAGCTTCTAGATCAGGTTTTACAGGATTTCTGAGTATGTGAAAAAATGAATCTGTTCCTTATGCTTTCTCTCAGGCTCTTCTCTTTTCTTTTCTTTTCTTTTCTTTTCTTTTCTTTTCTTTTCTTTTGTTGTATTCCCATGGGTAAGTTTTTATTTTATCTTGTTGTATTTTGTTTTTTTTTTTTTTTTTAATCCTTAGAAGTCTGTTTTATTTCTAAGGAGAGAAGAGAAAGAGAGTAGATTTGGATAGGATAAAAAGAATCAGGATATATTATATGACAACAATATCTATTTTTAATAAAAGGAATTTAAACACAAAAAATATGAAGAAACATGGATGAAACAACATGATCTGTGGCTGTATTATTACAAAGATGCTACAATATTCATCTCAGATTACTCACAAGCCATTTTCCATTGAAAATGTAGCAAATAGCTATAAGTTAAATGGCTTAAAACACTTTACAATTTTATTTTAAAGAAATGGCATTAAAATTACAAAATGTGTTTCAATAAACAAAAACATGGTCTTTAAGTTTGTACTTATTCTTGATGTTCCAGGATATGTATGCAATTTCAAGGGTCTGCTTCCATTCTTTTTTTTTTTTAATTTTTTATTATTTAGCTCATTTACATTTCCAATGCTATATCAAAAGTCCCCCATACCCAACCACCCCCACTCCCCTACCCACTCACTCCCCCTTTTTGGCCCTGGCGTTCCCCTGTAGTGGGGCATATAAATTTTGCGTGTCCAATGGGCCTCTCTTTCCAGTGATGGCCGACTAGGCCATCTTTTGATACATATGCAGCTAGAGTCAAGAGCTCCGGGGTACTGGTTAGTTCATAATGTTGTTCCACCTATAGGGTTGCAGATCCCTTCAGCTCCTTGGGTACTTTCTCTAGCTCCTCCTTTGGGAGCCCTGTGATCCATCCATTAGCTGACTGTGAGCATCCACTTCTGTGTTTGCTAGGCCCAGGCATAGTCTCACAAGAGACAGCTACATCTGGGTCCTTTCGATAAAATCTTGCTAGTGTATGCAATGGTGTCAGCGTTTGGATGCTGATTATGGGGTGGATCCCTGGATATGGCAGTCTCTACATGGTCCATCCTTTCATCTCAGCTCCAAACTTTGTCTCTGTAACTCCTTCCAAGGGTGTTTTGTTCCCACTTCTAAGGAGGGGCGTAGTGTCCACACTTCAGTCTTCATTTTTCTTGAGTTTCATGTGTTTAGGAAATTGTATCTTATATCTTGGGTATCCTAGGTTTTGGGCTAATATCCACTTATCAGTGAGTACATATTGTGTGAGTTCCTTTGTGAATGTGTTACCTCACTCAGGATGATGCCCTCCAGGTCCATCCATTTGGCTAGGAATTTCATAAATTCATTCTTTTTAATAGCTGAGTAGTACTCCATTGTGTAGATGTACCACATTTTCTGTATCCAATCCTCTGTCGAGGGGCATCTGGGTTCTTTCCAGTTTCTGGCTATTATAAATAAGGCTGCTATGAACATAGTGGAGCATGTGTCCTTCTTACCAGTTGGGGCATCTTCTGGATATATGCCCAGGAGAGGTATTGCTGGATCCTCCGGTAGTACTATGGCCAATTTTCTGAGGAACCGCCAGACTGATTTCCAGAGTGGTTGTACAAGCCTGCAATCCCACCAACAAAGGAGGAGTCTTCCTCTTTCTCCACATCCTTGAGAGCATGTGCTGTCACCTGAATTTTTGAACTTAGCCATTCTGACTGGTGTGAGGTGGAATCTCATGGTTGTTTTGATTTGCATTTCCCTGATGATTAAGGATGTTTAACATATTTTAGGTGCTTTTCAGCCGTTCGGTATTCCTCAGGTGAGAATTCTTTGTTCAGTTCTGAGCCCCATTTTTTAATGGGGTTATTTGATTTTCTGAAGTCCACCTTCTTGAGTTCTTTATATATGTTGGATATTAGTCCCCTAACTGATTTAGGATAGGTAAAGATTCTTTCCCAATCTGTTGATGGTCTTTTTGTCTTATTGACGGTGTCTTTTGCCTTGCAGAAACTTTGGAGTTTCATTAGGTCCCATTTGTCAATTCTGGTTCTTACAGCACAAGCCATTGCTGTTCTGTTCAGGAATTTTTCCCCTGTGCCCATATCTTCAAGGCTTTTCCCCACTTTCTCCTCTATAAGTTTCAGTGTCTCTGGTTTTAAGTGAAGTTCCTTGATCCACTTAGATTTGACCTTAGTACAAGGAGATAAGTATGGATCAATTCGCATTCTTCTACATGATAACAACCAGTTGTGCCAGCACCAATTGTTGAAAATGCTGTCTTTCTTCCACTGGATGGTTTTAGCTCCCTTGTCGAAGATCAAGTGACCATAGGTGTGTGGGATCATTTCCAGGTCTTCAATTCTATTCCATTGGTCTACTTGTCTGTCAGTATACCAGTATCATGCAGTTTTTATCACAATTGCTCTGTAGTAAAGCTTTAGGTCAGGCATGGTGATTCCACCAGAGGTTCTTTTATCTTTGAGAAGACTTTTTGCTATCCTAGGTTTTTTGTTATTCCAGATGAATTTGCAAATTGCTCCTTCTAATTCGTTGAAGAATTGAGTTGGAATTTTGATGGGGATTGCATTGAATCTGTAGATTGCTTTTGGCAAGATAGCCATTTTTACAATGTTGATCCTGGCAATCCATGAGCATGGGAGATCCTTCCATCTTCTGAGATCTTTAATTTCTTTCTTCAGAGACTTGAAGTTCTTATCATACAGATCTTTCACTTCCTTAGTTAGAGTCACACCGAGATATTGTATATTATTTGTGACTATTGAGAAGGGTGTTGTTTCCCTAATTTCTTTCTCAGCCTGTTTATTGTTTGTATAGAGAAAGGCCATTGACTTGTTTGAGTTTATTTTATATCCAGCTACTTCACCGAAGCTGTTTATCAGGTTTAGGAGTTCTCTGGTGGAATTTTTGGGGTCACTTATATATACTATCATATCATCTGCAAAAAGTGGTATTTTGACTTCCTCTTTTCCCATTTGTATCCCCTTGATCTCCTTTTGTTGTCGAATTGCTCTGACTAGGACTTCAAGTACTATGTTGAAAAGGTAGGGAGAAAGTGGGCAGCCTTGTCTAGTCCCTGATTTTAGTGGGATTGCTTCCAGCTTCTCTCCATTTACTTTGATGTTGGCTACTGGTTTGCTGTAGATTGCTTTTATCATGTTTAGGTATGGGCCTTGAATTCCTGATTTTTCCAGAACTTTTATCATGAATGGGTGTTGGATCTTGTCAAATGCTTTTTCAGCATCTAACGAGATGATCATGTGGTTTTTGTCTTTGAGTTTGTTTATATAATGGATTACATTAATGGATTTTCATATATTAAACCATCCCTGCATCCCTGGAATCAAACCTACTTGGTCAGGATGGATGATTGCTTTAATGTGTTCTTGGAATCGGTTAGCGAGAATTTTATTGAGGATTTTTGCATCGATATTCATAAGAGAAATTGGTCTGAAGTTCTCTATCTTTGTTGGATCTTTCTGTGGTTTAGGTATCAGAGTAATAGTGGCTTCATAAAATGAGTTGGGTAGAGTACCTTCTACTTCTATCTTGTGAAAAAGTTTGTGCAGAACTGGAATTAGATCTTCTTTGAAGGTCTGATAGAACTCTTCACTAAACCCATCTGGTCCTGGGCTTTTTTTGGTTGGAAGACTATTTGTAACTGCTTCTATTTCTTTAGGGGATATGGGACTGTTTAGAAGGTCAACTTGATCCTGATTCAACTTTGGTACCTGGTATCTGTCCAGAAATTTGTCCATTTCGTCCAGGTTTTCCAGTTTTGTTGAGTATAACCTTTTGTAGAAGGATCTGATGGTGTTTTGGATTTCTTCAGGATCTGTTGTTATGTCTCCCTTTTCAGTTCTGATTTTGTTAATTAGGATTTTGTCCCTGTGCCCTCTAGTGAGTCTAGCTAAGGGTTTATCTATCTTGTTGATTTTCTCAAAGAACCAACTCCTCGTTTGGTTAATTCTTTGAATAGTTCTTCTTGTTTCCACTTGGTTGATTTCACCCCTGAGTTTGATTATTTCCTGCCGTCTACTCCTCTTGGGTGAATTTGCTTCCTTTTTTTCTAGAGCTTTTAGATGTGTTGTCAAGCTGCTAGTATGTGCTCTCTCCCGTTTCTTCTTGGAGGCACTCAGAGCTATGAGTTTCCCTCTTAGAAATGCTTTCATTGTGTCCCAAAGGTTTGGGTACGTTGTGGCTTCATTTTCATTAAACTCTAAAAAGTCTTTAATTTCTTTCTTTATTCCATCCTTGACCAAGGTATCATTGAGAAGAGTGTTGTTCAGTTTCCACATGAGTGTTGGCTTTCTATTATTTTTTTTGTTATTGAAGATCAGCCTTAGTGCATGGTGATCTGATAGGATGCATGGGACAATTTCAATATTTTTGGATCTGTTGAGGCCTGTTTTGTGACCTATTATGTGGTCAATTTTGGAGAAGGTACCATGAGGTGCTGAGAAGAAGATATATCCTTTTGTTTTAGGATAAAATGTTCTGTAGATATCTGTCAGATCCATTTGTTTCATCACTTCTGTTAGTTTCAGTGTGTCCCTGTTTAGTTTCTGTTTCCATGATCTGTCCATTGGTGAAAGTGGTGTGTTGAAGTCTCCCACTATTATTGTGTGAGGTGCAATGTGTGCTTTGAGCTTTACTAAAGTTTCTTTAATGAATGTGGCTGCCCTTGTATTTGGAGCATAGATATTCAGAATTGAGAGTTCCTCTTGGAGGATTTTATCTTGATGAGTATGAAGTGCCCCTCCTTGTCTTTTTTGATGACTTTGGGTTGGAAGTCAATTTTATCAGATATTAGGATGGCTACTCCAGCTTGTTTCTTCATACCATTTGCTTGGAAAATTGTTTTCCAGCCTTTCATTCTGAGGTAGTGTCTATCTTTTTCTCTGAGATGAGTTTCCTGTAAGCAGCAAAATGTTGGGTCTTGTTTGTGTAGCCAGTTTGTTAGTCTATGTCTTTTTATTGGGGATTTGAGACCTTTGATGTTAAGAGATATTAAGGAAAATTAATTGTTGCTTCATGTTGTTTTTGTTGTTGAAGTTGGCATTCTGTTCTTGTGGCTGTCTTCTTTGAGGTTTGTTGAGGGATTACCTTCCTGTTTTTTCTAGGGCGTTGTTCCCATTCTTTTATTGTTTTTTTTTTTTTTTTTCTGTTATTATCCTTTGAAGGGCTGGATTCGTGGAGAGATAATGTGTGAATTTGGTTTTGTCGTGGAATACTTTGGTTTCTCCATCTATGGTAATTGAGAGTTTGGCTGGGTATAGTAGACTGGGCTGGAATTTGTGCTCTCTTAGTGTCTGTATAACATCTGCCCAGGCTCTTCTGGCTTTCATAGTCTCTGGTGAAAAATCTGGTGTAATTCTGATAGGCTTGCCTTTATATGTTACTTGACCTTTTTCCCTTACTGCTTTTAGTATTCTATCTTTATTTAGTGCATTTGTTGTTCTGATTATTATGTGTTGGGAGGAATTTCTTTTCTGGTCCAGTCTATTTGGAGTTCTGTATTCCTCTTGTATGTTCATAGGCATCTCTTTCTTTAGATTTGGGAAGTTTTCTTCAATAATTTTGTTGAAGATGTTTGCTGGTGCTTTGAGTTGAAAATCTTCATTCTCATCCACTCCTATTATCCGTAGGTTTGGTCTTCTCATTGTGTCCTGGATTTCCTGGATATTTTGAGTTAGGATCTTTTTGCATTTTCCATTTTTTTTTGATTGTTGTGCCGATGTTCTCTATGGAATCTTGTGCACCTGAGATTCTCTCTTCCATCTCTTGTATTCTGTTGCTGATGCTCAAATCTATGGTTCCAGATTTCTTTCCTAGTGTTTCTATCTCCAGTGTTGCCTCACTTTGAGTTTTCTTTATTGTGTCTACTTCCCTTTTTAGGTCTAGTACGGTTTTGTTCATTTCTATCACCTGTTTCTATGTTTTTTCCTCTTTTTCTGTAAGGACTTCTACCTGTTTGATTGTGTTTTCCTGTTTTTCTTTAAGGACTTCTAACTCTTTAGCAGTGTTCTCCTGTATTTCTTTAAGTGATTTATTAAAGCCCTTCTTGATGTCCTCTACCATCATCATGAGATATGCTTTTAAATCTAGGTCTAGGTTTTCGGGTGTGTTGGGGTGTCCTGCACTGGACGAAGTGGGAGTGCTGGGTTCTGATGATGGTGAGTGGTCTTGGTTCCTGTTAGTAAGATTCCTACATTTACCTTTCGCCATCTGGTAATCTCTGGAGTTAGTAGTTATAGTTGACTCTGTTTAGAGATTGTTCTTCTGGTGATTCTGTTACCGTCTATCAGCAGACCTGGGAGACAGATTCTCTCCTCTGAATTTCAGTGCTCAGAGCACTCTCTGCTGGCAAGCTCTCTTACAGGGAAGGTGTGCAGATATCTTGTTTTTGGACCTCCTCCTGGCTGAAGAAGAAGGCCCAAAACAGGGCCTTTCTCAGAAGCTGTGTTGCTTTGGCAGTTCCCAGAAGCTGTCAGCTTCTGTGGTGCAGACTCTCACCTGTGCAGACTAAATTCCTAAGTTCCAGGGAGTCCTGGAACCAAGATGGTGACCGCTGCTCCTGAGGCTGAGGCCGCCTCCCAAGCCAGGCGGACACCTGTCCTCTGGTCTGGATGGTGCCTGGCTGTCTGCGGCCCACCAAGGGTGCTGCCTCAGCAGCTCTGTGCTTCCGCCTGTCCCAGAAGCTGTCCGGTTCTCTGGCGCACCCTCTCACCTGTTCAGACTAATTTCCTAATTTCTGCTGAGTCCCGGAACCAAGATGGCGACCTCTTCCATTCTTTAGTGCATGCCCTTGACTCCATTCTTTAGGACATGCCTTTGACTATGATTGAGAATTTTAAGCAACATCCTGGTGTGATCTACTATATCATCTTATTCTGAATAACATATAAAATTATTTAGAACTGGACACAGTCTCATCCAGGATTCAGGTTGATCTTTATCAATTACCATCTGTAAGCTTACACACAGAAATTGAAGCATCACCTAGTTCAGTATTGTCTCCATGAACCAAAAAAAAAATGAATATTGACTAGCTTGATTCTTCAGGTAACTGCATCTGGAAAGTTAGATATACTCATTATTTTCATTCTTATAAATCTTTAAATTTCAGTCATGAACTCCTTTGCATTAAGAATATACATTGGTCATGTCTGATAGGTGTTCAAAGCAATATTTCCATTATGGGAGGGGTGTAAATTTAAAGTATATTTAGTTTTTGTTATGAAGAGCCTTATAATATACATAACTATCTAGCATGAAACCCCTTTCCCAGTTTCTGGGAGGATCATCTTCCTACAAGATGGCCAATAGGTTGTCAGTTTTATTTTCTTTCCTGTCTTTGACAGTGCTGCATTGACCATGAAGGGAAGCAATCCTGAAAGTACTAAAATTAATGTTCTCTTTACACTGCTGTCACAAATGAATGGGTTTTTGAACAGAAATTATACAAGGAAAATTGCTTTCAGAACAAGACTACATTCTGTGAGAAAAAAAAAATGTCATGCCACTATTTACTTGTCTGACCAATGCATAGGTGTCTTGGAAATAGAGTTTAATACAAAGATGTATGATGGGCCTGTGACAGTCAGTGTAGCAAGAATACTACTGAGAAATGTTGCTTGGTCAACACAAAGTAATTGCTTGTCAGAGAGACCACAGAAGGAGTGACATTCCCTTCTAATACTCTATTACAAACCTAAAATTCAAAGCACTTGAATCTTTATTACTAGCAATCACATACAAATCACATTGTTAAATTACATTAATTGTGGATGTCAGAATCCACAGGTACCTCCGAATATGCATTCCTCTAAAAACATTGACAGCATGTTTATTTCTTCAGGTATAACATCTTACAATTAGTATTATTCAGAAATGACAATTCTTAGAGTTTCATTTATCAGGAAGAATTTTCTAAATCACTATATTTTTATTCTCAGTGATTAATCAGATAAACTTGTTTTGGACTCCACTCCAAGCTGAAGGCGGCTGGTGGGTTTTAGAAAAGATCGCCAGATGTGGAGAGCAAAGTTCAAGTGAAAAAATGATTCTGAGATTGTGAGAATGCCATGTTTAAAGTGTTGAAGAAATTTCAATTTCACAAAGCCCCAAGATGACAAGCAGGTGGACCTCAGTTTACAGTGGGTTACATCCCCGCCACCACAAATTCAGCATATTAAGTGGATTGTTGATTGTAAATACATTAAATCCAACTAAATCTTCAGATCATTATGGCTCATCCACATAGTAGTCTCTAATGTTTCCTGCCACTCACAATCATGTTCTTTTGGGACTTATGATTCTTGCAACTATCATAGACTGCAAATAGCTCGTAATCTCAAGACATGACCTCTGGAAAAAATAAACATTGACCACCCAGTCTCTAAAAATTATGCCCATCAATTTCATATCTTTGTAATTGTGGAAAATTTTAACTAGACTCAAAATAAGTTTGGTATCTTTTGTAATTGTTTATGGGTCAATTTAGTTAAGACAAAATCTTCAAAAACATTTTGTTAGCCTTTCCTGCATCATATTTCTGATATTATTCCAACACTTACTAAATCTTTATAAAGTGATAGTTATTTGATAAAAACCTGCAGATATTTGTTTAATCTTTACCAACTACCGAGAGAAAACATTCTTCAGATAGACAGATAGATAGATGGATGGATAGATAGATAGATAGATAGATAGATAGATAGATAGATAGATAGATAGATAGATTTGGAGAAATCAAACAATCTGTTTAGGATTTCACAGTTTTAAACTGACATGGTTGCCCTCATTGAACTCCTCTGTTCTGTAACCTGTAATCAATGATCAATTACTACCATTCAATTTCTTCTGTTTGTTAGCAAACTTCTTTTACTTTGCTACCATCTCTTCCCCTAATCTAATCTTTAATACAATCACTCCTATCCATTTCACTTTAATGGGAAAAGATTTTCTTTAAGAAAACAAAAACAAAAAAAGAAGGCAAAATAAAAAGATAATTCTGATCGCTAATGTTCAAGTAAACTCTTCAGGGCCTTGAGCGATTTCTCTTAACTCATCATGGTGTTCAAACTAATAAATTTAGTCTACCTTTCCTTCTAATCTTATGGAGGAGTCACATCATGAATGATACTTCACTAATTGAACTGTACCACTGCTTTCTGGGACACCTATCCTTCCCTCATGTCAGCACTCTTCCTGTTGATTTATCTACAAACAAAGTCTGTAATGGAAATTTAGATTTCATATTCAAATGACATGCTTAAGAGTTGCTAAAAGGAGTTAAAAATTAAAACATAAAAAGAAGCTGTGAATCCTAAAACAGTTCATTCAGAATTCCATTGAGAGAAAATGTGCTCCATAATCTCAGGGACAGATCTCAGGAATAACTCATTTTGCATTTGTTTCAAAATTTGGACTCACTGTGTGTGCCTTAAAGATAGCTTACAATGTCCACAAATATCTCATAAATATATCTAGTATGAAAGCATAGTTATAAAAATAAACTTAAAGGTATATTTTAAATTTAAAAAATGGAATTGGAGAGGGAAGAATAAGATTTAAAAAATGATCCAGTCACAGTCACTGTAGGACATGCCTATAACCCATATATATATATATATATATATATATATATATATATATATATATATATATATATATATAATATTTGTCTTTATCGGTTATTTTACAAGGAAACTATCTTTAACAGAACCATTTCTAAGGTATTCATTTTATATTTAAAGAAGGTGAAAATTACATGTGTTTTCACTGAGACCACTCACTCCCTTTCAACCTATGTTATTAATTGGTAGACATTATATTAACAAACACAAAAGGGTTGCTGAGCAGAATAGGTGGTCATCTTGATGCATTGCGACCAATTATTTCTGAGTTAGTTTCACACTTCCTGTTCTTAAACTTAATCATGTGAACCACACTTCCTATGTGTAAACATTCAGCTCTCTAGTTAATTAACTACTATTTTATTTTGTAGCAGCATTAAAAACATAATGCTAGGCAGGACTAAGGGGAAAGAAAGAAAGAAAGAAAGAAAGAAAGAAAGAAAGAAAGAAAGAAAGAAAGAAAGAAAGAAAGACAGACAGACAGACAGACAGGAAGGAAGGAAGGAAGGAAGGAAGGAAGGAAGGAAGGAAGGAAGGAAGGAAGGAAGAAGAAAGAAAGGAAGAAAGGAAGGAAGAAAGGAAGAAAGGAAGAAAGGAAGAAAGGAAGAAAGGAAGAAAGAAAGAAAGAAAGAAAGAAAGAAAGAAAGAAGAAAGAAAGAGAAAGAAAGAGAAAGAAAGAAGTGTGGGAGGAGGGAGAAGGAGAGAATAACACAGAAAAAAACTCAGACAGTTATTTGTAGCATTCTGAGGAGTAGTGATTCTTTTTCTTATATTCTGTAAAAATGCTAGACATAAACACTTGAGATTGATTCAATACAAAACATGAATTGCTCAGGTCAAGTAGGGTTCTCAAAGAATGAATAATATCTCCAAATGCATTATTGAGTCTCCGTATTCTTCTTCTCTTACTTATTTGCTTGGATCTAAACTCATAGATTCATTTTTTTATAATATCATGTTTAAACCATATATATGTAAAAAATGATAGATGGTGTTTGTAGAGATCAGTGATTTAATAAATCTTGGGATCATTCAGGTAATTAGAATGACTAACTAATTGACCCATTTTATATTTAAGGATGATTATTTCTTGGAATATAGAATATATTGTTTTCTTCATAAGAGCTCTGAGAATGAATAAATAAATAAATAAATAAATAAATAAATCGCAATTGATAGACTGATGTTCTGTTAATTTATTGAAAGGATACCCTCTTAAGCGAGAATGTGTGAAAGTAAAGATATCAGAAAATGGTTGACTTATACAAATTTCCTTAATAAGAATGTATATATTATTATGGGCTACTAAGATATGAACATTGATGAAAATATAGAATTATGTGCAATTTTCAGGAAATCAATTAGTGGAGTCTGGGTACAGAAATAGTAGAGATACAATATGTACCACAACAGTATATTTGAGGTCAGAATGAAATGCCATGAATCCTAATTGGTTCACTTGACATTGATATGAGTGATGTAAGCATATTTTCATTTTCAGAGACTTCTTCTTAAATTTTTTAATAGATATTTTCCTCATTTACATCTCAAATGCTATTCTGAAACTTCCCTGTACCTTCCCCCCTGACCTGGTCCCCTACCCACTCACTACCACTTCTTGGCGCTGGCATTCCGTGTACTGGGGCATATGAAGTTTGCTAGACCAAGGGGTCTCTCTTCCCAACGATGGCCTAGTAGACCAACTTCTGCTACATATGCAGTTAGAGACAGGAGCTCTGGGTGTACTGGTTAGTTCATATTGTTGTTCCACCTATAGGGTTGCAGACCCCTTCAGCTCCTTGGGTACTTTCTCTAGCTCCCCCATTGGGGGCCCTGTGTTCCATCCAATAGATGACTGTGAGCATCCACTTCTGTATTTGCCAGACACTGGCATAGCCTCACAGGAGACAGCTATATCAGGGTCCTTTCAGCAAAATCTTGCTGAAATAGTGTCTTCATTTGGTGGCTGATTATGGATGGGATGGAACCCTGGGTGGGGCAGTCTCTGGATGGTCCCTCCTTTCATCTTAGCACCAAACTTTGTCTCTGCAACTCCTTCCATGGGTGTTTATTCCCTATTCTAAGGAGGAATGAAGTATCCACGCATTGGCCTTCCTTCTTGATTTTCTTGTGTTTTGGAAATTGTATCTTGGGTATTCTAGGTTTCTGGGCTACTATCCACGTATCATTAAGTGCATATCAAGTGAATTCTTTTATGAATTGGTTACCTCACTCAGGGTGAGTTACAGATATTTCCATTTGCCCAAGAATTTTATAAATTCATTGTTTTTAATAGCTGGGTAGTACTCCATTGTGTAGATGTACCACATTTTCTGTATCCATTCCTCTGTTGAGGCACATCTGTGATCTTTCTAGCTTCTGGCTATTACAAATAGGGCTGCTATGAACATAGTAGAGCATGTGTCCTTCTTACCAGTTGGAACATCTTTTGTGTATATGCCTAGGAGAGGTATTGCTGGATCTACCAGTAGTACTATGTCCAGTTTTCTGAAGAACCGCCAGACTGATTTCTAGAGTTGTTGTACAAGCTTGCAATCCCACCAGCAATGGAGGAGTGTTCCTCTTTCTCCACATCCTTGCCAACATTTGCTGTCACGTGAGTTTTTGATCCTAGCCATTCTGACTTGTGTGAGGTAGAATCTCAGGGTTGTTTTGATTTGCATTTCCCTGATGATTAAGGATGTTGATTTTTTTTTCAAGTGCTTCTCAGCCCTTCGGTATTCTTCAGTTGAGAATTCTTTATTTAGATCTTTACCCCATTTTTAATGGGGTTATAGGAATTCTGGAATTCAGCTTTTTGTGCTCTTTGTATATATTGGATATTAGTCCCCTACCAGATTGGGAATTGGTAAACATACTTTCCCAATCTGTTGGTGGCCCTTTTGTCTTACTGACAGTATCTTTTGCCCTACAAAATCTTTGCAATTTTATGAGGTCCCATTTGTCAATTCTTGATCTTATAGCACAGACCATTGCTGTTCTGTTAGGAATTTTTTCCCCTGTGCCCATATCTTCGAGGCTTTTCCCTACTTTCTCCTCTATAAATTTCATTGTCTCTGGTTTTATGTGGAGTTCTTTGATCCACTTAGACTTGAGCTTTGTACAAGGATATTAGAATGGATCAATTCGTATTCTTCTACATGATAACCACCAGTTGTGCCAGCACCATTTGTTGACAATCCTGTCTTTATTCTACTAGATGGATTTATCTCCGTTGTCAAAGATCAAGTGACCATAGGTGTGTGAATTCATTTCTGGGTCTTCAATTCTAGTCCATTGATCTACCTGTTTGTAGCTGTACCAGTACCATACAGTTTTTTTTTTTTTTTTTTTATCACAATTGCTCTGTAGTACAGCTTTAGGTCAGGCATGGTGATTTCCCCCAGAAGTTCTTTTATTGTTGAGAATAGTTTTTGCTATCCTAGGTTTTTTGTTATTCCAGATGAATGAGCAAATTGCCCTTTCTAACTCAGTGAAGAATTGAGTTGGAATTTTGATGGGGATTGCATTGAATCTGTATATTGCTTTCGGCAGGATAGACATTTTGACTTTATTAATCCTGCCAATCCATGAGCATGAGAGATCTTTCATCTTCTGAGATATTCTTCAATTTCGTTCTTCAGAGACGTGAAATTGTTGTCATACAGATCTTTTACTTCCTTTGTTAGCGTTATGCCAAGGTATTTTATATTTTTTGTGACTATTGTGAAGAGTGCTGTTTCCCTAATTTCTTTCTCATTCTGTTTATCCTTTGTGTAGAGAAAGGCCACCGATTTGTTTGAGTTAATCTTATATCTAACAACTGCACTGAAGCTACTTATCAGGTTTAGGAGTTCTCTGGTGGAATTTTTAGAGGTTACTTCTTATTATTATTAAAATATAGGGATGAAAGAATAGTGGTTTTGAAAAGAAAAATTGGAAGCTGTTTTATTAATCCAAATATGGGACTAATAAAATGTAAATGAGAGGTTTATCAGTATTTTGGATGTAATTATAGAGACTCACAAATAAAATAATTTATACCTGGTAGAATTTTTTATATTAAAAACTTTATAAATGCATTTGATATGCTTTGATAAAATTCATGCTTCATGTTCTCCTCTATTTCTTCATCTCTTTCCAATTCACTCACAAATCAATTGTGCTAAATTCTTCTTTCTCTGTCTGTCTTTTAACTAAGTCTACTTGGAGATGCTTGTATATAAATGGATGTAGGTCCATCTACTGAAGTATGGGTAGCCTTTCAGTGTCACATCCCAGAAGAAACCTTCCTTTTCCTCTTTCATCAACTGTCATCTCTCTAGTATTGGATATTATGAGCCCGTGGCTGACCCATGCTGAATTTTTTTATCGAATTGATCTTGTACAGCTCTTGGTCATAAATTCACAGGTACTATGTGCAACTGCCCAATCATGTCCAAAATTAATGCTTAATTTCAATTTTTCTATTTCTGTCTCTTACAATCTTAGTTCCCTTTATTTTGTAATGACATTTGAGGGAGGTAATATGAGATTCAAGTTCCAATTGGAGATGAGTACTCCACTGTCTCTTATTCTTTACATGAAGACAAGTTATGAATCTTGGTAGTAATTGCTATCTATTACATAAAATTCCTCTCTTAAAAGGTTTGAGAGATACACCAGTTTTAATAATATGTTTATTTTACAGAAAAAGCTCTTTCATAAAGTCTATACCATACCCAGTATATTTGTGTCCAGCTAACAGTGCCCGGCATGAATTATATCTCATGTAGGGGGCTTTAAACATATTTAGAAAGGACTTGGTTACTCCCTGTATTAGTTTTTTTTTTTTTTTTTTTTTTTTTGCTGTTGTTGTTGTTGTTACTATGGAAAATCAACATGGTCAAAACAGCTTACAGAGGAGTTTATTTTGCAAGGAAAAGTCTAAAATGGTGGAGGAATCACAGAAATAGGCAGCAGGAAGATGAAGCTGAGGAAACATTTCCATGCACATTCTAGAAGCAGAAAGAGTGAACAGTAAGTGGGGTGAAACTATATACACCCATAACCCATACCACATGAAATCCTTCCTCTAACAAAGTCATGCCTCCTGAAGGACCCATAACATCACCAACTGAAAACAAGTAGTTGAAATGGCTGAGTACATGCAGAAAACTTATTATTAGACTACTGAAGTTTGACCCCTAGTTCTCATAGGTTCATGACAAAATCATATTGCAGAATGCATTTAGTCCAATTTCTACAGTCTACAAATTCATTAACAGTCTCAAAACATTAAAAAAAATCTATATCTTTTCATGAGATTCAAGATGATCTCTTAACTGTGAAACAGTTAAGTGAAAACAAATTACATTCTTTCATCATCAGATAGTATACAATTAACTTTTCTATTTCAAAGAAAAGCAAAACTGAAACATAGCAGGACAACCACCAATTTTTGTAGCTCCAAATTCAGATTCTCCTTTCAGTTTCAAAGTGCTTAGATGATTTCACATTTCAGCTATGCTGCCTGTGACACAATTATCTCTTTTGGACTACCTATATGCAGCTCATTTAGTGGATATTTCATGAATCTGAGATTCCCAACAACTTGGGATCTTCATTGAAATCCAAATTTCACTTGGATAACTTCACATGTTGGCTTCTCCTGGTTTTGCCAGACCTCCCCTGTCATACAGATATGACTCCAGTGTTTCTCAGAAAGTGGAGTGAAAAATTAAATGTCACTTCAATTTTCATCTTTCATGCTTCCCAGGCAATATCATGTGCATAACACTAGCAAATTCTACAGTCATATTGGGTGGGAGAATCAAACCTGTGAATCACATTTTCGGCAGGCATATAAGTGCTTCTTTTCAAGAAGCAGACAACTCCTCGGATATTTTTATTTCAGAATTTGGAAGCCTATCTGGTTGCTGCCTTGTCTTAAGGACACCCTTCCCATTGTCCCAGATCAGAACAGAAGGCCCTTCTTTCAGGACAAGCCTTAGATGCAACACTTGGCTCATAAGTATTCACTTTTTGTCCCACTATCTCATGGCCCATGCCTTTCTTCTTTTTCCAATACACCTCAACCTCCTTTCAGGCTGTTTTCTATCCTCCTTTCCTGAAAATTTCACTAGTGTCACTGACTAGGTTTTTGACCTCTATGAATACTCTCATTCAAACACATATATTTCAAGATTCAAAGTATCTACATAGGAATGAGAAAGTTTTGTGTTTGCCTTTCTGGATCTGGGGTATCTTGATCAGAATATAGGGACATTTTTTCAAATAACCATTTATATTTTTCATATTTGTTAAATAAATAACTAAGGCATTGTGAGTAGATTTAAATAAAACCTTAAAGTAGTTCTAATTTGAATTTTGCTGTTAGCTAAAATTAGTGAACAATTTTTTGAAGTTATTGCTTAAATACTTGTTTTATTTTTTGGAGAATATTCTGTTAAATTCCATGCCCCAATATTTTAAGTTGTACCTTTTTTATATGAATTCAGTATTCTCTTTCTCTCTCTCTCTCTCTGTCTCTCTGTCTCTGTCTCTCTCTCTCTCTCTCTCTGACTCTCTCTCTCTCTCTCCCTCTCTCCCTCCCTCCCTCCCTCTCTCCTTCCCCTTCCTCTCCCTCTGTCTCTCCTCTCCCTACCCTGCCCTTCTCAGAATTTAGCTGGTATAAGTCTAGGCCAGATCTATTTCACATGTGTTTCTGTCCTTGATAGATATACCATACTCCTAGCATCTCTAATATATTGGGTTCTCCACTGAAATTGTGTTTCTTCTTTCACCAATGGCTACTTAGGCCCCATATACAAAACTTTCCATAATGACATAAGGTGCTATGTCTTATGTGCCCAATCATGACCCCTTACTTAACTCCTTCAAATTGACTACCACAGGAAAAACATACATAGTTTTTTAAGCTCTGCTGCCCAATTTATGTGGATCCTTGACTTTCATGGACCTAGTTTTTGTGTTCTGATCCTGAGAAAATACATCCTGTACACATTATCACACTGAGGAAATTGTCACATCAGTAAGACTTATCTATTATTAATCTTAGCTTCAATATCCACTGTCCCAGTAAAGCATAGGATGTTTTACTAAAGTGATGTTCATTGCTCATTAATTATAAATGATTCTTTAGACCCAGATGAAGAACAACCACATAATGATTTTCAATATAATAGATTTGTTGACTTTAATACTTATTGCATTGTATTTTGATTGTATGAACAGCTATTCTTTATCCTAATTTCTTCCAGGTTCACCTCTATCTTGCAACTTCTCCCAACTTGTTAAAGCATTTTTTCACTCTAAAACTTCATATACAACCTTTGTTTTCTGCATTTCTCAATATTATTTTCTGGTTTAACATTTTCATATTTCAAAAATTGACACATGAGTATACTCTAGTTATGTCATTTCTCTTAATACCCCATCCACCTGTTCTCATCTATCTCCATCTTGAATGTATGATATCTTTTAAAAATTATATTGTTACACACACACACACACACACACACACACATTCCTTTATATTTCAAGGCCCCACAGATCAGTAAGCTATGAGGATTGTCCCATTAAGCTTTGAATTTTCAATAGCTTTCCAGCTTAAAGTTCTATGCACTTTCACAATTCTCCAATAATACAACATCACGTATGTCACTGCAAAGCGCATTTCTAACACCAATATCTATCCTATTTTCATTCTAGTAATGTGATAAAATATGCTGACAAAATGCTACTTGAGGACGAAGGGGATTTATTTCATGTTATACTTTCATGTCACAGTGCCTCATTGTAGGAATTAGGAGAGTAAATAAAGACATGGTAGTTTGAATCAAAATACCCATCATATGGTCATAGAGAATAACTCTATGAGGATATATGTTCTCATTGGAGCAAGTTTGTTACTGGGAGTGGGCTTGGAGGTCTCTCTTTCTCTCAGGTCCACTGGCTCATTTTTATCTCTTGCTTCGTCCTTATACAGATGTAGAAGTCTCAGTAATATCCCCCCTCATCATATTTGCCTGCATACCAATATGCTTCCTACTGCTGTGATGATGGATTAAACCCCTGAAATGTAAGCCAGCCCAACTAAATGTTTTCCTTTCTAAAAGTACCTGTGGTTCTGGCTTCTCTTTTCAGCAATAGAAACCTTAAGTAACAAAGGCGTCATGCACAAACCATGCTTGGGATGGTGATGCCAAAAAGAGGCGATCTTAAAAAGAACAATCTCACAGACATGGTCACAGGCCAATCTAATCTGGAGAATTTCAGAGTTGAGATTCCTTCATATATCTGTAAACTATGCATCAGAATCTAACTAGGATATTTGGGGGAAATCCTGAAGTATCTTAAGGAGGTTACTCAGAAAAAAAAAAATGCAATAGTAGAGAGCACAGGAGAAGACGAAATTTAGAGAAAAGATGAGAAAAAAAGGTATATAAAATAGAAGTATAACATGTCTGTTCTCTTCCCTCCTTCCAGCCTACCTTGGTTACTGTCCCTTGAACTCTCCCACACTTTCCAACCTTCCAGTTAATAGTCTCCATTTTATTTGATTATATTTGTTGTACACACCAATATTTTGTTTCTCCAATGATTTCTTGGCATGAGAGAGTCAATGTTAGACTTTAAATGTGGTCAAAGAAATAAAAAACTAGAAATTAACAATGATAATTTAAATAAAATAAAAATCTAGTTATGTACCAAAAATACCCCAAAGCTAAGAATAGAAATTAAACTTTCAATGGTTGAAATACATAGATAAGTTCATAGGTTGAGTAGCAGACTCACATAAATAAAATAAGGTATCTGGAAATAACTAAAGTTAATTATTTATAAGCCATTTGAAAAATTAAAATAACTGATTGTTGTGTTTGAAAACAAAAAGCAATGTAGAATGAACAATAGAAAAATTGATGCTTCAAGGAATGATAATAAAGTATGAAGATGTATTAAGAATGCTTATAGAATGGTCAGAAAAATTCCAGGATTATTGTTAAACCAATCATTCATCAGGTAATGAAAATCCAAATACACACTAAAAATGATACAAAGCAAAATTTCAGCAAAACCATCCAAACTTTACAGAACTAAAAACAATCAACTAAACAATGCAAATTTAAACATATTATAGCAAGAGAAAATATTTATTTGTTAATGAACCTTATGATACACTGTTACTTTCAGTAATGTAGGATATAAAGAATTAACATACTATAAAGCTTAAGTGTAAAGAAATGGTCCTTCTAAATTTTAATATATAAAAATTATGTTATATGGAATATTAACATAATGTTTTTCAAAAATAAGACTTTATTTTATAGTCTATATTTTGAAATAAAATAATTCAATAAAAATAATTTCAGTTGGGAAATTTGATATACAAAATAAATAGTGAACATAATAGTAACATAATTCAAGAAACAGCATCAAATCATAGTAGTAATAACAATGTTTTTTATGGATGTGAAGAATATGTAACTAAATTTAGGCAACAGTGGAAAAGAAGCTTTGAAAGTATGACAGAATAAAATTCTTACTAGTACATATTTACATAGGCAAGGAAGGTAAGGTGCTTGGAACATATAAATTTTAATTACTTATTATAATATCAGCAGTTTAGTTTAAGATTACATAACTTTCTGAAAAGAAATATAAATAATGGTGTAAATAAAACAGCGACATAATCTGTCAAATTAAAGACAGAAAAGACGACAGACAGTACTCATGACAATTTAGTAATGATCACATGTCAGAAGTTTATAATTATTCTAATAACATCCTTTTTGTATCCTCTATGTTTCAAACAGAAAAGACACAGAGTGACATTTTAAAAGAAGTTCTAAAACAAGTCTATAAAAAGGTGACTCACCAGCTTCTGGCTATTATAAACACGGATGCTATGAACATAGTGGAGCATGTGGAAAGAACCCAGATGCCCCTCAACAGAGGAATGGATACAGAAAATGTGGTACATTTACACAATGGAATACTACTTAGCTATTAAAAAATGAATTTATGAAATTCCTAGGCAAATGGATGGACCTGGAGGGTATCATCCTGAGTGAAGTAACCAAATCACAAAGGAACTCGCACAATATGTACTCACTGATAAGTGGATATTAGCCCAGAAACTTAGGATACCCAAGATATAAGATACAACTTGCCAAACGCATGAAATTCAAGAAGAACGAAGACCAAAGTGTGGACACTCTACCCTTTCTTAGAAATAGGAACAAAACACCCATAGAAGGAGTTACAGAGACAAAATTTGGAGCTGTGACGAAAGGATGGACCATCTAGTGATTGCCATATGCAGGGATCCATCCCATAATCAGCTTCCAAATGCTGACACCATTGCATACACTAGCAAGATTTTGCTGAAAGGACCCAGATATAGCTCTCTCTTGTGAGACTATGCTGGGGCCTAGCAAATACAGAAGTGGATGATCACAGTCAGCTATTGGATGGGTCACACGGCCCCTAATGGAGGAGCTAGAGAAATTACCCAAGGAGCTAAAGGGAACTGCAACCCTATAGGTGGAACAACAATATGAACTAACCAGTACCTGGGAGCTCTTGTCTTTAGCTGCATATGTATCAAAAGATGGCCTAGTCGGCCATCATTGCAAAGAGAGGCCCATTGGACTTGCAAACTTTGTATGCCCCAGTACAGGGGAAACCCAGGGCCAAAAAGGGGGTGTGGGTGGGTAGGGTATTGGGGGGTGGGTATGGGGGACCTTTGGGATAGCATTGAAAATGTAAACGAGGAAAATACCTAATTAAAAAAAAAGACAGGAACTGAGGGCTGGCAAGATGGCTCAGCAGTTAAGGGCACTGACTGCTCTTCCGAAGGTCCTGAGTTCAAATCCCAGCAAATACATGGTGGCTCACAACCACCTGTAATGCAATTTGATGCCCCCTTCTGCCCTCTTATGTCTGAAGTCAGCTACAGTGTATTAACTTATAATAATAAATATTTGGGCAAGAAAAAAAAATAAAAGGTGACTCACAAAATTCTACCCCGATCTACCACTGTAGAAGAGGCTTGAAAGTGACATGGTGTAGTCACCTGACTTTTTCATCTTGAGAAAATCATGATCTCCACAAACAAAAGTCTTTTTTTAGACCATGTTAATGCAAGCAATGACAGATGGGAAGAACTTTTTAATTCCTTTTGCAGTAATGAATTGAATGAATTTTGGGATAAAAGCAGTAATAGAAGGATCAATAGATATATTGCTTGGTTAGAAAGTAGAGAAGAGTGGGAGAATCAAAGAGTTGTTGCATCATTATTTTGAATGTAACAATTTTGATTAGATTTCCAGAACATTTAATTACATCTTGTCAGAAATGAAGCATAGGTATTTAAATAAGGTTATCACTTCATATTGAAACATAATAATAAATTAATTTTACACAAACCATCAAGTATACATGCAATTGATTTCTATGGTTTCAGATGCTGCAGTATAACTGCATAGTATGTTAATCCTGAGTATGGAGGTGACTCCAGCTGAATCTCCTAGCATTGGGGGATATGGATGCTAAACTGGCCACTTCTGTAGCCAGACTGGACTCCCAGTTGAGAGATAAGAACAGCAACCCACACAGAAAACCTTCCACCTAATATGTGTCCTGCTTATGAGATGTGCAGGGACAAACAGCATAGACAGAGGGAAGGGATAACCAATGATTGGCCTATGTTGAGATGCATCCCATCATTACATGTGTTTGGTATGGAGACATGCATGTAGTCAAAACAATCATTCAACATTAAAAAATAAAATAAATCTTAAAATAATTTAAATGTCTTTTTTACATGTGAGCAATTTAATTGTGTGTGTGTGTGTGTGTGTGTGTGTGTGTGTGTATGTGTGTGTGTGCCATGTATATGCACGCGTGGTCCCTGTAGGGGTCAGAAGAAAGCTTTAGATCCACTGGGACACTAGTTGTGAATATATATGAGTCATTGTGTGAGCAGTTGCTATCAAATCCAAGCTTTTTGTAAAGAAAAAAGGGGCTCTTAACCTTTAAGCCATCTCTCTGTTTTCCTAACATTGAACATGTTTAGCTAACACGCAAAGTCCATCAAATGATTATTAATCCAATAAGATAGTTCCATGAATGTTACTTCTATGATCTGTAGTCACTTACTCTTCCCTTAAGTAAGATTAGTAAGTTTAAGTAAAACTGAATAAGAGTAAGATTCTTACTCTTAATAATGGATAACCCAACATAAAAAATGTTTATGTGAGGGAACATAAGACTTGCTCTTTATGGAACATTAAACCTCTTTAAAAGCATATAACAGAAACTAGAGTAACATGGTCTCACTATATAGACCTGGAACTCATTATATAAACCAGGTTGGTCTTGAACTCAGAGATATGTTTGTCTCTGCCTCCACAGGGCTAGGACTAAAGGAGTGTGCAACCAAGGACCCTGAAATAGCTGTCTCTTGTGAGGCTATGCAGTGCCTGGCAAACACAGAAGTGGACGCTCACAGTCAGCTATTGGATGGAACACAAGGCCCCCAATGGAGGAGCTAGAGAAAGTACCCAAGAAGCTGAAGGAGTCTGCAACCCCATAGGTGGAACAACATTATGAATTAAGCAGTACCTAAAGAGCTCATATCTCAAGCTGCATATGTATCAGAAGATGGCCTAGCCAGCCATCACTGGGAAGAGAGGCCCCTTGGACTTGCAAACTTTATATGCCCCAGTACAGGGGAACACCAGGGCTAAGAAGTGGGAGTGGGTGGGTAGGGGATCAGGGTGGGGGGAGTGTATAGAGGACTTCTGAGGTAGTGTTTAAAATGTAAATGAAGAAAATACCTAATAAAAATTTGGAAAAAGACAAAAAAAGCATATAAAGTTATCTCCCAATATCACAGTGAATAAATGAAGTGAAATCACATCACCAACCATGGCAATCTTAAAGAAATTATTGATATTATAGAACCATGTTGTGTATGTTTTCAGTAACCTCTCGATAACTCTAGAATAGAATGGAAGGTGATGAGGACCACTTCAGAATTCCCTCAAAACATATGGACAAACAAAAATATTTTTAGTTACATTCTTCTGTGTATGCAAAGTAAAGTTGTTATTACAGTTTTTATTTTCCAATGTCATGAGAATCTCCATGATAAAACCTTTCTAGAGTATTGTGGCAATGGTGGCAGCAGCTATGCACAACTTAAATCTCAGAACTCAGGAGTCATGGATTGGCAAAACTCTGAATTTGAGGCTAGCCTGGTATACAAAGTGATTTCTAGAATAGCCAGGACTACAAGGAGAATCCCTGACTTAAAAAAACCAAAAAGAATAAAAAAAGAAATAGAAATCTTTCTAATATTAGATCAGTGGAATTCATTTGTTTTTTGTCCACTCTTGATGCCTGAGCACACTGTGTTGACAATTCAGATTTTTGTAGTTGACTGCCCCGGGGTATATACAGAATGTTGGTTTTAGTTCCAACTGATATCATGAAACATGTGATTGTGGGCTAGTAAGATGGACAAGTTGGTAAGGTACTTGTTGTGAAGTTCTGAATAGCTAAATTTGATCTGTTTAAGTGAATGGAAAAGGAGAGAATTGACTCCCCCAGATTCTCTGATTTTCACATTTGTGTTATCCTAGATCTGTTTCCTCACACACGTATGTGCAATAGTAATGTTAAATAAAAATACAAATACAAATACCTCTTGCAATTTATACTCAGCAATCAAAAATGAAATAGGAAGTCTCCACAATAAACCAATATAATATTAAATGTAATGATGTGATTTCAGTTTAGGTTCATATCAATTTGTAGGCAAATATCCAATGTGAATATTTACATAATAGCAAAGTATAGTTTCATTTCTGTACAGATAGGTTAAGGAGATTACTAGGCTGGCTTTGTATGCTGTTTTATTTATCGAGTGAGTGAGTGAGTGTGTGTGTGTGTGTGTGTGTGTGTGTGTGTGTGTATGGGTGTGTCTGTGTTTTCCCTGCTTAGCCTGACTTTTCTCTTCTTGCAAGGACACCAGGCTTATTAGAGTATGGATTCACCCTCATGTCTTCATGTGACCCTTATTATATCCTCAAAAGTATTTACCTCCTTGAGAATTTGGGAGAATTTACTCAATAAATGCTTCTCATAACTTCATTTTTAGTATCACTAGCAAAGTCTGAAATGAGCTACCTCAGAAGATTTAAGGGCATTCTAGAAAATGAGCATCTGTTTTAGCATAAATGAAGATGACTTAAGGAATGCTGTACTGACTAAGGCGATCCAGATACTCTCAAGCATTAAATAGAGCTGCATAACTTGGAAAAGAGACATCTCAGAATTACTTGTGAGCTTAAATGTGGGGATAATTATCTTCCTGAGGGCAGTTTGTCCTTGTAAGACCATGCCGGTGTGCTTGAAATCTGGAATAACTATCTGCCTAACAGGTAGCCATCAACTATAAATAGAGGAAATGAAAGTTCTTCCACTGATATAACTGAGTATTGCTTGAATTGAAGGACTTAAGGACAACGGGCATCCAATCTTTTTATTCTCCCACAGGAAAAATAGATGAAGTATCCTCAGGATCTCCAAGTTCAGCTTTTAGGTTAAAATTACACAGAACTAACTTAATTCAGGAAGAGTGTAATAGGATTAAATGTTAAAAGTAGAAAATTATTCAGCATTCAGAAAAACATTTCTCATTTTATCCTGAACACATAATTTTTAAAGGCGGCATACTCTCATCTGCATAATCTGGCTAATGTTATTTTCTGTTTCATCTAAAATGTCTAATAATATTTACATCTCTAAAATACAAAACTCTCAAGATGAGTTATTAATAACAAACACTATAAATGTCCAATTTATCATCTATCTATCTATCTATCTATCTATCTATCTATCTATCTATCTATCTACCTATCTCTATTTCACAGAGTATGGGTGGAGGTCAGAGAGCAGCCTCAGGTTTTGGGTGTTCATTGTCTACCCTCTTGATCCTGGGTAGCTCTTCTTTTTGCTAAATACAGGAATTATTGTCCTAGAAACATGGGAATGTCTTATGGGTTCTCCTGTCTTTTTATCCCATGTTGCAATAGGCATGGTGCGACTATAGATATGTGCTAATTATTTGACATTGGATCTACATGGTTTCTAGATGTTAAAAATCAGGCTGTAGAACTTCCAGTAGAAGCATTTTTGCGCACTAAGTCATTTTCCATCCAGATAGTAATATTTTACAGAAAGAAAATAGTTTTTTTTTTACAATATGAATGTAACATGCAGTTTAAAACCAATAAATATACAAACAACTGGACAGAATAGAAATAATAGTAATAAATGTGTATTTAATAGCAATACACAATAATAGTAATGAAACAATTTTATACAAACACACACTAGAATATTAGTAATGATATTACAAAGGCTATTTCAGCATATTTTATTTAATTAATTAAAATTTTCTTTAGATTTATTTGATATATATACACGCACACACACACACACACACAGTGTGTGTGTGTGTGTGTGTGTGTGTGTGTGTGTGTTTTGCCTTTGTGTAACTATGTGTATCATGTTTCTTTCTGGTGTCTACAGAGGTCAGGAGATGATGTTTTTTCCCTGGAACTAGAGTTATGGATTGCTGTGAGATGTTGTATGGATGCTAGGAACCAAACGTGGGTTCACTAAAAGAGGAGCAAATGCTCTTAACCACTGACACATCTTCCCAGTATCTCTACACCACTTTGTAAAATTCCAAGTATACAGTCCCTATAACTTAATAAAAATGAAAACACAATCTGACAAACCCTCTGAGACACATTGTTTTATGAAGTAAATGTATAGTTCAATGTGCCTACAATAAAACATGAGAAAGAGTAAAAAATAAATAATATAATGATATAACTTAAAATTTAGAAAAACAAGAAAAAACAAATCCAATCCAACTTGGCAAGAAATAATAAAATTGAGAACATATATTGACAAAATAGAAAAGAAGAAAACAGTATTAAGAATCTTCAAATTCAAGAGCTGTGTCATTTTTGAGAATATATACAATATTGCCAGACACTTGCCATACCAAACAAATAAAGAAAGGTCCAATATTAGAAGCTTCAGAAATAAAAAGAGAAGTATAAAATAGAATCTCAAGGATTCCAGTATTTTGTCAAGGATTACTTTTAAGAACTTGTACTACATAAAGTTCAGAAACTTAAAAGAGATGTATGAGTTTATGTATTCAGACAAACCAACAAACAGTATTTTTTAAAAAAGAAGTCACAGTCCCAGGGAGTTTAGAGATCTGGTTGGGTGGGGTGTATGGAGGGGGTATGGAATATGGACCAGGAGAGGAAATGAAATCTGGAGTGTAAAACATAAATCCATAAATAAAAGACAAAAAAGAAAAGGAACAAAAACTTCAATCAAAGCAAACTAACAAAAAATGTCAACAACTTAAACAGACTCACAATAATGAAAAATTAAAATAGTAATAAAAATCCTTCTAACTAAAACATAGTACAAAGCTAAAGTAATTACAAGACATTCATAGAAGATTTGTTTGTTTTTTGTTTTTTGTTTTTTGTTTTTTGTTTTCTGTTTATTGAGACAGGATTTCTCTGTGTAGCCTTGGCTGTCGTGGGACTCACTGTGTAGACCAGGCTGGCCTCAAACTCAGAAATCTGCCTGCCTCTGCCTCCTGAGTGCTGGGACTAAAGGCATTTGCCACCACTACTTGGCTTGCCATTACTTTTTAAACTACTCAGAGACAGTATATGCAGAGGGAACACTCTAAAACTCTCAATGCCGGTTTTACTCTAGTACCCAGACCAGATAAAGATTCAAATAATAAATCTGTAGACTAAGATTCATCCAAAATGTAGACTCAAAAATATTCAATAAAATACATGTAAACAAAATAAACACATAAATCAAAATGATTATCTACTGATACTTTACTTAAACTGCTACTTGGAACAACAACTTAAGAAAAGAAGTGTAAGTAGAGACAAATAGGAGCTAATGCAGTTAAATTATGCCTATTTGTAAATAGAGTAAACAATGGAAATCCCAATAATTATATTAGAAAACTTCTAACTTCTAGAAATATTAAGGGCAGCAATGTGGGATGGTGCAGAATTAACTTGAATTTTTAAAATTTAACTTAGCCCTTTAAGACCACAGAATATCAGTAGATTGCCTTGAGTGACTAGAAATAAGAAAATGTTTCTGTTTGTTGTACTGGTCTTAAATAAGCAGAAAATCTACTGTTAACAATTATTTAATTAATTCACATGTACATTCTATTAAATAAAACATATGGACAATTAAATAACTTATCAGAAGGATCAAAGTTCATAGAGGAAACACCTAAACCACTGCAGGAATCTGTGAAAAAAAGTTAATTCCAGGCAATTTTCTTTTCACAAGGAAACTTCACCACTGACATTATAGATGCTCCACTTCAGTGCCCAGAAATGTTTTTATATTCCACTCGTGCTGAGTTGAAATTATCGACTAACTTCACATATTGAGTTACAAGATCAATACCATAGACCTTCCGCTTCTACTTATAACACTTTCTCCTCTCGCCAATGTTTCATTTTTGAAAGTCATCTTCCATCACCTCATACACATTTCATCCTGGCAAAACAGTGCCTACAGACATCAAAATATGCCTACTTGCTCATTTCTACTACTTCTTCCTCTCCTAGCCAATCAGTCTCTTTCTAGATGGATTGGTATATCATTATGTAGCGCCTAACCCATATGTTTCTAACCAGCAAACTGATTCATCAGGGATGCATTGGTGTTAATGTTTAGAGTCATTAAGTTTATAACTTAATACTTTGAGAGATTACCCTTCATCTCATCTCTCAACACCTAACCCTTTATTTCAGTGACAACAATGAATGATCATTGAGATTATGCCCCATTGGTGTCCTATCCTAGAGTAGTCAAACAGAGGTAATGGGTCATAACTCTTATGTCTTCCTCTTGTTTGAATGTGTGTCAGTTAGCTGTGTTCTTGATCTTTTACTACCAAGTCCCTTCAACATAGATAGTGTAATAATCTTTCTCTTTAATTAATTCTCAAATAATTTGCCTTCATCGTCACTCTTTTTTGTTCTGTATAGTTAACCAGTTGCCCTTACCTTAAAAGTGAAAAAAATTCAAATCTTTGACTTTTGAGTTGTTATCTAAAATTTTATCAAATTTGTTCATGCTGATTATCGATTCTAGCAGTGCAACTGATGGTGTAGAATTATCTTCTGAGTATATGTAGTTAATTCTTGCATGTACAGCTTTTTTTTTTAATTCCACATTTAGTACTTCTCTTTTCCTTTTTTTAAACTTAATGATCTTATTGTTCTCTTGACAAAGCATGAACTTGTCAAAATAGAGTATGGCCAAATTCCAAATTCTCCTTTCAATCATGATAGACTGCCATACTATTGTTGTGGCAGTTTTTGTGGTTTTGTTAATCTACCATAGGCACCTTGGTAGGTTAAATCCACTTCAGTAACATTTGTTCTGTTTTCCACTCAGTTCCAGACTGAACATAACATGATTTATGCTTGTGACCTTGGCCTAGCTTTCCTATAGAATAGCTGTATTTTGTTCACCTTATACAATACTATCAAAGTAATTCTTCATTCAAATCATTCTGAATTATCTTTTGTTATTTATTGCTGTAGGGTGTGTGTGTGTGTGTGTGTGTGTGTGTGTGTGTGTGTGTGATTGTAAAGACATCATTACCCACTTTCATTTTCTCCTTCCAAACCCTCCCACATACCATTCTTTACTCTCTTTCAAATTTGCAATCTCATTTTTCTTTCTTTCTTTCTTTCTTTCTTTCTTTCTTTCTTTCTTTCTTTCTTTCTTTCTTTCTTCCTTTCTTTCTTCCTTTCTTCCTTTCTTCCTTTCTCTCTCTCTCTTTCTTTCTTTCTTTCTTTTGTTCTTTTTCTTTCTTCTTTTCTCTTTCTTTCTATCTTTCTCTCTTTCTTTCCTTCTTCTTCTTCCTCCTCCTCCTCCTCCTCCTCTCCCTCCTCCTCCCATACTCCTCCTTTTCCTACTTCTCCGCCACCTCCTCTTCCTTCTCCCTGTCTTCCTCCATCTTCTTCTTTTATTAATTGTTACTTGTGTACATGTATAGAAGCATACACATATATTTCTAAATGTATAAATCCAACTTTCTCAGTATGGATATTGTTACTTGGCTGCATGTATTCAGGGCTGACTATTTGGTATTCCATGAGAAATTGTTATTTTCACCATTGAAGAAGATTATTCTGCCTACTCTCAGCATTCCTTAGTTACTGGTAGGTTCTATATGTAGGCCTGTGGCCTTGTGGAAGATTCTCTTCCACTTCAACATGTCTACTAGTGTCTTTATTTTGTTCTGTTCATGTTTTGGCAGTCACATAGGTGTGACTTTGTGAGTATAGCTTCTGACATCACTAGGAGCCATTTTCACTGCAAACCCCCTGATCCTCTATGTTTTACAGTGGTCCAGGCCTGTCTTCCACAAGCACCCTTGATCCTTATATGTGAGAAGGGATTAGTAGCTACAGCTTTTAGGGCTGTCCTTCACAACTCTGTTTTGATTGGTGGTGATCTTCTCTAAATGTCTGTGCCTGTTTCAAAGAGAAGGTTTATTGATTAGTGGTGATAATTAAATGTATCTATGGACCCTTAAGTGAAGAAATAAGGATGCACATTTAGAATGTAGTTAGGGAGTATGCTATTTTAGTAAAGTGATGGCTTCAGGTTGGCCTCCAAAATCCATGATTTCATTAGCCCCAGGTAGTTGGCTAATTTTAAATTCAACTAGAGAGCTATTGGTTACCACCTACATACATGAAACTATTGGTCCCTTAGTGACTTGACATGTCTAATAATAAAGCCTATTTTGGTTTGTGTGATAGATAAAATTGGTCATTGTTTAATCCTTTTACTCTTTTGGTCTACATAAATGGCTCCCAAAGTATTTGTTTTGTATCATTCTTTTTTCGTTTTGGGTGTAGAATAACCAATGTTTTGTACATATTCTTAGGTGGATGATCTACAATAAATATTTGACTGAAAATAATATTGAGTGTGACTCAAGGCCCAGTGAGTCACTACTGTTCCTCTAGTTTTCAGATGTTTCCTTTCTAAGGTTGATAATATTACTCTGCCTTTCTGTGACACTAAATATTGTATGTACTCACCAACTCTAATCAGCTGAAGATTTAATCAATATAGTGGATACCTGCTTGCTCATCTTCTGAATACTCTTTTAAATATATTTGAAAATCTCTATCATTTATAGTTAGCCTTTATGAAATCGAAAGTCTTTGAATGGGAATGGAAGGCCCTCTTAGCTGATAAATACTGAACATTAACTGAGTTATTGTATTTCACTGTTTACATCTGCCATTCATTACAGTACTTCTAGAAACAACTGTGAGCATTTCCATTCTACTGTGAAAACTTACGAAATAAATATTTGCTAAGTTTCATCAAGATACTAAGTTTTGGATTGAAAATTTATACCCAGAACATTTAATACCACATCAGAATTTCTCCACTCTGTGATTTACTGCTTCTAGTAGAAAAAAGAAATTACTTAAAGAATAGAATTTCTAAAATTAAAAGAAATTTACAGATTTGCTTTAATGTTAACATAAAATTTTCTTTATTTTTAATATTAATTTAAAATATTATAATTTCATGTATGAGTATTTTATTAGCATCACTTCTATAGCTCTCTACCTCCAACTCTCCTTATTTCTTGCTCCTGACCCTTGCATTTATGACCTCTACTGTAAATATATATATATACATATATATATATATGTATATGTATATATATTCATGTATATATTATAAATAGTATATATTACATTTAAATATATTTAAAACATTATATATGTAATATAAATATTGTGGGTAATATATTTCTGTATGTTTGTATGTGTGTGTATATGTCTTTCTGTGTATGTGTTGAGTCCATTTAGTTATGCTTGTATTTACAAGTATCTATGCATGAGCAATTCAGATTGCATAACCTATTTTTATAATCCCTAAAGATTATTAATTCTCTTTTTCTCAGCAGCCACTGACTGCTTGAAGCTTTTCATCCAAGGTAGGATTTTATAAGATTTCCTCTTGTTATATTTACTTGTATGGTCATTATGCAAGTATTGTTTATGCAACCATATCTTGAGAATTTAAAACATTAGCTGTACTATAGCAAACTAAATATACAATAAATGCAATAATTGGCTATTATTCTCATTAAATTTTTCTAAAATTAAACATATTATTAGTAGAAATTTGGTATCAATAAATGATAAAATTATAGAACATACATGGGTGCAGGGACTAAAGGCATCAAGAACTAAATTGTGCCAACTAAAGCAATATTGTAATTTGAAATATATTTTTCCTATACTCACTATTTTTGAGGTCTAATTAAGAACGATTATTAAAGTTCTCAATTTTCTTACACTTTTAAATGAATACTAACGCTTACAGAATCCTTCCTAGGATGCTGTCTCAAAAGGCAATCACCATGGTAATCTACCACATCTTAAAATCCTTTTCTTCTGTTAGAATTCTTGCATCTTTTAGTCTTAAAATACTTTTCAGGGTCATTCTCTATCACCTGAAAGAAGAGGTGCATCTCACTCAGAACAATCGACTGTTTCTTTCCAAAAAGTCCTTTTTATCAATTTCTTAAGATGAGAGGAAGGTGGCTTCCAAGAGACCATCTTATGCATTTTCAATAAGTTTTTAAATGAATAGCATCAGACTTAGAGATTTTTATAATAAAAGGATTAACTTTAAAATGAAAAGGGAGCTAATGATATAGAAACAAGTTCACCTTTTCTAAAAAGAGAGCACATATCATGTAACCTATAGGATATATAGCTTTTAAATATTGCTAACTTATTATACTTCACCAAAGAAAATATTTTAATAACACTATCATTATGTGACAGTTCAACAAGTATCATAGAAATTGAGTGGCTGATTTACTTTCTATGCATTTTATCTGGATTTGATTCTTTGTTAAGGGTGCACAATGTTAAGAAATAATTTATAATATGTGCTTCTGGTAATCAAAGCATTTTTCCAATAAATATATTCCTCGGCCACAAGAATATTTTATAATTCATTTTTATTTATAAAATTATGACATAATCAAAGTGCAAAAAAATCTATTTCAGTTATAATTCCTAAAGTATTTATTGTCTTTTAATTATTAACAGGCTGTTTCATTAATAGAACTTGGACATATAGTCTTACTTACCTGAATTTTAAACAAAAATTTTGAACTTTTAATTCATAAATATTCAATATATCAATTATTTGTTCTCCACTAATAAGTTAAATACATACATTACTGACATATGTAAACAGAATGCTATAATGTAATGTCATGTGGAATAAGTAGACCTCAGACATAAAAATCCAGTGTCAATCTCTTATACACATTGGATAACATGAACCATATAGGAAAAAACATTGTACAATATTACTATGAATCTTTGTTCACAGGGATTGGAGTGCATCTGGAAATACAAAATATCACTCCGGAGCAATACACAATGCCCCAGTTGTGGAGACATCATAAACATGTACTTTCTATTTTCTTGTACTGTTATGTTGAACAGTCTAACCAGCAGTTCTCCAGCAATACTAGCAACTCCTCCTATAGAAGTTTTCTAACTTTATTGGATATTTTATTTATTTACATTTCAAATGCTTTCCCTTTCCAGGTTTCCCCTCCAGGAATCCCCAATCTAATCCTCCCTCCCCTTGCTTGTATGAGGGTATTCCCCTATCTATCCAGGCACTCTCACCTCCACACCCTAGCATTCCCCTACACTGGAGAATTGAGCCTTCACAGGACTAAGGACCTCTCCTTCCACTGAAGTCCCACAAGGACATCCTCTGCTACATATATGGCTGGAGCCAAGAGTCCTTCCATGTGTATTCTTTGGTTGATGGTTTAGTCCCTGGGAGCTCTGGGGAGTGGGGAGGTTTGGTTGAAATTGTTCCTCCTCCTATGGGTTGCAAACCCCTCCAGCTCCTAAAGTCTTTCCTCTAAGTCTTCCATTTGGGGACCCCTTGCTGAGTCCAATGGTTGGCTGTAAGCATCTGCGTTTGTTAGGCTCTGAAAAAGAAAAAAATAAAAAAAATAAAAACAAAAAATGAAGTTCGCTAACATCTGAAAGATAGTTTGGTTTTCATAGCAGGATGCAAAAATGCAGGTAGTACCTATTCTATATAATGCAAGGTTTTAAGACGCTATGAAGTTAGTACAAATGACAAACTCCCAGGTCATAAAACCATTCCTTGCCATAATCTATCCATTAATCATACTAAACAAGGAAATTATGGTCCCCAGTCTAACTCATTTTATCCTGTGAGTGGAAAAAACGATGGTTTTGCTTTGCTGCCTTTCAATTTGTCTCTTAAGAACTTCTGTTTAAAATGTATTACTCTGTAGCCTATTTCTTCAGATGTATACTATCTTGATATGAATATAACTTATATTTTAAAATGCTTCTTTGTATTGCAACCATTCTGAATTTACTATTGTATTCAAATTAGATTTAAAATAGTCCTTAATGTTTTCAACATAGTATTTATAACTATAGTATATATAACATGATTTTTATTCCTTGCATACCATCTATTTTTTATATATATTTATTTTTTATTAGGTATTTTCTTCATTTACATTTCCAGTGCTATCCCAAAAGTTGCCCATACCCTCCCCCACCAACTCCCCTATCCACCCACTCCCACTTCTTGGCTCTGGCTTTCCCCTATACTGAGGCATATAAAGTTTGCATGATCAATGGGCCTCTCTTCCCACTGATGGCCAACTAGGCCATCTTCTGATACATATGCAGCTAGAGACAGGAGCTCCAGGGGGTACTGGTTAGTTCATATTGTTGTTCCACCTATAGGGTTGCAGATCCCTTTAGCTCCTTGGTTACTTTCTCTAGCTCCTCCGTTGGGGGCCCTGTGATCCCTCCAATAGCTAACTGTGAGCATCCACTTCTGTGTTTGCTAAGCCCCGGCATAGTCTCACAAGAGACAGCTATATCAGAGTCCTTTCAGCAAAATCTTGCTTGTGTATGCAATGGTGTCAGCGTTTGGAGGCTGATTATGGCATGGTCCCCAGATATGGCAGTCTCTAGATGGTCCATCCTTTCGTCTCAGCTCCAAACTTTGTCTCTGTAACTCCTTCCATGGGTGTTTTGTTCCCAATTCTAAGAAGGGGCAAAGTGTCCACACTTTGGTTTTCGTTCTTCTTTAGTTTCATGAGTTTCCAAAATTGTATCTTATATCTTGGGTATTCTAAGTTTCTGGGCTAATATCCACTTATCAGTGAGTACATATCATGTGAGTTCTTTTGTGATTGGGTTACCTCACTCAGGATGATGCCCTCCAGGTCCATCCATCTAATTCTTTATTCACATAATATTAGCTAAAATTTTTAAAACACCCTGAGATAAACCAAAATTTAAAACTACAGTTAACTTAGTTTAACTTTTTTCTCTTTTTTCTCTCCTTCTGATATATTGTACTATTAGGTTTGCCAATATGTAAATATTTTGCATCTTTTCCATTGGGTTCATCTATGTTTATGAATATATATATATATATATAATTTTCTCATTTGATATTTACACATTAGTGGAGTTTAATTACAGAGTAACATGCTCTATAAAATGAGTTGGAAAGCATTGTTCTATTTCTTACAACTATTATGTCAAAAATATATTTTTTTATTGTTATCTTCAGTTTATCATCTCATTTTTCCTCTCCTGTCCCCAAGATGGTGTCCCCACACCCCCACATCCCCCATCACCCTGCCAGACCTCTCCATTCCCTGGGGCTTCAAATCTCTCAAGGGTTAGGTGTATCTTCTCTCATTAAGGCCAGACCAGGCAGTCTTCTGCTTTATATTTGTTGATGGCCTCAGACTTGCTAGTGTATGCTGCCTGGTAGGTGACTCAGTGAGAGATCTAGGGGGTCCAGTTTAGTTGAGACTGCTGGTCTTCCTATGGGGTCACCTTCCTCCTCAGCTTCTTCTGGCCTTTCCCTAATTCACCCACAGGGTTTCAAGGCTTCTGTCTATGGGTTGGGTATAAGTCTCTGCTTCTGGCTGAGTCAGCTGCTTGTTGTGCCTCTCGAGGTGGAAGCCATGCTAGACTCTTGTCTGTAAGTATATCATAGCATCTGTAATAGTGTTAGTCCTTGGAACCTCCCCTTGAGATAGATTTCAATTTAGACTGTCATAGGACCTCCTTTTCCTCAGTCTCTTCACCATGTTTGCCCCTGCTGTTCTTTTAGACAAGAACAGTTCTTAGTCTGAGTTTTTGACTATGGGTTGGCAACCCCACACCTCCACTTGATGCCCTTCTATTAGAGGTAGACTCTACAAGTTCCCTCTCCCCACTGTTGGACATTTCATCTAAGGTCCCTCAGTTTGAGTCCTGACAGTGTCTCACCTCCCAGGTAATTAATATATATATCCATTTAATCCTTTGAAAGTAAAATCTTTTATGATAAAGTGAGTTTTCTTTTTATGTTTTCTGTTATTAATTTTTTAATCTATTCACTTTATAATCCTAATCTCAGTGCCCCTCTCTCCTCTTCTCCCAGTTCCATTTTTCAACCTCTCTTCCCCATGTTCCCCCTCCCCATTTCCTCAGAGAAAGGGAGTCCCACCACCTACCTCCATACCAGCCCTGGCACATCAAGTCCCATCAGGATTAAGTGAATCCTTCCACACTAAGGTCAGACAAGGCAGCCCAGCTATGGAAAAGGTATCCAAAGGCCCATAATACTGTCCAAGACAAGGGAAGCTCCTGCTCTAGTTGTAAGGCAACATACATTAAGATCAAGCTACATATCTACAACATATGCATTAGTGGCCTAGGTTCAGTCCATGCATGTTCTATGGTTGGTGATTCAGTCTCTGTGAACCCAGAGTTTAGTTGACTCTGTGGGTCTTCTTGTGGTATACTTGATCCTTCAAGTTATCTCAAATCTTCTCCTGACTCTTTCACAAAACTCCTTAGCTTAACCTAAATAACTCTGAGATTCCATTTTGTAACTATCAGAATAGCTAAAATAAAAAACTCATGCATCAGCACGAGCTGGTGAGGACGTGAAGCATAGGGAACACTCCTCTATTGCTGGTAGGAGTAAAAACGTGTACCACCATTTTGAAAATCAATCTGATGGTTTATTAGAAACTTTTAAATAATTCTCCCTCAAGGAGCAGCAATACAACTCCAGGGGGTATACTAGACATATGCTCCATCATGCTACATGTGTTCAACATTTTCATAGCACCTTGCATTAGCAAGAAACTGAAAATGACCTTGATGTCAACCAAAGAATGGATAAGGAAAATGTGGTTTGTTTACACAAGGAACACCAGGAAATTTGCAGGCAAATGGATGGATCTTAAGAATATCCTGAGAGAGGTAACTCTGTTCCAAAAGGACATACATGGTATATACTTACTTATAAGTGAATATTAGCCACCATAACATACAGGATATCCAAGCTACACTCCACAGACCCAAAGATGTTAAACAAAAAGGATGGCACAAGTAAGGATGCTTTAAACTCACTGCAGGGCGGGGGGGGGCGATTGAGTGGGAGAGATGACGGAGAGGGAGATGGGAGTATAAAAGATCAGGTGTTGAGAGGGACAGGAGGGATGACCAGGAGGCACACAAGAATCAATGGGGTTGTTCTTAGCTGTGACTCACAGCATTTCAGATGTGGAACCTAAAGAGTTTACTTCCTGTAGCCCGACAGGAACCACAAGGGAGCAACAGGAACACCAACTCAGCCATAAAATTTTCAACCCAAAATGTATCCTGTCTACAAGAAATGCAGGCATGAGGGGGCGGGCGGTTGGCAGAGACTGAAGGGATGGCCAACCAATGACAGGGCCAATTTGTGACCCATACCATAGGCAAGCACCAATCCCTGACACTATTAATGATTCTGTTATTCTTGCAGACAGCAGTCTAGCTAGAATGGCAGTTCTCTGAGAGGCTCTACCCAGCATCTAACTCAGACAGATGCAGATACTCACAAACAAACCGTGGCTTGAGCTTGGGGACTTTTGTGGAAGTATAGCAAAAAAGGACTATGGGCCCCTAAGGGGATAGGAACGCCACAGAAAGGCCAGCAGAGTAAACCACCCTGTACCCTTGGGGTTCTCAGTGACTAAACCACCAATGAAGCAATGTACTAGGTCTGATCACAGGCCTCCCCACACACATATATAGCAGATATACAGTTCAGTCTTCATGGGGCTCCTGAACAACGGGAGCAGGGTTTATCCTAGTGGCTGTGTCCTGTATGTGGGATACGTTCTTCTCTTTGGGCTGTCTGCTCTGGCCTCAGTGGGAGCAGATGAGCCTAGTCTCACAAGACTTGAAGTGCCAAGATGAGTGGGATCTTCAGGGAGACCCCACCAACTCAGAGGAGAAGTGGAGGGGCATGGGGCTGACCTTGAAGAGGCAGTGAGGAGGAGGTAAAGTGAATAAGTAAAATTAATAATAATAATAATTATTATTATAAATATTTTAAAACAGAAGTATTCCAATGCTCCTGTAAGTTATTTTTATACCACCACATGATATAAAAAGCTTTCTGACATAGCTGGAGCTTCCTTCCATATTCTTTTGAATGGGGAGAGAAGTGTACAGATCCAAATCTTGCTTTAAAGATTCTAAGGGTATTTTATTTGGGATGACTGTAGTGGCTGCAGTGTTATGAAAACAATGCTAAATTATAAGTTTCTATCTCTGAAATGTGGAATCTCAAATATTCAATCTAGAGTTAGAATTGAAAAAATTAAATATGTATTGTTGACTGACAGACAGAGTCCCTGTCTTTAAACCATCAAGACCATGCAACAATAGAGGGCAAAACATTTGCTTTGTATTGCTATACACTGGCTTTTAATGTATTATCAAATCAGGAGGGAATATATTTAGCTATCAGACATACAGGGGAGATTCAATTTTTCATGGCATCTTACCTTGTCAAGGGACAAAAATACCCGCTACTCATGTAGCAAATGTAGATACCAGTTGAGCACAGCAGTCCCTAGAAAAACTGTTTTATTTGTGAAGCCACATGCTGTCCAGAACACTAGGTAAAACCTTAACTTTGTTACTTACCCCCTGGGTGTTTAACATGAAATGAGTTATATTACCAATTCGGATAAGCATAAAATATATGAAATGTGTTAGCTCTCTGGGGGTGTTTGTATCACACAGTACTCCATAAACAGGATAATGATGACTAAGAAGTGACAGAAACTCTTGCAATATTTTTGTTCTAAATATATGTGTGGATTTTCCACTGTATTTTGAAGAATATATTACATTGTCTCTGAAAGTACCCAAGACATGTAAGCATTGCTGATTTTAACTTTGCTTATCAAACACTGCTTTTGTTACCTTTTATTTATTACCCTTGTATCTATCCATTACTATCTTTCCTATGTGCTATATCTTTAATTATTCAGTTTACCACAGTGATTCTCAACACATCTCTCTTCTTTAGAAAGATGTTTTTATTTTTACAGAGGAAATTGAGATTATGAACTTATACACAATAAAAAAAAAATGAGTGCCCCAATTACTGTGCTCACTTAATTTTTTCCTGTAAATCATCACTGTTAGTTCAGTAGAAATAAAATTATTTGGCTGCATTGAGGAGCCACAAAAATTGCCTGGTTGTTTTGCAGTGCTCTTTGTGCTCTAAAGACTGTCAATAACTGACCATTTTATATAGTGGGGTGAGAAACCAGAAGGGGCTTTTGTGTGCTTTTTCTGGCTAGTTACTGTCTATGTAGCAAGAGTCAGGTATCTTTTAGTGATTTCTATCTTCTGTGATATCATTAACAGAGCAATCTCAATTTCTGAGCCTGATTCAAATAATTGTTATTTAGTTTTCTAAGGGTTAATTATTCAGTTACATTGATTATAGAATAAATGGTACTTTACTGATACATATATAAATGCAATTAATCAGTTTCACATTTTTATGTGGCATTTGTATTGGTATGTAGTATCTACTATTTTATTATTGATGCATATAGAAAATTTTGAAATTAGGAATTTTGGCCTATTATAATGTAACATTGTTTAATGTAGCAAATACAGTTCCAATTATTTTTCTCTTTTAAAACAGCCCTGTTAGATTTTATCTCCATCAAAATAAATGCTTTCATCCCATGTCTTGTGCTTCGCATAATGAGCTCTGAGTAAAGTTCCCTGGTCAAATGACATCATTTCAAGTGGATGAAATGAGATTCTAATTTTAGGCATAGTAGAACTGGTATAGTGACCTTGAAACCACAATGCACTTCCCATTGACTTATTTTATCACCTGAAAATTGGATACAGTAGGTTCCTTCTCACTCTTGGTGGTACCAAAATGTAGTTACCATGCTAGTTTAAAATGCCTACAGTCATAAGGATTTCTGCTCCAAAACAGTGAGTGTGTAAACAATCAAACCCTATACCGTGCCTGCAAACCTTAACATCATCCGTATGCAACTTTTCATCAAGGCATTGTGTCTCAGATTAACTCCAGTCTACCTGAACTTTAAAAGCCTATTTAATAGATTTTGCTTCATTTTAAATTTCCTAAAATGAAACATGCCTTTATGATAAGATTGGCAAACCCTAGAGAAATTATTTTATTAAATATAATAATTATAGATACCTTTTAAGGAGTTAGAAATAAGTTAAAATTGCTTGAATCAAATTGGAAGCACTTAATTTAGAGAAAATATGGGATAAATAATTTACTTCTACCTTACAAGACATATTGTGGGAAACTTTTACCTTTAAATGTGTTAACCAGTAGTAAACACACTCTTATCAGTTCCTTTGAAGTAATAGCTTTGCCCTGGTTTACTCCTAACATAATGTAAAATGTAACACATTTTATATGTTCTATACACATCATATAATTTTCTCTCTGATTTCTACAATTGTCATTTATTTTCTAGGTAAACATATGATCCCAAGTCAGGTAACAAAATTTGTAGATGATGGGTATATGTGTTTTGTCTCTTGTCTGCAGACATACTTCTCTCGGATGTGTTATCGAGTTCATTGCACACAATGAATAGTTTAATCAGAGATCCTTTTGTACCTCTTTCTTTGTTCATATTCTCTATGTTTAGAGTGAAATGTATGTAGATTTTATGGGCCTATACCTTATTAATAACTTTGCACATGGGAATCATTAGATTCAATTTAGAAACCATTTCATGATATTGCCATTATGTATGAGCACTTGTTCTGTCACACTAAAGACAACTGAATGCATTTCTTTAACCCTTTCAACTTAGATACTTACAATGACTATATTTTACTTTAGTTAATTTTACTTATGCAACAAAATCCAATCCAGCTTAAATATCCTCCAGCTTAATAATACTCTAAGCAACCTGAAAACACATATTAAAGAAAGAAGAAAGGTTTGGAAATTGTTCCTTGAATAATTATAGTATATAACATAATTTTAACATTTAATCTTAAGATATAAGTGCTAGGGAATTCAGGCTATGGGATACTTTATAAAATCATAGAAAACTAGATATTTCAAATTCATGCCTGCTTCTGTCTGTTCTTCTGTTATAAACTTTGTGTTACTGTCTCTGTGAATCATTACTTTTTACCTATACTTCTGTACATACTTATGATCTTGATTATAAATGTACCCAGCAACAATGCTTTTCCTTCTACATTTCATCCTGTAGTATTATCATTTACCTAAATTAGACAAAGAAACAGAGAAACAGGTCATTATTGGCTAATAAGGATTTTTGAGTTCGGGGGTTTAAAATAGGTAATTTTATGACAAATTCTAATGCACAAATGAGAGTTTTCAAGACATCATTATTTAAGAGCCAAGGAATTTAGAAGAACTGCTTCAGTATACATAAGTAGCTGAACTGCATGCACAACCCCAAAGGGAGTTATAGAATCTTGAGAATTCATTTAAAATTAGGTTACTTTTAAACTGATATTCAAAAGTAGGACATCATAACAATACTACCTGTAGTCACTGAGAGCCACCTTTGTTTATAGATATATATATCTTAGAAAGCTACCATTCTCATTTTAGAAACTGAACTAGAGTTTTTTAACTCTAAAAAAGTCAAAAAATATATTTGATAAGAGTTACTTATACTAACCAATGATAGGTGGCATCAAATGCTACACGTATTGACTTATACCAGTTTATCAGGATATACATACGTATACCTGATGTATACATGAGAAGTTCACTATATCTAAAGGTTCATGTAGAATACAAAGGCATATGTATATGTATCTATAATCTCTCTACTTATTATGTATATATATACTGAATTATTACATATAATTTCATACTAATACTTAAAATATTGTTTTCCATTATTGAAAATAGATTTTTTTCCTCACATATATATCTTGATTAAAATTTCTTCACCCTTTGGCTCCTTCTAGTTCCCCTGTACCTTACATCAAAATCTAGATCCTTTCAGTTGCTCATTAGAAAACAAAAAGCCTTTCAAAATATAAAAAATAAATTAATAAAATAAAACAATACTAACACATCTAAGTGGACAAAAAACACAGGAGCACAACAAAAGCACAAGAAACAGCCACATTCATATTCACTCTTAGGGATCTAATAGAAACACTGCATTAGAAAACATGTTACAAAGAGAAACAAAAACAAAAACAAAAACAAAACAAATATATATATATATATATATATATATACTACAATATATCTTATTATTAATATATATCAGGTTATTTAGTATCTGATGTGACTTGCTTTGTTTCTGAGTTATATGGTCAACTTTGGTGACAGCTCCTTGAGATACTAAGAAGGAATATTATTTTGTGTTTATAGGTTCAGCGTTACTCTTTAGGTTGGTTTTTCTGCATGAGCAAGAATAAAATTTGGAGAAGACTGTAATGTCATCATTATGTAATTGTAATCTCGGAAGCTTACTGCCTCTGTTTCCTAACTTAGTCCTAGTCCCAGAAGCTTCTAGCCTCCACACAATCTAATTTAGGCCCAGAGTATTCTCAGCATCTGAGTCTTACTGCTAAGTAAACTCATCATTTCTACTTCACTCTGACCACTGGCTGGCTGGTTCAAACACTGCTCTTCTGGCTCAAACTGTACAAGCTGACTGATTCAATCTGTATTCTCACAGTTTCTCACTGAATTGCTCTTTTTTGCCTCAAACTAACTCTGGCAATTTTCTCTAATCCTCTGGTTCCTCCTTATTTTCTGGCTTCAGGTTAACTATATGAACTCATGAATGAACTCAACTCAACTGCATTGCACTCAGTGCACAGGCTGCCAACTGACTTAACTGCACCAAAGGACATTGATTAAACTCAACCTACTGCCCTCTGTCTCTCTTCTCTCTGTCTCTTTCTGTCTCTCTCTCTCTGACTCTCTCCCTCTCTTTCTCCCTCTGTCTCTCCCTCTTTCCCTGAACTGATCTTACATAGCTTCACTTTCCTGTCTATCCTCTTAAGATTTGGGTACCTTCTATCTCTGACTCATTATGCCAAATCTTTCCCATATTTTTTAATTTTTCTTCTCCTCAATTAGACTTTCAAATATGGATATTTCCTTCAGTAAACTAATCTTAAAGACATTGTTTGGGATTAATAGTATATAGTAAACACATGCCTATATTCTAGCCTGATTAGCCATGTTGCTGTATTAATATTCCTCTATATTGGTACTCAAAAAATGTTATTTTTGTAGTATTATCCCAGTAGATATCCATGACCCTAATTTCTAGGTTAAGTCTCACCAAGCCCTCACTGCTAGAAAATAAACTTTTAATACCAATTAACCACATAATGTAAAGTATTTGGTTGCCAGAGTTCTGTAAAGCTAATTAGTTTGCATAGAGTAGCTTCAGTTAAAATAGAACAGGCATCTGTTTAGACTGACTTTCTTTGAAATTGACACAGTATTAGAAAAAATCTTGAATTATTAAATACATATTTGACTTTACCATGTTTGATATCAGGCATAAAAAGACTGAGAGTCCTAGTTACTCTTATTTTCCAGTAGCTTAATTAAAGTACAGACAACAACAAACACTGTGTAGTATATGAAAGAAAGCTTAATTATTCCACATTTATCTTTAGCTGACAAATGGTAAATGTAATGAAATCTTAGGAGACTTGTAGCATGGACAGTAGTAGGCTTATAAATAAATAATTACTTTTGAATAATATTATTGAAAAAAATTCTAAAGCATTAAGTTGAGACCTTAGTGATTTTGAGATTTGCTGAGTAGTCATTGTGGCAACAATATTACATCACTTGCATCATGTAAAATAACATGTTTTAATAGGTATGTATATCAAACCCTGTTTCCAGTCATCTATAATTCATCTCTGGAGTGGAACACAGGTATCCTGTATGAAAGTACAAATATTCTGTTTTGTCTCATTGATTCATGCCAAAATTCCTGAAATTAATGAACAACACAAAACCTCTAAGAGTTCTGTTGCAAAGATTTGCACTTATATTTGTTAAAAGCTAATGTTTATTATTTCAAACTTCGCATTTATGAATATATAAGCCTTTTATATTTCATTTTTCTGTGTATTTAACCTCTTCATATTTTATATAGACTTAATTTATACAACCAAAAGAGGGCAGTGCTTCATCAACTATTCTTTTACCATTTTACTTAATATTTATTTTCAGGACACTAAAAATCTATTGAGTACAAATTTTGATTTCAGGAGTAAAATTGTATTCAATATTAACAACTCTCAAATAAATATTTTAATTTTTTGAGCTCTTAATCATGGTAGTGTTCTGTTTAAAAAAAGAATATAAATAGTGACATAGAAATTTCAAATTGGGTAATGTTCTGAGTAGATATCATAAAAATTCTCCAGCATGTTTTCAATCTGTATTTGATTCTCTATTCATCTCTCTTAAAGGAATTTTTAGACTCATGAGACCATCTTGCTATTAACAGAGGATCATTACTTAATTTTAAAGAACTTGAGCCCTGTGTCTGTGCTTTTATGTATCTCAAGATGAGACTCAGTTGTAAAACTGCTTATTAATTTATTATATTTTGTTATGTTTGTAGCAAAAATATGATGCATGAATTTAATTACTATACTATCAATGTAAGGAAATACAATTTTATCTTTAAAGATAGCAGTACTGACATATCATTTTATTTTGGTTGTGGAATAACCATTAATTTTTCTTTTGAAATATTGCACAAACATCAAATTTTCTGTAATAATAATCTATTTTAATATAGTATAACATCTATGTAATATGTTTTAGATCACAAATAATTTTGGTGTTATTATTTTCAATTTATTTTATAATATTTACTTCTCCTATGACAGCATCCTAGTCTCTTGTATTATTATTCCTTTAGATGGAGAATCCACAATTATTGTATATATTTCAAATTACCTTTTAACTGAAATTCAAGAGTCTTCTTAGTTTGTGTGAACTTTAAATAGCTTAATTTCTAAGACCTTTGAGTTCCCTGATCACAGCATGTTTATGATTAATTTTATATTCGTATTTGTTATTTGGGATTCTGTAAGACTTTGTCCTCTCAGAATCTTAATATTGCAACTCATAGATTTCCTCCCCAAATTTCTTAATGTCATCATTTGGAATTTTTACTATCAAGAAAGACAGGATTCTTACTTGTGTCAGACTCTTCTTTGGAGTCTAACAAAAGCTCAACAACCAAACGCAGATGTTGTAACAATGTAGAGAAGTTTCTCCCTTTTCACACTGTAAGATCTTGGTACCATCTTCATACTATACACTAATTCTTTCAAGTCTTTTTACATTCTAGTACAATCACTCCTGCCATTGCAGAAATTCAATTCAATTGCATAAGTTTTGAGTTTGTATTGTATCTTTAACTCTATGCTTTCTGCTTTTGTTTGCCATAAAATTCCCTCTTGGAAATGGCTGGCAGAAACATGTCGTGCATAAAAGGAGAAGAGTCATTAATGTAGCAAATGGTGAAGACAGAAGTCACCACCATCAACCTCTTTTTGTTGCTTATCTTTACTTTTACAAAATCAAAGCCCCTTGGCTAACAATGGACAATTTGGAAAGAAAATTAAAGCAGAATCTAAGAGCCCCTTGCTGATGGTGTCTATTTCTTAACTTCATTTCTTAAGTTCATCTATAACTTGAGTCATTTTTAATCATAAAGTTGTGGTGAAGACTGCCAAACCATACTGAATAAAACTGTATTTCATCACAAAATATGCCCTAAAGGTAGAGTAGTAGCAGTCAAAATAAGCTTATAGAGACATCTCAATTACAAACAGAGACAGTTTGGGTTGATATTATGAGAGAAATATTCTTCTTAGTCTGTATTAATTCATATTAAACGTGTAATGCAGGAACTTGCAACATTTGGTAGTTTAGAATATGAAGGAAAATAAATAATCACACACTTCAGCTATCAAACACAGACACTATTGCATATGACAGCAAGATTTTGCTGAAAGGACCCTGTTATAGCTGTCTCATATGAGGCTATGCCAGTGCCTGGAAAATACAGAAGTGGATGCTCACAGTCAGCTAATGGATGGATCACAGGGCTCCCAATGGAGAAGCTAGAGAAAGCACCCAAGGATCTGAAGGGGTCTGCAACCCTATAGGTGGAACAACATTATGAACTAACAGTACCCCTAGAGCTCATGTCTCTAGCTGCATATGTAGCAGAAGATGGCCTAGTTGGCCATCATTGGGAAGAGAGACCCCTTGGTCTAGCAAACTTTATATGCCCCAGTTAAAGGGAAACACCAGGGACAAGAAGTGGGAGTGAGTGTGTAGGGGAGCAAGGCAGGGAAGTGTATAGGGGACTTTTGGGATAGCATTTGAAATGTAAGTGGAGAAAATATCTAATAAAAGAGATATTAAGGAAAAAATATTCACACATATACATATGGATAGACATATGGGCACACTGCCAAACAGACATACAGAAACACACACACATGCATGTGCATGTGCACAAACATACACCACAAGAAAAAACTGAGTTGTGATTAATAGACATCAAATCTGGTTAACACTGTTGGTAGTTTTCTGCCCTTAGAAAATCATCATTATTTTTTTAATTATTTATTTACATTCCATAGGTTGCTCCACTTCCTGGTCACCTATCCAAGAGTGATTAACCCCAACCACCTAAACTTTGCTCACCCATAGTTGGATCCCAAGTTGGGTCAGTCAATGGATTCCCTGTACTTCAGTCTGCCCCATTTTTCTCCTAGCATTTCTTTTAGATGGTAAGAATTCTGGGTCAAAATCTTTAAGGTAGGTTGTTGACCACATCCCTCCAGAGAGGGTCCTGTCTATCTATTAGAAGTAATCTACTAGAAGATTATACCAGAAGTATCTACTAGAAGGTTCCTTCTCTCCATTGTTGGGACTCTTGGCTAAGGTAATTCCCTATTGAGTGCTGGGAACATCTCACATCCCACATCTTTTGGACATTTGTGAGGTTCCCTCTGACTCTCCATGCCCTGGAAATGCATTTTCCCATCCATTCCCCTGGCCTTCTGGGTTTCTCTCCTGTCTTTCCCCATACCCACTCCTGCTATCCTTTTCCCCTCCCTCATCTCCTACCCAAGTTCTTCTCTCCCTCTGCCTCCAATTATTTTGTTTTCTCTTCTCAATAGTATTGCAGCATTCTCTCTTGGGTCTTCTTCCTTGTTAAATTTCTTATGCTTTGTGGGTTGTATCATGGGTACTCTGTAATTTTGGCTAATATCCACTCCGTGTACATAAGAACTTAAGAAGTTGGACTCAAGAAGGACCTAGGGGGGAAAGTGGAGGGGGCAGGAGACGGATAGGAGAACCTGATATAGTATTGGAAAGAAAGGACTGAAGCCTTGAGGGCAAGCAGAAAGAGGGAAACAGGCAATTTAGAGGAGGTTGGGGGTACCCTGCAGAATGCAGCAGAGAAGTAGGAGGTGAGAGACACTCAGGATTCAAAGGGAGGAACCCTAAATGAAATACCTGACAATAGGGAGAGAGAACTTATAGAGCCCACCTCCAGCAGGAAGACAGGGCATCAAATAAAGGAGAGGGTTCTCATCGCACAGTCAAAACTCTGACCCAAAGTTATTCCTGTCTGAAAGAACTACAGGGATAGAAACGGAGAGGAGCCTGAAAAGAAGGTCCAGCAACAGGCCCAAAGTGGGATCCAGCTCAAGGGGAGGTCCCAAGGCGTGACTCTATTACTGAGGCCATGGAGTGCTCACAAAAGTACCTAGCATGACTGCCCTCATGAAAGACACAACAAACAGCTTAGAGAGTCAGATGCAGATATTTGCACCCAAACAAATGGACAGAAGCTGCTGACCCCTGTGGTTGAATTTGGGAAAGGCTGAAAGAAACTGAGAAAGAGGGTGACCATGTGGGAGGACCAGCAGTCTCAATTAATCTGGACTCCTGAGATCTCTAAAACACTGAACCATTAAACAGGCAACATACATGAGCTAATGTGAGACACCCTACACATATACAGCAGTGAAATGCTGGGTCTGTTGTTATTCAGAGATAATGCACCTAACCCTCAAGAAACTGGGGTCCCCAGGGAGTATAGAGGTCAGGTATAGTGGAGGGTAGGGGCTAGATATATCCTCATGGAGACAGGGTGTGGGGTGGAGGTATGGGATGTGGAACAGTTGGAGGGTGGGCCTGGAGGTGGGGATAAAATCTGGAGTGTAAAAAATAACAAAATAAATAAATTAAATAAATTTTAAAAGAAAAGAATTAATAGCAAAAGCTAAAAAGAAAAAAAAAACTGAAAAAAAAAGAAAAAAGAAGTTAGACTCAAGAAAAACTCAAATAATCCTATTTAAAAATGGGGTGCAGATTTTTCCCAATCTGCTGGTTGTTGTTTTGTCCTATTGACAGTGTCCTTTACCTTACAAAAGCTTTGAAATTTTATGAGGTCTCTCTCATCTGTCAATTCATGATCTTAGAGCATAAGTGATTGTTGTTCTGTTTAGTAACTTTTCCCCCTTGCCCATGTATTCAAGGCTCTTCTTCACTTTCTCTTCTATTATTTCAGTATAACTGGTTTTTTTGTGGATGTCCTTGATCCACTTGGACTTGAGCTTTGTACAGGGAGGTAAGCTGTCTCTTGTGAGACTATGCCGGGGCCTAGCAAACACAGAAGTGGATGCTCACAGTCAGCTAATGGATGGATCACAGGGCTCCCAATGGAGGAGCTAGAGAAAGTAGCCAAGGAGCTAAAGGGATCTGCAACCCTATAGGTGGAACAACATTATGAACTAACCAGTACCCCGGAGCTCTTGACTCTAGCTGCATATGTATCAAAAGATGGCCTAGTCGGCCATCACTGGAAAGAGAGGCCCATTGGACTTGCAAACTTTATATGCCCCAGTACAGGGGAACGCCAGGGCCAAAAAGGGGGAGTGGGTGGGTAGGGGAGTGGGGGTGGGTGGGTATGGGGGACTTTTGGTATAGCATTGGAAATGTAAATGAGCTAAATATCTAATAAAAAATGGAAAAAAAATTAAAAAAGAATGAGTTAATTTGCATTCTTCTACATGTTGACCTCCAGTTGAAACGGCACCATTTGTTAAAAATGCTGTATTTTTTCCACTGGATGGTTTTAGCTCCTTTGTCAAAGAACAAGTAACCAAAGGTGCTTGGGTTCATTTGGGGGTCTTCAGTTCTATTCCATTGAACTACCTGTCTGTCTCTGTACCAGTTCCATGCAGTTCATATCACAATTGCTCTGTAGTAGAGTTTGAGTTCAGGGATGGTAATTCCTCTAGAAGTTCTTTTATTGTTGAGAATAGTTTTTGCTATACTACTTTTTTTTTTATTCCAAATGAATTTGCACATTGCTCTTTCTAACTATTTGAAGAATTGATTTAAAATTTTAATGGAAATTACATTGAATCTGTAGATTGCTTTCAACAAGATGGCCATTTTTACTATATTGATCCTGCCAATCTGTGAGCATGGGGGATCTTTCCATCTTCTGAGATCTTCTTTGATTTCTTTATTCAGAGACTTGAAGTTCTTTCATATCAATCTTTCACTTCCTTAGTTAGACTCACACCAAGGTATTTTATATTATTTGTGACAATTGTGATGGGTGTCATTTCCCTAATTTCTTTTCAGCCTGTTTATTCTATGTGTAAACGAAAGCTACTGATTTGTTTGATTTTATATCCAACAACTTTACTAAAGTTGTTTATCAGGTTTAGGTGTTCTCTAGTGGAATACTTGGGGTCACTTAAGTATACTATCATATCATCTGCAAATAGTTATATTTTGACTTCTTCCTTTCCAATTTGTATCCCTTTGATCTCCTTTTGTTGTCTAATTGCTCTGGCTAGTACTTTGATTACTATATTGAATAGGTAGTGAGAGATTTGGGCAGCCTTGTCTAGTCCCTGATTTTAGTGGGATTCTATACCTCACACCAATCATAATGGATAAGATAAAAACTCAAGTGTCAGCATGCTAGAGAGGATGTGAAGATGGGAACGCTCTTCTATTATGCTGGGATTGCAAGCTGGTACAACCCCTCTGGAAATCAGTCTGGTGATTTCTCAGAAAATTGGAAATAGTTCTACCTGAAGACCCAACTGTACCACTCATGATCACATACCCAAAATATGCTCCACCATACCACAAAGACATATGGTCCATTATGTTTATAATTATTTGTAATAGCCAGCAACTGGAAAGAGCCCATATGTCGTTCACCAAAAGAATGGATAAAGAAAATGTGGTTCATTTACACAATATAATACTATTCAGCTATTAAAAATAAGGACATCATGAATTTGCAAGCAAAATGATGGAACTATAAAGCATAATACATAATACAGAGTACATAATATACCTAGAACTGTAACCTACCATTATGAACAGTAGACATTCCAACATGGAAGGAGAAAGCTTATGAAGCCTCACCTCTAGACCAAGTAGAATAGGAAGCTAATAGATCCTGGGAGCTTGAAAAGAGTCTTCCCCTGAAAATAATGTAACAACTGTTTACCCAATAGAAAGAGTCATCCTTGTGAACACACACACACACACACACACACACACACACAAAGCAACTAAAAGAAAGAAAAATTACCATAAATTTGAAAGAAAGTTAGCGGGTGTCACAGTAAGTAGGAGGTATTGTACAGAAGAATTATTTTGAAAGTAAAGCTTAGAGAAAGCATTGAAGAAACCTGAATTTTTAACCAAGCAGTTCTATTTTATCCAAGGGGAGAAAAGGATGTGTCTTCACTCAAAAGGCTAGAGAAGATGTCTAAAAATATGTTTTGTTTTGTTTTTTTCTCTGTTCTATGGAGTCAGACTTTTCCTGAAACCTCCCTAATCCAGAGAATAGTCTAAACCAAGTTCTGATCTTTGTCTTTCAGTAAATAGAACTCTTCTTTATGAAAGAGTTCCTATGAACTTTGCATCTTCCATCAACAGAATCAATAAAGTTAGAACCAAATTTGGACATTTTTATAAAAATTATAAAATATCAGGAATATGTTGCCTTTCTTATGATAAAATTTGTATAGTAGGACAATGTAATGGAGAAAGTTCATTATATTTTCCATTTACAATGAAATACTTAATTTAATTTAAAAATAGATGGCTCATATTTTTCATATTGTGTATTTGCATCTTTGGATAATAAGAGAACCTAAAATTCAGAAAATTTCAAATCATCTTCAAAATTATAAAAGTATATGTTTACAGTTCTAGGTATATTATGTACTGACACAATACACAAACTCTGATTTAAAGAAAAATGGTGTTTCAGGTAGCTTGTTGTAGTCTTTGTTTATACAATTTAAAAATAACAATAGGTGTTCTTCATTGTAGTGTACATCTTTAACCTTATAACTTTGGAGCCAGAAATAGGAATGGTTTCATGAGTTCAAGGCCAGTACATTTATAGGCCAGCCAGTAATTCTTAGAGACATTCTATCTCTAAAGCAACGACAAATAATGTTAAGATAATTTGTTCTTTATGGAATAACATGCTGAATCATAGTGTTATGAAATTACAACAAAATATCTTTTATACAGCTGTTACCACATCATAAAGATAGTTTGAAATTTTAAAAGTGGTATAATCTAATTACTCATTGTATGATATACATTTGAAGTATTTCTAGATTTCAATCATAATAATTTTCTGCTTTAAATTGTGGTATACAATTATCCAGGCTTAGATGCATAACTGATTATCCATAATATTTATCATAGATTTTCTAGATTTTTTCAAAAACACAAAATGAAATAAAATAAAACCTACAGCTACCATTGATTTCAACTAATTATTTTATACACATTACATTTCAGAAAAAAAAGCAAATAATTAGGATCTCTGGAAGAGTAAGGTAATCTGGAGCTTGTGGCCACCAAAAAAATATTACACTAGAGCAAACCCACTTCCACAACATCACAACAGAGCCAAGGCATAATTCAGCTTGGCTCTGATGGCTGTTCCTGGTTGTAAACTTGACTACATTCTGGAATGAACTACCATACAGAAATGGAGGGCCCACTTATGACCCAGATCTTGAAGCGGGCAGACATAGACTTCTGACCTTGCTTGACACGTAGATCTCGAGGCATAGTGTCTGTGAGAAGCCTAGGACTGGATAAAGTAGTAGATTTCTTTAATCAAAGGATACTGAGGCTAGCAGATCTTTGATCTCAAGGTCAGCCTGGGGCAAAGCAAGTATCACATCCAGCAGTGGTGGTACACAACTTTAATCAGAGCCACATCTTCTGCTGGGTCCCTACATGAGGACAGTGGAAAAAAAAAGACTCACTCTTCCTCACCTGCTTGTACTTACTTGCCAGCACATCTGTTGGATTCTACTTCTTCAGTATTCCATTTTATATACACAAGACCAGATGAAACAACAAGCCTTATTAACTGAGCAACTACTATAATTTTGGACTTGCCATTCACAGCTGACCACTGTTTGGTTAGTTGGACTACAGACTATAAGTCGTTACCATAAGCTTCCCTTAATATATAGAGATATTCCATAAGTTCTGTGGCTCTAGAGATTCCTGACTAATACATGAGCTTCTATGTTGCTCAACACAGAGGCTAAAGAAGTAACCTGCTTCACTTCCTAGAATCCAAACCTACAATACTACTGCTAAAAATACACAATAGTTTGTATAGATAGTGGAAGAAATTCTCAGAAGGTTGGGATGATAGTAAGACTTAAGAAACCATGACATAATTATATCCTTTCTTTTAGAAAGAGTCACTTCTTCAAGTCTTATCCCTTTTGGGTAAAGTGTGTTCATTAATAATGTTGCAGGGTATGCTGCTTCTCCAGAACCTCTTGTTTCACTATACTTCTTCGGCAGCCTCTTCTGAGATTTTCTGCTAAATTGCTACAGCCTGCAAGATTCCAAAAGAAGAATCTCATTCAGTGTTACATTTGGATTCCAACTCCAGTCTCAATTCTCCAGGGAGCCTTCCCATAATCTAGGTTTCTTTTCCTTTGTCTTTAGATCTCAAGGAGGAGGGTGCATATGGGTGAGAACTTGGCAGCTAATATTTAGTCAGCTCTGACTATATGTCAGGCACTTATTAGCTCTTTTAATCATTACAACAGGCTCATGAGGTGGATCTTACCATATCATTATCATCACACTAAAACAAAGTGTTAGACTCTGATAGTAGTAACTTGTCCAAGGTGACAAGGCTAGTAAGTGACAGGTTCCTTCTTCATTGTATTATATTCTTAGTAATCCTTTGATTGTCTGTGAAAATAGTGGTAGACAATGATCATGTTGTTCTTTGTGTTTAGAATGAGGCCTGGTACGGTGCATATAGAGCATATATTTAATTGATATATGCATGCTATATTGTTGCATATGGACATAATATAGAAGACAATCATTGAACAGATCAAGTCTTGTTTTGTGTCTGAGTTTGTGACCAATTTTGGAGAGAGTTCTGTGATGTGATGAGGACAAAGTATATTCTTTTATATTTGAATGGAATATTATCTAAGTATCTGCTAGGTTCATTTGCTTTATAACACTAGTTAGCTCTACCATTGTTTCTAAGTTTTTGTTTCTTGAATGACCTATCTACTGGCCAGAATAGGTTGATGAAGTACACCACTCCCAGTGTGTGAGGATCAATATGTGATTTAACTGTACTCAAGTTTCCGTTACAAAATTACAATTTTGGGACATAGATTGTGAAAAATACATGAGACTATGGGGGTTTACAGAGCCTGGCCACCATCTCAGGAGGATGTAGGAGCTGGACCTCAATCTTTGCACATTTGTGGCAAATGTGCAGCTTGGTCTTCATGTGAGTCCCTTAATAAGTGAAATTGGGGCTGTCTTGGTCCCTGTTCCCTGTCATTGGGTCCCCTTCCTCCTATCTGAACAGCTTGGTTAGGCCTCAGTGGGAGAGGATATGACTAGTCCTTCTGAGACTAGATGTTCCAGGATGGCATGGTACATGGGGGTTGGGGGGGGGGGACTTCCCATTCTCTGAGAAAAAGGGAGGAGGCAATTTGGGGAGAGATTTTTTTAAGAGTGGGACTGGAAGGGAGGGAGCTGTAAAAAGGGTGTAAATTTAGAAAAAAAATTAAAAAGGAAGGAAAAAGATACATAGCTATAGATACTAATATATAGATATAACTACATACTGAATTCATAGAAAGTATTCAGTAATTTTGCCTTATCTGTGCTACAAAAAAATGTTGCTTTCATATGAACTTGTATTCTAAGCTGGGAAGAATAAAACTACGAATGAGTGTAGGTATTCAAATAATCATTCCCATAGAATGTTAAGACGAGTCAAATTTGGATATATTCCTTATTAATCATTAACTAGGTGTGAACCTCTAAACACTATATTTGTATCTTTAAAAGAATAGTATTCATTTGTATAAACAGCACCATTATAACTATGAAGTCAGGTACATTTAAAATGCGTACTACTCTGTTTACCTTCAGTTTAAAAAAAAGAAAAAGAAAAAGAAAAAGAAAAGTCCTCTAGATAGATTTTTCTTTTGATGAGTATGTAGAATACTTCACTATTTCTTATGATGAATTTTTATTTAAAGACTATTTGTCAGACACACAAAGGGCTACAGAAGCTTGTTGATTAGGTCCAGTTATTTGGAATATCTTTTCTAATCATTCACCAGAGGTGATATCTATCCTTGATGTTAAGGTGTAGTTATTGGATTCAGTAGAAGGAGAGATCCTGTTTTCACAACCGTTCTCTTAGTCTGGCTTTTAATTGGGGGAATTGGAAGCATTTATTAGGAGTTATTAATGAGCAATTGTTGATTCTTGTTATTTGTTTTATTGCTCTGTGTGTGAGAGTGTGTGTGTATTTGTGTGTGTGTGTGTGTGTGTGTGTGTGTGTGTGTGTGTGTGTGTGTGACAAAGACAGAGTAGGGAGACTTCTCTTCTTTTGACTTTGCTGGTCTAGCATTATTTATTTCTTGTGATTTCTTGGCTATAACCACTTTTGATTATAGTGTATCTTCCAGGACCTTCTGTAGGACTGGATTTGTAGATACTTATTGCTTAAATTTGGTTAAATCAAGACTTAAATACCATCTTAATTAAATAATAAGACACATAATAAAACAAATATGAAAGTATATTAGACACATTTCTGGATGACAGTTCCAAAAGTGATGCTTAGTTACAATTAAGTTAAAAAAAAAAAAAGCCTCACTGTTGCTTATTGTGAAGATGTTATTTTGGGCTTAACATCAGGGAGTAATAGGCAAATGTGTTCTTTAAAAATTATGTGTATGTAGGAATGCAGAAGAGCATGGCTCACAGAATCAACTAAGTAGGGCACACATTGGCTCATAAGGACTGAACTGGCAAACTTGGGGCCTTCAAGAATCGGCCGTGGGTCCTCTTTGTGTATGATATTGGTGTTAGGTTGGAGTTTTTGTGGCACTGCAAACAGTGAGAACGGGTAGGTCTCAGGTTCTTTTCCCTGTTCCTATACAAAGGAAAGACAGGGAGCAAAAAAATGGAAAAAAAGATGGTAGGAAAGGCCATCTGGAGACCACCCCACCTAGACATCCATCCCACCTGCAGACACCAAACTCAGACACTATTGCTGATGCCAACAAGCACTTGCTGACAGCAGCCTGGTTTGGCTGTCTCCTGAGAGGTTCTACCAGCACCTGACCAATACAGATATAGATACAGATACTCACAATGACTGAGTCTGGGGACCCCCATGCAAAAGCAAGGGGAAGGACTGAAGGAGCTATAGGGGATTGCAACTCCAAAAGGAGAGTCAACTTCTCGGACCATCCAAAGCTCCCAAAGACTAAATCATCAACCAAAAGTATACATGGAGAGACATATAGCACCAAATACATATGTAGCATAGGAATGCCATATCTGACATCAGTGGGAGAGGAAGCCTTGGTCCTGTGGAGGTTTGATGCCCCATTGAACAGGGATGCTGGCACAGTGAGGCAGGACTGAGTGGGTCGAAGAACACTCTTATATAGGCAAAGTGAGCAGAGACAGGGGTATGGGATGGGGGAGTTGTGGAGGGGTAACTGAGAAGGGGGATATTATTTGAAATGTAAACTAATAAAATGAGTAATAAATTTTTTATTTTCAATTAAAATCAGGAAAAAGTAATTCATACACAGTGAAATAGAACATGAACATCACTAAGAAGGTGACATTCCTGGTTTTTTGTTTCCTTATTGCTTTTTAAAATTAATCAATTAATTTAGTTCATTTATTTTCCCTTCCTCCTTTCCTCCCAGTCCCTTCTCTCCATCAACTCCTCTTCCTTTTCTCTTCAGAAAAGAGGGAGCTGCCCATAGATAATCAACCAGCCTTGACATATGAAGTTGCAGTAGGATTTGAATGCATCTTCTCATTTCTATTGAGGCAAGGCAGCTCAGAAGGGGAAAGTGTCCCAGATGCAGGCAATAGTGTCAGAGACAGCTCCTGGCACTGCTGTTAGGAGTCTCACAAGAGGACCAAGCTGAGCAACTGTCACATATGAGCAGAAGGCCTAAGTCAGCCTCCCTGGTTGGTGGTCCAGACACTGGTCTCCTCTATGGCCAGGTTAGTTGATTTGGTATGTTTTATATATATAAACATTCCTGGAAAACTGACCTCTACTGAAAGTAAATCAGATTTGAATTACCTCATTTTCTTTACTAATTTATTTTATTGGCTAAATTATTAAATAAAGCAAAGCTGCCCTAATGATAGAAGTATTTAGAAGAAAGCATACAATAGGACCACAGTGATCGAAGAGTGAATCTAGGGCCATTGATGAAATTTGTAGTAGTAACTTATCTATTGTTTAATAAACATAATGAAGTATTTAAAATAAATGACTACCCAGCCTATTTGTGTAACTGAACAACATGAAATCTAAACTGCTAGCTTCGAAGGTCAGTTTCCCAAAGGTCAGAATTGTAAACAATTTTAGGAGATATATTAAAAGTATAAATACCATTTTTTGTTTCAGTGTCGATATTAGGTCAACTGATTTATGTTCAAGACTTGATTTTGTGCTTAGATCGTGATTACAAGGAGTGATTGAGAAACATTGTTGTAACGAATCAATTTGTAGGAAATGTTAGCTTCTGATGCTTTATGTTGCTTCCTAGATTACCAAGTAAAATTTATCAGTGAGACTCTAAGATGTACATAAACAAGGATATTACAAGTCTATCAATCTATCTATCTATCTATCTATCTATCTATCTATCTATCTATCTAGTAATATATAAATATATGCAATAGCAGTTGGTGAAAAAAGGAGACAACAAATTTGAAGGAGATCTAGCATAGGTATATGAAAGGCTTTGAAGAAAGGAAACAGAAGATAGAAATGCTATCATTAAAATACAAAAACAATAAAAATTATCAAGCAGAGGTCTTTTCCTCTAATTTAATATCAATAACTAGTACATTATTTTTGATAATATTTCAAACTTTACAGCATCATATAAACATATTACTAAAATGAACATTATAAAATACACATTCATGTATATTTAACAATCCATTACATTACATTTTATGCATGTACAAGATTTGTCAGAATATTAGTTTGGTGCTTAAATATTGCTATCTGTTGATTCATATACTTGCAACATACGTTTCCCCAAACTTCTCTAATATTATAATGTAATTACATCATCTATCATTTCCCTTTTCTCCCTCTAAGACTTGCTGTATATACCTACAATTTCTTATTTAAAATCACGACCTATTTTTTCAATAATTGTCGTTACACTCATACATATGTATATATCCTATTCCTAAATAGAACCTGCTTTGTCTATATAATATTATTAGTATGTTTGTTTCAGGTAACCATTTGGTATTGGAGAACCATTTGATATGCTCTCTTTGGTGACACTATTTTTTTATGCTCTCTTTAGCTTTTATTTGCCTCTTGTTCCTTGTGTACATTTGGGGCTTATAAGCTTTTGCCCATTTAATTTTGCACATTTATTGTTGTCCTGCTTCAGCCCCTGTTTCGGGAGTCATGGTGGTAGAACATTTTGGGTTTAGCTCATGAATAATAATCTCACATAATCTCCCTGATCCAAACAAAGTTTTAAATTGATTTTAAGATGAAAGATTTATTTTCATGAAGTAGTTATTTTATTATATAAGAGGTATTATTTGCCTATTTTGAAGAATGGTCAATAAGTCTACACTTCTTTATCCTTGCCAATTGCTAGTCAGATATTTCCTAACACATATCAACAAAGGCTATCCTGGAAGATGTCTAGAAACAACATGGGTAATATACTTGACAGGGCAGATTTCTGTACAGAAATACCCTATAGATAGAATGTGGACTAAGTACTCTATGTAAATACAAATAAATATTCTGATATTTTCTTACAGAATCACAGAGTATTACTTACTTATTATTGAGTCTAAAATATAGTTTTTCAACATTTAATCACAAACAATGAAAATTTGCTTAAATTCCAAGTTTTATTAACAAAATACTGAAAACATGCATGCATATGTATACATTCATGAGGACATGAAAAATAAATGAAAGGTGGTAGGAAAAATAATATATCCTCAATTTTCTGAAGGAATTATAGTTATATTGCTGAAGTATTAATATACTTAAATTGCATATAATCTCTATAGAAATGGTATAAATAACAACTGAATAAAGTTTTCTGTTGTGACTAATGTAATGTCTTAACCATATGTTCATTATATGGCATTTATTTATGAGCGAAACTAAGATACAGTATATACACATAAAATATTCGCACATTTATATTATATAATAATGTAATATATGTTGTACATAATACACATTATACATACACATATATATGTTTATATATGTATATATCAAAGAATTTATAACCATACAACTAAATGCTTATATATACATATATATTATATGAAATAAAGGTGGGATGAATGGGACAAGATGATAGAGCAATTAATGAAGTTTTTGTCTTGCATACACAGGAAGATTAATTTGGTCCCCAATTGCCCACAAACACATCCACAGAAAATCATCTAGGTCCATTGGTACACAAAAGATGTCAAAGTATTCAGATATCAGAAACAGAGAGAAATGCGTCTTTTAGTCTTTTGGATATTATTATTGGCTAGTAAGTTTAGCTTGCCTAGCCTGTTTTTAAATAAGAAGATATCATTTAAAGAAAGGGAAAGCTTGAGAGACTGAGAATGAGAGTTGTAGAGAAAGCTAGAGAGTAAGAAAGAGTGATAGAGTAAGAGAGTGGGAGAACCAAGGAGATGAAATGAGAGAGGGAGAGAGGGAGGGGGAGGGAAAGGGAGAGGGAGGGAAAGGGAGAGAGAGGGAATGAGGGGAGAAGGGAAGAGAGAGGGAGAGGGAGAGGGAGAGGGAGAGGGAGAGGGAGAGGGAGAGGGAGAGGGAGAGGGAGAGGGAGAGGGAGAGGGAGAGGGAGAGGGAGAGGGAGAGGGAGAGGGAGAGGGAGAGGGAGGAGAGGGAGAGGGAGGAGAGGGAGAGGGAGAGGGAGAGGGAGAGGGAGAGGGAGAGGGAGAGGGAGAGGGAGAGGGAGAGGGAGAGGGAGAGGGAGAGGGAGAGGGAGAGGGAGAGGGAGAGGGAGAGGGAGAGGGAGAGGGAGAGAACCTGAGAAATAAATGCTACATCCACTCCAGTGAAGTCTGTTTAGAAACCTGAAAGCAGTCCCGAGGCAGAGTTTCACTGAAACTTAGCCTCCAGGAACCTTGGCATTCCCATAGCAAGTACATTCAAAATATGTCCCCACATTACTCTGGTGTATGGACCCCTGTGGTCTCTTTCAGTATTGTTTTATTATAATTGCCTTTAAGGATTGATTTTGAAATATAGCTAAGTTATATTAGCCTCCACCAGTGTTCCAATGTCATAGAATGTCCTTCAAGCCGACCTTGATCTTGGAATTCAGTAAGAATGTTACCTATTCAGTAACATTCAAATTCACTTCTAGTAGAGACAGTGAAACTAATTAGGCATTACAATTTACTTGAATAGAGCTAGAAAAGCTTAGGGCTTGTCTCCATAGTAATTACTTAGGACAGTAGCCGAGTCACACCCCTACACAGGGAATACACAATGGCATAGGAAATAGGTGGGTTGTAGTATTATTCATCAAAGAGTTAGTAGAATGGAATTCCCCTCTTGCAAGTTTTTCACTAGGCCCAGAGGAATAGCATAATCATGTATTTACTAAAGGACCCCTGATGGTGGATTTAACAATAGACTAGGATTTTATCAGAGCATTCACCTGGCTCCTGTGTTTAGCTGATCTTAATTAAGGGTTGTTCCTATTCTCAGTTGTAAACATGGCCTGGCTCCCACTATCTTTTTATGTATGCATTCTCTTTGTTTTATGTAAGAACCAGTGTACCTTGGCAAATGTATTTGCCTAGCCTTCTTGTTATTCGTCTGCAATATAAGACTGGTGCTCAATTTGACAAATTACATTCAGATACCACACTCCCTTGTGTTCATATTTGTCATTTCTTGCCAACTTCTTGCCTGCCTGTAACCTGAACCCTGAGTTTTGCCCGTGGATAGAGGACCCAAGTAAGGTCCATCTGCAGCAAATAAAAGTCAATATTTGGCTTACACACACACACACACACACACACATACACACATTTGCATAGAAGGTTCCATGAATGGTCAGGGTGGTCCTTTTTGAGCAAACACTCCCAGAACCCAGGAAGCAGGTGGGTGGAGGAATGTCACTATCTGTTTTATGATTAGCATATCTTGGGGCATTGAGACACAAAGGTCACATTCTCAAGCCTGGGCCTAAAGGCCTAATTTTTATGTTTTTATGTTTCACTTTTTCATTCCCCACTTCTATTTGTTAGTAGTTCTAATCTTAGAACTAGACACTATCTTGTCCCTGACACACTTGATCCTTTAGGGCATGGTACTGTTGTCTCAAAACTAAAAGCTTCACTGTACTAAGTCTTGCTCTAATAAAGGCAACTATCTAACACACATGGACCTATAGTTAAAAAGCAGAAGCAAAATCAAAAGGGGTCCCATAAGGGTAGAAAGTAGCTTGGTCAAGAGCACAAGATAAGGGCCTTTCCAGGGAGTCTGAAGGTTTTCTGAGCAGTTGCATCTAATGTAGACCAAATCTCAAACTTGGAAGCGATGTGGGGCTTGCAGGTCTCCTCTTTAGTAGGCCATCTGGAGCTGCTTCCACGCTCACTGTCTCACTCACTTCAGTGCCTTGAGCCTAGAGAACAAAGGCTGAGAAAGCAGCATGTCAGCACTATGTACAGAGGCTATTTTTACCAGTGGAGGGGGCCCCCCTTAGAGTAATTCATAGGGGGTCTGTCTAAACTGTCTAGGGGTGTTTCTAACCCTGAAGAGCAAAAAGGGTAGGAGAGCTGGTGGCTCCAATTCAGGAGAAGCCTTCAATTTCTCTTGTAGCACGAGAATACAACCACAATTTTGGGAAGCAAAATCCAATTTTAACAGTGTAAACAATCCATTCTCTTTAAAAATCAACACCAAAAACATTACTTGCTACAAAGTTTGGCTGCCTGTTCCTGCACACAAACACAAGAAGGTGCAGCTTCCAATACCTCAAAAAGACACTGCCCTAAATCCTATCTTTTATAGGTCTGGTTTTTACGTTAAGAATTACATAGAGTATTACCCAATTCAGGCGTAGCTTTAGAGACCTGTTTCCATGGGTTGGGTCAGCCACATTTTCTGATTTACTCCAACCCAGAGTTACCAGTTTTAAGCCAACTTTCTGTTACCAATGTTACAATTTTTTAATCATAACCAATATCTTATGAGCCAATAATCTATAACCAAGACATATAAAACCTATTTATCCTTTTAAAACCATTCAGAAACAAAAATGAAATGGCTGCATACATTTGCTTATTTAAACCAAATAAAATTGTTAATTTTTCTAGCTGTAATTTCAAGAGAGGAACACCTTGTCACCTGATGAATCCAATAATCACAAGCACAGAGATTCTTGTAGGAAAAACAGACATCAGTTCCTTACCATAGAATGTGAGAAGCTGCTGGTCCGTTTAAGAGTAGCGTTTACAATCAGCTCCTACCAGGGCTTCTCCATCCACATTAGGCTTCTAACTACAGGTGCAGGGCTCCAAAGATCAATTGATACTGTTTTTTTTTTCTTTTTTTCTTTCTTTTTCACCAAATTATCCCCAGATTGTCGGAGAGTACTGCTTTTCTCAAACCTGTTCTCTCATGTGTAAACTATCTCTACTCAGGGTATAAAACACCTATGAGAATTACCTTTGCTTCTCTAGATTTTCACAAGGCTCTAAACACATACACAAAAACACACAAAACAGAAACCAACAGATCCAGACACACACAACCACTTCTTGTCCTCCACAAGCAGGCAAAAGAATTAGACGATTTTGGAGGGGGAAGCTTCTGCTTCAACAGAACTCCATCCCTCTGACCGATCTCCAGAGACTACCAGGCATCCCTGGCTCTTCCCACTTCCCAGGGCATCCCCCAAGGCGGTAGCCTGTGGTCCTCCTAGCACATCTGCCGACCACAGTAGTCTGGTCCTTACAACCTGAAAGGATAGCTGCAATAGCAGGCTGATTAGAATAAACTCAGATGGATCAGAATCCAAAACTCAGGCTGATCAGTATCTAAACTCAGGTGGATCCAAACTCAGACTGCCCTGTGCTTCAGAAAAAAAAGGACTAGACACAGACAAACAAACCAACACAACAAGTACACATTCTTTTCAGAAAACATAAAAAGTAAACAAACAAACAAACAAACAAAAAAAAAAACCAAAAAAAAAAAAAAAAAAAAAACCACCAGACACTCAGAACAGACACCTGCCAGCATGCACACATTCCAGAGGGGATCCCCATACCTCCAAATTTGTTCTCCAGTGTGAGGGGTGGTCATGTTTCCCAGCCAACGTACCAAATGAAAGACCCACAATGTGAGGTCAACAGAACTCCCCCATGTTCTGACTCAGGAGAGGCGACACCCAAATCACTCACAAGAAATGGTCTTGCTGCAAACTGCAAGAGGACTTTTATTTCAAGAGTGCTCTTGGGCCCACAGTCATACAACACGCAGGGGTAGAAAACCATGGTGCCCTGAGTAGATGGGTAAAAGGGTGTTTAAAGGAAGAAACAACAACTCAAGGGGCAGAGAGGGCGCTGTTGGAAAATACCAAAAATACCAGTTAAGAGTCACAAGGAAGTTCAAAGTCACAAGGAAAAATATCTCAAGACAGATTCTATGAGGCACATTTGCATAGCAGGTTCCATGAATGGTCAAGGTGGTGCTTTTTTAACAAACACTCCCAGAACCCAGGAAGCAGGTGGGTGAAGGAATGTCGCTATCTGTTTTATGATTAGCATACCTTGGGGCATTGAGTCACAAAGGTCACATTCTCAAGCCTGGGCCTAAAGGCCTAGTTTTTATGTTTCACTTTTTCAGTACAACTTAGTTTGGAACAGAGGAATCAAGACTATGTGAGTTCTATTACAAAATTGAATTTAATCTAGAAATTTACAGTGTTGAGTTAATAAAACAGACAAGGGAATATGGAACCAAGGTATCCAGGTATATAATTCTATGCTTCTCCCTTTAATTTAGATTAAACCTAATCTGGAAATATCAAATGCATAAAATTTCATTGAGAATAAATAAGGAAATAGAACATCAAAAATGGAACTTTTAAGAAGAAAAGAGGAGGACTATGGTCTGTTCTGAAGAGATATTTTTGATTTTATGTAATAACAAATGGAGGTCAAGGAGTCAGGAAAGATATTCTTTCCTAATTATTTCCCTGACAATGTCTAAGTTCATTTGATCTCTTCTCCAGTCTCTCTCTCTCTCTCTCTCTCTCTCTCACACACACACACACACACACACACACATACACACACACACACACACACACACCATCTCTGCTTGTGTGGGCTCTTCTAACACTCTGGATTTCTCCCTTCACCTGGAATCTTATGCACAGTTCCATAGACTCTCTGACATGTGCAGAGATGAGGACATAATAACCCACTTACTGTAGATGGTGCTGAGGGCTTTCTACCACTAAAGTACTGAAACCCTCACTTTAGCACTTTTGTCATAGTCTTTATAACAATGAGCACTATGAAACTCAGTCTTATATAATGCCTAAGTTCTCTGATCCAGGGCATTGCCTATAAAGGGAATTACATCTTTCAATATGACAATAAAACTTTTCAATTATTTAAATAGATGGGCTTTTTAGTCATTCATATTATATAGTATTAACTATATTATACTTGTATTATAATCACAAGTAAGAAGACAGTCAATTCTCAAATAAATTCTTTGTTACTTAAATTGGTTTTCTTGTCTCACAAAATTGGTCCATAACGATTTCTCAAATATTTTATAAACAGAATTAATTCTTAATTCCTGTGAAGTTTTTCTTTATGTATGTTACCAAAATTGGTTGAGAACATACCAACTATACATTTGGAATTATGGAGTCCTGATTACTTGATTGGCAATGAAATATTTTGGGGAAAAATATTTTCTTCTTTAAAAATGATGAAAAAGAATATGCATGTATGCTAAATTTTCCTATAATGTTGGATACTAATCTCTTGGAATACCAAGGCAGGGGGTTTGCCACATGTTCTAGGTCAGCCTGAGCTACAGTCTCACCACCACCACCACCACCAACAACAACAACAAACATAAAGCAAGAAAAGAAGACTAAGTAAAATATAGAGTAAGTGAAAAACACAATAATTCACTGAAAAACACTTTGGTGTTCATTGTGCAGTGAAAGACTCTCATATTGTATAGTGTTTAGCACATTTCCCTTCTTTCTAGTAAACTCTTACACACATATATTTGCTCAGAGGATGTTCATTTTAACATTATGCTATTTACATTTTTATCATAAATATTCAAATATGTCTATGCCATTTTAATAATAAGAGATTTTTTTGTCTTTTTGTTTGTTTGCTTGTCTTCTGTTTGTTCTTTGTTTTTCAAGAAAGGGTTTCTCTGTATAGTCCTGGCTGTCCTGGGACTCACTTTGTAGGCCATGCTGGCCTCAAACTCAGAAATCCACCTGCCTCTGCCTCCCGAGCTCTGGCATTAAAGGTGTGTGCCACCACGCCCGGCTGAGATTTTTGTCTTCAAATGAAGGGTTTTTACATTGCAACATTATGTCTTGTTATAACATTTTATACATTTGATCATATTAAATATTTATAATCCATATAATTATATGCTGTTGATTCCTTTATCTTTCCAAATATTCTCTGTTCTAGTTCATATCACCTTTACCATTTATTTATGTATTTAGTTAATTTAAGTACTTACTTATTTGGAATGGTTTTATATATTCTTTGACAATTCCTTACAATATATTTTTTCTTAATATTTTCCCTACTATAACTCTTCTTAGGTCCTCCCTATACTCTCTACCTACCAACTTCATGATATTTCTCTTTATAAAAAAAATGGACTCTGATTAGTTTTTGCAAGCCCCATTTGAGTATGTGTTCTTTACTGGCATGTCAACTTGTCCTCAGTGAAACTAATATCTGACTTAGTTTTGAAATATATATCAAAAAGAATGGAGAAAATAAATAATTCATAATTGTATTAATCTGAATGTCATGTGGTAAATTTTTTCTAAGAATTTATTGTTATTTTGATGGCATTTGCCAAATATTTTTATCCCTAACATATTATTTATTATTTCTTATAGTGAAGTTATATTGTAATAATATGATTACAAGGAATATGTTACATATATTCACATTTAATATTGCATCAAATTGTTGTTAATGTTTATGGGAAGTAAGTTTTGCCTTTATTTAATCTCCTGGCAATTAATCTTAAGAGACATCTGAGAAATCTATTAGTTGATTCCAGTAAAAATCTCATCTTTACACTTTACATGAGCGTACTGTATATGATTAGATATCATATTTGTCTCACAGATGGTGCACATTAAACATTTTGATATAAAAGGAATTAGTTAATTGCTTTTTCATTGAATATAATAATGAACGATTTTAAACTTTTATATTTTTATTTTATATTAAACATAAAGACAAATTTTATGTAGAAAAAATGAAGCATATAGGTACTTTATTGATATATTTATATATAATGAGATAATCAAACTTGACAAACGTTTATGTTTTTAAATCCCAACTTCTATCCACATGCATTTCTCAATGGAAACTCAATTTTCAGTCAGGAAGCACTACTATAAAATTGCATAATTTATTATTTCTAAACTATTAGAATAAACTAATTTTAAAAACCAACATTAGTAAGTATATTGTTATCTAACTTCAATTTTTAAATCCTCCAAGATTATGGCTACACATTAAAATGTATATACTTAAATTCAAGGGATATCTAACTAGTTCAATAATGGAGTTTGAGTTATATTTATATAAAATCTTAGTTTATTGTCTTCTTCAACCTCCCCCCCCCAAATATATGGTTAAAAATAACAAAACTTCTAATTTAAAAGTCTGACATGTAGTAAGCAGAAAGAGCTGGTGAGATCTCATAAAGGTTTATTTTTTAAGATGTGAAACAGATCAATCATTATTTTTTAAATTTATTTTTGTAAAATTAAAAGTATTATAAAAATATACAGAAAACCCTGGATACAATTCACAGAACTCCAGAAGGTTTACTAGCCAAAGGGCCCAAGTGAGGATTCCTCAATCCCACTTAGGAGGGAGAGAAAAGCAATCATGTGGGAAGAGGGAGGGTGGGACCTGGGTGGGAAAGGGGACAGGGAGGGAAAAAAGGGTGTTGCTTTCAGTGAGAAAAGAAGCACCTTTTATTACATTCAGTGTATATAGTTTTATGTTGAGGTCCTTGATCCACTTTGACGTGAGATTTGTGAAAGGTGACAAATATGGGTCTAATTTCATTTTCTATGTTAGACCAGCACCATTTATTGAAGATGCTCTCCTTTTTTCCATTGTATATTTTTTGGCTTCTTTGTCAAAGATCAAGTGTTCGAAATCGTGTGGTTTTATTTCCGAATCTTCAATTCTATTTTATTGATCAACGTGTCTGTCTCTGTACCAATTCCATGCACTTTTTATCAAGCTTTATTGCTCTGCAATAATTCTTAGGGTCAGGGATGCTGATTCCTCCAGCTGTTCTTTTATTGTTAAGAATTGTTTTCGCTATTCTGGCTTTGTTTTTTGCTTTGTTTTGTTTGGTTTTGCTTTTTTTTTTTTTTTTTTTTTTTTTTTTTTTTGCCTTTCCAGATGAATTTGAGAATTGCTCTTTCCGTGCTTTTGAAGAATTGTGTTGGGATTTTGATGGGGATTGCATTTGAATCTATAGATAGCCTTTTGTGGGATGGTCATTTTTACTATGTTAAAGCTCCAGGGAGTGGGGAGATCTAGTGAATTAAGGGTGGGTGTGAGAACATCCTCTTAGAAAAGGGGAAGAAAATATGGGATGAGGAACAATCTGATGGCAGCCCTGGAGGACAACAATGACTGGACTGTTAAAAAAAATAAAGATTGAAGAAGAATAATTAAAAAGAAATATTTATTAACATTTAAAAAAGAAGTTCCTAAATGAACGTTGTTTTCAAATGTTCAAATTAAATAATACAATTCAGTTCTAGGCATAGCTAAGCAGAATCATAGGTAAATATGGTCATAATACACTGTATAAAATTTCCCAAGAATTAATAATTCTAAATAAGATGGCAGAATTAGAGGACAGACATTAATTTGTCTTGAAGGATGTTTCTTCATTTGCAAAAACAAAGTATCAAAGGACTTGGTTAAATTGAAGAATATATAATATAAATAGTTTTATTTATTTATTCTGAAATGTTCTAAACCAGAGTGGACATGCTAAGTGTTCTCTCCAAGAATTCACATGTGGGTCTAGAGGGAATTTTAAAATCATAAACATGCTTGTGAAACTTTTTATTTTGCATTATTTATTTGATTTATTTACATTTCAAATGCTGTTTACTTCCTGGTTCCCCTTCCCTTTGCCTCTAAGAGTGTGGGTGGGTGTGTGGGTGCTCACATACCCACCATCCCACCCACTCCATCTCACCCCTCTAGCATCCCCTTTCTTTGGGGAATCAAGTCTCCACAGGGTCAAGGTCATCCCCTCCTACTGAGGCCAGACAAGTCAGTCCTCTGCTACATATGTAGCTGTTCCACGGACCAGACCATATATGTTCTATTATTGGTGGATTAGTACTTGGGAGCTTTAAGGGATCCAATTAGTTGATACTGTTGTTTTTCCTATCGGGTTCCAAACCCTTTTAGCTATTTCAGTCTTTTCCCAACTCTTCTATTGGTATCCCCTAGCTTGTGCAAATGTTTGTCTATAAGAATCTGCATCTGTCTCAGACAGGCTGTGGCAGAGCCTTGCAGAGGACAGTCATGACAGGCTCCTGTCTGCAACTACAACATGGCAAAAGCAACAGTGTCTAGGGTTTGGTGCCTGCACATGGGATGGATTCCCAGTTAGGGAGTCTCTGGATGGCCTTTCCTCCAGTCTCTGTTTCTTCTTTGTCTCTCAATTTCCTTTAGACAGGAACAGTTTTAGGTCAAAACTTTTGAAATAGGTGAGTAGTCCCACCCCTTAATTTTGGGTCATGTCTATCTACTGGAGGTGGACTCTGAGTTCCCTCTCCCCACTGTTGGATGTGTAGGCTACTGTCATCTCCTTTGGGTCCTGGCAGACTCTCATATTCCTGCTTTCTGGGACTTTCTACAGGATCTTCCCATCTACCATGCCACAGTGCCGCATATTTCTATTCATTCCCCTGCTCCTCTGTGGTTCTCTCCTGTCTCCCCCATAACCTGATCCTGTACCCATTTTGCTGTCCCCCTTCCCTAAAATCATGAACATTTCATTTGGAACAAAAACTATAGAAAATAATTTTAAATTATTTCCTTCTCTCATTTTCAGGGACAAGAAAATAGTAATCAGGAATTATTAATATCAATTGTCAATATCAATTATCATGTTTAATTCACATACAAATGTTGCTTCTATTTTGAATACAATACTCTCAACACTCATCTAAATATTCTGTAAATCTGTACAAATTTAAAAGATTATTTTTCACCTTTAAATGCAATTTTTTCTACATTTTATAATTTATGTTAATAGACACCTTCTAATATCCAAGTTAATGAGAAGAGTTTTACCATTGTTGCCCTCTCCTCTTCCATGTCCAGCTTCTTTCTCCCTTCCACGACTATCAGTTTAATTCCTGTGCAGTTTTGAATTTTAACTCAGGAAGCATCTTTTATTCTGTTTTTTTTTTCCCTTATGCTCTGTAGTGGTATTTTTAAACATGGTACATTTATATTCATAACTTCATAGTTAAATTTCTAAAATAACTCCCTAATTGATCTGCTCTCTTTCCTTGTTGCCATTATCCTGCCAAAGTTTCATTTCTAACTCAGAACACAGACACTAAAATAAATACTTGTTTGTGCCATGTCCTATGACACTCTATTCTTTAAGTTACTACCCCTTAGCAAGATGAACGTCTATGGACTGAAAAAAAATTGCCATGGAATGTATTAGGTGGATTTCAAAAAGATAGATGTTGATTTCAGAATTATTTTATGTCTTCATCCTATTAATTGGCACTGGCATAGGCTAACACATTTAATGTATTGAGTCAAGTGCAGAAATCTTTCTTTGTTCACAGAACAAAATTAACTCTCAGTTTTAGAATTAAACACAAATTATAAGATAACTAAAAGAAGAATGAACATTCAAACAGACCCAAATACAATATATCACTTGCAATTCACTGTACCTAAATTCTAATATTTCAGACAAACATATAGCATTTTAAATTTTTATATGCTCTTCATCTTACTTGACAAATTAATATTGTTAAAAGTTACACTTCATCTAAATTAAACTAAAAAGAGTTGTTACTGGTCTTTTAAGAGACAATAAAGTAGAGCTGAGATAGAATTCTGAGGCCTGTTAAACACTTTAACATAATACTACTTTCCTCAGTCGTACTATTTTGTATCTTTAAATCAGAACACCCATTGCAAAATAGTGTTTTCATACACAACATGGATATTACATTCATAAATTCCCAACATCATATTTTCATAAACAAAGTTTATGTAGTAACCTTACCATTCAGCATGCCAATATGGATGGGGATATTTTATAATTACTAACTAGTCAAAAGAGAGCTGGAGTTAGCACAGGAGAATTTACTTGGTGGGTATGAGACCTAAATATTCTTCCAGAGGACCAAATCTCAACTTCCAGAATCTACAAGGAGGTAACAACTCTAGAATTCCAGGTTGAGAGGCTCTGATGCCCTACTCTCACCTGTTCAGTGCATTCACAAGATGCAGGAAACATATATAAAGAGAAAAACACTCATATTCATAAAAACAGGTAGAGGCAACCAGTGATTGTAAAATTGTGGAGAGTCAGCATGGAATAAGCTTTCTGATAAATTATTCACACTCAAGTGATCACTCTTAAACTCATATATATACTAACAACATTGAATGGTCTTAATATGTATGCACATATTTCAAGCTATATAATTTTATATTAATTACAGATTTATATATATATTATAATGAGTATAATACATTAAGTGTATTTGAGTTCAGAAGCACTCACTGAATGAGTTTGGATGGGGAGAGGAAAAGATAGAATAATGTAAAATACTGAACTCATATATGAAATCCTAAAATAAAAGAAATGCTTAATTAAAATGATTTATTGTTATTTTTAATTATGTGCATGTGTTTCTGTGTATCATCTGTGTTTGGGGTATTGCAGAATATAGACGATGAAAACAGATAATCTGCTGCTTCAGCTACCTAGATTCCATGACCTCATAAACCATAGGAATTTATTTGGGTTTACAGGATTAGATATGATTTCATTATCATTGAGAGAAAATTAAGTCCAAGTAAACAGTTTTTAACCCCAACATAAGTGGCATTATTGCAACCTTGATTATTTGTTGATGTTGGTGATTTCTGTGCTTTGTAGAATTTCTATCTGGGTGGTAATATTAATTGCTTGGTCTCTCCTGGTAGCTTGCATAGAAATTTTAAAAACTGTGAATTAATTTCCAGAGAGTTGCCTTTCAATTCAGTTCAAGATCAGTTTCTTCTAGACATTTCTCTAATGTGTATAATATTTTCAGCAATAAGAACTTGTTTTTAAGAGTGGGGAGGTAACCAAGGTAAGAAAATTAAATTAAAATGTTGCATATTGGAAAAGAAGAAATAACATTTATTCTACTCACAGATGACATAATATTCAAATCCAGAGATTCAAAGTCTCTCTACCAAGAAATCTTTTAGAAATGATCAATGTTATCACTGAAATGGCAACATATAAAAACAACTTAGAAAATCAGCCATCTTCTTATATGCAATACTTTTCTGAGAAAGAGATCACAGAAACCTCTTCATTCATAATGACTTAGAAAAATGAAATATCTAAAAATTAATTTAAGCAAATAAAAGAAAGACCCCAGCAATGAAACCATAAATCTTTGATTAGTAATATTAAGAACAACAGAAGATAGGCCTACAATTCTTATCGATTAGCTGAATTAATATTTTGAAAATGACGATTATACTATAATCAATTTTCAGGTTCAATTCAATACCAATCTTAATCACCATGATATTCATAAAATAAAAACAAATGTTCTAAAAATCGTGTAAAGGAAAAAAGAATGAAGATAGCCAAATAAATATTATTTTGCTTAATATTTATTAAGCAAAAAGACCAGAGATGGAGGGATTATCATATCAAATGTCAAGCTTTATTACATAACTGTAGTAATATAAACAAAATGACACTCTTACAAAATATTAAAAATACAAATTGTCTTTTAGATCAACTGAACAAAATGGAAGACTCAGATATGTATGCATGTAACTATGGATATCTGAAATTTTACAAAGATGCAAACTATATAACCTGGAGAAAGCACAGCAAATATAAAAAGTGGGACTATGAAAATTGGAAAAGTGGTGGCACATGCCTTTAATCCCAGCACTTGGGGGCAGAGGCAGGTGGATTTCTGAGTTCAAGGCCAGCCTGGTCTACAGAGTGAGTTCCAGGACAGCCAGGGCTATACAGCGAAACCCTGTCTCCAAAAACAAAAAACAAAAAAGCAAACCAAACAAACAAACAAACAAAACAAAACAAAACAAAAAGAAAGAAAATTGGATTCCCACATGTATAGAATAAAATGAGACTAGTGTCTTTAGTCCCCAAAAGTATCAGAGACCTTAATGAGAAACATGAAATGTTGATAGAGCCAAAGGAAAACTTAGGTGATACCTGAGAAGATGTAAGGGATGGGAAGGAGACTCTGAAAATGATTCCATTTTCCCAGAAATTGAGACTGAAATGACAATTAGCACGTCATGCAACTTTAAATATTATGCAGAGAAAGAAAATAATCAGTGGATAATAGCGAAAGCCTAAAGTGTGAGAGAGCATGTTTTATAGATGTACAACTGAAGGTATATAATATCCAGATAATTCAAAGAAGTTAAAAACCAATCAATAAAACACCGATTCAAATGTGAGCTAAACAGGGAGTTCTCAAAATAAGAAATAAAATTAGCTTAAAAAACAGCAACAAAAGAGTTCATCACTCCAAGCAAATAGGAAAATACAAGTCAAACAACATTGAGATTTAATCTAACAGCAGTCAGAATAGCAAATACACACACACACACCAAAAACAAACAAAAAACAAACAAAAAATTAAAAAAACAAAAAACAAACACTGAGAACAAATGCTAGAGAGTATGTGGAGACAAAGAAAACCTCATACACTCTTGTTAGGATGGCAAACTGTACAGCCACTCTGGTAACCAGTGTGGAGAATCCCCATAAAGCTAAAAGATCTTCCATATCACCTAGCTATACATCTCTTTAGCATGTGTTTCAAAAAAAAAAAAAAAAAAGAAAATCAACATCCTTCTCCACAAATCAGCTCTGGTCACTAATCCTCTATTTACAATAGCTAAGAAGTAGAAAAAAAATTAAATGTCCTTCATTCAATGAATGGATAATGAAAATGTTGTATATTCTCATTATGTAATACTACTAAGCCATAAGAAAAAGAAATCATGAAATTTGCAGTTAATGGGAAGAAGTAGAACACACATAGATAGCTAAAACGCAGATGAGAAAATTCAAACTTTGCATGTTCTCTCAGGGTTTGCTCCAAGCACTATATATATTCAGAGATGAGCTCATAAACTGAAGTAACTAAAACAATCAGTAAAGTCAAAGGGGACTGTTGAAGGATGGGTGGGAGAAGCAACCACAGGGAGTGAATAACAGAGTATAGGTGCTCTGATAGGGGAAATGGGCTAAGTGGGTCACTCCAATACAGAGAAGTATATAAATACAAAAGAAAGGGGGTGAAATCACACTATGAATCTCTGAAATGTCACATAAGAAATCACACTACTAACAATGTACTTAAATTACCTGCAATATAGGTAATTTAGTGTACCTATGCACATTTGTGGTTTGAGTTAAATTTTCCTTTCTAGGCTGTCAAAGATTCCCCGAGAACATACAGTATGATCACAAAATTTCAATATTAGGTATGACAACCCCTCCTTTGAGTTATTGTTCAGGTTTGTTCAAGAGATTTCCCAAAATGTCAGTGATACTTCTCATTGCCACCTGCCCTTCCTCCCTACCCCACCACCACACCAGCAAGTAGTGATAGAATTAAAGTCCCTATTGATGATGATACTGTTCACATAACTTCCAGAGGAGTGAAGCTGAATTGGCCTGGAATAACCTTTCTGAGTCACTTCTGGTATGAGTAAGTGTCATGGAAACATTTCAAAAGAGGGGAGCACTGAATATCCCTACCCATCTGATGGGTATGAGCTCCACAGTGGCAATGGTGTGGTAGTCTTACATGTGAAAGAGTGACCTACCTGATAGCCCATGATAGATTATTTTTCAATTATGATTTCTACCTTCTATACCTAATATATTAAATGTCACCAAATCTACACTTGTAAAATTACTCAAAAATCAAACAATGCTTCCAAACACCATAAAAGAGGGTACATTTAAAGACAATTCTGGAGAGGAAGAAAAACAGCAAGGCAAGAAGTAGAGATACTGAATTTCCTGCCTGCTTCCTCCTTGTAGAGGGAGGGATAGCTTGTGTAGGGAAAGAGAAAAAGACAGGGTATAGAGTTTTTTAAATAGAATGGATGCTCAAATTAAACTCAACAAAGGCAGATGTCCAGAAAATTGACTGATTCTCCCCATTTCTAATGTTCTCTCTCTCTCTCTCTCTCTCTCTCTCTCTCTCTCTCTCTCTCTCTCTCTCTCTCTCTCTCTCCCCCTCTCTCTCTCTCCCCCCCTCTCTCTCTCCCCCCTCTCTCTCTCCCCTCTCTCTCTAGTTTGAATGTGGAGATTTTTCCAAGCAGAATATATGAACTAAACTGAGTGTGTAACTGAATCCAAATTCAATATTATAATAAATTCTACATAAAATCAGCAAAATCCAGTAAGTTCTCATAAACAAAACTTCCTAGCAAATATGTGAGAGCCATAAAGTATGTAAATTCTCCAAATGGGTCAAATTCTGTAACAGTATTGACTATACGGCTAAGATAATTATAACCGTCTCCAAAACACTTCACTTTTTCTCTTTGTTGTTGTTTATATTTGTTTCCACTTGATGTAGAAGTTTAATGTTAGACTGCTTGCTGTGTCCTATTCCACCATAGAACAGTCTTATTCCTCAAACATAGAGTTACAAGGTAAGCTTCAGTTTATGACTTAGCAAATGCCATTCTAAACTAATTTGATTTATCCGGTAGATTTCACAGTGGTCTCCATATTTTTACTTTTGTTCCCCGTTGCAAAGCCACTTGGCTGCTCAGTCTTGAGTGCCTCCTTTATTACTTTATGCTATATTTCACCCTCACTTATCTCATCTTGTCACACTGAGCTGGTTCTACATTTTATTTATGATCACAAAGAGTACTTTGCTTTCCCTCTGTTTTTCATCTGCAACCTTTCCCTGAGCTTCCTATGGCCATTGCTTGTATTTGATAACTGATAATACAATGGGAGAATTGGTCTAGGAGAAAAGCTATATATGTGAGGAGTCTAAGAACCAGGTTGCCGGTACAGTGTTAATGATTGTTGTTGCATTTGGAGTTACTGACAAAGGGACAAGTCTAATTTCTTTTTATACCAGTGTCTCTGCTGTAAGAATCTGTTTTATGAAAGAAGTTGCTAATTTTCCTTGCAATGTCCATGTTCTCCAAGATATTGCAAGCTTATTTTTCACTATACTTCACATTAGATACCTAAAATAATCATATTCAGAATAAGGCACAAGATAATACATTAAACATTGGAAGATAAACATGTCTGCATCTGACAAATTCCAATTCTTTATTGGCCAAAGCTTAAATTAAATTATTTGATTGTGTGATGTTTTACTTTGATACAGTTCCACTATGACTCTTCTACTTGCTTATTATTACTGCTGAGTTTCTCTACTAGGATGAGAACTTTACATTCATAATTCAAAAACAGTGACTTTCTACATCTCCTGTGCAGCCATGTGAAAACCACTGATAGATTAGAAGCTAAACAAGGAGTAGTAGAAGACTTCAGAGGAGTGCCTTTGGGATCTAGCCTTCCTATTTTGTCAGTAGATAAATTTCTAGATTAAAGCTATCACAATCAATGATCATATTGTATATAACAGTGTTTAGCAATACTCATTTATTTGCCATGCATGTTACCTATGTGACTTTGGATTTATACATATATGCATATGCAATTTTTTAATTCAAATAACCTAGAAGATTTACTAGCATCATGTCCATTTAACAAGGCAGGGAGTACTTTACTTTTAGAATAATAGGAACTTGTTTTAAGCATATATCTCACTATTTTTTATGTAAGGATACGACTGCTTATGCTTTTCTCAGTTCAACAGCTAAAATTCAAAAGTCATTCAAGTAATGTTTTTCTTTTATTACTAGCATGATGATGGGTAAAGTCACACTGCAAGCCAAAAAAAAAAAAAAAAAAAAAAAAAAAAAGATGAATTCAAGTAATACGAAGCTCCTTTCAAATATGTGCATTGTGTGTAAGGAGCTATAGTACTGCATTGATATTTTCAGGCTCTGAGGTTTGTCGTTCAGTCACTGGTCTGGTTTTACAGGTTCCTTTGGTACTGAATCATTTCAGCTCTTGTTCTGCCTTTATTGAGTATACCCATACTTCTTCCTTCACTAACACCAGATAGGCAACTGTTAGGTATACCTTACAGCTACAAGAATTCAGTATTTACTTGAGTTTGGTGCTTCACCGACTTTACTCCCCTCTTCTCACCTTCCTTCAGATGAGCTGTGGGAAGCACTGATCCTATGCACCAAACCCCTCAGGTTTGCAAGCTAGGACCCTCTCTCTTTGTTTCCTGACATCCAAGACTGAAATTCATACTTTTTTTTTTTTTTTTGCCATAGAAGGTCTTCCCAAAGTTCTTTTCTGGCATCAAAGGATAACACTAAAGAAACAGTGGACATTCTTCATGTTTCCTAATACAGTAGTTTCGTGGAGATTCCATTATGTTTCACTCTAATTCAGGTTAAAAAAAAAAAAGACATTCTCACTTACTTTGTATTTCGGGTTAATTTATTTCATAAACTATCATATACAGTCTTACAATTTCCTTGTTTATCACAGATGTGCCACCTCTGTTCCTAACTACGACATAATGCATTGCCAAGTCTGTTTTCTGCTGTCCTGCCAAAACTGTAATTACTGAAATACAGAGCTATCCTGAAATTGGATGGAGAAATTTATAAATAAATATTTTGTAAGAATGTAAATTAAAACAAATCTATCAAGATCTATGAACTTGCTGTTCTTCATTATGATTCACATTAATTCAAGCAAATTCGAGTTTTCATATTTGGGATTAAGGTTTAGTTCCTTTACCAAGAAGCATTTATATTGAAAAATAGCACTATCAATCAAGACGGGAGATGAGTTTTATAGCACATGGTATAATCGATCCTCAGTACTAAATAAATTTTGGTGAGTGTACAAATAGAGAGAAATGAGATGGTTGAGTGAAATCTAAAAGAAGAGTTAGAATTTATTACAGAACTCTACAGATCAGCAACATTCCATAGAAAGAAGAAAAGTAAACCAGACAACATCAAAACTTTCAAGATGGTTTTTGGTTCAATGTAGAATTAAGAGAATGCTATTAAGATAATATTTAGATTTAGCTGTTTTTATCCTGGGGAAATGTGTAAATAAGGAAATTAAGTTTAATGGTGCCAAAATTATAAGCATTGAGAGCTGGAATTATTGATATGAAAATTTCTTACATTTCTCTCAAATGAAATTACAAGTGGATACCAACAAAAAAATGTGTGCTTATATACTAAATTTTTTGCCCTATGAGGTACAAAGAAGATCACAAATGTGGATTTTAATAAAATATGCACAAATGCTGACCTTTGGTTTACATGTGCCTCTGATTATTTCTTCATGTTTTCCTCTGACAGAAACAGGATGTCATACATACCTAAAACTGGCTGTGTAAACTCATGTTCTTATGACAGATTTTTATAGCACAACCTATTTGCAAAAGGAAACTAATGAATTAACATTACCCATTTCAAAATAATAAGCTAGAGGTGCTAGGAAACTATTAAATATTGAAGATATCCATTTTTAAAACTCCCTATTATGCCATTAGATTAAAAAAAGAAAAAGAAAACAGATTCTTAACTCACAAATCTCTCAGCAACTGCATCAACCAATAAAAATGATTTTTATATTTCTCATCATTAATCTTTCAACCTACTGTTCAACCCAAAAATTATTCTTCCGTCTTGTCATGAATCTGTCAAAGGTACTGCTTCCAACAAAATTGACTTATTTAATTTATTTTTCTTTCCTTGAATTTTGCCAGCTTATGTTCTCAATTTAAAAAAATAAAACAAAATCTGTGCTCTCTACTTTTGAGGTTTTTGGATCACAATAAAATTAAATGTTTTCTTTTTGGTTAAAATTATTTGTAATGTAAATGTTTCTGAGCAATGATATTTACATGAGCTAAGCATATTTTCACAGAAAAACATCTTTAAAACATTACATGATGTTATGATTACTTTTAAACTTTAACAATTATATTTGAAATACATTAATAATGTATAATCATTAAATAGGTTGTTTTGTTCCTAGGTAATTTATGACATAAACTTTGTAAAATGTCTTCATTTCATAATTTTCTTTTTTGAGGGGATGGGCAGAAATTCTAGGGATGCAAGTGGAATGGTTAGATAGAATTTCTCTGAATTCTGAATAAATATGACAAAGCACATTCATATTACAAATGCTTCTTGGTTGGATTAGGAAACATAGCTATAAAACCATATTTACATATATGATTAATAATGCAATATATTATATATCATATTTATGTCATACACACATACATATAGCATATGTATTTGTTAACAAAATATATATTATTCTAATAGTCTTTTGATTAGCATTGTATATCAAAATGTTGATATTTGGTTGACATTAGCCATGTGTATATACATATATATCAAAACTAGAAGCTATTCTTTTGTTATGTAAGTATATAATCACTAAAATGTGTTGACAACAATTTAATTATTATCCTTGGAAATTGTCAAGAGCTACTAAAAATAGAAATCCAAATAAATGAGTATGAGATAGCACTATTTGTGCATTATCTTTTTCAGTACCTGGATGAAAAGCATTAGCTCATATATTAGATTTTTTTTTGGAAGGTTTTGATGCTGGTCCTATCTTCTTTATTTTCTCTTTTCTTTCCCAGTTATGTGCTCTTTTGAGCCAAACTAATAATATTATGTTACAGTTCATTTGACTGTATCATATTACCTCTTATCCAAATCATACCAGTTGCACAAGCCATGCATAAATATTAGAGAGTACCAACGTGAAGAAATTCACACCTATGTGAATCAACATGATTTAAGTGGTTTCATATGCATGAATATTTTCTACTTCTAAATAATTTCATACTTAAATCATTTTGAACCATGTGAGCATGAATTTCTCTTTTCCATTAACTACTAGCTACAGAAATTCAAGCAGTCCAACATTGCTATATCTGAATATGAGAACAATATCCTTTACATGAAATTTTTAGAACATTAAATGAGAAAAGATTTTATAACTCTTATACCAATGCGACATAAAAAGGACCATATTCAGCTTTATACTGTCCTTACCATTCTTCTCTATTTAACTAATCTCTGTCATGCACGTTGTGTAGAATGTCAAGAATTTCAGAGTCAAACTAGTTAACTATACCTATCTTGAAAAAATAAAAATCTGAAACACAGGTATGTGATTTCTCTGGAGATTTGAATTTCTGAAGAAAATTGTATATGAAAGTCATTTAGATGAAATATGCATCTACTACTGGCCCCACGCCCAGACACCAGCCCACTTTTATAAGACACTCACCTGTCTGTAATCACTCATTCTTACTGTGAAAAGGCATTCCAGTTTTGAATGTACATCCCTAACCTATATAAATCCCAACAGAATTTTCTTTCCAGAAACAACAGACTTTGGGAAAGAATGTTGAATGATTGGAAAAAAATATAGACCTCCTAGCCTCAACACTTTTTTTCCTCTAATGGATCCTATCATGTGGTGAGGAGAGGTTATGTCCTCTGACACTCTGAATCTCCAAAACTGCACATACATGTAGCTGCTCATGTACCCCTACCCAGATTTCTCTTCAAAATTGGATAAATCTTTCAATATTTTGTATACCTATATTTCTGTGAGTACACACATATACACACACATATATATGTGTAATATAAATTAAACATGCTAAACATGCTTTTAAATGTATATCATATGCACACACATAAATGTATGGATATGCTTTACATATATGTATATGTCTGTATACTTGTAAATAGATAGCATATAAAGTGTGTTTTAAAGATATGTACATAGAAACAGAATTGTGGGAAGTCTAGATGGTATATGGGAATATTTAGGAATAGATTTATAATAGAAAAAGAGGTAGAAGAAAGGTGTTTCAATATTTTTACCTGCCTAAAATATTATTTTGTTACCTGTTTTCCTCTCAAGTCAACATTTCAATACTAGAATGTAAGTTTGGCAATTTAAAATGCCACATATGGCTGTAGCTACTAAAAAATGTAAATATGTATAATATTTTTATATTTCTCATTGATACATATTAATATATGAATTTGAATATAAAATATATAGGAGATGGTTGCAAATATTCTCCTGTATCTAAATATCTGCACGATGGTAGTATTTAAACAGTTCTTACAGTAATGAGTGTTGAATATTGACTTATATAAACATTTTCCATGAATTTGAAAAAAGTAAGGAGGGTGTGATATATGGGAGGATTTGAAAGTAACAAATGGACTTTTTTTTTAATTTTGATCTCAAAAGTGTAAAATAGTTAAGTCTTAAAATGCATTTTGCACCTTGTATAGGCATTTCCTAAATTGAAACGTCCTCCTTTCTGTGGACTGGAGCTTGGGTTGTGCTGATATCAAACTATCCCACACACAGATATTTCAGGATTTTATAAAAACAGAGAGAGTGGAAATTTTACATGAACAGTTAAACTAGAAAATAATGGTAAACATGTAGATAAATTGACATACCACATGTGCATTGATTCAACGTGGACAAAGAACTACATAATCCAAATAACCCGATACTCTTTCCTTCCGGAAATTAAACGTTGCATTTTGTCATTGATTCAAAGAGAGAAAGGGAGGGTGCTAGTTAGTAATAGAGCTGAAGCCACAATTGCATATCAAAAGCAGTAATACACTCAAAAGTTACACATGAAAATGACATTTTGATGGTATTGTTTAGAAACTGGCATTTCAAGTGACTAAAGGAAAGAAAGAATATAAGAAAAGAAAATTCGTGCAGTATACCTAGAGGGCAAGCAATGGTGACAAAGTTGAGGATAGCATGTGATCCTTTGGATTATCCCTTGAATAATAGTGACTAATGTGTATGTTCTTGATGAACACAAAATCAATGCTGGATGAGTTAGGAATAGAAATGTTGATATTATTATTTAATTAACACTCACTTAACAACATTTATGCTATTTTTATGTATGGATAATCTCGTGAATCTCATATTCAGGTACAATCAATATTGAGTAGCATAAAGTTCCTGAGCCAAAAGCAAGTTCTCTTTAATTCCACAGCATCCATAAAATAATTATGAATGCTTCACAAACATCATTTTGCTACTTTTTTATAGCTTCCTACGGAGAAAAGTGTGAAAACTTTTAAAGGTCATTATATAAATATTCTTGAATTACTTCTTTAAATTACACCATTACTGATGAATACATTTCTCAAGCATTATATAACAGAGAATTTCATCTTGTAGTTGCTAATTAGTTCAGTAGTCAAAAGCAGGTAGCTTTTATTTAAGTCATGATTCTCTAATTGGTTATAACACACAGTATATGTCTATATTCTCACATTCCTATTTTAGTATCTTTATTTTCTATATTATACATTATATTCTTCATTTCTCTCATATTTCTTTGAAGGATTATGTCTTTTAACTAAGTTTGTAAGATGACATATTGGAAAGTCAATTTTATAAGTTTTATAATGTATAATAATGTTTGTTTCACTTTTGAGCCCTAGGTGTTGATATAGCAATAAAAATACATGTCCTTTAGTGGTAAGCAAAGTTTATGAATTTTTATATCACTTTTCTGTTTCCTTTTAGATCTGCTTTTTTTTATTCTTAAAAAGAAGAATTTTATTTTATTAGTTTGAAAACAGATTTTTCTCTCATACAATACTTCTGAAACTATTTTCCCAGCCTCCAGTCCTCTCACCACCCTCCCACTTCCCCTTCCTACATATTTACTGCCTGTTTGTTTCCTTTCAGAAAAGATCAGGCCTCTATGAAACAACAACAAAACAAGACAAAAGAACATATAGTAAGAAGGGCAAAGGCCCACCTATGGAGGCTAACAAAGCACAATTAGGAGGTAATGTCTCTCCTGAGCAGGTTACAGTCAAAGACACATCTGACTGTACAAACAAATCAGACTAAGAGCCATAAATTATGCAGAAGACCTTGTGAGGAAACAATGTAGTTTACATGCTGGCCACCTCAGTCTCTGTGACCCCATAAGGCCCACTTAGTTGATCAGTGGATCTTGTTTTCATGTTGTCCTCCATCCCTTCTGTCCCCTACTATATTTCCTCCACATTTCCCTTGGGTCCCCGCAATCTCCAGGGCAAGGAACCCAAAGGTGACCCTTGGCTTAGACTCTCTCACAGCTGTGGGTCTCTTTAGCTGATTCCATCTGATGCTGTAGAAAATTTCTCTAAGGACAACTACAGAGGAGATCGTGTAGTGGTCGAGATCACAGGCTGCTCTTTGTACAGGACCATGGTTCAATTCCACTATCCGTATTGCATCTCACAACTGACTCTAAGTCCATTTCCAGGGAATCTGGCAACTGTACATAGGCATACATTGGTGCAGTCAAAACATCAATGCAAAATAAAAATAAATATAAATAAATCATAGCTCTGTGTTTTAATGAGATTCCTTATGCCATTTTTTTCTGGAAGTCTCCTCACCCAGACTCTGAGTATTGCAGTGGTTTGACTGAGAAATGTTCAGCATCTTGGGCATTTGAAAATTATATCAGGTGATTAAAAGTTACTTTTACAACTTGGTGCTGGCAGTAAAGAAGAAAATGGGAAGACACTAGGCCTATTATCTCCCTTGACAACATGTTATAGATATATTGGTATGTGTATGGAAAGATATATATATAGATATAGATTGATATATAGTTTAGATATGCATATATATGTATATAGATGGATAGGTAGGTAGATAGATACATAGAAAGAAAGAAAGAAAGAAAGAAAGAAAGAAAGAAAGAAAGAAAGAAAGAGAGAGAGAAAGATAGCAAAAGGTGGCTGTTTATGGATTTGAAGCATTCTTTGTACCAAGAATAGTTGTGAATTTATAGTTGCCTGCATTTTTAAAATCAATACAGAGTTCCAACTATAAAATTAAAAAAAAAATCCCTGTGCCATTTGGATCACCTGTGTTTGAATTGTTTGTCACTGGAGTTTTATACCTACACCCACTTCACAGAGTATTGTGTTTGCTCATCCTCCAGAGATTGATGGCAAGACCCTATATAAAGCAACATATACCTTAGTCGTAGGACTCAATCTCAAAGCTTCATTTCTTCTACCTAGATTTCATAATGATAGCAATTGCTAAGCATATCACCAGAGGAGAAAACTATTCAAAATATATGAAGCCTGAAAGCTAAAGTAATTACTGCTTAGGTAAAATATAACCTCTGGAGAATAGTAGAATGAATGTTTCAAAAGTAACCACAAACTTTTGGGTATGATTTTGACCCTGCTTTACAAAAATACAACATATGCTTAGTACCTTTAGCTCTGCCCCATATCTGCAAATGACTAGGTTATAGGACCTAGAGGAGAACCTACTGGTCAATATACAAAGAAAGGTACTTATGGATTATTAGCCTAAATGTGACCTCCATAAAATACCACTCCCTTTAAGGCTTAAGTATTATAATAAAAGAAGGAACAGGATGATCGTAAGAGACAGAAGTGTTTCCAGCAAAATAGTTTACCAGACACCACAGTAAAGTTGCACATTTCAACTTGCCATGGATGAGACTTCATGCATGAATATTGCCCAAGATAAAGCCAAACAAATCCCTAGCTTGCATAGGGTTCATGAAGTGTCACACTTATCTGCAGAGCTATTGGCTTTTGAAAGAGGAAGACTCATTTTTCTTCAGAGATGCAATCCCTAATACACTACCAATGCTCAATAGATGGTTCAACACTATTGCAAATATGCACAAATTCAATAGGCTCTGTGTATTTTATATTAAATAAAAGGAAAGAAAGCTCTTGAAGTAACAAAAGTCAGCCTGGGTGGAAAAGGTGAGGAACTGAAGTCTTGGTAAGAACAAAACATATTGTATGAGCCGGGTGTGGTGGCGCACGCCTTTAATCCCAGCACTTGGGAGGCAGAGGCAGGCGGATTTCTGAGTTCCAGGCTAGCCTGGTCTACAAAGTAAGTTCCAGGACAGCCAGGGCTATACAGAGAAACCCTGTCTCGAAAAAAAACAAACAAACAAACAAACAAGCAAAAACATATTGTATGAATGAAGAAATTATAATTAAAATATTTTTAAAATAATTATGTTTTGTAATCTCTTGGAAAGGTTAATGCAATTGATTAAGTAAAATAGGGTTCAGTATAATTATAATAGTAAACTAATGAACAATGAATTTTGAATATAATTTTGAAAAAAAATCTGTAACATAGCCTTTAAATTGATTTCATTTTCTCTGAACTAAATACATTTATTTTTTATTTCAGAATTTGTTTGCTTTCCTTCACATGACACCTGTGTATCACATGAATCATGCACTTTTGTTTATTGTTTATTTATGAACTACTATTCATATTTGTGACATGAATTTATTCTGATTTGGTCTTAGACTATAAAATTTTTATTTGAATATGATTCTTCCATTGATATTTCTTAGTGATAATACAATCATAAAAATGGATTTACATTAGACTTACATTAACATAACAGATTTATATTAGAGCCATCCAACTACTAGAAAAACTAAGCACTGTCTGTATAATACGTTGAGATATATTTGAAATAAAATTTAATGATCATAATTATATTTAATAATATAGTGTTTATACTATGAAGCAGATTTCACATTCTTATAAAGTACATAATTTTACTTTTTCTCAAATTACACATACACACAAATATATTATGTACCTTAAAATATTATGTCAAACATTAATTGTTATCAAATATTGGGAACCCAAATAATTATTTGAGAATCTATAGGCAGTAATATTCCTGTTTTTGCTGCCAATGCTTTCTACTTCAGAGAACAGTTTATTTCTGTTTAGTGGTAATTATAAATTCATACAAATAATGAATGTACATACTTTAAAATAGTTTAAGCCCACTGTATAATTAGTCAGGCTTTTCTTATGGAACAGGAAGGATAGAATGAACACAGTTGTTATTCAGTCGAAAAAGCTACTCCTGCTACATATGCAACTAGAGACAGGAGCTCTGGGGATACTGGTGAGTTCATATTGTTGTTCCACCTATAGGGTTGCAGAACCTTTCAGCTCCTTGGGTGCTTTCTCTAGCTTCTCCATTGGGGACCTTGTGTTCCATCCTATAGCTGACTGTGAGCATCCACTTCTGTATTTGCCAGGAACTGGCATAGCCTCATTGAGACAGCCAATGGGAGAAGAGGCCCCTTGGTATTGCAAACTTTATATGCCCCAGTACAGGGGAACACCAGGGCCAAGAAGTGGGAGTGGGTGGGTAGGGAAGCAGGGCACGGGGGGGTGGGGGTGATTAGGGAACTTTCGCGATAGTATTTGAAATGTAAATAAAGAAAATATCTAATTAAAAAAAAGGAAGAGAAGAAAGAAAGAAAGAAAGAAAGAAAGGAAGGAAGGAAGGAAGGAAGGAAGGAAGGAAGGAAGGAAGGAAGGAAGGAAGGAAGGAAGAAAGGAAGAAAGGAAGAAAGGAAGAAAGGAAGAAAGGAAGAAAGGAAGAAAGGAAGAAAGGAAGAAAGAAAGAAAAAGCTACTTCTCAGTAGTTTTATCCTGGATGTGGAGTTGTGAAGATCCTTGAAATGCTGTTGATCTTTAGTCTGCTTTAGAAACTTGATTAAAATCCTGAAGAGGGTGGATCTTAATTTGGAAAACAAACAAAAACAAACACACAAAAAGCCCAAAGCAAATCAGACAACAACAACAACAACAAACACCCTTAATAGTAGAATTAAAAGACTGATACTGAGTGTGATGACAAACAAGCAAAACCTTTTTCCTGATTCTATACCCTTTGTTCTGGGCTGCCATCCAAAAAGTATGGCACAGATTTAGGTTGAGTCTTCCTGCTTCAAATAATCCAATCAAGAAAATAGCTTTCTTGAGTTCTCGGAAGCTTGAAGTTCGCTTGATTTCAGATGCAATCAAGTAGACAACTAAGATTCGTTATCATGCCTACAGAATTAGAGATTTCTTTTCTTCCCCTGTAGGCTTTTTCCCACAACAACTTATGTTACTAAATATCCTATATAATTTTGCACATCTAGATATTTACTAACAGACTATTGAATGGTAATAATGTGGAGACAAGAAAGTTCATTACAAAATTAAAATTTTGGGGAAGCAGAATACTTTCCAGCCTAAATGACAAAGAGAGGAAGGGTTTGAGCACATTGGTACTTAATTTCTGGAAAGTCAGGTCAGTTTTATTAAAATCCAGATGTAATGCTATAGTTAACAACTCCAGAAATATAGTGGAGAAAAACAGTACTTATTAAAGTAATTACTTACATAATGTATTTCTCGTTATTCCATTAGTGCTTCAATGCCTAAGGCATGCACCTACCTTTCAGTGGCAGGAAGAATGAATACTGTCAAACAAATCATCACAGGGTAGAAGCATTATGATGAGGTCAATTTTGCAGCAATAAGGGAGGATTGCATAGTGACAGCTGTACGATTGTGACGACTTCTGAATGGAAAAGTCATGGACACAATAGCTCTGAGAGCATTTTTATAGATGCCATTGTGAGGGGCACACATTTAGCTATCACAGGACTGCTAATGCTGCACTATGAGAGGTGTCTTTTTTATTTGACAAATTCAGAAAAAATAAAATTTAATTTTAAAATATAATATGGTACATCTAAACTAAACTCTGAAGTAACATACAAATCTATATCAAATCCATCTATCTAGTCCATCAATATCTACATATCTAATCTCTCTATATATACATCATCTATTTATCTATATATCTTTATAGATATATCTATATCTATGTATCCATATATCCATCTACCTATATCATCTACAAATATGTCTACATCTACACTGACATATATTTATACATATATATATATATATCAATACCTATGCATTATCTATATTCACATTCATATCATATACAGATATGCATATGATATATATTTATTTTATATATGTATATATATAAATCATGTAAATGAGAGTTCTCAAGAGAAAGTAAAGGAGGAAAGCAATATAAGTCAGAACTCCAATAACTGGGTTTGTTGTACACAAATATAATGTGGTTTACCCTTTTACATATTTGCAGTTAATCTGTTTATATAAATAATTTTATATTAAATGATTATATGTGACTGAATAATGTAAATCATTAATGATGTGCTATGCATATTTTAAACTTGATTGTATATAGCAAAATTCCAATTAAAATATGAATATACTTTGATAATTAGATTTCTTATTTAACAATATTCTTGTCAATCTTCATCAGTGTTAAAGTTTTAAATTCAGGACAGGGTTTAATAGTATAAAACTTCTGATTACTATTCAGGACAAATTTTATTAATTGCTAATAGCTAGCATGGAGTGTTAATGACTTTCAACTCTTGGTCTAAGTGCTTTCTGGCCACTGAGATGGATCTGCTTTTTATAAATGTAGCTTTTTTGTAAGTAACATCTTCTCTCATTTTATTTATTTATTTATTTGTTTATTTATTTATCTACTTATCTATCTATCTATGTATCTATCTATCTATTTATTTATTCATTGGCTTTATATTCCAGTTGCACCCCCTACCTTCCTCTCTATCTTTTTAAGTGCATTCTTCTAGATGTGCACTTAAAAATCCTTCGTCCCATTACCCCTTCTCCTCCTCAGAGAAAGGGAAAACCTGTTGGGTACCACCCTACCCTGCATATCCTTTACAACAGTTAGGGCAACTACATGAAATCAAAGACATTTGCTATAACCAGTCACTGCACGATCTTTGGTGGGTGGTTCAGTTTGTAAATTCCCACGAGTCCATGTTAGTTAAATCTACAGTCATCTTGTGGTGTCCTTAAACTTTCTGGCTGGCTCAAGCCTAACCCCCATTATTCTACAATATCCCCCAAGCTTCATATGATATTTGGCTGTGGGTCCCTGCATCTGTTTCCATTAGATCCTGTAGGAAGCATCTAAGGAGACAATTATGCTATACTTCTATCTGCCAGCAGAGCAGAGTACTTTTAATAGTTTCAAGAGTTGGCTCTGTTCCTATGGATAGGATTTATAGGCCAGTCATGGGAGGCCATTCCCTCAATCTCTGCTCCATCTTTTGCCCTGCACATCTTGTAGACGGGACAAACTTTGTTCTGAAGTTTTTGTACATGGGTTGGCGTCTCCCTCCCTCCATTAGAAGTTCCACCTGGTAACTAGTTGTTACTTCAGTTTCCCTGTCACCCGCTGCTAAGTCTCAGCAATAATCATCCCTATAGACCCCTAGGAGGTTCCCCTGACCAGGTCTACTTGGCTCAGAGATGTTCCCCACCAATTTTTCTTCTTTTTCCCTGTCCCTTCAACTTCCCCCTGCTCACATCTGATTCCAAGTCCCCTTCTCCTTAAACTCATGCCCCTCCTCATTTCCTTCCTCCCTCCACTTCCGATGTCTATTTTACTTCCTCTTCTGAGTGAGATTTACATATCTTCCCTTGGTCACTCCTCATTACTTACCTTCTTTAGCTCTTTGGATTGAAATATTGTTTTCCTGTACTTTATGGCTAATGTCCACTTATAAGTGAGTACATACCACGCTTGTCTTTCTTGGTCTGGGTTACCATACGCATGTTATTTTCTAGTTCCATCCATTAGCATGCAAATTTCATGATACTATTTTTTAAATAGCTGAATAGAATTATATAGATGTACCACATATTTTTTTTTTAAATCCATCCTTCAGTTCCAGGACATCTAGGTTATTTTCAGTTTCAGGCTATTATGAGTAAAGTTTCTATGAACACAGTTGAGCAAGTGTTCTTGTGGTATAGTGGGGAATCTTTTGGGTATGTGCCCAGGAGTGACATAGCTAGGTCTTGGGCTATTATTGATTTTCTGAGATGCCACCAAACTTATTTTCCATTTTTTTTTTTTTTTTTTTTTTTAGTTTGAACTCCCCTAAGCAATGGAGGTATGTCCCCTGAGCTCTACATCCTCACCACCATGAGCAGTCAATTTAGTTTTTGATTTTTGTCACTCTGATGGGTGTAAAATAGAATCTCAGAGTTGTTTTGATTTATATTTTCCTAATTACTAAGGGCATTGAAGATTTCTTTATGTGCTTATGGTCATTAGATATCCCTCTGTTGAGAATTTTCTATTTATCTCTGTACTCTACTTTTTAATTGGGTAATTTGGCTTATTGATGTCTAATTTATTGAGTTCTTTATATATTTTGGATATTAGTCTTCTATTGGATGTACAGTGGATGAAGTTTTTTTCCCATTCTGTAGACAATTTATTTGTCCAATTGATGGTGTTCTCAGCCTTGAAGATATTTTTCAGTTTTTTGAGGTCCCACTCATTTCTACTGATCTTAGCGTCTGAGCTATTGGTATTTTGTTCAGGAATTTGTATCCTGTGGCATTGTGTTCAAGGAAGTTCCCTACTTTCTCTTTATTAGATTTAGAGAATCCCATTTTATGTTTTTTTTTTTTTTTTTTTTTTTTTGATCCACTGGGACTTGACTTTTAAGCACACTTAAATATGAGTCTATTTCCATTCATCTTCATGGACACTTCCAGTTAGACCATCACCATTTGTTAAAGATACTTTGTTTGGTTTTTTTTGTTTTTTTTTTTTCTTTTATTTGTTTTTTTTTTTTTTCATTGTATGATTTTGAGATCTTTGTCAAAAAAAAAAAAAAATCATGAGTCCGAAAGCTTATGGTTTTTTTTCAGGCCTTCACTTTGATTCCACCAATCAACCTGTCCTTTTATGCCAATACCAAGTGGTATTTATTACCTTTGCTCTGTCATACAGCTTGAAATCAGGGATAGTGAAACAAGGCATAATTTTTATTTTACTTTTGATGAAACTTAGGTTCAGTTAGACACAATTAGTGGCCACCAACATATAAGTACCACTTATTGCACTGATATGAATATCATTGTACACTGGGAATAGCCATAGTTCATGGATTTTGCAGCTGAGTAAGATTATGCAACTTCTTTCTTCCTTGTGTACCTTGTGTAGTATTTTCTGATACTATAGTGGCTGGACTGAAGGAATGACCTGGTCCAAAAATCTTTTTATTACAGCAGAGATGTTACAGTGAAGAAAAAGAAATAAAATACTGTGTGGTTTCAAGATATGCCAAATTCATTTTTTCCCTACATACTACATATGATTGATGCTTGTTAAATATTATTTAGCACTTCTATCTTTTTCTTTCTTGGGACCTTGCAAAGTTTCTGTTATAAAATTTCTTTTCCGTGCAACTATCTGTATGTCTTACTTTTTGTTAGTGAAGAGGATTTAGAAACATTTGCCACAGATAAAAATGTGCTGTAGGCACAATTTCCACTTACACGAGCTTGAAGATACTTCAGAATATCTTATGATTCCATGAAATGCAAGTCTGCCAGAAATGTACATTCCTTGATCTCTAAGATCCCCATTTACTTCAGTTATGTAGGATTCAAACAGCTGTCAGTTTAGAGAGCATCTCAGCGTACTGTAGATATCACAATATTCAGAAAAGGGAGCAAGGTGAATGCCCTACTATATATTTTTCGTAAGTATAATAGATTGATCCATCACATAGCCTATTTCTTTGTATTGTTAATAATTTTTGAAGAAAATAGACATAAATTAAAATTATTTAATGCATGCCTCTTACTCTCATCAGCATTTGAACATCTATATGATTTTAAGTAGGATTTTATAAATAAAACAAAAATAATCTTAGCTTATAATGCTCATGATCACAACTAATACAATTTCTATATTTTAAATTATTTCTTAGATACAGTTTAATTATTACCAGGAATCCAAATTACATGATATAGTTTTAGAAAGACAGATGACTTGTTTTGAAGTAGAGTTATATTTAAATGGCATATAGGCCTCATCTAATTTTATCAGATATTTTTTCTCTTATTTAAAAAAAAATAATTATGGTGAATATTATTTTACATTACTTCTCTTATGGTAAAAATTAACATTTATCTATTTACTGTAAGTATGACATTCTATTCAGGTTCTAGTATGTAAATTTTGCTTAATGCAGTAAGTACCCCCAGAAAACCAAAACATTAAATAGCAAATTGAGATAATATCTTCTGAAATGTTTAACATATGGTACAATCAGAGACAGATTGAATTTTAGACTGTATTTACTATGCATTGAATCAATATAAGTATGTATCATTCTGTTCTAAAGAATTCAATTTAAAATAATTTGAATTTAGTATCAGTCTAATTTCTTTTTCTATTCACTTGGAGTATTTGCATGTTCCCTCAGTGCCAGGATTTTAATAATGTAGAAAACCTTGTAAATCCTATGAAATAAAAATTCCAATGAAAATCATCAAAAAATATGTGAGTCATATTGCATCTTAGAATGAAGTAAAAATTCTCAAATACCTTATTAACTTCTTGACTCTATGATTCAAGAATAATCAATATTTTGATCAATAAATGTAGAATTAAAGTACATCATGACTGAAGTATATGACTCACAGGAAATCATTATCAGATTGCTCTTCTCTCCAACATATATTATGAAAATTCTTCTTGTAAAGGCATGAGAATAAGGCCCAATGAGATTTCTCTTCTACTAATTTATGGTTGATTAAACTCACAGTTAGAAATGTTAACAATCTCTTCTTTTTGCAAAACTAATGTTGACAATATAAATCTTGAATTCTTTTAGAACAGTGATTCTTAACTTTCCTAGTGCTGCAACCCTGCCATACCATTTCTCATTTTGTGGTGACCACGAGCCACAAAATTATTTTGTTGATAATTCATGATTGTAATTCTGCTAGTGTTATGGATGGTAATGTAAATATCTGATAGCAGAAAATCTGATATGCGACTGCTGTGAAATTGTCATTTAACCCTAAAGGAGTCATGACTCACAGGTTGAGAAGAGCTATTCTAGAAGCCAGTGACTCATTTATAAACTGGATGCCCTTCAGGGTAATCTATCTATCTATCTATCTATCTATCTATCTATCTATCTATCTATCTATCATCAATCTATCATCTATCGATCATCATTTGTTTCCAAGGAGAGACATAGCTTACTCATATCCTGTTTTGCCATTTACCCTTGGTTTTTTTAAAGCATGGCCATCATTAGTGAACATACATTGGGCTCTACACAGCTGAATGCAACTGTATGTGACACTTATTTGAAATGATGCAGCTGATCAGGAGAGCAAATAGAGGCAAATTATTCTTTAAAGTTCAATTAAACCGAATTATAGTTCACTTATTGAATTACTATACATATATAACCGTTGGCTAGGAAGTTTAGGAAACATGAGATATAGGACAGCTTTAGAAATGACATTTTTATTTGTAATGAAGTACTAAACAGTAATATTCTAAGATTAGAGCCTTAAAATCCATTTACATAATTGTCCATCAAGGTGAACTTGAATATATACTGAAATACCATAAACAGAGTAAGTAATTTGCTTGATTAGCTCAATTGAACCAATCCTTTGTTTAGGAAAAAAAGTGCAGATTAGATAGTGTATTAGGATTTTTTCAGAGAAACTGGATCAATAAATATAAGCTGTGTGGCAGTAACATACACAAATTTTGTGTCCTTGAAGCTTACAAATCAGTTCACCACTACACTTTGCTTGCTGCTAAGCAAGCTATGAAAGAGGTCTAAACTGCTAGGGGTCAGATGAGCAGGTTGAAAAATTAAGCTTAAAATGTAAGAGTTAATCTCTTCATTGTTTTCGGAAATAGCTTAAATCAGAAACTCAAACTATAGTAAGAACTAGTTTGGACTCTTATTTCCATCACTGAGCTGTGAGTCCACTAGAGAAATCTTAGAATCAGGTACATCAAAGCAGAAAGATTTTAAGGAAGTTGATTTCTAATAATACAAACATAAATACATGTGGAGACAAGTTATTTTAACCTGAGGACTACCAGCATATGGACTAGATTGAAGTATGATAGAGTCTAATAGTATTTTATTCAAATTCTACTGATTAAAGGGTATAAGAATGAATTATGCCTTCATGTCAGCATCTATGTGGTGACCTAGCCTGTAAGAGACATAAAATTTCAAGTAGTCAGTTTTGAGTTGCGTTGACGAAGGATTGGCTAAATAGAACATCTCCTGTTGAGTCTGATGATCAAATGTGGCAGCATGACACGGTGTCTCAAACTTCAAGCAGTTCCTTACAATTTGTGATTAACAATAGCAACAAAATAATAAAAAATAGCAACCTTAGAGTTATCTTCTCTTGTAAACATAACCATCTATGTATTTAAGATAGTATAGGACAAGAGCTGAGGAAATAGCTCATTAGCAAGGAGAACTTTTCATCTTCCAGAGGACAGAGCATTCACAGCAGAAAGCCTGTAACCACCTGGAACACGTGATCCTTAGCATGTCATGTCTTCCTCTTGCTCAGACAGACATCCACATGCACATTTGAATACATGTATAGGCATGACGTGGCTCACACATACATATGGTATTACTGAATCTGAAAATTATAGGTTTTTATCATCTAGAAAATTGTTTTTATATTTCACTATGAATTCAATTCAGTTGAACTGTATTCAGTCACTGATTTGTGTTTTAATGTCCAAGGTGCTCCTTTGTAATGGTTGTGATTTCTGGAGATATCAGAGACCACATCACTGACACGTAAACATCTCTTTGTAATATTTGCTAAATTATGGTAAAACAATAAAATCTTACACAAAGTATTCCAGTATATTTTTAATTTGATCAATATGCTGATGTCTTCATTTTGGGAAGAACTCTAACAGAAGATTTTTTTTGATTCAGTGGTTCTACCTTTCTCAAAAGAACCCTTTAGATTTTAGTCAGCGAGAGATTTATAAACTAGGTTATGCTACAAATGCATATCACTTGAAAATTAATGAAATGTTGAATATATTTTAAGAATTATTATTTTATACTAATATTTTGCTACTTTTTATTTCATATTAATTGTATTCACTTGTCACCATTTAAACTAGATTTCTTTTCAAAGTAGAGAGTCTGGGTCTAGGTCCATTGCTGTAAAACAACAGTATAACCAAGGCGATTCTTATAAAGGACAACATTTAATTGGGGCTGGCTTATAGGTTCAAAGGTTCAGTCCATTATCATCATCCTGACAAGAATCATGGCAACATTCAGGCAAACAAGGTACTAGAGAAGGGCCAAGTGTTCTGCATCATGATCCAAAGTCAGTGAGTAGAAGACTCTGAATCCTCTGGCACCTAGGAGCAGCATCTCAAATCCCAGCCCTACAGTGACACACATCCTCCAAGGCACATTTCTTAATACTGCCACTCCCTGCGACAACCATATTCAAAACCCCACAGCCTGTATTGTTTACTGGCAAATATGAAGAGATCTAGTTTTATTTACTATCATGTGGTTTCCAGCAGGAAATGTTTACTCTTTAAATGGATACCTCAGTTGATGATCAACACAAATAGAACTCAGTTGTTGTCTTAGTCAGGGTTTCTATTCCTGCACAAACATCATGACCAAGAAGCAAGTTGGATCTCATAGAGGCATTTCCTCAACTGAAGCTCCTTTCTCTGTGATAACTCCAGCTGTGTCAAGTTGACACAAAACTAGCCAGTACAATTGACCCCTTGTCAACTTGACACACAAACACATCACTAGTAAGCCTCAACCCTTACATTCCTATTCATCCCCAAGGTCTAAATAACTTTAAAAGTCCCACAGTCTTTACATATTCTTAAAATTTCAACCTCTTTAAAATATCCATCTCTTTTAAAATCCAAAGTCTTTTTACAATTAAAAGTCTCTTAACTGTGGGCTCCACTAAAACAGTTTCTTCCTTCAAGAGGGAAAATATCAGGGCACAGTCACAATCAAAAGCAAAAGTCAATCTCCAACCGTCCAATGTCTGGGATCCAACTCACGATCTTCTGGGCTCCTCCAAGGGCTTGGGTCACTTCTCCAGCCAGGCCCTTTGTAGCACACACGTCATCCTCTAGGCTCCAGATGCCTGTACTCCACTGCTGCTGCTCTTGGTGGTCATCTCATGGTACTGGCATCTCCAAAACACTGCATGACCCCTTCAGTCCTGGGCCTTCAATTGCAACTGAAGCTGCACCTTCACCAATGGCCTTCCATGGCCTCTCATAGTGCCGAGCCTCAGCTGCTTTGCGTGACCCCTTCATGCCTTTAAAACCAGTACCACCTGGGTGACCCTTACATATTACCAAGTCCTGCTGCAGCAGGAGTACAACCTTGGCCATCTCTGGAACACAGCCTCTTTGTGCTTTCAGAAAACACTTCCCAGAAGATGTCACCTCAATGATGCTGGTCTCTTCTTAATCACCGCTAATTTCTTAGCTCCAGCTAACCAGCATCAATAGTCCCAGTAATGCAAAGTTTTTGCTTTGGTAGTTCTGGTATCTTGTTAATCACAGCTGATTCTTCAGCCCCAGCTAACCAGAACTACAGAATCTTCACATTCAAAACAGCAATGGCCCTGAAAAGAGTCTTTAATTTTCCCTCTGAAATTTCACAAACCAGACCTCCATCTTCTGCAGTGTTCTCAACATTATCTTCCAAGCTCCTACACAACATCCGACAGAGCTTTTAACAATGGATGGATCTTCAAGCCCAAAGTTCCAAAGTCCTTCCACAGTCCTCCCCAAAACATGGTCAGGTTGTCACAGGAATACCCCACTCAGCTGGTACCAATTTGTCTTAGTCAGGGTTTCTATTCCTGCACAAACATCATGACCAAGAAGCAAGTTGGATCTCATAGAGGCATTTCCTCAACTGAAGCTCCTTTCTCTGTGATAACTCCAGCTGTGTCAAGTTGACACAAAACTAGCCAGTACAGTTGTTGAGTTGTTTTTTTTTAAGACAGGTTTGTCTGATGTGTCTTTGAATTTTTTTTTTTTGTCTTACTGCCTTTTTAGTTGTATATTTTGCATCTTATAGTTTCCCATTTTGTGCTTTTACAGATTTTGTTTGTATGTGTCTGTGTTTTTCTTTATTTTTTACATTAAAAAAAATGCTTTGTTTGATATTATTGTTTGCCTGTCTGATTTTTAAGAATGCAAGAAAGAAAGGAAATAGTATTGGGTGGGTAAGGAGATAGGAATAATCTCAGAAGTGTTGGTTTTAGGAAATCATTATAAGAATATATCATATGAAAATAAAACTTACTTTCTATGAAAATATAGCATTTTACATATATATTTTAATACACTTTTTCAGTAGCAGATATTCAGAGAAACTTAAAAATCTTTTCAGTGTTAGTTATTTTTTTACATGATCCTTCCTCTTGGTTGACCCATTCACTCAATGTAGTTAACCCTATTTTGTTTCATTATTTCCTTTTGCTTTTTTATATTACTCTATTCTATTTTCCCTCTATCAAAAGATTCATCCCATTCCCATGTCTATTAACTGGTTTTTCTTAACTGTTTATACAATAAATGAATTATGCATGTGCAAAGATGCAAAGACACCAAGCTAACATCTACCCATGAGGAAAAAAATAAAATCAAAATGTTGTTTTCTCATCTCAGTTATCTCATTTAAGATGATTATTTCCAGGAATACCCATTTACCATGAAATGTTCTTATTTCTATAACTTAGTAGATACACACACTTTTATTATATATCAGTAATTTATGAACATTTGGGTTGTTTTTATAACTTGGCTATTGTGAATATAGCAGCAATGAAATGAACATTTTATTTTATTTATTTATTTATTCTTAATATTTATACATATTTAAGAAACATGTTTATAATTTTCATATAATAGGGCTGAGAGATTGCTCTATTTTCTTTTACCAAACTCATTTTTCTGTGATTGTAGTGTAGTTCATCTTTCCTTTACATCCTGGAAATCATTCCACATAATTTCCTGGTTATTTTTCAAAGTTATAACCTTTTTTTAAAAATTGTTGTTACATGTGTTTGTGTATGTGTGTGTCTTTCCAGCTATGACAATTTATTATTAAAAATTAATTGATTTGAGAATTTCATATAATATATTCTGATTATAGTCAACCTCCTCTCTTCTTTAATTCCATCATATCTGAGTTCCTTACCTTATCGCAACAGCTTTATGTCCTTCTCTAAAATTTAGTGGATAACCTACCAATCCCAATTTGTGCTGTCATACATCTGAGGGTGGAACATTTAATTGGAGCATGGTTGACTTGACAGCAATCACAGCCTACAAAAAAGTGTGAATATCACTCCCCTAGAAAAGTTCAACTGTCTATGATCTTAGTAAGATTTTGAGGCTTATTAAAAATTTTCTAAGACTTCTGTGACCCCATAATGATTTTTGACTCAGATTTCTCTCCATGTGCCTGAAGAACTAGCCTTGCATGTAAGAGGAGACCAAATAAAATAAGATCCCCCTGCTCTTTGGACTGGGTCTCACAGTCTCATTGGGCACCACAGGAGCTGCTGGAGCAGATCTCTTCAAAATCCACCATCTGACTTTCAGGACAGCCTTGACCATTATGAAGAGCCTTCAGTCGCTTCACCAAGAGATAAACTCCCTTTCAGGGGTTGCTCTCTAAAACTAGAGTTCTATACTTGATGACTGCCAAATAGAGAGGGGCTTGCATTATGTTGGAGGAGGAATACTGTTCTTTGTTAACAAATCTGGGATGGTGGGACAAAATATATGAATAATCAAAGAATTCCTCTGGGATATCCAAGCAATGCTATATGCCATGCTCAACCACATGGCACACAAACTCCTTTATGGTTTGGCATCTTCCCTTTTTTGGTCCTACCTTGGCCAATTTTTAAAACAACAGATAAGTAGCATTACAAAAGTCACTGCCAATTGGGTTTTGACTCTGTACCAAATTGTTTCCAACATAGAGAAGGAGGTCTACTATGACTCTTGCCTATTATAAATAAAATAGGGAAGGAGGTATTGGGAAGCCCCTGCTATTTAAGGTCATCCCAGTATGCCATGTCCAGATAGCTCCTCGGAGCTCAATGTAATTTGGAGGATTGCCTTTTCCATGAGGGCTTCCCCTTCTCTGACCTTAATGGGAATCCTGGGCCCCATCCTCACTACCTAAGGAAGGTCACTTATTCCTTGAAAAACCTTTAGCTTCCTCTTTCCTGAAAAGAACCCACTCACCAAGTACCTGACATTCTTGGAATGCCTCTCAATGCAAATGAGACATTCTTAGTACTTTAATCTCTAGCCAATAATTTACATTTACTCACAAACTCCTTCCCACTCTGCAAGGTTTCCTAAATAGTTTTTGTTCACCCTGAAAATATAAGCTGTTTCACTGAAGACTATTGGAGAATGCCTTAATCTAAAGAGCTGTAACACTAAAATCCTCCTAGAAGACCTTCCCCCATGCTCCCTGGTCCTCCCAACAGGACCAGCAGACCCCACCTGTTCTGGGATCTGCTTCATCTTTGCAGCCAAGTATGCAACAGCATCTGGATACCCTGAGGGAAAAAGTGAAACCATAGCTGATACCCAACAAAAGCACCTAAGTGAATCCATACTATCCTGTGTTTACTGTTGACTAGTTTGGTCATATGAAGGCAACCATACCTTCTATGGGCAGATATTCTGTCATGCAGAGGTTCTGTCATGTCTAGAAGACATTGTTTTTTTCAGTGTACCCTCATTCTTGCAATCTTTTCATTATATGTCCCAGATCATATTGGAGCCTTGTGTAAATGGTATGAAAATAGTTGTTTGTTCTGTTTGTGGCTTAATCCTTCATAGTATTTATTTTCCAGCCTTTGTTGAGTTGTACATTTCTGTACTAACTGTATTATAGTATACAAATAATCTGCATTAATGCTGTGTGAGAACTACAATATGAACCATGGGTTCATAGCTACATACATAATACCAATAGTATATCCTATTGTGGAGGTGACTTTTACTCTGAAAGTAGTTAGCTATCACAATATCATGCTGCCTGTGTTGCACTCAAGAATATCATTATTGCAGTTCACACAATTTATAACTGTTTAAGACTGTTGATCACTCTTCACTCCATCAGCCTCTTTACCATCTAGGAAACCATAATTTACAAAATATACCAATAGTAGAGCACCTATTACTATGACGAAAGTAAACCACGATGGAAGAAAATTCCCAGATAGTAGTTACTTGTTTTTCTTATGTCCTATAACAAACATGTATGGTATCTTCAGCAATATGGAATCTTACTCTCATATTCCAGTGTACAACCAAGAGCAGCAGCAATGCCCTATATTGTTTTGGGACTTTCACTACTTTTGATAACAAATATAGAGGAAACATCCTGCATTTTGCAGTGGATTTTGTTTTATTATTATTGCTGAGTTTACATGACATTCTATCAAAAAATATTGTTCCATTTTTCATTACAAAACAGGATTTTAGACATATTTTGTTTACATGTATGTGTTCTTTCTTTTTTTGTCCCCTGTCTGTGTTCATAGTCAATTTGTTTGATGAATAGCTGACTTCCAGAATTGAGATCCACTTATAAGATTCAATTTTAAAATACTAATGAAATAAGGCTAACTGTTTGTAACACATAGTTGATGCCTCATATGATGGTTATTGTCATCTTAGAACTGTCCTGTATTTGCTTGCAACCAATTATACATCTTCTTTGAGCAAAATAAAACTTATTTCTAACTTAATTTCATCCTTCTACATATTTTTCAGCTATGGTTTTGATTTATATTTTATATTTCAAATAATATAATATTTTTTAGAAACTGTATTTTTGTGGAAAATTAGTGTATTATTATGGTCAATTTTTTAAAAAATTTGAAAAGAAATAATTCTAGATGTAACTTTCAGGTTTAAAGGATTAATAGCATTTAAATATTAAATCAATATTTTGATTTAGCCATCTGTTAGTATTAGCTAAACACTGGTAGATGTTTTAGAATGCTTTATCTATTCTAGAATAATGTCACAATAGAGAACTTTGTAAAATTGAGCATTCTAAGAGATGATCCTTTAAAATGATCTCAACAAATAATGCTATATTTTGGTATTTTGTAATTATTACTAATACATATAAGACAGCTTCTGTGATATCTGACCAATGGTATAAAAAGTGTTGTATAGTCCTTTCCCCTTAATGTCAGATAGAACCTAAGCATATGGTTACCAGTCACTTTTATGATTTGATATCAGTTGACTATAACGAAGACAGAAATAATCAGATAATTGTAACCCCGTCAACTGAGTAATAAGTAAGACTTGGTCAGCCTTTTATGAAGTTAAGAAGATCTCCATTAGAGATAGACAGAGTTGTGAGATGGTTATGGCTTCAGGGATGAGTGAAAAACCCTTTTCCCCAAATCAAGGTTCATAGGAACTAATAAACAATATGTAAGATTCACCCCTGGCACTATATACATTAATATATAGGAACACATGTTCACACATAAACTTTTCCATGAATGTGTATAGAAAAATGAATAATAAATAAATAAAACACTCCACTTTTCTCTGGAAGTATACCACATGCATGTGTGTGTGTGTGTGTGTGTGTGTGTGTGTGTGTGTGTGTTGATATAAACTGGGCATTATTTAAGCTTCCAAGTAGGTGAGCTTTGAAAGTGATCTTTTGTGTGTTAATTTCAAGAGCATAAACTGGCTAACCAATTTTGCTTATTTTCTTTGTTTAATATATCCTACTTCTATTTTGTGTCTAAGATATTGTGTTTTAAGTCTTTTTAATGGTTAGATCAAGTCAGAAAACAATAGCTTACTGGTAGCACAGGTTTATTCAGAAAATTGAAAGAGAACCAATAAATAAAAATTGAGCCTTAATATAAAATTATTTTCAATACTAAACTTGGGAGACATTTCTTAAAGATTTATTTGCTGGCAAATTCACAGAAATAGTGTTACCTTAGCAACTCATGACACAGAAATTAAGCTGTCAAAATCCCGATCATTCAAAAGGGTTCACTGACCTTCATGTCAATGCAGCAGATGAAAAAGAGCTGCAGTGATGTACTTTGCCAGGTTTTTGAACTCTAATAAACAAGCCAAGCTGTGTTTATGAATTCCCTAAAAGAGACAAGTAGAGAATAGGACAGTATCTGTGAGTGCCAAAATAAATTTACAGGTAGTTTGGTAATTCACACACTACAAAAGGAATCTTCACTTACAAACTCCTTCATAATAAAGAATACTAGAAGTATCTCAAACAGCAAAGGCAAGATAGAACCTCACACTTGCCAAAACATGATGACTGACCACATTATTTATTGTTGAGAAGTAATCCATTAAGTCAGTGTTTCCTTTAAGAAAATTATGGGATGTCCCTGGAGATGTAGTCTTAAAGAAAGACTACCAGGAAATTCTTAGATTTCTAATACATACTTCAGGTTTCTTGACATAAAAGTAAAACTAAACACAAAGATGGAAAGTCTACTTCATAGATTCACCCCAAATTACATAGTATATGAATGGACTTTATGAACAGGAGAATAATACAATAGGCGTTAAGTCCAACAAATAACATATGGAATTTCATGGAGCTAAACTGCTTCAGTACAGATGAGTTTTTGCAGTTCATTACAGGTCAGCACAGACAGTAGAAGCCATAGAAAAAGGAAGTGCCTGAAGATTAGAGCAAATTATGAGAGTTTAAATCTAAGCAGGGCAATTAAAGGAGAAGCTAAGAGAAGCCAGATTAAATCAGTCAGTTTAGAGAGGAGTTTGAGCCAAAACAGCTGAGTTGAACCAGCCATCAAGAATTCAGAATAGCTAGGAAGAGAGAGCTTATTTAGAGGTAAGCATCTGAGATGCTAAGCACCTCGGGCAACAAAAGATACCGATTGATTAAGTTAGTTACTAAAGGATGCTGAGGGAGGAAGGCATCTTCTACAAATGTGAAAATAGTATATAGTGTATAGTATGATAAATGGAAAACTAGGGCATGTAGATTAAATGGGGAGAAGGTGACAAGAGTGCTGGGTAAATGAGGGCATATAGGCTAGGACAGCTAACACCAAAGCCCTTTTGACAACACTTATGGAAACATAGTTCTATAGCAGCTTCCTAAAACATTCAAATTTAAATGAAGTAACTATATGATTTGAATGACAATAACCCAAATATAGAAAGAACTTATGACATCAAATAAGACTTCTAGTGTGAGGAATGGAATACATCTTACTGAGTTGTTTGCTGATAAAGGAACTGAGGGCAAGTAATATGTAAAAACTATAGTATATATTTTTAAAAATTAAAACAACTTAATCCACTTTCCTTCCCAGGACCCTCCTTCCTTCCCCAATTGTGATTGCTTTCTTCTCTCTCCCAAGTGGGACTGAGACGTCCTCACTTGGGCACTTCAGCTTGTTGACCTTTTTGAGTTCTGTGGACTGTATCTTTAGTATTCTGTACTTTTTTTTGGTCTAATATCCACTTATTAGTGAGTACATGCCATGCATGTCTTTTGGGGTATGGGTTACCTCACTCAGGATGATATTTTCTAGTTCCATCCATTTGCCTGCAAAACTTAGGATGTCCTCATTCTTAATAGCTGAGTAGTATTCCACTGTGTAGATGAACCTCATTTTCTGTATCCATTCTTCTATTGTGGGACATCTAGGCTGTTTCCATCTTCTGGTGTTCATAAATAAAGGCTGCTATGAACATAGTGGAACTTGTGTCCCTGTGGCATAGTGGGACATCTTTTGGGTATATTCCCAAGAGTGGTATAGATGGGTCTTCAGGTAGATCTATTTCCAATTTCCTGAGGAACCTCCAGATTGATTTCCAGAGTGGTTGTACCAGTTTGCAATTCCACCAGCAATGGAGGAGTGTTCCTCTTTCTCCACATCCTCTCCAACATGTGTTCTCACCTGAGGTTTTGATCTTAGCTATTCTGATTGGTGTAAGGTAGAATCTCAGGGTCATTTTGATTTGCATTTCTCTGATCAATAAGGGCTTTGAACATGTCTTTAGGTACTTCTCAGTCATTCAAGATTCCTCAGCTGTGAAATCTCCGTTTAGTTCTATGCCCCATTTTTGATTTTTTTTTTTTTTTTTTTTTTTTGTGATAAACTTCTTGAGTTCTTTATATATTTTGGATATTAGCCCCCTATCAGATGAGGGGTTAGTGAAGATTTTTTCCAAGCTGTAGGATGCTGATTTATCTTACTGACTATGTCCTTTGCCTTACAGAAGCTGTCCAGTTTCATGAGGTCCCAATTATCAATTGTTGATCTTAGAGCATGAGCCATTGAAGTTCTGCTTAGGTAATCTGCGCCAGTGCCAATGAGTTCAAGGCTCTTTCCCACTCTCTCTTCTATTAGATTCACTGTATCTGGTTTTATGTTGAAGTCCTTCATCTACTTGGACTTGAGCTTTGTTCAAGGTAACAAATATGGGCCTATTTTCATTTTTCTACATACAGACAACCAGTTAGACCAGTACCATTTATTGAAGTTGCTTTCTTTTTCCATTGTATATTTTTGGCTTCTTTGTCAGGCCCCCAACACACATACAATAGAAGATTACCAGGTCTGTGTTTATTCAGAGATAACACACCTAACCCTCAAGAGACTGGAGGTCCCCGGGAGTTTAGAGGTTGGGGGTGGGGTGGAGAGTCTAGACATCCACTTGGAGACAGGGTGGTAGGGTGGTGGGGATGTGCAACAGTTAGAGTGTGGATTGGAAGGGAATAAAATATGGAGTGTAAAAAATAAATTAATTAAAATAAAGAAAAAAACAAAGCAAAAAAAAAACTTAAAATGATTGATGGAACTCTTTCAGTATATATATTCCAGTGTGTGTGTGTGTGTGTGTGTGTGTGTGTGTGTGTGTGTGTGTGTATGGGTGTGTGTGCTTGTATGTGTGTATGTATATTCCTTGTATATTCATGGAAATTACTCAATATTTATTATAGTCAAGTTCCTTAAGTTAATCATACAATAAACAGCATCATCTAGATGAGGGCTATTTATTCACAAATTATTATTTCTAGGTCAGCCTGTGCTACATAGAAAACTCTTGCAAACTTGAGCTTCATTTAACATGAAACTTTGTCTAAGAGCAAAAAGCTCCCATCACTTTGGAACAAAATTTTTTGTTACATGGACTTGAGGTTATAGATATAAAGCAGGGAAGGAATGGGAGTTTAACATAGAGGAGGAATATTCATGTTATTTTTGTCAATAGTAGTCATTCTGTGAATTCACCTGTGATATCCTGCTGTTTTGTGGATCAGGCTTCCTACCTGATACAGTTAATAAGTGTCCTTATCCTTGGAAGAATAAGAAAAATCCTGCTGAAATCTAGGTCCACTTAACCTTTTATAGATAAAATATGTTTTCAAATTATGATATCCCAAGATGAAAAGAATGTGGTCTTGGGTTAAAGAAAAAAAAATAAGAGAAACACAAACACAATGTTTAGAACAGAAGGCTTGTTTCAACCCATATAGTCACTAATCAGAAATTTCCTGTCCTGAATAAATATTGTCTTAATCAAGCCATGAAATCTTTGAATAACAGTTTAGTTATATCTTACCTGTTAATATCAGAAGTTACCTCAAGGAATACAGTGTGATAGTAATGGCATGTTGCCCGAAACATTACTCATGATTTAAAAGACAAAGAAGCACAAGTTATTGAGATGATTTTTAATAACATTTGTATTGTAACAGAAATATCATCTGGGTGTAAATTTTGAGATTTGCTGAATTACAGATATGCCTCAAATATGTGTGTGTGTGTGTGTGTGTGTGTGTGTGTGTGTGTGTGTGTATACACATATACACACACACATATATAGTTATTTAGCTTAATGCAAACTAATAAATGTTGAGTTTTAATCAGCAAATGGTCCTATAATATATTCTTTAGACCTTCTGAATCAACTTTATAACTATGTTTTAATAATTAGTTATGGATAAAAACCACATCAACATAATGTGATTTTTGACCAATAGGTAATGACAAATGGGACTTTATAGAGGGAATCTGTGGACTGAATATTCAAATGGGAAAAGCATAAAATTCCCTTCAAAGCTGAAAACATTTTGTTTGAAAATGTTTAATAATATTTAAAAAATCAGAAAATTCTAATACATAAAAAGAGAGTCATTTGTCACATATACTCTTCTAGTCAGCCTAGAAGAAATAATATACAGAAACATACTAATACCCAAAAGTGGTCAAGTAAAAAATAGGAAGAGAGTAGCAAGAAGCCAACTGATGACATCAGTAATGAAAATATCCAATCAAGCTTAACAGCCTATAACTCAATGGCTCATTTGAAAACTACAATATTTTCAAATATATTTTATTAGGATAGTATAATATCATTGTTACCCTTCACAGTGTGTGTGTGTGTGTGTTTCTCTCTCACACACATGAAATGCAATTAAAATACTACAAGATGCCACCCACAGTATCACTTTCTACAAGAAATGCTTTTGTGAGAATTGAGTAGTCCTAACATAAGAATGAAATTAGGCCCTTATCTTAAAACGAGTATAAAAATCAATTCAAGGTGAATACAAAACAGACAGAAAGACAGATAGATACTTCATGATCTTACTTCAATGTAATACATGAAACAGCCTTACTCCTCATAACTGAGGGTCGAATTATTATTTACTAGACCCGAGTTTCAAGGAAATTAAAAGATATGAGTAAAGAGATACAGGATTTTAGCTATTCAGGATGAAAAATACCTAGAGATTCAATGTTCAATGTGCTTTACATAATGGCATCATGTAGTGCATTGAAATTTCTTACAGGGGATGATATGAAGTGTACCTACTGCAGAGAGGATGAAGAGATTTTAAAGAATGATGTTAGAGAAGGCCATAAAACATGTGTCACAAATATGAAAAGGGAATATTGCATGTGAAAGTTTATAAGCATGGATGGGGGACATGGAAATGGAGTAGAGAACTGAGTTAGATGGGTCAACAAATGGTTCTAAAAAAAAACCCCATAAAGGATCTTTGTAACCTCCAACAAGCCTGCCTCCCTAGATCACTCTATTGTTCAGCCACTGCTGCTGCTGCTACCTGCTGGGAGTCCACCTAGCTATTCTGGAGACTACAGGTGGTCACCTGCAGCTGGGCTCCAAGGATGAATTGGTGGGAATGGGCCTCCCCTCTCCTTTATAAAGTGTGTCCGCCATTAAAATTTTGAGCCTTGATCAGAAACCTGTCTTGGTTCCACCTCTCTCGTCCGCCTAGTTTCCCTTTCTTTCAGCTTCAGGTTGCCTCCCAGGCTCGAATCCAGACATGAGAGCAGCAGGCCAGTCCCAACAGATCTTATTATTTTGTATGTTAATTCAAAAGTTTAAATATATTAAAAATTGGAAATATATGTGATCATGGTTCCAGTAGTTATTTTGGTTATAATAGACATTTAAACATACAGATTAATATAGTTTGTGATTACTTACAATTATTCAGCTTGTCAATGCAAATAACAAGGTAGCTGAAACATTTGAAATGTAGAAAATACCTCCTGTATCATTACTGGTTTATGGATGAAGAGGGCCATAAACCAAAAGACATGAAAATATTAGGCAAATCATCATTCTCCAAGCTAGACCAAGTAAGAGGTCAGCATTAATAACTTCATGGAACCCATTATCACAGCCTCCAACTCCAGCAAGCATTGCCTGGGAAGCCACAGGCTACTCACACCATGTAGGTAAATGGTAAATCTTCACCGCTCCCTCTCTCCCTTTCTATATTCAGTCCCGCAGTCTCACCATTGTGAATCTGTAGCAGAATGAAAGCCACCTGCTAGCACCTTCACTCCTCTCTGTCCACACAACCATTGGATCAGGGAGATCTATCTCAATCTTCCTGCCAACTCATTCTGCACATTAGTTCCCATTTCAAGCAGGCATTCCCTGGTAACCCAGCAGCCAAACCTAAAAAAAAAAAAAGTAAATAGGCTGTCCATGGTACTAAGCAAAAGATCTTTATTTTCCCTCCTCTACTTCATAACCAATCTTCCAGGCTCATCCCCACCTCTGTAGCAAACTGCCTATTGTGGCTTCTCCTCATTGGCTGACCTTACTCCTAGCTGATTAAGAAGATACTGGTGGAAAGTCCTTCTTTCCTTCCTCCTTTGAGCCTTGTAATTACCCCTCAGTCTATTACCATTCATGTTAGCTCCCAATACCCAGAAACACATGTTTTTCCAAACTATGGTACAGTCGCATTTATCAGGATCCTAGAAGAATACCTTAAAAGACAACACCCAGTTATCACAACACACACACACACACACACACACACACACACACACACACACACACACGCACGGACTAAGAACCAAAGAATACTTGGTCGCAGATAATGGCACTCTCTCAAAGATTTAGGTGGTGAGGCCTTATGAGAGGAAATGTTTCACAGGGGTGGACTTTGAAGTTCTAAAAAACCTATTCCACTCCCAGAGTCTGTCTCATCCTGCTGCCTGTGGATCCACCACCTTCCCCAAGGCCATGTGTGTCTACATGCTCTCAAATTTGCACTATGAAGACAATGGTGCAAACCTCTGAACCTGTAAGCAAACCATAATTAAATGCTCTGTTATAAGAGTTGGTATGGTCATGATGTCTCTTCGCAGCATCCCAGACAGTGTTTGGGTGATCAAGGAAGAGATGCTGGATTGACGAGAATTTATGGTAAAACCAAGGAACTAATTATTTTTTAAAAAACAAATGTAGCATAGAGTGACTCCTAACAATATTGCACTATACTCTTAACACAGTGTCTTGAACATCCATCATCAGAGAACTTTCTTTCTGAAGCAATGGGAACAAATATAGAGCCCTAGAGACAGATATTATGCAGAAAGTAGGAGACACTCAGCCCTAAATAAGACTCAAAGTTCACAGAACACTGTGAAGAGGAGCAAAAAAGAGTATAAGGGCCACAGGGAATGAAGAGCAAGGAAATGAAGGGCAAGGAAACAAGAGCATCTAAAACAATAGGATTGGGGTACAAATTAATTCACAGAGGTTGGCCCAGAATGCACTGGGCCTACCCAAAGGTCTTCCCCAGATGGGGTCTTAGTTCAGAAAGCAAAGTGGACACTTAGAACTATCTATCACCTAGATGCTATTGCCAATTGATTACCAATTGAAAATAAATATTTAGTATTTCCCAATGTAGTTTCATTCAGAGAAACAAACTCCTCTTAAAGGTAGGCTATATGGCCTGCAGTTTATTTTAATTTTCTAACTCTAATTTAATTTATTTATCTATACACATATATAATTTTATTTATATGCATATATATATATATATATATATATATATATATATATATATATATACACACACACATTAGTGAAGGAAATCATTAGTGAGAACAGAATGTAACACTCTGAAAGTTCTCAGGATGGCAGGAGTTGGTACATTTTCAGTGAGAGGGCTAATGGAAGAGTATAGGGAGGGACAACAATGGGAGTAAGAGCAAAGAGCAGGGAAGGACCAGATGCCCATGAACATCAAAGAAGGCACTGAAATTTGGTGACTCTCACCTAGAATCACTAGACCTGGAAAAAGGTGTGTTATGTTCACAAAGGCACTGGACACAAATAAAATAATAACCATTATCATATATTTTCAATCAAATACTTTTCTCATAATTTTTGGTAATCAGAAAACTGCATAAATAATGGAATAATACTATTCCAGGCTCATCCCCACCTCTAATTTAATTTACTTATATACACGCATATATAATTGAATTTATTTAGATACATATATATAGTGAAGGAAATTAGTGAAGGAAATCATTAGTGAGAACAGAATGTAATGCTCTGAAAACTCTCAGGATGGCAGGAGTTGGTACATTTTCAGTGAGAGGGTGTTTTCAAAGTTATAGCTAGCAAGCTGTTGAGAATTTGCTACATATTGTTCATTTTGATAGAAGATATTAGAAAAAAGTTTATAATTGTCAGACACAATAGTGTTCTTACAAAAAGTAAATTATATATACGTATATTTATATATAATATGTGTATATGTATAATTATTTACAGGAAAAAAGGGGAATACTAAGAGCAAAAATCCTGGGGGCTTTTACTACATTTCAATACAATTTTTGTGATTACTAGTAATAGACATTGATATCTGTAGCTCCTCACCACATATTGACAACAGCAAATTCTATATATTTTTTGCTAGGCGAAGTTCTTAAGCAGTCTATATACTAGGCCTCGAATTGAAATCAGTCACACCCTGGTTGAATCTTTGAATTAGCTATAACAGTTCCTCTGCTATGGATTTCTTCTACCTGAATACCCAAGGACTCTAGTGGAGTTGATAGATCCTTTGTAGCTCAGTCACTTTCTGAAATTCAGGAAAAATCCTGTTTTTCCAAGACCAAAGCAATTATTAGGTATGAAAATCAAAGAGGTTTTTGATGCAGTAAATACCTTTCACAGACTATTCTGATTTTTGCAGTTGTATGATTATGGTCAGGGACACGTGAACAAACTTCTACTCACCCCAAATTGGACACTGATAACAGATCAAAGATGTATAGCATCATATAATGTCCAACTTATGAACTAGTGGCTTTTATTTGAGGGTCCTTGCAGGATCAGAAATAGCTCAAAGATGGCTGTTTCTGTAAAACCCATCCTAGCATTAATGACAGCTTGGAAAGTACAGGTAACTCAACACATTGCATAGTATTCTTTGTAGGTAACTCAATTTACCTTATCTCTTTCAGGCAATTTGACTTGTCTGTTATTTCAAGTTGTCCTTACTAGTCTGTGTGTTTTTTTAGGCAGTTGACATAGTCTGAGAATATTTGTACCAGTTCTGAAAGCTTCTATATGCTTGGGAAGAAGAGGATCTTGTAACTCCTGAACCTGTTCAGTGACTTCCTGAACCTATTTTCCCTATAAAATGGAGAAATGTTTTAATCCCAGAGGGAACTGCTATACAACAATGCATTCTCATATAAGAGCTCGACTCAATTTTTTTTTTTTTTTTGCTATTCCACTCAATCTAAAATTCACCCTGAAGCTGCTCTAGTGAAGTATTTCCTCCACAACTGTGCTTTACAATCAAATGTTAAATGATTCTGAAAATATTTTAATATAAAATTTACCCTTTGGCAAAACTACATATTCACCACAACATCCAGATAAAATTCATGCAACCAGACTTCTCAATTTCAGAACTGCACATCTTTCCTTAGAATTTTTGTAATGTATCATCTTCCCAAATGAAAGCTATTCGTCCTTGTCTTTTAGTCATCTTGTAAATATTATAATGATTATTCCAAATGGGATAATTTTTTTTGTTTTATTTTTCGAGACAGGGTTTCTCTGTATAGCCCTGGCTGCTCACTTTGTAGACCAGGCTAGCCTCAAACTCAGAAATCCACCTGCCTCTGCCTCCCGAGTGCTGGGATTAAAGGCATGTGCCACCACACCCGACCAAATGGGCTAATTTGCTTTTTTGTATTTCTTGAGATTAAAAGGGGCCAATTTGTACTGAAATCCCCTGCTATAAAAATTAGTCCAGTAGGCATTATCAATATTTTTAAAAATATTTGTCGTGTTATAGAGTATTTTCCTCTTGATCACGTGTTTGACTTGATTTTAAATTAATGTCATTTGTTAATAATATTAACTATTGTATTGTAATTCAGTAAAAATAATATCACTTCGACCTTCCTTTCTCTTCCACTAATCCATCCACCTATGGACCAAACTCTCTTTCCATGCCTTCACTCATTCTATTTTAAATTTATAGCTTATTTTTCATTGACTATTGTGGTTTTACAAACACACATACACACACAGACACACACACAGAGAGAGAGAGAGAGAGAGAGAGAGAGAGAGAGAGAGAGAGAGAGAGAAGACAATGTTAATAGTCATATTAATGCAATGGGGAAAATCTACCTGCATTCAACCCCTAGACAATATCTATGGCCAGCTACCTATCAAGAGAGGGCAAATTAAAAATAAATTGACTCCAGAGTTGTGAACTCTATTTGGTTGTTCAATGAAGAAGTGGGTAGCTATGAAGTCATCCACACAAGCAACACTGAAAAGATTTTATCAGTATATTCATTTCATTCTTATTTTAATTAGTTATTCATATTTGGTTTGACCATGAGATTATCGTGTTACTGGAATCCAGGCAAATGGGTTGGATCCCTTGGCTCTGTATTTATGGTCTCTTATGAAGTGTTTGGTATGTGTCCTGTGAACTCAACTCGTGTCCTTTGAATGAGCAGCAATGACTCTTAATTGCTGAGTCATCTCTCCTGCACGTCAGATCTTAACACATTTTTTATACAGTTCATGAAACCAATATATGTCAAAGCACATTGAGTGCTTCTGTATACTTAACTGTTTTCAGATCACTGCACATTAATTCTTATAAAGCATTTCTTGGATTATACCACTTTTCTTCATGCAGAATTTAGTGGTGGTCTTGTGCATTTGTGACTTACTAGGTAAGTAGAATTATATTAGTTTAATTTAATAGAATCTTTAAAATACCATAGTTCCAGACATTTCTTCTACATTTGTTTTTATATTTATTTCTTTATTTTATCTTTGGTCAATTTTTACCGTCAGTCATCCACCTCCCACTGTGCCTTCTGTCTGTTCCACATCCCATTCCTCCTCTCTGGTCTCGAAGAAGATATCCCCACACCTCAACACCCCCCACAACATCCACATCCCCCACACACCCCCATATCCAAAATGATTGCTTTTATAAAGTTTTGTTATATGTTAATCTATGTTGAAGACTGGCTTATACATATTTAGTTACATATCTTCTATGTAGGGTATGCTTTGAAGTTTCCTTCTTCCATAAAAATATTATGTGATGCTTATGATAAATTGTAATAAAGGTTTTAATGATATTTTGTTTATCCAATCAAATTATACATTTTGGTGAGACAAAAACTTTTTACAGTAAAAGTCTTTAAAACAAACACCATACCACTGGTGTTTTAAAGTGTAAAATTATTTTATTTCCTTTTGCTAAATATACTTATTCTCATATTGTTAGTGATCAATATCTGTTTGATAACATTAAAAACAGTAAGGTTTTAATAATAAGTTATTTCATATACATATTTTGATAAGAACAATGCAAATGTTTATTTTAGAAACAACCAAAGACAGAGCAACTATATTAACATTCACAAATTATTTCAGGACTGGATGAAATGTATTTCTCTGAAATTTTTCCCCTTCAAAGAATACTTTTCCTTGTATGATAGAGACTTAATACTAATTAGCATTTGGCAATTTTGCACTGAGATTGGAGTATCAACTATTCACTGAAGTAATTTATAAGGCATTTGATAAGGTGTTCTGATAATTAGATGTAAGTTAAGTCCCAGCATAAACTTTCTCAATTTGTTCTAATAAATTCAAGTCACTGATTGAAGGGGGATTAGGCATATCTCAAGAACTATTTTATAATTTTCAGCATAATACAATAGCTAATTTATTCCCTTATCTTACTTTTAAAAGATATTTTTAACAAAGAAGTAACTAACATATCTATTTCACTTTTACCTTTAATTTTCTATGGTTTTATGCACTATGCAAAACTGCTTATAGTCTTAAATAGATTTAACAATATTGAACCTGATTTTTTGATTAATCTCAGTATTTACTTTTAATGGATAACTACATAACAATGGGATTCTAGAAGATAATTTAATTATCATAAAAACTAGAGTTTAAAATTACGAGATTATGTTCTAACTTTTTAAATTAGATGTGATAGATTCTTTCAAGATCTACCATTACTAAATTTACCAATGATAATTTTGGTAGGTCCCCTGAATTATTTGATTTCTTTGTGGCACATATATTTCCCCATTATTTTCAATATTTCTGTGTCCATACCTTCTATTATTGGCTCTAAGAAAATGGCCATTTTTTTTTTCTGTTCTCGTTTTGGGAGATTTTCTACAAATTTTTGCCAAAACTATGAGAGGGTTATCTGCAGACTTAGATTTTCCAAAATCTACTTTAATTATGGTTCTTTAATGCTTCAAACTCCCATCTAGCTCACTACCCAACACAGGTGTGGGAAAGGACACAGGGGTTCTGGACATATTTAGAAAGAGTTCTTATGGGCGATTCCAATCTTCATTTTTCAGCAGCTCAGTCCAGTGGGCGAACACCAACCAATAACCATTAACAACAAACTGATCCAGAGCAAACCTCCAGCCTCCTCTCATCCACACTAGTCTGAGGGAGGAGCAAGAAGCAACCAAAATACTACCTGAAGTTTTTATCATGTTAATTTAATGGATGAGAGATTCTTTTGTTCAAACAAAAGTTTATATGTTAGGGAGTTGCAATGTTTATGAGACCTGTGTTTGTATGTTTGTGTGTGTTTGTTTGTGTGTGTGTGTTGTATGTGTGTGTGTATATTTGGAGGTGAACTCCTGTCATTCTGACACACTGACAAAGCAAGGAACAATATAATAAAATGAAAATACAAACAGGAAATATAATTTTGTAATACTTATGATGAAATAAGATATAATTTTCAATGTCTGTTATTCTTAAACACTGCATATATTTTCTATTTACTATCTACCTACTATCACCTATCTATTTTTTGTCATATCTCACTGTCTGCCATCTATTTATCTATCCATAATTTCTGTTTATAGGCACATATGTAGTGTGTGTGTGTATGTGTGTGTGTGTGTGTGTGTGTGTGTGTGTGTGTGTGTGTGTGTCTGTGTGCGTGTGTATGTTTGTGTGTGTTTCTCTGTGGGTATGTTTGTGTATGTGTCTGAGACTTGCCTAGAAGGGACAAGAGAACAACTCAGACATATCTTTATTTTTTAGTAGTATTTTAAAAATAAGTTCAAAATTTTACCTAACTATGAACACTGTAACTGAAACTATGACTGTCCTGACAAGATACGCCCACCATGGTTTAGCAGTGCGTAGTATATTTGTTATGAGTAACACTCTCTTATTGGATTAAAATACAGTTCCATGAGATATAATCAGTATCTGACATCATATTTAAGGCCAAGGACATGTGGTTAGATAAACCATAGATTCTAGGGAAGAAGTTAAAAGTATTATTGTGCCAAATTTACACATTATTAAATAGATTCTTACTGAATTATTTCTATATACATACGTTAGTATGTCTCTCAGTGTTAATCAGAGAAGCTTGCTTTTGTACTAGATGGAAAGTAATGCAGAGAAACATGACTGGTAAAAGTTTGGAAAATAAGTGAATATGGAATCCTCAACCATGCATGGAACATTTCTTTTACACTCCTCCAACTATGGCACAGGACACAGGCACAGACACAGAAATGTTCTAAGCCAGAGAATGTAGATGACTACAGTGCAAACATATTTTTTCAAGACACTGTATGGTAGTGGCACCTATGATTTATCAGTGCCTCTTACAGCATGAATATCTACATAAGATCAAGCAAGCTGACATCCCAGCATGGACATAATACTGGTTGCATGAAATTTCACTCCTAGCTGAGGAACTCAAAAAAAGCATACAAAATTATTAGGAGGTAAATTGATCAAAATATACTTACAATGTTAAATATAATTACAAACAGTAATAAATAAAGCTGTTTATCATGTAGCTTCATTGCTCTAGATTATTGAGATAAGTTGATATCTTAGATAAAGTTTCCAAAGAAAGGCATTCTACATCTCTTGGAAATACCTGGTCTGGTACAGAAACCACTTCTACATTTAGTCAACCATACAGACCATATAAATACAATTTTGTTGAATCAGAGATCATTTTTTTATCCTGTGAGCAAAGAAAGCACTGTGAGCAGTACTTTTGTTAACAATAATTGCACTGGTCCAATTACAGTCACATGGTCATTTTCTGTTTAGGACAAACTAATGTTGCCCATTATTGAAATATGCTACTCGAAATTTTAAATTGGGATAACACATGTGTCCTGTGATTATTTCCTCTCTGCCTTTAGTCATCCAAGCACAAGGCACATTACATTTTGTTCTTTCAGTGTTCCTACTAATTCTGTGCTTAGATTTATGGTAAAGTACTCATCGATCAAATTGGCAATGCTTTTAGTCACATTTAAGGTGGAAAACCTGGTTGAATTTAATCAACATATGCACCTTTTTCTCCTATGTATTTAACTATAAGTCCTATTCCGGTTCTAATGGCTTACTTCAGAAAGTTTCAGAAGCCTCTCACCATTTATACAAATGCAGCTGAATGCTGCCTCCTATTAACATTTGAAATGAAAAGAAGGATGTGCAAGGATCATCCTGAAGCTTAGCATGCCAATACTGCTGTGGATGCTACTTAGAACTGTCTTCACATAGCAGACTACTTGACTGCCTCTGCCAATTGGATTTGCTTAACTATTATTTGCCTTTAGCCAAGGGCACAAAAAGTAGAAAATCTTTATCAGAAGGCTCTGGCAGGAGCTAAGGTGTTTTTCATTGGAGTGAGGATCAAGAGGACCAGGTGTACTGTTTATTTTAATGAAGCCAAGATTGGGATGGAAGTTCAGAATACAAAATAAAGCATTATTTACTAACGTTGTCCCTTCTCTGAAGTGAAAGCATATATCAGTTTCTTAGCACAAAAATATCTGGCCAGAAATAAACACATTTTAAATTATATATTTCCAACAAAATAAACTACTTACTCTGTAAGTGGTGTGTGGAGAAGAGTTGGACGTGCACACAAACACAGGCATGCATATTTGATGTAAATGGAGGGCTTTACTTAAGATAAAGTAATTGCTCTATTTTCTAAAACATACTGTGCCCCAAACCACAAAGTTAATAGAAAAGTGTCTTACACTCTGATATAAAAAGATTACAGATGTCTAGAAGCAATCTGAGACGATTGTGTCTTTGCACATACAATCAGTAGACAGTGGAGTTCTGGAAAGTGGCTCCAAAGTCTATCTCCTTCCTTGTACACAATATTTGCCATATGTCAGGATCTCCAAATACTGCCACACTCCAGTGTTGAGGGTGCAGTGCAAGTTATAGTTAGGTTTTCCAGTGACAGAAAATAATCCCGTTTTTGATAAAATCTACTTGTCTGGCATTGACACACACTGTGAAAGACTGACTGGAAACATATGAGTGGTAGAGAGAAGCATGCCATTTTCCTCATTTAAAAATTAATTGTTTCTATTAAAATATAATTTTATAAAAATATTCTGATCTTATATATATTTCTACTCCTATTTTTCCCATTTCCCTATACACTCAAGTCCATGTTCTTCTCTCTATGAATCTCAAAATAATAGAAGGAAAACAAAAATTAAAACAAGTAAAATAGCAAACCCCCAAACAAAAATCTTCAGAACCAAAACTAGCACACAAACCATCTTTAAACCTGTTTTGTGTTGGCCAACTACTACTGGGCATGGGGCTTGCCCTTGGCTCTGGTTCATATACACAGCCATACTCCATCTGAGAAAATTCATTTTATTCTTCTCAGAAGACTTCACTTGCAAATAGCTCGTTTTAGGAGTTTGACTTTGTCTCTACCTCCCCTTATCAATGCTAGGATTTTGCCTGGATTCAACCTGTCAAGTTTTCTGCATGCTGTCACATTCTCTGTGAGTTCCTATGCAGATATGTTCCATGGTGTGGGGAAAACATTGTTTCCTTAGATTCATCTACCACCGTTGGCTGTTACAAAATTTTTATCTCCTCTTCTGCTTGAAGTCAGCAGACTTGTGGGGAGAGGTTTAATAAAGACGTCCCTTGTGGGTGTGGATGTTCTAAAGCCTCTTAATGTCTCTACATTTTCCAGTTTCAGAACTCTTTTAATTGTCATCTACTGAAAAAAAAAAAAAAGGATTTTTCTCATGAGGTAATGTTCCCATGGGAATGCCCGCCTAATAGCCGGTATACATATGTGCCAGAGCTGGGGGCCCCTAGTAGAGTGAGAAATTCTGACAACTTTCAAAGCTAGATAAGCATTTACTCAGAGCCTTTCAAATTTCCTGACTTTCAACATTTGGGGCATTTCAATGACTCTTTACTCCTTTCTCATGGATCTGCAGTGTACAAAAAATAAATAAGCACTTCATCCTTTTTATTATACTGGTAAATATGAGACTGTAACAAAGGTTTCCCTAACCCACAAATATAGCTATTAGTGCATTTTCTTCCTTAGCCAAGAAGTTAGTATCAATAATTCTAAAAGATGTTTTTTTTTTTTTGATGGAAGAATATAATTTCTTTAGCAATCCATTCAGGTTTAATTTAATTCCCGCTTATCAAGATAGTTTTGTAGGCACCATGGAAGCTAGTGTTTTCCTAAAGTTATAAAGTAATATATAGAATGATATGCCTTCTTTTGTTACCTGCTTTATTGATACTTGGCATAGTGAGGTCAGGTAAAAATGTTCCACTGAGGACATAGTACATAGATAGTATAGATAATGTATAGATACATATACAACCCCACAAACATATTTGGAATTGTTAACTAAATGGGAAGTACATCTTCCTGACCTAGACTTTACACTGCCTATTCACTCCTGTCAGAATACTTGTCTCAAAATGCTGACTGGTTACATACTTGATTTGATATGAGTCTGTTCAGATTCCATCTAAAAAAAAAAAGCCCTTTGAATAAAATACAGAACTGCACCCCATGATTCACCTTGCTTTATTTTTCATCACACTGCTCTTACACCACACTAATAGACATGCCCTTGCTTATTTAGGTTGTACTCAGCACTTCTCTTTCTTTCTACTAGAATAAAACAATGCCCAGCTCTTTTCTTCTACTTTCATTCTTTGTCCTCACTATCTAGCATTTCTCAGTTAACTCACACTCAGGTGTGATTTGAATAGATATAATTGGTTGATTTGGAGAACATGAATTGAAACTATTTTATTGATGTGTTTATCATGTGATATAATCATTCCAAAGATGTGAACATTACTGTAAAATACTATGAATAACTAGTTATTACAAATAACTGGAAACATTTTTAATTCCTTGAGTAAGAAGCATTGACAGATATTTGCTGTGATGAACATTTGCTGAAAGCATCTATATGAACATAAATATACAAAATGATATTAAATAGTTCTGCCAATATTCCTTTATTGGACATCACAATCCATATAGAATTATTCCATTTTCCACACTATTTCTTTGTAGTATGTAATTTTTAAAATAGCTTTAAACTATACAATTGACTCAATATATTTTATACAAGGAAAAACACCATAGAGTCCTCAGACATGGATATAGCTGTGACAGAACATATTCAAAAGACCAAACATATCCATTACCCTTAATGTCTCTTTCTTTCATTGCCCAAAATTCTCATTCTATCACTATCATTCTCTCAGGATTACCCTCAGACCTTTTAGGGGACTGTCTGCTATAATTTAGGACTTTCACTAGCACTATAATTTTCATTTTTTCTTTTACATTATTTTATTAAAATGTTTTAATATCTAACAATGCCATACATGCATTTAATGAAATATGAGAATATCCATCCACACATTCCCTTTTCCAGTTACTCTTTATATAGCTCCCAATATCTCTTATTGAGTAGCTCTTGGCAGTTGATAGCAACTAGAGGTGGAGGAATCTTTATTTTGGTGCGTGTGGCCACTGGTAGGATTCTCATGTTCCAGTGGACTACTCCACATCTATCCATCTATCTATCTATCTATCTATCTATCTATCTATCTATCTATCTATCTATCCCACTAATAGATTCAATGAGTTATCAACTATATCTTCTACTTATTGTATTTCAACCATATGGTTAGCTTTACTTTATTAATCACTTTGGAGAAAATGAGTAGCTTAAAATTTATTATGGCTGATTAATAAAGTTCTAGTTACAGATTGTATCCAATTTCTGGTTGAGGTCATTCGAAATTCTAACTTTTGTCCATTGAATCTGATGCTGCCACAAATCATTTACTACAGGTTTTAGGATTGAGATTAATCTTCAGTCATTTGGGTAAATATCATAAAACAACTCTGCTCTCTGCCTCTTACTGGCCCCTTATTATCACTAATATCCCACATACCATAATATGATTGAAAATAATCCAAATGATTTAGCTTATCCAGAATTTTCCATTTGGTAAACGGCTTATGTTACTTAGCATGTCTCCCATCTTCCCTCATGATGTCCCAAATGTCAATCATTGCTTTTTGAAAAGGTCAAATAGCAATTATATAATCTACATTTTGTTCAACTTCTGATTCATATTTGGGTTGTTTTCAAGTTCTGTGTAATACACATAATGTTGCAGTGAGTATTCTTTTGGAGATCTATTAGTTGAAAAACATATATGGAACCCATGCAACTAGATACCTAGAGGGAAAGATTGATTTTGAAGGCAGTCTGCCTAAATAATTGTTTCCAGTTCATGGAAGACCAGTGGCTTCATTCTATTAGGTTAATTGACTGACTGAGTGAGACTATATTAATCAGAGATAAAATAGGTTTAGAATTCAATTATACACAGATATTTTCACCCAAAAAGAGACGTTTCCATTATATACATATAAATTTTGGTCCAAAAATAAATTTAACCAGAAAAAAAACTAAAGAACAGAGACAGGAAATGTATGTCATGTGTGAAATTGAATATTTCTTGTTCATAGAAATCCAAGCATGTTACCAACACATGCATTAGACACAACTCTATACATGTATAAACATGTACATCCATATGCATGCAGAAACCTCACAAATAATGGATATTTTAAACTCAAGAAGTAAAAATATGATTAAACAAAAAATCATATTCATAGGCTTTGCAATACTTTTACAATAAAAATTTTAAATTTTGAACTAAACATTGACTGTATGAGCAATAACTTAATTTAAAAATTAAAGAAAGATTTTATATGGAAATTGTCTTAAAGAAAGAAATCAATTACACCCATTATACCTCTACATTTGGTTCAATTACTTTTTAGTGAAAACAGTTGTATTCACTTATGCAATTGTAACTACAGCTGTAACTCAGAATACCAGCTCCCAAGGAAGTTGACAGCTTTTGCTTCTGTGAAAAATGGCACTCATTCTCTCTCCTCTCTCCCGCTTCCCTCCTCCCTCCTCTCTCCTCCTTCCTCCATCCTCTCTCTCTCTCTTTCTCTCTCTCTCTGTATGTGTGTGGCTATCTCTATCTCAGTCTTTGTCTCAGTCTCTGTCACTCTGTCTCTTTGTTACTGTATCTCATAAACACACACACACACACACACACACACACACACACACATATACTTAAAATTATACAACGTCTTCTTTTAGATACGATATTTTTATTTTTTATTTTTTTACACTCCAGATTTTATCCTTGCCCCTATCTACTCCCCAGCTGTTCCACATCCACACAACCCAGATGTCCCAGGACAGAAGAATGGATACAGAAAATGTGGTTCATTTACACAATGGAATACTACTCAGCTATTAAGAATGAGGACATCCTGAGTTCTAAAGGCAAATGGATGGAACTATAAAATATTTCTTTTAAGAAATATACTAAAATTTTAAAGGTGTTATCATGTAGACATAAAATAATCACATCCACTCTCACAGAAATGCAAATAAAATGACCTTGAGATTCCACCTTATACCAATTTATTGATATTTTCTTAATATTGTTCAATGTTTGTACAAAAATTTAATATGAAGGAACAAAAGGACTGTCATTGCTCTCATTATTCTATCCATAAATATTCACACAATAAGAAAATGTTGACTGGGCAGTGGTGGCACAGGCTTTTAATTCCAGCACTTGGGAGGCAGAGGCAGGCATATTTCTGAGTTTGAGGCCAGCCTTGTCTACAGAGTAAGTTCCAGTACAGTCAGGGCTATACAGAGAAACCCTGCTTGAAAAAAAAAAAAAAGTAAAGAAATGAAACGAATTATGGACCTGGAGGGTATCATCCTGAGTGAGGTAACCCAATCACTAAGGAACTCGCACAATATGTACTCACTGATAAGTGGATATTAGCCCAGAAACTTAGGATACCCAAGATATAAGATACAATTTGCTAAACGCATGAAACTCAAGAAGAACGAAGACCAAAGTGTGGACACTTTGCCCCTTCTTAGAAATGGGAACAAAACACCCATTGAAGGAGTTACAGAGACAAAATTTGGAGCTGTGACGAAAGGATGGACCATCTAGTGATTGCCATATGCAGGGATCCATCCCATAATCAGCTCCCAAACGCTGACACCATTGCATACACTAGCAAGATTTTGCTGAAAGGACCCAGATATAGCTAGCTCTTGTGAGACTATGCTGGGGCCTAGCAAACACAGAAGTGGATGATCACAGTCAGCTATTGGATGGGTCACGTGGCCTCCAATGGAGGAGCTAGAGAAAATACCCAAGGAGCTAAAGGGAACTGCAACCCTATAGGTGGAACAACAATATGAACTAACCAGTACCCCGGACCTCTTGTCTCTAGCTGCATATGTATCAAAAGATGGCCTAGTCAGCCATCACTGGAAAGAGAGGCCCTTTGGACTTGCAAACTTTATATGCCCCAGTACAGGGGAATGCCAGGGCCAAAAAGGGGAAGTGTGTGGGTAGGTGATTGGGGGGGTGGGTATGGGGGACTTTTGGGATAGCATTGGAAATGTAAGCGAGGAAAATACCTAATTAAAAAAAGAGAAAAAAAAAGAAATGAAACGAAAAGAAGAGAAAAGAAAAGAAAAGAAAAGAAAAGAAAAGAAAAGAAAAGAAAAGAAAAGAAAAGAAAAGAAAAGTGGTAGCATGTAGATTTTTGGTATCTCAGTTTAAAAAATTCAGAAGTAAGAAAACAAACAAACCAAAAATGATAGGAGAAGCAAGCATTTGGAAATTTATTATAACATATGTTATTTAATAAAACTCAAAGCTAATTTTTCTGTTTTTTGTTTTGTTTTGTTTTTCTCTTATATACTACATGCTAACTGTGGTTTCCCATCCCTCTTCTCATTCCAGTCCCTTCCACCTTCTCTCCTCTTCTGCAACCCATCTACTTCCCTTCCTTTTTTGCTTCAGAAAAGGCCAGGCTGCAAATGGATATCAATCAAAAATAGTATATCTACATTCACTTAGACTAGATACTTCCCAATAGCAGGAAATGTGTCTGAAAATCAAGCAAAAGAGTTGGAGACAGCCAGCATTCCACTCTTTAAAGTCCCACAATAAGACCAAGATATACAGCTGTAACATAAGCACACATAGCCAAACACATTGCATACAATGAAAGCAATGTTAAGAGGAAAGTTCATAACACTATTTCATAAAATAATAATAAAAAATACTAGAGATGCCTCATACAAGCAACTTAATAGCACACTTGAGAGCTCTAGAACAAAAAGAAGCAAACATACCCAAAAGAATGAAATGGTAGGAAATAATGGACATGAGTGCAGAAATCAATAAAATAGAATGAGAACAATACATAGAATCAAACAAAGTTCGTTGTTTGAGAAGGTCTGTAAGGTAGGGGATAACATTTAAAATTTAAATAAATAAAATATCCAATTAAAAATAAGGTAGACAAAGACCTTCCCAAACTAACTAAAAAGCAAGAGCGAATATCCAGATTAACAAACTTAGAAATGAAAAGGGCGCATAACAACAGACACAAAGGAAACCCAGGAATCATTAGGCCATACTTCAAATAAAAAATGGGGCTCAGAACTGAACAAAGAATTCTCACCTGAGGAATACCGAATGGCAGAGAAGCACCTGAAAAAATGTTCAACATCCTTAATCATCAGGGAAATGCAAATCAAAACAACCCTGAGATTCCACCTCACACCAGTCAGAATGGCTAAAATCAAAAATTCAGGTGACAGCAGATGCTGGCATGGATGTGGAGAAAGAGGAACACTCCTCCATTGTTGGTGGGATTGCAGGCTTGTACAACCACTCTGGAAATCAGTCTGGCGGTTCCTCAGAAAACTGGATATAGTACTACCGGAGGATCCAGCAATACCTCTCTTGGGCATATATCCAGAAGATGCCCCAACTGGTAAGAAGGACACATGCTCCACTATGTTCATAGCAGCCTTATTTATAATAGCCAGAAGCTGGAAGGAACCCAGATGCCCCTCAACAGAGGAATGGATACAGAAAATGTGGTACATCTACACAATGGAGTACTACTCAGCTATTAAAAAGAATGAATTTATGAAATTCCTAGCCAAATGGATGGACCTGGAGGGCATCATCCTGAGTGAGGTAACACATTCACAAAGGAACTCACACAATATGTACTCACTGATAAGTGGATATTAGCCCAAAACCTAGGATATCCAAGATATAAGATACAATTTCCTAAACACATGAAACTCAAGAAAAATAAAGACTGAAGTGTGGACACTATGCCCCTCCTTAGAAGTGGGAACAAAACGCCCATGGAAGGAGGTACAGAGACAAAGTTTGGAGCTGAGATAAAAAGATGGACCATGTAGAGACTGCCATATCTGGGGATCCATTCCATAATCAGCTTTCAAATGCTGACACCATTGCATACACTAGCAAGATTATGCTGAAAGGACCCTGATATAGCTGTCTCTTGTCAGAGTATGCCTGGACCTAGCAAACATAGAAGTGGATGCTCACAGTAGGCTATTGGATGGATCACATGGCCCCCAATGAAGGAGCTAGAGAAAGTACCCAAGAAGCTAAAGGGATCTGCAACCCTATAGGTGGAACAACATTATGAACTAACCAGTACCCCGGAGCTCTTGACTCTAGCTGCATATGTATCAAAAGATGGCCTAGGCGGCCATCACTGGAAAGAGAGGCCCATTGGACACGCAAACTTTATATGCCCCAGTACAGGGGAACGCCAGGGCCAAAAAAGGGGAGTGGGTGGGTAGGGGAGTGGGGGTGGGTGGCTATGGGGGACTTTTGGTATAGCATTGGAAATGTAAATGAGCTAAATACCTAATAAAAAATGGAAAAAAAAACCTACTTTCGCAAAACTGAAGAATCTGAAAGAAATGGACAATTTTTCTTGATAGAAAGCACTTAAAATATTAAATTAGGATAAGATAAACAATTTAAAAAGACCTATATTCCTTAAGAAAATAGAAGCAGTCATTAAAATTTCTCCCAACCCCCATCAAAAAAAAAAACAAAGAAAAAAGACAAAGGAAGGTAGAATTAGTGCAGAATTCTACCAATGTTTCAAAGAATAGCTAATACCAATAGTGCTCAAATTATTCCACAAAATATAACAGAAGGAACACAGCCAAATTAGTTTAATAAGGTCATGGTCACCTTAACACACAAACCACACCAAGATTCAATAAAGAAACAGAAATTCAGAGCAACATTTCTCATGAAAGCAGATCGAAAATACTTAATATAGTATGTGCAAACAGAGTCCAAGAACGCATCCAAAAATTATTCACTATGATCAAGTAGGCTTCATCACAAGAGATGCAGGGGTAGTAGAAAATAGGAAAATATGTCTGCAAAATCCCCCATATTAAAAAAAAAACTGAAAGAAAAAGACCCTCATGATCATCTCATTAGACTCTAAAAGAAGCTTTGACAAAAACTAACACTCATTCATGATAAATGTCTTAGAGTGATCATGAATACAAGGGACAAAACTAAACACACTAAAGGCAATACACATCAAGCAAATAAAGAACATCCCATTAAATGGAGATACTTTTAAAACAATTCCACTAAAATAAGGAAATGAAAAGGCTGCCCAATCTCTCTGTACCTATTCACTGGAGTACTTGAGTTTTAGCCAGAACAATAGGACAACTAAAGTAGATAAAGTGGACACAAATTGGAAAGGAAAAGTCAAACTATCGCTATTTGCAGATGATATGATAGTATGCATAAGAAACCTCAAATTCTACCAGAGAACTCTAAAGCTGACAAATACCTACAAACAAAAATCAGTAGCCTTCCTAAATACAAATGATAAATGGATTGAGAAAGAAATCAATGAAACAACACACTTCACAGTAGCTGCAAATGATATATAATAATTGCTTGGTGTAACTCTGACTAAGCAAATGAAATACTTCTACGACAAAATCTTCAAGTCTTTGAAGAAATAAAATGCAGAAGATATTCGATGATAAAATGTCTCCCATGACCAAGGGTCGGTAGGATTAACATGGTAAAAATGGTCATCCTACCAGAAGCAATCTACAGATTCTACTCAATCACCATTAAAAATCTAACATAATTCTATTTTCTTTTTAATTTTTATTAGATATTTTCCTCATTTACATTTTCAATGCTACCCCAAAAGTCCCCCATACGCTCCCCCCCCCACTCCCCTATCCACCCACTCCCACTTTTTGGCCCTGACGTTCCCCTGTTCTGAGGCATATAAAGTTCGCAAGTCCAATGGGCCTCTCTTTCCAGTGATGGCCAACTAGGCCATCTTTTGATACATATGCAGCTAGAGACAAGAGCTCCGGGGTACTGGTTAGTTCATGATGTTGTTGTACCTACAGGGTTGCAGATCCCTTTAGCTCCTTGGGTATTTTCTCTAGCTCCTCCATTGGGGGCCCTGTGATCCATCCAATAGCTGACTGTGAGCATCCACTTATGTGTTTGCTAGGTCCCAGCATAGTCTCACTAGAGACAGCTATATCAGGGTCCTATCAGCAAAATCTTGCTAGTATATGCAATGGTGTCAGCGTTTGGAGGCTGATTATGGGATGTATCCCTGGATATGGCAGTCTCTAGATGGTCCATCCTTTTTGTCTCAGCTCCAAACTTTGTCTCTGTAACTCCTTCCATGGGTATTTTGTTCCCAATTCTAAGAAGGGGCAAAGTGTCCACACTTTGGTCTTTGTTCTTCTTGAGTTTCATGTGTTTTGCAAATTTTAACTTATATCTTGGGTATTCTAAGTTTCTGGGCTAATATCCACTTATCAGTGAGTACATATCATTTGAGTTCTTTTGTGATTGGGTTACCTCACTCAGGATAATGCCCTCCAGGTCCAACCATTTGAATTCTTAACAGATGTTGAATGAATAATATTCCCCTTCACAAGGTAAAATAAAAACTAAGGAAGTTAAAGCAGTTCTGTACAATAAAAGAGCTTCCAGAGGTAAGACCATCCCTGATCTCAAGTGTTAATACTGAGGTATAGTTAGAACACAAAGAAACACAACTGTGGAAATGTCATAAATACAGACAGGTTGAATAATGGAATTGAACTAAAAGCCCAGATGAAAACTACTTTTAACACTAAACTGCAGTTTATGTTATAATTGTTTTCTGCTTAAGAAAAGATATGCACTAACTGATAAGTGGATATTAGCACAGAAGCATAGAACACCAAAGATACAATTTGCAAAACACATGAAAATGAAGAAGAGGGAAGACCAATGGGTGGATACTTCATTCCTCCTTAGAATAGGGAACAAAATAACCATGAAAGGAGTTACAGAGACAAAGTTTGGAGCTAAGACAAAAGGATGGACCATCCAGAGACTACCCCACCCCAGGATCCATCCCATAATCAGCCACCAAACCCAGTCACTATTGCATATGCCAGAAAGATTTTGCTGAAGGGACCCTGTTATAGCTGTCTCATATGAGGCTATGCCAGTGACTGGCAAATATAGAATTGGATGCTCAGAGTCTTCTATAAGATGGAACACAGGACCCCCAATGGAGAAGCTAGAGAAAGCACCCAAGGAGCTGAAGGGGTCTGCAACCCTATAAATGGAACAACAATATGAACTAACCAGTAACCCCAGAGCTCTTGTCTCTAGCTACATATGTAGCAGAAGATGGCCTAGTCAGTCATCACTGGGAAGAGAGGCCCCTTGGTATTGCAAACTTTATATGCCCCAGTACAAGGGAATGTCAGGGCCAAGAAGTGGGAGTGGGTGGGTAGGGGAGCAGGGTGGAGTGAGGGTATAGGGAACTTTCGTGATAGCATTTGAAATGTATATAAAGAAAATATCTAATTATAAAAAAAGAAAAGAAAACAATGAGGTTTTGTTCCCTGTGTGCTTGACAACTCCCCACCCAACCCTACCTGCTCTTGTGGGTTGAGGTGAGTTGGCTCAGAGTCAACAATACAGACTGCAGCAAGACTCCAACACAGACTCTGGGAGCAAATGAGAAACTCCTCAGCAAGCTCTCTGAACACTGCAGCAAGCTCCTTTAATGCCCTCCACCCATGTCCCATTGGTCCCAAGAAAGCATCTCTTCTAAACAGCAGTTGTTGATTGACTGGCATTGTTTGCATCAGCACTCCTTGTTCTCTCAGGCAGTCCTCGAATAGGTCCTCCCGAAGGAATGGTGGTGTCTCAGGCAGTAGTCAATCAGGTCCTCCTGCAGGAGATGCCCTTGTAGCTGCAAGGCCCCCAGCGTTTACATAGAGGTGGGTGCGCCGTTCCTGCTACAGGGTTTATATACACTTTCATTTGAAACTATTATAAAGATAAATTTAAAGACAAATAAATGCAATACATTATAACTAAGTTCAACTAGATTCCAAGAAAATGTCAAAGCAGATTCATATTTTAAGAACTTATTTCATTATTTATCAACTATACAAATAAGCTGTGGTCCAGTGGAGTTGGTACACGGCATTAAATATCTCATTTTCATGGGTATGTGTCCCATATTCTAGTAAAGTCTTTCACTGAATTGTTGAATATCTTGAGAAATATTCAAAAATATATTTGTCTTTTAAGTGCTAACAACCCAAAGAGGGAGGCAAACATGTTATACAGTTTTCTTTACACTTGAGCTAATTTGCCAGTTCTTTATGATTAATCTTTCCCCCAAATTAGATCTCATCTCTGTCACCTTGATGTGACTGGAAATAGATAATTTTTCTCTGTATGTTTACTCATGGAAATATTAACTGATAAAGCAAACAATTGGTTTAATTAACAGAATTTAAGGAATCTAAATAAGAGTTTGGAACAGTTTTGTTTGCATTTTTATTTGTAGAGTTTTATCTTTGTGTAGTTGTTTTGTTTGTTTTAAAGTAGCAACTGATTTTAAAGCTTTGTACATGATTGGTAAATGTACTACCTCAGATCTATACCTCAAGGCATTTAGATTAAAATGTATCAGAGTTGAATATTAGGTTATCTAGCCACTAGGTAAATTTTCCGGGTCTTTTATTTACTATAAAAATATTACTGTAATGGCAACTTAGAAAGTAATCAGCTAGGAACTGTTTATGATTTTTGTGCATACTCATTAAAAGTTAATTATGAAGTGAAAAGATTAAGTTCATAAGTTCAGTAATAAGTTCATATTTTTCATTATATTATTTTGTAATTTTAAAAATGTAGTTATTTTACTTTGTAATAGTGAAAAATCCAAGTTTATACAATATTTAAATAATTATGTAAATCTGAAATCATGGTTTCTGATTGGATAGGCACTTTTTTTCCATACCTGCAACTTACAAATATGTAGTTTTAAAGTTATAACTATAAAAGAAACAATGTATCTCTACTGGAAAAGCTAAAAACTATGTGCAATCTCTTTTTGAGAAAAAATTGAATAATTTTTTAATTCAATTTTGTTTCCTCTAAACAAAATAAATGAAACAGATATAGAGGCCTAATGAATGCAATATACCTTTTTTATTAAAATTCCCACATACAATCTCTCTTGAGATGTTCGACTATGTTATCACTTATATATTCAAAGTGTATTTCAAAATATTCAAATTTGTATTGTAGAAGAGCTAAAATTTTTATAATGAATTTTGTTGTTGTTTGACTAGACTTTATATCAAAAATTCCTTTCTCATTACTTGTGTGTGTGTTTTTTTTTTGTTTTTGTTTTTGTTTTTTTCATCTTTTGGGACTGTATGTGTCTACAGGTATGTTTTTCTTGTTTGTGCAGGTGTGTTTGTTTAGGGACAAGAAATGACAGTGAGATATCTTCCTCAGTTGTTTGTCCACTTTATTTAAGATAAAATCTCACTAAGCATGGAGCTCTCAACTTTCAGGTTATACTGTCCGGCTATGGAGACCCAGAAATCCACCTCTCTCATCCTTAACACTGGAATTATAGTTCTATTTTAAAAATTCATTTTACATCCCAATTGCAGCTGTCTTTCTTCCTCTCCTCCCAGTAGCACTCTCCTACACCCTTTCCCCATCCCCTGATTTTCATCTATGGAAAGGGAACTAAAGTAAGGCAACAGACTCCAAATCAAAGACAGCCCCTGCTCCAACTGTTAGAGGACCAACAATAAAATCAAATGACACATCTGCACTATATGTGTAGATGGCCTAGGTTCAGTCTGTGCATGCAAGATTCTGACAGCGGAGACGAGATGAGCGAAAATATATATAACATAGATTTGATATCACCTTGATATTTTTGTGTGTGCAGTTTATCTAAATACTCTATCAAAAATGATATATATTAAAAATAATATTGTTAACACTATTGGCCAATAATTTAATTGGCCGATGAGTCTACTCCAAATACATTGACCACTTATTGATGTGTGAGTTTTGCCTATTTTCTCATTTTTTGTGATTACATGTGCTGTGAGAACTTCATATCTTCCTCTTTATTTATTGTTGTTGCTATTATACAGATACGAATGTGTATATACATGCAACCTGTTAAGTACATGCCATACTTTCCTTATGTACATGTGGTTAGAGATGACCATTTGGGATCAGATAACCTCTCAGAAGTTGTCCCTAGAGAAGGCCGCTTCTCCCTCTTTTACCAGTCTTTACTTCTTGTAGCTTTTGTCAAGAAGTGAACACAGAGTCCCCAATGAAGGAGCTAGAGAAAGGACTTAAGCTGCTGAAGGGGTTTGCAGCCCCATAGGAGGAACAACAATATGAACTAAGCAGTACCTCCTGGGGCTCCCAGGGACTAAACCACCAACCAAAAATTGCTCATGGTGGGACTCATGGCTCTAGCTGCATATGAGGCCTAGGATGACCTAGTTGGTCATCAATGGGAGGGGTCATCAATGGGAGGAGAGACTCTTGGTCATGTGAAGGCTCCCAGTATAGGGGAATGCCAGGGCCAGGAAGCAGGAGTGGGTGGGTGATCAGAGGGAGGGAGGAGGGATAGGGGGTTTTCAGAGGAGAATCCAGGAAAGGGAATAACATTTGAAATGTAAATAAAAAAGTGTTTAAAAAAAAGTGGGAAACTGTGAGATTGTACCCATCCATTGACACCATCAATTGGTGTTTTTATTGAACAGCTCTACAGCTCTTATGTAGGCACCATATTGCTAAGATTCTGTGGGAGGAGCTCCCTTTCATACACATATACTTGATATTATATAAAAATACACGTTCTGATTCTGGGGTCCTTAAAATTTGTATACATTCTCTTCTGCAATGTTCATTGGGTCTTATGTATAGTGTTCTTTTCAGAATATTTTCTTCAGGATACTGGTTTCTTAGACTTTGGTTCTTGGTAACTATTCTTCTTTCTCTATTTATAGTGCATAATTGAGGACTTGATGCATTCTAATCACATGGTTTATTTTGTATTTTAGGTACAAGTGTTTGAGCTCAGATTCTCTTACACAAGTCATGCAAGTGTCTTATAACTTGGCTATAGTATGAGAATTAAAAAAAAATGTTTTATGCAAGCCTCTCACTAAGATTTCCAAAGTATATTTGGTTTCATTGCATATTATACACAATTTCTGAACTTGCAATTCTGTGTGCCTCAGACACCAGAGTAGCTGGTATGATACACCAGGCCACAAGACTGACAAATAATAACAGTTTTCTATTATAATCATATTCTCTCTCCCTCCTTCTTCCTCTTCTTCTCCCTCCCTCCCTCCCTCCCTCCCTCCCTCTCTCCCTCCCTCCCTCCCTCCCTCCCTCTCTCCCTCCTTCTCTCTCTGTCCCTCTCTGTCCCTCTCTGTGTCTGTCTCTCTCTGTCTCTCTGTCTCTCTGTCTCTGTCTCTGTCTCTGCCTCTCTCTCTCTCTCTCTCTCTCTCTCTCTCTCTCTCTCTCTCTCTCTCACACACACACACACACCCACATACATACACACCTTTTCTCCACTGGCCTAGCACCTAAAGGCTAACCTGAAGTACCATTTCTCTGCAGCTGTCCACCCCATGTACTGAGGCACAGTATCTTAGCATGAACCTTGGTTGCAGTAACCTGGCTATGCTGCCTGCTAGTGACCCAAGGGATCTACTTGCTTCTAGTATCCCATTTTAGGGATTATAAGCATGCATTACCACCACCAGCTTCTGACTATTTTATGTAAGTTTTAGATAGAAAACTCAGATTCTTTTAGTGCAGCAACACTTTACTAATATATTTCTCCAGGTCTGTTCATGGATTGTTTATTTCTTTATTTATTTTAATGATTTCTTTATTTCTTTTTTTTTTCAGTATGTAAATGGTTCATTTGAAATGCATTTTAATGCACCAAACTAGTATGAATTTCTTTGTCAATTTTAGTTTTAGCATATATGTTGACATTTCATTGCCCCAGGATTCATTCATGAACTGTTTAGTCAGTTTAGCACATGGATGGTTACTGATTTCTTTGTAATTGTACTTTTGTCTCTAGTCGCAATTTCAGGAGGCTCTTGTCGTCATTTGGCACATCACAGCATTATATGTTGAAGTTTCCTATAGTTAATCTTCTGAGATGTTAAATAGGTTTTGTTTAACACATTTAGTACTAACTATATGATTTTTATCTACTAAGAACACAACAGTATTCATTCTAAAAGTTATAGCATATATGTCTTTAAACTGTGTCATATCCTCTTAGACTTAATTTTGTATTTGAATAGAAAAATGAAGTACTATTGAAGTACTGGTGATATGGTTCATTTCTGGGCATTCAAATAACGACTGTGCCAGAAAATTTCTCAGCAATTTTTATAGCTTCTGTAAATATAATTATGTTTGTTTTTATTCATATCATGGGATAGTTTGTGTTTAACTTCCATGTTATCTGTGGGAAATTTATTCTAAGTACTTTGTACAATCAGGAATTTGATACTAGTTTGAGATAGATTTAGATATTTGGGGGGTGTTAATGATATATTTTGTTTATTTACATTCCAGTCATTGACCCATTTCCAGTCCCCCCATACAGTTCTTAGTCCCAACCCCCCTTTTTTAAAATTTAATATTAGTGAGAAAAAAATCCGGGACAAAAGTAAAACAGAGATCGTTAAAGATTTTCTCCTTTATTACTTGCGACTGAGTTTTACTATGCTGAGTTGAAGTCTCCTACCCCAGTGACTTCTCTCGGAGCTTCTCTGTACCTCTCTACTGTTTTATTTAAATTATTATTTTACACTCTTGATTCTATTCCCTGCCCATCATCCATGCTCCAACTGCTCCACATCCCACACCTACTCCCCACTCCCACTGTCTACAATTGGATACCCCCACCCCCAACCCCACCTGACCTCTAAATTCCCTGGGGCTTCCAGTCTCTTGAGGGCTGGATGCATCATCTCTGAATGAACATAGACCTGGATGTCCTCTGCTGTATTTGTGTTGGGAGCCTCATATCAGATGGTGTATGCTATTTGCTGGTCCACTGTTTGAGAGATCTCAGGGTCCCAGATTAATTGAGACTGCTAGTCCTCCTACAGGATTACCCTTCTCCTTAGCTTCTTTCAGCCTTCTCTAATTCAACAACAGGGGTCAGCTGCTTCTGTCCATTGATTGGGGGCAGATATCCTCATCAGACTCTTTCAACTGCTTGTTGAGTCTTTTGAAGGTCAGTCATGAAAGGTCCCTTTTTGTGAGCATTCCATACACTTAGTAGTAGTGTCAGGCCTTGGGACCTACCCATAAGCTTGATCCCAATTTGGCCCTGTCCCTGGACTTTTCTTTTCCTCAGGCTCCTCTCCATTTTCATCTCTGCAATTCTTTCAGACAGAAACAATTTGGGGTCAGAGTTGTGACAGTGGGATGGCAACCCCATCCCTCACTTGATGTCCTGTCTTCCTGCTGGAGGTGGGCTCTATAAGTTCCCTCTCCCTACTGTTGGGCATTTCATCTAAGGTCCCTCCCTTTGATTCCTGAGAGTCTCTTACCTTTCAGGTCTCTGGTGCATTCTGGAGAGTTCCCCAAACTTCCTAATTCCTGAGGTTGCCTGTTTCCATTCTTTCTCCTGGTCCTCGGGCTTCATTCCTTTTCCCTCTCCCAATATCATATCAGGTTCCCTTCCTGCCCCCATCCCCCCCCCATTACCATTCGAACAACTTTACCTCCCAGATCCCTCCCTCTGTCCCCACTTGTGATTGCATTCTTCTCTCTCCCAAGTGAGACTGGGGAGTCCTCACTTGGGCACTTCAGCTTGTTGACCTTTTATGACTAGGTCTTGGATATTCTGCACTTATTTTGTCTACTATCCACTTATGTATGAGTTCCTACCATGTAGGTCATTTGGAGTTTGAGTTACTCAGGACGATATTTTCTAGTCCCATCTATTTTCCTGCAAAACACAGAATGTCACCATTCTTAATAGCTGACTTGTATTCCATTGTGTGAATGAACAATAGTTTTTGTATCCATTCTTCTGTCATGGGACATCTAGGTTGTTTCCAGCTTCTGGGTATCACAAAAAGGTAGCTATGTACATAGTGGAACATGTGCCCCATTGGCATTGTGGGGCATCTTTTGGGTATATTCCTAAGAGTGCCATAGCTGGGACTTCAGGTAAATCTATTTCCAATTTTCTAAGGAACCACCAAACTGATTTCCACAGTGGTATGTCTGATGACATAACCCAGCTCAAAGACTTGAATATAGTGACTTTAAAAGTGAATCCTGTTGAATCCTTAGTAGATGAACATTATTTTGACAGCACTGAACTTGTGGAGATAAACATTGAATATCTCAGAAAATATTGATTATGAAAGATATGGAAGCATCTCACTTGAATAAAATATATAAAAAGAAATGCATCTCAAAATATATTTTATTAACATTTAATACTGAGAGAAAATGTGAACCTGGACCACATTAACATTAGTTAAAGCACTATATGGGCAATTGTGACTATAAAGATGTGGCTATTCTAAGAATACAACAGCAATAACAACAACAACAATACAACCAAACAAAGAAAAACTTGACAACATATTGTAAATTAAAACTGCATCAATGATAACACAAATGTCAAGGAACAGAACTCACACTTATTTATGAATCAAACTGTGGTAAACCTTATCATGTTTCTTATAACCCTTAATTCCTATTTTTAAAGAACCACAAACATGACATTATTGTGATACCACATTTTTATAATCAGTACTGCACAGAATCTTATACAACAAACTATCAACTTTTGAATCTAGAGTCATTTTTAGTGGATAGGTATTATAACAATCTGGGTGGGCAAGAATGCCTTCATTATCTGGGTTGCTGTGCTAATTCATACTTAAAAGTGTAAACTGAGTCATTCATTCATGGTTTTATAACATTAGACAATTTGAACAGCCAGGACCCAAACATGTTCATTTTATTTTTCTTGAAGTTGGATGTTTGTTAGGCACAATCTTTGACATAAATAATAATGAAGAAGATATTTAAACCATAGCCACAATTTAATCTGTGTGTAACAGTATATACAATTTCAATTAACTTCTGGCATAAAACTGCTCTTTCAGCTTTATCTACTTTTTTCACAGTATCTATTAAAGTGTTCTATCAGTGAATATTAAATACTGACACATGCATTTTTCAGTTTGATTCATACAGAAACTGAAAATTCCATTATTAATAATAGCATATTTTGACCTATAGAATATTTACAGTAACAAGTTTATAGTGAATTCTGCTGCCAGTCTTGCAAGATATGAGAAGACAAAAACATATACACCTGACATTGTAGGGAATATTTTTTACCAAGTCTGAAATATGAAAACACAACAGAGAACATAATGATCTTCTAACCTCAATTTTCTTTCTTAGAAACTCACAGAGTTGTGATAATAAATGCCAGTTTCACAAAGGAACAAACATTTTTTATTACTTTATCCTTTCAAATGTTTGTTGAGATTATAATGTGATCCAGAAATTCAGGGGGGCCTAAATAATCACAAATAACATACCAAAACAGCAACTATGAACATATTTTATGGATATTTATTATGGAATTTATGTGCCTGTACTGAGTGTATTTTAACATGGGAGTGTTAATGAAATGAGGGAATTCACTAACATGGCCAAATTTCTAGTAATGGAGCTAATAAACAATAATAACTATTCTAGAATACCTTGATGTTTGTTTCTCTATTTGATACTGAATATTGTTTGTCAGAATTCTATAGAAAAAATTCTTTGTTTCTAATCCTAATACCTGGAAACAAACTTGGAAGACTCTGATAAACTAAGTGAAAAAATGAGATTCTAAAATTTCTGCAAATTCTTTGTGGAATACCTGAACTTCCTAAACCCAATCACTAGTCGTATTATCATTAAAATGCCTGTCATTTGCTTCTTGAAGTGTCAATATATTAGATTACATATCATTTTTCTTCCTAGACTACATTATTAAACACCCATTGGTAGAGATCTTAGCCTCCTTTGATGTTATCTCTGATCATTTTATTGAATTAAATTGATTATTTCTTATCCTATAGGTTTCTTGACATCATTGGTAAAATATCATTTAAATAATATTTTGTGTTATTTGATAATAACTCATTAGCTCCAAATTGTGCTATCTGTATACTTCTCTGTTTGGATAGATCTGCCAGAGTATGAATAGCCTACCAGGAAACACAATATTTATCTATCCAGAATTCATCAGTTAAGGATGGGGTCCATGATTCCCCCCTATTCTGTCTTGAGTGGTGGCCGTATTTATCTTATGTAAGTTTATAAAAACAACCCCAGATAATGTGAGTCCCTGAATGTGATAGTACTGTCATGTGTAGAAGTCAGTAGGTTATTCCAGGTTTCCTGAGTTTTGGATATTACTATCTTTTCTGCCCGTCTCCCATAATGATGCCTTAACCTTTAGCGGGGCATGAATAGAGATGTATATTTGTGTCTGAGCTCTCCATATTCTCTCATTCTCTGGACTTTAACCATTTGTGAATTCTCTGTTAACCATTATCTACTCCTATACAGAAATATATCTATTATTCTGTCTTTTCAGAAAGCTGCATGAATCAACAGATTTAGAGCTATGAATTTAGAGGAAATTGAGACACATATATTATTTATCAAAACAATAGTAGTATATTCAATCCTGGGGCATATGATTTCCTCAAACATGAAATCTTGACCAGAATTGCAGTAGTAGTAATATGTTGCCACTTATGGAATGGTAATTATTACTGTTCAGTGAGTCTATAAGTCAAAATAATTGTTGATGACCTTTCTGATCCATTACTATAAAAGCTAATCAATAGGGCTGAAGCTTCCTAGTGAGTACTGACTTGTAAATAAGCACAAGGATTCAGAAATAAGCTGGATGTACCATGATGTGCATCTAAGTCCCAGATTTAGGACATTCCAGGCTATTTGAAAAATGAGAACTTGGGGTGACACAGGACATCAAACCAAAAAGCAAATAGAAGTAAAATAGACATAAAGATGACTAAAAACAAAAAATTGAACACAGTCAACAAAACACTACCATACTGATATAAATGTTTCATTTCAAATATTTGCCTATGCATTTGCAACTAAGTTACTTATATGTTTGTCACTTATACTCTGGTTGTCCTCATTTCAAATTGTTTCATCAACTTGATACAGGTATAGTCCGTTTGATTCTATTAACCTGTATGAAGGCCACCTAGTTTGCAGCTCCATATCCTTGTTTCCCTTGAATGTACTATTTTGTTCCTCACTGTTAACTATTACATTTCAAATATGTTTCCAACTATTCTAAATAGTTTTTGAATAAATATATTTCTTTGTTTTTTTTAACCCACTGAGTAAAAATTAAGTAGTTTTCATGTGATTGATTTGTAGTTTTACTGGAGCTTACTAACAGACAACTTAGCAGTGACAGGCCTGTGAAAAATGTCAAAGTGTTCCCTAGAATCCAATGATAGTCCATAGATTTCCTATGTTCAGTGAAGCCACATGCTCCTGTGGGGCAAGTGTACTCTGGCACTAGACAGAACAACTGGTAGGGTTGAACAGGCTCAAACTCCAGGGAATCTCAGAATTGAGACTGAATGGCAAGAGTGGAGCCAGCTCCCTGCCATACAACCATGACACCCCACTGAGAGGACCATGATAATCTGTCACATAGCATAAAAACCTGGAGGTCTCAATGTTAATGAGGTATATACATAGGCCTCACGTGTTCAGCCAATGAGCTTCCCTTCCTGGACCTTCCCTCCCAGTAAAGGTATTTAATCCCTGCTTCACCTTGAATAAGATGTATGTATTCACATCTTCCATCAAATAAAACAATTTGGACAAGCAAGAACCACATCTTTCATCAAAGATGGAAGAGTGAGGCTTTGTAGAATGTCATCTCTCTTCCAGCTCCTCTGTATTCTCAGCTTTCACACAGAAACAAACTGGGTCCTTCCCCCTCCCAGACTCAGAAATCCTTACCATGCCTGACTTGAATGCCCAGAGGGGGAACTGCAGACCTGTGGACTGGATTCTAACTCCCAATAGTACTGCAATAGAAACTGGGTACACAGGAAACTGGGAACCAAGACATTGTTCTCAGACTCCAGTTTCCCACCTAGGGAAACACAAACTGGGATCCCCTATTATGGACTGTGTTCTGTTTACCCTGATGGGCTTGCTGGGTGCAAAGCACCCCAGAGGAGGGGCAGACACAGTCCAATACTCTCCAGATGAAATTATGAGAGCCTGTCTTGTGCAGGACTCTTAGAAGAAATTCCAGATGCTTTGAGTTTGAGTGCAATTCCCTTGCCATGTGTAGACATTGTTTAAGAGTAGTCTTTAAAACAGCCTCTGGCTTTTACCGTCTTCCTGCCCCCTTTTCAGTTTTGGTTGTTGAGCCTCTGAAAACAGTTCTGATGTTAGGAAATATTATACTATTGCCCATATTTTCATGACAGCCCTTTCCACTGTGTGATTATTTATGTAGCTGTGATATATAGTTTCTAAAGAAGAGATGCTTTAAAAACACCAGTGCAGCAAAGATTTTACTTTTATTCAAAATTTAGAAAATGCATGGTTTCCACAGTAAGTCTAGTTAATCATATTCTTATGATGCCTGTCATTCATCTCAGAGAAGAACTAATATTTAGGCATTTTTAATCTATAAGCAAATTAAAATATGACATTGCTACTAAAATCTATATTCATCATTTTTATTTTATGAAATTGTTAAGATTTGAAGCCATGCCACAAAAATAGGAATATATAATAGTCTCATGTTCAAATCTTGTCTTAGCTACACAGTGAAACTTAGAATTAACTAGTAATTTTGATTATTATAAATTTCTTTCCTGAAATCTAAGAGGGGCAAATGTCTGTGTGTAACAGAAAGGACATTTTTATATGTAAAAATATTTTCATCATAATACTTTGAAATATTGATCATTGTCTATACTGCCTGGGAATCTTATGTTTCTTTATTCTTAGGAATGAACTGAAATTTTAATATAATTAACTTTAAAAATACATAGTTTATTTGAAGATATTAATATATGAATTCTAACTTCATCATCTGAAGTTTCTTTCATGAAACTATCACTTTATTCTCTGCATACTGGGTGTAAACCAAATATAAGAGAAGTCACAGCATATGCAAGAATTTCAATGATCAAAGTGATTTAAGTATTAGACGGTAATAGAAAAAGTGAGTAGTGAAAGGTTAGGAGAGAAAAATCCACTTTGGAATATCCATTACTAGACAAAAACTAAGAACATTCATTTCAAAGACTTCTCCATAGACATATTTGTTTTCCATGATAAAAAAAAATTAGAAAAGCAACTTAACTTCTGTTTACCAACTTATGTGCAATCAATAGGATTAATCCAATGGCATGCCAATCATTTATTCCTGTGGGTGGATACAGTGAATTGAGCCTGCTGTATATAATCCACTTGTTGGGTCACACAATCATCAACTATGTTCACATGCCCGGAGTAAATGGATGAAGGAATGGCAACAAAGTCAATAAGCTTCACTGACCCATTAAGCTTGATCTATTTAGATTCCCTATAGCATCCAATACTGAGCCCTATACATCAGTCATTGACACAGTTACAAACTCTAGCAATTAAGCATTTATTCAGTGTTAGCTTTTGTGACTACAAAATTCAATCAATAATTAAAGATATCTTACCTTTCTCCTTCATTAACATTTCTCATTCACTTCCAGTGCCAATATCTTTCCATGAAAACTTGTAAATATTTTTCTAGAAACATCATAAATCATTTGTAAAAATTGAGTAATTTGTAATAAAAAATCTAAACAACTATGAGATATAGTGTTAATTTAATATTGTAAAGAGACACATACCAGTTAAACTTTGAAAAATGTTTTGAAATGTAAATTTTTCCCCCTCAGCTTTAAGAAAGAGACATTTGAAGATCTAGAAAAAAAATAGTATTTAGTTAGTTCAGATTCCTTTCAAAATAACATGTTATAGAGCATTTAAATTATTCAAAGCTTATATTTAATTATATCTACTAATCTAATTAATTGTGTATATTTATATATGTGTTTATGTTGCATGTACTCACGCAAGTGCATATTGCATAGGCTATGTGTGGAGGGCAGAGAACAAATTCCAGGAATTGAGACTGTCCTTCCAACATGTGAGTCTTTGACTGGACTCAGTGTTTCAGGCTTAGCTACAAGCACCTCTATCTCAGGAGTAACCACAACAACCAAGTATGATAGACATAATTCCTTAGAACAATCAGACCAAATTAACATCTCTGTATTTCTTTTGACATAATCGATGGGTCAATTATTAATTCAGTTTTCAATTTTATCTCATATGAAAACTCATTAGAGATTCAAAAAAGCAATACAGTTTATGTAATGTTATACAGAAAAATTGTAGGCATTTGAGAATATCTCCTTTCCGTTCAAGAGTTCCCTCTTCCTTAAAAAAAATAATTTTTAAATATTGGAGCTGCAGAATATTTGCCCAGTTGAATACATGTTTATATTTATTAGTGCTAAACAGTAAGGACATAATTGCACATAAATTTGTACCCTGGTGATTACAAATATTCTAGATCACTCCAAGAGGCAAGAGGCTCTGCACTTCATTTACATGGACCTTTTTCTAGTCTCTTTAACATCAAGTATAATACAAGCCAATTTCTTTCAATTAATTTTATACTAATTTTAATTCCTCTCAAATATAAGAAAACAATGTCATTACTCCCCATTATTTTCTCCATGCTTTACTCTTCTGAATAAAATTAATTTAAAAATCATGTAGAAGTATATAATGACATATATAATATAGAAATGTATACAGTACGTGCTGTGTTTTTTAAAAGAAGAGGGCATAAATAACAATCATTAAAGTCTATCAGTGACATTATTAAGTTTACTTACTTATTTATTTAGAAAGGTTTACTACTAACATCATTTCTAGGTCCTATTATCTGTATTTTCATCCCCAGAGACAGACCAGGCATGAATCAACAATGAATGTCTTGTCGTCTGCTATTAAAATTCAATCTTAGAAGAAAAAAATAAATGGACAGAAAGAAGTATAGAACACTGAGAAATAGAAATGAGAAAATCACACAATGCTCACATACAGATTAGATTTATTCTCCAGGACGTTTATAATGTAAAGACAATGTTAAGTATATAAATTATTATGGTATATCTATCTGCATAATTATATTCTCCAAACCCACTTGTTAACTTTTAGGAAGATAATCCTGGCAGAATTATCTTCTATAAACCTATATAAACCACAGAGTTAAGGTGCACAGCATCACCCAGCTCTTACAGGTATTCATCATTGGAACAAGTGATTGCCAAATATTCAAGGTAATATTTTGATAACAAATATTTTACTCCTTGCTTACTATATAGTTTTGGTGGCAGGTAAACAACATAATTGCTGCAGCATCGCCATCCATACAAAGTGCAGCATAATTGTGTTTGGTAAAAATTCAGAAAAACTCAATTTACACATTCAAGTAGAAAAACAACTTTGGGCCATAAGAGTTTAAAACCTTGAATTTTATTCTGGGGAGACAAATTTTTTTATTGAAAGTAGTTTGAAGGACATTTGGATTCTTTCCAGGTTGTGACTACTATAAATAAGGCTGCTATGAACATAGTGGAGCATGTGTCTTTATTACCAGTTGGAGCATCTTCTGGGTATATGCCCAGAAGCATCTAATGGGTATATGCCCAGTAGTGGTATTGTTGGACCTTTCGGTATATATATATATATATATATATATATATATATATATATATATATATATATATATATATATATATTGGATATTAGCACCTTATCAGATTTAGGATTGGTAGAAATCTTTTCCCAATCTGTTGGTTGCTATTTTGTCTTATGGACAGTGTCTTATGCCTTACAGAAGCTTTGCAATTTTATTGGTTCCCATTTGTTGATTCTTGATCTTACAACACAAGCCATTGGTGTTTGGTTCAGGAATTTATCCCCTGCGCCCATGTGCTCGAGGCTCTTCCTCATTTTCACCTGTATAAGTTTCTGTGTCTCTGGTTTTATGTGGAGGTTCTTGATCCACTTGGACTTGAACTTTGTTCAAGGAGATAAAAATGGATCCATTTGCATTCTTTTGTATGCTAATTTCCAGTTGAGCCAGCACAATTTGTTGAAAATGCTGTCTTTTTTCCACTGGATGGTTTTAACTCCTTTGTCAAAGATCAAGTGACCATAGGTGTGTGGGTTAATTTCTGGGTCTTCATTTCTAATCATTGATCAATCTTTTTGTCGCTGACCCAGAACCATGCAGTTTTTATCACAATTGCTCTGTAGTACAGCTTTAGGTCAGGCATGGTGATGACACCAGAGGTTCTTTTAGTGTTGAGAATAGTTTTTACTATCCTAGATTTTTTGTTATTCCAGATGAATTTGCAAATTGCTCTTTCTAACACTGTGAAGAATTGAGTTGGAATTTTGATGAGGATTGCATTGAATTGGTAGATTGATTTTGGTAAGATAGACATTTTTTACTATATTGATCCTGCCAATCCATGAGCATGGGAGATCTTTCCATCTTCTGAGATCTTTGATTTCTTTCTTCAGAGACTTGAAGTTCTTATCATACATATCATTGGATATTAGCCCAGAAACTCAGAATACCCAAGACACAATTTGCAAAACACATGAAACTCAAGAAGAAGGAAGACCAAAATGTGGATACTTCGGTCCTTCTTAAAAGGGGGAAAAATCACGATGGAAGGAGTTACAGAGACAAAGTTTGGAGCAGAGACTGAAGGAATGAACATTCAGAGACTGCCCAATCTGGGGATCCATTCCATAAACAACCAACAAACCCAGGATCTATTGCAGATGCCAACAAGATTTTGCTGACAGGAGCCTGATATAGCTGTCTCCCAAGAGGCTGTGCTAGTGCCTGACAAATTCAGAAGTGGATGCTCATGGTCATCTATTGGATGGAACACAGAGTCCCCAATGAAAGAGCTAGACGAAGTATCCAAAGAGCTGAAGGGGTTTGCAGCCCCAAAAGACGAACAACAATATGAACTAATTATTACCCCCAGATCTCCCTGGGACTAAATCACCAATCAAAGAAAGCACATGGTGGGACTCGTGACTCTAGTTGCATATATAGCTGAGGATGGACTGGTCAGCGATCAATATGAGGAGAAGCCCTTTGTTCATTGAAGATTCTTTGCCCCTGTATAGGGGAATGTCAGGACCAGGACCAGGAATCGGGAGTGTGGGGGTTGGGAAGTGGTGGGAGGAGTGGATAGGGCATTTTTGGAGGGCAAATTATGAAGGGGGATGAATTTTGAAATGTAAAGAAAGAAAATATTTAATTAAAAAAAGAAAGTAGTTTGAAGATGCACTGATTCAGCTGAACAGCACTCTTAAGTAACCCCATTGTATCGAGACCTTTGTAGTCACAAGTATTGTACCAAGTTTCCCCTACTAGATATGAGTTCTGAGTTGTTGAATGCATCTCAGTCTTCAAGGCCACATCAAAGACCATGGTGTAATTAACACTACTTCTTAGTTACCTTGAAATTTCTCTTGGTACTTATTGCTGCTTTTTGTCTACTGCAATCTCTTTTGTGCACTTAGATTTAACCCAGGAAGCATCAATGCACTGGGTGATTGGGATATTGTATGATGTTCATATGGTTGCTATTACCAAAGTGTCAATGTGGAGATACTCTTGAAGCCATAATTATTACAAGCTGCACAGTATGTCATTTACACGTGGAAAGATACCCGGTTTTTGACATTTTACATGATATTCAAGCCAGTCCTGATGATATCTCTGTGTCTACAAATTCATCAAATGAAAGAGATATTTCTTTCAAAATCAGGGATTATAAAATTCTGGAATTTTAGGAATTCCAAGACCAAGTCCATCCAAAGGAAGAAGAAGGTAGAAAAGAACAATGATCCATTCCTCTTCCACAGATTCACAGGGTGCTCTGGAAGTAGACAACAGTCACTGGGAAAGGTAAAGACTGACGTGCACCTTACCATTCAAAGGTGAATACACAATGGAAGTACTGATAAACTTCAGTCTCATATCTTACTATCAGTACCATTAGTGATCAAAATTTTTAGTTTTTGGATTAGGAGAAGTCCTATTAGGGTGAAATAAGGGTACTTTTAAACTATATTTATATTTCGTTTTCAAGGTTTTTTTTTTCCTTGTTTTTTGTTTGTTTGTTTGTTTGTTTGTTTTTTACTCATTCATTTTTTACCCTGTTCCATGCCTCCCTTACAGTGAATCCCTCTCACAATCTTTCCCTGTACTAATGGTGCTTTAAACACAAGTTGTAGACCTGAAAAGCAGAATCAAATCAATGTAGGAAGAGGTCTGACCATAATTTCCAGATTAACATTTTCGATAGGAAATCTTACATTTTCCAATGATAAAAGCTAATATTTTCTACTTTGCACACATATGTGTATTTTTCTGCTACTATATGTTGTAAAGACTTATGACCTTAAATAAAGGTAAAAGTATTTCAATATATTTTTAACACTCTGGAATCACTCCACGTCACGTAAATCTTTTGACGTAAATATTTTCTTAATTTTGACCATCATCTCATTTATTTTTTTCAAATGTTGTGATACTACATTTTGCAATATTGTTAAAAATACACTCCATTGTTTCCTTTATATATTTTTAAAAGGAAGCCAAAAGCATCTGTATACACTTCAGGGAAACATGAGAACCAAACACAAGAGCTATGTTAACCGTCTTCCTTTGCATTTACAAAAGAAAATACTTTCCCTCTACTGGATTAGTACATTGGGCATAATACAGCTGGAAATTCTCTTACCAGTATATTTATATAGGAATGTTTATTGTGTTTTATTCTTTTGTATGTGTAACATGAAAAGAAACACAAATTAAATGTAATGACTCATGCATTTTTTCTAGCAAAATTTACTACATTACATTTTTTCTTTTCATTTGTGTATGTTCTAAGCTTTTCTATAATTTTTCTTCATTCACACATTTTTATCTTTTATTCCCATCCTTTTTGGCCTTAGAATGCAGAAATGCTGCCCTATTTGCATGACAAGGACAAAAATCACAGACCAAAGCAGAAAGCATGTACATTTGTAGTAGGAAATGTGAAGCATCTTGTCAGCAGATGCCATGTTCATCCACTGTGATTTTTTTTAAAGGTTGCAAATTATTAATTATTGCAGCCCAGTATTGGGTTTCACAATGACTTTCCTTTGCAAAAATACCTCATGTGATTTCAATAGACTCCAAGTCAAAAAAATGTATCCATATACACTGGCATTTTTTAAATAGATATTAGTGATTAATTAATATGAATAATATTATGATTATTAGAACTACATTATCTAATGTTTATACAGTATCAATTTTAAAGTCAAGGAAAATGAAGGCTTCTTAATGCTTCAAAACAATTATTCAGAGTTCAGCACTGAAAAAGCTGTAGATACTTGAATAGCTCCAAATTGGTTTGTCAGTTGGAGTACAGGTATTGAAAGCATCTTCTTAAGGATTCTGTTTCGTTACTTGTGCTTACTTACTATTCCTTCAATCTCCTTTAAGATGTTAAATATGTAAGGAAATAATTAAAACAATGCAATGTAAAAAGTTCTGTCGTTTATGAAAATCTGATTCATAGACTTCAATCTTATCAAAGATTCAGATTTTATAATCATTTCAAACTAATTTCCAGATCATAAATCCTTTGTGAAGAATGGTACTGACACCTCATGTCAAGTTGGGTTGTATTTTTGGAATGAGTGTATTTATTTCAGCTATAAAGATTTGTAGCTTCCACTAGGTTTCAGATGGATGTGTGTCATTAAACTTGCTGTGTGTAAGTATGGGTTTTAAAATAACTCATATCATACCGTATCATTAGCAAAAGCATGTTGGGGTTATGTCATCATTACATAAGAATCTGATCAAATTCCATCCCTGACTTTGTTTAGAGCTTATACTTATTTTTATTATCTGCTAAAGCATATTTTTCTGCAAATTTATTCTAGTCATTGAATGATTAAAATATAAACAAATTTAGTAGAAAAATAGATTTCATGAGAAAAGTCAAGTTGTGCGTAGATTTATTAATTTTTAATTTTATATTTTTCAATATAAAACAAAACGTTGTAGTAATTCAGTGAAATATTATTTTGGTGAAAAAATCTAAGCACTATTACATGCTACATAAATTCATTATCAAGTAAAGTTAAGTAATAGCTGCCTTGCAATTTTGTTCTGAAAATTAGATGAGCTCTTTATAAAGTTCTTCATAGTACCAACATATGTAGCAGGGGCTAGTTGAACTTCAATCTGGAGACTGTGAGGAAGGACTGATTTTGACTGATGATGGTGGTACTTAGCAGGAGTGCTGATGTCGCATGGCTTTTAGAAATATCACCACAACATATGCCTCCAAGGTCACAAGACTGTCTATTGTTCTTGCCTGAAGCTACAAAGTATTTGTGATTATAAACTTAAAAAAACTTCTCTCCTTTTAAACCATGATTCATTCTTATTATCCTTGTAGTGTAATATTTTCTAAAATATATATTAGACAGTGTGCTTATATTATTTTTAATTAGAATTATCTGATAATATGGGCTTTCTACTGTATAACTTACATTTATGCATCACAAAATAGATTTTATATGGATTTTAGGTATGATTCTCTAATTTGCTAATCAATTAAAACTGTGACTTTATATTTCACACATCTTTTTCAGCATAATAAAACATTTTACAGTATGATTTTTAAGCTAAAAATTCTTTTGTGAAAAAGATATTTTTACTGTGCAGCTCTCCTTCTGCACTATTTAACCATACCCATCTGATAGGATTTGGGTTGTCACAAAAATTAAAAGAAGGAAGAGAAACACAAGTAACTGTCATATTTTTTAAAGTGTGCATTTTCATATACAACATTGTCTACGTTTATGTTGTCACAATTTCATTATTACTAATTTATTTTGCCTCTACTTACTATCTAAAAGTTTATTTTTCTCATGCATTGATTTATTAGTTAGGAATCTATTTGAATAAATTATACTCAGGAATTTTCTGTATAAAAATGCAAAGGATTTTTTCATTTAAACATTAAATATTACAAAGCTAAGGAAAATATCTTAGAATATAACCTCTCAGGTAATACCACAAAATATAATCGATCTTTTCTAAAAACTAATGTTCACTCTTTTATATTCCAAAAGATAATGCAATTGAATAATATATAAGTGAATATAAGTAAATTGACTGTGATAGGGATTGAATTTTTAGTCTGTCTTACAATGTCTCTTACAGATAAGACAATGCATTGAACAAAATTTCACTAATTGTTGATTAACAGTATGGTTTTGAGAGTGCCTGTTGGCTAGTTTTTGAAAGAGGTTCTGATTCAAGCTGTGTATGAAATAGTAATCTCAGAGGGGAATAATAGTGGAGACTCCTGGGCCAGAATTTTTGGTTTTGTTCATGGTTACAAAAACATGATTTAGTGACAAATACTCTCAAAGGAAAACAAAAACCTAGGACATCTGAAGTTACCCAGAAGTATATAAGTAAAGTTTCATTTGGAATAAAATTTGTAATAAGGACAACTCACATAGCCCATAGCTTCTGTTCTTTCATCAAAATATGTTTTCAGTACTCTAGAGGTTTTTAATGTCTTTTACAAAGATCCCATAGAGGCTTCCTAGTGCTGATAGCTAGAAATATAATTGGCAAAATGTCTGCAATGCATGTTGCCATCTGGTTGTAGTCCCCTGATTATCACACTAAATCCCCATTCTGACAAATCACTGAGGATGTCCTTGCTCTGCAGTTGTGAAAATGTCTAGCAACCTGCTGAGGTGACTGCACACCTGGGGATAAGGGGCAATCTCAACTTGTGCACTAGAATGTGTTCACACTATCTGTCTTTATGCTTGGGAAACCAGCAGTTTAAAGTAATGCATATTTTCACACCGATGTTATTCCTTCATGAGTAGAGTAGCAACTTCCTTTAAGTGTTATCATATGATACTTGAAAAAGGAGAAACAGGGGAAGAAGACCAGAATTTTTTTAATGTACCCTTTGTTTATTAATCACTGTATCCTGTATTTAGCTGTAGCTGAAGAGATAACTAGCAGTGAAGCACTCACCTGGCAAGCATGAGAACTTTTACTTTGATACCCAGAACCTTCATAAAATGCCAGGCCTGGTGGCATGCCCTGGAAAGCTCATGGCTGAGAAGTCAGAGGTAGAAGAAGCTCTTGGATTTCTTAGCCTGCAAGTTTAGTCTAACTCATGAAGTATAGGTAAATGTGTCAAACGAGATTATCATTGGGGCAGGAAAAATGGCTCCATGGTTAAGAGCACTGACTGCTCTTCAAAAGGACCCTGGTTCAAAACCTACTCCAGTATGGCAGCTCACAATGGTCTATAATTCAAGTTCCAGGGGATCCAACACACTCACTGAGGCATACATTCAGACAAACCACCAGTGTATATAAAATAAAATAAAATAAAACAATTTATTAAAAAAGGGTTAGTTGGGTTCCTGAGAATGGCACTTATGGTTGTTTTCAGGACTACAAATAAACATCTTCACTTGCCTACATGTGCATGCAAATTTATACATATATTCACACATGTGCATATTTATATTAGAAAAATGGACATTTAGAATTAGTGGGAGAGACATTTTGTGCAATCAACCTGTTACTCATAAGAGTCACACTAAAATTTGGTGTCAGTTTCTAAAGAAATAATGATATGACATTTGAATAGACATATAGAGACTGTATGATTATATCTAATGATTATATATATGCATTTATATGTTTAAAACAAAAATATTTCAAGTGCTATTAAGCTCCTGTCCCTCTCCCATACCCCAGAGCTAGGCTGTCTCTCAGAAGGTCTCCCAACACAGGTGAGACCCTCACCCCAATACCTGACCCAGCTGAGATTCCCATGGATACCAAAGGACATGGGATCTATCCACTCTGCTGGAGACCCAACTTCCTTCCAGTCTGAAACACCTGTCCCTCTCCCACACCACACAGTCTGACTATCATCCAGGTGGTCTGCTGTAACCAGGGACACAGGAGGTCCTCCTAACCAGTGACAGTACTGCCTGCCTCCCAGGAAGCCTGCTCTTACTCATGTCACAGAGCTCTTCCTGCCTACAAAGAGAGACAAGCTCAATTCAGAAGCAACCAGGCCAGTTAACACCAGAGATTATGAGATAGTGAGAGGTAAGCACAAGAACTTAAGCAACAGAAGCCAGAGTAACTTGGAACGAGGAGAACCCAATTCTCCCACCATTACAAGCTCTGGATATATACCCACTTGAAAGGCAAGATTCTACCTAAAATCCTATCTCATGAAGATGATAGAGGCCTTTAAAGAGGATATAAATAAATACAAGAGTACTTGAGCAAAGAGGTAGAAGCCCTTACAAAGGAGACAAATCCCTTAAAGAAATAGAGGAAAGCAATGAAAATACAAAGTACAAATTCAGGACACAATGAACAGATCAAAACTTAGAATAATAGGAATAGAAGAGAATGAAGATTCACAATTTAAGGGCCAGAAAACATCTTCAACAAGATCATAGAAGAAAACTTTCCTAACCTAAAGAAAGAGAACATAAAACTGAAACCAACAATACATCAAAAATGACCATTCAAGTAGGGTTTACCCCAGGGATGCAGGGATAGTGCAACATATGAAAATACATCAATGTAATCCTCTATATAATCAAATTCAAAGAAAAAAATAATGATCATCTCATTACATGCTGAAAAATTATTTGAAAAAATTACAAAACCACTTTATGATAAAAGTCTTATAGAGGTCAGGAATTCAAGACCCATACCTAAACATAATAAAAGCAATATACAGCAAACCATCAGAGAACATCAAATTAATTGGAAAGAAACTTGAAGCAACCCCACTAAAATTAGATATAAGACAAGACTATCCACTCTTTCCCTATTTATTCTATATAGTACTTGAAGTTATGGCAAGAGCAAGTAGACAACAAAAGGAGGTCAAATGGATTTAAATTGAAAGGAAAAAAGTTAAGGTATCACTATTTGTGGATAATATGATGGTTTATATAAGAAGCCCTCCAAATTCTACTAGAAAACTTCTACAGATTGTATAAAACTTCAGCAAAGTGGCTGGATAATAAGTTAACTCAAACAAATCAGTAGTCTTCCTCAAAACAAAGGATAAACAGGCTGAGAAAGAAATTAGAGAAATAACATACATCATAATAGTCGCAAATGGAGGAGCTAGAGAAAGTACCCAAGGAGCTGAAGGGGTCTGCAACCCCATAGGTGGAACAACAATAAGAACTAACCAGTATCCCTAGAGCTCATGTCTCTAGCTGCATATGTAGCAGAAGATGGCCTAGTCGGCCATCATTGGGAAGAGAGGACCATTGGTGTTGCAAACTTTATATGCCTCAGTACAGAGGAGCGCCAGGGCCAAGAAGTGAGAGTGGGTGGGTAGGGGAGCATTGGGTGGGAGGGTATGGGGGACTATTGGGATAGCATTTGAAATGTAAATGAAGAAAATACCTAATAAAATTGGAAAAAATAATGCTCATAAATTACATGATTTCAACATATTCAATATTTTCATCTCTATATAGCATACATGTAAGTAGATAGCAAACATCATATATGGTATGTCATACTAGATATGCAATATTTTTTCTTAAGAATCAAATAAAATTAATTCAGCTCCAAACCTATCCTGAAAGAGAGTTTAGAATTCATTAAGGTAAATTAAGTGACATTAGAAGAGAACTATGCTTTGCCCTTGTCTAAATGCATAACCTTTCTGAGTCCATTAAAACTTTGAGTAAATACATCATGTAGTTGCTCATTATTTTCACACTGAACCAAGCATTCTTAACTTATAGAGAAACCCAGGGGTGTGTAACAAATGTGTTCTCTAGCTCACATTTATCATAGATAAGTTAACTCCCACACTTTATTCAATCTCTTGCCTCTCAGGACAGCAAACACATCAGATACATAGTTGTACATGATGAAAATTAATTTCTTTATTTTATGCATGGCTAATAGTTTACTGGGAATAACTTAAAAGTACTACAGACACGTTTTCTTTAACTACAAAAGCTGTTTTGTGCATTCTCCTGGAACCACATTTTCTCAGATCAATGTCTTAGTAGACAGAATTCCTAAGGATTTATTATTTGGTTTTCTAGTGAATGTATTATTTTTGCTATATACTCTCAAGATTATTAATTTTTGTACTAGAACATTCTTAGTATCTCATTCTTATTGCTTTACTTATATAAAATTAAACTAAGATCTATTCATAGGAGTCCATAGGCACACAATTACCCCTATTTACATACTATTGTTGTTAATAAGACTGGACCAAATGAATACAAGAAGGAAAAACATAAAATTTCCCGTTAGCAGTTAAGAGAACACCATTAATATATATTTGGTGTAAACACATTTTAAAAATTCTTGGAAAACAATCCTTCTCAAAAATTTTTGCCAATTTATCCTTAAATCTATTGACTACAATTACAGAGTTCTAGATTTTCAAGAATTTCTAACATATCTAATAAAAAACATATTTTATATATCATACAGGAGATCTCGAGAATATGAGATTAAATATAGAAATATTAGTAATATATCATCTATAACTAGTACATATGCATATATTTCTAAAGTAGGAAGACAAGATTATAGGTCTAAATAAGGTAGACGTTATATGTTAATTTGCAACTTTTACATATGTATTCTCCTCTTGCATTTCTTCTCAACACAGGTATGATAATCAATTTCTATATATGTATGTCAAAAATATTTGACAGTGAGAAGTTATAAATATTTCTGGAAGAAGATCCAAATAATGGATATTATCTATTATATAGTTTTATGATCTTGCCTGCAATGACAAATGATGGAATTTATAGCCTGGTGGGTTGTACATAAATCTTCTTGTTCTTTATCATTTGTTCATTAACTTTTTATTTCATTGACAATTTTCGTCTACATTTTAGATATAAAACGTTTCTATTATGTGAACAGTGGACTATGACCAATTCTGACACTAAATTTATATTTCAACTTAAAGCTTTACCTCTTATTTACAATACATATTTGTATATACTTCTCTTCTTACCATATACAAATGTATTACATTAATTATGGTTACTCTGTTGTATTACAGAACACCAGTGTTCCTCTATCATTTATAGAAGTTTTCAAATAGCTGAGCAGTGGCGGTGCATGCCTTTAATCCCAGTACTAAGGAGACAGAGACAGGTGGATTTCTGAGTTCAATGCCAGCCTGGTCTACAGAGTGAGTTCCAGGACATCCAGGACTATACAGAGAAACCCTGCCTCAAAATCCAAACAAACAAAAAACAAAAACCAAAAAACAAACAAACAAAAAAGAAGTTTTCAAATATTTATCTTCATTATAAATGAAGTAAAAATATGTGGTCATATATGTTTATGTATGATAGGTTACAAAGCATACATTGAATGGGTCAGGAATAATATAAAGAAAAATAATGATATAGTCCATTTACCATATTCAGTTCCATCCCTATGAATTCTCTGGATCGACTTGAAGAATCAGAGGGATTAAAATTCAGTCACATGAAAGTAAAAACCTTTGGGCTTACTATGACACATTTTTACCTCAATAACTATAGATCTGTCCACTCATAAACATTTTCTGGAATTCTTTTTTTTCTGTTGGAAAGAATTCCTGCATATCTACAGAAGGAAAATATCTTACTTTAAGATGCTATTCATTAGAAATTGTGTTCCAATAAAGCTCAATTTATATCCAGTTAATTATTTTTAGGCATATCTAGTTCATCTTCTTGGGCAACAGGAATCCACGTAGTGGCAATTCTTTTTGATTAGTCTATGAGTAGCACCTATATTATTGCTTTCTCTCTTTTTATACTTTTTCTTCAAGGAACTCCATTTTTATATTACAACTACAGCTGGCAAACTAAGTCTGAACTGGGGCATAATTTTGTTAAATATCATACTTACTATTGGTCAAAAAATCACATTATGTTGATGTGATTTTCATTCATGACTAATTATTACAACATAGTTATAAGTTGAGAGAATTATGCTATTAAATGATATTGGTATTTATGGTAAAAAATTAACATACAATTTTCCATTTATACTACAATTCATTTTTTAAAAAAGTCCTAATGCTGGATAATTATTTTTTCATTAAGTAGAAGAATTAAAATATAATTCTTTCTATATCATACTATCTGCTACTTCAAAGTACAAAATTGAAGTAAATTTATAACTGAAATAATAAATCAGAAAGTAGTCTATACACAAACACAATTTTCTTCATTTTGTAAACTCAAGGATGTAATTTATCTGCTAAGTACCAAGATTGATGCTTTCTTACTGTTATCCTTTTCTGTGTTAATAAATCGGGACTCAGCAAGCACCTCCAAATGTTCGCTCCTGACCCTACAATTAGCTTTCCACTGACTCTCTTTCCTGATTATCAGCACAAACCCTTACTTTGAGCAATCCCATAATTAGCTAGACAATAAGGTTTCATGTGCTAAAATATCCTGACTGGTTGAACATTTGCTAACCACTCATCTGTCACTTCCCCTGGACGGATCTCATGCCCTTGTTTAGTTAAGAGGACTGTCAGTCCTGCTTCTCATTAAGTTGACATTAATGTGGCCTCCAAAATTTCAGTGTAGCAATTAAAAGTTTTGAGCTCTACTTAAATGGCACCGAGCTAAATCCTACATGCTGGAACTTGTACTGATCTTTCTTAAAATAAAAATTTAAAAGAAAAATAAAGGACAGAGTTGATAGTAACACAGAGAAAAATTAAATATTTATGATTATTTTGCTACAGGAAATAGCAACTGAAGATAAAACTTTCTCAACATATCAGTTTATTATCATTTTGTTTCATTCTCCTATATCCTTCAAAAGTATCATTTTAATTTAATAGTTATGTCTATTCCTCTTCATCTTTGCTCACTTTATGTGAATGTAAGAATGGTTTTCAGTATTTATTGTCTTAGAAATTACACAGTCAAATATATACATTGTATACAGACTATGTCTAGCTAACAATCAATTGAACTCCTGATTTCTGCTATTTGTTTCTTAAGTTGGGGATATTGTCACAAAATTATCTATGTTTACATGTGCATTGTTTTGTAATAAAAAATAGCATGTTTCTATAAAAAATGAAAAGCAAGTTTGTGTTCTATTAACTTTTATTATGGATATTCTTGTTATGATTATTTTTCCAAAAGTATATATGTATATTTTTCTTTCATGAGTTCTTCTCATAAAATATTCCCATTGACCAAATGCTTGACAAGTGACTTAAAAAATAAAATGTTTATTCTGCTCAGTCTTGAGGTCAGAGATGACAGCACAGAGACAGTGTCAGAGAGAGCACCAGGAACATCCTATAGCTGTGGCCATTGGAACAGGGTGGATTAGAAAGCAGAAAGGGAAACATCAGTATTGTGTGCTTTTACCCTTTTTCTCTTTGTTCAGATGGTACCATAACCCATGCTAGATGGTATACCTCAAATTGTCTGTTTTTTCCTTCAGTAAATCCTCCATGGAAAACCACTGATAGATATATACATAGGTATAAGAAAAGTTTAATCTATTGAAAAAATAATGTTCAGTGTATTTTGCCTCCCACAGGTTTAAATTTTTGTTGTGACTCCTGTTGTCATTTTCTATATTAGTTTGTTTATTGTAAGAAATAATTTGTATATCTAAAACTTGTAATCTTTATTTTTTAATCTCTCTTTAGTGTATTCATATTTAAATAATGTTATCAATACATAATGTCAGAAAATGTTTATAGATAAGTAGGATGTTACTGAATAATCAAGAAAAGAAAAAATTAGGCCTCCAGGGAGAACTCTGACCCCTGGACTTAGGTGAGATCTCCATCTTGTATTCCAGAACTCGATGACACCAGTCCGCACTGAAGAGCAAGAAGGCTGCAGAAGCAACATAGCTTCCTGGATAGGGTCCCTTCTGGCCTTCATCCTCAGCCAGGAGGCAAAACTGAGTACCAGACCTCTGACACCTTCCCTGCCAGAGGAGAGATTGCCTGCAGAGAATGTTTTGACCACTGTGACTCAGTAGAGAGTTGGACTCTCAGGAGTCCTGACAGAGGCTAAAAGAATCACAGGAGGAACAAGCTCCAGCAGAGACAGCTAGAACATCTAACACCAGAGATTTCCAGATGGTGAAAGGCAAACATAAGAATCTTACTAACAGAAACCGAGACCACTCAGCATCATCAGAACCCTGAACTCCTACCACAACAAGTCCTAGATACACCAGCACACCGGAAAAGCAAGATTCAGGTTTAAAATCATATCTCATAATGCTGGTAGAGCATTTTAAGAAGGGCATTAATAATTCTCTTAAGGAAATACAGGATAACACTGAAAAAAAACTTAGAAGTAATTAAAGAGAAAACACAAATATCCCTTAAAGAATTACACAAAAACTAAACAGGTAGAAGTCCTTAAAGAGGGAACACAAAAACACTTTAAAGATTTACAGGAAAACACAACCAAACAGGTGATGGAATTGAGCAAAACCATCCAAGATCTAAAAATGGAAGTAGAAACAATAAAGAAAACCCAAAGGGAGACAACTCTGGAGATAAAAATCCTATGAAAGAAGTCAGGAACCATAGATGCAAGCATCAGCAACAGAATACAAGAGGTAGAAAAGAGAATCTCGGGTTGCAGAAGATTCCATGGAGAACATAGACAAAACAATCAAAGAAAATGCAAAATGCAAAAATACCCTAACCCAAAATATCCAGGAAATCCAGGACACAATGAGAAGACCAAACCTAAGGATAATAAATATAGATGAGAATGAAGATTTTCAACTTAAAGGGCCAGTAAATGTCTTCAACAAAATTATAGACGAAAACTTCCCTAAAGAAAGAGATCCCCATGAACATTCAAGAAGCCAACAGAATTCCAAATACACTGTACCAGAAAAGAAATTCCTCCCAACACATAATAATCAGAACAACAAATGCACTAAATAAAGTGAGAATATTAAAAGCAGTAAGGGAAAAGGGTCAAATAACGTATAAAGGCAGAACTATTAGAATTACAACAGACTTCTCACCAGAGACTATGAAAGCCAGAAGATCCTGGACAGATGTTATACAGACCCAAAGAGAACACAAATGCTAGCCCAGGCTACTATACCCAGCAAAACTCTCAATTACCATAGATGGAGAAACCAAAGTATTTCATGACAAAACCAAATTCACACTTTATCTTTCCAGGAATCCAGCTCTTCAAAGGATAATACAGGGAAAACTCCAACAGAAAGAGGGAAATTACTCCCTAGAAAAAGCAAGAAAGTAATCCTTCAACAAATGGAAAAGAAAACAGCTGCAAGGACAGAATCCCAACTCTAGCAACAAAAATAACAGGAAGCAACAATTACTTTTCCTTAATATCTCTTTATATCAATGGACTCAATTCCCCAACAAAAAGACATAGACTAACAGACAGGCTACATATACAGGACCCAACATTTTGCTGTTTACAGGAAACCCACCTAGGGAAAAAGACACTACCTAAGAGTAAAAGGCTGGAAAACAATTTTCCAAGTAAACAGTCTGAAGTAACAAGCTGGAGTAGCCATCCTAATATTGAATAAAATCAACTTCCAACCCAAAATTATCAAAAAAGACAAGGAGGGACACTTCATCAAAGGTAAAATTCTTCTAAGATGAACTCTCAATTCTGAATATCTATGCTCCAAATGCAAGGGCAGCCACATTCCTTAAAGAAACTTTAGTAAAGTTCAAACACACATTGCACCTCACACAATAATAGTGGGAGACTTCATCACCCCACTCTCATCAATGGACAGATCCTGGAAGAAGAAACTAAACAGAGGCATATTGAAACTAAACAGAAGTTATGAAACAAATGGATTTAACAGATATCTACACAAAAATGTATCCTAAAAAAAAAAAAGAAGGTTTACCTTCTTCTCAAAACCTTATGGTACTTTCTCAAAAATTGTCCATATAATTAGTTACAAAACAGGCGTCAACAGATACAAAAATATTGAAATAATTCCATGCATCATATCAGATCACCATGGACTACGGCTGATCTTCAATAACAACATAAATAATAGAAAGACAACATTCACATGGAAGCTGAATAACACTCTACTCAATGATAACTTGGTTAAATATGAAATAAAGAAAAAAATGAAAGACTTTTTAGAGTTTAATGAAAATGAAGCCACAACATATTCAAACTCATGAGACACAGTGAAAGCAGTGGAAAACTCATAGCTCTGAGTGCTGCCAAAAGAAACTCGAGAGAGCACACATTAGCAGTTGTCAGTACCCCTAAAAGCTCTAGTACAAAAGGAAGCAAATTCACCCAAGAGGAGTAGAATGCAAGAGATCATCAAACTCTGGACTGAAATCAACCAAGTGGAAACAAAAAGAACTATACGAAGAATCAACCAAACCAGGAGCAGGTCTTTAGAGAAAATCAACAAGATAGATAAACACTTAACCAGACTAACTAGAGGGCACAGAGACAGTATCCTAATTAACAAAATCAGAAATGAAAAGGGAAACATAACAACAAAACCTGAGGAGATCCAAAACTTAATCAGATCCTACTACAAGAGGCTATACTCAGCAAATCTGAATAACATCGATGCGATGGACAATTTTCTAGACAGATACCATGTACCAAAGCTAAATCAGGATCATATTAATGATCTAAACTGTCCCATATGCCCAAAAGAATTAGAAGCAGACATTAATAGTTCCCCAACCAAAAAAAGCCGAGGATCAGATGGGTTTAATGGAGAGTTCTATCAGACCTTCAAAGAAGATATAATTCCAATTCTCCTCAAATTATTCCACAAAATAGAAACAGAAATCACTCTATCCAATTCATTCTATGAAGCCACAATTACTCTGATATCTAAAACATATAAGGACCCAACAAAGGGAAATTCAGACCAATTTCCAATATAAATATTGATGCAAAAATACTCACGAAAGTTCTCGCAAACCTAATCCAAGAACACATCAAAACAATCATCCATCATGACCAAGTAGGCTTCATCCCAAGGATGCACGGATGTTTTAATATAGAAAAATCCATTATGTTATATATAATAAGAACTAACTCAAAGACAAAAACCACATGATCATCTCGTTAGATGCTGAGAAAGCATTTGACAAAATCCAACACCCTTCATGATAAAAGTCTTGGAAAGATCAGGAATTCAAGCCCCATACCTAAACATAATAAAGGCAATATACTGCAAACCAGTAACCAAAATCAAACTAAATGGAGAGAAACTTGAAGCAATCCCACTAAAATCAGGGACTAGACAAGGCTGTGCACTTTCTCTCAACCTAGTCAATATAGTAATTGAAATCCTAGCCAGAGCAATTCGACAGCAAAAGGTGATCAAGGGAATACAAATTGGAAAGTAAGAAGTCAAAATATCACTATTTGTAGATGATATGATAGTATATATAAGTGACCCTAAACATTCCACCAGATAACTCCTAAACCTGATAAACAGCTTCAGTGCAGTAGCTGGATATAAAATTAACTCAAACAAGTCAATGGCCTTTCTCTACACAAAGAATAAACAGGCTGAGAAAGAAATTAGGGAAACAACATCCTTCTCAATAGTCACAGATAATATAAAATACCTTGGCATCTGTATGATAAGAACTTCAAGTCTCTGAAGAAAGAAATTGAAGAATTTCTCAGAAGATAGAAAGATCTCCCATGCTCATGGATTGGCAGAATTAATATAGTAAAAATAGCTATCTTGCTGAAAGCAATCTACCGATTCAATGCAATCCCCATCAAAATTCCAACTCAATTCTTCACTGATAGGGCAATAGTTAGATAGAGCAATTTGTAAATTCATCTGGAATTAAAAAAAAAAAACACCTAGGATAGCAAAAACTTTTCTCAATAATAAAAGAACTTCTGGTGGAATCACACTCCCTGACCTCAAGCTGTACTACAGAGCAATTGTGACAAAAACTATATGGTACTAGGTAAGTGGCAGGCAGGTAGGTCAATGGAATAGAATTGAAGTCCAGGAAATTAAACCACACACCTCTGGTCACTTGATCTTTGACAAAGGAGCTAAATTCATCCCATGGGAATAAAAGGCAGCATTTTCAACAAATGGTGCTGGCACAACTGGCAGTTATCATGTAGAAGAGTGCAAATTGATACATTCTTATCTCCTTTTACAATGATTAAGTCTAAGTGGATCAAGGAACTCCACATAATGATAAGGAAAAGGGGAAATATTCCTAAACAGAACAGCAATGGCTTGTGCTGTAAGATCAAGAATCGACAAATGGGATCTCATAAAATTGTAAATCTTCTTAGGCAAATAGATTGATCTGGAAGATATCACCCTGAGGTAACTCAATCACAAAAGGACACACATGATATGCACTCACTGATTAGTGGATATTAGCCCAGATATTTAGAATACTCAAGATACAATTTGCAAAACACATGAAACTCAAGAAGCCGGAAGACCAAAGTGTGGATACTTTGTTCCTTCTTGGAATGAGGAACAAAATACCCATGGAAGGAGTTACAGAGACAAAGTTCGGAGTTGAGACAGAAGGAAATACCATCCAGAGACTGTCCCAACCGGGTGATCCATCGCATAAATAGCCACCAAACCCTGACACTATTGCATATGCCAGCAAATTTTTGCTGACAGGACCCTGATATGGCTATCTCTTGTGAGCCTATGCCAGGGCCTGGAAAATACAGAAGTGGATGCTCACAGTCATCTATTGGATGGAACAAAGGGCCCCTAATGAAGGAGCTAGAGGAAGTACCCAAAGAGCAAAAGGGGTCTGCAACCCTACAGGAGGATCAACAATATGAACTAACCAGTACCCTGAGAGCTGTGTCTCTAGTTGTATATGTAGTAGAGGATGGCCTCGTTTGCCATCAATTGGAGGAAAGGCCTTTGGTCTTGCAAAGATTATATGTCCCAGTACAGGGGAATTCCAAGGCCAGGAAGAGGGAGTGGGTGTGTTGGGGAGCAGGGCAGGGGGAGTGTATAGGGTACTTTCAAAGAGGAAACTAGGAAAGGGGATAGCATTTGAAATGGAAATAAAAATATCTAATAAAAAAATTAAAAACTTGGTGTTGGAGAGATAGATCTGTGGTTGAGAGTACTTGCTGATCTTGCAGAGAACCCAAGTTCCATTCCCAGCATCCACACGATGGCTCACAACCGTCTACAACTCAAGTTTGGAGAAATTTGGTTCCCTCTTCTGAACTCTAGACACACGTGCGGTTTGCAAACACATATATGAACAAAACATTCTTATGCATAAAATAAATAAGTTTTAAAAGTTGGAAAAAATAACCTATGTGGCATAAACAGAGTATAACTTAAAATTTTAAATTAAATCCAGTCAAATTTTTTATAATTCTTAAATAAAGAACATTTAAATTTATTTTATGTCCATAATTGTGACTCCAGGAAATGGAGTTGCAGACAGTTGTGAATTGCATGTGGGGTCTGGGAATTCAATCTGCGTCCTCAGGAAGGGTAGCCAGTGATCTTAGCCATTGGAGCATCTCTCTAGGCCCATATTCTTAAATGTTTTAAGGGGTTTTCTCTATAAAGTATACTCACATTTGTTGATAGTGAACTTTGATATGATGAATTTTGAGAAAAATTGGATATAAGGAATTCTACAAGTATATAAAATGTTTTATTTGTTTATACATTTTATATTAAGATTTACGGGTTATAGTTAGATATTGAGAAGTGCAAATACATGTGTAATGGGAGCTCATATTATTTTTAATTTAATTAATAAAATTATATTAGTCATCTTTGCACTATATTTGGGATGGTAATCTCTTTTCAGAGGAAATTTTATTATAAATGTCTGAAAATGCAAAAGATATTATTTATACCAAAATCTCCTCTGCATATATTCCTAATTAAAATATAGATATACTTACCAATGTCAAATATTATTATATTATTATCCATTGTAAATAAGAATTACCCTTTGTTCTTCTATTAATTTCTGTATTTGAGTAAGACAATATGTACAATCTAATTCAGGTATTATAACTGTTGTCTATTGTTATCTCAAGAATTAGTGAATGTTTGGCTTCTAAATTTTGTAAATTCATAGTTTTGATTCAATAATTCATCTTTGCATAAGCCAGAATATTTTAAGTTAACCTCTGTTCCTAAACTTAGTATTTTATATGAGTTTAATTAAATTTATATCTTGTGCCTAACAAGTCTTCTTGCCTTGAATTATAACCCTCCTCATTTGATGAATGACTGTGAGTGAACAAACCTATAATGTAGTTAAAATGTAATACTGAAAACAATAAAATCTATATCCCCCAAAAAGAAAAGAAATAATTGCTAGTAGCTTCATATAGATGTTAAAACTTTAACAAGAATCATTTACAGTCTAGAAATAATGCACAGATTTTCAAAACACTGTATGAAACAAACAATTAAAGTTTGTCTCGTCGTTTTTTGTTGTTGTTTGTTTTTTTTTTTTTTTTTTAGCTTAACATCGGTTGTTTTTACCTTTATTTTGTTACTAGAGTCCCTTCAATTATGTATTGTAATTTTCAATTGGTAATCACAGAGTCTTTAGTTTATATTCATTTGAAAAGCTTTTCCTTTTTCCTTCAATTATTAGTGATAGCCTTGATGATCTAGAAATATAGTGATCTTATTAAGCTGTGGTGTTAGTTCTCACCTTTAAGAGCTTAAAATACTTCACTCAGTGACCTCTTTGGCTTTGATGAGTTTTTACTGAGAAATCTGTTATACTGATGGGCCTAACTTTTTATGTGCCTCAGTGCTTCTGTGAAAAGTTTTAGGTGTTCTGTTCTTTTCTTTGTTCTCTGAATATTCTAATTAAGCTCACTAGTCTTTAAGACCTCATACTCTGCCTTTTAGTTGAACTAATCCATTTTATAAGCTTTCCACTGAGCTCTTTGTTTCATTTTTCTTGTCCATCTATTTAAAAATTGCAATTTGATTTTTTTATGGAATTCTCAGTTTTTGTTTAGTTTAGTTTTGTTTTTTTTTCTGGAATCCACGTTTCTTTGTTGTTTTGACTGATTTATTTCATTTGCTATTTTTTATTTGTATTAATTCAATTTGAATTTATTTCATTGAATATTCTTATAATTAACTCTTTGATATTCCAGAGTCTTATCTTCAAGTTATTCTAGATTTTGTCAAGTAACCATCGCAGGCCTGTGATTAAAAGCGAAAAATAGTCAATTAAAAAAGGTTTTTTCTTCTGTCCGTAGGAGTCTCTCTGTGTGGCTGCTGTGTCCCATGACCATCAGTAGGTGGCAGAGAGCAAAGAGACTATGGCTATTCTCAGCATTGTATCTATGAACATTTGCATGATTAGTAGCCTAATGTTCCCCACCAAAAAGTGAACTTGAAATGATCAGTCCATGGCTGCGCAGGTCTGGATGAGCTCTCAGGGTTTAGAGGAGTCGGAGATGAGACAGTCACCTCCTAGGGACTCGTGGCATACCAGAAGTAAACCTGATACAGAAAATTGCTACATAGGGTCACATAGACAGGACAGGAATGAAGGGAGCCCAAGACAGACCCCAGTCCAGTGCCCTAGGGGCAGGAGAGGGAGCTAGCCTGAGATCAACAGCATTCCCACACTGTTCATGCCTGGGAGAAGAGACCATGCCTGAGGTGACTTCTACTTGGGTGCAATGATGCATAGATGAGGCATAGCACTCCTGAGACCAGGACTGATACAACCCTAGACATTCAGAGAGATTCCAGGTGCCATTAAGAGGAACAAATATGTAGAGGAGAAATGGAAGAGAAGGAGAAACAGAACCATGTGTAAACAATAAAGAAAGGCAGAACTGGATACTCAAGTGTAGTGAGGAATAGTGTGATGTGAGTAGCTGGTGAAGCCACCTAGAACCATATTGGGGTCCAGGCCTGTGCTGTCACAAGGGGCCATGTCTCGGTCTGTGGCCCTGCAGCAGCAGGGGTTTCTTGCCACCAAAGGTCAGGGATGCTGCCCAGGGGCATGTTGATGTCTAAGGACTGTGCGAAAAAAGTCCCACCTCTGGGGGCATGAGAGCAGGAGCACTGACCCCACCCAATGCAGTACTCAGGAAAGTGGGCCAAGCAGCTCAGTAGATCTAGCCCTAGTATTGGCTGTTGCAGGGTTGGGTGTCAGCTCGTCAAGTGTATGAGTGTGAGTGTGCTGACCTGCAACTTGCCTGCCGTGTAATGACATGGGCAAGGGAGAGAGGCCCTCCCCCACCTAACAGCCTTACCACCTACAACTGGACAGAGGAGAGCAGGCTCTGGGGTCATGAGACCACAACAACTGTTCCTGCTCCTCACTTGCAGCAGGACTCAGATGAGAAAGCCCCCTACCTCTCCTCGAAAACACAGTAGACCTGGACAGTTGGTATGGGCGCTGATGAGCCAGCCTAAAGAATATGAGAGAGGGAGAGCTTGCTCTAATCCTTGCTGGTCATGGCATTTGTGGGCCAGCTGGGCAGGGCAGAAGAGCTCACCAGGAGGTGTGGATATAGGAGAGTTGGCAGGATGACCAACTTAGATACCTCTTAGGCCAAGATGAAGGCCTTTGAGTTTTCCCGCCCCAGCATCTACTCCGTCAATGATCTGCTGGAATGCTTGAAGTGGCCTGTCCTACAAATCCAAAACCAAGGATCTCCAAGACTCAGGCAAACAACAAGATTTCCAAGAGGAGTTCCAGTGAGGTCCAGGATAGATAGTATAGCAGACAATGTAAGAGCCTCGATGGTTGGGATCCTGAGCCAGGGAAATTTCCCAGTTAAGGCAACCCATTTCCTGATATAAACAGTCATGCCTGTTTTCTTTTTATTTTCCTTTTTTTTTCTTTTTTAAGGGGAAAAAGAAAGCATGATATGATATTCTCTCTCTCTTAAAATGTCAGAATCAAGTTTAGATGTTAAATAAGGAAAGGGTAGACATGCAGAATCTGCCAGTCAGATACTCATGTGAGTTCAAGGGGTACAAACCACTTGTCTTGGCTTAGATGAAAATATTTTCTTTCTGTTCCCCTCCCTCTCCCTTTCCCTGACTCTCTTTTTTACCCTCCTCTCCTCACTCTCTGGTGCGGTGTTGCTGCGCAGGTGTGTATGGATGTCTGTGAGATTATCCACTCGGCACAGATACTGAGGACTCATCCCGACACAGACACAAATACACACAGCTTTGTGAGGCCAGTTTTGTGGTTGCTAGGTTCAGTCTTTTCTCTGTATTAGCACTAGGCTGGCCTGTAATCTATCTTTATGTAGTCACTCACGTGGATGCAGATACAATGTCTTTTCTATGAGGTCACATGTGTCACATGCATAGGCATAGGACTGTCTCTACACTGTCACTTGCCTGAGCACACAGAGACACAAAAACTCCAGAACATATTGATTTTTTCCTTCACTGGTTATTCAGGATGGCATCATCTGGTGATTTCAGAACCTTTGTGGTGGTGTGCTTCCTCTGTGCATGTACATGATTTTGTTCCATAATCAAAGAATGTAGTCTGTGGGGAAGGTAATGGTTAATGTTATGTACCATATTGGTCAGTCTTTATTATTGGATAAAGTGTTGCAAATTACCTCTTTCTGTGCCTATGACCTTCTCATACCTAAGTACTTTCTATTACTCTTATGTCTTCTGACAAGACTCTCACTAGAGTGAGTCTCTTGTTCAGACCAGAGTCTCACTACATACAATATAGAGCAGCTCTCAATCACTGTTTTACCTCTAGTTCAAAATATTCTGCAGGCCGGGTCTTATAGAGAAATGAGAGTTATCCTAGATTGCCAGAGAAACCACAAAGGGAGGGTATTTTAACTCTAGCACAGCACTCAGTAAGGTTCCTATCTGAGTCATGACAGATCTTACTCAGTGATGAGTGGATTTCTGATTTTGCTACCTTCCAATCCTTCTTATCCCATTCCTTGGTCTCTTCCCCCTGCTCTCTTCTATACAGCTGACACAATGGACTTTTATCCCACTGCTCCTTGTCTCACCTCCCGTCCTGCCTCTTCTCTCTTTCATCGTTCTCTCCTGCTCTTTAAATTCCCCATGTCCTAAACTGTGGACCCAACTTTCCTCAGTTGTCCACACTCTGCCTTTGAAACAATCTATGCCCACTCAGGATGGCACCCTCAGAATAGTACTGGGCTTTCTTTCACTTTATATTTCATATCTGAATATCATTTTTCTCTTTTCCATGGAAACTCCTGTTTTGCTTCTTTTACCCAAGCAATGAAATAGCTATTCTTCATGTTGCCAGTTTATTTCCTGGAGATGATATCAGTAGTTACAAGAGTATCATCTGTCCTGTTCCTTGCTCCATTACTTATCTTAGAAACACACATATTTCACTTATTGCTACTCAAAATTTCAATGGATGCTTATCATGAAGTAGAAATAGACTCTTCCTTATCTTCCTTAACTTTCTTTAATTTGTTCTACAGTCATATTCCACGCACCTAGTGACTATGTCCTAATAATTCTTCAAGTACGCCAAGATAGATTTAATATTACAAAGGAGCAGGCTATAGAAATTGGCCATTGTGTCTCCTTAACAGCCTGAGATGTCAGTATTCACCTAGCTTATCACCTGATATAGTGTTAAATTGGAATAAGAAGGATGTAATGTTTTAGCTTCTTTAGTGGTACACTCAAGCATAAGACACAGTCACACACTTTTACACATAGATATATGCAATTTTTTTCAAGATGGCACAGGTCTATGCTGACTAGATTGAAATAATAGCCAATTTCTTAATATTTATGCCTTTAGCTTTTTGTCACTGTTTTTAAAGCTCCTGTTAAACCACAAATTCTATTCTACCTTTCACATGAAGCTATTTCAAATTTTGACTATCAGTTTTCATGTCCTTCATAAGTTCATTGAGATATTTTTTCAGTAGTAAAAAACATTCCTTAATGCTACCATTTCAGGGTTTTTTTTTTTTTTTTTGGACCTACTGTCCACATTCTGGGTAGAAAACTCAAAAGTATAAGGCATCTGCAACTTGGTTTTGGACAAATTAATCACAGCATCATACCTGGACTAATCCAACATGTACAAAGTGGTAATAAAACAATAATTCATCCTTTAGAGTGATGTTGAGAACTTTTAACAATTCATTATCCAGAATTTATCATGTGCTCTTATTCCAAAACCAATTAAGTAAATTAATAGTGGTTTTCCTACTTGCTGTGGTGTAGGTTACAGCTATTAAAATCTAAAACATATTTTGTTTTTGTTTTTGTTTTTTTCGAGACAGGGTTTCTCTGTGTAGTCCTGGCTGTCCTGGAACTTACTTTGTAGACCAGGCTGGCCTCAAACTCAGAAATCTGCCTGCCTCTGCCTCCCGTGTGCTGGGATTAAAGGCGTACGCCACCACGCCTGGCTTATTATACATATTTTAAAGTATTTTTTATTATGATTACAATTAGAAGTTAGATACCTTCCCAAATATGTAATGCTTGCAGAGCCCAATATAGATTTATATATCACTGTTATTAATACAAATTTGCCAGACTTTATTAAAATGCAAAACAACAGTGAATAATATAACATATAGCTTTTGACTTTTCAATGAATAATTTTGGAACTTATGCTAAGAATATATCCCAAAACTAGAAGGATATATAAAATGCATATGTCAGAACAATCTGATTATAAAAGCATATATATCAGATAATGTAATTTTTTTCCTTTTTAGTGGTTGCTTATGTATGTGATTACACATTTTCTAATTATCAGAATAGAAGAGAAAAGATAAAATTATAGCTTTGAGTGTTTGCAAATGCAGTCAGTTAGTTGGGAAGGAACCTAGAAATCTTTGTCAGCTTTTGATTTTTTTCAACATTTAATTTTAATTTTATTTTGGCAAAGACTTTCTAAGACATTTTTTCTCCTGTAGAGGTAGAAGCGTCATAGAACGCCTAATCTCTATCTTTTAAAGTTTTTGTTAATTTCAACTGGTTGACATCAGCCAATCCTAATGGCCAGTTTTTGCCTTAACTAATTAGTGTATTCTTCTCAAGTGCCTTATCCATTTGTGAATACTAAAAACATTTAGTCATTTAAAATTTCTCTTCTATTTACTTTGAAGGAGATTTTCATATCAATTTGTTTTTAATTTTGTGTTGGTGGTGGGGCTGTGAACATGAGTGTGCATATGTTCTTAGTGGCCAAAAGACATCAGATCCCCCGAGTGTTGAAATTACAATTACTTTTCAAGTTCTCCATGAGATTTCAGGGTACCTGGCTCAGGTATTTCATAAGAGTAGTAGCACTTCTTTAATGCTGAAACATCTCTCCAGTCCCAAGACCCTGTTAATCATTTGAAAAGTAAGAGACTGGTTTAAAGAATTAGGAAAGCAATTGCTTAACAGCCTTCTAACAGAGAAATCACTATTAAATCTACTAGGTATAGTCTGAGACTCACAACAATAGTGTCATCTCAAATTGCAATGATAATTGTGGTCCAAGAAAATATAATATAGATAGATTTGAGGGCATTATATAAATTAGAAATGCAGGTTAATATAACCTAGTCAGTAAGTTTGAAACATTCACTTCATAAACATGACCTGAGACACTGATGTGGGGTTGTTTGTTTGCTTGCTTGCTTCACAATAATAAATAATAGTTATTATAATTGCAGTTGAGGTCTATAATTCTGATACCCTATGTATCCTAGATACATATAACACTGAAACAATAATGATAATTGATTAAATCTTTTTACCACAAACAATTCTTGTAATTTAGGGATATCTGTCTTCTTTGGCTTTATTTTCAAAATAATTTTGCTACCTTGAAGAGTCGCTTAAATATCCCACCCTAACCTTCAGAAACTTGTTTTTTTTTTTAATTTTGTAAAAATTAATCAGCATTAGGCAATATATTTCAGAAAGTAAGTGGTGTAGAAATACAGTGCTAATTATAAAACACTTCAGGGTGTGCTACACCAAATGACATTATGATTTTTGACAATAAGTATACATTACACATTTCTCAGCTCCTGGGTGGGACCTGTGAAGATGATAAAATATTATGCCCTACATTAAGTTGCATTAAGTAGAAAAGATCATTGGATTAAGACCTGGCTGATTATGCATAAGTATCAAGTTTAGCAATTTGAAGAAAGGTTCTCCGGTTATGAATAGCTCATCTTTAATTTCACAGCAGCTATTTTGGGTAGAAGATCACAGCAATCCATAGAATTTAAGAAGGTTGCTATTCTAACAGTAAGTGATGAATCATGAATGCTAGCAACATCACAGAACTGCATTATGCAGATGGTGAATGAATTTGGGAAAGGACCACTAATAACATATTATAATCCTATCTGATGACAAAATAATATCAGCATTTAAAACCCTAAAATGATGCAGACAAGAGCTACTGTTAGGTCTTCATACATGAAAATCAGTCAATAAACACATGTTGTTTTAATGAGTCACATTTTGGTCAATTGATTACAGAGTAATTTTCATAACACTATTGGATTATACTTAGAAATAAGCTTATTTTATAAGGAATACTAGAATCCACTTGATTTATCAAAAAGAAGAATGAGCTTTAAATGGTATCATAATTCCTCATGAAACTAGGAAATCCTTAGTCACAGTAACACAGTCAGTACCAAAATGGATGATTTACTGCTCCCCGCCAAGTTATCAGATAATTTTACATTTTTATACAAATATAATACACTTTAAAATATTTTGCTGGAAATTATTTTTTGTTTTTGATAAAAAGAAGTAGCATCACTAAATAATTTACTCTGTGAGAATTTATCATTCAGAAGGAAATATTCTCAAAAAGTTGAAAAAGTAGAAACATGCTCTTTGAAAAATGAATCAGATTTTGACAACTGACAGTTTGGTTAAAACATGCTGAGTTTTAAAATTTATTTTTTTAAAGTGGACATGTGGTTTACTTAAGTTAAAAAGAACTACAGCCAGTTATCATTACTCTGATGCACCAAATATCCCGTGGAACACTCATTAAATGAAGCCAAAATAAAATGTTTCCTTATTCTTCATCATAAAGAAAAATGTTAGGCGATTACTGATAACGACATGAATTTCCCAGAATTTATAATATTTAAAAATATGAAATGCATCAAGATTTATATTATTTGGTTACACACACACACACACACACACACACTTGGTACTGTTGAACAATATGCTTGTATTCACATATTTCTTCTTGCTTCCTTCTAATGTACACACATTCTGAAGAAAATAAGACATTCCTATTCTCTTTTTTTTATTATTATTTTTATTGGAAGGATTGTCTCTCATTGTTCAAGAACCAGAATATAAGTAGATCTACTTCCTTAAGAAAATATTTTGTCTGATTTTAGTTTTAAATCATGTGGGTTTATTAATCATTTTTAAAGCTCAGTTTGATTTATGAAGCTATTGTCTAAATGAAATCAATATGGTCATTTTTTTAGTATACCTACTAACATAAACATTAGACATCAGTAAACAAAGTATGTGTGCCTTGTTTCTTTTAGTCTATTTTAGATATTATCATATTTATTGATGTGGACAAAGACATGAGAGGAAGTCTACATACTACATGTTGGCTATGTTTTGTCAATGAAGGAGTAAATGAAAAATAAGATTTCCTCATATTTTTTCATGGTTACTTGAAACCAGAATGTCCCCGACAGATGGGTCATATTTATGCACCATTACTCCCAAAAGAGTGAATTATTTCAAAGCATTTAGATTTATAATTGAAAGGTAATGTTCAAGTATGTCTATAAATATATAATGAGAAACTCAATTTTATTACACTCGTGAGGACCAAGGAACCTTTATTTATTTATAATAAGTTAAATTCTCATTGTTGATTTACAAACTAAAGGCAGTGCTTTGAGGAATATTTATTGTTTCCAAATGACATACACTTTTATTTGCATTTGAGTTCATATATTGATGATTTTAGTATCTTGTAATGTATTCTTCATTCCCCAAGTTCTCAACTGACTAAAATACAAAATACAAAATCTCAAAAAAAAAAGAGAAATACTTAGAATAATATTTTACTTATTATGTCTTTGGTGGTAATTATACACTTTTGAAGTTGTGAGATTGTTGTGTTTTGGTGGTATTTTACACTATTATCTGTGTTGATAAATCGTCCCTTCTTACAATGAGAAATTTGTAAAATTAGATAAAAAGATTTATGCATAAATACGAGCCATTAAGTAAATTTATTCTTCACCTAACTTTATGTCTATACCAAACTAGGACTTCACAGAATACATCTAGCATCATAATGACTTTTGCATTGACTTCTGATGGTTCTGATAAACATTCTGTTTCAGAGGCTTGTGATCCATGAATGCTCAGAATAACAGAGTAGAAAAGAAAAATGTTGTGCATTTCAAAATCATCAAGTCCTCCTCTATTGCCTATGAATCCTGAATATCTAAAATTAAAACTGATCTTGGGAGAAAAAAAATCAATAAATACATGTCTATTTAATGCCTCAGATAAACAGTATAAATGAGAGTAGGTGTACGCTTAGCATCCTGACTTCACTAAATGATAGTTTCATCCACAGAGGGAAATTTCATTCAGTTCAATACAAACATGATTGTCAGAGTGTCTCTACCTTCCCATAAATGAACTCCAGAGCCATCAAGGAAATTGACTTTAGCTAGTGAACACTGCAAACTTTGATAGTCCTTTTCCACTCCAACTTTCTGGGAAGTGAATAACCCAAAAATCTCATCTGATACACTTTGCTGTAAAGTAAGAGAAACTCAAAATTAAAATGAGAGGAAAACGGTTGCCAGGTTTTGTATTGTCTTTCACTGCCTTTCAGCTAGTACTAAGGGTGCCTTTAAAGTGTTATTATCAAAGAATTATTTAATGTCATATTTTTAACAAACAAACAACAATGAAGAACTAAAGTATAATATTCTATATCTAGGTAATTATCCTACACTACTAAGATTGCTAAATTTTATAGTTTTTCATTAACTAATTACTTTATTTATTTACATTCCAAAAGTTGCTCCCCTCCTGTTCACCACTCTCAGAGTTCTCCCCAAACTTCCTTTCTCCTCTGAGAGAGTATTCACCCCTGAAAGGCATCCCCTTTCCTAGGGCATCAAGTGCCTACAGAGTGAGGTGCATTCTTTCCCACTGAGGCCAGATATGGTAGTCCTCTACTACATATGTGCAGAAGTAGAGGGTGTCATTGGACCAGTGAATGTATACTTACGGTTGGTGGCTCAGTCTCTGAGAGCTCTCATGTGTCCAGGTTAGCCGACATGGTTGGTTTTCCTATGGAGTTAACATCCCCTCTAGTTCCTTTAATCCTTCCCCTTGCTCTTCCATAATCCAATGCTTTGCTGTATCTGCATCTGTCTCAATCAGCTTCAAGTTGATAATCCCAGAGGACAGTCATATTAGGGTCCTGTCTGCAAACACAACATAGCTTTACTTATGGAGTCAGGCTTTGGTACCAGTCCGTGGGATATACCCCAACTTGGGCCAGTCACTGGTTGCCATTCCTTCAGTCTCTGCTCCATTTTTATCCCTGCACTCCTTTTAGACAGGAACTATTTTGGATCAAATAACTTTATTATTAGATATTGTCTTTATTTACATTTCAAATGCTATCCGGTAAGGTCCCAATACCCTCCCCCTGCCCTGCTCCCCTACCCACACACTCCCACTTCTTGGCCCTGGTGTTCCCTGTACTGGGGTATATACAGTTTACAAGACCTAGGCGCCTCTCTTCCCAATGATGACCAACTAGACCATCTTCTGCTACATATGCAGCTAGAGACAGGAGCTCTGTGAGTACTGGTTAGTTCATATTGTTGTTCCACCTATAGGGTTGCAGACCCCTTCAGCTCCTTAGGTACTTTCTCTAACGCCTCCATTGGGAGCCCTGTGTTCCATCCAATAGCTGACTGTGAGCATCCACTTCTGTATTTTCCAGGCACTGGCATGAAAGGAGTTACAGAGACAAATTTTGGAGCTAAGATGAAAGGATGGACTATCCAGAGACTACCCCACCCGGGGATCCAACCCATAATCAGCCACCAAACCCAGACACTATTGCATATGCCAGCAAGAATTTGCTGAAGGGACCCTGATATAGCTGTCTCATATGAGGATCAAAAAATATTAATGTGGGTTGATGTTCCCATCCTCCACTGGGAGCCCTGTGTAACTACTAGAAGTGGTTCTCTTCAAGTTGCATTTCCCTACTGTTGGGCATTTTGGCTAAGTTCAACCAAATTGAGTCCTGAGAGTGAATCCCATCCCAGGTCTTTTGGACTTTCTAGAGATTCCCACAACTCCAAATTCCTGGTAGCTGAATATTTCTATTCCCGGCCCTCTGGAATTCTCTCCTGTCTCCCCCATACCTTATTCTCATCTCCTTTCCCACTCCTCTCACTCACCCAGGTTCCTCTCTCCTACTGCCTCCCATTATTATTTTATTTTCTCTTCTAAAGGGAATTGAAGCATCCTCTCTTAAGCCTTCCTTCTTGCTTACCTTCTTAGAGTCTATGTGGTATCATAGATATTCTGTACGTTTAGACTAATATCCACTTATCCGTGATTAAATACCATGTATATTCTTTGAGATCTGGATTCCTTTACTCGGGAAATTATTTTTTAGTTCCATCATTTTCCTGCAAAATTCATGATATCCTGTTTTTAGTAGCTGGATATAATTCCATTGTGTAAATGAACCATGTTTTCTTTATCCATTAATTACAACCTTTCCTGGCAGTGTTAGCACATGCCTTTAATCCTAGCACTTGGGAGGCAGAAGCAGCAGTATTTCTGAGTTCGAGGTCAGCCTGGTCTTTAGAGTGAGTTCCAGGACAGCCAGGGCTATACAAAGAAATCTGATCTTGAACCCCTACCCTCACCCCCCGAAAAAGAAATTACAACCTATTCTGTATATCTGTATTGCTTCCAGTTTCTGGATAATATAAATAAGGCTTCTATGAAGATAGTGGAATGTTTGTCTTTGTGATATAGTGGAGCATATTTTGGGTATATGCCCAAGAGCAGTACAGGTAAGTCTTCAGGTAGAACTATTTCCAATTTTTTTTCTTTTTTTCTTTTCTTTTTTTAAAGTTTATATGTGATTATAATTAAAAACAAAAGCATAAAGCAAACGAATTATTTATACTCTCCAATCAAGTCCAAATGTACTTTTGCCTTAATTATTAGGATATTTCAGGTGAAAATGATTGAATTTAAACTCGAATTTAATTTCTAGGTAGTTGTTTCCATTCTAGTGCATCCACTTCTGTGTAGGCAGACGGCCTACTCCTTAAGGTACTTTTAAAGAAAAGATGTTCAGATATTTGATTTCATTTTTTTTCATTATTATTTTTTTTTCTATGCCACTGCCTGGCAAATACAGAAGTGGATGCTCACAGTTATCTATAGGATGGAACACAGGATCCCCAATGGAGGAGGTAGAGAAAGTACCCAAGGAGCTTAAGGGGTCTGCGACCCTATAGGTGGAACAACAATATGAACTAACCAGTACCCCCAGAGCTCATGTCTCTAGCTGCATATGTAGCAGAAGATGGGCTAATTGGCCATCAAACTTTTTATGCCCCAGTACAGCAGAATGCCAGGGCCAAGAAGTGGGAGTGGGTGGGTAGGGGAGCAGGGAAGGGAGAGGGTATAGGGGAATTTAGGATAGCATTTGAAACGTAAATGAAGAAAATATTTCCAATTTTCTGAGTAACTGCCAGATTACTTTCCAGATTGGTTCTACCAGATTGCAATTGTACAAACAATGCAGTAGTGTTCCTGTTTCTCCACATTACTGCTAGCACTGGCTGTCACTTGAGTTTTTTATCTTAGCTACTTTATTGAATCAAGGACCTCAACATAAAACCAAAAACATTAAATCTAGTAGCAGATAGAGTGGGAAATATCGATGAACACCTTGGCACATGAGAAAATTTCCTGAACAGAACCTCAATGGCTCAGGCTCTAAAATAAACAATAGATAAGTGTGACCTGCAATGGAAAAGTTTCTGTAAGGCAAAGGACACTATCAATAAGACAAAACAGTAGCTTACAGATTGGGAAAAGGACTTCAGTGACCCTATATCCAATAGTGGCCTAATTTTCAAAATAGATAATGAAGTCAAGAAGTTAAAATAACAAAACCAGATAAACTAATTAAAACATGAGATGTAGAGATAAACACAGAATTCTCACCAGAGGTATCACAAATGGCTGAGAAGAATTTAAAGAAATTTTCAACCTCCTTAGTCATCACAGAAATGCAAATAAAATGACCTTGAGATTCCACCTTATAGCAATTTATTGATATTTTCTTAATATTGTTCAATGTTTGTACAAAAATTTAATATGAAGGAACAAAAGGACTGTCATTGCTCTCATTATTCTATCCATAAATATTCACAGAATAAGAAAATGTTGACTGGGCAGTGGTGGCACAGGCTTTTAATCCCAGCACTTAGAAGGCAGAGTCAGGCAGATTTCTGAGTTTGAGGCCAGCCTGGTCTACAGAATGAGTTCCAGGACAGCCAGGGCTACACAGAGAAACCCTGTCTCAGAAAAAGAAAAAAAAAAAAAAAAAGACAAAAAGGAAAAAAAGAAAGAAAATGTGTTTTAAATAAATAACTCATAGTCAAAAACTTCTATTCTGCCATTTAACAGAATTATTACTATCTGTGTTTCTGTGTTAGGAAGTGATTCACTTTTCAACTATTCATTTCTCTAATTATTACAAATTACCCTGCTATTCAAAAGAATGACCATATATTCTACCTAAAAAATTATTCTTACACAAACAGTTCTATGTCTTGATTGATTTGTTCAAAACTGTCTATGACACTAGTTTATCTGAGGATATATATATATATATATATATATATATATATATATATATATATAGTGCATGAGTTATTACATCCATGTATCCAATTTTCTCTAATAAAGCAAAAATGTTTTTTTCATTTTCTCATTTTCTAATATCTGACAAAATTTTTCAAATCAGTCACAGATATCTTATAAAACACACATTCACAGTAATCAGGATAAAATATTCTTATTTTAAATTTTCATCATTAAGAATGGTTAAGTGGTTAAAAGAGGCAAATGAGACAGTGGCCCAAAAATATAATAACTAAATATTAAAAGATTATTGTTATCTCAAAAAGGATAATTGTCAAGGTAGGCTTAGCATTACTCTGCATCTCCCTACATAGACTCTTATTTATCTTCTTTTAAAACTAAAATGAATAATCAAGCATTTTAGAGAAAAATGTCTAAATAGTTTAGAAGAAACCAATGTTAAAGTTGACAACAAAAGTCAGAAAGCTTATTATGACATATCCTTTAACCTTTTATATTACTAAGTACAAAATTGGACACAAAATTTGGCTGCTTTTTTTCCATCTATTATTGTTTGTTGTTTCTATGTAATCAAGTTCAATTTGTGTTCCAAAAATGTTAGGATTGGAAGTTGCATCCTCTTTTCAGGTAATGTGGGAATGATAAGTCCAATAAAAATGATTCTGTCAAATAATAGAATTATCCCAATTATAATGCATTTTGAGTTTATAAATAATTACATTGAAAAAACATATCATTTTGGATTGTAATTATCCATAATTTTTTGACTGAATTGTTATTAAGGTAATGAGCAAATCCACAGAATGTCTGTAATTTTCCTTTAATTAAAAAAGAATCCTACTCTTAGCATAAAATACTTCAAAGTAAGCTACTAGTACTAATAATATTGGCAACAGTAACTTTCCTAGAAAAGAAATAAAAATGTACTCTCAGACAATCTATTGTCTGTGAACATTTCAAAGAACTCTCCAAGAGGGAAGCAAGGAAAAGATCTTACCAGCCTTGACTGTCTGGGTCATGAAAAGTCTATTTCAATAATGCCAGAAAGGGAGGGAGTGAGAAGGCACCTGAAAATTACAAAATAGAAGAAATGGGATGTATTTAAAGCTCTAAATGATACAAGACTCCACATTTTAAGAAGGGTCAATTCAGGAGCATTCTTGGTAAGTTGCAGGGAAAACAGATTCTTTTGTGATGATGAATTATATAAGTGTATCCTTTCAGATGAGAGGGTATCAGGAAGACCTACTCATTTTTACTTTAATATATTTTCCTCTACCTTCTGATACTCAACATGGTCAAAGAAATCTTTGAATGGTGTTTTCAAAAATAATCACCTAGAATTATTTGTAAAATGAAATGGCTGAAAGGCAATTCTAGATAGGCAAATAACTTCAGATTTTTGCTATTCTTTATAATTAGACAAAGATGAATTAACCATAAATGACTAATAGTCACTATATTGAACAACCCAGGAACAGAGAGTAGTTCATTATTTTATAGTACTAAATTTTATGAAATATCAAGCACTGAGATTATCTGAAATGTGTATTTGTCATGGCTGTGTATAAATATAGTTAAAAGGAAACAAAACTTTATTAATATGTTTTAATTTGTTATTTTTATAACCTCTTTTATTTTTTAAAAACCAGATGATTATTATCACTTCATTTCCCTATTTCTTCCTCCAAACGCTCCCATATACTTCCCTTTTCTTTCTTTGATACTCATGGTATTTTTAAATTAATTTTTGATGTGTGTGAGTGTGTGTGTGTGTGTGTGTGTGCTTCTATATCAAACACATTTAATGTGTATAGTGTTATTTGTATTAGGTTTTCACGGCTAGGCATTTGTTATTGTATAACCAATTGTAGTGCTCCTCCTTGAGAAGTCTATTTCCCAACTTAACATTCCTCAGTATCTTGTAATACTGCATGGACAAGGCCTCTTGGTATTTCCTAGTCCCATTAGTCTAATGATGTAGAACTTTTTTGTTGTTGTTAAATCTTGTTTATACGCTGATGTTAGACTATATGGGTATAGCCTAGTAGACACGGTCATTTTTTAAATTAAATACTTAACTATTTTATTTCTTTACACTCTATATTTTATCCCTCCCACCCCTCATCCACCCTCTGACTGTTCCACATTCTATACCTCCTCTCCAAATGCCTGTCTCCACGGGGATGCCCCCACCCCCACCCCACCTGACCTCTAAACTCCTTGGGACCTCCAGTCTCTTGAGGATTAGGTGCATCATCTCTGAATGAACACAGACCTGGCAGTCCTCTAATGTATGTGTGTGGGAGGCCTCATATCAGCTGGTGAATGCTACCTGTTTGGTGTTCCAGTGTTTGCAAGATCTCAGAGGTCCAGATTAATTGAGACTGCTGATATTCCTAAGGGTCGCCCTTCTCCTCAGCTTCTTTCAGCCTTCCATAATTCCACAGCAGAGGTGAGCTGCTTCTGTCCATTAGTTGGGTGAAAATATCTGCATCTGACTCTTTTAACTGCCTGTTGGATCTTCCAGAATGCAGTCATGCTAGGTCCCTTTTTGTGAGTGCTCCATGGCCTCAGAAATAGTGTCAGGCCTTGGGACCTCCCCTTGAGCTGGACCCACTTTGGGCCTGTTGCTGAACATTCCTTTCTTCAGGCTCCTCTCCATTTCCATCCCTGAAATTCTTTCAGACAGGAACACCTATGGGCCAGAGATGGTGGAATGGCAACCCCATCCCTCACTTGATGACCTGTCTTCTTTCTGGAAGTGGGCTCTATAAGTTCCTTCTTCCTACTGTGGAGCATTTCATCTAAGGTCTCTAAGAGTCTCTCACCTCCCAGATCTCTCCAGTGTATTCTGGAAGATCCCCCAAATCTTCTATCTCCCAAGGTTGCCTGTTTCCATTTTTTTTTCTGCTGGTCCTCATGGATTCGTTCTTTTTACATCACCCTATACCAATACCAGATCACGTTCCTCCCTTCCCTCCACTCCCTCCTTCTCTCTATCCACTTTATCTCCCAGGACCCTCTCTCATTCTCTTACTTTGATTGCTTTCTTCTCCCTCCCGAGTTGGACTGAATTGTCTTCACTTGGGCCTTTCAGCTTGTTGACCTTTTTGTGTTCTATGGACTGTACCTTGAGTATTTTGTACTTTTTTTTTTTTTTTTGGCTAATATCCACTTATTAGTGAGTGCATACCATGCATGTATTTTTGGGTCTGAGTTACCTCACTCAGATTGATATTTTCTAGTTCTATCTATTTGCCTACAAAACTCAGGATGTCTTTGTCCTTAATAGTTGAGTAGAATTCCATTGTGTAAATGAACCACATTTTCTGTATCCATTCTTCTGTCATGGGATATCTAGGTTGTTTCCAGCTTCTGGCTATCACAAATGAGGCTGCTATGAACATGGTTTAATACATGCCTCTTTGGCATGATGGGGTATCTTTTGGGTATATTCCTGACAGTGGTATAGCTGGGTCTCCAGGGAGATATATTTCCAATTTTCTGAGGAACCTCCAGTTTGAATTTTTAGAGTGGTTGTACCAGTTTGATATCCCACCAGCAACGGAGGAGTGTTCCTTTTTCTCCACATCCTCTCCAACATGTGTTGTCATTTGTGGTTTTGATCTTAGCAATTCTGATTGGAGCAAGGTGGAATCTCAAGGTTGTTTTGATTTGTATTTCTCTGATAGCATGTGCATGGCACTACTGCATCTGTGCAGTTACTGTGTTGTGTTTCACAGATATCATAGCTAGGTATGGCTTTTGGTTGCTTTCCTCCCTTATAGGCATGCATCATACCTTCTGATACCATGAAAGCTAGTCCTTAAGGAGGAAGGATTCAGGTTATTTCCAGCTGAGGACCCTCTTAACCTGTGTGTAAATTGCTTAGTGTTTCAGCCATAGCGACTTTCCTTTCACCTTGATGGGAGTTGGGATCCAAGGAGAATATCAATACCCTGAATAGTTTAAATGTCTCAATGACAACCATGATCTATTACTCAGTTTTCTCATACCTGTTGCTTTGGGTGTTGTTAGTTGACCTGTCCAGGAGGTCCAGTTATTCGAGGGTCTCGAGGGGACCTTCTCCTAAGAACCAAATGGGGAGAGGGAGAGATGGAAACCAAGTGCAGGAATGACACAGAACAGTCTGAGTAGGATCTAGGTCTCACTGTATTCAGCAAGGCTCAAGGCTTAAATGCACAAGCAAAAGGAGAAGCACTTCTCAGCAGGAGGAATGGGGCAGCTGAAATGCACATGCAAAGGAGGAAGTACTTCTCATCAGGAGGGATGGGGCATCAGAAATGCACAAGCAAAAGAGGAAGTACTTCTCAGCAGGAGGGATGGGGCAGCGGAAATTTTTCTTTTGGCAACTACACGGGGAAGCAGGAACTTGGTGGTATCAGGGTACATCTTGTGGTCAGGACATCTGGCACTGACTTAGGGCTGGAACATTCTGTGGTTGTTCTCAGAAAGGTGCATCGGTGGCCCGCTTTTGACCCCCTTTTCTTCTCAGGGAGAGAGGCCCAATTCGGAGATCAAGACAATAGAGTTGTCTTAATAGCTCCCAACAGTTACACTGGCTTTGGTTTGCAGAGGGCCTGTTGTCTTCACAGATGAGAAAATTTTATTTAAATTGTATGTATGTTTATATACAAACTTATGAGTATGATATATTTTTAAGTTAGATAGTTGACACCATGATTTCTTATGGCTCTTTTAGACATGCTTAGTGTTAACTTATCCTGCTCTTTCTTTTGTTCCTATCTCCATTCTCCCTCCTAATAGAACCCCATCTTTTCCTCATTTCTACAGTCAGAGCACATCTGAACTGGCATTTTTTTAAATGAAAAAAAAAATCTAACTTATACAAGATGTTAAGGCAAAACATTGTTAGAGAAAACCCTTAGATCAACAGAACACATTTAGAAACCACACACATAGTCCAAGGTTGATATCCAGAATATATGGGACATTTCAAAACATAATAAAAATGTGTAATATAATTTTAAAAGGAAAATAAAAATATTTATGTCTAAGAAAAAGATATAAAATATGGCACACATATCTGTGACATCAATATATATTATAGCTATTATTAAGAAAGTACAAATCAAAACCAGAATGGGGTCTTCCTTCATTCCTAAGCAAGATATTTGCAAAACAGACATTAGGATATAAGAATTAGAGTATATGAAGAGAAAAAAGAATGGAGTGGTGCTCATGGAGATGTAAATCAGTGTACTCAGTGGAAAACAATAGCAATGATACTATAAAGTAATGAATAAGATAATGGCAATGTGATCAAGAATTCTACTACTAGATATCTCTGAGGTAAAGAGATTCTGCATGACCTAGGAGACACGTTTACTCCTAGGACTCACTGCTGTCCTAGTCATAATAGCCAAGGAATGAAAACACCTATCTGTCCATCAACAAAGAAATGATAAATAAAGCATGCCACATGCGTGAACTAAGATTTAATTCTGCTTTAATAAAGATAAAGTTTCATGTATTCCATAGCCATGTAAGTCAAAAAAGAAAAGTGGCACATCATCTTGTTCATGGGAAGTCACTGCTACCTCACAGAAATACAATGCATGCGATGGTTATACGAGATTGAAGAGAGTTTACACCACAGAGATGCAGACAGGCTGGTTAATGTGTATTTAATGGATTGAATAAAATTTTCTTCTGTTCTACTGCACAGTAGACAACTGTAACTAATGGTTTGTCACTGTTTACAGTTTCTTTAAAGCATTTTAAATATTGTCATAATAAATAATAAAGATCTGGAGTAGATACTTACACTGATGTAAATGTCTCACAATATATACACACAACAAAACATTACATAGTAACCATGTACATATGATTTTTATTTTTAGATATGTTCATTGAGATTAATTGATTTTAAATGAATCATTGAGATTAATTGATTTTAAATGAATAAAAACTAGAAGGTATAGATTTTTTTTAAAAAAGCCCAAAATGATACTGTCAGAGAAAATGTAATATATGAACCTCCAGCTTTTTGTAGACATCAGATTAATATATAATGTAAAAGCAAATGTACCATTATGTTGTATAATTAAGATTGTAAATCTTTAAGCATTTTGAAATTCTCTATAGATATACTACTTTTAAGACTATAAAATTTTAAGCAAGGCTGTGAGATAAAGGTAATTACAATTGTAAAGTGATAGCAGTAGACAGTAATTAGTGAGGGAAAAATGACTGACCCAAGAGATTGTGCTAGACTGATCAGCCTGATGCAAGAGGCCATGAATATTAGGTAAAAGGTAACCTTTATTCTCAATATTGAGAAAGCACTAAAAAATATGGCTTGCAGGTGATGGAGGGTACAGTGCCTATGTGATTAAGGATTCAGGAGTGTTTGAAACAGTAATGTAAGCTTTAGCTAGTGCAGTCAGCTCACTCAGTTGTCCGGAGATAGGCAATCAATAGGAGATACAACACATTTTTATAGTAACATACCTGATTCCTGTCATTAATTGGATGTAGCTGTTGCAGTGATTATGGTCTATCTGGGAATTCCTGAAGCTCTAAAAGGAAGATGAGATTATCCAGAGAAGAGATCCAGTTTAAAGGACAATCATTAAGTGAACTCCTGAGCATATTCAGCACTTAGTAGAAATGGGTTCAATAGACTTCAGAGAACAGGCTGAGGTGAGGAAATACAGCTCCCACCAAATACTTACATAGATTACATATTTAAAAAATAGGGTATGTTTTGCAGAAAAGCCCCATGTAGCAAGACAGAAAGAATTATTAGAAGAAGTAGAATCCTTTTATTCTACTCAGTCCTTTTTTAATCTTACCAGTTTCAAATATAGTTTCATATTAAAATAAATATGATGACACTTATTTTTGCTTATTTAAATAGTAAGGTGAGTATGACCAAAATTCCTCAAGGATAATAAATACAGGTTTTTATTTCATCTCAGAATATATTTAGTTTACTTCTGGTTCTATTGATCTTATTTGGATATCAGTGATGATTCATTTATCAGAAAAAATACATGATCTCTCCATTTTTATTATTTTAAGCAAACTTTCTTGATTGATTCTGTTCTCTGAATCAGAAAATTAACAAAGAGAGTCTCATTAAAAATTAATTTAAAAATGAAAAGGAAGTCAGCAAATGTCACTGTGGCAGAAAAGTGGTCAGTCATTATCACTAAAGCCTAAACATTTCTAAATACTGCATATCCCAAAGGAAGATCTTTGTGGAAACATAAAGAAAATGGTCTGAGTTGAGAAATTTGTGAAAAAAAATAAACTTCATAGAAAAGCAGCCCCATGAGTAAACATATTTAAGCTTTGTAAGAGTTAATAATTTTGAGGTAACATAGAATTCACTTCCAGTATAAAATAGACTACATATCACAATTTCATGTTAACTACATAAAAGTGAAGTTCACAAGACAAAGACTGTGCTAACGGTCATTTAAGAATGAAGGATGACTAGAACCATGAGGGACTCATGGCTCTAGCTGCATATGGCCTAGTTGGTCATCAATGGGAGGAGAGGCCCTTGGTCCTGTGAAGGTTCTATGCCCCATTATAGGGGAATGCCAGGGCCAGGAGTGAGAGTGGCTGTGTTGGGGAGCAGGAGGAGGGGAGGAGGGGACAGGGTATTTTTGGAGGGGAAACTAGGAAATGGGATAACATTTGAAATGTAAATTCAGCTAAATTAAAAATTACAAATAAAAAAATCAGTTTAAGCTGAATTACATGACTTGAACATTTCAGACTTTTGTTTTTTTAATTAATTAATTAATTAATTAATTAGTTAATTATATCTAAGTATACCATACTTCAGACGTACCAGAAGAGTGTGTCAGATTTCTGGGATTTGAACTCAGGACCTTCAGAAGAGCAGTCAGTGCTCTTAACCACTGAGCCATCTCTCCAGCCCTATTTTGTACTTTTCAATGACCTCTTTCAGTTATGCAATGGTCCATTTTCACACATACATGAAACCCAGCATCAGTGTGAGGATAGGCCCTTGGTCCTGTGAAAGCTCTATGCCCCAGCATAGAGGAATGCTCTGGTGGTGAGACTGGAGTGGGTGGGAGAACACCCTCATAGAAGCAGGGCTTGGAAGGGGGATGGAATAGGGGTTCACCCAGAGGTGAAACTGGGAAGGGAAATAATAGTTGAAATGTAAATAAATAAAATAACAAATTAAAAAAAAAAGTGGTCAACAGATATTACTATACAAATTCTTTTAGTACACTTCTAATTATATATTTTACGGAAGGATGCATGGCAAGAGAATAAAACTATGAAATGATAGTATTTTCACTTGATTTTATTGTAACAATAGCACATTCTTCACTGTTTTGGGAGGTCAAAAGAAAGATTATGGCTTGTTCAGTCTCAAAATACATGCTAGAGTGTTAGAAACAAAGGGCACTTAATGAAATATTACTGTATCAAGCTAAAATATTATGGTTAATCCCAAAAGAGGAAGGACGACTTTATTAAACTCTAACCTAGTAGTAAGGTCACAGATGATCAGTGTGGTACTTAGCAGAAAATGTGTCCTCTATTGGAACTGAAAAATCATTCAGCAAATATACGGATAGGAGAAACCTGAGCTATGGATATGTGACTATATACTTTTTATTCATTTTTAATTAGCTTATCAAAATTCATTGTTTTGCTTACTTTCAATTTTGTGGTAAAAGAAATATAGGAATCCTTCATGTAAATACAGTGCTTAGTAAGCAAATTACAAGCCTCATGAAAAATATTATTATGAAATATCAGAGGTTTATTTTATCAATAAAATTTCACTAATAAATGTCTCTTTTTATCAAATGTTGACTTATATTTTAATTGAAAATGTTAATTCTGTAATCTGTGTTAAAGATAAACTTTAAGTACAGCAGACTAGAAATTCTCAGCATTGTCTAATTAATCCTTTGTTCCATGAATTTGCATTTTAATTCAAATTGTCTTCAGCTTAGCAGATATGACAGCTAAAATGAAGACAATTGATTTTACATTTTAAAATCTAAATATAATTGAAATTTCTGGGGAAATTTGATGGATGGAAAGAAATTATTACTGGTGTCACACATGTGAAATTTAAATGTGAAGAAGGATGTTTTTTTAGCATGGTGATAAGCTGCTTTGAGATTGATCCCAGAGCATATTTAAGTAATAATAAATCACACAAGAGGAAAATCAATAACATATAATATTTTATTGTAAGCTTCAAAATATTTAAAGAGTTTGAGAATATATTAGAGTTACATAGATGATAAAAGTTATATATAATTTGCATGAGAGTTCTGAAATTTACATGGACTCACTTTCTGATAATCACATATATACTTCTAGGGATACCATGTGCAAAATGCTCAGGATAGTATTATCTTTACATATTTCAGGGCAAACATAAGCAATTAGCGTTTTGTATTCTGTTCTCAAATTAAATTCTCCCCAATAGAGCTTTTGTCCATTGATTTTTATGGTTATCTGCTTTGTGTTTGGAAGACCCTGTTAAAGCTCAGGGAAAAGCCAGGACTCAGTATGTATTTTCTTCTTTCTTTCTTTCTTTCTTTCTTTCTTTCTTTCTTTCTTTCTTTCTTTCTTTCTTTCAAAACTTGGTTTCAAAATAGTGATTTTGAGATACTTTTAATGGTTTTCTAGGCTGTCACTGCTTGTATTCACTTCAAAAAATATCTAAGTATATTACACAGAGATGAAGTTATCACGTCACAAAATGTTCATACTAAAACCAATTTTATTAGTCAAAATTGGTACATAATAATGTTCTTAAGATTAGTTTTCACATATGTACATGTTTTCCCAGAATGTATGTGTATGCCAACTATGTACCTATATCCCAGAGGTCAGACCGGAGACTTCTACCAGTTTCCAAGTATTTCTACATTATTCTTGTCCATGTTTACTTTAAAATTCTTTCCTTATTTTTTCCTTATTCTCTGTGTGGATGAGACATACTTAGTCTTTGCATCAGTGTTATATTATATCTCAGTTTCTGTCTTTCTTTAGTTTGTTTTCCTATAATTATCCACATCTTTAATAGTTTAAATATCTTCTATAGATCTCATGTTTAATTATTTGCAAAGTTGATATTGTTTGTTTGATTTTCATTTAGAACTATGACATGGACTACATAGTTACTTCACTGTCTCTTTTTAAAACTATCGCAAAAAATTGCTTTTTGAATGTGCAATAAAAGGCAATTGATTTTCCAATTTTACAAAGACTTTTTATGTATTAATATTCTTGTCTGTCTATCTATCTATCTATCTATCTATCATCTCTTGTGTCTCTATGTCTATATATATGTATTTATACAAATATGTATTATCTATATCTAGATATACACATTTATACAGATATGTATTTTATTTATTTATTTATTTATTTATTTATTATGTTTATGTGCATGTGTTTCTTTGTCCACATGTTCCTACAGGCGAAAGGAAGGTATCAGAACCCCTGGAACTATTTCAGGTTTTAGTCTCACAATATAGGTTCTAGGAACTGAATCACAATTCTCCACAACAGCAATAAGCCCTCTTAACTACTAAGGCATCCTTCTTGCTCTCAAGCTCTGATTCTGAATCATTTAGTGGAAAATCTGTTCTTGAAAATTATATCCTACATGCTGCACTGATTAAAGAAGGATGTCAGTTTTTTCTGAGATACCTGAGTTAGTACCTGATTCCTTAAAGAATACAATTCTAAGGAAAAGTGAAAAACAAAAACCTTAGGCTATGGGTAACACTAAAGGAAACACATGTGAAGGCACAATCAATAAGCTACAGGATGCTGAGTGTTTCTCCTGCTGACATCACTGTAAGGAGGCCCTACCACATACAATAACAGACTGGACATGTTAACAAAGATCCCAGATATAATACTGTATAAAACATTGACAATGTCTTCATAGTCACTGTACTGGTCAAAGAAAACATTTGTTAATCTATACATCTTATATGGCTAAACATTTTTATATTATTATGTGAGGAAATTATTGCAATTATAGTTCCTGTAAAAGATAAGCCACACTCCCAATGATATATACGGTATGGTTTACTCATATAAATTACCAAATACATGGCCTATAATCTTTAAGTGCAAGGATTGTTTTAGCTCAGAATGCAATTTCCATATTTTCCAGAAAAACTTGCATTATTCTTCTTCTCCATAAACACAGTAAGATGCTGCTTATGCATACTGTAGTTACCTCTCTGCCCAGATACAAATCACATAATTGACCTTGTAGAAACTGGAAACATTATTGTTTCTAAATAGTCTCACAAGCATGACAGGAGGTCTAGTGAGCAACTCGTCCCTTATTTTTAACTTAGAAAGATGAAAATGGGGTAAAAGTTTGTTGGGCCTATCATTGTGGAATGGATATATCTTGATAAAGTATTTATAAATAATTGTGTATTTAAGTTATATAGATTAATGGCATTGGGTATGTTTCATAAGTCAGGTAGATCTTGCTATTAAATTATGCATTGAGAATTTTAGGCCATGAGCCAGTAAGCTAATCAGCTAATTCAATTTTTACACGCACCACAATTAGAGAAATATTCTTTTCTTTTGCTGCATCTGAAAAATTCATTTTTCTTTGTTTTTTTGTTTGTTTGTTTTGTTTTGTTGTTTTTTTTTTCGAGGCAGGGTTTCTCTGTATAGCCCTGGCTGTTTTGAAAATAAGTCTGTAGAGCAAGCTGGCCTTGAACTCAGAAATCCACCTGCTTCTGCCTCCCAAGTGCTGGGATCAAAGGCATGCACCACCACAGCCCAGCAAGAATTGCTACTTTACAAACATGTAAAGACACAGACAAAAGAATAAATATATACAAGGCAAAGATGGTGATAATAATTGGAGGTAGAATTCAAAAAATAACTTAATATGTTTAGTTTGAGAGTATCAACCTGGATATTTTAAACTGTCACTAATACTTTGGCAACTACAGTTATGAAAATTACTCAACTATTTTATCATAACTTTTCTTCAACTATTCATCTTTTGTGAGTTCTATGTATATAAAATTTGAAGTGCATCTTTTCCATTCTGTATTGAATAACAAAGTATAGCAATTAATACTAAATCAGAATGAATGTATAAAACCAGTCTAGTAGGCAAAATAGTCCCTCTTTATCCCTTTCTCCATTTTTACCCTCAGGAAGATGTCTGAGGATAAATGAAAATGGTGCACTACATGTTGTCTTAGTCAGGGTTTCTATTCCTGCACAAACATCATGACCAAGAAGCAAGTTGGGGAGGAAAGGGTTTATTCAGCTTATACTTCGATACTGCTGTTCATCACCAAAGGAAGTCATGACTGGAATTCAAGCAGGTCAGGAAGCAGGAGTTGATGCAGAGGCCATGGAGAGATGTTTCTTACTGGCTTGCTTTCCCTGGCTTGCTCAGCCTACTCTCTTATAGAACCCAAGACAACCAGCTCAGATGGTCCCACCCACAAAGGGCTTTTCACCCTTGATCACTAATTGAGAAAATGCCTTACAGCTGGACCTCGTGGAGGCATCTCCCCAACTGAAGCTCCTTTCTCTGTGATAACTCCAGCTGTGTCAAGTTGACACAAAACCAGCCAGTACACATGGCAACAGGAACTTGCAAAGATAGTGAGGATACAGATTCTAAACATTAGAATTATGCTGTTTTCCAGTTAAAAGCCATCATTTTACATGGCTTTTAAAGGTCATAAATCTTGTCGAGTTCGAATATAGAATGAAATGTGGCAATAGGGACTGTCACAGAGATGAAAGACCGAGATTCCTCTCACATGAAAAATACTGTAAGAAACTCAGTAGTTTTCTGGAGAAAGGACTATCCCATTTTAGAGCTAGGAAGAAAATAGGGTGTGTTCGATGTCCTCATAAACAGAGCCCAGGCAGAACCTCTATTGTGTTGATACCTGATTCATCACTAGAGCTACTCCCAAAGGAATGCAGCTTGATTTCAGTCTTGGGAGACTACAGGAAGACCAAGCCCAGGCACCTTTTAATTGTACTACAGATCAGAACAATTTTGACATAAGTGGTTTTTGTTTGTTTATTTTGTTTTGCTTGTTTTATTGATTTGTATATACTACCTTTGGGAAGATATTTTGGAAGCACTAGAAAACCAAGACTACTGTGAAATAGGAAAGCATCATGAATTTGCTGAGTCCAGTCTTCATACTCTTAAGAAATTCTATATGAGTTCTTTATATATATTGGATATTAGTCCCTTATCTTATTTAGGATAGGTAAAGATACTTTCCCAATTTGTTGGTGGCCTTTTTGTCTTATTGGTGGTGTCTTTTGCCTTACAGAAGCTTTGCAGTTTTATGAGGTCCCATTTGTCAATTCTCGATTTTAGAGCACAAGCCATTGCTGTTCTATTCAGGAATTTTTCCCTGTGCCCATATCTTTGAGGCTTTTCCCCACTTTCTCCTCTACAAATTTCACTTTCTCTGGTTTTATTTGGAGTTCCTTGATTCACTTAGACTTGACTTTATTACAAGGAGATAGGAATGGATCAATTCGCATTCTTCTACATCACAACCACCAGTTGTGCCAGCACCATTTGTTGAAAATGGTGTCTTTTATCCACTGGATGGTTTTAGCTCCCTTGTTAAAGATCAAGTGAACATAGGTGTGTGGGTTCATTTCTGGGTCTTCAATTCTATTCCATTGGTCTACTTGTCTGTTGTCACTGATAAGTGAATATTAGCCCAGAAACTTAGAATACACAAGACATAAGATATACACAAAACACATGAAACTCAAGAAGAACGAAGACCAAAGTGTGGACACTTTGCCCCTTCTTAGACTTGGGAACAAAACACCCATGGAAGGAGTTGCAGAGACAAAGTTTGGAGCTGAGACGAAAGAATGCACCATCTAGAGACTGCCATATCTGGATATCCAGCCCATAATCAGCCTCCAAATGCTGACACCATTGCATACACTAGCAAGATTTGGCTGAAAGGACCCAGATATAGCTGTCTCTTGTGAGACAATGCTGGGGCCTAGCAAACACAGAAGTAGATGCTCACAGTCAGCTATTGGATGGATCACAGGGCCCCCAATGGAGGAGCTAGAGAAAGTACCCAAAAGGAGTTAAAGGAGTCTGCAACCCAATAGGTGGAACAGTAACATGAACTAACTGGTAACCCCCCAGAGCTTGTGTCTCTAGCTGCATATGTATCAGAAGATGGCTATAGTCAGCCATCAGTGGAAAGAGAGGCCCATTGGTCTTGCAAACTTTATCTGCCTCAGTACAGGGGAAAGCCAGGGCCAAGAAGTGGGAGTGGGTTTGTAGGGGAGGAGCGATGGGTATGCGGGACTTTTGGGATAGCATTGGAAATGTAAATGAAGAAAATACCTAAATAAAATAAAATAAAATGAAATTCTGTATGTCCACAGATGGTTCAACAAGGTACAAAAACTCCTATCATTTCTTAGATCTATGAAAAATATTTAATCTCTACATTTTTTATTAAACACAACATTTTTATGTTTTTATATTTCATGCCCAAAAGAAAGAGTAAAATAAAATTATTTCTGTATGGGGGTGCCCTTTATATAAATGATTTGAACAATAAGAAATCAATTCAACAGTTTAACCCACTTCAAGTGGATTTGCTTTGTCAATCATCATTTAAAGTAAGCAATTACTTTCTGCTCTAATGTCACCATTTTAGCAATTTTCTAGAATTCACTTTTATAGATTTTTGGTTTTGTAGGTATATATTCCTTTAGTACATCATTTTATATTTATCAAAATGTATAATATTTAAAACATTAAATGATATAAAAATTGAGTAATACAGCTTAAAATCCACAATTAAATTTCCAAGGATAGGTAAATCCATTGATATCTTTCCCCCCCAAAGAACCTGGAATACATCATCTGGCACTAGCAAAACTCACCAGGAATGAGGACTATTTTGTCCTATAGTAAAAGTGTGCATTGTCTTCAGCAAGAGGGTCCTACTATGCATGTAGTTATGTTGGGTAATCAAAAGATGATGCATATAGTTTTTGTGTTGTTTTGAAGAAATCTGAGTCCTCTCTGGGCAGTAACTTGTAGGGAAATATTTAAATAATCCATGTTTTCTGGCAATGATTTCATCTTCTTATGCAGAGTACCTCTATTGCAGCTCAATGTTCATCTGTTTATTTGTTTCTTTGTTTATTGTATAAGTTAGTATTGAACCTATTCTATAATAAAAGGTTGTAAAGTCCTTTACAAATGATAATATGCCCAACCTCCTTAATATTCTTTTTTATTTTGAGATGCTGTCTTACTAAGTTGTGTATGTTGACCTTGAAATTGCTCTGTGGTCCAGGTAAACCTTGAACTCAAGGTCCCTCACTCGTCTTTGCTGGTATCTGTACATACAGTTCTGTGCCATGAAGCTCAGTCTAGCTTAATTTATTTTAACATTCGTTGAGTTATTGCTAAGGAATTTAAATTTTCCTATAAAGTATTTATATAGGAATAATTCCTATGTGGAGTCTAAAATATAAGTAATTTCAATTTATTTACTTGATTTAAATATAGAAATTGCTCTATGCCATTTGATCTTTGATTATATAATGTAAACACCTCATCATTGCCCAAATATCCTACCCTAACAGAATGAAATGGAATAAAAATATCCGAGCAACACTGGAAGTGACTCAGTAATTTTAAATATCAGATATAAGAGGAAAAAGATGTTACAATTTTTAATATGAATAGATGTGCTATGAAAAATAGGAGAGAATACTGGAGTAAAACTTTAGTGGGGATGGTGGTAAAAGACTGGTTGAAAGATATAGTCAATAGATTAAGGAAAACTAAGGCCTTACAATAAAGATTTATGAAAGCCCATTATTTTGCATCTGATTTAAAAATATAAAGAAAAGTGAATGTAAATAGACTTATTGCACATTGATGAACAATGTTACTACCTTAACACATAGGTTATTGAACAGAAAACATAGTAAAAAGCACATTAATTTCCCAAGTCTTATTATTGTTTAAAGTAGCTCAGGGAAACATAGAACACAATAGACTACCACCATTACCCTTCACTTCCAACAATGACTATACTGTAAGTACCTTTTGTTGAGCCACATGGATATTCTCCCTGTCTGATGGTTTTCACAGAGCTATAAGGTACTATGAAAGCTGCTGTGGAGGAAAGGCACTGATTGTGTTATTCATCAACAGACCTAACAAACTACAATACTGAATTACTTGGCGAACTATATCCATTGATGTGCTACTGCCGTGACTGTTATGGGCAACTAACTATTTTGTGATTGAATTTGAGATATTGTATTTCTTTCCTGAAACTGACAAACTCTGGATGGAAATATATATGACTACAGAGGTCTTGGCCTTATTAATAGTGATAAACTAGTATCATTATTTTCCTAAAAACGTCTTCATATCAAACTACATTGTGAATTGCACTTATTGACATACTGTACTCAGTTTTGATCAGGAAAAAAAAACAAAACAAAACAAAACAAAAAAAAACCTTCTTTTTGAAGTGGGCAATCATTACCACAGAGATTCAGAACATTTTAGAGTTCTGAGATTAAGTTTATGTGCTCACTAATTGATGGGAAACCTATCACTTTCCCATCTGTTCTCTTGAACAACACCATAAAAAGAGTAGGTACATACAATGAGAGATGGAGCAGCAGATAAGCAAATCTTTCTGGTTATGGTATGTAAGCTATATGCATGATCTCAGCATCTATAATCATCTATCCACGAACAATCACGGAGAAATCAGAAAGACCCCCGAAGTAGGGGGGACCCTCACTCAAGTCTCAGGATGACACGACGCCCAAGAACTCACGAGAGACCAATCTTGATGCAAACAGCAAGAGGTTTAATTGGGAAAAGCCAGTGCATTGGGGAACTCAAATCCCACGCAGGGGTAGAGGAGTTGACCCTGAGCTCAAGGGGTAAGGGTTTTATAAAGGCAAAAACTGCAAACACCTGGTATTGGGCTATAGCATTTGGCAAGCTAGCAAGTTTGCATAACGGGTTCAAGGAACAGTTAGAGTATTCTGTACAAACATTTCCTGAAACAATGAGGCAAGTTAAACTTCTACTTTGTGCTTAGTACATCCTGGAACAAGGGAGCGAGTCAAACTTTTACTCCTTGCCATTAGTGAGGTCTATTTTGGACACAAGTCTAGGGGCTTAAATAATTTTTCATTCTCTCTCAGGATCTTTCAAATCCATTTTAAAACTTCACTTTGGATAGGGGAGGTAATACCAAGGCTGTACCTCCAACTGAGAAGTTATTGACAACTGGTGAATTGCTGAGAGAGGAAAAGTCAATTTTGGTTGGGGAGTGATCACTGGTTAGTTGGCCATGCTCCAGTGGCTAGTCCTACAGTGATGAATATATGACCAGCAATAATGGAACTCTAGGAATTAAATTATTAAAAAATAAAGGAGGGTATTTAATTAGGAGTAAGATGCTTTCTGGTAGAATCTGGAGAGATTGGTGGAGATAGGAGTGGGTATTATAAAAATGCATGCATTGCATACATGCATAGAATTATCAAAGAACAAACTTAAAATATTATTTTAAAAGAAGTTAGAATTTAAAGAATGCTCTATAATGAGATGCCACATCCACTCCAGTAGTGACCCCCATGACAGGCCCAAAATCCTGGATGCAATCCAGAGGAGAAAAGTTCACGGAAATTTAGTCTCCTGGAACCGTGGCATCCTGTAATAATGAATGCTCTAAATCTGTCCTTGCTTTATTCGGTGAATGGATCTGTGTGCTTTCCCTCAATATTGCTTTATTATAAGAGCCTTTAAGGATTGATTTTGATATATAGCTAAGTTAGGTTAAGCCTTCATCAGTGTTCCAATGTCCTAGGTAGTCCTTGAGTAGGATAGCTCAAGAACTAGGACAGATAGCTGAATCCTTGCCATACACAGGAATTTACAATGACCTAGGAAGAAGGAGGGCTGTAGTCTAAGAAGGAACTAGAGTAAATACTTAGAATTATAGATAGCTGAAGCACTCCCATACATAGGGATCTACAATGGCCTAGGGAGAAATTAGACTATACAATAGAGTAGAATTGGAACTATGGCAAGGGCATGAAGCCCTTGCCCCTGACTTCTAAGATTAAGCTGACCTTAGGTGGGGCTGCTTTTGATCCCAGTTGTTAACATTGATTTTATCCCAGTTGGTTCCTGTTAGCTTTTAAGTATGCATTCCTCTGTTTTGTTGTAAAGGTAATTTTACATCAGATAACTTCAATGTACCTTGGATGGCCTTAATGTATCACTTCTTTGTTTTCTGTAATATATAAGACTGATGCTCACTTTGACAAAATTGCATTCAGATACAGCATACTCCCTGGTGTCCCTGTCTGTTTGTCACCCTTCTTGCCAACTCCCTGTCCATCAGTAACCGGAACCCTGATTTCTCCTGAGGATTGAGGGGGGCCGACTGAGACATAAGATGGAAGATAATGCATTGTCCTCAAACAAAATTTCAAACACTTTTTGGCGGCAGGAAGCCCTAAAACAAATGATTTCTTTGGAGCTTTAAGACATAACCATTAGTTACTCAGCTATTGAGAACCAATGGGGTCACATTAAATGAAACTTTACAAAGGCAATCTGTAATTTGAGAAAGCCCACTTCCTGTATAAAAAAGGGCCAAGTTATAAATTTAGAGTTTATGTAACTCACCAGTTAATTATCACTCTTAAGTGGGGTGAGGTAACATTTAATCAAACTTTCAAATAATTTCTTAAGCAAGAAACTCATACTACAGAAATAAATAATGAAATTGCAGCAGATTTTGTACATGAAAATGTCTGAGTATAGTAAAGAATATGTAAACTATGGAAAATATAAAGATAACACAGGAGCATAAACAAATACATGTAAATAAACCATTATATATGTGTTATACTTATTTTTATTTAGCTAATAAATACATGATATATACAGGATTAAAAGAAACAAAGTGGTTAATTAAGTAATATTATATTAATATTTTAGACAAAGATACAATGCAATGAAATAGAAACAAGTTGTTACTGCCATAAATTATTTACCATGTATGAAATTAAATGGATAGTTCTGAGTAGTTTGACTACATTCTTTGAGTGTGCTTTTTTAATAATGACATATAATATGGAAGATTTTTGCACTTATTAGATCCCTCCTTTAAATTAAATGAGCTACATAAGTTATTCTAATAAATGCAGAGACCTTTTAAAATGCTTAATATCCAAACTTCCGACAATAATGTTAAATCTTGCTAATACCACTCCAGTAGGGATTTCTTTAATATCTTGACATAATGAAAGAATCCATAAATATAACTGATATAGCATACATCTGTGATGCAAGAAAATATCTAAGCATGCTATGAATCTTTTTATTTTTTCATGAAGTACTCTATCATGCTTTCTATAAAGTACTAAATTGCATTAGAACCAAAATATGTGTAGCTAATACCCATTAGTTTCAACCTAGTTTCACATAGTATTTAGAAGTTGTCCCAGTTAAATCATTCAAAACATAAATCCTGCTAGGACAGCGGAGTTTTGTCCCTAAGGGCCCTTTTTTTATGATTGCAGAGCCATCAGATTTTTAAGTCACATGGAAAGTCAATACGGAATCTCCAGGGAAACCAGCTCATCTCCAACTTTTCTGTTTTTCTATTACTATGTTCACCTCATTTCAACTCTCATTCAAATTTCAACAATTGCAAGAATAGGCTTATTTCAGAGACTCTTGACATATATTTTTACCTGGTAGAAGAATTGTAGACCCTTGGGGAATCTTATCAGGAGTGTCCCACTTAAAAAGAATGTGCTGAAGTGCATTTACAAATGCAGTCTATGTATTCAAGAGCACAAGTCTATAATTTTTCTCAAATGAAGCTTGGCCTTTGATCATAGTTATATCTTGTATCAAAGTCATGTGCAATTATAAAAATTCAGCAGAAAAATGCAGAAACTCAAGCAGCAGTTCTTATCACAGAGGCCAAAGAAATGACAACCAAACAACTTTTTCTGTATCTCAACTCACTAAAATATATATTACAGCCACCAATATTATTTACTATATAAACAAATAAGAAAAAACAATGTCAAATGGCACCTATATAAATATATTTAAAATAATATCTTTTAGAATTATCTTACAATGTTAAGAAAAAGAAGTGTTTCAGAAAAATGGTCACATTGTATTAGAGGATTCTGTAAAAAATGAATAGTAAATGAACATAACTGATTTTCTATAGGAGTAAATTTATGTTATAATTATCTGTCATGGCACAGAACTAACATGTGGCAAATTATAAAATATGAACATTTTAAAAACTCATATGTGGCAACACATAACTTATGATTATTCCCTCAATATGCCATTAAAGAACATGGCTAATTGCACACTGATGTCATTTTTTAAAATGCAAGCTCCTACCTTGAACGTGGAGCTCAGTTGCTGATCAAATATGTGGTTCTTTTTTTCTTTTACAAGAATTATGCAAAGAAGAAAAGAGGAATGGGGAAAAGTAATAATCAAATTTAATCTAAATCATAATGACTTTAAAAATCAATATTTGTACAAACAAATAATAGCAATTTGCAAGAAAATGAAAAAAAAAGTACTACAATTAGGAAACACTCTTAGATATTAAGATTGAATTCAGGTCTCACCAGACTCCAGGGTCTGCCTGCCTGTGACAACCACCACCTTATAGGCAATTTTTCTTATTGGGATCGGCCCGATCAATAATAACTGTGTGTGTGTATATGTGTGTGCATACACTGTCTCAATTAGCAAATGAAAATACATACGCTAGCATATTGGATTAGTAGTCAATATCTAATATTTACCTAGTTTTGAGTAACACACTTTGCAATCAATGCCAAGCAACACTGTAGGGCTAAAGGATAGAATCTAAAAACACACTGCAAGACAATCAACCAGAAGATATGATCATATACATGACAAATATACTTCAATACCAGTTAGAAGAGGTAAGGAAGTCACATATCTCTTTTCAATTATCTCTAAAAGAAATTCTAAATATTTGCTGACAAGGTACACACAATATCAGAAAACAAATACCAGTCGATTAAAAGATGAAAACCAAAATAATGATAGTAAATGACTTCAATAGATCAGTCATCTGGACAATATTAATCAAAGGTGCATTAGAGTTATCAAAATTATTCAAAGATATAGTGAATCAAATGGAAGTAACAGGTGCAGAATATCCCATTATTTCAGTAAAGACTATATATTTATTTCAGCAGAAATTGATCCCATATTAGGAGTTGCATAAGTCTCCGCAAATATAGGAAATTTGAAATTACAAACTGCACTCAATCTTATAATATGGAATCAAGCTAGATTGCAACAACAATAGAAACTATAGAAAGAACTCAGACACTAAACTGTACCCTGTTAAAAGATATTTTAATCATGAGAAGAGAAAGAAAGGGGGGAAAAACAAAAGAAAGGAAAGAAGGAAGAAATGGAATTGAATAAAAATCAAAGCAAGTTAATCCATCTTTGGCTTATAAAGAAGGCAATCTGTAAAGGGAAGTCTTTGGCTTTCAGTGTATATTTAAAGATGTAACAGATCTCAAATTAACAATATAAATGTTCACTTGAAGCTCTTAGAGAAGCAAAATAAAATAACTCCCCAAACAGTATGTGGGAAGGCAAGATTTAAATTAAGATTCAAATTAATAAAATAGAATGGGCGTAAATCACAAGAACAAAGAGAATATAAATCACAGAAAAATATTGGTTGGAGTGTTTGTAAAAGAGAACCAGATTGCTAACTGTTGGGGGTAAATTAACAACAACAAAAAAAAGATAAAGGAGTTTCAAATTAGTTAAAATAGAAATGAAGATGTAGACATTATAAAAATACAAATAATAACATCAAAGGGACACACTTTGAAACCTTCTTTAATTTCTTTTTAATATTTAAAATAATTTTTGAGGCTTATGAAACATATGAAAATCAAACAAGGAACAAGATCTGACTTTTAACAGACACATAAACAGTACTAACATAGAAGCAGTAACTTCTAGAAATGTATGTGTATTACTCTAGAGAGATTCCCTAGTAGTACACAGCATATTCTACTCAGTCTCCAGAGAGCAAAGAGACTGTTCCTATCACCCACATAGAGGCTGGCAACCAATAGAGAATCTGTAGTAGGGAATCCAACTCATTTTCTGATCTTGGGAGGAGCTGTATGCATGTGATGAATATACATATGTTCAGGCAATTGACTAACATATATAAAAAGTAAAAATGAATAACAAAAAAATTACCCAGTTAAAAATAGTTCAAAAAAGACAGAGTCACTTCAATATTTTACTAGAACAGAAAACAATTAACACTAAGAATACTTAAATTATTTTATTAAATATAAAAGGAAGAAAGGGTTGCATATCAATAATATCCTGATATCAAAAGAAGATAAAAACACAGTAGCAAAAGAATATTATAGACTGATTTTCCTGATAAATGTAGCTGTAAAAATATCCAATAAGATATAGCATAACCGGATTCAAATTCATATCTAAAAGAAAGCTTATCTTCAACAACTTGGCTTCATTTCAGAGATTCAGGATGCCTAAACATCTATAGATTTGTAAATATTATCCATGAGGTAAAATGTGACAAGGGCAAAAGGCACATGAAAATTAAAGTAGATAAAGAAAAGAGCTTTTACAAAACCTACTTGTCCTCACAGTAAAAATCATGCAGCGGCTAGGAATGATGGAGTGTTACATCAATATAATATAATAAATCTATACCCATCATAATACTAAATTAGTCAAAACATAGTGTCCCTAGTAACATTAGGAGCAAGGGAAGGACTTCCAACCATTCTACTCTGACTCAATACAGTACTTGAAGCATTAGCTGGATGAAGCAATAAGACAACTGAAGAATAAACAGGTATTCTTATTTGAAGATGATATTATTCCAATGTAAAATTCAAAGCCCCCCCCCTCAAACTTGGACAGCCTATTAATAGTTTCAGCAAAGTGACAGGACAAACAATTAATACACAAAAACTAATAGTCTTCTTATCTATAAATGACAACACACTGAACAGATTTAAACAAGGAAAGTAAGACCCATAACAAAAATATTAAGACACTGAAGAATTAAACACCAGTATTATAAAACTATCCATCATATTAAAAACAATCTACAGATTCAGTGAGATTCTAATCAATACACCATGACCTTTCTTCAGAGACATAGAACAGATAATCTCAAAATTTATATGAAGCCACAAAAGACCAGGAGAGCTAAATCAATCTTGAACAAAAATATACCATGGAAGGTATCAGCATACTTGGTTTCAAGTTTCACTAGAAAACATACTAATAAAAATAGCCTGGAGCTTTCACAAGAACAGAATTCAATAGAATACATCAAAATACTATGACTGAGGTTGCAGCCACAGCAGCATGTAATCACACCTTACTGATATTTTACACAGATGACAATACAGAATCCCTAAGAGCTAGCTTTTGTAGAACAAGATATCACCATGCAAAAGAGGAAACAAATTATATCTTTATCTCTTCACAAAACTCAACTGTAAATGCATCAAGGACTTCAACATAAAACCCAAAAGTCTGAAACTGCTAGAAGGAAAAGTAGAGAGTACATTCAACTTTTATGGTTAAGATAGGGAACTCCAGGGCCAAAAAGTGGGAGTGGGTGGGAGGGTTTGGGGGACTTTTGGGATAGCATTGGAAATGTAAATGAGGAAAATACCTAATAAAAATATTTTTAAAAATGCTACTGTATCAGATTACCCTTTCTAGGCAACTAAACCTATATGAGTGTCTTATTCTCATCAGGCCCTACTGGTATCTTGTTTGATTAGCAAGAGCTCAGTATATCTGCTCAAATTCAGGGACTTCCTAACACCTTTTGAAAGAACCTAGTGGGGAAACCCGATTCAGCAATCACCCAAGAATCATGAACAGAACAGAACGCCTTGATGTAAAAATACGAGGTAGTTTAATGGCAGAGCTCCGGGTTGAAACATATCTTGCGCAGGAGACAGTGGATTCAACCACGAGGCTTGGAAACTCGGGGTTTTTATAGAAAAGGGGCTGGGGCTGAGGGAGGAATTGGCGCAGTTTCACATGATTGGTTCATTTAAACATCAGCAGACTGTACATGCAGATAACATTTAACTTAGGTCAGAAGGGTGAGAGATAGGGAGGCACCGACCAGTCCGGACATGTCATTCTCTTTATCTTTATGGCCAAGCAGCCTCAGAAATTTCTTAAAGATGGGCCTGCCAAGGCATGTCATGGCCTGTTCTGCTATGTTTTCAGCCTCAGGTTTCAAAGCTCACAAACAACTCTTTGGGCTCTTTGACATAAATTACATGAATCACAGGTCTCAAGTTTTATTTTCTTTCACTTTGAGTTATTTTTTTTCTGGAGCTGAATAGCTTACCTCAATGTTGGAGTATTATCTCAGAGGAAATTGATACACAACAATTCTATATCAGAATTTACAAGAACATTTTATGTATAAAGCAAAGAATTTAAATGATAAAATTCCAGTTATATAAATAAGCAAAAATCCTCCTTAAGTAAAATACTGAGAATGAGGAAATAGTCCCATTCAAAATACCACAAATAGACCAGGAAATATCCTGAAAGTAACCAGTAAATTTATCAATATTGAAAATAAGCTCTTTCTTTCCTGGAGGTACAATAATGTGTTTATAATCATCTCTATCTCACTTCTCAATGTTTCAATATAAGCTGCAAATTTTTGTCAAGTGTAAAAATGCCTTCTTTGTGTCATAAAAGTCTTTAAAATGTAAAGAAGAACACAATCACACTACGAATATGATGCTTAAATGACCAAAGCAATGTGAAATAAAAATGTGAACCATATGTAAATGTTTGTCCCAACTGACAGTTCGCTATATCATGAAAATATGAAGCAATCTATGGAGTTGAAATGCAATTAGTACAGATAAACATAAATATTCTTGCTAAATGTTCACTCTTTGAGTATCAAGTTATTTGTCCTAAAGTTGTGACAATATGATGTGAAAGTAAAGACTTCTAAATTTATGATAGGAATTTGAGGAATTTTTAATTACACAAAAGATCCCTAATGCTTCTCTACAAAATATGACATTCCTGAAAAAGGGGACATAACAAAACACACTTAGGAAATCCAATTATAAGGACATACTTTAAAAATTCAGAAGAGACTGAGACCCTAGGGAGTGGGAGGAAAGGTATCCTCTCAGAGGTTGAAAGAATAAGAAACTGTGGGAGGGGGGAATTTTTAGGGATGATATTGAACCCTAATGCGGTGGAAACTTCCCCAGATCTATGAAGGTGATCCTAATGAGACTTCTTTGTAATGGGAGATATATGGACTGCAAAGGATTGAATGTTATTGAACTGTTGTTCAAGGGCATCCCATAGAAATCTACAAACAACTATTAGTATAGACTGCTGGAAATGAAAAAGTGTTGCTCTCTGCAAACTGATTGTGGGGCCCTTTGCTGAAAGTAATATCCATGCTACACATTGAATATTAAGAAGTCAAGCTAATTCCTAGACGGACCCTTTTCCTCTGTATCCTAGTCTTATTCTGGAAAAGTACTCTGCAGGTCACCGAAAGAAACACTATCCAAGCCACAAAATTTTTGACCTACAATCCATCTTTTCCACAAAATATGCTAGGGCAGTGGTGGTGGAGAAACTAGGAGTATCCAACTAATACCTGATTTAACTTGAGGCTCACAATGTGAGAAGAAATCCATACATGACATCACCTGTGTATCCAAAAACCAGAGACTAAATATTCCATATACCTAAGGTAAAGCAGAACACTATTAGTCAAAAAATATTTTAAAAAATGCCATTGTGTGCTGCCTTATCCCTCATATTTCATAAAGCAGTGAACACTGTAATCACTCATTATTGAAAAGGCTTTAAGAAAGCAAAAGCAGGAAAAAAGAAATCTAACAGCAATTTTAGACAAAAATTAAGAGACAATATAATAGGTCAATACAACTTTAGTTTCTATAGAGAATAAAAAATTACTTAAAATTCAGTGTTGAACTGTCTGGTCACCTCTTAGATAAAATGAGTGTTTAGTAAAGACTCTAAAAATATCAAATATATTTGTTTTATGTGAATGATGGGCTTCTGTGATCTAAACTGTATAAAAACAAATGTAGAAAAATAGAAGCTCTGAGAGTCAATTAAGTCAATATATTTATAAATGCCATACAACAAAGAGTAAAAATGAGCAATACAGGAAGACTGAGAAAAGAAATGATGATTGTATGGACTCGTGGCAATATTCTGTCTGGAAACAGTGTTTAGCCTAGTAACAATTAGTTTGAGGTATAAAATATTATGTAAATGTACTCACTTGCACTTACAAACAGGAAAACACATTATTTCAGATTGATTTTTTTCCTTGTCATTTAACAGAAAGAAAATAGTGTCCCCTTTGACTGGGAGCTCATTCATTTTAGTGATAGCTTTAATGATAGTTAATCATGATAATAACAGTGGCTGATGTAACCACTCATGATTAGCTCAGGCTTTTTTTGTGTATATTTAAAGTGGAAAAAACAGTGTTCCAGAGACTTCAATTCTTTCTGCTCTATTTCCTCCAGTATTTTAAATTACATCACTTAACTTACAAACTCCGGCATTTTTTTTTTATCTCAAACTGCATATCAAAGGATACAGGCTTATAAGGCGTTTCATACATTTTCGATTATTTAAAAAAATGTGGCTATTTGTGAATGGTAAGGTTTCACACACTCACAAAATGACATTTCACCCAGTATACTTCAAGCCTCAGATTATATAAAACATATTAATTAGAAAAGTGAGAAAAGTGGATAGAATATTAGGGAGACCCAAAAAACTGGGTCTAAGTATCTGATATTTGCTATTTGTCAATTTTTGTTATCAATTAGTAGAAAACACATATAAATGACTTTAAACAACAATATCTCAAAACCTATTAATACCAACAATAAATAAAACAACTAAAATCCTAATCATTAATGACAATCTAATCTTTTCTCGAGGCTGATTCCACGTGAGCTAGCATGGAGGAACACAGGCTTTATAAAGAATTAGCTTTGTGATGCTAAGCACTGAATAGTGCTTTATGGTTATTTCCTCACGAGGTACTCATTTAAAGGTGTTAGAAACCTGAATCAGCTTACAAGTAATATGAAGTTTATACTGGCTAGTTTTGTATTTTCCTCCTTGATTTTGAATGTTGAAGTGGACATTGCACTATTCTTCTGTTCTTGAGGGCACTCAGTGACCAGGTATTTATGCTTTCAAAATATTTCTGTATATTAAACCACTAAAGAAAAAATTAAAGCACATAGTTTGCAATCCTTATGAATGATATGAAAATTACTAAGTCTGCAATGAAAATAATTTTATTTCTACTCCATTCTATGCGGAAGAAATATATCACACACGTATGTAACATGTTAGACACGGAGATGCAAAGGTACAAAAAATGTGAAACTGTAAGAAAAAGGTTGAGTTGATAATATATCCTCTGATACTTGTCAAACACTAAATCTTTCCCAATAATGCGACACCATATTAATATTTGTTCTAATTTATAAATCAATCTCTGCTAAGATTTTAGGATAATTACAATGTTCTCTCTATATATTAACAAATTATTGGTACTGAAGGAGTTTATAAAATCTTGAGAGAAAAAGAATATAGTTAAAGTAAAGTAATGTGCTTCTAGTCTTTCAATTCAGATGTAAACAAATCTATGGGAACATTAACTTTATTTGTGTTTTCTGATGTTCAGCAAATACATTAACTTCATTTACTTTTTTTTTTTCTTTTTTCAAATAGCTGTATAACATACAAGACGATGATGGAAATATACACACTGCTAAACACAGTATTTTCTTTCTATTAATTAAAACACTAGCATATGTACATTAATTACAAGTGGATAAAAGCTGGTTAATGATGGTCACATATATCTTTAAAGAATTCTTATGCAGATAATAATGGTGAGTACATTTTTTTATTTCTTTTATTTAAAATAGACTTTTTTGTCTATTATATCCTGATTAAAGGTTCCCCTCCTCTACTCTTCTACGTTCCTCTCCACTTCACCTCCCATGCAGAACCAATCCCTGTCTCTCTCAAATACAATCAGGTTTCAAAGAGACAATAAGAAAATGTAATTGAATAAGATAAAAAAAATCAGTATGTCATATGACAAAACTAATAGAAAAGAAAACGCTTAAGAAAAGGCAGAAGAAATGATATACCGAGATCTACTTGTGAAGAACATATATATAACATATATAACATATGTATATGTGTGTGTGTGTGTGTGTGTGTGTGTATACTTAATCTCTGCCAATTAGAACATTTTGCACAGATTCTTTAAATATTCAAACTATTTTGCTAGGCATGTAATAATATTCCTACACTGAAAATGTACCCCTGAAAGAAATGACTGGGAGTGTACAGTCAGGAAATGTCAATAATATGACTGCCTAAACATGTTCTGAGCAATGAAAACAAAAGTAGTTATATTAATATCAAAAGTAAAAGTTTCATGATAATGCACATGAAGGGATACACACAGGCAAGAACTGATGAAACAGGGAAAATTAGTCTTCCCTACCTCAGCTGTCACCAGTGAATAATATGTTCTCTTTTCAGATCTAGATTTTTATTAATAAAAATGAAATTATAAAAAGAACATAGAGGAAGCTCAAGGAAATTTTTCCAAAATTTTGAGACTGACTTATCATACTGTGTGGTACTTATATCATATATAAGCTCCATAGATCTTGTAATATGCTAGTAGTGGTATTTCTTTCTTACTGTGATTAAAATGATGAAAATTATTATAGTATACATTTTGTGTAATGTAAGTCATATAAAATGAGGTCATTTAAGTAATATAAATCATAATGATATGCGTTTTCTACCTTATGTTGTTTTTATTTGTTTGTCCCTCAAAATATTTCAATCACTAAAAATCTTTTATGATTTTAAGTGTCTTTATTATATTAATTATGCTTATCATTAATGATATCATTTTCTCTTTGGAAGACAATATTTTCATTTAAAAATGATAAAAACAATCAGCTTCATATTTGTATGAAAAGTCATTTATGTGCTCAGATAGAATAAGTAATAATTGGCATAAATTAAAAAAATCTGTTTAAATAATTATTTTCTAAGGAAAAATAAGAAAAGACAGAATCAGAGATCAAAATTTTGCATGGCATGAATGAATTAGTGTGTTTCTATCATATGTCTAACTGGTGGAGGTGTCATCAGAAATATTTATATTAACGGAAGCAACATATATGTTATTCTGTTCCTTTTTATTCTATGCATAAGAACATTTTAAATAGTTATATTTATTAAGAAGTTCTGCTGAATTTTCCAAGTTTATGTCCTTTGCTTAATTTTAGATTCTATTTCTGACAGAAATGAAAAAAAAATGTTCTCAATATCCTCTAAAAATTTAAGAATACTCACACTTTTAATAAGGAGAGTTTTCAAATTTTCAGAACTTCCTCTATTGGTTTTTAGTACATCGTTGTATTTTATGTGGTTAACAAAGGTATTTATCATCTGGATCAATTTCTATGTAGTCTCTCTGTCTTCTATCAATTATTACCTGCAACTTTTTTTTTTTGTCTTGTTTTTGGTTGAGTAAAAGAATTTCCTCTCCATATTTGGTTTTTAGGTTAACTGTTCCTTACTGCTCATTACATGAAAGTACCAAGTAATTAAAATGCAATAGTTCCTTCTAATCATATAGACTGTAAGAGCTACTTATACAATCAGACTCTGATCTATTTAAATTCACTCTTATTCTACATGTAAATGCTTGTGGCATGTTTTCTTCATTTTTCACCTTTGTCATTATGTTTTATGTCGTTATATTGACATATATTATGAAAAATACAAATTGCATACAAAAGAACATTTGTGCCATAGCAACATAACCATCCCATAGAAACACATAGGAGAAATAAAAATATATATTTTAATCAAAAATATATTTTACATTTTTCATAAGATTATATAGTTGTGTCCAAAAGGCCATGTGAAATCTGAGGGGCACAGTAAGAAATAATAGATTCTATTACAGAGATGGTAGTTAAGACCACTGAAAATTCCCTAAGGAAATGATCCAACAACTGACATTTATGGAGAAATAGAAGGGGTATACAGCAAAATAGAGAAATAAATAGATATAAACACTGTAATAGCCATATGTTTGTCTGGGTGATTGAAGGGAAGTAGAAAATACATCGCAAATGTAAATTGAAATATGTCATATGACCTTTATTTTTCTTCTCCATGTCTTGGATTGTGGCCAACTTCATCAAAAGATGAAAATCACTGTTTGGAACAGTTATCCATTAGGTCTGGGATCATGGAATGATTACTAGTCAGGGTCCCTAACTCAGTCTGCCATAACCTCAGGATGATAAAATGCCTTAAGAGAAAAATCCCTGAACATTAGGGACTGTACCATGATAAACAGAGAAGTGTTTGCTGTGTGAGCTAGATATTGTTTGAAAGATGCAGGTTTGATAGATCTTGTTTAGGAGCTGGCTGCAAAACCTGAGAGTTCAGTAGCTTTGGGTCAGTAACCAGTGGGTAGATAATGCCTTCGATATCTCATGAAAAGCATAGCTGTCAATTCTCAGAACCCGAAACTCCAGTGGATTGTTGCACATTTACAGATGTATCTACAAAATAGACTATGCACAATCAGTAGATTTTGAAACCCTTCACAATTCCCAGTTTTATATTTGTTTCTTCCTGTCCTAAAAGATCTATCTGGGAGACAATGACCACCTGGAACACTAACCAACAAGGATATAAAAAATAGGGAATCTGAGGTTGCTAGAATATCTTCCAAGATCAGTAGAGCACAAAGACAACTGTGCAATTGTGGCCAGTATAGGCCTGATTTCTACTCAAGATAGAAATTTAAAACATGAAGGCAGAGCTGGCAGTCAATGGGCTCTTGTCAAGTTCAGTTTCAGCAAGAGACTAACAGTGGTAAACAGTTCAGAAGTCTGTGCACTGCTATTGTCAGTGACTCAGGAGAAATGATCTGTCACTTCTGTTTTTGACCACTTCTTCCCCAACACAAGTATTTATATCTGTTGTAAGTGGTATGCTAACTTTCCTTAAGTTTTAATAGTCCAGAGCACTTTATTTTATACTTCTACCTATCTCTATTTAATTTACTTTATTTAATTTTATTTGGCAATTAATTGAAGAAAAATTTAATAAATTTACCAGATATAAGATTATCTTACAACATTTTAATGCATACTTAGTTGAGGTTGACCTTCAGAACACCTCTCTATTTCTTCCTTCTCTTGTTCTCTCATTATATTGGTCTTTGGACCAATATAAAACCAGGAACAGGTGATATATATCTATATATTTTCCTAAGCATGAGTTAATTTAGCTCAATATTTTATTTTCTACAAATTTCCTTATTTAACTTTTTATTGCGACCTTAATACATTTAACTGCCTTTATGTATCACATTTTTAAAATGCATACATCTATGAATAATTGTATTAACCTATGATGTTCTTCAACTTTCACATCATACATAGTTGAACAGAAACTATTTCTGGTCCCATTGTTCTGCTTTTTGTGATTTTTTCTTTCTGACGGAAAAGTTCTACTGATGTTTGGGTCCAATTTTTTTGGCTTTGTTTCAGCAACACTACTTTTATTTCTTGTGACTCCAACAGAGTAGAATCAAGATGTGACACATTATGTGAACAAACAGTCAGTAGCTTAATAAGAGCATGCTAGGACACAAGAATTCCCCCCTTAAAAAGAGAGCATACATAGCTGAGCATCTATCCAAGTTTCTTTCTTCTCTCCCTGTTTTTGCCTCCCTAGTACCTCCCAAGAGTGGGTACTTCTGAAAGATATATCGTGTCTTTTTTTTCTCAGAATTTCATTTCTTCTGTAAGTCGACAGCCACCCTTAGATATCTAATAGTAAAAACTATTTGTAAGTATTAAATAGAATTAAATTTGTGAAGCTCTCAGGCTCAGTACTCTGTGCAAATTTATGGAGTGTGTTTGAACAGGCCCTGCAAGAGCCCACCATTATGAGCTATTGTTCTTTATCTTTGTTTTGGGGGCCCTAAACTGGCTTATATGGAATGGAAGCAAACCACTCTATTTAATCTTAACAACTCTTAGTCTGTGACCTCTTTCATCTTATATCCTACTTACTAGGACACTAGGGCAGCGCAGCTGGAGAAACCTCAGCCACCTATTGTTCTTTTATCTATTTATATGTGCTTCTTAGTCTGTTTCTTCTAGAATTAACATCCTGCCTAATTTTATTACCTACATACAAAGAGATAATATCTGTATTGGAATGGTAATTGATAAGTAATAATAGTTTCATCTGAAAGTGAAATTTGTTTTTTTTTTTGTTTTGTTTTGTTTTGTTTTTGTTTTTGTTTTGTTTTTTTTTTCCATTTTTTATTAGGTATTTAGCTCATTTACATTTCCAATGCTATACCAAAAGTCCCCCATATCCACCCACCCCCACTCCCCTGCCCACCCACTCCACCTTTTTGGCCCTGGTGTTCCCCTGTACTGGGGCATATAAAGTTTGCAAGTCCAATGGGCCTCTCTTTCCAGTGATGGCCGACTAGGCCATCTTTTGATATATATGCAGCTAGAGTCAAGAGCTCCGGGGTACTGGTTAGTTCATAATGTTGTTCCACCTATAGGGTTGCAGATCCCTTTAGCTCCTTGGCTACTTTCTCTAGCTCCTCCATTGGGAGCCCTATGATCCATCTATTAGCTGACTGTGAGCATTCACTTCTGTGTTTGCTAGGCCACGGCATAGTCTCACAAGAGACAGCTACATCTGGGTCCTTTCAATAAAATCTTGCTAGTGTATGCAATGGTGTCAGCGTTTGGATGCTGATTATGGGGTGGATCCCTGGATATGACAGTCTCTACATGGTCCATCCTTTCATCTCAGCTCCAAACTTTGTCTCTGTAACTCCTTCCATGGGTGTTTTGTTCCCAAATCTAATGAGGCATAGTGTCCACACTTCAGTCTTCATTCTTCTTGAGTTTCATGTGTTTAGCAAATTATATCTTATATCTTGGGTATCCTAGGTTTGGGGCTAATATCCACTTATCAGTGAGTACATATTGTGTGAGTTTCTTTGTGAATGTGTTACCTCACTCAGGATGATGCCCTCAAGGTCAATCCATTTGGCTAGGAATTTCATAAATTCATTCCTTTTAATAGCTGAGTAGTACTCCATTGTGTAGATGTACCACATTTTCTGTATCCATTCCTCTGTTGAGGGGCATCTAGGTTCTTTCCAGCTTCTGGCTATTATAAATAAGGCTGCTATGAACATAGTGGAGCATGTGTCCTTCTTACCAGTTGGGGCATCTTCTGGATATATGCCCAGGAGAGGTATTGCTGGATCCTCCGGTAGTACTATGTCCAATTTTCTGAGGAACCGCCAGACTGATTTCCAGAGTGGTTGTACAAGCCTGCACTCCCACCAACAATGGAGGAGTGTTCCTCTTTCTCCACATCCACGCCAGCATCTGCTGTCACCTGAATTTTTGATCTTAGCCATTCTGACTGGTGTGAGGTGGAATCTCAGGGTTGTTTTGATTTGCATTTCCCTGATGATTAAGGATGTTGAACATTTTTTCAGGTGTTTCTCTGCCATTCGGTATTCCTCAGGTGAGAATTCTTTGTTCAGTTCTGAGCCCCATTTTTTAATGGGGTTATTTGATTTTCTGAAGTCCACCTTCTTGAGTTCTTTATATATGTTGGATATTAGTCCCCTATCTGATTTAGGATAGGTAAAGATCCTTTCCCAATCTGTTGGTGGTCTTTTTGTCTTATTGACGGTGTCTTTTGCCTTGCAGAAACTTTGGAGTTTCATTAGGTCCCATTTGTCAATTCTCGATCTTACAGCACAAGCCATTGCTGTTCTGTTCAGGAATTTTTCCCCTGTGCCCATATCTTCAAGGCTTTTCCCCACTTTCTCCTCTATAAGTTTCAGTGTCTCTGGTTTTATGTGAAGTTCCTTGATCCACTTAGATTTGACCTTAGTACAAGGAGATAAGTATGGATCGATTCGCATTCTTCTACACGATAACAACCAGTTGTGCCAGCACCAATTGTTGAAAATGCTGTCTTTCTTCCACTGGATGGTTTTAGCTCCCTTGTCGAAGATCAAGTGACCATAGGTGTGTGGGTTCATTTCTGGGTCTTCAATTCTATTCCATTGGTCTACTTGTCTGTCTCTATACCAGTACCATGCAGTTTTTATCACAATTGCTCTGTAGTAAAGCTTTAGGTCTGGCATGGTGATTCCGCCAGAAGTTCTTTTATCCTTGAGAAGACTTTTTGCTATCCTAGGTTTTTGGTTATTCCAGACAAATTTGCAAATTGCTCCTTCCAATTCGTTGAAGAATTGAGTTGGAATTTTGATGGGGATTGCATTGAATCTGTAGATTGCTTTTGGCAAGATAGCCATTTTTACAATGTTGATCCTGCCAATCCATGAGATCTTTCCATCTTCTGAGACCTTCCTTAATTTCTTTCTTCAGAGATTTGAAGTTTTTATCATACAGATCTTTCACTTCCTTAGTTAGAGTCATGCCAAGATATTTTATATTATTTGTGACTATTGAGAATGGTGTTGTTTCCCTAATTTCTTTCTCAGTCTGTTTATTCTTTGTATAGAGAAAGGCCATTGACTTGTTTGAGTTTATTTTATATCCAGCTACTTCACCGAAGCTGTTTATCAGGTTTAGGAGTTTTCTGGTAGAATTTTTAGGGTCACTTATATATACTATCATATCATCTGCAAAAAGTGATATTTTGACTTCCTCTTTTCCAATTTGTATCCCCTTGATCTCCTTTTGCTGTCGAATTTCTCTGGCTAATACTTCAAGTACTATGTTGAAAAGGTAGGGAGAAAGTGGGCAGCCTTGTCTAGTCCCTGATTTTAGTGGGATTGCTTCCAGCTTCTCTCCATTTACTTTGATGTTGGCTACTGGTTTGCTGTAGATTGCTTTTATCATGTTTAGGTATGGGCCTTGAATTCCTGATCTTTCCAACACTTTTATCATGAATGGGTGTTGGATCTTGTCAAATGCTTTTTCTGCATCTAACGAGATGATCATGTGGTTTTTGTCTTTGAGTTTGTTTATATAATGGATTACATTGATGGATTTTCGTATATTAAACCATCCCTGCATCCCTGGAATAAAACCTACTTGGTCAGGATGGATGATTGCTTTAATGTGTTCTTAGATTTGGTTAGCGAGAATTTTATTGAGGATTTTTGCATCGATATTCATAAGAGAAATTGGTCTGAAGTTCTCCATCTTTGTTGGGTCTTTCTGTGGTTTAGGTATCAGAGTAATAGTGGCTTCATAAAATGAGTTGGGTAGAGTACCTTCTACTTCTATTTTGTGAAATAGTTTGTGCAGAACTGGAATTAGATCTTCCTTGAAGGTCTGATAGAACTCTGCACTAAACCCATCTGGTCCTGGGCTTTTTTTGGTTGGGAGACTATTAATAACTGCTTCTATTTCTTTAGGTGATATGGGACTGTTTAGATGGTCAACTTGATCCTGATTCAACTTTGGTACCTGGTATCTGTCCAGAAATTTGTCCATTTCGTCCAGGTTTTCCAGTTTTGTTGAGTATAGCCTTTTGTAGAAGGATCTGATGGTGTTTTGGATTTCTTCAGGATCTGTTGTTATGTCTCCCTTTTCATTTCTGATTTTGTTAATTAGGATTTTGTCCCTGTGCCCTTTAGTGAGTCTAGCTAAGGGTTTATCTATCTTGTTGATTTTCTCAAAGAACCAATTCCTAGTTTGGTTAATTCTTTGCATAGTTCTTCTTGTTTCCACTTGGTTGATTTCACCCCTGAGTTTGATTATTTCCTGCTGTCTACTCCTCTTGGGTGAATTTGCTTCCTTTTTTTCTAGGGCTTTTAGATGTGTTGTCAAGCTGCTAGTATGTGCTGTCTCCCGTTTCTTCTTGGAGGCACTCAGAGCTATGAGTTTCCCTCTTAGAAATGCTTTCATTGTGTCCCATAGGTTTGGGTACGTTGTGGCTTCATTTTCATTAAACTCTAAAAAGTCTTTAATTTCTTTCTTTATTCCTTCCTTGACCAAGGTATCATTGAGAAGAGTGTTATTCAGTTTCCACGTGAATGTTGGCTTTCCATTATTTATGTTGTTATTGAAGATCAGTCTTAGGCCATGGTGGTCTGATAGGATACATGGGACAATTTCAATATTTTTGTATCTATTGAGGCCTGTTTTGTGACCAATTATATGGTCAATTTTGGAGAAGTTCCCGTGAGGTGCTGAGAAGAAGGTATATCCTTTTGTTTTAGGATAAAATGTTCTGTAGATATCTGTCAGGTCCATTTGTTTCATAACTTCTGTTAGTTTCACTGTGTCCCTGTTTAGTTTCTGTTTCCACGATCTGTCCTTTGAAGAAAGTGGTGTCTTGAAGTCTCCCACTATTATTGTGTGAGGTGCAATGTATGCTTTGAGCTTTACTAAAGTGTGAAAGTGAAATTTGTAAGAAAATATTGGAGCTGGTTGTTATGAAACAAAAAAAAATGGCATTTTAAAATTATGCATGACCCATAACAAACAAATTTGTTTTCTTTTAGGTCTTTATTTCTATTGCTTAAAATGGGAGATGGATCAACATGAAGAAGCTTGATATTCCAATCCACTCTTCAGAGAAGAAATATCAAACTGCAAATTATACTTTACATTTACATAGGCACCCACTTATTGTTTCAAAATTCATCATGCTTATTTTTTTTTTTACTTCATTCCTACACGTGGGTACCGATGCCAACTTGCATCATTATAGCCAACACCAAAAACACATTAATCAAATCAGGATAAAATCTAATATATCAGCTATAAATTCTAGTCTCCAACAATTAATTATATTTCACAACACTGAATTCATATTAGAACTATTAATGTTCATCCTCCTGACCTTTCCATTTCTGTTTTCCTCCTAAAATCTACTCTCTACCCCACCTTTCCTCTCTCTTTCTCTTTTCTCTCTCTCCCTCTCTAACTTGTTCCTTTTGTCTCTGAACTATTCCCCTGGTTTTATTTTAGCAGTGTATGCTATTGTATCTCTAACTCATTTCATCTTAACTTATAAACTTATTCTGGCTGAAACCCAGCTGATCTAAACTCCTTCTGTATCATCTTCAACTGAATCACATCACTGTACCTTTTTATTGTTAATTATGTAACAATATGTACCAAAGCTAATAATAATAATGTGTTATATGCCTTTTTGTAAACACATAGCCAGTCTTGGTTCTAAGTCTCTGATGCACTTTTGTGGGAGTTATTATTTCCATAACTAATATTTCTTCGTGGTAAATACGTAGTAAATGATAGGTTCATTTCCCCCCAATTTTTGTTTTTGTATACCATGTAGTAATGGTCATATCTTCATATTTTATAAAGCTCAAGGTTATGATTACTTCAATGAATTTCTACAAAATTGAACTAAAAGTTAAAATTCTACATTCTATATAAGGAAGAATGTTCCTTTGAAAATTATAGTTCAGACTATTTTCTATATCTGATTCTTGTCCATTTTGCAGTTTTACTGAACTTTACTTGTGCATGTGTATGTGTTCATGTGTGTACATCAGAGAACAACTTTCAGGAGTCAGTTCCTTTCTTCTCCCATGTGGTTTCCTGTGGGGAATTGCAGGCTGGTCTTCAGTCCAGCTGAGGTCTGAAGCCCAATGGTCATAATTCACCTACATGGCATTGTAGGCGTTCCCTCATGCTCCTGGAACTCCAGCCCCTGCCTAAGGTACCACCCACCACAGCCCCCACAAGAGAAGCATGGTCAGTAGTCATGTAAGCAATGGCCCAAGCTTCTGATCTTCAGTCTAAACTCCTTCCCAGTTACCTAGCAACAGTGAAGACCATAAAAAAGGGTGCTCAGCCCCCACCTTGCTCTCTCATTCTTTTGTCCTCTCACCTCTTTCTTCTCTCACTTCTCTCTCCTCTTCTCTCTCTCTTTGTCTTCTCCTCTCCTCTCCTCTCCTCTCCTCTCCTCTCCTCTCCTCTCCTCTCCTCTCCTCTCCTTTCTCTTTCTCTCTAGCCTTTCCTTTCTTTCTCTCTCTGTCTCTCTCTGTCTCTCTCTCTCTGTCTCTCTCTGTGTCTCTCTGTATGTCTCTCTCTGTCTCTCTCTCTCTGTCTCTCTCTCTGTCTCTCTCTCTGTGTCTCTCTCTCTCCCCCTCCCTCTTCTCTTTCCCCTGCATTTATATAATAAAGCTAGCCGGGCATGGTGGTGCATGCCTTTAATCCCAGCACTTGGGAGGCAGTGGCAGGTGGATTTCTGAGTTCTAGGCCAGCCTGGTCTACAAAGTGAGTTCCAGGACAGCCAGGGCTATACAGAGAAACCCTGTCTCGGGAAACAAAACAAAAACAAAAACAAACAAACAAACGCTCTTAAACCATAGAAAGTCTCTGCCCTTCAAGTTCCGCTGTGCACTCTGGTCAGTGTTGGGAACCACTTTCCCTATTCCCTCTCTACCACAATCCTGATGGCTTTAGCAAAGTAGCTTCGGTTGGGTTCCCAGGCAGGGTTGCCCCTTGGCTACCCCCTGAAAGATTGGGATAGAGGCCCACCCAGGGATGAGTGCTCCTGTTTTTCTAGCCTGTCACACTTTGACTCCTCAGAGGCAGTCTGTTCCCTCTGTTGGTTGAATTCCTTCTGTGTGTGTGGCACTAGGAGTAGAAAAGTGAGTGTCCAGGATGGTAGCTTTGTCATGTTCCCATGAACAAAGCACAAGTCCTGGGTGGGCGCCCACCCTGAAAGATGTTGCAAATGGAAGACCTGCAGACTCTGGCTGGGAAGTACTATCCACAGTAGAACTGTGAAAAGAGGGCCATCCAGTGTGACTGTTCCACTTCAGTCACTCCTTACCAGCCACACAGCCATCTTGGAGTGTGGAGAGGAACTGCCCCAAGTCTCTGTAGTTAATGGATACACAATGTCCTGGTAGTTCTCTTTAATGTTGGGTGGATGGTTCACCAAACGTCCATGAGCACGGGAGTCACTCAGAGAGCAGCTGAGTTGAGTTGACGAATCCTATCCTCAGCTTTCCCGCCACCTTTGCACATGTTTTCAATGAATATATGGATACAATACCATCAACTCATCACGCTCCTTGTCTGTTCTGTTTTGGTAAAGGGTCTAACTTGAGTGTGTTTGCTTTGCCTGCCAGCTGTGTGCGGCTTGCTGAGATGGTGTCAGGATGTTCTTAGCTCTCTGCACTCAGCCGTCTCCATCTGAGCTTAGTGTTCACTTGCCTTCCTCATTTATTTCATAGCAACTTGAAAAACCATGAAAGGGCAAGTAGTGTGCAGTCAGAGGATTGAAATCATGCAAAGAGGGAGGCATGACTATGCATCAGGAAATATTTACAAAAATCGTAATCCACCCAAACCGAACTGATCCGCCCTGGCCTATATAAATTTTAAAGGTTTAGATGTAGACTGGCACGCAGTTACTTCCAAGCCGGCTGTTACAGGATTACTGATAAATCACAAAGTTATTTCACAGACAAGGAAAACAAAAACCTTAAGTTTAGACAATGTCATCTGAATTGCTTCATAACAGCAGAGTCTAGGTTCGGGCTTCAGCCTGACCACAGGCCCATCTTGTCTCTGTTATAGCACTTTTATATTACCTCTGTGTTCCTCCCTTGTTTGACACTTCTGTACCACATGGATTCTGTGACACAATTCTCCTCATGCACCAGAGCTTACTAACCTCTAGTAAGTTAACATTGAAACTCTTTAATGAAAAATAGTATCCTGTTCTTCTCCCTAAAGATAACCAATTACATTAGCATTATACACTGCCTTTGGGACCAGGAAGATGGATCAGTGAGTAAAGGCACTTGCCACCAAGTCTAAAGTCCCGAGTTTGGTTATGGGAAACTGTTGGGAACAAAATAAAGGGGGGTTCCGGGGGAGCCCAGGGAGAAGTGGGATAGGAAAATGATGTCCTCACCCAGACAGAGTTTCCCTATCTTCTGGTCAGTCAGGTGTGGGAGGGGGCTTAAACATTCTTGAAGAAAATACATCACAACTTAATGCATGAAGCTTACCTGTGGTAAAGGTTCTTACAAAAAGTTTAAGTGAGGGAGAGGGAGAAGGGTAAGATATGAGCAAAATTCAAATTATTCATTTACTGAAATTTCATGAAATAAATAGCAAAAATAAAGGAATGAGGCAGCAAATGGTATTTTTATAAATGTTTTGCATTCTTGAGAAACCATTGTTTTTTAGAAATTTTATAGTTAGCCATTTCACAAGCTCTCTACTTTTGCTATAATGTGTATCTCACACACACACACACACACACACACACACACACACACACACACACACACACACACACACTACGATGTTACAAATTAGACACTCTGAAAGCATTAGGATAAACCAAATAAATATGACTTTTACTATTGCTAAGTAGCTTACTATTATCAAAAGTTATTTATGAACAGATTTAAGTTTTAATACCTAAATATCAACTCTGATATATGAAACATAAAACAGTGTACTCTGAATTTAATTCTCTCATCAATACAAATATTAAGGAATTATTATATTTCATAAATATAATATATATTAATTTTCTCATATTCAATTAATAAGGAATTCACTGTAGCTGAAACAGTGATAAATACTATAATGTCTCATTAGATAGTTATGGGTTAGTTGTACTAAAATCCCAACATTTTATTGAGTAGCACGAACATTGATGGCTTCTAGATTGTACAGTTCCTACCTCTGCTGATATATTTTCATATTTTTTTTTAAATTAGAAATCAGATTTCAAAAAATTAAGATAAAATCTTGGAAAATTGCATTAGTTAAGATTTTTATTGCTGTCATAGACACCATAATCTGAAGCAACTTATGTAGAAAAGGATTTATTTAACCTTACATCTTGTCATTCCATCACCATGGGAACTAAAGGCAGTAACTTGGTAGTGACGACAGGAGTTTAGGTCCTGAAGAATCTCAACATACTTAATTGAAAAATGCCTCCCCCTAGACTTGCCAATTAGCCAGTATGCTGGTCAGAATATTTTCTCAATTGAGTTCCATTCTTCCACAATGGCTGTAACATGTGTCATGTTGACATAAAAAAAATACAGTGCAGTCATATTGAAGAAGAGCAAAGAAGTCAAACAATGGACATTAGAGAGAGAAAGCATATAATAGAAATATTCAGCTGTCTTTAAGAATGGCACAGAGATCCGTACTTAAGCACTGAAATATATGGAGAATATCTAAAAGCCAAATCTGTCAGTAGATTTAAAGTATTTCTGCCTCAAAACATATGATTATTATATGCTGATAAATTAATGTTCCAGCTCACTTGGGAACACTAACAGCTCTTTTCTGAACAATGAATGGATTCACTGTTAAAAATGTTTGTCTTTTTATTTTATAAGGCATTTGTTCTATTGGACACTATACAAAGGTAACAATGCATAAGAATGATTCACTTAGCAAATTAAGTAAATGAGATTAGGAAAGTAAATAAAATTTTATTTAAGGTCAGGAACATAGACTTGCACTAGATTAGTTACCTAGTGTGAATGCATGAGATATTCAATAAAACACATCACTACCCCAAAAAATGTCTACTCAATCACACATAAGACATGTGAATTGTAAAACTATACCCTGACACAATAGCATCACAGGTCTGTTTATATTTCATAAACTGGGTTATAGCACTTTTAAAGCTCACTTAATCCAAGTAAATAGCATATTTGTCAATAATGGTAATTTCTATAATCCTGGCAAATCTGCAAGATGAAACTATTCTTAATACATTTGATAATTTTATAAGTTATAATATGAGAGGTATTTTTAGAAAAATATAATTTGATAATGACATTTTAAAATATGATTTGTGAAATCTTTTATTTCTATTTCTGACTTTTAGGAGATTATTTCCCTTTCCAACTGATTAATTTTAATCATGATATTGTGTTTAGGATAAAGTGTTGTTAAAGGTCAATGTCAAGATTTTCTATAAGCCAAACATTCTACCCTAAAAGTAAGCTGCTTCCCTAATTGGATGTGTATTTAATATATCACTGTATCACATTAGAATCTCATATATCACTAATAGTTTGAAAGGTAGAATTACATTGGTTTAACAAGGATTTAAAGTACAACAAAAATATCTCATAGGCCAACAAGATTTTGCTGACAGGACCCTGATATAGCTGTCTCCTGTGAGGCTATGTCAGTGCCTGGCAAATACAGAAGTGGATGCTAACAGTCATCTATTGGATGGAACACAGGGTCCCAATGAAGGAGCTAGAGAAAGTACCCAAGGAGCTGAAGGGGTCTGCAGCCCTATAGGAGGAACAACAATATGAACTAACAAGTACACCCAGACCTCATGTCTCTAACTGCATATGTAGCAGAGAATGGCATAGTTGGCCATCAATGGGAGGAGAGGCCCTTGGTCTTGGGAAGATTTTATGCCCCCGTATAGGGGAATGAAATGGCAGGAACAAGAATGGGTGGGTTGGGGAGCAGGGGGATGGGATGGGTATGGGGGATTTTTGGAGAGGTAACTAGGAAAAGGGATAGCATTTGAAATGTAAATGAAGAAAATATCTAATAAAATATCTTAAACATAGTAATATAGAATTTTTAATAAGTATAAAATTAAAAAAAATAGTTCCTTCAGTCAACAGAAAGCATTAGAAGTGAGAGAATTCTTTGTTTAGCTTTGCAACCCATTTTTTAATAGAGTTATTTGGATTTCTGGAGTCCAACTTCTTGAGTTCTTTATTTATATTGGATATTAGCCCCCTATCGGATTTAGGATTTGTAAAGATCCTTTCCCAATCTGTTGGTTGCCTTTTGGTCTTATTGAGAGTGTCTTTTGCCTTACAGAAGCTTTGCAATTTTATGAGGTCCTATTTGTCGATTCTTAATCTTACGGCACAAGCCATTGGTGTTCTGTTCAGGAATCTTTCCCCTGTGCCTATATCTTTGAGGCTTTTCCCCACTGTGGATGCTCACAATCATCCATTGGACAGAGCTCAGGGTTCCCAGTGAAGGAACCAGAGAAAGTACCCAAGGAGCTGAAGGGGTCTGAAGGCCCATAGGAGGAACATCAATATGAACTAATCAGTACCCCCAGAGCTCCATGGAAATAAACCACCAATTAAAGAAAACACATGGTGGAACTTGTGGTTCTAGCTGTATATGTAGCAGAAGATGGCCTAGTTGGTCATCAATTTGAGGAAAGGACCTAGGTTCTGTGAAGGTTCCATGCCCCAGTATAGGGGACTCCCAGGACCAGGAAGCATGAGTGGGTGGGTTGGGGAACAGGGGGAGGGGTAAGGGTATAGGGGATTTTCAGAGGGGAAACTAGGAAGGGGGATAACATTTGAAATGTAAATAAAGAAAATATCTAATTTAAAAAAAAAAGAAAAAAAAAAGAAGTCAGAGAAGTCTGTCAGGTCTGAAAAGGTTTAAGTAAGGTGGACAAGATTTCATGACTCTTTGTTACAGACCCTGGGAGCTCTTCATTCTATCAGCTAGATACCTGCCACATGGTCATTCGTCTTCCACCAGGATGGCTGAGATCTGATTTCAGAGCCTGAGAGATACAAGTTTACCACAATTGGTCAAGAAGTTGCATAAGAAGTTCATATTCAAGGAATGAAAAATGTACACACTATTTTTACATAAGATAATCAACAAACTCATGTTTGAAAGACTGTAAATAAAGGACAAAGAGAAAGCCTTATGTTTATATTTTATTACAGAGAGCCAATATTTCTGATTGAAAATAATTTAACTCAATGGCTCATATTTCCATAAGGAAATCAATTTTAAGATAATAGACACAATCATTTTTCTATGATCTAATCTGAGCCAATATAAATTATGAATTCAAGTCTCAAAAAGATTGTTTTACAATAGAAACATAGCTTACTCATGCAAGAAAAAAATACTACCCTTGTAATATAGTTACATTTTTACTTTTTATAATATTTTGATACCACAATAATCAGTATCAATAAAGTATTGGGTTTTATAAAAATGTGTTGTCTTCAAAATATTTTTATTTCCACATTTGAAAGTATAAGGTTAAATTTTATATTGTTTATATGAAATTTTTATCACTAAGTTATTATGATTCAGAGTACTCTATCCTTTATTTTTAGTATCTAGAAATGTATTTCTATTTTGGACTCCAAAATTTTGTTATCAAAAAGACACAGAATAATGATTAATACAATTAGCATCATGTTTTTAATTTAATATCTTCAGGGAGATTTTGAAAATTTCAATGGTTATTTTTTTAATTAGCTACTAGTTAAAGATTTAAAAATATTTTGGTAAAGGCTTATCTCATTCTCAAACTTTTCCCAAATTATTATCAAAATTTTATAATTAAGAAATGAATCACTTAGAAAAATCGAATGTGTTCATATTTGGGGAAACTTTTGGTTTTGTTTGCCATCTGGTTACCTTGGAAACTATGCTCTTGGAGATATAATGCATTGCTTAGTTGGAGTATGTACCATGGTAACCAGGAAAAAGAAACTCACCTGTATGACAGGCAATTGCTGACATGCCTGGGAAAAGAAGCAGAAAGAACAGGAAAATGTGAACATGTGTACTTATTTATTATTTCCATTTTCATAATAAATTTTGAGGTAAGTAAATGCTGTGACAATTAGATTTAAAGGAGATTTGGTGTATTCTATAGACTAAATTGATCTACCATGAGAATTATATACACACACATTTTATAGATAGATAGATAGATAGATAGATAGATAGATAGATAGATAGATAGATAGATAGATAGGTAGATAGATAGATAGATAGATAGAGAGAGAGAGAGATAGATTTCATTATAGTTCATATATATATTCCAAGATTGGAATATTATCATATTCCAAGATCAAAGAGATCCTGGCTTTCATCAAATAAAACAGTTTGTATTGTCTAAAAATACGCTTTGTAGCCAGGTCAATCAGCAAATTCTACAAGTTACCTTCTGATTTTCACAGGTATGCCATAGCATTATACTTGTATGCTTTCCACACAAATATATACATACACACATATACACTTGCACACACACATACAAACATAAATGCTAAATAAAAATGAAAAAAATAAAAGATTAGTTTACAAAATATTAAAATGTTTTACCATGTTTGTTTTACATTTTTGCATTTATGATTTGATATGTAACATAATATCCTCCTCATCTGCATTCAGTTATCACTGATTTAAATAAAACTAAATAATACCATCGTATTAAAACAAAAACTTTACATATGTATTTGCATTCTTGGGTTACTCAATAGCAGGCATTAAACCGAGACCTCCGATGTTATTCTCAAAATGCACCTAAACTTTACTAAAGCAGAATTAATTTTAACTTTCCAAGTGACCTCAAGGTTAAAGTCCTGCAGACAGGGAAGGAGGCAAAGAACACTGTTAAATATGACCCAAAGGGAAGTGGATGGAAAGAGCAAAGAGAGCCAGAGGTCAGGGTCCAAAGCATAAAGACAAGCTGACCATGATTTTGAGGAAGCAGGGAATAAGTGAAAAATACATAGTAATGCTGAAGTGTGTAAGAGACAATGTTGGCCAAGCATCGGAGAGGGAAAGACCCAGCTGGCAGAGTCCTTGGAGACTGTATAAAACTGTCTTCTGACAGGAACAAGAACAAGGACATGGGTTCTTCCAAACAACCTCCTGAAAAACAGCATTTTGACTTTAGCCTTAGGGAATAAAGTCATAGGGAAGCTGACAGCTCACATACAGAAATACAAGAACATAAGCTATTGTTCTTTTAAGAATAATAAGGTAATTTTTTCACAGTAGGAAAACAACACCCAATTAACTACTATGGATTATTATTGAGCATTTTCATCCATTGTCCTGTTTTATTTTATTTTTAAACCAGTTTAAATCACTTTTAATTATTAATAAAGATATTATTATGGAATCTTTGTGATGTTCATCTGAGATTTTTTAATTGGCAGTTTTGCATTCTATTTTTGATCCTTCTCTATAGAAACTGCTGGCCACAATTATCTAAAAGAAAGATCATGCAACATAGACTTGTTTCATATTTGTTACATACATAGTATGCTCTCTTTTGTGTTAGGGAATAAGTGTCAAAAATACCAAAAACCAATAACTATGAACAGTTACATACAAGAGGGGAGTAAACAGTGTATCATGTAAGATGTCAAAGAAAGTAGCAACAAGTCTAATCAGCTCAATCATAAAAGTTATTCACTCAATACATTAAGCCCTATTTTAAAACCTGCTTAGGATATTAACAGATAAGAGTGTCCCTAACAAATTAGAAATTACAAATGAAGTTAATACATTTCAAAACAATTAGGTTCAAAGTTCATTCAAACCTCCAGTGTTTACACTACTACAGATTCATTTAGGAATAGGATGAGGGAAAGGGCTTACTGACTTTACCATAGAAAGTGAGATTTTATGAACATGGCTCTGTGTATAAGAGAGCTTGCTCTGTAGGAGGCATGAGGAGTTATTCCAACACCGACTTAAAATATTAGGCAGGGTTGTGAGTGACTGCAATACCAACACGGAAAGACAGAAAAAGAATCTTCCATGTGCTCATTGGATAGATTATCTAGCCAAATGAAGAAGCATCTAGCTCAGTGAGAGGTCTCAACTGAAGGCTATGCCATGGAAAGCCATAAAGCAAAACACTTATCCTGGTTCAAAAAGATGGCTGCTTCAAGCTGCATATCCTCTTAGTAGGCGTCCACACTAAGGTCAACCTTATAGGTTCTTATCTCACCTCTCCTAGTACTCCCTCCTTCTCACCCTCCCTCACCAAATTGATCTCTCCTGCCCCTATCTGCCCTCAGTCTACCCACAAAATCTATTTCCCATCCAAGGGAGATCTATGTGTCCACCCTTCCAGACCTCTCATATTTATCTAACTTCTCTGAGTCTGTGGATTTTATTGTGATTATTCTTTACTTAAAAGCTAATATCCACTCTGTGAATACATATTAAATGTATCTTTTGGTTCTGGGTTGTTTTATCCTGGATGCTTTTATTATCTAGTTCCATCCATTTGTCTGCAAATTTTATGGTGTCTTTTTTTTTTTTTTTTTTTGTCTGTTGAGTAATACTCCATTGTGTAAATATATCACCCTTTCTTTATCCATCCTTTGGTTGTTCTAAGTTTCTAGCTATTATCAGACACACATCCAAATATTAGGTAGAGCTCAGAGAACTTTGTAGCAAAAGGGAAGGAATAACTGTAGGATCTAGATAGGTGGAGACCACTAGGAGAACACAGCCCACAGAATCAAACAAGCAGAGATCCTACAGGCTCAAAGAGACTAATACAGCAATAACAGAGCCTGCATCAGTCTGCAACAGGTTCTCTGCATGCATGCTATGGTCCTTTAGCTTGGGAATGTTAGTTGTTCTCCTAATAACTGAAGTGCAATTGTTCCTTTTGCTTTTTCCTTGTGGGACCTATTTCCTCCTACTGGGTTGCCTTATACAGCCTTGATGTAGTAGCAGTAGTAGTAGTAATAATAATAATAATAATAATAATAATAATAATAGAAGGAGGAGGAGGGAGGAGGAAGAGGAGGAGGGGAAGAAGAAGAAAGATGAAAGAAGATGACACTATGGAGCACATTTGCGCATCTGTGTATTCACACCCAAACACTCCTGTCTTAAACACACAAACACAGACGCCATACATACCACAAACCATGCAAAAATATCCTTTGGATTTAATTTTAAACTCCTTATCTTCCTCTTTCTACCAATAATTGGAATTGTAAGTGTGCATCATCAGACCTAACTGGGTCTCACCTAGTATATAATGAGTTTATGATTGTAGAATCCTATGTCTCCTCTGGCTGTTTGTACTTTTATCAAAATCAGATAAAATGAGTATTAAACCTAAAATTGCAAGGAGAAAGACCAAACCCTTGATTGTCCAATTAGAGAAAGGCTGGTTAGTCTGGCTTCTGTTCCGTAGGTTTGGGATTTTGGAGAGCAGCCCCTGCTGGCCTCTTGTTCCATTTATGAGAGAGATAAAATTTTTACTGGGGTGAGAAACTAGGCTGTTATATATTGTTAGAAAATACAAGGAAATGGAAGGAACAAGGATAAATATGTACATCACATGAAAAGGATCACAAGTCTAGTATAGGCTGAAAAACATGTTTTGTAGATTACATTACATCTAAGAAACTGGAATATATTCTTAATTACAAAAGAAACATTAGCTTGCAAAGACTTAACACAGAACAAATAAGAATGTATTCACAGCTACAATAAGAAATTTTAACCTACACAGAACAAACAGAAACATATTAACTCACTTAATTGCAAACCGAATCCCTAACCTACATAGGTGTATTGTTTCTGTTTGGGTATCAGATGACCTTTAAAAAGGATTAATTCCAGAATGTACCAGAGACCTGGGAGGTGAGAGACTCTCAGGACTCAAAGAGAGGGACCTTACATGAAATGCACTACAGTAGGGAGAGGGAACCTGTAGAGACCATATCCAGCAGAAAGACAGGGTATCAAGGGAGGGATGGGTTTGCCATCCCACGGTCAAAATTCTGACCCATAATTTTTCCTGTCTGAAAGAACTGCAGAGATGGAAATGGAAAGGAGCCTGAAGAAAAGAAGCTACAAAGTCAGGGCCAAAGTGGGATCCAGCTCAAGGGGAGGTCCCAAGACCTGACATTACTATGGAGGCTATGGACTGCTCACAAAAAAGGGACCTATCATGACTACCCTCCAAAAGATCCAATAAACAGCTGAAAAAGTCAGAAGCAGATATTTGCACCAAACCAATGGAAGAAGCTGATGAACCCTGAGATTGAATTAGGGGAAAGCTGGAAGAAGCTGAGGAGGAGAGCGACCCTGTAGGAGGACCAGCAGTCTCAATTAACCTGGACCTTTGAGATCTCTCAGATACTGGACCACCAACCAGGCAGCAGAATTGGTACAGAGAAGGTGGTTCATTTACACAACGGTATACTACTCTGTTATTAAGAAAGACGACAACCTGAATTTTGTAGGCAAATAGATGGAACCAGAAAATATCATCCCGAGTGAGGTAACTCAGACACAGACAGTAGGGAGAAGGAACTTATAGAGCCCACCTAGAGCAGGAAGACAGGGCATCAAGTGAGGGAGGGGGTTGCCATCCATACCCCACTCAAAATTCTGATCCATAATTTTTCCTGTCTGAAAAAATTACAGGGATGGAAATGGAGAGGAGCCTGAGGAAAAGAAGGTCCAGCAGCAGGCCCAAACTGGGATCCAGCTCAAGGGGAGGCCCCACTGAGGCTATGGAGCACTCACAAACAGGGACCTATCATGACTGCCCTCCACAAGACCCAACAAGCAGCTGAAAGAGTCAAATGCATATATTTGTACCCAACCAGTGCACAGAAGCTGCTGACCCCTGTGATTGAATTAGGGAAAGGGTAAAAGAAGCTGAGGAGATGGGTGACCCTGTAGGAGGACCAGCAGTCTCAAATTATCTGGATCCCCAAGATCTCTAAAACACTTGACCCCCAACTAGGCTGCATATACAAGTTGATATGAGGCTCTTAAAACATACACAGCAGAGGACTGCTGGATCTGTGTTTAGTCAGAGAAGATATACCTAACCCTCAAAATCCTGGAGGCCCCAGGGAATTTAGAGATCTGGTGGGTGGGGGTGGGAGTGGGAATGGGAACATTCTCATGGAGACAGGAGGCTGGGCAGAGGTATGGGATGTGGAACATTCATAGGGTGGACTGGGAGAGGAATAAAATCTGGAGTTTAAAATGAAAAATAAAATATTATACACATGTAGAAAATTAAAAATAATTATGCTTAATCCAACTAACCACCCCAACTCTCCAATTATTTTCTTTCACAACACCTCAGAACTCCATTTTCCCAATCATCTGTTTCCAGTTTGTGCTACTCATATGTTCCTAGTTGTGTGGGAACATCCTCAGGAGAAAGAGAAGCCTATCAGTTGCCATATCCTCAGCACGAATTATTTTGCTTCCATGCATCATGTATCCATTTCCAACAGTTAATCAAAAATGGATGAGGCATGGAGGTTATCTACCTCCTCTGTGTCAGGATATGGATGTCTTGATCTTGTCTCTATAACTGTAGAGAGACTCAAGATATCTTCTTTGCAGGAGGTAGCTATTGGTATCATGAATTTAAGGCATGAGCTTTTAAACCACAGCCCGCTCAAAGACAGGTAAATATCAAGAAATTAAACTGCATAACTTAAAGTGAAGCAGGTCACAATTCACATTATGATCGTGAGAATCCTTGATGGAATTTTAAGTCTAACGATGCTCTGTGCTTGATACAGAAGCTTGTATTTGCTCATTAGCTATGGTTCCTTTCATGTTTATTATGATTGCTGTAGACTAACTGACTAATAAAATTTAAAATTAGGTTTTAATGCAGGTGTACTTTCTTAAAAATACTTCACTTCTTGGAGTCAATAATGACATATGATAAGTGGCCAATTGATAATTATTTGAGCTTCCTGCATTCCTTGTTAGTATAAACACTTTTTTTATGGCCACCTCTTTTTCAAACTGAGCTTGTTTAACTGTCTCATTAACTCAGCTCGCTTCCAGAGAGAATTAGGTTTTAAAAAACTGTCGCTAAAAGTTTAGTTCTATAACATTCCTGCATAGCTCTTTTTTGTTAAATAATGGAAAGCTGGTTTATGGCAGCTGTACATGCCACAGTACATGCCTATATATTTGGAAGAGCCACAGTAAAAATTTGTTAGTTCATTCACTACTCTAATTTCCTTTGACCTGTTCCTAAGTGGACTTTAAACTCCTTGAAACTACTGAAGATAGATAGATAGATAGATAGATAGATAGATAGATAGATAGATAGATAGATAGATAGATTGATTGATTGATAGGTTGATAGGTTGATAGGTAGATAGATAGATAGATGTGTGTGTGTGTGTGTTTGTGTGTGTGTGTGTGTATAAACAGGTAAGGGAAGCAGATAAGGGTTGAGTTTCACCTTTAAGATATTCCCAGATCCATGAACATATAGAAGCATTGGTTTCCTAGTGTGAAACTGCTCTAGCATATATGATCTCATGAAATATATCATAGTTGTTTTAATTTTCTATTTTCCATGCATAGCCAAAAATTACACGAGTGATAAAATGTGATTTTAAACATTATCAATGCACGCCCATACTTTTTAGACCTTACATAGAAGTTAAGAGTTTACTTGTATAAATGGTATTCCACAACATTTGCCAAGAATTTATAAATGCATAATTTCCTTGTATGCATATGTCATAAAATGTAGATCACTGCCAGAAACTATATAAAATTTCAATACATAAAATATCTCATAGAAAAACAACTAATTAAAATGCTTGTAAATACTATAAAATTATAAGTTGGTTGAGAGAATATGACAGAAAACTCAGTTGTTTTTTTTTTTTTTGTAATTTTTTTTTTTGTAATTTGTTTTTGTAATGTTCAGGATGGAACTCAGATATGTAGTAAGTGTTTCATCTCTCCCACATCCCAAGTCGGTGTCTGAGTATGAAAACAGGCACTGAAACAGAAGACAATGGAATGCTTTTCCTCCATGCCTAGGCTTTTTCATTTGTTTTTTTTTTTTTTTTTTGTCTTCTTTCCCATTGTTCCATCAATTTCTAATTTTAGAAGAGCTCTAATTTAATTTAACAGAACCCAGTAATACTTAGAAGAACATCTATTTTCTGATGAAAACATGATGCTTTGTAGTACAGAAGTCTTTTATTTTATGACCAAGTAATAGTCAGGTGGCCACGTTTTCTTCTATTCTGGGTAATTTTGTGGAGTTATTTTGGTGATATTTACAGGCATAGTATCTTACTTGAAAATTTTGTGGCTAAAATTCATGATGACATGGAATGATTTTGTAAGTTCATATTCTTGCTACTGTTTTCTTAAGTAATCGATGCTAGGTGTCAAGTAAATAGGTTTATTATATCAGCTATACTGGACTCAGAGTTCAAAGACACCTTACTCATCATGGATATGCATAGCATCACTTCCAAGAGAGGAAAGACCTGGGACAGCTATTCCAATCCTTAAATTATCTCTGACGTTTCCCATAATATCTCTTAGGATATTCATGTATTTTCAATGATAGCTTCTGGATACCTGAAAGCATGTAAAAATCTTCCATCTCTCTGATTGTCTGACCTAGCACTGTATAAACATACTTCCAGTACCCTCTATTAATTGCAACACTCTTGGCAGGATTAGCTCAAGAGTATAGAATCATATTTCACTTGCTAATGGAGAGAAGCAATTACATTTCACTCTTTCTAATGTTACCCAGGAAGGCATTCAACACACTGGATGAAAAAGGTAATATAATTTTGAAAACATTATGGGCAGTTTTAATGCTTCATAGTAAACATTTCTTTTTTCTTTTCTCTTTCTTTCTTTCTTTCTTTCTTTCTTTCTTTCTTTCTTTCTTTCTTTCTTTCTTTCTTTCTTCCTTCCTCACTACCTTCCTCCCTCCCTCCCTCCCTCCCTCCCTTCCTCCCTCCCTCCCTCCTTCCCCCCTCTCTCTTTCTCTTTCTTTCTTTCTTTCTTTCTTTCTTTCTTTCTTTCTTTCTTTCTTTCTTTCTTTCTTTCTTTCTTTCTCTTTAATTCTGAGACAGGGTTTCTCTGTATTGCCCTGCTGTCCTGGAACTCACTCTGTAGACCATGCTGGTCTCGAACTCCGAAATCTGCCTGCCTGTGCCTCCCAAGTGCTAGGATTAAAGGCGTGTGCCACCACGTCCAGCACCATACTAAACATATCTTAATGTGTCATCATTTCTTAATAAAATATACATATTTAAATAATTATACTAATCTTTAAAACTCTATGTATGCATGTAGACTACCTTAGACTACCTTAGAATATTAGACAGACATGCTCTGATGGGTTGCATTCTCTTGCTTTATCAAGAGCTGCATCCGTTGAGAAGCCCAAATGATCAACTGATGACTTCTAAAAAATGATCTTAATTACTGTAAAGATACTCATTAAAATGCATAGCTCATACATATAAAAAGTTAGGACTTTTGCAATGTAATTCTAGAAAGAGTCAGAATCATGCACACTGTGTTTGGCCTATCATTTATACTATAATATAAGTTATCTTTTCACTCGGCGTATGCTTCACTTGCTGAGTTTCTCAATTCTCTCCTCCTGGAAAGGTGTTTTTGGGTGCAAACCAGGGACAAAACAAAGAGGATTAGTACAAAGTCCCTCATGCTGAAATGCTTGACAATGAGAAAATCTAGTCTGAAAATACTTAAGAATTACTGCAAGACTTCAAAGGCAATTTGCTGCAATAAGAGACCTTGTCTCTAGATGTTCTAAGTTCAGTACCTGAAGCTATTTGAAGTTTCTCACACCAAGTCTTCGGGAGAAAATATATACTGACACATATTTTATTAAAGCCTTAATAGGGAAGTTTTCCACGATACAATCATTTATTATACTATCATAAAATGTGCAGTCAATTAAAGAACTTTAATTCTTTAACCCTACTACATTAAATATTTGAAGGTTATTTGCCTGTATATTATAACAAGTTTTTCTCCACAAAAAAATGATAATAGTTTTAGTATTTCAAAAGTCATGTCTATTTTTTTCCAGATTTTAATGGCTGACTCAGTGAGTAAACTTTCTGTAATAGAGCATCTACAAAGGCAGTTCCATGAAGATTGAACTCCATATCAGCATAAAGTTTTAGAATGTAAGCTAGTTTTACCTTTAGTGTGGTAAATGCTATGACCTTTAAAAAAAGAATTATAGAAAAATTTACAAGATTATAATCTTATGGCTATATGATCTTATGATCTTGTCTTACAAAAATATTAAAAATATAAAAATATTAATAATTAAAAATATAAAAATTATCAAAGCAATAACTGGTTTAATGATTCTTATGCAAAAAAAAGAGTTCATTGTTAATTCTGTCTTAATGGACCTTGTCTTAATTAGAATTTTATTGCTGTGAAGAGACATCATGACCATGACAACTCTTATAAAGGAAAACATTTACTTATGGCAGGCTTGTAGTTCAGAGGATTAGGCCATTATTTTCATGAATGATGGAAAACATGATGGCATGCAAGGAGATGTGCTACACAGAGCACTGAGATTTCACCATCTGAATTCCACAGACAACAGGAAGAGATAGTACACCTGGTTTGAGAATTTGAAACCTCAAAGCCAACCCCAAGTGACACACTTCCTCCAAAAAGACAACATCATCTAAAAGTATCACTCCCTCTTAGCATATGGGAGCCATTTTTATTCAAACCACTATACACAGGAACTTCTACTAACATGATCTGTCTATGTAATTATTTTATACACACATATACAAATTTTATTTGGAGCAGTCTGAATTAATCAGTGTAAGGGACATCTAAAAGGGCAAATGTGGGGCAGAAGTCCCTGCCACCAGACAAAAGTCCTGGCAAGATTGAACAGATTCAGAACCCCAGCAATTCTCATAACTCAAAAGAGTAGGTCTTGAAATCAACTCCCAACCCATTTCCTGTACAGGGAAACTTCACCACCATGACACTATAGTGCAAGGACTGTGATAATCAGTCACTCCAGGATAATACCTGAAATCTTTCCAGAAAAAAAAAAAAATAGACATCTCTAACATCTCAGACAATAGAAAGCATCTGCCTCTAGATCTCAACTTACCTCCATAATTATTTATAAGCACTTATCCACAATGAATAAAGTACATGACTTGTTCAACCAAAGGTCATCGGAGAGTGCCTGTGTTATTAGGCTGTAACACTCAAAGGAAGGGTTTTCTCTTCCAAAGCTTTCCTGCCACCTGCTACACTGACTCCAGGAGAACTGTGGCCAAGGAAGAGGCTGGGCAGCAGGCCTTTCTCTGGCTTCTCCTTGGAGAGCTGTAAACTTGGGCCACTCCTGCTGATCCAGAACCCCTTGGATCCCCATGGACAGCACTGTGTAAATGGGCAGGCAAGTGTATGTGCTGAGCATCAACCAGAACGTACGTGCATATTCCATGTATCCTTGAGCCTGTTCAAGTCAAAGAATTTTAAATTTAAACATATGCAACATGAGAAGAGATACTAAGTGGCAAATCCTTTAGAACCTTTAAGTTCTTTGAGGTTTTATTTCAATTTCCCCAGGCACCTTTATGTGACCAGTTAAGGAACTACAGCCAAGAAGATAAGTTCCAGTAAGTCCAGGCCATGAGGATCTACAGTTAGCTTGCCGGTCACCTTTAAGTTTATCTTTCAAGTCAGCCTTCTGTTATTCCACAATGCCAGAGTACCTACTCCACCTGAGACCAACATATTTTTTTCTTTTCTTTTCTTTCTTTCTTTCTTTCTTTCTTTCTTTCTTTCTTTCTTTCTTTCTTTCTTTCTTTCTTTCTTTCTTTCTTTCTTCTTTCTTTAAAGAATTCTAATTTATTCTTTCACAGTTGAGCTAAAAATAATAAAAAACTGCCTACTGTGACACTGGCTTCCTGCTATAATGAAACAAAAAATATTCTTAAGTAATAGTTTATTCATAAAAGTGAACAAAACACTCTTGTGAAGTAGAGTAATACCATGGGTTTGGCAGAGGAATCAAAAATAACAATAAAAAGTAAATTAAAAATAGCATGTTTGGAAAAATGTGGGGCTAGGTCATGAGAAATAAATTTGACTTTTCTTCATGCTATGGCAGTTGGGGGAAAAATCACTTCATTTTTAGTTTCCATATAGTAGGAATACTACAGTTTTATTGGTTTTTATCTAATTAGCAGAATTTAAGGAGGAACAGAGAATGTATCAGTTGACATCAGTTTAGTTTATATTCTGAGCCTCAAGTTATCTTGCAGCAAGGTTGGCTTTTCTGTACAGTATACAAGGACTAAATTTTTCTGAATATTGTCTCTGTGTTTGCCAGAAATAAAATTAGCAGGCATCACCACCAGATATTGACACTAAATATAATTGTAAATATGAGAAATTCAGTGTAAGTCAACAAAATATAATGCAAAGGGAGAAGCTTTTACTTAATTTGAAAGTTATACATCAATGTAAGTAGAAACTAATTCTCATTGTGAAAGACAATAAAGTTGAAACATTGTGAAGATATTTTATGTTTTCATTAAATAATAAGCAAAACAATAGGATTTATCTTCTATGAATCCCTTCGAAGAATGGTCAAAAAGAATAAAAATATTAAGGAGAAACATGTATAGTCGTATAAAATGAAGTACAAGATTTTCTTTTTTAAAGGATCAATGCAACATTTAGTCACATATAGAATATATTATAAACAATGAACCCTGATGCTATCTACAGAATGTGTGTTTTCTGGCAGTTGCTACACTATTTATTATACTTTTAGATAATAACCCTCAAGTTTTGGCATTAAGAGCAATGTGCCATTAAGAGTTACTTTATTTCTATGCTCCATTAGTAAAAAAAAAAAAATAGTAATTTCTATTCCCTTAAGTCAATGGCCCATCTTGTCTCAGGTTCTTGAGCATTTTAGCAATCTAAGGTGTGGGTGTTTTCTTTTGTCTTGTCATATTGCATTACTATGCCTTTTGTTTGTTTTTTGTTTGATTAGCTTTGTTTTTTGTTTGGTAAAGACAGAAAGAGGAAAGAGAGAGACACACACGCAAAGAAAAAGAGGCAAAGAGATAAAAAAGGCAGAGGGAAACTTAATTCTAAATGGATAGTGAGGCGAAAGGATCTGGGAGGAGTTGGAAAGTAAACATCACCTAAATATTATGTATGGAAAAATATGTAAAACAAAGAACAATATAGTTTGTAGTAGTAACTCTTGTATAGACTAGGTAGTAAAGAAAAGAAAATTCAAGTGCCATAATCAACTGTTGACCAAACATTTCAGGATTCAGGCTCAGTTTTCAGTCCTATAAGCAATATTGCAAGAGTATCCTTCAAAGTTGGGTCTAATTCTGACAATATAGAGTATAGGAATCCAAAATTAATGACCTAAACTTTCGAAATAAAAGCCAGTTCACAATGTGCCATGTCTACTTTATCTGTCAAAGCACCAGGCTACTGGTATTTTCTACAGATAAAAGAAAAATCAATAAGAAGATAATTTCCATAACAAGCCATATTAGTACACTGTCAACATTCAAGAGAAAGTGTGCCATATCCATTTTGCAGTTTTACAAAATAAATCTTGGTCAGAGTCTCTGAATGTATTATGCTAAGTAAAAAACCAATAAATAAACCACATAAGAGTTACATTTTTATTTTGGAAATCAACTTATAAAGCACTGGAGTCAAACACTCTGTAAGTGTTATATATATATATATATATATATATATATATATATATATATATATATATATATGCGATTTATTTACAGATTTAAATTCTATTTTTTCTTGGCTTCATTTGCCATTTTAAAGTACTCTGCAGTAGGATTTGTTATGACAAAAAGATGTGCTTAAATATGCAATTGTTTTTAGAAGCTCACTTATTTCTTTGTAGCTCAGTTTGATCTTGTCAAGCATAATGTGGATAATTATAGCAGCAACAATACAAATTAATTACACGTGCTCTTGATTTTTGATTTTCTGCTACTCTACAATGATTTTACATGCAAAAATCCTCCATGGATAAATATTCAACTCTCTTACAACAATACAAAGAAATAAAAGTGTGTTTTATTTTTCTGTGAATTGTAAGTTCTAAAGAAAGTTTTCAGCATTAAACTAGCCGTGTATAAAATTTTAGAGTGCAGATTTAACAGGCTGTCACTATGAAAAAGTTTAGCAATCATGAATCTGTTCTACTGAACACATTAAGCCAACTACTCTACCATTTTGAAATTTACTACTACATAAAAGCTTTAAGTTGAATTTTAGTTTTGACTTTGTTGCATTCTTGTAAGTAAGTCTACAGCTAAGCTACTGAATGACCTGACTTAAGAAATGCATGCCATCAAAGTAGAAGGAAGTCCATACACAGTAACTTTCAATGTATAAGTAAATATTATACATTCCACATTATATATTATATATCACATATTACATTTTACAAATAAAAATCATAATACAGACATACTTATTAATTTACAGGCTATGTCAATTACATTTCATGCTACAAGTACAAAATTTATTATTTTTGGCAGAAATTATGTACTCCAAAATACAATATTAGAAAATTATTTAACAAAAACTGTTATTGTCATTACATTCAGGGTAATGGTATTGACCTAGAAAAGTTCCAGTTTTTAGCTTTTTTTCTTGGCCAAATTGCATAACTTTCTTCACCTTAATTGATAAGTATGCAATATAATTATAAAAATTATAATGTGTATGTCAGGAGTATGTATGATACCTAGGTGACATTCCATATGAAGTGGCCAAGTTTGGTGTCAGGAACTAAGAATGCTGCTTAATCAAGCATATCAGATCACAAATGTGCCTTTTCCATGTTGAAGAGTACTGTCATAATATGATATGCTCTGTAATAAAGTAACATTAGCATTTATATTTCTAAAAAGAAAAAAATGATTCCAAGAATTGTTACATCACAAAACATTTCATATATGGGGTCTGTGCATTCAGCACAACTAGGAAAACTCTAAATAATGTGTGTGACTTTGAAGATATAAAAGTTAATTTACACAATGCTTTAAAACACTATAGGACAATAATTGTATTTTTCTTTACATTACATACATACTAACAAAATTCTCTGCAATAGGATAAACAAAGTGGGTGATTTTTCCTAATGCTGTTAGATTTCTTATTTTCCCCAAACACAGCATAAACTAACCATGAACTGAAACTAAGTGATGAAAATTTCAATAACAATCTGTCACTGGTGCCACATTTAAAGGTTGGCATAGGAATTTCCTTCATGTCATTACAAAAAAATAACCCTGGGTATTACTTTGTATGTATATCCTTCCTGCACACATCCCATTCCTTTTACTAACTTGTGGTGCTAAAGAGCTCTGTGCTATCTCATTTCGTAGCATACTGTGATAAGTGCCAATGTGGCTACAGAATGCTGTTATCAATTCACATTCACAACAAGGGTAGCCTTGGAGGCATCACTTCAAGTGTCTTCACTGATAGCGCTTAGAGCAAGATTATAGGAACCTCCACAGTATATATGTGTGTGTATATATATGCATATATGTAACTAAAATATTAAAAATACATATTATATAATACATATTATATACTACATACTATAAAATACATATTATATATTACATATAATACATCAGACATCATGTATTGCACACATCATATATTATATATCACATATCATATGTTATATGTAATATATCAATAATTTATTGTATATTACTCATTAAATATTATACATTACACATTACACACTATATATCACATATTACATAATACATATTGCATACAGGTTATATATCATACATTTATATTGTATACTATATATTAATATACATAATATATGTTAAAGTTGAGAAGTTCCTATAGTGTTGCTATAAGTGCAATCAGTACATTTTGAGTGTGCGTAATTGTGTGTATAATACATATATACAAATACACACACAGAGAAAGAGATAGAGAGATAGAGAGATAGATAGATAGAGAGAGAGAGAGAGAGAGAGAGAGAGAGAGAGAGAGATCAGCTGATGGGCAGGCTAATGCATGCCTTTAATCCTAGAAATCAGAAGGCAGAGGCAGGAGGACCTCTATGCTTGAGAACAACCTGGTCTAGAGAGCTAGTTCCAGGACAGCCAATTGTACACAAAGAAATCCTATTCTAAATTTAAACTGAACCAAACAAAGAACTAAAAGAAAAAAAAATAAATCCCAAATTCTCAAAAGTGGGTGGTAAAAGTGTGAAAAGCCAGGATATTATGACTAAAGCTTTTTGTTTTGAAAGAATTTGTGTCGTATCCAAGGCAGATGTTTATTCTAAGAGTGAATTGACTATTTCTGTAACTAAAATATGAGTTTGTCCCTTTTCTAGTTTATGTTACCACTAAGCAATTTATTTAACCTCTGAAAAAGCAGTGGTTTAGAACTTTTCTGATTATAGAATTTGTTTTATCATTCATTACATTTTACTTAAGTAATTAAGCAAGTAAGAATTGCTTTAAAATATGTGAACTGAGACAAGAACATGAATTACAAAGTTATACTATTTTAACAAAGGAATTTCCTTCTATATGACAAACATATTTTTGTAGGCCTACCCAATAAACTTTCTACTCAATTCCTTCTTGAAATTATGATCAAACAACACATTAGATAGTAAAGTTTCCCCAATAACATGTTTATTTTTTTTAATTGAGATGGTTGTTTATATTTGCTTAAGATTCTATAAACCACAAATTACCTTATTTGGTTATTAACACATCAACACGCCATTACAGTTTTCAAGGAAGTTTGGAAATAGCATTATTTGCTTCTTATATTCTGTATTTGTAGATAGCACCAGGTTATTTTCAGACAAGTTACAAACTTCCAGGTTTCTGTAGGCCAATGATGAAATTTTAGAATATATTAATAAACACAGAATGTAAAAAACAAGAAAAGTGGAGAAACAGGGATTTCAGACAAGGAACTTTCTTGAAGTATTCCTTGTCCACAAGTCAAAGAATATTTGAGGAAATTCACATTTTTAAGTAAATTTCTAATCAACTATAATTTAAATATTCAAAAGTCTTTAGTCACAGGAAGGTTGGATGAGTTTTATGATCTGTTTACTCTTTCCTGACCTGTGTGTCTTTTCTCTAACTTGGAGACAATGGAAAGTCAAACAGGAAAGGAAGCTAAGAAAAACAAATGTTGTTGCTGTTAGTCAAGACATTCAAGATGAGGAGGGGTTGAAAATTAAGTCAAATGCGTACATATGTGCATGAATACAGAACTATATGCAGATCTATGCTTTGCCAGCTGCACACAGGAATGAATCGACATGCCTTAAATCAAACAATTAGGATGATCTGATGATGAATCAGTAAGATATGATGAAGAAACTGACCACCAGTGTGAAACCTACAAAGAATGATCACATTATGTAAACGCTAAGTAAAATTTCCAAGCTCCTCAGATCTATATAATCAATCACAGGCACTGCATATCCAAACTACCTTACAGACATATTTGTTTAGAGGCAGTTTTTCAAAGTATTTTTCTACATATCATTTTTTCCTAACAAAATAAAATTATTTAGTAGAATACCCCAGCCCTAACATGGAGTTCACACAGCGCTCGGTCATGCTACACTCCTAACGCTCCTGCCCCTCCCTTCGTCTTTGCTCCTGTGTAGTTTAATTTTTACCACCAGACAGACATGTTCTTATTTGTAGTTACTTTAATAACCTATCTATAGGCAAATTTAGAAAGGAAATATCTGCAGATACCTGCCAGGAAGTGTATTACAGTGAGGCTCAGAGGCATTCTTTTGGCATTACTGTTTTGTAGGTCATATTTCCACTTGATGGTCTCTGTGGTCTCTGATTGTTTTGTTTTCTTCTATATACAAATTTATTTTACAAAGCTCAATAACATTTCTTTGTTTTTGAAGGACAGTCTTCATCCTTTAATTCCACACATTTTTTTTTTTGAGTTTTAACATCATTATTTTCTATAAGCTTACAACAGATACCTTCACTCTGGCTTTTATTACTCTTCCTTTCATGGCATGTTAAATGTGTTTTTCATAGAAATAATAACGATTATCAACAACTAAATACTCTTACATGTAAATATTTTCACTTAGAAATTGGATTAAACTCTCACATATAAACTCTTATTCCAAAATATGTATTTCTTAAAAATCACATAAGAAATGTATATTGAGTATGTAAATAAAGATACTTGCATAGAGTAGCAATAAATATAATACATTATCATGAAGTCTTGGACTTTTATGGGCATTTTGATAAATTAAGATATATGTCTTATTGCCTACCCTTGGACTCGGTGACTTTTCAGGGTACCCTTCCTGTAATTAAAAACACATTCTTTGGGAATGAGTATTCTCAAATCAAACTCTGCAGAAAAGAATATTATTCACGGACAACAAAGACTACAGGAATACAGCATTACTTAAATATGCGAAGATATTTTACAGTGTTTTATATTTCCACCTGGAATCAAACCACCTGCATATCAAACTTACAACTTCATCCATACATAATATCTCCAGGATTCAACCTATGTGTCTTATTATAAAAAAAAAAAAATAGACTCCTATTACAATAAGAATCATTTGGATTCTCTGTTCTATTTTGAACTCAGACTTTTGTTACATGTGTGTGTGTGTGTGTGTGTGTGTGTGTGTGTGTGTGTGTGTGTGTATTTAGTCTCTTAGAATACATATATCAATGGGCAGTGGTGGCACATGCCTTTAATCACAGCACTTGGCAGGCAGAAGCAGGCAGATTTCTGAGTTCAAGGCAAGCCTGGTCAACAGAGTGAGTGAGTTCCAGGACAGCCAGGGCTACACAGAGAAACCCTGTCTCAAAAAAGAATACATATATCAAGATAACCAAATACAAACTATAGGTCAATAACTGCACCACAGAATCTTAGAGAATAAACTTGTCTTTTCTTTCTTTCTTTTTATTTATTTTTATTGGATATTTTATATATTCATATTTCAAATGTGATCCCCTTTCCCAGTTACCCACAGGAAACCCCCTATCCCACAACCTCCCCATTCTTCTAAGAGGGTGCTAACCCACCACCTACTACTGCCTCCCTGCCAAAGAATTCTCCTACATTGGTGCATCGAGCCTTCACAGGGCCAAGGGTCTCACCTCCCACTGATGCCTGACAAGGCCATCCTCTGCTACATATGAGACTGGAGACATGGATTACTCCATGTGTACTCTGCTTTGTGGTTGATTCGCTGGAAGTTCGGGGGTACTGGTTCGTTTATATTGGTTGTTCTTCCTATGGAGTTGCAAACCCCTTTAGCTCCTTCAATTCTTTCTCTAATTCTTCCACTGGGGACACCAATGGAGGTTGGCTGTGAGTATCTGCATCTGTATTTTTCAGGCTCTGGCAGAGCCTGTCAGGAAACAGCTATGTCAGGCTCCTGTCAGAAAGCACTTCTTGGTATCCGCAATAACGTCTGAGTTTGGTGACTGTAAATGAGATGGATCCCCAGGTGGGACAGTCTCTGGATGGCTTTTCCTTCAGACTCTGTTCCACACTTTGCCTCCTTATTTGTTTCTATTTTGTGGAATACTTTGATGAGTATTGGTACTTGGTCTTCTTTGATGGTGTGATAGAATTCTGCACTAACCCTGTTTTCTTTTTCATTCTAATTCTCACCACAATTAAGAATATTCTTTGATCTCTAATAAAATGATCTATAGTGAGGTCTACCTTTGGGAATTGCCTTTTTTGAGATTTATTTTCAGTTTTAATTATATGTTTACATGTGTGAGAGAGCATGGCTATGTGTGTATGTGTACAGATCCCCATGTTGGTGAGAATATTTCATTGCATTCCCTGGAGCTATAGTTATAGGCAATCACTAGTCACTCAAAATGGGTGTGGAAATTCACTTGTGGTCCTCTAAGAGAACTGTATATGCTCTTGGCCCTTAGCCAATTAACTAGTCCTTGTGATTTTCTTTTAATTCTTACTCCCATTCATGGGTTGCAGGCACAATAAACTTCTATAAAATAAAGTACTTAGGTTTGAACTCAGATAATAGGCTAAATTCTTAACCACATCTTTCACTACACTTCATGATTATAAGTTTAATTATTCACACATATTTTACAATCCTTCCCTTCTACCATACCTTTATGTTTCTACTAAGCAGATATAATTGATTATTAATTTTAAGTGGAAACAGTACTGCTCCAATTATTACCAATTCAGCCTATGAGAGATATATACCAGCCTCTTGTATCGAAACATCAATTCATTTGCCTCAACATCCTGCCCCTGTTAAATTCCCTAACAAGATGATGTTTCATTATAGCCAATACTTTTAGCAAGCACATATACCTCCTCTTATAATTAAATAAACTGACCAGTTAAAGATACTGGGTAATGTTTTGCTTACTGATAGGTCTCATGACCATAATCAAATGAGTGATGATGTTATTGTAATAGATACTTGGGAGAAACTAGGTGAACAACCATAATGTACTTTGAGAAAAACTTCATTCTGTTGTGTAATAATTTTATCCAAGTATACATTTAGACATTCGAGTTGTAGAATGTATTTTCAATTCTGTGGCACCTATTATTCAAGCTAAATCTATTTAACTATAATTGGTGAATAGTATCATCCCAAACTATTTATGTCCAGCCAGGTTCGAGAACAAGTCATTAAACAGGTTCCCTAACTCATATCCATTTTGGCTAATTTATCTTCAAATTAAAATATAGAATTTGATCAGTTTCTTTATATATCTGTGTGTGTGCACATATACAAGAGTATACACACACATACATACACACACACATATATATATTATATATATATCATATATATATACTATTGAGTCATAATCATATATATAAAACAATATGTGTGCGTATCTCACCACAGCTGAACATTGGATTCAGACTCACACAATTCTTCGTGTTCTTCAAGGTACACACAATAATAAGATACTCGGAATTAATATTCTGTGCCGAATGCTCAAAGTGTAAAGTGTTTACTAGCCCTGAATACAATCACACGGTAATCTTATTAAAGATTTGATAAGAAAATATTAATGATAGTTACCTGAACACAATGTTACAGAATATTTCTTGTTATTTGCTATTCAAGGTTCCATTTACTTTTCATTTAATCATTGCAACTCTAAAAAGATGTTATTGTCAATATAATTTATGTATCATGGCATAGAAACTAAAGGATACAAGTTAGAACATCTTCCAGTTAAATTATTAAGAAGGTAAGCAGCGCTGGTGACATACACTCATGAAAAGGTGAATCTACCCTTTCTTCTATTTCTTAACCTTTGTTCCCACCAAATTCAAACTTACTGAGAAACTTCATTGAAAAGAAAAAGAATTGTTTATGCGTATCGCAAGTTTATGATAACTGTTTCAGCGATGTTGCAAGAATAGCAAACTGGCTAGTGTTTAGACACTCCTCTCTCCATTAAAACTGATTCTTAACTATGCATCTAGGTATCACCATCAAACCTAAGTCGGTGAATAACATTTTCATGAGATGCATATCTCATGAATTTATCATTGCTCAACATAATTAGTTTAACCAAAGAAACACTAATTTACAATCTAGGCATACCTTTCATGAAAATGAATTGATGGCAAATAAACAATATGATTGATAAAAGTAATTATATATTTAAATTCTACAAAATTTATATAAAGTTAATTATATATGAAAATCAAGATAAAAGAGATGGATAAAAAGGAAAGGTAGCATGTGTTTGTCTCTGTATGTGTTTATATGTCTGTGATAAGTGAGTATATTACTTTTATTTTGTATTCAAATTATTAACGTGTACTCATAAGTAATAACGTATGAGAAAAGTTTTCCAAATTAAAATTGAAAAATCTTACTTCAAATGAACTGATCTGTTATTGTAAATTCTGTCAATTCTATTATTAAAGAGTAAATAAATTCTCTAAAATCAGTACTTTGACTTTAATTGCATATTGTTCCCACATTTAAAAGGAAAGCAAGTTGTGTATCTTATTATACAAATTTAAAATACATGTATTCTGTAAAGATCTGTAAAATCCTAGTTGATTTCAGGATAGAATATAGAGAGATTTAGAAGCATGTTGCACAGGAAGTAAATCATGTGATATAGAAATCCCTTCCAAGTTTCTATTGATCTGAGAACCTTCCTCAAGAATTTATTAAATTTTACTAATTTGTTACTCATGACTTTTCAAGTATTAAGTTGATCTTTCCTCTATACTAATTTGAACAAGGCTATGTAATTTACTATGAACTTTAATCTTTTAAAACATATACTTTAAAGTATGCTGAGTATGCTACCTTAATTTTTATGAGAAAAGGACAGTGTATAAATCTTACACATACATCCTGTTCCTAATTGGGATTTCCAATGAGCAGAGAAATTCAAGGTTGAATCCTTATTGAACTTTTTTTCACTGCACTTGGTATGATTCACTGCACCTGAACATTCAGAAATAAAACCTATAAGCTTCCCAATAAAACTTGATGGGTATTAGAACACACACTACAACTGTTCATTTAGGACTGACATTACATCGACATTATTACAGCACTCACTAAAAGCCAACTTAGACACACTCCAAAGGAGGTGCAGCTTTAACACACTTTTAAAAATCAAACACCAGGGATAGCAGCGTCTATTGGTAAAATTTACAACTATCACATTTTTTTGGATATTTATGTAGAAAGCTCTTGATATTCTCGTAAAGTAGAACATATAAATGATAGTTTTATTATTATCAACAATTAAAAGAACAAGTGAACATTAAGTACATTTTAACTTTTCATGCTTTATTATGTTAGAATTTTAAGCTATTAGATTACAATATAAAGTAAATTCTTTCTGATCAGTTTGACAGAATTTTGCAATGTTCTGATCATTTCTGAAATTGAAGAGCTTATGTATTCTATGATAAAGATATACAGCAACATGGCAACTTATGTTAACTTTCCTTTTTTGTTGTTGTTGTTTTTTGTTTGTTTCTTTGGTTGGTTTTGGGGGTTTTTGTTTTGGTTTTGGTTTTTGTTTTTGTTTGAGACAAGGTTTCTCTGTATAGCTCTGGCTGTCCTGGAACTCACTTTGTAGACAAGGCTGGCCTCGAACTCAGAAATCTGCCTGCCCCTGCCTCCTAAGTGCTGAGATTAAAGGCATGTACCACCATCACTCGACTTTATGTTAAGTTTCCTAATTGTTCCAAGATCTAACATGTCATAAGAATATTCTTTGAAATGAAATAAGGTTAATTTTTTTATCAATTATGCAACAGCCGAATTATCTCTCATTTAATGATAGTTTCCTGATAAAATATTTCAAAGTGATAATAGAGTGGATTTACGTGTTCAGAATATGTTTAGTTAGCTCCCAGTTAATATGTGCTGTAAATCATACGTGAGCTTACTTACCCACAACAGGGCTTGAGGTAACTGCAGATCATCAAGGGTCTAACTATAGGTTGGTAGTATTTTAGGATAAATAAAATGATGAAGACAAGCAGCCACCTGGCACACAATGTTGTGGAGACTGCCTTCTGTTTTTGCCACTGCAGAGCAAGTATCATTCAAATGTATTTGAGATGGAAGAAAACAATGCTTATTTCACAGCAAAAGTCAACCAATGGCGATTTATTAGTAAATTATTATTTTGTAACCCTTATAAAAATGACTGCAATGAAGACTCTGTTATCAAGTCTTTGACTGATTTCTTATCCTCTTGTGCTACTAAGAAATATCTCCAAGAGGCTTTTAACAAGAATATAAGTGCATACATATTAATGTTAAAATTTCTTCCAGAGCCACTTTATGATATTTATATTCTGTTCCTATGCATGAAGGAAAAACACAATACTTGATGAAAAAGGCTTTTAAAACTGCAGTACATAAAGGAGACTAAATATGAAAACACATTGTATCAAGACACATTAGGTACATACAGTTGATTACAAGGGATATAGTTAAAATTATTGGATAAAACTTTTCTTTTATATTTCTATGTGTTTGGTAGAGCAAATTAGGAATTATTATTATGATACAGAAATGTTGGTATAAAATAAAAATCATAACTCTGAATTACTCAATGAGAACAAACAAAATATTTATCAGTATATGATGTGAATATGGGTGTGAGTTATTGTAAATCATTAAAAGATTGTAAGAAATCATGAGCATGATATTTTACATATACTTACACATAAAGAGATAATCTACAATATATAAATTCTATGTAATTCTAATAAAATATATTTAATCGTAACTAAAAGTATAGAGTTTCAAGGTAAAATCTCTAAAATTAAATTCACTCTATAAAAAGTTATATAATTTATTGGTACAATATGGATTATTCATATAGCAAGTTAAATTGATGTTTAATTACTCTCACATTATTAATATTATAGAGATAAAAAGAAATTAATTAAATTTCAAATTTTGTTCACAATGTATTAATGATAATACTAGCCATTGATTGGATAGGACAAGGCAATTCTTTGTTTGCAGAAATCATTCATATGAAATAACATGTTTAAACATCTTAGCTATATGAGTAAATCAAATAATATTCCATACTAAAGGTTCCTTTAGGAAATTTTATTCATTCTCAACTGATTGTGTTGATGTGGATACAACTAAAAGTCTCATAATGCTAGAAACTTTATTTTACCCATTAAGTCTGGTGTTTTGGAAGTTTGAATATAAATATTTGACACATTTTCCCATTACATTTCTATCAGGCCATAAGAAAACTCAATGAAATTAATACAATTACCAAAATCACCTCACATCCAAGCAAAACCATGAGGCCTCCACCATAAACAAAGAACTACAGGAAAATGAAGAATTCTGACAAGATTAAAAAATATTCTTCCCCAGGAAAAAAACAGAGGGAATACACACACACACACAAACACACACACACACACACACACACACACACACACACACATATATATATATATATATATATATATATATATATATATACATATATATGATGCAAGCAACAACATCAAGTTTATATGAAGCCATGAATTTGAAAGTTATCAAGGGATGGGAGAATTGATAAAATTATATTATAATTCAAAAATGATAAGAAAAAAATCAGAACATTTTAAAAATTATCTGTTTATTTCATGTGAAAATAATTTGTCATTCAGAAATCATCAAAAACACATATAAATATGATGAGAAAGGCATGAAGAGAGGGAGAGGATAAAACAACTAATAAAGAAAATATAATTTGAAAACATTATATTTACTGATATTGAAATTTGAATAAAATCATTTTAAACACATGTGGGAGAATTTTAAAGAAAAGTGTAATGCTTTTTTACATACAATGTAAACATATAGTAAACCATTGAATAAAAAAAAATATTTTGCAGAGTAAGAGAAAAGTAAATGTAAACCTGTGGGTATTACATGCTACATACTAAAACTGAATCCATTTTTTGCATTTTAATAACACAGATAGCATTGCAACCTATTAATCCCATCAGTAATAAATCTGCATTTGGTTATTCTAATATGTATGCTTGATGAGTTTGAGATGAATGGCATCTTAGAGACTGTTTAGCAAAAATAAAGACTATAAAATCATAATAAATAACTTAGTTTGATTCAGGAGATCAACAGCAAACAATCTATCTGCAATTATTACAGTCCTATCATTAAAGCAAGTATTACAAAAAAAGTTGTTATAGTTAAAGACCCACAAATAAAACCACATACTTAGGGACACTTGGTTTCTGACAAAGAAGCCGAAAATATACAATAAAAAAAAAAAAGAATCTTCAATAAATGGTGCTGGTCTAACTGGCTGTCTGTATGTAGAAAAATGAAAATAGATCCATACTTGTCGACCAGATACAATGAAGCTAATAGAAGAGAAAGTGGGAAAGAACCTTGAACTCATTGGCACAAGGTTAAATTTCCTAAACAGAAGTCCAATGGCTCATGCACTAAGATCAAGAATTGATAAATGGTACCTCATAAAACTGAAAAGCTTCTGTAAGACAAAGGACGTAGTCAATAAGACAAATCGGCAACCTACAGATTGGGAAAAAAACTTCACTAGCCCCATATCTGATAGAGGACTAATATCCAAATTATATAAAGAACTCAAGAAGCTAATCACCAAAAAACCAAACAACCCATTAAAAAATAGGGTGTAGAACTAAAACAAGAATTCAGAACAGAGGATTCTCGATTGCCAGAGAACCACCTAAAGAAATGTTCAAAGTCCTCAGGGATCAGAGAAATGCAAAACAAAACGACCCTGAGATTCCACCTTACACCAATCAGAATGGCTAACATTAAAACCTCAAGTGACAACACATGTTGATGATGATGTGAAGAAAGAGGAACACTCTTACATTGCTGGTGGGATTGCAAACTGGTATAGGCACTCTGGAAGTCAGTCTGGAGGATCCTCAGAAAATTGGAAATAGATCTGCCTGAAGACCCAGAAATACCTAAAAGATGCCCCACCATGCCACAGGGGCATGTGTTCGACTCTGTTCATAGTGGCTTTATTTGTAATTGCCAGAAGCTGGAAACAACCTTGATGTCCCACCACAGAAGAATTGATACAGAAAATGTGGTTGGTTCATTTACACAATGGAATATTACTCAGTTATTAAGAACGAAGACATGCTAAGCACTGCAGGCATATGGATGGAACTAGAAAATACTATCCAGAGTGAGGTAACTCAGACACAGACAGTAGGGAGAGGGAACTTATAGAGCAGACCTAGAGCAGGAAGACAGGGCATCAAATGAGTGAGGGGGTTACCATCCATCCCACAATCAAATTTCTGACCCATAATTGTTTCTGTCTAAAAGAACTGCAGGGAAGGAAATTGAGAGAGTCTGAGAAAAAGAAGGTCCAGTCACAGGTCAAAAGTTGGATCCAGCTTAAAGGGAAGCCCCAAGGCCTGACACTATTACTGAGTCTATGGAGCACTCAGAAAAGGGAACCTAGTATGACTGCACTCAGCATGACCCAACAAGCAGCTGAAAGAGTCAGATGCAGATATTTGCACCCAACTATGGACAGAAGCTGCTGACCCCTGTGGTTGAAATAGGGAAAAACTGAAAGAAGCTGTGGAGGAGGATTACCCTGTAGGAGGATAAACACTCTCAATTCATCTGGATTCCCAAGTTCTCTAAAACACTGAACCCCCAACCAGGCAGCATATAACAGCTGCTATGAGGCTCCTAATACATGTACAGCAGAGGACTGCTGGGTTCAGTCAGGGGTGATGCACCTAACCCTCAAGAGACTGGAGGCCCCAGGTAGTATAGAGTGGGGGATAGGGATGGGGACATCCTCATGGAGACAGGGGAGGTGGGGGTGAGGAGGTATAGGATGTGAAACAATCGGAGGATGGACCGGGAATGTGGGGTGGGAATAAAATCTGAAGTGTTAAAAAAAAGTTGTCATAGTTACTGTTCCATTGCTGTGATGACACACTATGACTAAGGCAACTCTTATAAAACAAAGCATTTAACTAGAGGTTATTCAGTTTTATGGCAGAATACATGATGGAAGGCAGGAAGGCACTAGCCTCAGAGCTTCTAACACAATCCCAAACCGGCAAGCAGAGCACAAGGACAGGGACCTGGCATGGGCTTTTCTGACTTCAACATTTGTGGTACATACACTTCGAATAGGCCACACCTACTCCTACAAGGCCACTCCTCCCAAACAGTTCTATTGAGGAGAAAGCTTGCAAACAGGTGAGCCTATGGGAGCCATTCTTCTTCAGCCGATCAGACCAATCACTCAAGACATTATTGACACTTTTGGATAAATAAATAAGTAAATAAATAAATTTATTCTTTTTAAAAAGGAGTAAAACAAATTTGGAAAACACAAGTACAGAGAGCAGCCCAGAGCCCCAACAAAATACAAGGAAAGCTTTTAGAGAAGAGAAAGAGAAGAGGGGTTTGACCGCAGTTTTGGGCACAGTTACAGACAAAGGCTGAAAGGGTACAGGTGGAGCTACCTGGTGAAAAAGAAAGATCCTGGTGCTCCCTTCACACAGAGGCCTCAATGTTAGGTTGTGGGACAGGGGCAAAGTGAAGTCCCTTCTTTTTGAGAAGCCTAAGATCCAGGTGAGCCCACAGATGCACATAAAACAGGCAGCTCTTCCCTGCAGGCACCTAAGACAGAAGTTAAGGAACTTAAGACATATACTCACCTCGACCGTGTGCATGAACAATATACACAGAACTTAACAGTCCCTTCTAAAGGAGAATCCCATATGAAGAGAAACAAATGGTTTGACAGTTGAGGCAGACTGTAGGAAAGCCATGTTTCACAAAAGGAAAAGGAATATGGATACACCTTCTCCAAGAAATTCTGTATGCTGTGAACATTCTTGGTCCATCTTATTAGCCAGAAAGAAATAGTGAAGAACACAATGAACATTTAACAAATTACCCATATTATTGCTAAAGGTGTGTGTGTAATTTTGAGTAATTTCTATTATCTTCTGAAATGGAAACTATTGATAAAAGGGTGAGGTATTACTGAAGTTTTTTTTTTAATTAGGTATTTATTTCATTTACATTTCCAATGGTATCCCAAAAGTCCCCCACAGGCTCCGCCACCCACTCCCACTTCTTGGCCCTAGCATTCCCCTGTACTGAGGCATATAAAGTTTGCACTACCAATGGGCCCCTCTTTCCACTGATGGCCAACTAGGCCATCTTCTGATACATATGCAGCTAGAGACACAAGGTGGGGGGTGGTGGTACTGGTTAGTTCATATTGTCATTCCACCCATAGGGTTGCAAATCCCCCCAGCTCCTTGGGTACTTTCTCTAGCTCCACCATTGGGGGCCCTGTGATCCATCCAATAGCTGACTGTGAGCATCCACTTCTGTGTTTGCTAGGCCCCGAATTAGTCTCACAAGAAACAGCTATATCTGGGTCCTTTCAGCAAAATCTTGCTAGTGTATGCAATGGTGTCAGCGTTTGGAAGCTGATTATGGGATAGATATCCACTTATCAGTGAGTACATATTGTGCAGGTTCCTTTGTGTTTGGGTTACCTCACTCAGGATGATGCCCTCCAGGTCCATCCACTTGCCTAGGAATTTCATAAATTCATTTTTTTAATAGCTGAGTAGTATTCCAATGTGTAAATGTACCACATTTTCTGTATCCATTCCTCTGTTGAGGGGCATCTGGGTTCTTTCCAGCATCTGGCTATTATAAATAAGGCTGCTATGAACATAATGGAGCATGTGTCCTTCTTACCGGTTGGGACATCTTCTGGATATATGCCCAGGAGAGGTATTGCTGGATCCTCCAGTAGTACTATGTCCAATTATTTGAGGAACAGCCAGACTGATTTCCAGAGTGGTTGTACAAGCCTGCAATCCCACCAACAATGGAGGAGTGTTCCTCTTTCTCCACATCCTTGCCAGCATCTGCTATCACCTGAATTTTTGATCTTAGCGTTTCTGACTGGTGTGAGGTGGAATCTCAGGGTTGTTTTGATTTGCATTTCTCTGATAATTAAGGATGTTCAACATTTTTTCAGGTGTTTCTCAGCCATTAGGTATTCCTCAGGTGAAAATTCTTTGTTTAGCTCTGAGCCCCATTTTTAATGGGGTTATTTGATTTTCTGGTGTCCACCTTCTTGAGTTCTTTATATATATATTGGATATATATATTCTGATTTAGGATAGGTAAAGATCCTTTCCCAATCTGTTGGTGACCTTTTTGTCTTATTGACGGTGTCTTTTGCCTTGCAGAAGCTTTGCAATTTTATGAGGTCCCATTTGTGGACTCTCGATCTTATAGCACAAGCCATTGCTGTTCTATTCAGGAATTTTTCCCCTGTGCCCATATATTCGAAGCTTTTCCCTGTTTTCTTCTCTATAAGTTTAAGTGTCTCTGGTTTTATGTGGAGTTCCTTGATCCACTTAGATTTGACCTTAGTACAAGGAGATAGGAATGGATCAATTTGCATTCTTCTACACGATAACCACCAATTGTGCCAGAACCATTTGTTGAAAATGCTGTCTTTTTTTCCACTGGATGGTTTTAGCTCCCTTGTCAAAGATCAAGTGACCATAGGTGTGTGGGTTCATTTCTGGGTCTTCAATTCTATTCCATTGGTCTACTTGTATGTTGCTATACCAGTACCATGCAGTTTTCATCACAATTGCTCTGTAGTACACCTTTAGGTCAGGTATGGTGATTCCACCAGAGATTCTTTTATCCTTGAGAAGAGGTTTTGTTATCCTAGGATTTTGATATTCCAGATGAATTTGCAGATTGCCCTTTCTAATTCATTGAAGAATTGAGTATTACTGAAGATGCATATTTTGTCCTGGATCCTCTAAATGAGGAATTGAGACTTTGAGTAATTGTCTCATCTTTTATATACACAAATACATGATTTATGAGGTGTTTTCTGAAAAAAAATGTAAAAGTTTATTTGTAATTTTAAACACGTTCATCTATGTGTGGTGATGTCCATATGCATGCAGGTACTTCAGAAGCAAGAAGAGAACAATAGGCCCCTTTGAGATAGAGGTGATTATGAAATATGGGTTCTGGGAGCCAAACTTGGGACCTTTGCAAATGCAGTACATGTTCATAACTACTAAGCAATCTTTCCAGCCCCAGCTTCAATCATTTTAAACAAATTCATGCATAGTAAATAACCACATCATTAATTGTTTATAAAACATTTACACATAACATATTTCTCTTGATTTCCCTTAGATAAATCCCATCGAATGGCAGTAAAAAATTCCTCATTAATGAATATGAGTATTGTGCATATATATATTCAATATACCACACAAGAATGATTCAAGAATGAATATCTTTACCGTAACATGTCAAAAAACAAATAGGTGCTTATAGAGGAACTATAATCTAGCAACATTGCTACTCTGGAAAGAGATCACATCCAATGACATTCTAGGCCTGTATGATCTGGCTGAACCATACCTTTAATCCAAGGAAAGAGTCAAGGAGATCTCTGAGTTTGAAGCCAGCCCATTACAGAGCAAGGGACAGGTAAAAATAAATAAATAAATAAATAAATAAATAAATAAATAAATAAATAAACAAACAAAACCCTTAGATACAGGCATGTCCATGTCTTTAATACCAGCACTCAGTGATCAATAAATTCAGTTCCATTCAGTATTAAGGAGTTGGAAGTCAGTTCAGTCAGTTAGTTAACTTCATATCAGTCAGGTATGATGTCATTAAAGGGTTTTCAGAGTTAAGGAGTTGGGTTGAATCATTGAGTTGAGAGGCTGTGCAGTGGAATGGAGTTCAAGGCAGGTTAGTTCGTTTTTCAGAGACAGTTTTTACTGGGAGAGTTATAAAGAAAGCGGTTGAAGGGAGAACAAGTTAGACTGAGATGAAGATAGAATGATCCAGAGAATAAGGAGTCAGAAGATTTGAAAATATTGATAGAGTTAGTTTGTAGCCAAGCAGAGCAACTCAGGCAGGTGCTGAGAGAAGCCAGTATGTATCAGTTAGCTTAGAGAGGAGGTTTAGCCAGGACAGCTGAGTTGAACCATGCAGCCAGAATTCAGAAAGATAGCTCGTTCAGTGGGAAGTCTCATGGTGTAAAAACATTCTAGTTGTAGATTGTATTGTATTGAGGCTAGAAGCTTCCAGGGTTAGGCCTAAGTTAGCAGAGACAGTAAACCTCCAAAATTAATATTATGTCAGCCTAATAAAAGTTACTTTTATAGGTATTTGTGAATGATTTCCTTCTTGTCATGTAAAGTCCTGTCATTTTAGTTGGTAATTAATGACATCTGATAATAATCTTTTTCTTTTTCTCAATGATGAAGACTCTAAACTTTAAATTACCAAAACCTAGAAATACTTTGCAATTCTCTCAACATTTTTCTCTACTCTGGAAAGTTAAAATAGAATATTAACAAGTGCACGGGTGCAAAGAAAAGTACCAAAGTTGTTATACAGTCAAATGACTTAATATTACTAAACATTTCCATAGTTCCATACACTATTTGATAGTTTACTTTATGTGCAGTTGCCTTTGTTTATCTGCATAGGGTATAGCATAATCAGCAAAATTGATCAAATGTATATCTCTTAAGAACTGTGACTTTTCTAAGTAGACGAATGGATGCCTGGAGAATAGCAAGAAAGTTGACATTTCTCATAATTTCAGGAGTAAAGGTCCCTAAATGCAAATCACATGAGCTGCAGAGAGTATAGTAAAGTTCTGCCAGAGTGAAGCCAAGCGAATAGCAAGGGACCCTATAAAGTGAAACAAATGAATGTACATATGCTCTAGAAAAGAATATACCAAATATTGACTTATGAAAATGCAGTCTATGTAAAGGAAATAAACATTTATTTTTATTTTTTGTCAGGGACTGTCATATTTCCTGATCATTGTCTTGGCTGTTATTTCCAAGCACATATGAAGAACTTCTGACAAAGGGGTCTAGTATATTTAATCAGAGTCATTTTTGAGAGAGACAGAGTTCTCCATTCATTTCTGGAACGCTCCATCACCAACTTTGACACCCTTATAGCTCTGTTTGGAAATAAAGTGAAGCATTAGGTTACTAGGCAACTCTGTAACTTTTTAAATTTATTTTTATTACATACTTTCCTCAATTACATTTCCAATGCTATCCCAAAAGTCCCCCATACCCTCCCCCCCCCCCACTTCCCTACCCACTCATTCCCACTTTTTTTTTTTTTTTTTTTGGCCCTGGCGTTCCCCTGTACTGGGGCATATACAGTTTGCGTGTCCAATGGGCCTCTCTTTCCAGTGATGGCCGACTAGGCCATCTTTTGATACATATGCAGCTAGAGTCAAGAGCTCCGAGGTACTGGTTAGTTCATAATGTTGTTCCACCTATAGGGTTGCAGATCCCTTTAGCTCCTTAACTCTGTAACATTTTACATGCATATCTTGGAACTTACTTTGTTTCTTGTAATTGATTCCATCCATTTCATTTTTAGTGTAAATGAGACATTGTGGTTAAAATGATGCTGGAATATTATTTTCAGCTAACATGTCTTTTATGAATGAATTTTTATAACAAATGGTAGCATATAAATTATCTATATCTATATCTATATCTATATCTATCTATCTATCTATCTATATATATATATATATATATATATATACATATGACTTTGGTACTACAGACTAGTATCTGAAATTTTCAGCATACTATCAACAAAGCATTAAAGAGTGAAGATGGATTTTTTTCTAGTACCTTAAAATACATTGATATTTTAATTAACCTTCCTGGATATCACTATATTTATCATCATAATACAAATACATTAAAATTAATGGAAAATCTATCTCCCAGTTGCAACCATGTTCACATTTCCAGAATAAATTTACCATTGAACAAGATATCATCATCCCCATTCTTGATACCTTTGTAAAAATGCTTCCATACATTACATTTCATAAGAAATAAAGTCATTTTTTATAAATTTTGTCTCCTGTGTCCATTATAACACATGTGAATAGTAAACAATGAAATGTTGTAGTCCTTTTCTATTTAGCAAAAGTTGTTTGCTCATTACTCTGCATTTTCCCATAATATGTAATCTACTTTCTAACTACATATATAAATAATATATTGTACTATATAATTAGGGTCAAAGTTACAAAAAAGGCCAACATTTTGGCCAAAATCTATTATTAATTTTACTGGCTGATATTGTGTGTCAACTTGACACACATTAGAGTCATCAAAGAGGAATGAGTCTTAATTGAGAGAATGGTTCCCTATCATCCAACTCTAAAGCATTTTCTCAATTTCTGATCAATGTGGGATGGCCAAGCTCATTGTAGATGGGACCATGCTTGGGTTGGTATTCTAATTCTATAAGATAGTAAGACAAATAACCCTTGGCAATCAGGCCAGTAAGCAGCACACCTCTATGGCCTCTGTGTCAATTTCTGCCTACAATTTCAATCCATGCTTCAGTTCATGTCCTACTTCCTCCAGTGAAGTAAGCCAAATAAATCCCTTCTTTCTCAATTTGCTTTTTGTTCATGACGTGTTGTCTCAGCAATGGAAACCCTATCTACATGTATAATTGATAATTGTTGAATTACTTTTTATTTTAATTTATGACTTGACCAGAACAGAATCATCTGCATGCAGACACTTTGAAACCTCTGATAATACTAAAGCAAACAAACAATACAGAATAAAACGATGAAACAGTTCCATTTCTGTTAAAGCAGTAGTGATGTTATAAAATCATTTTCAAATGTGTCAATATCATTATTGCATACTTTTAATTTGGGTATGAAATTTACTCTCCCCCAAAATAAAAACAAAATTTCAGCCAAATATGATTATGTATTCTCTACTCTCTTGAGATGCCTGAGAAATCACAATGTCAACAAAAATTGTAAACAAAGCAAAACTGACCTTCAAGTATCTGTAATGATTAATAGAATAAATAACATATCTCCAGAACTAAATATCATAGTAAAGGTAATTTTTTTTTTGCAAGTTAAAAAGATTTATTGCCAGACCAGTCTTCTAGTCCAGAATCTGGGCTGTCCAAGGCTCTGGAAGTTGTCATGGTGCAACCTGATGTGGGACCCACTCTCTTCATGGAACTCCTGTTCCACGTGGTGGCTGCTGGGTGGGATCCACTCCAGTGTGAATCCCTCTACTCTGGTGGTGCTGGCTAGGAGGCTGGCACAGTGTCCAGCTCTCAGAAGCCATGTAGACCTGCTCTAGTGCAGGCTGAGCCCTCTTTAATGCCAGGCATCAAGGACTTGACCTTGAAGGGGAAAGAGATGAGGTTGAGAAGATGAACAGATGTGAGGAAAAGCAGCCACCTGGGAGCCAGATTATGTCCCTAGATGAGTCTGTGGGGCCCCTTGGCTTGCATAGTAAGTATATAAAAAACAATTTGTTTCCAGTAGTTAAAAATTCTACAATTTCATATAAACATCTGGGTTTGGGTCTTAAGGAAGAAAAATGTTGCAAACATCTGGCAACATTCCTTACATGGCACTTTCAGGTCACATTGAACTGCAGCTCTCTAGAACTAGATATGCTATTCCAGACCCTGGCCACCTGGAATCAGAGCACATGTGCTATTGGGTTTTTGGTTTTGTTTCTTGTCAGGTATAAGGAATGCCATTCCATTCTTGAAGGCATCATACCAAAAAAAGGAAAAATGGACATCGCTCCCAGGAGTGATTACTGTGTCCTTTGCACCCCTATCAACTTTCGAAGAGTTTCTTTCATATCCAAAACAGTCAAGGAATGGAAACCAACATGTTTGGGAATCTTAAGGTCAAACTGGCCCAACATGAACCTCCTGAAGTTATGCTCACCCCACTTATTTGTTTTAGTCACCGACTTTAAAACCAGGATAACAGTATTAATTTCTCATTCCATCCTGAACCTGTCTTCCTGCAAAGAGGTCTAGGTAGTAAGTCTTCGGTCCCTCTATTAACTTCTATGATTAACTGTATTCTCTTTGCAACTTGTCTAGCCAACACAGGGGATAAGAGATCCTGAAGAGCCAGGGTGGTGTGTGACAGAAACCTGTGAGAGATATTGTTGGGCATGCTCCATTAACCTTTGGCAAAGCACAGGTACCTGTAGGGCCAAGCCTAAGACCTAGGGAGACACAGCAATCACTCCTGAGAGTAAAGGTAAATTTTAAGTAGTGCTTCAAAAAGCTTTGATGATGTAAAATATTTTATAGTGTAAATAGTCAAAAAAAGAGTCAGGGTATCAAGTAAGGGATGGGGTTAGCATTCCACAGTCAAGACTCTGACACATATTTGTTCCTGTCTGAAAGAACTGCGGGAATGGAAATGGAGAAAAACCTGAGGAAAAGAAGGTTCACCAATAGGCCCAAGGTGGGTTCCAGCTCAAGGGGAGGCCTCAAGACCTCACACTATTACTGAGGCTATAGAGCACTTGTAAAAGGGACCTATCATGACTGCCCTCCAAAAGACATAATAAGCATCTGAATGAGTCAGATGCAGAAATTTGCCCCCAACCAATGGATAGAAGCTGCTGATGCCTATGATTGAATTAGGGAAAAGCTGGAAGAAGCTGAGGAGGAGGGTGACCCTGTAGGAGGCCCAAGCAGTTTCACTTAACCTGGACCCCCAAGATATCTCAAACACTGAACCACCAACCAGGCAGCATACACCAGCTGATATGAGGCTTCTAACACACATACAGAAGAGGACTGATGGGTATGGGTTCAGTCAGAGAAGATGCACCTAACCCCCAAGAGACTGGAGACCCCAGGGAGTTTAGAGATCTAGTGGGGTGGGTGGTGGGTGGTGGGGACATCCTTGTGGAGACATGGGGTTGGGGACGAGGTATAGGGATGTGGAACAGTCTGAGGGTGGCCACAGAGGGGAATAAAATCTGAACTGTAAATAAATAAATAAATAAATAAATAAATAAATAAATAAATAAATAAAAGATAAAAATGTGAAAATTTAGATATTCTGAAAGTTTTAAGAAAAATCAAATGTCAGATTTTTTAACTGTCATAAGCAAGGTCATTTGAAATAGGATATGTCTATATATCTATGATTTGAAGTGATTTGGAACTAAGATAAAATATTTTGGCAAGGGTAGTGTTAGCCCATGCTGCTTTTAATCCCCGCAGAGACAGGCAGATAGCTATGAGTCTGTTGTCTTCTAAATTCTAGAGTTACAATGAACACAGCAGTGATGGTATGTACCTTTAATCCCACCACTCAAGCACAAAAATCTCAGATACAGCTCCTAATTTGTATGTTTGCACATGGTATTTTTGAAGATAATTATAAATATCTTCTACAGGGTTACTAGAAAAACAGATTTCTAATGGGGATATAAACAACAAATAGCTTTTGTGACTCTTGGTACCTCACCTCTGTGCATGCAACCCTGAACAATATAATCCCCTAATTATAGATATCATATTCATTGCTAAATTAGAAAATGAGCACTGTCATAAAGTAAAAGTCAGTCTAGTAATTTGTCTGTTGGCTTCCATTGTAAACACTTTTCATATTCTGGGAATACATATTTCTTTTTGAAAAAAATCTGAACATTTTTGAGGCATGGGGTATCCTATAGTCAGTCATTGTCAGCCATTCTATGATCAGAAGGGCTCCCCTTACAATAATGGACTGGATACATTTGAAAGCAGAGTCCTTTTCATACTTAGGCATGGAAGGAAAGATGTAACAGTGAAATTGGTACCTAACTGTATTCCTTCATGACCAGCATATGGTAGCAAAAGGTCCTGTGACATCCTGCACTGAGCAAATAGCTCAAGTACCTAAACAGCTCACCCCTAACCAAACAGACACCTATTGAACTGTGGGAACCAAGGGGACGGTCACGACATATGGCTAACACATGGCTTACTGATGGTTCATCAACCACTGATGGAATTAAAATTAATGGAAAGTGACAGACTATATATAGATTACGTGATGGAAGGGCCAATACTGAGCCACTCAGTGACTGATCTGAGTTAAACAAGTGTTTTAGTCAGGGTTTCTATTCCTGCACAAACATTGTGACCAAGAAGCAAGTTGGGGAGGAAAGGGTTTATTCGCCTTACACTTCCATGCTTCTGTTCATCACCAAGGAAGTCAGGACTGGAACTCAAGCAGGTCAGGAAGCAGGAGCTGATGTAAAAAATTGAAGGATGTTCATGGAGGGATGTTACTTACTGGCTTGCTTCCCCGGACATGCTCAGCTTGCTCTCTTATAGAACCCAAGACTGGCAGCCCAGAGATGGTCCCACCCACAAGGGGCCTTTCCCCCTTGATCACTAATTGAGAAAATGCCTTACAGCTGGATCTTGTGGAGGTATCTCCCTAAATGAAGCTCCTTTCTCTGTGATAACTCCAGCTGTGTCAAGTTGACACAAAACTAGCCAGTACAAACAAGGCTGGTATATTGATAAGCTCAGGGTCATAGCTCAGACATGGGAACTGAAAGCTACAACCCCAAAGGTTTTCCAGGTCAGACAAACAGACAAAGAACCATAATACTCTCATAAGAAGATGAGGGAGGGCTACAAGGTCTTCAGTGTTTTCCCAAGTTTTTCAATAGTTTAAACATAACAATTCAGTCTGATCTCTATTTTGATTGGTCCTGAGTGAAGAGCTTGGATGAGGAAAGTTCAAAAAAGAGTCAATAATAATAATAATAATAATAATAATAATAATAATAATAATAACAACCTCAGAATGTGACAGAATTTTTGGACATCTTGACCCTGCTCTCAGTTAAGCAATTTTTTTTTTTTTTTTTTTTTTGTCAGTAATGATACAAAATGACTGGCAGGCATTGAACGAAATAACAGCTATGCTGGGGAAGCAGGCTTCATCAGTACCCTTACCCTGCCTTCAGTTTTTCTGGAGAATCGAATATAGTTGACTGAAAATGTTCTTCTGAGGCCATGGTTTTTTTAATTGGGTCTGGAGGAGTCATAAATTGCACGGTGGAAACGTGCTGGTTAGTGGTATGTTGGTAGGCATTATAGTTTGCCATTTGTACCTTATACTAGGGAGTTCACTTTTGACTTAGTTTCCTTTTGACTGTTAGGTGGTTTCTCTTCTGAAACTACCTCCAGATGTCATTAGGATGTTTTCACCAGGTCACAAAGTCTGAAAGGCTAGTTAAAGTCTGGGTAATGGGGAATTTGTCAAAAGTACCTAATTAGCTGACCCAGCTGAAAGATATTTTAATCCAAATAAAATCAAAAGGAATGGGGAAGGATACCACATACTCACCAAAGAAAATAGATAACACTTCAATTTTAATCATCTATGCTGCAAACACAAGCATACCAATTTTTGTAAAGAAAAACTGTCACTTAACGAACATATTGACCCTCAAACATTGATAGAAGGAGACTTCAATACCAGACTATGACCAATTGCCAGAAGACCCAGAAAATATTAATTAGGGAAATACTGAAACAAACAGCTCTTTTTTTCTTTCTAAATATTTTTTAATTAGGTATTTTCCTCATTTACATTTCCAATGCTATCCCAAAAATCCCCCATACCCTCCCCCTCCCACTCCCATAACCACCCACTCCTACTTTTTGGCACTGGCGTTTCCCTGTAATGGGGCATATAAAGTTTGCATGACCAATGGGCCTCTCTTTCCAGTGATGGCCAACTAGGCCAACTTTTGATACATATGCAGCTAGAGACAAGAGCTTTAGAGGGTACTGGTTAGTTCATATTGTTGTTCCACCTATAGAAATACAGCTCCCTTTAGCTCCTTGGGTACTTGCTCTAGCTCCTCCATTGCAGGCCCTGTGATCCATCCAATAGCTGACTGTGAGCATCCACTTCTGTGTTTGCTAGGCCCCTGCATAGTCTCACAAGAGACAGCTATAACAGGGTCCTTTCAGCAAAATCTTGCTAGTGTATGCAACGGTGTCAGCGTTTGGAGGCTGATTATGGGATGGATCACTGGATATGGCAGTTTCTAGAGAGTCCATTCTTTTGTCTCAGCTCCAAACTTTGTCTCTATCATTCCTTCCATGGGTGTTTTGTTCCCAATTCTAAGAAGGGGCAAAGTGTCCACACTTTGGTCTTCTTCTTCTTGAGTTTCATGTGTTCCACAAATTGTATCTTATATCTTGGGTATTCTAAGTTTCTGGGCTAATATCCACTTGTCAGTAAGAAAATATCATTTGAGTTCTTTTGTGATTGAGTTACCTCACTCAGCATGGCACCCTCAAGGTCCGACCATTTGCCTAGGAATTTCATAAATTCATTCTTTTTAATAGTTGAGTAGTACTCCATTGTGTAAATGTACCATATTTTTTGTATCCATTCCTCTGTTGAGGGGCATCTGGGTTTTTTCCAGCTTCTGGCTATTATAAATAAGGCTACTATGACCATAATGGAGCATGTGTTTTTCTTACCAGTTGGAACATCTTCTGGATATATGCCCAGGAGAGGTATTGTGAGATCCTCCAGTAGTACTATGTCCAGTTTTCTGAGGAACCGCCAGACTGATTTCCAGAGTGGTTGTACAAGCTTGCAATCCCACCACCAATGGAGGAGTACACCTCTTTCTCCACATCCTCACCAGCATCTGCTGTCACCTGAATTTTTGATCTTAACCATTCTGACTGGTGTGAGATGGAATCTCAGGGTTGTTTTGATTTGCATTTCCCTGATGATTAAGGATGCTGAACATGTTTTCAGGTGCTTCTCCCCCATTCGGTATTGCTCAAGTGAGAATTCTTTGTTTAGCTCTGAACCCAATTTTTAATGGGGTTATTTGATATTCTGAAGTCCATCTTCTTGGGTACTTTATATATATTGGATATTAGTCCCCTATCTGATTTAGGATAGAAAAAGATCCTTTCACAATCTGTTGGTGGCCTTTTTGTCTTATTGATGGTGTCTTTTGCCTTACAGAAGCTTTCCAGTTTTATGATGTCCCATTTGTTGATTCTCAATCTTACAGCACAAGCCATTGCTGTTCTATTCAAGAATCTTCCCCCTGTGCCAATATCTTTGAGGCTTTTCCCCACTTTCTCCTCTATAAGTTTCAGTGTCTCTGGTTTTATGTGGAGTTCCTTGATCCACTTAGATTTGATCCTAGCACAAGGAGATAGGAATGGATCAATTCACATTCTTCTACATGACAAGCACCAGTTGTGCCAGCACCATTTGTTGAAAAGGCTGTCTTTTTTCCACTGGATGATTTTAGCTCCCTTGTAGAAGATCAAGTCACCATAGGTGTGTGGGTTCTTTTCTGGTTCTTCAATTCTATTCCATTGGTCTACTTGTCTCTCACTATACCAGTACCATGCAGTTCTTATCACAATTGCTCTAGTGCAGCTTTAGGTCAGGCATGGTGATTCCACCAGAGGTTCTTTTATCCTTGAGAAGATTTTTTGCTATCCAAGTTTTTTTGTTATTCCAGATGAATTTGCAGATTGCTCTTTCTAATTCATTGAAGAATTGAGTTGGGATTTTGATGGGAATTGCATTGAATCTATAGATTGCTTTTGGCAAGATAGCCATTTTTACAGTGTTGATCCTGCCAATCCATGAGCATGGGAGATCTTTCCATCTTCTGAGATCTTCTTTAATTTCTTTCTTCAGAGACTTGAAGTTTTTATCATACAGATCTTTCACTTCCTTAGTTAGAGTCATGCCAAGATATTTTATATTAGTTGTGACTATTGAGAAGGGTGTTGTTTCACTAATTTCTTTCTCAGCCTGTTTATGCTTTCTGTAGAGAAAGGCCATTGATTTGTTTGAGTTATTTTTATATTGAGCTACTACATTGAAGCTGTTTATTAGGCTTAGGAGTTCTCTGATGGAATTTTTAGGCTCACTTATATATATACTATCATATCATCTGCAAAAAGTGATATTTTGACTTCTTCCTTTCCAATTTGTATCCCCTTGATCTCCTTTTGTTGTCTAATTGCTCTGGCTAGGACTTCAAGTACAATGTTGAATAGGTAGGGAGAAAGTGGGCAGCCTGGTCTAGTCCCTGATTTTAGTGGGATTGCATCTAGCTTCTCACCATTTACTTTGATGTTGGCTACTGGTTTGCTGTAGATTGCTTTTATCATGTTTAGGTATGGGCCCTGAATTCCTGGTCTTTCCAAGACTTTTATCATGAATAGGTGTTGGATTTTGTCAAATGTTTTCTCCCAGTCTAAGGAGATGATCAGGTGGTTTTTGTCTTTGAGTTTGTTTATATAATGGATTATGTGATGGATTTCCGTATATTAAACCATCCCTGCATCACTGAAATAAAACTAGTTGGTAAGGATGGATGATTGTTTTCATATGTTCTTGGATTCAGTTAGCGAGTATTTAACTGAGTATTATTGCATCAATATTTATAAGGGAAATTGGTCTGAAGTTCTCTATCTTTGTTGGGTCTTTCTGTGGTTTAGGTAGCAGGGTAGTTGTGGCTTCATAGAATGAGTTGGGTAGAGTAACTTCTACTTCTATTTTGTGGAATAGTTTGTAAGGAACTGGAATTAGATCTTTGAAGGTCTGATAGAACTCTGCACTAAACCCACCTGGACTTTTTTTGGTTGGGAGACTATTAATGACTACTTCTATTTCTTTAGGGGATATAGGACTGTTTAGATTATTAACCTGATCATGCTTTAACTTTGGTACATGGAATCTGTCTAGAAATTTGTCCATTTCAACTAGGTTTTCCAGTTTTGTTGAATATAGCCTTTTGTAGAAGGATCTGATGGTGTTTTGGATTTCTTCAGAATATGTTGTTATGACTCACTTTTCATTTCTGATTTTGTTAATTATGATTCTGTCCCTGTGCGCTTTAGAGAGTCTAGGTAAGGGTTTATCTATCTTGTTGATTTTCTCAATGAACCAACTCCTTGTTTGGTTGATTCTTTGAATATTTCTTCTTCTTTCCACTTGGTTGATTTTGCCCCTGAGTTTGATTATTTCGTGCCATCTACTCCTCCTGGGTGAATTTGCTTCCTTTTTTTCTAGAACTTATAGGTGTTTTGTCAAGCTGCTAGTGTGTGCTCTCTCTAGTTTCTTTTTGGAGGTACTCAGAGCTATGAGTTTCCCTCTTAGAAATGCTTTCATGTAAATGAGCTAAATACCTAATAAAAAATGGAAAAAAAACTGTAAAAAAAACTGTAAAAAAAAAGAATATATAAACATAAAAAAAAAAAAAGAAATGCTTTCATTTTGTCCCATAAGTTTGGGTATGTTGTGGCTTCATTTTCATTAAACTCTAAAAAGTCTTTAATTTCTTTTCTTATTCCTTCCTTCACTAAGGTATCATTGAGAAGAGTGTTGTTTAGTTTCCATATGAATGTTAGTTTTCTATTATTTATGTTGTTATTGAAGATCAGCCTTATTCCATGGTGGTCTGATAGGATGCATGGAACAATTTCAATATTTTTATATCTGTTGAGGCCTGTTTTGAGATGAATTATATGGTAAATTTTGGAGAAGGTACCATGAGGTGCTGAGAAGAAAGTATATCCTTTTGTTTTAGGATAAAATATTCTGTAGATATCTATTAAATCCATTTGTTTCATAACTTCTGTTAGTTTTACTGTGTCCCTGTTTAGTTTCTGTTTCCAAGATCTGTCCAATGATGAGAGTGGTGCATTGAAGTCTCCCACTATTATTCTGTGAGGTGCAATGTGTGCTTTGAGCTTTACTAAAGTTTCTTTAATGAATGTGGCTGCCCTTGTATTTGGAAAATAGATATTCAAAATTGAAAGTTCCTCTTGGAGGATTTTAACTTTGATGAGTATGAAGTGTCCCTCCTTGTCTTTTTTAATAAATTTGGGTTGGAAGTCGATTTTTTTTCGATATTAGAATGGCTACTCCAGGTTGTTTCTTCAGACCATTTGCTTGGAAATTTGTTTTCCAGCCTTTCACTCTGAGGTAGTGTCTGTCTTTTTCCCTGAGATGGGTTTCCTCTAAGCAGCAAAATTTTGGGTCCTGTTTCGGTAGCTAGTCTGTTAGTCTAGGTCTTTTTATTGGGAATTGAGTCCATTGATATTAAGAGATATTAAGGAAAAGTAAATGTTGCTTCCTATTATTTTTGTTGTTACAGTTCGCATTCTGTTCTTGTGGCTGTCTTCTTTTTGGTTTGTTGAAGGTTTACTTTCTTGCTTTTTCTATGGTGTGGTTTCTGTCCTTGTATTATTTGTTTGTTTGTTTGTTTGTTTCTGTTAATATGCTTTGAAGGTCTGGATTCGTGGAAAGATTCCCTGTGAATTTGGTTTTGTTGTGAAATACTTTGGTTTCTCCATCTATGGCAATTGAGAGTTTGGCTGGGTATAGTAGCCTGGGCTGGCATTTTTGTTCTCTTTGTGTCTGCATTAGATGTATCAGGATCATCTGGCTTTCATAGTCTCTGGTGAAAAATCTGGTGTAATTCTGATAGGCCTGCCTTTATATGTTACTTGACGTTTTTCCCTTACTGCTTTTAACATTCTATCTTTATTTAGTGAATTTTTTGTTCTGATTATTATGTGTCGGGAGGAATTTCTTTTCTGTTCCAGTCTATTTGGAGTTCTGTAGGCTTCTTGTATGTTTTTTGGGCATGTCTTTCTTTAGGTTTTGGACGTTTTCTTCTATAATTTTGTTGAAGATATTTGTTGTTCCTTTAAGTTGAAAATCTTCATTCTCATCTACTTCTATTATCCATAGGTTTGGGCTTCTCATTGTGTCCTGGATTTCCTGGATATTTTGAGTTCGGATCTTTTTGCATTTTGTATTTTCTTTGACTGTTGTGCAGATATTCTCTATGGAATCTTCTGCACCTGAGATTCTCTCTTCCATCCCTTGTATTCTGTTGCTGATTTTCGCATCTATGGTTCCAGATTTCTTTCCTAAGTTTTCTATCTCCAGTGTTGCCTCAGTTTGGTTTTTCTTTATTGTATCTACTTTCCTTTTTAGGTCTTTGATGGTTTTATTCAATTCCATCACCTGTTTGGTCATGTTTTCCTGAAATTCTTTAAGGGATTTTCGTTCTTCCTCTTTAAGATCTTCTATCTGTTTAGCAGTGTCCTCCTGTATTTCTTTAAGTGAGTTATTAAAGTTCTTCTTGATGTCCTCTACCATCATCATGAGATATGCTTTTAAATCCGGGTCTATCTTTTCGGGTGTGTTGGGGTGCCCAGGACTGGGTGGGGTGGGAGTGTTTCGTTCTGATGATGGTGAGTGGTCTTGGTTTCTGTTAGTAAGATTCTTACATTTGGCTTTGCCATCTGGTAATCTCTGGAGTTAGTTGTTATCGTTGTCTCTGGTTAGAGCTTGTTCCTCAGGTGATTATGTTAGCCTCTATCAGCAGACCTCAGAGACTAGATCTCTTCTGAGTTTCAGTGGTCAGAGTACTCTCTTCAGGCAAGCTCTCCTCTTACAGGGAAGGTGCCCAGATATCTGGTGTTCGAACCTGCCTCCTAGCAGAAGTTGTGTTCCACTCACCAGATGTCCTAAGATCCCGTGGAGAGTCCGTGGAGACACCTTAGGGGTGTCTGCAGACTCTGTGCCCAAGGTGTGTTGGTGCTGGCTCTGACAGAAAGGGACTTGTGACCCTGGTCAGGCCGACTTTTCTGCTTCCCTAATTAATGCTGTCTCAGGTCCTGCTTGATTGGATTGGAGCAGCAGTTGTGTTCCTCTCACCAGATGTCCTAAGATCACATGGAGAGTCTTCTGGGGACCATGGGGGTGTCTGCAGACTCCGAGCCCAAGGTGTGTAGGTGCTGGCACTGACTGGAAGGGACTTGTGACCCTGGTCAGGCTTGGTTTTCTAAAAAAGAGCTTTTATAACCCTAATGAACCTAATAGGTATTTACAGAATATTTACCCAAACACAAAAGGATATACCTTCTTCTTCTCAGGACATCGTGGAACTTTCTCCAATATTACCATATACTCAGTAACAAAGCAAGTATCAATAGATGGAAGAAAATTGAAATAACTCCCTTCATCCTATCCGACCACCATGGATTAAAGCTGAGTCTCAATAAGACCAGATGCAGTAGAAACCTTTCTAATACATGGAAACTAAATAACTTTCTACTGAATGGAAATTTCAATTCACTAGGTGCCTACATTTGAAAAAAGTAAAGGAGAAAAACAGAGCTATCATACTAGCCGCTGAACAGCACTCCCCAAATCTCTGGAAGAAAGAGAAGTAAGCACACCTAAGAGGATAGATGGCAGGAAATAAGAAATAATAAAACTGTTGTGGTGTTCACTGTCTGTGTGATTCCCTCAGAGGTATCAGATGACTCTGTGCACTAGAGCAGGCCAAGGAGGGGAAAGGAGCCAGGGACAAATAGGTTCCACAGGGCACTGGTCAAGCTGGGAAACCTGGGAGTGTTACATCTCTTGGAAGAGAAGTAAAGAGATTTGAGTGGCCTGTGTGACGTAGGTAGCTGGGGTTCAAGGTTTCTCCTCAGCTACAGCAAGAGTGGTAGAGGTAGCAGTGCCATAAGCCTGGTCAGGTAGGCAGGTCCAAGGTCCATCTGTGAATACTTCTAGAGAGAGAACTCTTTCCCAAGAGTTTCACTTCAGTAAAGCCAGCCAGTCTCAGATAATACTCAGTTAAGAAAAAACAAACAAACAAAAACAAACAAAACAAAACACACCAAAAAACCAAACTTGTGTGCTTTTTTCCATGTGAACAGGGACTTAACAAACCTTAGAACTGGAGTGGGATTTGCACATTAGATGTTCAGTAATCACTGAGTTTGAGATGCTATCAATGGTCTACTTGCATGGGGGCTGACTCCAGGTGCTACATTAGATAAATGACCGTCCACGGTTCTCTCAATGAGGTGTTGTGATTACATGTTCCCTTGCAGTTACAGAGAGAGACAGCAGGTATCAGGCCAACTACTGACATTCTCAAATTTCTGAGATTCCCAAGGTCTGAGCTTATTCAGCCATACCAGTTCTTCTGCTTAGCTAGAGGCCTGGACCACTAGCCTTGCACAGAGGGTTGAAATCAATAAAATAGAACCAATGGGAACCAAGTAAAGAATCAATGAAGCAAAATATTGGTTCTTTGAGAAAATCAACAATTTAGACAAATCCAAATTCAAAAACAAACTAAAAGAGTGAGGATAGTAATAAAATCAGAAATAAAAAGTAGGGCATAACAGACACCAAGAAAATCAAGATACTTATAAGAACACATTTTACAAGTGATGCTGTTCTAACTGGATTTCTGCATGTAGAATAATGCTAATAGATCCATATTTATCACTCTGCACAAAACTCATATCCAAGTACATTAGTGACCTCAACATAAAGACAGATACACTAAATCTAATAGAAGAGAAAATGAAGAAAACCTTGAATACGTTGGTCCAGAAGACATCATCCTGATCATAACACTAATAAATCAATGATGAATAAATGGGATCTCATGGAACTAAAAAACATCTGTAAGGCAAAGGACACTGTTCATAGGAGAAAGTGGCAGCCAAGGGTTAGGAAACGATCTTCACCAATGCTAATTCTGACTGAGAAAGTAGGAAAGAAAGAAAGAAAGAAAGAAAGAAAGAAAGAAAGAAAGAGGAAGAAAGGAAGGAAGGAAGGAAGGAAGGAAGGAAGGAAGGAAGGAAGGAAGGAAGGAAGAAAATGGAGAACGATCTCAAGTATTTGGACATAAACAATACATAATCCCAATTAAAACTGGGGTAAAGAGCTAAAGAGAGAAGTGTTTACAGGAGTTATCCCTAATGGCTAAGAAGCCCTTAAAAAATGATGAGTGTCCTTAGTCATTAGGAAAATGCAAATCAAAATGACTGTAAGATTCTACCTCATACCCATCAGATGGTCAAAGATCAGAAACTCAAGTGACAACACATGTTGGCCAGGATGTGGAGCAAGAGGAACATACTTCCATTGGAAGTGAGAGTTCAAAGGGGAATAGTTGCTCCACAGGACCCATCTATACTCCTAGGCAAATGCTAAAAAGATACTCTACCATACCATAAGGACACGTGTTTGACTATGTTCATAGCAGCTTTATTCATAATAGCCAGAAACTGGGAGCAAGTAGGAAAGAAAGAAAAAAAGAAAGAGAGAGAGAGAGAGAGAGAGAGAGAGAGAGAAAGAGAGAGAGAGAAAGAAAGAAAGAAAGAAAGAAAGAAAGAAAGAAAGAAAGAAAGAAAGAAAGAAAGAAAGAAAAAAAGAAAGAATCCAGATGTAACTCAACCAAACACTGGATAAAGAAAATTTATTAAAAAAAAAAAAAAAACAAAGCCTTTAATAACCTGTACTCCCAAAGTTAGAAAATCTAAACAAATTTTGTCTCTTTAACTCCTTCCATGGGTGTGTTATTCCCATTTCTAAGAAGGAGCAAAGTATCGACACTTTGGTCTTCATTCTTCTTGAGTTTCATGTGTTTAGGAAATTATATCTTATATCTTGGGTATCCTAAGTTTCTGGGCTAATATCCAATTATCAGTGAGTACATATTGTGTGAGTTCCTTTGTGATTGGGTTACCTCACTCAGGATGATGCCCTCCAGGTTCATCCATTTGCCTAGGAATTTCATAAATTCATTCGTTTTAATAGCTGAGTAGAACTCCATTGTGTAAATGTACCACAATTTTTGTATCCATTCCTCTGTTGAGGGGCATCTGGGTTCTTTCAAGCTTCTGGCTATTATAAAAAAGGCTGCTATGAACATAGTGAAGCATGTGTCGTTCTTACCGGTTGGGGCATCTTCTGGATATATGCCCAGGAGAGGTATTGCAGGATCCTCCCATAGTACTATGTCCAATTTTCTGAGGAACCACCAGACTGATTTCCAGAGTGGTTGTACAAGCTTGCAATCCCACCAACAATAGAGGAGTGTTCCTCTTTCTCCACACCCTCGCCAGGATCTGCTGTCACCTGAATTTTTGATCTTAGCTATTCTGACTGGAGTGAAGTGGAATCTCAGGGTTGTTTTGATTTGCATTTGCCTGATGATTAAGGATTCTGAACATTTTTTCAGGTGCTTCTCTGCCATTCATATTCCTCAGGTGAGAATTCTTTGTTCAGTTCTGAGCCCTGTTTTTTAATGGAGTTATTTTATTTTCTGGAGTCCACCTTCTTGAGTTCTTTATATATATTGGATATTAGTCCCCTATCTGATTTGGGATAGGTAAAGATCCTTTCCAAATCTGTTGGTGGTCCTTTCTTAGAAATGGGAACAAAACGCCCATGGAAGGAGTTACAGAGACAAAATTTGGAGCTGTGACGAAAGGATGGACCATCTAGTGATTGCCATATCCAGGGATCCATCCCATAGTCAGCTTCCAAAGCTGACACCATTGCATACACTAGCAAGATTTTGCTGAATGGACCCAGATATAGCTGTCTCTTGTGAGACTATGCTGGGGCCTAGCAAACACAGAAGTAGATGCTCACAGTCAGCTATTGGATGGATCACAGGGCTCCCAATGGAGGAGCTAGAGAAAGTACCCAAGGAGCTAAAGGGAACTGCAACCCTATAGGTGGAACAACAATATGAACTAACCAGTACCCCACAGCTCTTGTCTCTAGCTGCATATGTATCAAAAGATGGACTAGTTGTGCATCACTGGAAAGAGAGTCCCATTGGTCTTGCAAACTTTATATGCCCCAGTACAGGGGAATGCCAGGGCCAAAAAGGGGGAGTGGGTGGGTAGGGGAGTGTGGGGGTGGTGGGTTTGGGGAAGTTTTGGGATAGCATTGGAAATGTAAATGAGGAAAATACCTAATAAAAAATTTTAAAAAATTATACAGAATGATATAATTAGGAAACATTTAATAAAGGTAAAGAAATTTAAAAAAAAAGAAAATCTAAACAAATGGAGTACTACACAACCATTTAAAACAAGAACATCAAGAAACTTGCAGGCAAATAAATGCAACTAAAAAATACCATCCTGAGTTACACAAACACAAAAGTATGTACTCACTTATAAGTGGATTTTAGCCATAAAGTACAGGGTAACCATACTAAAATCTACAGAATCAAAGAAACTAAATAATGAAGGTCCAATCTAGGAAGCTTGAATCTCACTCAGAAGGGAAGATAAAACAGGCATAAGATGTTGACGGAGGGCAGTAACTGAATGGGAGAAAGGTTGGAAAGAGGAAGGGAATATGAGGGGAAGATCAGTTGTGTGGATTGCTGAGTAGAGAGGGCCAGGAGAAAGAATAGAAATCGGTAGGTGATGGCAGGGGGTTGGCTGGAGGAGCATGCCAGAGACCTGTGATAGAGGAGATTCTACAGATTTTGTGAGCCTGACTCTAGCTGAGTGGCACATATGGAGCCTGAAATTGCCTTCACCAGACAGGTAGGACTCCCAGTAGAGAGAGAAAAATACCAATCCACCCACAAAACCTTTAACCCAAAATTTATCTTGCCTAGAAGAAATACAAGGACAAATATGAAGCAGGGACTGAGGGAATGGTCAACCAATGTCTAGCCCAATTTGTGACCCAATTTGAGATTGGGCAAGAACCAATCCAAGATACTATTAATGATACCCTGTTGTGTTTGCAGATAGGAATCTAGCATAACTGTCATCTGAGAAACTCCACACAGCAACTGACTGAAACAGATACAGAGAAGCACACCTAAACGTTGGATGGAGCTTGGGAAGTCTTGTGGAAGAGTTGAGGGAAGGATCAAGGGATCCTAAGGGAATAGGAACATAATAGAAAGACCAATAGAGTCAACTAATCTGGATCCTCAGAGACTGAACTATAAACCAAAGCTCATACATGGGCTGGACCTAGCTAACCCCCTTACTCATATATGTAGCAGATGTGTTGCTTGTTCTTCATGTGTGTTCCCTAACAACAAGAGTAAGGGCTTACCCTGACTCTGTTCTCTGTATGTTAATCCTGTTCCCCTAACTAGGCTGCCTTGTCTGGCCTCAATAAGAGAGGGCATACCCATTCCTGAGGTTACTTGATGTTCTAGAGTAGATCGGTATGTGTGGAGCTCCCCATTCTAGGAGAAGAGAAGGGGTGGTGGCAGAGGGGCTATGTGAAGTAGGGCTTCAAGGAAAGGAGTGGTGCTATCTAGATGTAAAGTGAATAAATTAAATAATGAAGAAACATACTTTCAAAGTCTGTATTCTACAAATTTGAAAATCTAAACAAATGTATTATGTTGTCAATAGGTACAACTTACCAAGGTAAATCATGATAAAATATACAATATAAATAGTCCTGTAACACCTAATAAAACAGAAGCAGTCATTAAAGTTCTTCCAATCAAAAAATGTCATTGGGCAGACAATTCTAGCACTAGAGAGGTCAACACTCATTGTAAGACAGGGCTGCTTATAGAGCTCATAGTTAGAGGATTCCCAAATACAGAAAATAATTATATTTACAGGACCAGAACATAACATGTGTTCAGAACAAAATTATCCCAACAGGTAGTCAAAATAAGTTGATCATGGCAGGGTGTGTATGTGTCTTATATAAACTTTTCAAACAAAGGTAGGGTTGAAAGATGTTTATAAATACAATTTTGAAACAAAGATGTAATTGGCATCCCTGGAACAGGCATTACAAACTATTTGTAATTAAGGTTACAAGTGGGACATAGCCCAATCCTTGAAAAACACATGTTTAATCATAAACAGGAATTTACCTAGTTGGTCTTTACGATAGCGAAGACACATGGATCTTTCTGGGAATGGAAAACAGAGTAGGTTTTGTGGGTAGACTGGGGTACACAGGGATTAGAGCAGGAGGGATGAGATGGTCAGGAAATAGATGAATGTACAGAGTATGTAGAGAGTAGGCTGGAATTGGATGAATGTAGAGAGTATGGAGAGAGTGGGCTGGAATTGGACTCATTTGGAGGGTAGTATGGAAACTTGGGTTTTATGAGGGTAAACCTAGTGGTGATTTCTGGTAATGAGGTTACAGAGTCTGAACTGGACACCTTTTATATGTAGGCAAAGCTTCTAATGGTGAGATTGGGTTGGCTTACTTTCCTTTAAGCTGTTAGCAGAGGGGTTCCCATGTATTTCTCTAAAAAGCACTTGAAAGTGGACAGTACACAAACCTAGGGTAAAAGGAAACACAACAGAAGGGAAAAGTATATTTCTTCAATCTCAACTCTGTGAGTTTGAAGCCAGAGTAGGTAACAGATAGAGATCTTTACAACCAGAGCAAAAACCAAACCAAACCAAACAGAACAAACAAAACCAAACAAAACAGAACAAAACGAAACAAAACTTAACCCTCTTTCTAGAAATAACACAAAATAATGAGGGAAAATAGTTCTTATTATACGCTACTATACTTATAGATCAATGCATTTTCCAGTCCTCCTAAGATAGGGTTCTGTAGCAGATGAGAGTGTGAGAGTGTATAGAGAAACTCACAATAGCCATAAATTATGCTAGGGCAGAGTCTAAATTGAAGTTCTCTATTGTGATAGGGGAGCCCTGCAGAAGAGGGAGAGGGAAAGGGAGAGGGGGAGGGGGAAGGGGAGGGGGAGGGGGAGGTGGGAGGGGGAGAGGGAGAGGGAGGAAAGATTGTAGAAATCAGGAGGGATGGAGAACACCAGGAGAATATTGTTTTCTGAATCAACAAAGAAGGGCTTATATGGTCTCACAGAGTATGAAATGGCAAGCATGGGGCCTGCATGGGCTGCATGGGGTCCATGCATTTATGCTCTTCCTGTTAGCTTGATATATTGTTGGACTCCTAAAAGATGGAGCAGATGTGTCTCTGACCCTTTGCCTGGTCTTTGGACTATTTTTTTTTTCCAACTGGATTGCCTTCTCCAGTCTTGATATGAGGGCTTTTGCCTTGTCTTATTGTATCTTGTTGTGTATTTTTTTTTAATTTAATTTTATTTTTATCAGGAATTTTCCTCGTTTACATTTTCAATGCTATCCCAAAAGTCCGCCATACCCACCCCCCCAATCCACAACCCACCCACTCCCCCATTTTGGCCCTCAGGTTCCCCTGTACTGGGGCATATACAGTTTGCAAGTCCAATGGGCCTCTCTTTGCAGTGATGGCCGACTAGGCAATCTTTTGATACATATGCAGCTAGAGTCAAGAGCTCCGGGATATTGGTTAGTTCATAATGTTGTTCCACCTATAGGGTTGCAGTTCCCTTTAGCTCCTTGAGTAATTTCTCTAGCTCCTCCATTGGGGGCCGTGTGACCCATCCAATAGCTGACTGTGATCATCCACTTCTGTGTTTGCTAGGCCCCGGCATAGTCTCTCAAGAGACAGCTATATCTGGGTCCTTTCAGCAAAATCTTGCTAGTGTATGCAATGGTGTCAGCGTTTGTAAGCTGATTATGGGATGGATCCCTGCATATGGCAATCACTAGATGGTCCATCCTTTCGTCAAAGCTCCAAATTTTGTCTCTGTAAATCCTTCTATGGGTGTTTTGTTCCCATTTCTAAGAAGGGGCAAAGTGTCCACACTTTGGTCTTCGTTCTTCTTGAATTTCATGTGTTTAGCAAATTGTATCTTGTATCTTGGGTATTCTAAGTTTCTGGGCTAATATCCACTTATCAGTGAGTACATATTGTGCAAGTTCCTTTGTGTTTGGGTTACCTCACTCAGGATGATGTCCTCCAGGTCCATCCATTTACCTAGGAATTTCATAAATTCATTTTTTTAATAGCTGAGTAGTATTCCAATGTGTAAATGTACCACATTTTCTGTATCCATTCCTTTGTTGAGGGGCATCTGGGTTCTTTCCAGCATCTGGCTATTATAAATAAGGCTGCTATGAACATAGTGGAGCATGTGTCCTTCTTACCGGTTGGGACATCTTCTAGATATATGCCCAGGAGAGGTATTGCGGGATCCTCCAGTAGTACTATGTCCAATTATCTGAGGAACTGCCAGACTGATTTCCAGAGAGGTTGTACAAGCTTGCAATCCCACCAACAATGGAGGAGTGTTCCTCTTTCTCCACATCCTTGCCAGCATCTGCTGTCACCTGAATTTTTGATCTTAGCCATTCTGACTGGAGTGAAGTGGAATCTCGGGGTTGTTTTGATTTGCATTTCCCTGATGATTAAGGATGTTGAACATTTTTTCAGGTGCTTCTCTGCCATTCGGTATTCCTCAGGTGAGAATTCTTTGTTCAGTTCTGAGCCACATTTTTTAATGGGGTTATTTGATTTTATGGAGTCCACCTTCTTGAGTTCTTTATATACATTGGATATTAGTCCCCTATCTGATTTGGGATAGGTAAATATCCTTTCCCAATCTGTTGGTGGTCTTTTTGTCTTATTGACGGTGTCTTTTGCCTTGCAGAAGCTTTGCAATTTTATGAGGTCCCATTTATTGATTCTCCATCTTACAGCACAAGCCATTGCTGTTCTATTCAGGAATTTTTCCCCTGTACCGATATCTTCAAGGCTTTTCCCTACTTTCTCCTCTATAAGTTTCAGTGTCTCTGGTTTTATGTGGAGTTCCTTAATCCACTTAGATTTGACCTTAGTACAAGGAGATAGGAATGGAGCAATTCGCATTTTTCTACATGATAACCACCAGTTGTGCCAGCACCATTTGTTGAAAATGCTGTCTTTTTTCCACTGGATGGTTTTAGCTCCCTTGTCAAAGATCAAGTAACCATAGGTGTGTGGGTTCATCTCTGGGTCTTCAATTCTGTTCCATTGGTCTACTTGTCTGTCACTATACCAATACCATGCAGTTTTTATCACAATTGCTCTGTAGTACAGCTTTAGGTCCGGCATGGTGATTCCACCAGAGGTTCTTTTATCCTTGAGAAGAGTTTTTGCTATCCTAGGTTTTTTGTTATTCCAGATGAATCTGCAGATTGCCCTTTCTAATTCGTTGAAGAACTGAGTTGGAATTTTGATGGGGATTGCATTGAATCTGTAGATTGCTTTTGGCAAGATAGCCATTTTTACAATGTTGATCCTGCCAATCCATGAGCACGGGAGATCTTTCCATCTTCTGAGATCTTCTTTAATTTCTTTCTTCAGAGACTTGAAGTTTTTATCATACAGATCTTTCACTTCCTTAGTTAGAGTCACACCAAGATATTTTATATTAGTTGTGACTATTGAGAAGGGTGTTGTTTCCCTAATTTCTTTCTCAGCCTGTTTATCTTTTGTGTACAGAAAGGCCATTGACTTGTTTGAGTTAATTTTATATCCAGCTACTTCATTGAAGCTGTTTATCAGGCTTAGGAGTTCTCTGGTGGAATTTTTAGGGTCACTTATATATCCTATCATATTATCTGCAAAAAGTGATATTTTGACTTCTTCCTTTCCAATTTGTATCCCCTTGATTTCCTTTTGTTGTCTAATTGCTCTGGCTAGGACTTCAAGTACAATGTTGAATAGGTAGGGCGAGAGTGGACAGCCTTTTCTAGTCTATGATTTTAGTGGGATTGATTCCAGCTTCTCACCATTTATTTTGATGTTGGCTATTGGTTTGCTGTAGATTGATTTTATCATGTTTAGGTATGGGCCTTGAATTCCTGATCTTTCCAAGACTTTTATCATGAATGGGTGTTGGATTTTGTCAAATGCTTTCTCAGATTGTTGTCTCTTACAGGCTATCTCCTTTCTGAAAGAAAATGTAAGTGGAGTAGATCTAGAAGTTAGAGGAGGTAGCCTGGAACTCGGAAGAGTAGAGAGGAGGAAAAGTGTAACCTGGGTATATTGTATGAGGGAAGAATCTATTTTCAATAAAAATTGTTACAGATGAATACATTTTTTATTTTATATGTAGTGTTTGTTCATTTATATGTTCATGTGTGAAGAAACACATACATGTTGACATGTGTGACATGCATGTGAGGGATCAAGGCAATATTGGCTGATGTTTTCTAAATGCAATCCAGCTTGATCCTATTTGATACAGCACTGCTCTTTGGCCTAAAGCTCAGCGAATTATAGACTAGCTGGTAAATGAGTTCCAGTCTGGTTTCTGCCTCCCCAAAGTTACCATTCAGTTAAACGGTATTGACTCGGTGATACTCATCTCCTTTTTTCTCTAACATATTTACCTTTTCCATTGCTAGAAATAAGAACACAAAACATTCTATTGTATTGATGATATTTAATATTATTGTAATTATTTTGAATTTTTAGGGAAAGGTTTTATTTGGTTACCCTTTATGTTTACAAGACTTACCTAATTTACAGTGCATATTCTACCTTCTGATATTTAAATTATATCTACTGAATGCTATAATAAATTGACCAATTTCAATATCATTTAATTAATAGCTCTCAATGAGTATTATTTCTGAAATTCCTAGACTTTACTGAAGCATAATATTAAATAGCATTTTTTTACAGATTAAAAGTGACACATTTACTCCATTACATGAATTTGGATATTAAATAATTTATCCTTATTCATCTAGTGAAGAAAATTATTCCACTGAGATGTTTTTCTCTATCCAGAGATTTGAAAAACATTTTAAAATCCCTATAATTTCTTCATTTTTCTAAAGTACATAATCTTGAATCATAGCCAATTTAAAATATCTTTGCAACAAGCCATTTTAGAAGTAAATCCTGGATCAGAAAATCCAAAAAGGACATGAAGTAACAGTTCACATCTGCTTGTCAGAATAGTTAATAGGAGGAAATACAACTTCTTAAATTGTTTACCAGGAAAGTTTCAACATTGCAAAGAAGTAAATGAAGTTCAAGAAGAAAAGGACATGCTGGGAAGAAAGTTCATTTGGTAAAATTGTTACTGTATACATATATAGGCCTAATTTTTATTCTCCTGCGCCTACATAAAATTAGAGCATGGTTGCACATGTCTGTAAATCTGACCCAGGGAGAGTGGAGACATGAGGATGAAGAGTAACCAGTACAACCAAAGTGAAGTTCACATTACAGAGATAAGAAGGAGTGTGATAGAGAACAGTATCCAATGTTTCCTTCTTCCATCCGTATTGACAGGCAAATGCACACAACACATAAAACTAAACATATAATCTTTTTTTGATTTAATGTTTAAATGTGGATTTATTTGACTCTTTTTCTCTCTTTTTTTAATTAGGTATTTTCTTCATTTACATTTCAAATGCTATCCCGAAGTCCCCATACGATCCACCCCCCACTCCCCTCCCACCCCCACTCCCACTTCTTGGTCCTGGGGGTCCCCTGTACTGAGGCATATAAAGTTTGCAAGAACAATGGGCCTCTCTTTCCACTGAAGGCTAACTAGGCAATCTTCTGATGCATATGCAGCTAGAGACATGAGCTCCAGGGGGTACTGGTAGGTTCATATTGTTGTTCTACCTATAGGGTTGCAGATCCCTTTAGCTCCTTGGGTATTTTCTCTAGCTCCTCCAATGGGGGGCCTGTGATCTATCCAATAGATGACTGTGAGCATCCACTTCTGTGTTTGCTAGGCCCCGGAATAGCCTCACATGAGATAGCTATATCAGGGTCCTATCAGCCAAATCTTTCTAGTGTACACGATGGTGTCAGCGTTTGGAGGCTTATTATGGGAGGGATCCCCAGGTATGGCAGTCTCAAGATGGTCCATTATTTCATCTCAGCTCCAAACTTTATCTCAGTAACTCCTTCCATGGGTGTTTTGTTCTCAATTCTAAGAATGGTCCACATTTTGGACTTCTTTCTTCTTGAAATTCATGAGTTTTGCAAATTGCATCTTGTACCTTGGGTGTTCTAAGATTCTGGGCTAATATCCACTTATCAGTGAGTACATATCCTGTGAGTTTTTTTGTGGGTGGGTTACCTCACTCAGGATGATGCCCTCCAGGTCCATCCATTTGCCTAGGATTTTCATAAACTCATTCTTTTTAATAGCTGAGTAGTACTCCATTGTGTAAATATACCACATTTTCTGTATCCATTCCTCTGTTGAGGGGCATCTGGGTTCTTTCCAGCTTCTGGCTATTATAAATAAGGCTGCTATGGACATAGTGGAGCATGTGTATATTACCAGTTGGAACATCTTCTGGATACATGCCCAGGAGAGGTATTGCTGGATCCTCTAGTAGTACTATGTCCAATTTTCTGAGGAACCACCAGACTGATTTCCAGAGTGGTTGTACAAGCTTGCAATCCCACCAACAATGGAGGAGTGTTCCTCTTTCTCCACATCCACGCCAGCATCTGCTGTCACCTGAGATTTTGACCTTAGCCATTCTGACTGGTGTGAGGTAGAATCTCAGGGTTGTTTTGATTTGCATTTGCCTGATGATTAAGGATTCTGAATATTTTTTCAGGTGCTACTTAGCCATTAGGTATTCCTCAGGTGAGAATTCTTTGTTTAGTCCCGAGTCCCAATATTTAATGGGGTTATTTGATTTTTTGGAGTCCATCTTCATGAGTTCTTTATAAATATATATTAGATATTAGTCCCCTATCTGATTTAGGATAGCTAAAGATCCTTTCCCAATCTGTTGGTGACCTTTTTGTCTTATTAATTTTGTCTTTTGCCTTACAGAAGCTTTGCAATTTTATGATGTCCCATTTGTCTATTCTCGATCTTAGGGCACAAGCCATTGCTATTCTATACAGGAATTTTTCCCCAGTGCCCATACCTTCGAGGCTTTTCCCCCAATTTCTCTTCTATAAGTTGATCCCCTTAGATTTGACATTACCACAAGGAGATAGGAATGCATCAATTCGCATTCTTCTACATGACAACCACCAGTTGTGCAGCACCATTTGTTGAAAATTCTGTCTTTTTTCCACTGGATGGTTTTAGCTCCCTTGTCAAAGATCAAGTGTCCATAGGTGTGTGGGTTCATTTCTGGGTCTTCAATTCTATTCCATTGGTCTACTTGTCTGTCACTATACAAGTACCATGCAGTTTTTATCACAAAATTGCTCTGTAGTACAGTTTAGGTCAGGCGTGGTAATTCCACCAGAGGTTCTTTTATCCTTGAGAAGAGTTTTTGCTATCCTAGGTTTATTGATATTCCAGATGAATTTGTAGATTGCCCTTTATAATTCGTTGAAGAATTGAGTTGGAATTTTGATGGGGATTGCATTGAATTTGTAGATTGCTTTTGGCAAGATAGCCATTTTTACTATATTGATCCTGCCAATCCATGAGCATGAGAGATCTTTCCATCTTCTGAGATCTTCTTTAATTTCTTTCTTCAGAGACTTGAAGTTCTTATCATACAGACCTTTATTTCCTTAGTTAGAGTCATGCCAAGGTATTTTATATTATTTGTGACTATTGACAAGGGTGTTGTTTCCCTAATTTATTTCTCAGCTTGTTTATCCTTTGTGTAGGGAAAGGCCATTGACTTGTGTAAGTTAATTTTATATACACCTAATTCATTGAGGCTCTTTATCAGGTTTAGGAGTACTCTGGTGTAAGTTTTAGGGTCACTTAGATATACTGTCATATCATCTGCAAAAAGTGATATTTTGACTTCTTCCTTTCAAATCTGTATCCCATTGATCTCCTTTTGTTTTTGAATTGCTCTGGCTAGGACTTTAAGTACTATGTCCAAGAGGTAGGGAGAAAGTGAGCAGCCTTGTCTAGTCCCTGATTTTAGTGGGATTGATTCCAGCTTCTCACCATTTACTTTGATGTTGGCTACTGGTTTGCTGTAGATTGCTTTTATCATGTTTAGGTATGGGCCTTGAATTCCTGATCTTTCCAAGACTTTTATCATGAATGGGTGTTGGATTTTGTCAAATGCTTTCTCCGCATCTAAGGAGATGATCATATGGTTTTTGTCTTTGAATTTGTTTATATATTGGGTTACGTTGATGGATTTCCATATATTAAACATCCTTGCATCCCTGGAATGAAACCTACTTGGTCAGGATGGATGATTGTTTTGATGTGTTCTTGGACTCGGTTAGCGAGAATTTTATTGAGTATTTTTGCATCGATATTCATAAGGGAAATTGGTCTGAAGTTATTTACCTTTGTTGGGTCTTCCTGTGGTTTAGGTATCAGAGTAATTGTGGCTTCATAGAATGAATTAGGTAGAGTACCTTCTGCTTCTATTTTGTGGAATAGTTTGTGAAGAACTGGAATTAGATCTTCTTTGAAAGTCTAATAGAACTCTGCACTAAATGTTTATATCATTAACCTGTTCCTGGTATAATTTTGGTACCTGGTATATGTCTAGAAATTTATCTATTTCATCCAGATTTTCCAGTTTCGTTGAGTATAGCCTTTTGTAGAAGGATCTGATGGTGTTTTGGATTTCTTCAGGATCTGTTGTTATGTCTCCCTTTTCATTTCTGATTTTGTTAATTAGGATGCTTGCTGTCCCTGTGCCCTCTAGTGAATCTGGCTAAGGGTTTATCTATCTTGTTGATTTTTCTCAAAGAACCAGTTCCTCCTTTGTTTAATTTTTTGAATAGTTCTTATTGTTTCCACTTGGTTGATTTTGCCCCTTAGTTTATTTCCTGCCATCTACTCCTCTTGGGTGAGTTTGCTTCCTTTTGTTTTACAGCTTATAGGTGTATTGTCAAGCTGCTAGAGTGTGTTCTCTCTAGTTTCTTTTTGGAGGCACTCAGAGCTATGAGTTTTTCTCTTAGAAATGCTTTCATTGTGTCCCATAAGTTTGGGTATGTTGTGGCTTCATTTTCATTAAACTCTAAAAAGTCTTTAATCTCTTTCTATATCCCATCCTTGACCAAGGTATTATTGAGAAGATTGCTGTTCAGTTTCCACGTGAATGTTGCCTTTCTATTATTTATGTTGTTATTGAAGATCAGTCTTAATCCATGGTGATCTGATAGGATGCATGGGACATTTTCAATATTTTTGTATCTGATGAGGCCTGTTTTGTGACCAATTATATGGTCAATTTTGGAGAAGGTACCATGTGGTGCGGAGAAGAAGGTATATCCTTTTGTTTTAGGATAAAATGTTCTGTAGATATCTGTGAGATCCATTTGTTTCCTAACTTCTGTTAGTTTCATGTGTCCCTGTTTAGTTTCTGTTTCCATGATATGTCCATTGATGAAAGTGGTGTGTTGAAGTCTCCCACTATTAATGTGAGGTACAATGTGAGCTTTGAGCTTTACTAAAGTTTTTTTTTTTTTTTTTTTTTTTTTTAATGAAATGTGTCTGCCCTTGCATTTGGAGCATAGATATTCAGAATTGAGAGTTCCTCTTGGAAGATTTTACCTTTGATAAGTATGAACTGTCCTTCCTTGTCTTTTTTGATAACTTTGGGTTGGAAGTCGATTTTATTAGATATTAGAATGGCTACTCCAGCTTGTTTCTTCAGACCATTTGCTTGGAAAATTGTTTTCTAGGCTTTCATTCTGAGGTAGTGTCTGTCTTTTTCCCTGAGATGGGATTCCTGTACGTAGCAAAATGTTGGGTCCTGTTTGTGTAGCCAGTCTGTTAGTCTATGTCTTTTTATTGGGGAGTTGAGACCATTGATGTTAAGAGATGTTAAGGAAAAGTAATTGTTGCTTCCTATTATTTTTGTTGTTAGAGTTGGTATTTTGTTCTTGTGGCTGTCTTCTTTTAGGTTTGTTGAAGGATTACTTTCTTGCTTTTTCTATGGCATGGTTTCCGTCCTTGTATTGTTTTGTTTGTTTGTTTGTTTTCTGTTATTATCCTTTGAAGGGCTGGATTCGTGGAAAGATAATGTGTGAATTTGTTTTTGTTGTGGAATATTTTGGTTTCTCCATCTATGGTAATTGAAAGTTTGGCTGAGTACAGTAGCCTGGGCTGGCATTTGTGTTCTCTTAGTGTCTGTAAAATGTTTGTCCAGGATCTTCTGGCTTTCATAGTCTATGGAGAAAAATTTGGTGTAATTCTGATAGGCCTGAATTTATATGTTACTTGACCTTTTCCCCTTACTGCTTTTAATGTTCTTTCTTTATTTAGTGCATTTTTTGTTCTGATTATTATGTGTCCAGAGGAATTTCTTTTCTGGTTCAGTCTATTTGGAGTTCTGTAGGCTTCTTGTATGTTCATGGGCATGTCTTTCTTTAGGTTTGGGAAGTTTTCTTCTATAATTTTGTTGAAGATATTTGCTGTCCCTTTAAGTTGAAAATCTTCATTCTCATCTACTTCTATTATCCATATGTTTGGTTTTCTCATTGTGTCCTGGATTTCCTGGATTTTTTGAGATAAGATCTTTTTGCATTTTGCATTTTTTTTGATTGTTGTGCAGATGTTCTCTATGGAATCTTCTGCACCTGAGATTCTCTCTTCCATCTCTTGTATTCTGTTGCTAATGCTCACATCTATGATCAGATTTCTTCCCTAGTGTTTCTATCTCCAGTGTTGCCTCAGTTTGGTTTTCCTTTATTGTGTCTACTTCCCTTTTTAGGTCTTTTATGGTTATGCTCATTTTCATCACCTGTTTGGATATGTTTTCCTGTTTTTCTTTAAGGACTTGTAACTCTTTAGCAGTGTTCTCCTCTATTTCTTTAAGTGAGTTATTACAGTTCTTCTTGATGTCCTTTACCATCATCATGAGATATGCTTTTAAATCCGGGTCTAGCTTTTCGGGTGTGTTGGGGTGCCCAGGACAGGCTAAGATGGGAGTGCTGGGTTCTGATTATGGTGAGTGGTATTGGTTTCGGTTAGTAATATTCTTACATTTGCCTTTAGTCATCTGGTAATCTCTGGAGTTAGTTTTCATAGTTGTCTCTGGTTAGAGCTTGTTCCTCTAGTGATTCTGTTAGCCTCTATCAGCTGACTTGGGGAACTAGCTCTCACCTGAGTTTCAGTGGTTAGAGCACTCTCTGCAGGCAAGCTGTCCTCTTGCAGGGAAAGTGCACAGATATCTGGCATTTGAACCTGCCTCCTGGCAGAAGATGAAGGCCCAAAACAGGGCCTGTCCCAGAAGCTGTTAACTTCTGTAGTCCACACTCTCACCTGCACAGACTAGTCTTGGCGGGATCTGGGAACCTAGATGGCTCTGCCAGGTTTTCTGGCAAACTCCTCCAGGGCAGGGTGGACATCTCTCCTCTGGCAGGGAAGGTGCCTGGCTGTCTGGAGCCTGAAAATGGGTCTTCCTCAGCAACTCTGTGGCTTCTGCCTGTCCCAGAAGCTGTTAGCTTTTGTAGTCCACACTCTCACCTGAGCAGACTAGTCTTGGGGGGATCTGGGGCAATATATAACCTTTAAATACTGTACAAGTATAGACACATGGAAAAATTCATAAAACAAAAGAGGGATAAGGGTAACATATTTTAAATATATAACTTAATACAACTATTTCTTACTGAAGTATTATTATATAACAAGAGATAAAATATAGGTAAGACAAACAATTTGGCAGAGTAACCCAACACAAACTTGATTTCAATGATAATGTCATATTGGGAGAAAACTAGAAAATGTAAAACATTCTTAGCAAACCATAGGGTAAATGTGATGTACCATATTGATGCATATAAAGAGATGTTATCAGAGTACATATGGAAAGTTTTGAAAGAAATAAAGTGAAATTGACACTGAGAAACGTTCACATTGCATGAAATGTAGATCTACAACTGTAAGTGGAGTTAATCCCATGGTTCCTTCATCACCATACTGTGTCCAGCCATCACAGTAAAATACTTTCCTTCATAGAGGATGTAGAATGTATGAATAGGATAAAAATTAAAAAGAAAAATATTTGAAGCAGAGTTAGGGAGGCATTAACAAACTCCAAAAGCACAGGGATATCCTTTCCTACATCAATCTCTTTGTAGAAATGCTTACATACATAAAAAAAATCAGGTTCTCATATAAACTTTATTCCCTTAAAAAAAGGATCTGAAGGAGAGAAAATTCATGAAGCATCCTTTATTCAATGTATTGGAAGATATGTCAAAAGAAGTTCTAGTCACAGAGTGTTAAAACCAGACAACACTGTGGGTCATCATCAATGTGATGAGGAAGAAAGGTGAATGTTCTTTGTTATGTGTTAGCATAAGTATTGCACTGGCTAATAGCCTGGTATATCAATTTTACATATCATACTCTCACCTTCATGGTAAACAATTTATGATGAATTTAATAATTATATAATTACAATGATGTTATATCAGCATGAGAATAACAAGAACCTAAGCAGTGTGGTCCTTCACTATATACTAAAGTCTGGAAAGCTTGAAAGACTCTATAACTCATAGGATATGATGCCTATGGTTATATAGGTATAAGCATATAAATCCAGAATTGTATGCTGTTTGTAATCAAGGCTTCAATTTTCATTACATATAATCCTGAGTATTTTTGGTCATCAATTCATAGATGAGTTGCCTCTCATTCAGAAAATAATACATTAAAGACTTTACATTTGTTTTAAACCTTTCAGTAACTCCATAGTCTAAATACCACTGTGTAGTTAGTAAACCTCGAAGTGACAACTACACAGGCAATCTTTTCATGTATTGAGGAAGAGTTTCTAGTGCTGGGTCAGCTGTTCAAGAGTATCTGCAGCTACTCCCAAGCCAAGGTATTTTTGCTCTGTTGCTCTGGACCAGCTAATCTTTCTGTTTATGCTTTAAAAAATCACCTGGCTTAACAACATTGGAGTGACCTAAAGTTCACAGTCTAGAAGCTTGTGATGTCAACTGTAAGAGTGTCTCAGAGACATACACCAAAGCCTTTTGAACCATGTGCTCTCAAGGCCCAGTGTCCATCTTATAAATTACCCATAGTAGCTTTACATGTTAACATTAGTATACATTTCATACCAATACCAGGCTTGTGACTGAAAAGGGACTACAAGCATCAACTGGTGTTTTCTGTCTTTTACTGATGCCGTTAATAACAAATACAATGTGAATATATGCCCATAATAAACAGCCTTTACCACTCTGAAGAAAGGTAGATGTTATTACCTCAGAGGATCTCAACTAAACCGAACCTTGATAACAGTTATATTTGTTTTGATCAAGGAGTTCTTTCTCAAGGGCACTCAAACAAATAATAAAATATCACCTGGCTAATTCCCCAAAGTTCAACAATTCTTTTAAATTGGATAATTTCACCATTGTTTAGAATATTTTCCACCCTCATACTGTTCATAGTACACTAACATGGGATTTAGTGAAGTAAATAATTAAAAATAAAGAAAATAATCATTTATTAGTGTAAATTAATAAATGGATTATTACTTCAAAAATGAGGTATAACATATATATACATATATATATATATGAAAATGTAACATGAAAGAATTATTTTAAACAAAAAATGTACAGAATAGAAAAGACAAATACAGGGAGCCACTATTAAGATTATGGAGAATTTGATGTTTTACTTTTAATAACTGAATAACTCAAAGTATTAATATGTCAAAGTATATCTGAAGAATACTAGCCTATTAGGTTATATTGGGTGAATTTTCTCTAGAATTAGAAATGAATCTTTCCTCAATTCAACATGAAACTGAAAATAGTGGGTAGCTATTGAGGGAAATATCTATGGCAAAGAGAATGAAAAGTAACGCTTAGTAAATAAATTGTTTAGCTGTTCTGAGAACATATACTTGTTGACAAGAAATACTAAACTGAGAGATCCATTTATGTAACAAATATAAGAATAGCAGATTTTATATATGATGTAAATATAAGAAAGTTAAATATTTTGTATCAAGTATTTAACATTTTAAAATATTGCAAATGCATTGAGAAAAATGATTATATATGTAGTAGTTGGTATATCTATGTACAACACTACAGAACAGCAATGAAAATAATAAATAAATACTCCGATACTACCAGGATGCCCCAAGGCCACTGTAATTCATTTTTTAAAAGCCTGCAAGGTGTTTGGTATACAACAAAATGAATCAAAAATGCACATGAGAAGATGAAAGACAGAGAATACATTGAACAATAATAAATAATGAAACATTAGAAGACTTACATTTGAACACACATGTAACTCAAGTCAGCAAAAGTATAAATTCATAGAGTTATGTAATGATATAACAAAGAGTAATAGTAAAATGCATACACAGAATTCAGCTAATTTTCCAGAATGACGTCAAAATCTTCTTTATTGATTATAACTTTTAAGAAATTGGTATATAAGTTTAATATCTTTTAGTTAAATTAGTATCAGAACAGGTATCTTACATGAGGTTTCCCCAAAATAATTTAAAATTGATTATAGGTGAAAATTTAAAATGTAGATATATAAAAAATTCAGAAGAGACATCATTAGACTATGCACATGACCTTTGGCTTACATATTAATTTTTAAATATAAAGCCAAAATTCTGACCTATGAATAAAATAACCAAAATGTTGGAGACATCGTTAAAATTAAAATAATCTTCTTTGTAAAAAAACATGATTTAGTGAATAAAAGGGCAACATACAGACAGAGATCTTTGCAAAGCACATCGTATAAAGGCATTATTTTTAAACTACTTAAAGAACTTATTACTAATAGCAGAAAACAGAGAACTCACAAAAAATAGGAAAGGCATTTTACCAGACACATCCACACAGCAAAGAGACAGTAAATAAAATAGGACTGTGTAATTGTAATATTTATTGGAATGAAAATAAAGGGAAGAGGTTTATATAACATACACATGATTTCCAAAAATGTAAAATATTGAATATTTCTATTGATTGAAAAGATGTGAAATCATAAAATAAAATTAAAAAAAAATTCTTCATCTGTGGTTAGAATGGGTGATTGTAAAGATAGATACTTTGGAAGAAATATCGGAGATCATTTGAAGATATACACATGTTTTCTATATATTCCAAGTATTCTCCTAAGTGGTTTTCAAATGTACAAAAATATATTTTAAAACCTACTTCAGAAAATATTTTTCAAAATGGAAAAAAAAAAGAAAATATTTTTCAAACCACCTTGGAAATATCATTTAAATGTGTAAACAAACATTCACACATACACACAGATACACAAAGAGAGAGAGAGAGAGAGAGAGAGAGAGAGAGAGAGAGAGAGAGAGAGAGGGAGAGAGAGAGAGAGAGAGAGAGAGAGAGAGAGAGAGAGAGAGAGAGAGAGAGAGAGAGAAGGAAAGATACAGACAGAAATAGAAACTTTATCATCACTAGAAACTGGAAGTTGATAAGCCCTAAGTAAGTAAATGAACAAAGGCAAGGTTACAACTATCCAATAACTATTATGTTATAAAATGGAGAGACTTCCTGCTAAACCACAATACATACCTGCCAGATAATCAAGTAGGCTTCCCACAGACCTTGTCTCTCTATTCTCCCAGTTCCAATCCCCAGTTTCATCTCTAGTGCTAAAGGACAGTCTTGGCAGCCCTCTCACCATACCCCTGCACTTATTTCTCTTGGATCCCACATACCCTCCCCCTTCTAAGCTTCCTGCCCCTTAGTTGCTATGTCCAGACCCCAATCTCGGCAGTCACCCCTGCTATCCTAAAGGCCATTTATCCCTGGGCAGCAAGTAGACTAAATAACAGCTCACAACTCTCCTGCTGTTCCTCTGATCAACCACTCACAAGTCTCATATCAGGCTCTGTGTCCTGAAACCTGCTGCAATCTCCCTTTCCCTTTCACCCTTACTCCTTCCCAAAGGAGAACAAAATTCTCCTGCAACTCTTCTTCTCCAAACTTGTTGCATTATCCCACCTTCCAACAACAAGCATTCACTAGGAGTTTACCAGCCTAGTAGAGCAAGGAAACAAATCCCAACTTGAGAGGACACTCCCAAACTAACCTAATAGGCCACATTTCTAGGAAAACCAAATAGGCTGCTTGTAGACCTTCCCTTCTCTCTCTGCTCCCTCAGATCAAATTCCCCAGTCTTTTCATCAGCTTTACAACAGAATGCCCTTGGCAAGATTCTCTTTTCCCGTGCTCCCATCTCCTGTAGACCCCACAGATCTTCCCCCTTTCCAACTCCTAGAAACATTGGTTGTTCTTTTCCAACCCAAATTCTGGCAAGCTCCCCTAGCTAACCTACAGACTTCATCTGGCAAAACAAAACAAAACAAAACAAAACAAAACAAAAACAGCAGCAACAACAAAAACAGGTAGGCTATCTACAGATCTTTTTCTTTCTTACTGTAGATCCCTCAGACTCATACCCAGCTCTGCATAGGAACTCTCTTGGAAGCCTTCCCTACCACTCACTAGAACTCCAGTCTTTTGTAGATCCCACTGATCTTCTCTTTGTAACCTACGGGGTACCATTATTTGCCAGTTTCTCAGCAACCAAATCCAGGAGGCAATTCCTGTGAATCCACATTCATGCCAGCCAGAAATCCAGGGAGGCTGCTCAAAAAAACATCTCTTCTATCTCTGTTCATCAAGTTCCAATCCTCCAGGCTCATCTCCACTTCTGCAGCAGAATACCCCAGGCAGCTTGCTTCCCATATCCTACTCTGATCTGCTATGAATCCCAAGGATTCTCTACCTTTTAGCCTTCCTCCTCCTCCATTCCTTCCTTTATACCAGATCCCAACCCTACAAACACCCAGTGCTACCCAAAGAGCAGCTCCTTCAAGGACAATAAGTAGACTGAAGGTGACCCACACCTATTCAACTACTGTTTAAACTCAAGATTTGTACTGGCAAATTTCCCTTACCTCTTGGATTCCATCACCAATGGATCACAAAATTCTCTTCCAACCTTTCTTATTTTTTTTTATTAGAAATTCACTTTACATTTTTCAAATGTTGTCCTCTTTCCTGATTGCACCTCAAAAAACCTCCTATCCCCTCCCCCTACTCCTGCTCACCAACACATCCACTCTTGCTTCTTGGAACTGGAATTCCCCTATACTGGGGCATAGAGACTTTACAGGACCAAGAGCTTCTCCTCCCATTGATGACCTAGTAGGCCACCCTCTGCTACATATTCAACTGGAGCCATGAGTCCCATAAAAACTCAAAAAAGAAGGAAAATAAATGACCAATTTTCCTTATGAAAATAGTTGGAAAAAATACTCAATGAAGTACTTGTAAACCACATCTAAGATCACACCAAAATATCATTCATCATCAAGTAGGCTTTACCAAGAGATACAATTAAGATTTAGTATACAAAACAACAAAACAAAAACAAAAACAAAACAAAACAGTAAATATAATCCACTACATAAATAAAGTTGAAAATAAAATTTAAAATGCACAATCATCTCCACCTTTAGATGCAGAAAGTTTCTTTGACAGAATCCAAAGTCCTTCAAAAAATGTCCTGCCAAGATTAGGGATCCAAAGGCATACACAAGTCTAATAAACACAGTTTACAGCAAGCGTATACGGAAAGTCATATTTAATGGGGAGAAATTCAAAGAGATTTTACTATAAACAGGAAAAGGCAAGGTTGTCTATTCTTTCCATATCTGTTCAATATAGTACTTGAAACTTTAAATAGAGTCATCTGAAGGATATTAAGGGGATACAAAGTGAAATGGAAAAATACAAACTGTTGTTATTTATAGATAATATCATAGTGACAAAGTTAGACTATTTAACTTCTACACTGATATGCCCTTTTAGAAAAGTAGCTGTATATGAGATTAATTTTAAAAATAGTATTCCTCCTATTTACAATTAACAAATGGACTTAGAAAAGAACTTATGGAAACAACATATTTCACAATAGTATCAAAATATAAAATAACTTGGAGTACTTCTATCCAGGCAAGTAAAAGACTTGTATGTCTTTGGAGAAAGTAATTGAAGAAGATATCACAACATACCATTTCCTTCCATACTCATGGATCAGTAGGATTAACATATTAATGATGGCCATCCTACTAAAATAAATTTACAAATTCAGTGCAATCTCCAACAATTTCCAAGACAATTATTTTCATATCTTGAAAGCTGATTTGCCAACTCCATATGGAAAAATGAAGACAAACAATAAACACAGGATAGCTAAAAACAATCCTGAACAATAAAGGAACTGAGGAGAGTCTTGCCATTCCAGATTTCATATTCTGTTACAGAGTATAGTAATAAGAGACACATGGTATTGGCATAGAAAACAAAAACTTTGATCAATGAAACCATATTGAAGACCCAAATATAAATATATGCACCTAAAGGCTCCTGATTATGATAAAGAAGCCAGAAATACTCATGGAACAAAAATACGGTTTCTTCAACAAATAGTTCTGGCACAACTGTATATCTACGTATAAAAGAATTCAAATAGATCCACACACACACACACACACACACACACACACACACACACTAACCTTACAAAACTCATGTTCAAGTGAATGAAAGAACTCAGCATAAACCCAGATGCCCTAAACGTGAAATAGGGAAAGTGGGGACTAGCCTGAAAGCATTAGCACAGGAGACAACGTTCTGAGAAGAACACTGGTAGTGTGCACTAAGATTTACAACATATGAGACTTCATGAAACTAAAATTCCTCTGTAGGCAAAGGATATTGTCTATTGAACGAAGGGGCAGCCTATAAAAAGGGATATGATTTATAACCAGCTCCACATCTGATAGAGAAAAATATGCAAATATACAAGGAACAAGAAACCAAAAAAATCAAATAATGCAATTCAGAAAATTGAATTCAGATCTAAATACGGAATTCTCAATAGAGGAATCTCAAATGGCCAAGAAATGCTTAAAGTTCAACATTCTTAGATATCAGGGAAATGTAAATCAAAATTCCTTTGAAATTCAAAGTTTTTGACATAATGGTTGAAATTAAAAACACACCTGCCAACTCTTACTGGAGAGTGTGAGCATTGCTGGCTGTAGAGAAAACCTGTACAGTCTCTATAGTAATCAATATGGCAGTTCCTCAGAGGATGGGGAATTAACTTCCTCAAGACCAGATATACTGTTCTAGGGCATATACAAAAAGGACTCTCCATCCTACCACTGTAACACCTGCTCTACATGTGTGTGTGTGTGTGTGTGTGTGTGTGTGTGTGTGTGTGTGTGTGTATTTGCCTGCATCTTAATTCTTTTCCTTCCCTTCCTCTCTGCTTCACAAAGAGTTAACCAGCTTAGCCAGAGAGGTGTCTGGAGGACTCACCAGAGAAAGGAGTACTAAATCTTTTATACTATGAGGTGCTACAGTTTCTGCTATTAGAGGAATTCAGGCAGGTCCCCTACCACTACCAAGGAACTTGGACTTAAGAAGGGTAAATGTTTTATTACAGAAAAGGCAGCCCTAAATATCTCTCAAGACCAAGTCTTGCCCCCGCTGACACTTTGCCCCCTTGACTGCTATCAAGTCAGAACCTGAAAGAAGAATCACCTGGACTGCCTCCCTCACACTTTTTCATGATTGAGTTAACATGTGTTATTTTTATATGATCTTTTCCCTTCATTGTACATTTTATTTTGTTGTTTTTGTTTGTTATCTCTTAGAATCCTGTTCTTTTTAGTGAGAGAAGAAAGGGAGTGGATCCAGATGGTACAGGAGGTCAAGGGAGACTGGGAGGAATATAGGACGGTGAAATTATAATCAGGATATATCGTGTGAGAATATTTTCAATAATAAGGAAAAACAAATGAAATAGTCATATTTCAGAATGAGAACAAATTATGAACACACACCCAAACTCACACCCACACACCCACGCATATATATATGTGTGTATATATATATATATATATATATATATATATACACACATATATATATATATAATTTCCACCTTTATTCATACATACTCAGATTCTTAAGATTTTTATGAACTCAAAAAAGGAAGTTTTAAAGCTATGAAAACAGGATTAATGTCCAGCGCATATGTAGGATATTATTCTGACAATACTATAATTCTTCTCGTTCTATATCTATGAGAGAGTGCTAAACAAGTAGACCTTAAGACACAAGAAAAGTGATTTAAGGGAGGGAAGTTTCAGAAGATAAGTAGCAGGTTTTTTTTTTCCCCAATTCTTTTATTGAATATTTCCTTTATTTACTCAAAAGTTATCCCCTTTACCAGTCTCCCTCTGGAAACCTCGTATCTCATTCCCCTCCCAGTGCTTTTATGAGGGTGTCCCCCCACACACACACACACTACCCACTCTCACATACCTGCCCTGGCTTTTCCCTATACTGGCGCATCCAGCCTTCACAGGACCAAGGGCTTCTATCTTCCCACTGATGCCTGACAAGTCCATCCTCTGCTACATATGCAGCTGGAGCCATAGGTTCCTCCATGAGTACTCTTTGGTTGGTGGTTTGAGTTATGTGTTTGTGGGGGTTCTGGTTGGTTGATGTCCTTCCTATGGGGTTGCCAACCCTTCAACTCCTTCAGTCCTTCCTTTAATTCCTCCATTGGAGACCCTGTGCTCAGTCCAATAATTGGTTGCAAGTGTTCATCTGTATTTGTCAGACTCTGGAAGAGCCTCTCGGGAGACAGCTATATCTGGCTCCTGTCAACAAACATTTCTTGGAAGAAGCAATAGTATCTGGGTTTGATTACTGTGTATGGGATGGATCCCCAGGTGGGACAGTCTCTCGATGGCCTTTCCTCCAGTCTCTGCTCCATACTTTGTCTCTATATTAGCTCCTGTGTGTATTTTGTTCCCCTTTCTAAGGAGGGCTGAAGCATCCACACTTTGGTCTTCCTTCTTCTTGAGCTTCTTTTGGTCTGTGAATGGTATCTTGCATATTCCGAGGTTTGGGGCTAATATCCACTTATCAGTGAGTTCATACCATGTGTGTTCTTCTGTGACTGGGTTCCCACACTCAGCATGATATTTTCTAATTCCACCTGTTTGCATATGAATTTCATGAAGTCATTGTTCTGAATAGCTGAGTAGTACTCCATTGTGTAACTGGATACATTTTGTATCCATTCCTCTCTTAAGGAACATCTGGGTTCTTTCCAGCTTCTGACTATTATAAATAAGGCTGCTGTGAGCATAGTGCAGGATGTTTCCTTATTACAAGTTGAAGCATCTTCTGAGTCTATGCCCAGGAGTGGTATAGCTGGGTCCTCAGGTAATACAATGTCCAATTTCCTGGGAAACCGCCAAGCTGATTTCCAGAGTGGTTCTACCAGCAGTGGAGGAGTGTTCCTCTTTCTCCACACCCTTGCCAGCATCTGCTGTCAGCTGCGTTTTTTTTTTTTTTTTTTTTTCTCTATTTTGATTTTTGGAGACAGGGTTTCTCTGTGTAGTCCTGGATGTCCTAGAACTTACTCTCTAGACCAGGCTGGCCTCAAACTTAGAAATCTGCCTACCTCTGGCTCCCAAGTGCTGGGATTAAAGGCATGTGCCACCACTGCCCAGCTAGTTTTTTATTTTAGCCATTCTGACTGGTGTGAGATGGAATCTCAGGGTTGTTTTTAGTTGTATTTCCCAGATGACAAAGGATGTTGAACATTTATTTAGGTGCTTCTCAACCATTCAGTATTCCTCAGTTGAGAATTCTTTGTTTAGCTCTCTATCTCATTTTTAATAGGGTCATTTTGTTTTCTGGAGTCTAACTATTTGAGTTCTTTGCATATATTGGATATTAGCCCTCCCTGGGATGTAGGATTGGTAAAGATTTTTTTTTTCCAATCTGATAGTTGCCATTTTGTCCTATTGACAGTGTCCTTTGCTTTACAGAAGCTTTGCAATTTTATAAGGTCCTACTTGTCAATTCTTGATCTTAGAACAGAAGCCATTGGTTTCCTGTTCAGGAACTTTCCCCCTGTGCCCATGTATTCGAGGCTTTTCCCCACTTCGTCTATATTAGTTTCAGTTTATCTGGATTTATATGGAAGTCCTTGATTCACTTAAACTTGAGCTTTGTACAAGGAGATAAGAATGGATTGATTCATGTTCTTCTACATGCTGACCTCCAATTGAACCATCACCATTTGTTGGAAATGCTGTCGTTTTTCCACTGGATGCTTTTAGCTCCTTTGTCAAATATCAAGTATCCATATGTGTGTAATATTATTTCTGGGTCTTCAGCTCTATTCCACTGATCTATCTGCCTGTCTTTGTAGCAATACCATACAGTTTAGATCACTGCTGCTCTTTAAGAGAGCTTGAGGTAAAGGATGGAGATTCTTCCAGAAGTTCTTTTATTGTTTTTGCTATCCTAGGGTTTTTTTTTTTTTTATTACAGATGAATTTGCAAGTTTCCCTTTCTAACTCTGTGAAGAATTGAGTTGGAACTTTGATGGGGATTGCATTGATACTGTAGATTGCTTTCTGCAGGGTGGGTATTTTTACTATATTAATCCTGCTATTCCATGAGCATTGGAGATCTTTCCATCTTCTGAGATCTTCAATTTATTTCTTCAAAGACTTGAAGTTTTTGTCATACAGAATTTTCACTTCTTGCTTAGAGTCACACCAAGGTATTTTGTAATTTTTGTGACTATTGTGATGGGTGTCATTTCCCTAATTTCTTTATCATCCTGTTTATTCATTGAGTAGAGAAAGGCTACTGATTTCTTTGAGTTAATTTTATATTCAGGGACCTTGATGAAGTAGTATTTCAAGCTTCAGAGTTCTCTAGTGAAATTTTTGGGGTCACTTAAGTATACTATCAGACATCTGCAGACAGTGATAATTTTCACTTATTCCTTTCCAAATTTTATCCCTTTTACCTTTTTTATGTTGTTGTTGTTGTCTTAGTGCTCTGACTAGGACTTTGAGTACTATATCAAATAGGTAGGGAGATAGTAGGCAGTCTTGACTTGTCCCAGATTTTAGTGGGATTGCTTCAAGTTTCTCTCCATTTGGTTTTATGTTGTCTACTGGTTTGCTGTATATTGTTTTTACTATGTTTAGGTATGGGCCTTGAATTCCTGATGTTTCTAAGATTTCACCATGAGGGATGTTGAATTTTGTCAAATATTTTTTCATCATCTAATAGGATGATCATGTGTATTTTTTTCCCTTTGAATTTGTTTATATAGTGAATTACATTGGTCGATTTCCATATATTCTAGCATTCCTGAACCCCAGGGGTGAAGCCTACTTGATTATGATGGATGATCATTTTGCTGTGTTCTTGGATTCAGTTTGTGAGTATTTGACTGAGTAGTTTTGCATCAAGATTCATAAGGGAAATTGGTCTGCAGTTCTCTTTCTTTGTTTGGTCTTTGGGTGGTTTTGGTATCAGCATAACTGTGGCTTCATAGAATGAATTGAATGCTGTACCTTCTGTTTCTGTCTTGTGGAACAGTTTGAAGAGTATTGGTATTAGATTTTCTTCGAAGCTCTGATAGAAATTTGCACTAAACACATCTAGTCCTAGCATTTTTGCTGGGGGGGGGGATGTGGGGGGGTGGGAGACTTTTAATAGCTGTTTCTACTTCTTTAGGGATTATTGAACTCTTTAGATGGTTTATCTGATCCTGATTTAACTTTGGTACCTGGCATCGGTCTAGAAAATGGTCCATTTCATCCAGATTTTCCAGTTTTGTTAAGCATAAATTTTGTAGTAGGATCTGATGATTTTTTTTCTCAGTTCTTGTTGTTATGTCTCCCTTTTCATTTCTGATTTTGTTAACTTGGATACAGTCTTTGTGCCCTCTGGTTATTCTGGCTAAGGATTTTTTTTCTATCTTGTTGATTTTCTCAAAGAACCAGGTCCTGGTTTTGTCTCATCATTCTTATATTTTTTTTTCTACTTTGTTGATTTCAGGCCTGAGTTTGATTATTTCCTGCTCTCTACTCCTCTTGGGTATATTTTCTTCTTTTTGTTTTAGAGCTTTCCCCACCCACACCTGCAACACCCAGAGAAAGCTTGACTCCCAGGGGTTCTGACACAACAGGACACGAGAACACCTCTCTGGCCAGTGGTCATGGGTTCCTTCAGGTTTGAACCTACAACTGCACCAGACCTGGGGGATTGTCTCTGCATCCACTCCTACAACACCAAGAGGGAGCCTGACTCCCACGTGTTCTGAAATGCCCAGGATCACAGTCCCACCACACCCAGAGGAAACACAACTCCCAGATGCTCTAATATACCCAGTATCACAGGATGACAGGTGTTCTGACATAACCAGGATTATAGGATGACAGTTTCATAGAGGAAGCTGGATTCACAGGAGATGGGACACACCCAGAATCACTGGAGATATGACACACTCAAGTTCACAATTAAGGCCACAGTATCTTTACCAACACCCATCATAACTGGGACCCCACAGGAACCAGGGAAACATAACCTCCCCCTTCCCTCATGCCCAGCCAGAGCACAGGTTTCTTTCAGCTTGTACCAGTTCCCAATGCAGACCCAGGGCTCTGGCTCTCCACCCACTCATGCAACTCCCAGAGAAAGCTTGAGTCCCAGGAGCTCAGATACCATTGGATCTCAGGTGCTTGATCACACCAGGATTTCAGGATTCCAGAGGCAGCTTGACTCTCAGGAGCTCTGACACACCCAGAATCTCAGAATCATAGGATGCCATAATCACAGGATTAAAGAGACAGCTGAACTCTGGGAGTTCTGACACAACCAGTATCACAGGAGGGAGAGGCTCCAGTCAGAGACATCGAGGGCAGGCTGCACCACAGATTATGAGATGGTGAGAGGCAAGTACAAGAACATATGCAACAGAAACCAAGGTTACTTGGCATCATCATAACTCAGTTCTCCAACCACAGCAAGTCCCAGATACACTGTCACATTAGAAAAGCAAGACTCAGACTTAAAAATCACTTCTCATGGTGATGATAGAGGACTTTAAGAAACACATAGATAACTCTCTAAAAGAAGTATGGGAGAAAAGAGTTAAACAGGTAGAAGCCCTTAAAAAGGAAACAAAAATCTCTTAAAGAATTTCAGGAAAACACAATCAAACATGTGAAGGAATTGAACAAAACCATCCAGGACCTAAAAAATGGAAACAGAAACATAAAGAAATCACAAAGAGAGACAACACTGGAGATAGAAAACTTAGGAAAGAGATATGGGGCCATAGATGCAAGCATCACCAACAGAATACTAGAGGTAGAAGAGAGACCCTCTGGTACAGAAGATACCATAGAAAACATTGACACAACACTCAAAGATAATGAAAAATGCAAAAAGCTCCTAACCCAAAACATCCAGGAAAACCAGGACACAATTACCAAGCCTAAGGATAATAGATACAGAAGAAAGCAAAGTAGCAGGGTTTTTTAAAATTTATTTAATCTTTTATTTATTTATTTATTTATTTATTTATTTATTTACACTCCATATTTTATTCCCCTCTGATTTACCCTTCGACTGTTCTACCTTGGGGCCTTCCTTTGAACTGGATCCCACTTTAGGCCTGTGTTTGGACCTTTTCCTTAGGCTCCTCTCCATTTCCATCCCACATTTCTTTCAGACAGGAACAGTTGTGGGTCAGAGTTTTGACTGTGGGATGGCGACCCTATTCCTTACTTGATACCCTGTCTTTCTGCTGGAGTTGGGTTCTACAAGTTCCCTCTCCCCATTTGTACTGGCTAGTTTTGTGTCAACTTGACACAGGCTGGAGTTATCACAGAGAAAGGAGCTTCAGTTGGGGAAATGTCTCCACGAGATCCAGCTGTAAGGCATTTTCTCAATTAGTGATCAAGAGGGGAGTGGGTGGTGCTATTGCTGGGCTGGTAGTCTTGGTTCTATAAGAGAGCAGGCTGAGAAAGTCAGGAAAAGTAAGCCAGTAAGAAACACCTCTCCATGGCCTCTGTATCAGCTCCTGCTTCCTGACCTGCTTGAGTGCAGGTCCTGGGGATAACAGCAACATGGAAATGTAAGCTGAATAAACCCTTTCCTCCCCAACTGCTTCTTGGTCATGATGTTCGTGCAGGAATAGAAACCCTGACTAAGACATCAGTGTAGGGCATTTCATCTAAGGTCCCTCCCTTTGAGTCTCTCACCTCCCAGGTCTCTGGTACATTCTGGAGGGCCCCCACAATATCCTACCTTCCGGGATTCTCTGCTGGCCCTCAGGACTTCAGGCTTTTTCCCCTCACACTATTCCAGATCATGATTCTCTTTCACCCCCACCCCATCCACTTTCCCTTCCAGGTCCCTCCCCACTTGTGATTGCTTCCTTGTCCCTCTCAAGTGGTACTGAGTCATCCTCACTTGGGCCCTTCAGCTTGGGAAGTAGCAGAGTTTTGTTCCAGGTCAGAAATTTGTTATGGCAATAGAAGCACAATGATTCCATGCATTTGTAAATCCCTACAAAGGATATAATTAAAATGAGACTGTTTATAGAAATACTACAAATCACTCAGGGAGGAAGGAAACGAGGTTTGAAATGTAGGCTTGAAGAGTGTTTCTGATTCAAATTCAACAAAAAATATTTTATGTAACCTTAGGAAAATGAGTGGAAGAATATGGTCAAATTAAAGTAAATTTGGAAAGTAGTAGAAGCTCTTTACTTTAATGCTGAAAGTTTTAAGGAAATATGCCTAAGTGTTGTAGGTATTTGATACTATTGTTTCCCTTATTGGTTTAGGCCAACAGTTCTCTAGAATATTACTGAAACACAAGTATTTTCTCTGCTCTTATTGTTTTTACTCAAAAAAAAAAAAAGACTAAACAGCAATGCAAATGCCATAGAAGAGGGATCCTGTTTTTAGTGAGTAAGATTTTAGAAGGCAGTAAGATGATTAAGGCTAAATTGAACCAGAACTGAAGCAGAGTTCAGGGGAGGTTTTAATTCATGGAGAATCCCAAGGCTAAGTTCACTGTCAGATACCCTGGACCCAAGGGAAAGGAGAAAACATTCCCAACCACAATCTACTAAGGGGAGAAAAGCTGAAACATAAGCTTCCATTAAGTAGGGAAGGTTGAAAGGGCATTGTTGCTGCACTGACATTATGCAGGGGGATAGGGGATAGGTGTGTGTGTGTGTGTGTGTGTGTGTGTGTGTGTGAGATGTGCAGTAAGAGAAGCATCAAACAAATGCTTCCATAGTATTGAAATCTGACCAATATTTTCACATACACTAAGTCATTCAGTTTGTTCGGTTCTGTTAATCCTGCAGATCATTTGAAATCTGCATTCTGGTATACAGAAAGTGATTGTTCAGATAGCTCATTACACATGGTTTTTCTCTAAGGAAAATCTTCCTTTCAGAGATTCTGAATCACTATAATTAAATAGCATTTCCACATAATGAAGCACATTATGGTCTGTTAAGTGACTTGCCAAGTTAGAAATGAATTTATGAGAGGAAGCACTCATTTGAAATGCAATAATAATCTCCCTCTAATATTTAATTGGTAATTTATCTTTTTACCTTATCACAAGAACATTTGCCTTAAGATCATGTACATTTGAAGATAGATCATTATTCTTCCACTACAAAATTATTCTTGTTAAGCCAACATTATTTATACAGTATTTTTACTGAATTCATATAAAATAGCTTGTGATACTGAACTTTCAATCTATACTATTTGATTTATAATATCTTGGAATATTCCTAAATAGTTTCTTTTTTCCTTTGAATGATATCATTTTATTAGTGTGTTGAATCTGTACTTATATTTTCATTAAAGAAAAGTTGGGGTAATTACTTTCTTATGGTGCTCATACTGAGAAGTGAAAAAAAAAATCTGAAATATAATTTCCACACAAACAGGAGTCGATTTTAATACAGAGAAAAGAAAGTTATTATTCATGCTTTGTTAAAAAGCAAGAATGAAATATATCTCTTTTTCATGCAAAATAAATATTTTCAAAATTCCATTTTGTGGATGAAAAGAGAACAATGTCATAGTTTATAAAACTTGTGGATCAGTCGCGATGTCAAAACAGTTGCTTGCCTTCATAAGTCACAGTGTGACTGCACAATTGAGCTTATCTGTAGCAATGCACGTACATATAATATTAACAGTTAACTAAAAGGAAGATCTGGATTTGAGAGTAGTGAGGGATGGGAGGTGGGAGAGATAGGAGGGAGGAAATGAAGGGGCTCTTCACTGGAATTATATATTTTTTTCATGTTTTTTTTTATTTATTTATTTTTCTTTTCCATTTTTTATTAGGTATTTAGCTCATTTACATTTCCAATGCTATACCAAAAGTCCCCCAATGCCACCCACCCCCACTCCCCTACCCAACCACTCCCACTTTTTGGCCCTGGCGTTCCCCTGTACTGGGGCATATAAAGCTTGCATGTCCAATGGGCCTCTCTTTCCAGTGATGGCCGACTAGGCCATCTTTTGATACATATGCAGCTAGAGTCAAGAGCTCCAGGGTACTGGTTAGTTCATATTGTTGTTCCACCTATAGGGTTGCAGATACCTTTAGCTCCTTGGGTACTTTCTCTAGCTCCCCCATTGGGATCCCTGTGATCCATCCATTAGCTGACTATGAGCATCCACTTCTGTGTTTGCTAGGCCGCGGCATAGTCTCACAAGAGACAGCTACATCTGGGTTCCTTTCGATAAAATCTTGCTAATGAATGCAATGGTGTCAACGTTTGGATGCTGATTATGGGGTGGATCCCTGGATATGGCAGTATCTACATGGTCCATCCTTTTATCTCAGCTCCAAACTTTGTCTCTGTAACTCCTTCCAAGGGTGTTTTGTTCCCACTTCTAAGGAGGGGCATAGCGTCCACACTTCAGTCTTCATTTTTCTTGAGTTTCATGTGTTTAGGAAATTGTATCTTATATCTTGGGTATCCTAGATTTTGGGATAATATCCACTTATCAGTGAGTACATATTGTGTGAGTTCCTTTGTGAATGTGTTACCTCACTCAGGATGATGCCCTCCAGGTCCATCCATTTGGCTAGGAATTTCATAAATTCATTCTTTTTAATAGCTGAGTAGTACTCCATTGTGTAGATGTACCACATTTTCTGTATCCATTCCTCTGTTGAGGGGCATCTGGGTTCTTTCCAGCTTCTGGCTATTATAAATAAGGCTGCTATGAACATAGTGGAGCATGTGTCCTTCTTACCAGTTGGGGCATCTTCTGGATATATGCCCAGGAGAGGTATTGCTGGATCCTCTGGTAGTACTATGTCCAATTTTCTGAGGAACTGCCAGACTGATTTCCAGAGTGGTTGTACAAGCCTGCAATCCCACCAACAATGGAGGAGTGTTCCTCTTTCTCCACATCCACGCCAGCATCTGCTGTCACCTGAATTTTTGATCTTAGCCATTCTGACTGGTTTGAGGTGGAAGCTCAGGGTTGTTTTGATTTGCATTTCCCTGATGATTAAGGATGTTGAACATTTTTTCAGGTGCTTCTCTGCCATTCTGTATTCCTCAGGTGAGAATTCTTTGTTCAGTTCTGAGCCCCATTTTTTAATGGGGTTATTTGATTTTCTGTAGTCCACCTTCTTGAGTTCTTTATATATGTTGGATATTAGTCCCCTATCTGATTTAGGATAGGTAAAGATCCTTTCACAATCTGTTGGAGGTCTTTTTGTCTTATTGACGGTGTCTTTTGCCTTGTAGAAGCTTTGGAGTTTCATTAGGTCCCATTTGTCAATTCTCCATCTTACAGCACAAGCCATTGCTGTTCTGGTCAGGAATTTTTCCCCTGTGCCCATATCTTCAAGGCTTTTCCCCACTTTCTCCTCTATAAGTTTCAGTGTCTCCGGTTTTATGTGAAGTTCCTTGATCCACTTAGATTTGACCTTAGTACAAGGAGATAAGTATGGATCGATTCGCATTCTTCTACATGATAACCAGTTGTGCCAGCACCAATTATTGAAAATGCTGTCTTTCTTCCACTGGATGGTTTTAGTTCCCTTGTCGAAGATCAAGTTACCATAGGCGTGTGGGTTCATTTCTGGGTCTTCAATTCTATTACATTGGTCTACTTGTCTGTCTCTATACCAGTACCATGCAGTTTTTATATTTTAATGAACAATTAAAAACTGATACTTGTTACACCTGTTCTTTAGAACTCAAAAATCTGTTGAGAAATGTATTTTAGACTCAAAATTTGCTATAGTGAACCATGAAAAATTCCCATATTTCTCTTATTTTTATATGTGGACTTAGGTTGGTTGCCAGAGATGAAACATTTTTTTCCATGAATGAAGGACAGGGAGTGGGAAGTAAGTTTATAAGTTAAAGGAAATTTGGCAGAGATAGGAGTGTCAAAGGTTTAACAAAATGGTCTGGATCTTAAGGTTCCCAGGACACAGCTCCACAAAATATTCCAATTTTAATTCATAAAAATAAATGCTGCCTTACTGCTGCATATTTTTTATCATTTTTTATTAATTTCTTTTACACTCCAGATTTTATTTCCCTCCCAGTCCACCCTCCCCTGTTCCACATCCCATACCTCCTCTGCACCCTCCTGTCTTCACAAGGATGTTCCTACCACCCACCACCCACCTCACCTGAACTTTAAACTCCCTGGGGCTTCCAGTCTCCTGAGGGTTAGATGCATCTTCTCAGACTAAACCCAGACCCAGCGGTCCTCTGCTCTATATGTGTTGGTGGCCTCATCTCAGCTGGTGTATATAGCTGTACTTTTTAAAATGTATTATTCTGCAGATTTTTGTTTAGTTTTTGAGATTTTTAACATTTGCAAACTACAGTTCTTCTTTGGAACACTATGCCATGATTTCATAGATACATAGCTAGTAACACATTTGAAAACACTTTCAGAAACTTACAGGTAAACGTTTATGGTGCGAAATAACTACAGTGGTCTCAACTCTAAACAGTTTGTTGCCAATTTTAAAATATATTCTATAATGTTATTGAATTTCAGTTTAAATTTTTCTTGTATTTTTATTATCTTTTAAATCAACTCCATTTAATCATTCCATATTGGGACAGAAATGTAAAAATATTGGTGTATCTGGAAAATCTCAAAAATAAACTAATCTACAACTTCTTTTCTTTTTAAATTCCTTCAACTTTTCTACATAATTAGACAATATTTCGATGTAGTGCTTTCAATCTAATGTTTGCTCTTCTCATTATGTTTGACTCAGAACATGTTTAGATATCTGCATTGATTTTTGTCTAATTCTCACTGTTCAAAATAGACAATATCCATAGTTCAATAATATTTGGGTTTCATCAAACCTTGAGACTCATAATTTCATTAATACTCACTGTGTCAAACATAGGATATTAAAAGGTACTAAGAATGACAATATCTGTCCAGACTCTGCTCAAATTTCAAATTTCTGACACAGTAACTTAAACCATTTATACTTCTATGTAAAACATCAGACCTTATCATTTATACCCACCCTCATCACTGTCATGGTATTTTCTAAGGGGGGGGGGTAGTGAAGCCACATTGTAAACACTGGACAATCTAATAATGAACACTATTATAATGAGACCTTCTTTCCTTCTGTAAATCATTTTGTATCCTTTTTGTATTTCTGGAACACAAATATACTGTTTTCTGAATCATACAGTCACTATCTTGTAAAGACAATTTGCAAATCTCTACCGGCCTGTCATCTTGATATACTCTCACAAGTTCGCCAAATGTCTTCATAAATTTTTCATGTTTTTTTCCCTTGTAGAACAATAATAATGTATCAGGCTTTATAGTGAGTGCTGTCCATGAATCTATTCAGTTTTTCAAAAATATTTTTAGAATAAGTGTGGCTAATAAACCTACTCAAAAGTACATGGAAAGAAATCTTTAAATGTCAAATAGTTGCCACCTGGTGTTTATATTTATAGTAGTAGCCAGGACAACAGAAAGTTCATTTCTCAAAAAACAAAGAAAGAAAAGGATAAAAAATAGCAGCAGTTGACACATCAATTGTACGAGAAAATCCTTTTCAACAATGATGTAGAAATGATTTAACTAGGTGCCGGAGAGTTATCTAAGTAGTTAGAAGCATCTGTTCTCTTTCAAAGGACCTGGTTTCTGTTTCTAGCACTCACAAGGTAGCCAACAACCACTCCATGATATATAACAACCACTTCTGGCCTTCAACGAACCAGATATTTATGTAGTAGGTATACACACACAGAGGCAAAATACTAAAACATATTATAACATAAATAAAATTAAGATCTTATTTTTATTTAAAACCTTGTACCTTGCAAAGTAGTACTTAACTAAATGAAAGTATTTTAACTTGTATTGCTCAGGGTTGTAACTGCCTTGTCTGGCCTCAGTGGGAAAGGATGTATTTAATCTCCTAGAAACTTGAAACTTCTGCAGGGAAGTAGGATGTTAAAGGTAGGTTGTGGGGAACACCCTCTTAGAAGAAAAAAGGGGGAGGGGAGGTGAAAAACTTGTGGAGGGGGCACCAGGAAGCAGGAAACATTTGGAATGTAAATACATAAAATAATTAATAAAATTTTAAAACTAATATTTAATGAAGAAGCACAATAATAGTACATCATTGACATGAAAATAAAAGTAATGTAAAATATCAGACAAATAATTTTCACAAGCTATACTATTTGAAAGTTACTTGGAAACTTTTGCTTAGAGACTGAAGCAACATCAAATTATTGTTTTTTTTTTTCTCAGCTATTTTTGATTCTAAGCCAATATTTCCTGGACAATAAAAATGAACTCAGTAACTGGGTTCCAATGCCTTTCACTTTGCCTTGAATAGATCATACCTGAATTCTACAAAATACATTGCTTTTATCCATTTCAATTTATCAACTTTTTTATGGAAGAAATATTTGAATTCATCAAATTTAGAGAGACATTGAATCATCCTTCAAGCAATATATGATGACATTTTGAGCACAAATATCAAGATTATTATTTTTAATATTAAATATTACCTGAGTGTCTAAAGTGGCTGAGGAGCATATTAATATTAAATATTATTTCTGACATTTTAAAAGGTCAAATATGCTGCTGTTATAAAAAATCTATTAGTAGAAACATCAAATTATTATAATTAGCTGAACAGTAATTTGGTTCAAAAGTTAGTGTTTGGGGAGTTTAGAGTCAATATTTTTTCTCAACAGAGGTCAAGATAATTTCATTGTTCATGTTTAGCCTAATTTTTTTAACTTAACTTGAAAATACTAATTTCATATTTAAATTCTTGCTATCAAAAGTGAGCATTTTATTATCTTCTGGCTTACCATAGTGGTCAAAACAGAAGCAAATCTAAATTTCTTTCGAACACTAATATACAGAAATAATTATTGACTCAAACTGCACAGAAAACCTCTATATGTCCTAGTGGGATATTTGTTTCTTAATAAGTGAAAGAAAAATATATATTTGCTATTCATTGGTTGTTTAATAGACAAATAGACCCAGAAGTAATTCCTTGCCTTGCCTTTTAAAAATCAGTTGTCTGGTGGTATTTCAAACTTATTCAACATATGGGTCTTAGTAAATAAAATATGTTCTATATAAAGGAAATATTTGATAAGATTTCTATAGGTCTTTTATATGGATTGCTATTATGTTAAAAATTCAGCCTATAATAATGTCACAGTTAGCCCATTTGCTTTTTTTGAATTGTCTTTTTATTTGTAACTTATAACTTAATTTTTTTCTCATCATTGTTCTTATGTATGGGTTTATTTTTTGTAGTTGTTTTTTTTTTTCCAAATGGACATCACAAATCTGCAAACTTTCAGACTTGACAAGTGACCAACTAAAATCTACTTTATATAAATTACATGATAGATATATTTAACGTGTAACTGACTATAATAAAATTTCCAGCATGCTTTTCTCTTTTGCTGTTACATTTCCAATTTATCTGAAATTGGTATCATGGTTACATAGACTATGCCATATACAATTAAAATTCAGAGAATAAGAATTATTCAAACTTTTGATGACAAACATTGTCCATTCACTCTATTCATGTGTGTTGGGATTTTAAATTGCTTCATATTACCTAAATCTAAATATTTCCTTGTAACAGTTACCATCCTGAACTCCTTATAATGAAAATAAGGTGTTGAGCCAATAATAGATAGCTACAGACACCTGATCTTGGATTATTCTTCCTCTAGAATAATTTATTCTGATCATTACCTAAGGACATTTATAGGAAAAATATATAATTACCCTAGCCAAGTGTGAACATTTATGGAAAGATCCAACAAAAGAAATAGATGCATTCCAAGTTCAAATGTCATTCTATTCTCTCTGTAAATGCTGGTAGCTGTGTATGCCATTTTTGGCATATGTTTTATCTATGTACAACTTTTACATGAGCATGAATAGAAGATCACATGTGTGTAATTATAGCTATATTATTGCTATTAATTATTTTTATCACCAATACAGGAAAATATCTGACAAAAGCAACTCCAGAAAGGGCTCATTCTAGTTCAAGAGTGTACAGTGTGTCATTGTAGAGAATGTATGGGCTGAAGTTTGAGATCTTTGACCACATTACAGTCTCAGTCAAGTAAAAGATGAAATTTTATATTCAATTCACTTCTCTATTTCTTCAGTATGGACCATAGCCCAAGCATTGTCACAACCCCATTCAGAGTGAGTCTTTCCATTTCAGTAACACCTCGTTGGACATACTCTTAGAAATATTCACACACATGTTATTGCCTAAGTGATTCTAATCCCATCCAGTCATCAATCAAGTTTAGGGACTACATTATTCATACTCATTATTTTATTTTATTTTTAATTATTTCTTTTATTATAGGATTATAAATGATTACTTCGATTTTCTCCTTCCTTTCTTCTCCCTGAATAAAGCTTGCTAAGTCTCTAAAATGTTACTTATATGCATGCTTTCAAGGCTCACTACATGAATACAGAGGATATGTTCTGACCTTATGCCCTGAATAAGATGATTCTCCCATTCTCAGTATTCTTTCATTGCCTGCAGTTCTTTGTGTAGAATGTGGGCTCATGTGCTTTCTATCTTCTACCTTAGCATGTTCATTGCTCTCCTTCTTCAGCTCATTTTTAGGTAGTTTGTTTGGAAAATTTATGGGTGTCATTTTTGATACTAGTAGGAAATACAGTCCTACAGAACACTCCATAAACATTGGGCTTTTACTATTATTGTATCCTCTGCTACAAGAGTCACTGTGACTTAGGTGCAGGACTTGTCTTATCCATCGATAGTTGGATCTATAACTACATTTTATTGTTTGTGGTTTTTCTGTAATTTTCTCTCTCTTGCAAGTGAAATTTCTTTTATGGGGAATGAAAACTCTACTTATCTATGTGGAAAAGGCGAGTATTTAGAATGTAGTTGGGAGTTATGTTGAAGCTAACTAGTAGGTGTAGCTTCCTTTCAAATCTGATCTCACTGGCCCTGGCTAGTTGTCTAGTTTGTTACGAGGCATGCTTTATTTCTTGTTGAACAGGTCTGATATCCAACTAGAAACCTGATGAGTATCATTGAGGTATGGTTGCCTCTGTCACAACTTAAGTGTTATCTGTGACGTGCTGATTTTTGTTGTAGTTCATAGTTTTCAAAGCCAGGTAGGACTCTTGTTTGGTCAGTTCCTTCCTTTGGAATCTTCCAAGGCATCTTTTGGTGCCATGAGCACTATTCCTGAGGGAGAAGGCATTCAGGTTAGTTTCAGTTAACAGGCCACCAGATACTATGTCTAAAATTCACCTTGTACTTTCTACCTCTGAGAGTCAATAAGTAGTGGGTAAGATTTAGAGAATTTTCTTGAACAACCCTGACAAACATCTCAAAAGTGATCTTCTCATGCCATACTTGATGGTTTTGTTCACTGGGTTTTCACTCACACAGGGAGTATTGAAAACAGATATGGATAATCTTCTTTTGAAATATTTTAAATATTTAAACATATATTTTAGTTTTTTTAAGACAGTTTATAGTCTAACTCATTGTGAATTTTTTATACAATCTATCTGTTATTTTATTTTCCTCCATATTTCTTCTGTATATACTACACACGCACAAACACACACTCACATACATCCATGCACACACACACAAATATACACTTCCCATTTCTGTGATCTGATCAATTGTGTCCTGCTATTCCCTTTTTTATTGCTTTCCTATTCTCATGGCACAGAGTCAGTGGTCCCATGACTTCTTTTCTTTTTTTTTTCTTTTTTTTAAATTTATTTTTATTACATATTTTCCTCAATTACATTTCCAATGCTATCCCAAAAGTCCCCCATACCCTCCCCCCCACTTCCCTACCCACTCATTCGCAATTTTTTTGGCCCTGGCTTTCCCCTGTACTGGGGCATATACAGTTTGCATGTCCAATGGGCCTCTCTTTCCAGTGATGGCCGACTAGGCCATCTTTTGATACATATGCAGCTAGAGTCAAGAGCTCCGAGGTACTGGTTAGTTCATAATGTTGTTCCACCTATAGGGTTGCAGATCCCATTAGCTCCTTGGGTACTTTCCCTAGCTCCTCCATTGGGAGCCCTGTGATCCATCCAATAGCTGACTGTGAGCATCCACTTCTGTGTAATTTCAAATGTGTTCTAACATCTGAGTATTTGGAACTGTTTTGCTTTTCCAGTTCCAGGTTATTCACTCAATACATTCTGTCATGATTTCATCTATTTACTTGTAAAGTTCATGATGTCATTACTAATCCTCATTTTATAAACCCTTTGCATAGTTGTCTTGTAGCCAATGTTCAAGATCTTACATTTTATGTCCAGATTTATTACAGGCTCACCATATATTCCCAAGTCCATTAATATAGCTTTTTCCAGCCTCTGCACATGTTTCTTCAATATAGCTCATTCTTTGTCTCTAAGCATTAAATACTTTATTTGTGAATTTGAGCAACTTGTATCTCCATTCAGAAATTGGGGAAAACAATAATACCTAATAAAATTTTTCATAGAATTAATAGTGTTATCTTTATTTAGTGTTTCTAATAGAGTTGTCTAATTTTAGTTCAACTTGACACGAAATAGAGTCATTTGGGAGGATGGAATTTCAATAGAGAAAACATCCCCATCGGACTGTGCTGTGATCAAGTCTGTGGTATATTTTCTTTTTTATTTTTATTTTTAATTATATAAATAAGGCATTCAGTTATTGTGCCTAAATGATCGTCTGTGTAAAGGTTTTGGAACCCCTGGAACTGGAGTTACAGACAGCTTAAGCTGCCACATGGGTACTGGAAAACTAAACCAGGTTCTCTGGAAGAGCAGCCAGTACTCTTGCATGCTGAGCCAGATGATTTCCGTGCTAGATCATCAGCTTACTGTGAGCAGGGCCAGTTCCAGGCTGGTGGTTCTAGGTGCCAGAACAAAGCAGTCTGAGCAAGCCATACATGTAAATGAGCTAAATACTTAATACAAATGAAAAAAACAAACAAACAAACAGTAAGCAGATATCTGCACAGGTCCTGCATTTGTGTCTCCCTGAGTTCCTGTTCTGACTTCCCTCGACAATATGGACCCTTTCCTCTCTAAGCTGTTTTAGGCCATGGTGTTTTATCAAAATTGTAACTAAAATACACCTTTGTTTGTTTGTTTGGTTGCCTCTGTTTCTCTCTCTCTCTCTCTCTCTCTCTCTCTCTCTCTCTCTCTCTCTCTTTCTTTTCTTCCTTTCTTCCTTCCTTTCTTCTTCTTCTTCTTCTTCTTCTTCTTCTTCTTCTTCTTCTTCTTCTTCTTCTTCTTCTCTCTCTCTCTCTCTCTCTCTCTCTCTCTCTCTCTCTCTCTCTCTCTCTGTCTTTTTCCCTTTTCCTTTGAAATCCCTATGAATTTTTAGTGTCTGTTTTCTGATCTAATGACCAAAATTTATTTTTTACAGTGTGAAGTTAATGTTACAACTTCCAAAGTTACACTTGTCCTGTGTTTTAATAAAAGAAGAATAAGAAAGAGAATCTGATTTTACTGACAGGAATAATGCACTCAATCATCCTGTCTTTTAAATATTTGGAGTCAATTTTCTGTTTTGCTTTGTTTCAACATGTTGTTCATAGAATCTTAGCATTTTAAAATAAAATTATGCACTTATATTCTATTTCTAGAGATATATTTCTTTCCTGTACTTCTCTGTGGACAGAATTGAGCCTACAAGAAAGGAGTACCATTTATTTTGCTGATTATAATTCAGGAGCTGTCTTTGCAGCATGATCTGTATATTCCAGTATCTTGCTGTTTCAATCCCTCTAGAGTTAGACAGACTTTTCCTGTTCACAATAAATGAATTGAATACTGGATATTTTACTGATACCAGGCCTTATTGTTTTCCATAGTAGTAGAAATGTAATTCCATTTAACAAGGGAGACATTAAACAAACTTTCCCAGAGACTACTTTATTTTAACTTATGGAGGAAATTTTTAATGAAATGCCACTACAAAGCTGACATTTATGTGTTGTCTCCAGAATGTTTTCACTCTTTTATTTCTTTACTGTCCCAGGGTCTCACAGAGTGAGCAACTTTATTTTATTTATTTATTTTAGATATTTTCTTTATTGTCGTTTCAAATGCTATCCTGAAAGTTCCCTATATGCTGCTCCCACACCCTGCTCCCCTACCCACTCACTCCCACTTCTTGGCCCTGGCATTCCCCTGTACTGGGCATATAAAGTTTGCAATACCAAGGGGTCTCTCTTCCCAGTGATGGCCGACTAGGCCATCTTCAGCTACATATGCAGCTAGAGACATGAGCTCTGGGGGTACTGGTTAGTTGTTGTTCCACCTATAGGGTTGCAAACCCCTTCAGCTCCTTGGGTACATTCTCTAGCTCCTCCATTGGGGACTCTGTGTTCCATCCTATAAGGACTATGAGCATCCACTTCTGTACTTTCCAGGCACTGGCATAGCCTCACTCAAGACAGCTATATCAGGGTCCTTTCAGCAAAATTTTGCTGGCATATGCAATAGTGTCTGGGTTTGGTGGCTGACTATGGGATGGATCCCTGAGTGGGGTAGTCTCTGGATGGTCCATCCTTTCATCTTAGCTCCAAACTTTGTCTCTTAACTCCTTCCATGGGTGTTTTATTTCCTATTCTAAGGAGGAATGACGTATCCACACTTTGGTCTTCACAATACCTCTCCTGGGCATATACCCAGAAGATATTCTAACTGGTAATAAGGACACATGCTCGACTATGTTCATAGTCGCCTTATTTATAATAGCCAGAAGCTGGAAAGAACCCAGATGACCCTCAACAGAGGAATGGATACAAAAAAATGTGGTACATTTATACAATGGAGTACTACTCAGCTATTAAAAACAATGAATTTATGAAATTCTTGTGCAAATGGATGTATCTGGAGGATATCCTGAGTGAGGTAACCCAATCACAGAAGAACACACATGGTGTGCACTCACTGATAAGTGGATATTAGCCCAGAAACTTAGAATATGCAAGATACAATTTGCAACTTTATTTTTAAATAATTTGAGAGTAGATAGGCATATATTCAATATCAGCTCATCTCACAGGGTATCTACTGAAATCACAGTTAATAGAAGTGAAGTATTTATATGGTATTAATTTTTGTTACACTACAGATAAATACATGTGCCTCATGTGATATACGGTAGTATATCAGCATTATTATCTAACAGTAAAACTGACAGAGTCATCATGATTTTACTGTTACCATGATCTTAGTCAATTATTCATTATTATTTTAGTAATTAAAATGTATAAGAATAAATGGTAATTACCACAAAAGTTTGATAAGGAAAGAAAGAGAGGAAGAAGAATATAAAATTCTTAATTAAAAATAATTTACATATGGTATTTATTACAACTATGTATTTAGTGTGTTCTAAATGATCCCACCTAAATAACTTATAAAGACAATTATACAAAATACATGATACTGCCTTTTATTTGTGTTTAAAATATACAATATAAGTGAACAGTTTTTAAAATTAGCATGTATGGAGTTAGTACAAAACAAATGAGTTTTAATTTTACCAAAATAATAATCAAATATCAGCATCATTAATATTTCATGAAATACAATTTAAATAAAGTAAATGAATATAAATACGGATGTCATACAGTAGTTATGCAGTTTTATAAATCCCATGAATATCATAGCTAAATTCAATGCAATCCAATAGATTAAGTATTTAGATACTTAAAAATCAAAAAACTTAAATCAAGACATTAAATTTTATAATCCCTAGCTTTTAATCTAAAAGAAATTGGCACACTCATTTTAATTTCAGAACTCCTGAAGGAATTTTGGCAGTAAAGTCAAATTAAAGTTTAAGTAATTTGTATTTTGTTCAAATGTGTGCTGTAAATTTATGGACTTTGATTTACCTATGGACATCATGTTTGTATGTATATGAGATATCTATCTATCTATCTATCTATCATATGTTCTTGAAGAGATGTATATTATCACTAGGATACCAAAATATCAAAATGAACAATAAACAAAATATAGATAAAGAGATGGATTTCTGTACAGGCTCACTGATCATTCTCCACAGAAATAATGCAGAAAGCCAAACCATGACCTCTCCTTCATATGACCAGTTATAGAAACAAAACCATCTAAAAAAAAAAAAGACAGATATATGCAGGAATCAATCATGAATGCCTTTTCTATGCCCCATCCAGCTTCCCAAGCAAAGAATACATAGAGTTTATTAGAAACCATGGTTCTTTTTCTGTGTAAAGTCTTCACCTCCTGCTTTCTACCTTGGTTTCTTCAATAAATGATCACAATATGGCTAACTCTCAATCGAAACCAATCTGAAAAAAGAACCTGTGCTTGTAACTTAGTAATCCATATTCTTATGCAGAAACAGTTCCATATTCTTATGAACGTTTAGAAAGTAAGATATATTTTGTTAAGCGAGAATTATATAGTTCAAATTCTACTAGATGCCTTTTACTTCTTTTGGAAATAAAGGATACATGAAGAAATCTTGGCTTCTAGTGTCTAACATAGGGAGAGGTTGCCCATTGTCACCTTGATCTATAACAAAGGAAGTTGTGTGAGCACAGAGGAAGACAGGGTAGGAGGGACAAGTACGAAAATGTGAAAGTGAATATATTGTCCAGAATTCACCAGAAAATCAATATTGTAGAGAAAAATATTAACTTAATTAAAGGGACCAGCACATTCAATTACATTTATCACCTAAGATTTGAGCACAACCAGTTAGCAGCATGGATACTTAAATGGCAACGCTGTATATTTCTATAAATTGTGTCTTTCCTAAATTTAGAGTTAGAAAATATTGACAACTTATAGCCTTATCTTCTAGCAGACTATCGAGGTTGTGAGTTGTACAGATCCTCTTATGACCCTAAAAGTTTAAGCAGAAGAATGAAAATAAGTCCAGAGTCTTTTTAATAATAAATATCCATTCTCTAATGGAAATAGATTTATGGAGCACAAAAGAATGAGCGATATTATACAAATTATAGTGAAGGCTATCCCTTCAGGTTCTCTAAACTTCCTCCCCAAGTAAAGGAAGTAAGGCAACTGTTTCTAAAGAATAGCTTTATCACCTCATAATTTGCCATAAAAATAGCAGGGATATAATTGAATAATAGTCCAGTATAATTTAAAAAAACAGGAAGTGAGTGATTAATTTATTTTTACTGGATAATTGTCTATAGGAAAATCCACAGACACAAGAAAGACAACCAAGGACAAAAGTGAACACTGATTCCTTTGGCTTTTACAGTAGCAGCAGATATTAGATATCAATCCAATTTAGTCACTACAAAACTTTTATTCTAAAGTCATATTTATCTTACCTAGATTTTCCCTCTCTGAGAAGAAATTACAAAGTATGACAAAAAAATGTAAGAAAAACACAGAGAGTAGAGACTTAGCAATCATAAAAACCAGACTAAGATATGGCGACATTGTGATTACAGACACAGAACTAAAAAGAGCAATGATTAATATATTGAGACTTATAATGTGCATGCAGTAATATGTAAAACATATGGTAATATAAGCAGAAAGAAATTCTTAAAAAATTAACAAAAATGAAATGTTAGAATTAAAAGTAAGAAGATGAAGAGTGCCTTTGATGGGTCTTTGCTGTTGTTTTGCTTTCCAGTGCATGTGACAAAACCAAGAAAGCAGAAATGGGATTGAGGATAGATGTGTATAATTTACTACAACGGAAATAAAAATTTTAAAGCAACAGAATAGCATGAGCAAGAAATATATTATACCATGAAACAGAAAATGTAAAAAAAAAAAAAAAGCAAAATTCCCATTTCTTTCTTTAAAAAATAAAAATCCTAAAATGAACAAACAACTGATAGAATATATCAAGGGTAATTTTCCTCTTGAATTGGCAGGGTGTTTGGAAGTGATGTGGTGTATAGAGAATTTTGAAGATTAATAGGATTGAAGCACAGCTTGCATAGACAGAATAGAAAATGTAGCTAAGAGAAAAGTGGAGTTTAATGAGACTGATGCACAGCTTGTAAAGGATAACTAGAAAATTGTGCTAACAATGAGCATCCAATGGTCCCATAATCAACTTGAGTATAAATATGATTGGAAGAATTGAGAACCAGGTGCACTTTTCCATGCATAGGTGTAAGTAATTAGCTGAAGTTCTTTAATATAAAATAAAGGCACATAGAAAAAGAAAGAATGATTAGAATGTAAGGTTTATTTTTCTATTATTTATTTGATGTTTTTATTCAGGAAGAAATAAGTTCCTCTAGATATTTTCTCATTCATGTTCCCATTGAGTGTCTCCTATGGGGCTGCAAACACCTTCAGTTCCTTGGGTCCTTTCTCTAAGTCCTCCACTGGGGACTGACTTTAAGGGTGATCTTCAAAATTATCTGAGTATGTCTTGAAACGCGAAAAGTTATTTCTTAAAGTATTGGTTTATTATATAGTTTAAAAACTGGGCTTCTAAAGTTGTATGGTGACAAGCATTTTTCTCCCCAGTTCCATGCATGGTTTCTTTATGTGTATGATATTGCCATTTTCCACAAAGAAGCATTTTAGTTTTGTGGTCCTTTTTGTTAAAAGGTGTTTATAATTTTAAATGTGGTTTTTAGTTATTTGATAATTTCATTCATGAGTGCTTATATTTTCTAACATTTTTACATTTCTTTTTCTACCTTCTAACTCCTTCTGTGATGTCCTCCCTATCCTACTTAAATCCATGACATTGTCTTGACATCTGTACTACTAGGGTCCTATTGAGAAGAATTTTTCTTGTGTCTATACATTATAACATATTCCCTACTTTCTCCTCTACTGATGTCATAGTATCAAGTCTTATGTTGAGGTCATTGATCCAATTGGAATTGTTTGGTTCAGAGGAAGAGCTGCTAAGAATAGAGATGTGGATGTTTACATTGGAGTGCCCATAAAGTCAGATAAAGAGAGGCCATGGGAGAAAGGTTTTCAAAGGGGGTGATATGAACTGGGTGAAAGCAGTAGTGAAACAGGAAGACTTAAATATTTTGGGAAATGGGACAACACAGTAGAATAAACATGTGAGGAAAATTTCAAAACCACACATTACTAGTTTTTGCTATAGATCTCAGTTATGCTCTAGAACAAGATGATAAGAACATATTAGTGTTGACACCACAAACTTAAGTCATAAGACCAGGAAAATCAAGAGTGAACTTACCTGGGAGCTGCATATGCTAAATAAATTTAGAGTCCTTGGAGGTTCTATGTATGCTATCAGGGAAGAAAAGTTATTAACAAGATTATCTAGATGTGAACTTTGTAAGCTACAATAACAGTTAGTCTAGCAAAATATGTCCACTGGTGAAATATTTGTATTTTATTATGGGAGTTACAAAATACTTTCTGATTGCATTGAAAGTCCTCTCCACACAGTATAACTGACATTGATACTGTTCATTGAGCCAAAAACCTATCTAATTTGTAGATACTGGAAAGAACCTACTATTTTTTTGGTAAAAGCTCATATTTATAAACTGGTCCCAAATTTCTCATATCTTATTATGTATTCTTATATGTTTGTGCATTTCTCAGTTCTCATTATATAAGCTGTTTTGTGTACTTTGTGGTGATAAACACAGAGGTAGTCAAATGACAGTGAACAGAAAAAAGTCTGTGATGCTTACCTAAGAATTGGTTATGTATAGTACAAATTCTCCCCACAAGGAGATCATCACTAAAGGAGAGGTAGGAAGTTTGTGAAAGCCAAAGGCAGTCTATGTCCTGAAAGAAACTGTATATTTTTTACATGATAGGCCAATGATACATATGACTTCATAACTATAACTACATGCATAAATCCTACTAAAGATAAAGCCAGGCTTTCCAAAATTCCTGTGTGCATGAGGGGTGTGCCTGTGAAATCTAATCTATTCTCATAGACCTACTAATACTTTATTCCTGTGGACTAAAGTAGAACCATATCTCCTTATGACTATTGCTCGTGAAAGTATATCCAAGCTTCAGCACATGGTCCTGTATCCACGCACATATAGGTCGCACTAACTGGATTGACATATATTTAAAAGTACACATGAAGTTGGAATGAGAGGGGAGAAAATGGGGGTAGACAATTTTGCTTAAAGCATATAACAAGGCATGTCTAAAATTCCCAAACAATAATTATATTAATTTTAATATGTATTTAATAAATTAATATAGTATGCTAATGAATTTAAAATAATTATTTTCTATTAAATTAATAAATGTTATATTTATAGTGATATTATTTTATATATCTAATAATATTTATAGTTATCAAATCATGAATATACTCAATACATATGAACAGAAACACTGCAGAAGCAGGACTAAGGTAAAAGATTAATAACAATTAATTACTTTTTAAACTTATTTTCTGAATTTTTGAGACCATAATATGATAATTCATTTTTGTTTCCTTATCCTCTGTCCACACTTTACCAAATACACTTCCATGCTCTCTCTAAATTAATGGCCTCTTTTTTCATTAATTGCTGTCAAATGCATATTAGCATATGTATATACATATATATTCCCAAATTCAATCTTCTTAGTCTATTTAATGTTATTTGTATGTACTTGCCTTAAGAATGAATATTTGGTATTGCATAACCAATTGGTATACTCTTCTCTAGAGAAGATGGTTTCTCTTATTCTTACCATTCCACAGTTGCCAATAGTTTTTAGGGTTGAGGCCTTCTTGTCTTTTTCTCAACAGCACTGGCATATGTAATGTTTTGGTTCTTGCTCCGCTCCTGTTTTGGTAGTCATATCAATAAGTCATTATGAGTATACCTTCTGACATTCTTAGTGGACACAATTTCACAGAAAACTCTCTGCTTGAGGCTTTGACAATCTCTCCACACCTCTTCTGCAATGTCCACTTTGCCTTAGTCGCAGATACTGTTTGTAAATGTATGCCCTGCGAACTGATATCCTCCACTCTGCATTTTGATTGGTTGTGTTGTTCTGTCATGGTACCCTCTGTTTCTTTGATGAGGAGTGAGGACTCCATTTACCTGTTGGGTCAAATATTTAGAATGTAATGGGAATTTTGTTGGTTTATTTAAGAAGTGGTTGTTAAGTTCTCCTTCAAGATTTGTGATTTCACTAGCTCTGGTCGTTATTTAGGTTTCCCATGCCAGGCATGATTTCTTCCTTGTGGAGTGGGTCTTAAGTTCAACTAGAAACCTGTTGGTTACCACCGAAGTATGTCTCGCACCATTGCACCTTTAGAAAGATTTGGTGTCATGCTCACTGTTATTGTGTATAGATTTCATAGCTGGGTAGGTGTTGTGATGATCCACAAATACTGTATTATATGGCTACAGAAGAGGTGTGTATTGAATCTGACAATACAAGAAGAATATGTACATGGTGCTCCCTTACCTGTCTTTAAAAACAAGACAAGCTGCCATGGAAGGTAACGTTCCCCAAGTAGCCCCCAAATTCAACCAGTTGAGTAAAGGATTTGCTTTTATGCATAATAAAGAGATGGCAGAAGGAACTGGAACAGAACATGCAGAGGCAGAAAGAGGACTGAAGGCAGACAGGACAGAGTTGGGAAGTAGGCAATGAGAACCACATTTAAAGACACAATGGAAGCTGAGTAGTTAGAGGCTAGGTAAAATACTGCCCTAGCAAAAGGCCAGCAGCCTTAAACTATATAGATGTCATCCTGTTTTTATTAAAGTTCAAGTAAGAGTCTGTGAAAGACCCTCAAATAGGTAGGGCTGTTGGTTGCATATTTAATTTGGAAGCTTACATGACACCTTCTGGTATGCTGACGCTAGTTTGCAGAGAGACAGCCACCAAGTTAGTATCAGCTCAGGTACTTCTGGGGCACCTTGTCTGGAGTACATGATGCATTGAACAAAGAGATATATTGTTCACCTCGGGGCAGGGAATGACTAATGAAAATAAAAGTGGTATGTAATATTTTGGAAGTCTCTTGGATATTTCTGATCAATTGAAAAGAAATAAATGATTTGAACATGTCTCTCAAGAGTCCATGGGTTCATATATTAACCCAATTAACAAATTTTGGAGAAGCAGGACTATCAGAAGTGCTGCCCTCAGAAACATATTATTTCTATTCTCCCTGAAGAACAGCTTTTTTAAAAAGTGAGTTAGGGGTTCTCTTCTCCATCTGCCTCTCTCTCCCCCCACCTCTATATACCTGTTTCTGTGTTTCTGTCTTTGTCTGTCTGTATCTCCTTCAATCTTCAAACCTTCCTCTTACTTCCCCTCTCCAGACCCTACCCCTAACTTCCTCTGCTACTTCCTCCCTCCTTCCCTCCCTCCCTCCCTCCCCTCCTCCTTTTCCTCTTCCTCCTCCTCCTCCTCCTCCTCTTTCTCTTTCTCTCTCTCTCTCTCTCTCTCTCTCTCTCTCTCTCTCTCTCTCTCTCTTTCTCTCTCTCTCACACACTTGTGCATGCACATGCATGGACACACACACACACACACACACACACACACACACACACACACACACACTGCTTAGCCTTTTGCCCATCTGGAACAAAGCAAGAAAGCCCTTGAGTCTCAGAAACTATGAGAAATCTTTCTTCTATGTTAAATATCCAATTTTTTTATTGTATTATGTTATTACTAAATGAACACTGTAATGGAGAAACACCATATTTATGTATTTTATGTTTTTAAAAATCTATCATCACATAAAAGACAAAATACTTTGCTGTGATCTGACATCTACTGTTTAATATGTTACCTATAGTTTACATATATAATATATACAGTTTCTAGTCTTTTTTTTTTGGTTTTTCAACATATTCTTATACTCATGGGACATATCATAATGAAAATGAAATTACTGATGCTTTCACAGGAATAATACCAATTTTTATTTAGCTTATATCCCTAAGAGAATGGCTCCTGCCATAAATGTGGCAGAGGATGGCCTTGTTGGACCTCAGTAGGAGGAGCGTTCCTTGGGTCTGAGGGTATTTGATGCCTCAGTGTAGAGGAATGCCCGGCCACGAAGTCCAGGGTACATGAGTGGGTGGGTGAGCACCTTCATAGAAGCAGGGGTAAGGGATGAGGGTTTCCAAATGGAGAGACCCAGAAAGGGGAAAACATTTGAAATGTAAATGAAGAAAATATCCAACTAAAAGTAAGTTAATAACAAACAATTTAGGATATGATAGACATAAACCATTTTATAATAATTGGTAATGTCAGTCAATTACAGGTAATTAATAGATTGTTTGGCTTTTTGTCATTAAATTTTGGAACACAAGAAAAAAAATCTTCATTTGTTTTCCTTTGGTTTTTAGAAACTGTGGTTTCATATCAAAATAAACTTTCTACTACTGATCTTAAAAAATTAGTAATTTAATTAATGGAAGTAAATAAATTAATTGTATCTTGTAGAGCTACTAGTGACACACTTGTAATTTTTCTTCTTGAATGTTTGTATATTAGAAAGAATTCTGTTCTATGTTAACTGAATTATAAATAGTATTTTATAAATAAGGTAAAATTTATTTTTGCAAAACAAGTTTATTATGGCTCTGAACTTCATAAGATTAATATAACAAATCATATAAACAATACAAAATGATTTACAATGATGTACCTGATTTAGCATGAGAGGTTATTAAATACTTGAATTATAACTGGCTGCTTTGGGGAATGTAGGGATTTTATGAAGAAATTTTAATGTTCTACTTCAAAAAAAAAAGAGAGAGAGAGAGAGAGAGAGAGAGAGAGAGAAAGGAAAGAAAAAGAAAAGAAAAGAAAAGAAAAGAGAAGAGAAGAGAAGAGAAGAGAAGAGAAGAGAAGAGAAGTGAAGAGAAGAGGAAAGAAAAGAAAACAAAAGAAAAGAAAAGAAAAAAAAGAAAAGAAAAAAAAGAAAGAGCTATCATACATTTTGTTAATGTATTTTGTTCCATAGGGCACAAGCATTTGAACTCTTTGTCTGCAACTGCTGTTGCTGTTTGGGAATGTTATGAGATTATTAGATTGTCAGCCTCTCCAAAAGATGGAATTAACAGGGATTAAATCTTGCAGTTTTATAGCTTGACCTGATACCACATTTTCTCTCTTCCTTACTGATGGCCCCATGTGACTAGCTACCTCCTACTCTTGCAGCCATGTCTTAACCCAATTTAGGGCATTGTTTCTCTTAACCTCTTCTTTCTATATATAGCTCTTATTGGGAATTTTTAAACCGCAATAAAAGAAAGTTAAGTAATACAATATGGTATCTTATTCTCAATTTACTCATGGGCAAACCAAAACCTAAAGGACTGTATTGCAATTTACTTAATATTAAAGACAGTATTGACTAGTAGAATGAGTTTCTTCTTGCATTACAGGGGTTCATCAATTGGGTAGATGTTTGGGTGGGCCAATTCAAAAGTGTAGATGTGGGCCATGCATCTGACATGGTCAGCTGGATGGTTCTTTGCTGCTTACAAACTGGGGCTACTCACAAGCAACCCCAGCAACCAGCGCAGTTTTATCCAGTTACCCAGATGAGATGCAAGGTCCACTCTCCTAAGTCTGGCAGCTGATGTGGGATGTGGCCAGTTCTCTTACTCTCATGACCCTGAGTCCAGCTCTACTGCCCGTTGTAGGCAGCAAGAGACTAGGGTGGAAGAGCACATCTTTCCATTGCCCAAGCCACTGCATGAGAGACAAGAGGCAGGGTCAACTCTCCCACAGTCGTGCCCTGAGGCAGCTTACCTCAAATCCCTATACCAGGACCACCTCAACTGAGCTGTCCAGGAGAGGTACAGGTGCTGTTTTCCCAAGTGCTCCAGGAAGTGAGGGTCAAGGACACTTTTCTGCTCTTATGACCCCATCAGGGTGAGCTCTTCCACACTACAATAGTGGTGAGGGTATAGGGGATCATTTTCTCACCTCATCCACCATAAAACAGACAAGAGGAGGACCAGCTCTCTCACACTTACATCCTTGGGGCAAGCTTATCTACAACCTCCACACCGAGGGTCAGCTCACCTGTGTTATCCAAGAAAGGTGAAGAGCTTGCTCTCCCATATGCTGGAGTAGGTGAGTGGCAAGGCCACTTCTCCTGCTGTGATTATTTTGGGACCATCTCTTCTGAATGCCATATGTGGCAAAGGGTGAGAGAGGGCACATCTCCCTCTCCCATGTAAACACACAGCAGTAGAATGTTAGGTCCAGCTCTCTCACAGTCATGTCCTTGGGGTCACCCACCAAACACTGAACAACCAGTCAGCTCTATTGTGCTGTCCAGGAGAGGTACAAGGCCCACTCTTCAGAGTTCTTATGAAGGGCAGGGACAGCTCCTCTGATATCATGACTCCATAGATTACCCACATGCCCCAGGAGTGAGGGGAGGTGTAGGAGGAGGGTATTTCTCCCCCTCCCCCCCAACTACCACATTGGACATGAGTTCAGTATTCCCTACTCATATCCTCAGGGCCAGCTCACCTGCAACTCCCACAGTATGCAGTGTAAGGCATAGGGGGGTGTCAGTTTTGAGTACCACAGATGGCTAGGGTGAGGTCAGCTCCCTTACTTTCATGTCGCCAGGGTATCCCTGTATTCCAAGGTAAAGAGTGGGACAAGTTATCCACAGCCCTCAGACATCAACATATTCCAGACCAAGGACTTCTGCCTGACTTTTAGTGGTAAACAGACCCCTAATGTTGCAGAGCCACCATCCCTGGTTGCCACGGGCCATGACTCCACCATCAGACTGCTCCTCTTGGGGTTGTAATTCTGTCTCTTCATTGTGCCAACATCCTTCTGTGTTTTTTTTTCCACTTCTCTATTATTTCCTTGTTCCTCTTAGTGGCACCCAGGGTCTGTGAGTGTCTGAGGTTGTCTTAGGAGTGGTCTTAGAAGTCCTCTGCTTTGCTTGAGCATTATGATGCCAGGCAGTGACCATCTCTGCCATGATCTACCCACCCACACCTATGTGGCATCTGACTGGTGTTCATCTCAGGCTAGCTCCCTGTCCAGGTCCCATGGCACCAGTTTGATGGTTGTCTTGAACTTATCGTTTGTTTGGTCCACCCTAGAGGCTCCTTGAAAGGGTCTTCTGCCTCAAGCACATTCTTATTCAGGGAGCATTTTCCCATGCAGGACAAGTTCTTTTCTGGCTTGCTCCCCATCCTGATCCTGGAAGTCCATCCAGGCCTGCCTGGCTCTAGACTGGTTGTTGTTACAGACTTAAACTTCTCATGAACATTACTTACCACTTGTCTGCCCCTTACTGATGCACACTTGATACAGCAGTGAGTTCCTGAACAATTCTGAGAATACTGTGTTATTTATTTGTGTCTATTAAACTAATATTGTATAAGTACTATTAATAAAAGAATTAAACCCAGTCTTCCTGAATATCACATTTTGCTTCCTACTTACATGTATTTCTGACTCTTGTTCATCCAAGATATCATGTTAAAAAATTTCCTTGAATGAACTAAAGATCATCTTTTTTTAAATTTTTTTTCATCTTTCAACCACATGGGGTTCATTTTATTAAAACCTTGGATAAATGTTTTTAAAGGAGCAAATCAAAAAACTCGTTACTGTTTTGTGTGCCAGAGTGGAGTGACCGTATATCTAGATGGCCATATGCATGACTTCTGAACTATACTGGGACTGCAGGCTCTTTAATGCACCGTGTCTTTGTCAAAAATGAGGCTGATTCTTATTTGTGATTATTGATTTTAATTATTAGTGTGGGAAGATCTAAAATCACTTAGAGACAAGCCTTGCATGCCTTCGAGAAACTCTTTATATTAGCCTCAGGGAAAGTCAATTGGGGAATCACATTAATTAAGTTGAAATAGAAAATGCTGGTGGCATTATACCCTAGGCAGAATTAAAATAAGAGAAAAGCAACTAATCTCTAATATGCATCACTTTCTGTTTTGTTACTGTGAAAACAATATGAACAAGTCCTCAAAATTCTGCTGTTGAGACTCCCTGTAAACTTTCCTCAAAATAATCCCCCCTTTTATTCTTAAATTTTTCTTTCAGAGTATATCATTATTACACCTGCAGGAGAGATAACTAATATTCTCAGTAGACAATCAAGTATATTTCAGAGCCAAATTGTCTTCCTATCTTGGAATTCTTTTATGGAGCTGTAGTCTTTACCAGATTCTTACTTCTTTAAACAGAACCACTCTGGATCACAGAACACCATTCAAACTATAATCTCATTGCATCACCTCTTCTTCTCTGAATCTTACACGTCATGATCTTTGAATAGGAAATTCATTAAAATAACACAAATCTATATTGCTTATATTATAAAATATATTAACATATAAGAGTGTTACATTCACTAATAGACAAATTTTTGTTGAATTTAATTCTCATAAAGATATTGAGTTAGAGTAGACTTGGGGTCAGAAAAAAATATTCTCTAATTATCTTTCAGGTAATAGGAGAAAAATGAATGTGATGGACTAAAGATAGCCATCCCAATAATTCAGCAATAGATGTACAAGCTTTTAGTGCATCTACTCAATGCTGTCAACATCATTTTGATTAGGATGAATTCCAAATTTCTCTGTCAACTTTAACAATCTAATAATTATAATAATAAAATAATATTTTTGCTACAGCCTACATACCACTGTCAATTTGTAAAAAGTTTCACTAGCTCATTAAATAAGATAAAAGAGTGTTAGTTTACTATAGATGAAAAATAACTATGGTTTTCAGTTGCTTAATTTCAAATAAGCTATTCACGGCAATTAAACAAATTCAGAAAGACAGAATAAAGGTCCTACTAAGACTACAAAGGCAATGAGTTAATGTTCATATCTGGTTTTTATCAGAGGCAATTTGTATGATTGTGATAACCCAGTAACAATTGGTTTGAAGATTAGCAAAACTAAACCATGATTCCTGGAGATGAGCCAATTAGATAATTATATTTTTTATTCTTCTATCCCTACTATAGATTTTGAATACTATTATGATTCATCTTATTTTTCTTTTTATACAGCATTCAAATGTAAGATAAAGCTGTTAACCTTGGGCTCATTTTCTTGGCTTCTTTCTGTAGAGCGATAAAATTAGAAGGTCAAATGGAATTTACATTCAGTGGTGCTACTCGGTATTATATTTTTACTATTAGTATAGGATACTTCATTCTACAGAGGGTAAGCAAGAGAATCAAGTCATATTTTGGTAATGACATTGATACAAACTCTGTGCCTGTGTGTGTGTCCTAGGAGAGATTAGCATGATTTTTAAATATAATAACAGACATGGGAAGAAGTTTTATCAAACAATAACTGAGTTTACAAGTCAGGATCAACAACTCAAAGCCTATAATTGGTTGTCAGATATGTCAGGCATCAGACTCCAGTAGCTTTCAAATAAGTCATCAGCTTATCTTTGTTATTTGTATAATCATAGCCAGAAGAAAATGGCATGTAGTGACTTCTGCAGTCATGATAACCATTTTTTGTAAGAAATAGTCACCTTTTCCTAGGACTGGTGCTTTAAAATGTCACCCGAGCACATTGTAATCACTTCGACACACATCACCTCTTGCTTCTTATTGTTGTGTAATAGAGTAGACTGCAAAGACTGAGCCACACGATGAGCTAATTAGAGTTCTGAGGATCTCAGATAATATGTGAGTCCTGTTTGTCTCTGAATCACACTTGTTTCTGGGTCCAAAGAGGTTGAGGAGTCACAGATTTCAATTGTGTATGGATTCAATATTCTATCTCCTATTTCTATACCAGATCTTGACTTGTTCTGCATCATTTACAGAATTGTTTTGCTTTGTATGAAAATGCAAGACTGTAAATAAGAATGGAAAATCAATACTATTCATTCTAGTCATCACTATTATCCCTCTTTGTGAAAAACTGTTACTGTGTTAAGAATATTTATTACAGAACTAGTCACTCTTACAGTAATCAACTGCAAAAGATTTGCCAGTTAAATCTTACCCCCAATTTATGTACAATTTGTCACATTGTTTTTTAAGATATAGATCACTTTTAAGTGTAACTAATGCTTATAAAACGTTCTTAAGAAGCAATCAGGTTCTAAAATACTAAATGAAGGAATGGATAGCACAGAAGGTCAGGAAAGAAAGATGAATTGGTTTCCTCCCCCCCCCCCCTGTATGTCAGCAACTTACTTAGAGTAACATTCTTAATTCTGTGTATTATTAAAAGCATAAGCTCTGAGCTCATGCAATTAGTGCCTTGTTTTTTTTAAGGTATTTTTTATTAGAGATTTTCTTCATTTAACAGTTCAAATGGTATCCCCAAAGCCCTCTATACCATCCCACCACCCTACTCCCCAACCCACTCACTCCCTCTTCCTGGCCCTGGCATTCCCCTGGACTGGGGCATATGATCTTTGCAATACCAAGGGCCTCTCCTTCCATTTGATGGCCAACTAGGCCATCCTCTGCTACATATGCCACTAGAGACACAGCTCTGGGGGTACTAGTTAGTTCATATTTTTGTTCATCCTATAGGGTTGCAGACCCCTTTAGCTCCTTGGTTACTTTCTCTAGCTCCTCCATTAGGGGCCCTGTATTCCATCCAAAAGATGACTGTGAGCATCCACTTCTGTATTTGCCAGGAATTGGCATGGCCTCACAAGAGAGAGCTATGTCAGTGTCCTGTCAGCAAAATTGTTTTGTCTGGAAGAAACCCTTGGCCTCAAGTCCTCCACTGGCTACCAAATCTTTCTACCCACAATTCTTCAATGGCTCTTACATGTGGTAATTAGGTGTGATATAGATGTCACAAGTGCTGTTGATCACTTCAAAGTCCCTTATTCTCTACATTCTACCAGCTGTGAGTGACTTTGTTAACACCATTCACTGCATAGAGAAACTTCTCTGAGATCTAAATTCTACATCATCTATATAGGTGGACTGATGCAAATTTAGAGGCCAAATTCATACTATATTTATTGAGCAAAATGATAGTAGTAGGATTAGTCCTGAGGCCAATAAGTTGGACATATAGTTTATATCATGCATATGTTATATGCTGAGGCATGGACTTTAAATATATCCATAAAGCACTTTGTCAGCCTCATAACATTTGTATTACTTTGTCATCATGGGAATATCATGCCACATTAGTCATTACTGAAGTTCACAAGTTTCACAGCTGAACAAGGCTGCTAATGACTTTCATACCAGTGGCTTTTATACCATATCCTAGTATGATGCAATCTATCCAAGGGGGAGGAAACTCCATCATCAGTACCAACTAAATCTTCCCTTGTAACACAACCAATGTGTGAGGCTTTTCAGTATTTCAGATATAATGTCAAGTATTTGGTTAATTAGAATAGTTTAGAGAGAAGTTTTGGGAGATGGATGAGAGATGAAGGCAAAAGGAGTGGTGAGGGAGGGATAACTAACACTAAAAATGTTTGAAAAAACCATAAAAGTGTGTGTGTGTGTGTGTGTCTATTCGTGTGTTAATTGAAAAGCATAGTTATAGTTACCATACATAGGGGATTGTGATCATCTTAGAAGCCATAATTTGCAAAATAAAGGGCTATGTAGTATTCCCAGCAACAATTTTTTTCACAAATGTTCCAGAGATTTCCTTAAACAATATAAGCTATTACCATAGCTTTTGAAAGTTTAGTTTAGTGGATTTAAAAAAAATACAGATAAAAGGAATCCATGTAAAAAGAAATTAGTTAAGCAAACTGAAGATGTGTCTCCATTTATATGACTATAGGCTCACTCTTATGTTCAGTCATGCAAAAATTATCACTTTGAAAAGTGACCCAAGATGAAGTTTCAAGAAATAATTGAAGAACTTTGTGGGTGAATCGGTCTACATAATTTGACATGGACTTGAAGAGTTTGTGGTGCCTGTAATACTTTATGAGGTAGTGAACGAAGTGATCTGTTACTGCTTTTGTCTTACTTAGAGAAGGGGCACAGCGGGCATTATTAAATAGTCACTGGTGGTTAAAATATTTGAAATTCTCAGTCTTGCTTTTTGCTTTTAAGTTAATTCAGGATGACAACCAGGAAGACTACTTGAAGTTCATTATCTCTCTGTGGATCTTATAGACAGCCCATGAGCTATATTGTAATAAATTGAATGTAATATTACACAACCATTTACCATTATATTTGAATGTGTTCTTGAGCCTGAGGAGCCATTTCTGAAACAATTCCAGAGGGGTCATAACACTAATGTGGGTTAAGTTGGTACTTCCTTCTCAGCTTTCTCATAGATCACAAAGAGCTGAAGATAAATGCGACTCCTGGCCTTAGCAGACAGAAAGAACTTAGTTTCCAGCCCTGTAGTTAATCATTGCAAACTGCGTGAAAAATGACTAAATTTTGGACAGTTGTCATGTCATAAAAATAAGTGACACAAACAATAATTCATCTTCAAATGTTGGAGGAGAAAAGATAGCCAGTCAAATTTGTCTTGGGGATTAAAAGTATCAAATAAATATTCGTGGAAAACATTGGATTCATTTATAGACACTGCTCCAGTGTTCTAATAATTGAATTTCAGCAATTTACTGTTTGAATGGATTTTGAAAGTGATAATAGTATAGCCTTTTGTAGAATAAATATGGAGTGATTGAAAGATACTTAGGATTTGAAGAGCAATGCCTAGCTAAAAAGCCCTGCTTTAACTTTTGTCTGAATGTAGAGAAACAGCTCACTCTCCAAGTTCTTGAAAAATGGGGTGCTAGAGAAATGAGAGATACCTGCTAAACTTCAAGTACATATCTTAAAATCAAGACATTGAGCTTTTAAAGCATAAAAATACATTTTTATTTAATTTTTATTTTTATTTCAAGTAATTTTACCTTTTCTCATTCTTTCAGTTAGAGGAAAGATTTGTATTTCTTTTTGAACTACAGTTTTCATCAATGAGTAATTTTGCTGTGTCTTTTGTTTTTATGTGAGTACCAGTGGTTCCCACACATACTAGATGATCAGTGACAGCAATTCAGTATATGGATAATGACCATATAGAAATAATGTATGTAATATTCCACTATTTAAAACCCTCCTTCCACTTTTTGAATGTTTAAAGTTAATGATATTGACATAACTGGAAAACAGTAAGTTATTCTAGTGGTGATTATCATCATGAAAATTAAGCTTTATTTTCTATATTTGTTTGTAATGCTTGATGTTATAATATGATTCTCTTGAAATTTCCCTAACATTATAAATCAGTTTATTTTCACAAATCTGTTTCTATTGAATCTCCTTTATATGATTTATTTTTTAAATCTGAGATTTGTTGCTTACTAGACACATTTGCAAGCCGTGTTCTTAAAATCTATTTCCTTGTATATGTTTGTCATGCTAGAAGTTCATCTCTGAGCATTTGAGTATGATTAGAATTCCTCTACCACTGAGCTATATCCCTGGCCCATGAAAAATTGATTAGAAAATGAAAATGAAGCCAGGCAGAGAGGTTCATGGCTGCAATGTAATCAGTTCAGAGACTGAGGCAAGAAAAACAGCTGCTTTCTGACCAGCATGGCCTGAGGTAGCAGTAAAGCTGAGACCATTCGTAGGAGAGTGGTGACAAAGCTATTGGAGAGTTAGCCAGAGAATGAATGTGTGCCTGTAATGAGTCAACCAATAAAGTAAAAAAATTCAGAGTCATCTGTAATTTAGAATATATTTTATAAACAGAATTTAAAAGCTGTTTTCCTGTCATTGAAAACCAATTTCTCTATTATTACTTCATTCGTTCATTTCCCATCTATCTGTTATTTTAATTATTTTTTTTTCTACAATTTTGCAACTGTTTTCCTAAGATTTTATATATGTATATATATACCCTGGACTTGCTTCATTCTGCTCCTCTAATATATTCTCTGTCTAAAACATTCTAGATAATGTCTTACTCCTATGAATTGTCCATGTTGCTGAAGTTTCAAGGACTGATCAGAGCAGCAATCTGAGGGGAAGTAACACAAAATGAGTCTCAACACTGTTCCTTAAGTATGAAAAAGAAAGGATTTTCCTTTTCTTTGCAGTCTTAAAATTGAGTTAAGAGTTCCCTGTAGGTTTACAAATGAGCAGGTAGCCACTAGCCTCTCCCAGGCTCTGTTTGTGGATGGGAAAGAACACTGAGAGCATGAGATCACTTCCCACATCTCTTTAACTGCTGTATTTCTCTTCACTAGATTAATCATTCAAATGAAAGAATGAGTGAGAGATTCTCATTTTCAATGCTTTTACCGTACCACAGGAACTACAGGGGAGGACCTTATATGAATCTGAGCTTTGAGTTGCCTTTAGATTTTCTAGAAAGTACAATTAACTCATCCCATAAAAGATATACCTGGGAAGCTAAGCCAATGCCTGGCAAACACAGAAGTGGATGCTCACAGTCAGCTACTGGATGGATCACAGGGCCCCCAATGGAGGAGCTAGAGAAACTACCAAGGAGCTGAAGGGTTCTGCAACCCTATAGGTGGAACAACAATATGAACTAACCAGTACCCCCAGAGCTTGTGTCTCTAGCTTCATTTTTAGCAGAAGATGGCCTAGTTGGCCATCATTGGGAAGAGAGGACCCTTGGTCTTGCAAACTTTATATACCCCAGTACAGGGGAAACACCAGGGCCAGGAAGTGGGAATGGCTGGGTAGGGGAGCAGGGTGAGGGGAGTATAGGGGACTTTCAGGTTAGCATTTGAATTGGAAATGTAAATGAAGAAAATACCTAATTAAAAAAATAAAATAAAATAAAAACAAAAACAAATTATTAGCTAGTGTTTGTTGAAATATTATCTACATTGTAGTAGGCACATATGTTGTAGTTGACCCAAATTTCATAAGACAAGTAATCATATGTTTTAGTTTGTTGTAAAACAAATCATATCTACATGGAAAACATGTACTATGTAATAATTTTCTGATAATTGTGTAAAAATAGGAGTATTTTCAGAAGTAACCTCAACAATTCAATGGTTTGAATAGAAGTCATGTCTATGTTGTTTCTCTGGATATTAAAGAACTAACTCTGAAAAAAAATTGGAGGAAAATATACACCATATTGCATAATGTCATAGGTAAAGCTGATGGCAATGAGTCACTTGCTTAATATACTGGGGAAACATAATTTATTTCAGGACATGTGAAACTCTATGTAGTAGTACATTTCTCCTATTTGTCTTCACCCCTTTTCTTATTGGATATTTTCTTTGCTTAGACTTCAAGTGTAATCCCCTTTCCTGGTACCCCCTCCAAAAAGCACCCTCCCCCATCCTCTTTCCCCTCCCCTTGCTTACCAACCCACCCACTCCCTCTTCCTTGCCCTGGCATTCCCGCACAAGAGGGCATACAGCCTTCACAGGACCAAGGTCCTCTCCTCTCATTGATGTCCTACAAGGCCATCCTCTCCTACATAAGCAGCTGGAGTCATGAATCCTACCATGTGTACTCTTTGGTTGGTGGTTTAGTCCCTGGGAGCTCTGGGACTACTGGCTCGTTCATACTGCTGTTCCTCCAATGGGGCTGCAAACCCCTTCAGCTGCTTAAGTCCTTCTCTAGCTCTTTCATTAGGGACCCTATGCTCAGTCACATGGATGGCTGTGAGCATCCACTTCTGTATTTCTCAAGCAGAGCCTCTCAGGAGAGAGCCATATCAAGTTCCTGTCAGCATGTACTTGCTGGCATCCACAACAGTGTCTGGGTTTGGTGATTGTATATGGGATGGATCCCCAGTTAAGTCAGTCTCTGGATGGTCATGCCTTCAGTCTCTATTCCACACTTTGTCTCTGTAACACCTTCCATGGGTGTTTTTGTTCCCCCTTCTAAAATGGATATAAGTATCCACCATTACATTCATATTTTGAATTCTGAACAGTAGGACATTATAAACTTTTGACTAAATTCATTTGAAACAGTAACCTGTTTCTCAATTTATAATTCAATAACTGTAATATGTCCATAAAATCATACTAAGTCAGGGTGTAGGTTTATCACTTTTGTTAAATAACTTTAATCAGTGTAATTGTCCATATGTTGTGTTAGAATTTACCCTTGTAGAGTACAACACTAAAAAGTAAGAGATAAGGTTGGCATGAATTAGAATATTTTAACATATACATGTTCAAAGAAAAAAATTTATATCTTAGCACACCAAGGATCTTAGGATCACGGTTGAGTGGAACATAACATCTGTTCCAAAAGAACCCTGGAGTGCCTGGGGCCAGCAGGAACAGAAACACAGAAACCCCACCTGACCAGTGGCTCGGGTTCCTTTGAATCAGTGCTGGTCTACCTTGGTTTCAAACATAGCCAGCAGCACCAGGGTCCCCAGAGGAAGTATGACTTCCAGGCACTCCAGTACATTCAGGATCTTAGGATCCCAGGATTCCAGGAGCTTGGTCACACCAGGATCTCAGGGTCTCAGAGGAAGCTAGACTGCCAAGAACTCTGACACACCCTGAATCTCAGCATCACAAGATCCCAAAATCACAGGATCACAAAGAAAGCTAGGCTCTGAGAAGTTCTGAGTTAATTGAGATTACAGGAAGGACAGGCTCCAATCAGATATATCTAGGGAAGGGAGGACTTGAGAAAATCAGATGGCAGGAGGCAAGCTTAAGAACAGAAGCAACAGAAACCAAGGTCACTTTGCATCATCAGGACCAAACTCTCCTACCATAGCATGTCCTGGATATACCATCACACCAGAAAAGAAAGATATGATTCTAAAGTCACTCCTCATGATGATTATGGAGGACAGTAAGCAGGACATAAATAACTCCCTTAAAGAAATGCAGGAGAACACATCCAAACACGTGAAATAATTGAATAAAACCACACAGGACCTAAAAACAGAAATAGAAACAATAAAGAAATCACAAAGGGAGACAACTCTGGAAATAGTAAACCTAGGAAAGAAATCAGGAGCCATAGATACAAGCATCACCAACAGAATACAAGAGATAGAAGAAAGAATCTCAGGTGCAGAAGATACCATAGAAAACATGGAAACAACAATCAAAGAAAATGCAAAATGCAAAAAGATCCTAAACCAAAACATCCAAGAAATCCAGGACACAATGAGAAGACCAAACTTAAGGATAATAGGAGTATATAAGAAGGAAGATTTCTGACTTAAAGGGCCAGTAAATATCTTTAACAAAATTATAGAAGAAAACTTTTCCAATCTAAAGAAATAGATTCTTGTGAATATAAAAGAAGCCTACAGTACTCCAAATAGTTGGGATCAGAAAATAAATTCCTCCCATCCAAACAGTCAAAACACCAAATGCACAAATCAAAGAAAGAATATTAAAAGAAGGAAGGGAAAAATGTCAAGTAACATGAAGGCAGACCTATCAGAATTATACCTGACTTCTCAATAGAAACTATAAAAGCCAGAAGATTCTGGGCAGATGTCATACAGACCCTAAGAAAGCACAAATGCCAGCCCAGGCTCCTATACAGAGCAAAACTCTCAATTACCATAGAGGGAGAAACCAATGTATTCCATGACAAAATTAAATTTACACAAAATCTTTTCACAAATGCAGTCCTTCAAAGGATAATAAAGGGAAAACTCCAACACAGTAAGGGAAATTACACTCTAGAAAAGGAAAGAAAATAATCTTTTAACAAACCTAAACATAAACAAAATTCTAACTCAAAAAGAAAGAAAGAAAGAAAGAAAGAAAGAAAGAAAGAAAGAAAGAAAGAAAGAAAGAAACCAGGAAGCAACAACGACTTTTCCTTAATATCTCTTAATATTAATGGGTTCAATTCCCCAATAAAAGACATAGATTAACAGTCTGGCTAAATAAACAGGACCCAACTTTTGCTGCTTACAGGAAACCCACCTCAGGGAAAAAGACAGACACTACCTCAGAGTAAAAGGCTGGAAAACAATTTTCCAAGCAAATTGTCTCAAGAAACAAGCTGGAGTAGCCATTCGAATATTGAATAAAGTTGAATTTCAACCTAAAGTTATCAAAAAAGATAAGGAGGGATACTTCATGCTCATAAAGGTAAAATTTATCAAGATAACCTCTTAATTCTGAACACCTATGCTCCAAATGCAAGGGTATCCACATTCATTAAGGAAACTTGAGTAAACCTCAAAACATACATTGTACCACACACAATAAGAGTGGGAGGCTTCTACACCTCACTGTCATCAATGGACAGATCCTGGAAACTGAAAATAAACAGATACACAGTGAAACTAAGAGAAGTTATGAAACAAATGGATTTAACTGTTATCTCAGAATATTTTATCCTAAAACAAAAGAATGTACCTTTTTCTCAGCACCTCATGGTACCTTCTCCAAATGTGACCATATAGTTGGTCACAAAACAGACCTCAACAGATACAAACGTATGCAAAAAATTCCCATGCATCCTATAAGATCACCACAGACTAAGGTTGATGTTCAATAACAATATAAATAATAGAAAGCCCACATACATGTGGAAGCTGAACAGCATTCTACTCAATGATTTCTTGGTCATAGATGAAATAAAGACAGAAATTAAAGACATTTTAGAGTTTAATGGAAATGAAGCCACAACATATCCAAACTTACGGGACACAATGAAAGCAGTCCTAAGAGGAGAACTCATAACTCTGAGTGCCTCCAAAAAGAAACTAGAGACAGCACACACTAGCATCTTGATAGCACACCTAAAATCTCTAGAACAAAAGGAAGCAAATTCACCCAAGAAGAATAAAAGGCAGGAAATAATCAAACTTGGGGCTGAAATCAACCAAATAGAAACAAAAAGAACTATACAAAGAATCAACCAAACCAGGAGATGATTATTTGAGAAAATCAACAAGATAGATAAACCCTAAGACTAACTAGAAGACACAGAGACAGTATCCTAATGAACAAACTAAGAAATGAAAAGGGAAATACAACAAGAGACCCCGAGGAAATCCAAAAAATCATCAGACCCTACTACAAAATGCTATATTCAGTACAACTGGAAAAGCTAGATGAAATGGACAATTTTCTAGGCAGTTACCAGATACCAAAGTTAAATCAGGATCAGATTATTGATCTAAACAGTCCCATATCCCCCAAAGAAATTGAAACAGTCATTAATATTCTCCCAACCAAAAAAAGCACAAGACCTGAGGGGTTTAGTGCAGAGTTCTATCAGACCTTCAAAGAGGACCTAAATCCAATATTCCTCAAATTATTCCAAAAAAATAGAAACAGAAAGTACTCTACCTAATTCATTCTATGAAGCCACAATTACTCTGATACCTAAAGTATACAAAGACCCAACAAAGAAAGAGAACTTCAGAGCAATTTTCTTATGAATATTAATCCAAAAATACTCAATAAAATTCTCGCAAACAACATCCAAGAACACATCAAAATGATCACCCATCATGATCAAGAAAGCTTCATCCCAATGATGCAGGGATGGTCCAATATATGAAAATCCATCCCCAAAATCCCCTATATAAACAAACTCAAAATTTAAAAACCCACATGATAATCTCATTAGATTCTGAGAAAGCATTTGACATAATCCAACAGCTGTTCGTTATAAAAGTCTTGGAAAGATCAGGAATTCAAGGCTGGTACCTAAACATAATAAAAGGAATATACAGTAAACCAGTAGCCAACAGCAAATTAAATGGAGAGGAACTTGAAGCAATCACACTAGAATCAGGGACTAGACAATGTTGCCAACTGTCTCCCTACTATTCAATATAGTACTTGAAGTCCTATCCAGAGCAATTAAACAACAAATGGTGATACAAATTGGAAAGGAAGAAGTCAAAATATCACTATTTGCTGATGAGAGGATAGTATATATAAAGGACCCTCAAAATTCCACAAGAGAGTATGTAAACCTGATAAACAACTTCAGTGAAGTAGCTGGACACAAAATTAATTAAAAAAATAAAAAAAAAACTGTGGCCTTTCTGTACCCAAAGGATAAACAGGCTGAGAAAGATATTAGGGAAACACCACCCTTCGCAATTGTCACAAATAATATAAAATACTTTAGTGTGATTCTAACTAAGGACGTGAATGATCTGTATGATAAGAACTTCATGGCTCTGAAGAAAGAAGTGGAAGTAGATCTCAGAAGATGGAAAGATCTCCCATGCTCATGGATTGGCAGGATTAATATATTAAAAATGGCTATCTTGCCAAAAGCAATCTACAGGTTCAATGCAATTCTGATCAAAATTCGCAATTCAATTCTTCACAGAGTTAGAAAGGGCAATTTTTTAAATTCATCTGCAATAATAAAATACTTAAGATAGCAAAAACTATTCTCAAAAATAAAAGAACCTGTGGTGGAATTACCATCCCTGACCTCAAGCTGTACTACAGAACACATGTGATTGAAAATTGCATGGTACTAGTACAACCACAGACACGTAGATCAATGGAATAGAATGAAGACCCAGAAATGAACCCACATTACTATGGTCACTTGATATTTGACAAAGGAGCTAGAATGATCCCGTGGGAAAAGGACAACATTTTCAACTTTGTCCTGGCTCAACTCGCAGTTATGATGTAGAAGACTGTGAAGTAATCCATTAATATCTCCTTGTACAAGGCTCAAGATTAAGTAGATCAAGTAACTCCACATAAAACCAGAGACACTGAAACTTACAGAGGAGAAAGTGTGGAAGAGTCTCGAAGATATGGGCACAGGGGAAAAATTCCTGAACAGACCCCCAAATGGCTTGTGCTGTAAGATCAAGAATCGACAAATGAGACCTCAAAAAATTGCAAAGTTTCTGTAAGGCAAAGGACACTGTCAATAAGAAAAAAAGGCAACCAACAGATTGGGAAAAGATCTTTACCAATCCTAAATATGATACTTGGCTAATATCTAATATATACAAAGAACTTAAGAAGTTATACTCTAGAAAACAAAATAACTTTATTCAAAACAGGGTTCAGAGCTAAATAAGAATTCTCAACTGAGGAATACCAAATGGCCGAGAAGCACCTAAAGAAAAAAAAATGTCCAACATCCTCAATCACCAGGGAAATGCAAATCAAAACAACCCTGATATTCAACCTCACATTAGTCATAATGGCTAAGGTCAAAAATTCAGGTGAAGCAGATGCTGGTAAGGATGTGGAGAAAGTGAAACAGTCCTCCATTGTTGGTGGGATTGCAAACTGGTACAACCACTCTGGAAATCAGTCTGGAAGTTCCTCAGAAAATTAGATATAGTACTACCGGAAGATCCAGCAATACCTCTCCTGCGCATATACCCAGAAGACTTGTAATAAGGACACAATTTCCACTATTTTCATATCAGCCTTATTTATAATAGTCAGAAGCTGGAAAGAACCCAGATGTCCCTCAACAGAAGAATGGATACAGAAAATGTGGTGCATTTACACAATGGAGAGCTACACAGCTGTTAAAAACAATGAATTTATGAAATTCTTAGACAAATGGATGGATCTGGAGGGTATCATCCTAAGTGAGGTAACCCAATCACAAAAGAACACACATGATATGTACTCACTGATAAGTGGATAGCCCAGGAGCTCAGAATACGGAAGAAAAAATTTGCAAAACACATGAAACTCAAGAACAAGGAAGACCAAAGTATGAATACTTCAATCCTTCTTAGAAGGAGGAACAAATTACCCATGGAAGCAGTTACAAAGTTTGAGCAGAGGCTGAAGGAATGACCTTCTAGAGACTGCCCGACCAGGGGATCCATTCTATAAACAACCACCAAACCCAGACCCCATTGCAGATGCCAACAAGAGCTTTCTGACAGTAGTGTGATATAGCTGTCTCCTGAGAGGCTCTGCCTGACAAATACAGAAGTGGATGTTCACAGCCTTCCATTGCACGGAGCCCAGGGTCCCCGACGAAGGAGCCCCATAGCAGAAACTAACCAGGACCCCCAGTGCTACCAGGAACTAAATCACCAACAAAAGTGTACACAAGGAGGAAATCATGGCTCCAGATGCATATGTGGCAGAGGATGGTCTAGTTGGTCATCAATGAGAGGAGAGACCTTTGGTCCTATGAAGGTTCTATGCCCCAGTATAGGGCAATGCCAGGGCCAGGAAACAGGTGTGAGTGGGTTGGTTAGCAAGTGGAGGGGGGAGGGGATAGGGGTTTTTTATAGGTGAAACTAGCAAAAGGGATAACATTTGAAATATAAATAAAGAAAATATCTAATTAAAAAAAGAGTCAAATCAAAGAGAAGTGTACAAAGTTAACACTGCAGAGAAAAAAAATTGGGGGAGTGACTGAAGTGCAGCTGAAAATAGAGAACTTCTGCTTGCAAAATCAATGCTTGCACATTTATTGACCCAGTGTTTACTTTCTTCTGCTTGCTCAATTTATCCATTTACGAAAAGAGAGACAAAATAATGGTTGGCACAGAACCTCAGCATAAGATTCAAGTGAGATACTAAACAGACAGAAGACTACCTATCTGAAAGAAAACTAACTGGCAGCTCACTAAAGTATTCCAAACACTTAAATATTGCACATTTACTTTTAATGTCTATAATCCATCTGAGATTCATTTTTGACAAACATGGAATGCACCATTTAGTTGATCATCATCTCTCAGAAATATGAAGAAAATGGGTTATTTCTTCAATTGCAGCAGTTCATTTATAAATAAATTCCAAATACTGAGATTTTTTAGGTTGAGAATTGTGGAATATTAATATTCTCTTCAACTAATGTAGTGTCATAATCTTCCACTACACAGGACTAAGTGTTTCCTATTGTACATCTGTGTGCATGCTCATTTTTTATGTTGAGCAACTCTTTTGTATACTGAAGCACCAAAGGTCAGAAGCACTTTGCTAACAAGAGGTGTGTACTTCAGATGCTCTGCAGGAAACAGGCTTTTCAATAAATACCATTCCTGAAGAGTATACCTCATTAGTCTTTTTAATACATTGTGGAAATATGCCACAATGCTCATGAAATTCACTTCCATTTTGAGAATGAGAAACATGATGCATGAAAACACTAAAATATTATATAAAACAAATATGCTTTTCCTAATGTTATTATCAATCCCTCTGGGGCTTTTTAGAATATAGGACAATCATATCCAAATCCAAAGTGATGGAAAGCAGGTATAATTCAATAGTTTGGTGGCAAAAATGTTCTAAACATACCAGTGTTTAGGCTTACTTTCTCTGAAGTTCTCCTCTCACTCTAGTAAACAAACACCAAATTTAAATTTAATTTAATATGGTTACTACTTAAGCAAAATTTTGGGTAATTGGCAGTCTTTCATTCAGCATGAATGCAACTATAAAAAATAAAAGACAAATATCAACAGAATCTGATCACTGACATTGACTGTGAAACTTCAGAATCCCAGTAGAGTGTATATAGATATAGATATAGATATAGATATAGATATAGATTAGATAGAGATAGAGGAGATAGAGATAGAGATAGAGATAGAGATAGAGAGATAGAGATAGAGAGAGAGAGAGAGAGAGAGAGAGAGAGATAGAGATAGAGATAGAGATAGAGATAGATATAATAGCAAGTGTTCCTATTCATAGAATACTACCTCTTTCTTTGTATTTTGTAAGCATTTAAGTGCAATAACTGTATATTTAGTTGATTTTGTCTTTATAAACATGTAAAAGAATTGAATAAATGTCAAGTGACAATAAGAAAAAAGCTCAGAATGAATAATCTCTTTAGTTGGAAAGTTTTAACTTAAAAATTCAAACATTTTTAAGAATTTAATATAAATCAACATATACTTTCACCTTGAAATTTATTTTACTGTCAAAATCAATATGTTTGTTTATTCTTTGGTCCTAGAAACCTCTCACATACCATATTTCTGGGTCCAATACCATATTTATTTACCACATTTTTAAAATTAAATTTGCTACAAAATGAAAAGTACTCTGAAAAGGTTGATTTGTTACATAGTTATGGACCCAATTCTATGTGATGTTTGTGATAGTATTTTAGATATAGATCTTACAAAACATGGCATAACCAGCTCATGTGATGGTTTTGGCATCATAATGAAAACATACTTATCATGTGAGTGATGATAATTACAGTGATGCTCCATTTTATTGGATATATATGATTCATACAAAATTAGATGCTGCTATTTGTTTGAAAATCTACCTGTACTTCTTTGTTAACTCCATTGGATATGTACTTGGTCATAAAAGTAAAATGTTTTTTTATCAAGTCCTGATATGAGATTTATAAATTATTTTATTAATTACAACAATAGAACTGTGATGCTCAAATAACAATGAAACACTTAGTCATATATGACAAAAATAGTAATGAGGTCTTGTAAAATGTTTCTATTAAACAACAAGATAAATGTCCCTCCTTACTGGAATGTAGGTAGGAGTTAAATAAATTTCAATTGTTATCAGGTACTTAACAAGATCTCATTTGAGCAATAGAAATTCTGGTTATTTCAGAAGTCTTTTGTTGAATCTCAAGAAGTCTCTGTGCCTAGAAATGAGCTCAAGTTGTGATATAGTAGGAGTACTGGCAATAGGATAAAAGCCAGCCATCTTCAGAAACTTGTGTAATGGGTTCACTGTCCAACAATGGGAGTCATTTCTCTTGTTTCTGGCATGAAGGACATAGCTCACCATTAATATACACCTCTGATTGCATACCAAAGTCTGTTGTCTTTCTCAGTTGCTAATCAAAATGACTAGTTAGACATTCCAAAGTCAATGCTAGCATCCTGGAACTTCTGTCACCACAGCTTCTCATCTCCTTTGTCAACCAGCTTCTTCTTTTCTTCTTCTTCTTCTTCTTCTTCTTCTTCTTCTTCTTCTTCTTCTTCTTCTTCTTCTTCTTCTTCTTCTTCTTCTTCTTCTTCCTTCTTCTTCTTCTTCTTTCTTCTTCTTCTTCCTTCTTCTTCTTCTTCTTCTTCTTCTTCTTCTTCTTCTTCTTCTTCTTCCTTCTTCTTCTTCTTCTTCTTCTTCTTCTTCTTCTTCTTCTTCTTCTTCTTCTTCTTCTTCTTCTTCTCCTTCTCCTTCTCCTTCTCCTTCTCCTTCTCCTTCTTCTCCTTCTTCTCCTTCTTCTCCTTCTTCCTCATCCTCCTCTTCTTTCTTCTCTCTCTCTCTCTCTCTCTCTCTCCTCTCTTCTTTCCATAGCTTTAAGAGAGCCTTGGCCATGTCCAGTCTACCTCTTTCTCACTGCTCTGGCCTTTTTTCAGATGTATCATGATATTTTTTTTCTCTTTATTTCTAATAAAGACCTTTATCCTAATAACGGAGTGGCCATATTTGCATTTCCTTTATGTTACCCTTTCACATACATCTTGTGTTGAAATCAGGATAAATGTGGCAATAGGCTAATGTCTCCTTTAAGACTAGGATGGCTTTATAGAATATTATCATTAAGTAGCATCACATGAAGCACTTCTAAAATTACACACATTATATTTTCTCTGGGTGTCAGAAATTTCCACTAATATACATATATATCTTTTTTCCAAAAAACTCAACTTTTACTATTGATATGTTATATCAAAACAACCTAGGATAAATTATTTCCTCTATCCTGTGTCATCTGTCTTGATTGCTAGCAATCATAGCAATAAGTGGTTATTAGCACAAAAGCTTGGAATAACCAAGATACAATTCACAGACCATATGAAGCTCAAGAAGAAGGAAGACCAAAGTGTGAATGCTTTAGTCCTTCTTAGAAGTAGGAACAAAATACTCACAGAAGGAAATACAGAAACAAAGTGTGGAGCAGAGACTGAAGGAAAGGCCATCCAGAGACTGCCCCACCTAGGGATCCATCCCATGTACACTCACCAAACCCAAACACTATTGTGGATTCCAACAAGTGCTTGATGGCAGGACCCTGAAATAGCTGTCTCCTGAGAGGCTCTACAAGAGCCTGACAAATACAGCAGTGGATGTTCACAGCCAACCATTGGACTGAGCATGGGGTTCCCAATGGATGAGTAAGGAATAGAGTTAAGGAGCTGAAGGAGTTTGCTACCCCATAAGAAGAACAATAATATCAACCAACCAGACTTCCCAGAGCTCCCAGTGACTAAACCACCAACCAAAGAGCACACATGGAGGGACTCATGGCTCCAGCTACATATGTACCGGAGGATGGCCTTGTTAGGCATCAATGGGAAGAAAAGCCCTTGTTCTTGTCAATGCCCCAGTAGACGTTAATGCTAGGGCAGGGACGTGGGGGGTGGGTGATGGGTTGGGGATCACCTTTATAGAAACAGGGGGCGGGTAATTGGATAGGGGGTTTCCAGTGTGCTTGCAGGGGACTGGGGAGAGTAAAGGGTATGACATTTGAACTGTAAATAAAAAAAATCCAATAAATAAAAAAGGCACTTTCCTGAGTTTACTAGCTCTCTCATTCCTAGCATGTCTTATTTAGTGGCTTGTAGGTCTTTGCTTGTGTTTTTAGCTAAAAAAAAAAAAAAAAAATTCAAAATGAGAACATGTCTTTTTGAATCAATGACATGATTATAATTCTTGATAGAGTTAGTACACAGCCATAGCTAAGGTTGCAGGTAAAGAATAGCCCAATCATTGGAAAACAGGTTGCATCATAAACAAAATGATGTCTTTTATACTAAGATGACTTTTCAATAAGGCAAAATGGCAACCAACAGATTGGAAAAAGATCTTTACCAACCCTACATACAATAGAGGGTTAATATCCTATACATACATAGAAGTCAAGAAGATAGACTCTTGAGAGACAAACAACCCTATTAAAAAATGGGGTACAGAACTAAACAAAGAATTCTGAACTGAGGAACACAGAATGGCTGAGAAGCACCTAAAGAAGTGTTCAAAATTCTTAGTCATCCAGGAAATGTGTGTCAAAACAACCCTGATATTCTGCCTCACACCAGTGAAAATAGCTAAGATCATAAACTCAGGTGACAACAGATGCTGGCAAGGGTGGGATTGCAAGCTGGTACAACCATTCTGAAAATCAGTCTGTTGGTTCCTCAGAAAACTGGACATAGAACTACTGGAGGACCCAACTATACCACTCCTGGTCAAATATCCAGAAGATGCTCCAACATATAATAAGGACACAATCTCCACTATGTTCATAGCAGCCTTATTTATAACAGCCAGAAGCTAGAAAGAACCTAGATGTCCCTCAACAGAGCCATGGATACAGAAAATGTGGTACATTTACTATTAGTCAGCTATTAAAAACAATGAAGTTTGAAATTCTTAAGCAAATAAATGGAACTAAAAAATATTATCCTGAGTGAGGTAACCCAATCACAAAAGAGCACACATGGTATGTACTCACTGATAAGTGGATACTAGCCCAACAGCTCAGAATACCCAAGATACAATTCACAGACCACATGAAGTTCAAGAAGGAAAACTAAAGTGTGGACACTTCAGTCATTCTTAGAATGGGATCAAAATACACATGGAAGGTTTATGCCCCATTGGGGATTCATCCCATATATAGTCACCAAACCCAGACAATAGTGTGGATGCAAACAAGTGCTTGCTGACAGTAGCCTAATATAGCTGTCTCCTGAGAGGCTCTACCAGTGTCTGACCAATACAAAGGTGGATGCTCACAGCAACCATTGGACTGAGCACAAGGTCCCCCCCCCCCCCCCAGTGGAGGAGCTATAGAAAAAATCCAAGGAGATGAAGGGGTTTGTAGCCCCAGGAGGAACAATAATATGAACTAACCAGAATTCCTAGATATCCTAATAAAAGAGTACACATGGAGGAACCCATGGCTCCAGCTGTATATGTAGCAGAGGATGGTCTTGATGGACATCAATGGAAGCAGAGGCCCTTGAAGGCTCTATGCCTTAATGTAGGAAATGTCAGAATAGAGAAGTTGCAGTGGGTATTGTTGAGCAGGGGGAGGGGATGGTATAGAGAGTTTATGAAGGAAAAAGCAGAAAGGGAATAACATTTGAGATGTAAATAAAGAAAAGAGAGAGAGAGAGAGAGAGAGAGAGAGAGAGAGAGAGAGAGGGAGAGGGAGAGAGAGAGAGGGAGAGGGAGAGGGAGAGAGAGAGAGAGAGTGCTAACTGACAGGAACTCAGTATAGCTGTCCTCTGAGAGGCTCTGTAAGAGTCGGACCAATACAGATGTGGATGTACCTAGCCAAACATTGGACTGAGCGCTGGGACCCCATTGGGGAAGTTAGGGCAAGGGCTGTAGGTGACGAACCTCATAGGAAGAACCAAAATATCAACCAACCAGATGCTCCAAAGCTCTAAGAGACTAAACCACTAACCAAAGAGTACACTTAGGGTACATATGGCTCCAGCTGGATATGTAGCCAGGCATTGCCTTATCTGGTATCACTCAGAGGGGAGCCCTTGGTCTTATGGAGGCTTGATGACCAGGATAGTGTAATGCTAGGTAGCTGAGGCAGTAGTGGTTGGGCGGGTGGGGAAGTGCCCTCATAGAGGCAGGTAGAGGGAGGAAGGGATGGGGGCTTGTAGAAGGGGAACTGGGAAGGGGCATAACATTAAAAATGTAAATAAATAAAATAACCAATAAAAAGTGAAGCAGGTTGTCTTGTAAGGCCTCAGTTGGGGGTAAGGGAGGCGGGAAGATAACATTTAAGCTTAAGATGGAAACAGGCTGGTTCTTCAGTATGAGATCTATACCTGGTTATAAGGATGCAAGATCCTACTGCTCTTGGAAGTATGCTTGCTTATTATAGAATCAAGAAAAGATTCTCTTCCAAGATTCATAACTTCAGTGTGTATTTTTCCACTACTCAAAATTATTTCCTGTCTATTGAGCAGACCTTATATCTAATTACAAAATTGTTGATTAAAACAAACATAAAATATCCACTATTGCATACTTAGGGATATTTTGTCATGAAATCATTATTGTGAATCGTAGGCATCACAAATAAGTATTAATATTGTTTGCTTCCCTCACTTGAAAGTTCACATGACGCTTCTTTTACTATAAAATCTAGAATGATATTCCTATCATTGGACTGTTTCAACCTACATCCCAAAAATGACATGGAGACTTTTTTTTTTATTTATGAAAGCTTAGATACTATAACTTAATGAACTCATTTATTTCAGTCCAAGTTCCCCACATGGCCCATTTACCTTTTGATCCCGGTATGTTGAGATAGCTCAATGTCTGGCCTGCTAATTCCCTGCCTCTCAATTCTTTCTATAGTTCCTATCTCAGCCCCAAAGTGACTCCTTTCCTCTCCTGCCTCAGCTATAAGGTGCCAGCTGTTTATTAAATCAATCAGAAGGTGATGTAGACAAATGTTTACAAAATACTATGACAAGTGATGATCCAATAAAAATATCAATACCAAAGTCCAGCCTATATTCAACTGTCTTCTGGTAGAGAAAACACATTTAAATAATAAAAAGGCAAACTTTCCACAGTGCACAGAATGATTATCCCAACATATGCCACTGACCATACACCCCATCAAAGGCCATGGATTAATGAACAAAAACACCAGTACCAGGTTTGATGAACCAGCTTTTTATTTGTAGGACAGAGCAGTCGTAGAGACTCCCAAAACAATATAAGGGATTGCTGTTGCCCTTGATTGCCTCCCAGAGTTTGAAGGGACATACCTATTGTATAAAACACCAAGTTCTCCAGACACAGACAGAAGATGAAGATTCTGGGATGGATTTGTCGTGAAATACTTCCATATTTTTAATAGAATATTTAAAAGGAAAACTCTAATGTACTGGTTTTTGACCTGTAGGTTACAACTCCACTGGGGTAGAATAACACTTCCACAGGAGCTGCTTAAAACCACCAGAATACACAGACTTTTACATTTTGCCATAAGACTTTAAAAGGTCAAAATTTGAGCAGTCATGAAATATGTCAAACAATCTAAGTGGCAAGGAACTTATCCAGTAGTTAATGTGAACTGGGCACAAATACACCCTACACTATTTCTCAGGATATGGCCAAAAATCCGTCATTTTGATGAAGCTCTCAAGATTATTTATGCCTGGTAACAAACAGAAGCAATTCAATAAATTTTTTTACTGTTTATTGTTACTTCTGTCAGACTTCATTCCCTTTCTTTTTACTTTTAGAATAATTTGTCCATTATAAAATTGAAAATTTTGATTCTGTTGTTGTTTGTTTTGTTCAGTTTTCACTCTGAATGAGGCCATGAAGATTTGGAAGCAAGTGAGATCACTCAATGATTTTATATAATGTCTACTTGAGTTTTAGTTTTCAAGTGAGATGCCAGAGCTTTGCAGAGAACAATACTGAGAAAGTGATCAAGTGACACAATGAATGGGAAATTTGACACTTTTATTACATAAGATCTGAGAGCTCAGCACGCCATGAATTTTCCTAGGAGGTTTTAAAACCAATCATATCACTAAAGCAATTCACAGTTGAGAATATTAGAGGTCCGTGCCTTATGTGGGTATATCATCCTCAATAATTGTCTTAATATCCTATAAGCATGATACACAGTATGTAAAAGTCCAATAATATTTATGACAGCCTTTAACCATCAAAAAGAAAAGAGGTGGAGGAAGGAGGAGGAGGAAGAGGAGGCTCAGGAGGAGGGAGGAGGGGGAAGAGAAGAGGCATTTAATATAATCATGGAGCATTGTTCTTTGTGGATATATAGCTATTAGATCACAACAGGAATAAGGGAAAAATAGAGTGTGCATGAGCATGAATATAAGCTGTAATAAAGTTTGCAATGTTAAGATGATTGACAGATGGAAAAGAGAATCTCAGGCTTAGAAGATACAATAGAGGAAATTAATACATCAGTCAAAGAAAATGGTAAGCCTAATAAATTCCTGGACATCTGTAATACCTTGAAAAGACCTAACCTAAAAATAATAGGAATAGAAGAAGGTGAAGAGTCTCAGCTTGAAGGTCCCAAAAAATATTCTCAACAAAATCATAGAATGCAATTTTTCCAATCTAAGGAAATAGATGACTATAAACATACAAGAAGCTAATGAAACACCAATTAGACTGGATCAGAAAGAAAATCTTCCTGCCACTTCATCAAAACACAAGATCTACAGAATAAATTAAAACTATTTAAAGTGTCAAGTGAAAAAGGCCAGGTAACATACTATGTCAGACCTACCAGAATTACACCAAAAAATCTCTATAGAGACTCTAGAAGTGCCTGGACAAATATCTTGCAACCTCTAAAACCACAGATGTCAACCTAGACTGCTATACGCAGCAAAACTCTCAATCACCATATATAGAGAAACAAGATACTTTAAGCCAAATCCAAAATCATGAAATATCTTTTTGGCAAATCCAGTCTTACAGAATATACTAGAGGGAAACCTCCAACCCAAGAAGGATAACTATATTCAAGAAAATGTAAGCATAAGTAATTCCATACCAGCAAAAACAAGAAAAGCATACACACACACACACACACACACACACACACACACAAATACCACCAACATCACAATAACAGGAAATAACAATCACTGGTCATTAATATCTCTCAACATCAATGAACTCAATTCCCCTCAATTAAAAAAAATGCAGGCTAAAAAAAATGGATACAAAAAGACATTTCATTTTGCTGTATACAAGAAACATACCTCAGCAATAAAGATAGATATTACCTCAGACTAGAGCTGGGAAAAATTTCTAAGAAAATAGACCCAAGAAGCAAACTGGAGTAGTCATTCTAAAACCTAATAAAATAGATTTCCAACTAAAAATTAATCAAAAGAGACAGGGAAGGACACTTCATACTCATCAAAAGACAAGTCTACTAAGAGTATGTCTCAATTCTGAACATCTATGCCCCCACACACAAGGGCACCCATATTTGTAAAAGAGACATTGCTAAAGCTAAAATAGTACATAAACCCCCATATATTAATAAAGGGAGACTTCATTACCCCACTCTCACCAATGAGATAACCATCCCATAAGTAAGTGCCAGTCTCTGACGCTATTAATGATACTCTGTTATACTTGTAGACAGGAGCCTGGCATGGCTGCCCTCTGAAAGGCTCCACACAGCAGCTGACTCAGACAAATGCAGATACCCACAGCCAGTTACCCATTCTTTCCATAAAGACCTGCCGATATTCTTTTAGAATGTTATAAATTAGAAATTTACCCAATAACAGATGTATTAAGAATATGATACATGGAGAAATCTTAAATTTTATAAATCAGACTATTGTGTGTGTATATATATATACATATATATATAATTCTATACTACTCACTCTGTAGACCAGACTGGCCACAAGCTCAGAGATGCTTCTGCCACTGCCTCTATAGTGGTAGGATAAAGGCATGCACTAATACCACTTGGCAACCTCACATTAGATGATGAACTGGTAAATGGAACTGTGAGTGAAATAAAATCTTTCCTCCTCAAGTTGCTTTTGGACATGGTGTTCCATTGCAGAAATAGTTGCCCTAATTAAGAGATTGGATTATAGGAAGGTTCATTTTGAGGAATTTCTTTTGTTGAATTAAGTTACTTCTCAAAAAAATTACTTTTTTCTCTGCTTTAATTTAAATATTTAGATTTTTTTTTTTTTTTGGTGATTATGCCCACTAGCTTTTGAAGTGATCTCTTTGTAAATAAATATCAGGACATTCAGTATTGTTTTCTTGGCTTAATAGTTACAAGAATGGAAAGAAAAGGATCCCACCAATGACATAGTGCACATATTCTACATTTACTAAAAAGCAGCATTACTGGATTCATGTTTTTGCAAAGAAACTGATTTACATATATTTGAAATATATATTCATGTAGAACAGATAGTGGATGACATTATTCACATAAAATTCACATAGAAATGTTTCTGGCTTGAGAAACTAAAAGAAAAGGCAATAATAAAAGTTGCAAAGTAAAATCAAAACACTGTGAAAATGAATGAGTCATCGACTAGTTACCTAAACCATGCCCCTACAAAAGTTCTGCTTAAAACTGTGGATGACCCTAAGTAGGTAAGCTCCAGGGGACCCTCTGTATAACACAGTTAAGAAGAAAAGGATAACCATGAGATTGCAGGGCTATCTGATTTGTCCAATGAAGTTAATTGTCTATTTATACCAGTTCATGACCAAAACAATGCTTTGAAGATGAAAATATATACTCTTCAAAGGACTTTGTTTATTAAATAATCAAATTGGCAACAATTTGCTATTATAAAGGACAGAATAGATGGCTACTCTTCTTTAAAAATTTTCTGTTGGGATCCTGGCTCAATAGCAAGTTTTTGGGTTTTTTGTTTTTGTTTTTTTTTTTTTCTCCTGGGATCAAAACAACATTCATTTCCAGTGACTTGCTTTCTGTCTGAAGCTATATTGGGTTTGGGACTCACCTGTCCTTGTTGTCTGAGTTCCACACGAGGAATCCTATGTAGCTTCCTTCCCTAGAGCCACTTCAGGCCCACAAATTAATTTTAAATTATGTGAAGTGTAATAATTGGAAACTACAGGGGGCAACACAGTTTGGTATATCTACATGAAAGAGAACTGTGGAAGAGAACTGGCTGCATTGCGAAAGTCAAGTGCCACAAAATTGAATGGGTGATTTTGTTTGTTTGTTTGTTTGTTTGTTTGTTTGTTTCTTTGATACAGAATCTCAGGTTACAATACCAGACTTGGGGGAAAAAAATCTATAACTGCTATTGAGAGTGCCAAGTTTTTATGTGACTATCAAACTAGAAAAAAAACAGAGTGATATGTTACTCTCTTTAAGATTAATTATGCATATAGTCATACACATTGACATATTCATATGGCCTTGTAGATTCAAATCAAATTTGTTCTTAGTTATAGAACATTATTTTCATGCTCTTCCTTCTGAGTATAGTTGATGATATATATTTCATAGAAATATTTCTTTGTAGGCATATAGTGTGATAAATGGAGAGAAATAAAATTATTACAAAGGTTGAGTTTGAAGGAAATTGACCTCCAGAAAAATTGTCACCATTAATCAAGAGTCACAAATGAAGATAAGTGTTAGAACTTCTAATAGCAAACTGAGACAGAAAAGATTAGAGATGTTACCCCACATGATGAGCTGTAGGAGTCACTTAGTTTTGCTAGCTCTAGTCTGCAATGCCAGCTTCAGGATTTTGGAAAGCCTTGGGGAATTTCAAGACAGATGTCATCTGAGGAAAGCCAGGGCTCAAACTGATTTCTTTATGACAAGATCATTTTCTTGACTTTGGATGCATTTGCTATAACTTAAGCAAATATTTTATTTTATTATTATTTTTTTTTTTTGTAAAACACTGCCAAACTTCTTTGGCTTTATGCTCTGTTGAACAGAAACATGGAGTTATAAGAAAAAACAAAAAAAAATGAGTAAGGTAAATGAGTGAGTGCTAAAATGAGTATGATACAGAGAAGCAATGAGAAGCAATCACTGGGATTCCTCTTTCAAGCAAGGAAATTCCAATCATCAGTGATTGGTATTATAATAGATTTTTTTACTCTTAAAATTCAGTAGGTTTATGACAAATTATACTTGCAGAAAGACACATCGAAATATAATAGTATTTAAAGGAGCCTTATATGTTATTTAATGCCTTATCCTAACACCATTGTGAATTTACTCTTATGATGTATCTGTTACATGCAAATAAGTTACATTTTATGTAATATGTTATCATTTGGTTATCAGAAAGATAGTATTTTGAATAGTGAAATGTAAAAGCCATAGTATTGTCAAGAGTAAGATTATTCATTTTCTTATATAACTTCTCCTGTGGCTAATCTGAATGACATTTACATGAAAAAAATGTCAGAAACAAGAGGTAAAACAGAGCAGATATGAAATTCTTTTCATTCTTTCCTTCTTTCTCTCTTTTCTTTTTTTGTCTTGTTTCTTCTTTTTCTGAAGTCACCCAGTAGGAAACTAATTCTCTTTGTTGTTTCTCACATACCATATTGCTGGAGGACTTCTGACAAACAGAATAATGAAGGGTTTGGTCCCCAGTAATGAATGTCACCATCCTAACAATAAGATCCAACAAACAATTTTAAATGATGTAGTGAATGCTGAACTTATGCAGAGTACAGAGTTTGACTGGTCTAACTAATTACTGGTTTTGGCAGAGATGCGGTATACACAGTGCACCGTGATGGCGCCTGCTGGGACTTAGCATTATTTTGGAAGAAATAATAGTTCTTTTCCAAAGGAATGAAAGCTTTATAGTGTAGTAATTGAATACACACATCAATGACCTGGCTTCTATTGTGTTCTTTATTTTAATGTTTGATTTTTGTCATCCGTGTTATATTTTGGGGATGCCCATTAATCTCTGTAATGTTCTTTTTCAAACACCATCAAAGAAGAATCGGTAGTATATTATATGAAACTATGTTAGAAGATATAGTTTCAAACTATGCACTAAAGATTGCCAAGAACTAAAATCGTGTCATTTACTTATTTCTTTTCATGTCACATGTATGTCTATTTTACATTGTAGGAAATGGGACAACACATTAACTAAAACTTGTTAAGGACTAAGATATTCGTTTCCTACAGATATTAATCTTTACTTTGTGTGCATACATCTTTGAATGAATGTATGTTCATCATGTACACACCTGGTGCCCATGGAGACAAGGAGAGGGTTTAACATCCTCTAGAAGTGAAGTTACAGAGGTTTCTAAGAAGCCATGTGGATGCTGGTAACTAAACCCTGGTCCTCTGTAAGAGAAGCAATTGCTTTTAACTGCTCATCCAATATTCTTTTTCTATATATCTGATTAGCTCCTTTTTAAAACTTATTTTTTCAGTGTAGGTTGAATATAATTTCAATCTTAAAGAAGTTAGTACAGTTTGAAATGAGAGCTGTTCATTGTCAGCATACTTAGATATCTGCAAGAAGCTATGTATATTTAATTTATTCATTATATTCAAGGACTAATATGGCCAAGGGGAAAGAACTTTCATGGCTTACTTCTGGAATTTCAGCACTGTGTTCTCAGAGACAAAAATATTATGAGTAGACCCCAGCTACTGTCCCGGTTGGGTGGTTGTTGGACAGTTTGAATATAATTCAGCACTAGAATCTTCCTTAAATAGCTTTATGCCTGAATTTCAAGCAAAGGTGTCTTTCTGTGATTCCCTAAGTGTGACTCACTTTTAATTACATCACCAGTCTGAAAACAGTGGACATAAAGTTGGCTCTGTTACTGTTCAGAAGATAAAATGAGGTCAGGTCTAGGTCTTTCAGAAAGTCTTAGGAAACTTTTCCTAAATTGGAAGCTCTTGTCAGGCAAGGTGGTGTGGATCAGAATATTAGGTTCTGTCCTCAGTCAAGAAATAGGAACAATGATGGTTTAAAGACTACCATTTAGTAAATAAATAAATAAATAAATAAATAAATAAATAAATAAATTATGATTTTTTTTCCTTGTTCGTAGTTTCATCTGTTTTCTTAATTGTGGAAATTTTGAGTATCATGCTTTAGGGACTCTGCATTCTCTTGGGAAACTGGAATTAGTTGTTGAAAGCAGAGGTGCAAAGTGCTCAGGGGTAATTGCATCTCTCTTTTGAGTATGTAATTGTGAAAATTCTCCTCTGAAGTACAGTCATTATTTACTATCAAGAAATACAGTAAACCCTAATACCACTATTGTGTGTTTCATTACAGTTGATATTCAATCTAAAAGATTTAAGCCAGATAAGACTGGGTTTTAATTAACTACCATACTCTTGGTTAGATCCATAAAAATGGATGTTCCATGAGTTGCAAACTAAGCCAAACAAACAATTAGTAATAAATGCAGAGTTTTATTTAATTACAATTACTTTTCCTCGTATAGAATAAATGAGTCTTTAAATAAATCTTCCTTTAAATAAATCATAGTAAATTTTATACAGTTTTACAAAAATCATCAACATTGGTTTTCCCTGATATGCATATGTTTTCTAAAACAGAATTTTGTTGAATAAAATAATTGTTTGAGAATTGATACTGATTGATTGTGCATTATTTAAAATTTTTATTGCCAGTATTTAATATGAGCCAAATTTAGGGCTTTTTAAAGAATATATCTTATTATATGTATGCATATATATTACATATAACAACAGTAAGTTGTTAAAATTTAGATGGAAGCAGATATGCAAGAATGAAAATCTAATAATTTAACCAATACATTTAAAATATCATTTTAAAATTATTATGCACTTGAAATTATATATAATTATATTTGTGAGTTATAAAGATGCATACGTGCATTTTATGTTATGTGTTATACATTTTCCTACACATGTAAACATATGAATATTTTATATTTACTTTAATCTATCAGAAAACTAATGAATGTATTAAAGCACCTATTCCTATTGACATTCATTTTCCTTATTATTTATCTGGTAGAAAAACACAAGGATATAATAATACAAATAAAATATCTTTGAGGCAACTGAAGAAATGTGGGTACTATTATCACTGTTCACATATTTTAAGCTTCAATATACATATACAAAAATTCACAATGTTTTAATACAAGAATTTTTCTCCAAAGTCGTATAATTAACAGTAGAGAACTGATACACTTTATTTATCTATATTTTTTCTGTAACTCTGAAGAACTCTGCTTGAGAATAAGAGGCATGCAATGGCACTGAGCAGAAAAACTGAGTGTGTTATAATTGTTCTTTGTATCTAAGTGAAAGCCACGACACACATAATGGTATATGCCTAACAGTGCAATAATGTGAATACAGGCAGACACTACTGAAAGAAATTATTAGGGCCAGCTTGGGTCATATACAAGAAACCTATCTAAAATGAATTGTCTGCATGTACACAAGATATATATTTGAATATTCAATACAGCCTCATAAAGCTCACTTTGAAATTTATAGATGCATATCTGAATGTGTATGTATAAAAGCATACATAATTTTAAACTTTATGAACATAATTGGGTGCAAATATGCATATGTACTCAAATATGCAAATTGAGTATGTGTATGTATGTGTGTATATATGTGTGAAAATTATTCCCATTTTACTTCATAAGTATAATGTTGCTAGTGTTATTAATTGTAATGTATATATCTATGTTTTCTGATATTTTTTGGTGAACCCAATGAATGAGTCCTTCAACCTTCCAAGGGGTCATGATTCGTAGTTTGAACTACTCCTCTAGTCAGTTAGAAGGGAGTTTATGGGTTGAAGAGGTGCTCTTTACTTTACTCAACACTGAAATTCAGTGAGAACTGATGAGTAGTCCAGAGTACCCACACAGCACTGAGTTCCTCTTTATAGCCTTTAAACTCAGAATTGCAAGGCTGTTGAATTTTCTTTCCCTTTAAAGCTATGGTTGATAAACAGAAAAATAATGTGAGTTCTCCTCTCATCATTCAAGTTCTCTGGAGTACCTAAAAGTCAATGGTAGGTCCTCTTAAATGATCCCTATACATCAAAGCATACTACAACCTTCCAGACAACCTCTGTTAAGCTGTGGTGATTTAAGGGATTATGTGAAATTCTTTGACATCAGTGGGTCAAATGAAGAGAAGCACCAGCATATATTGCAATTCTATAGCTTATAAGACAATGCTATGACTTCCATTGACCATATTGCCATCCCTATCTGAGACAGAAAAGACTGATTGCCTCAGATCTTCTGAGCTGCATTGCAACATTTCTCTTTACTTCTTCTGCTTCATGAATAAAGTCATACCTTTTTTTTTCAAAATAGTCTAATTATTGCTGTAAAATATCTTAAAAAATATTTTGAACATGACATTCACCTTTAACAGCTTTTATCATTAAAATTGATTCATTATTTGATAGAACATTTTAATTTTTATTATTTATTTAACAAAATGAATATAAAATAAATAATGTTTTCAATTCTCTTAGAGTGTGAAATTATACTGGATTTATATTTTAAATTAATATGTGCTTGCACTGCAGATAAATGAAGAGTCCTGAGAGTTTGAAGACAACCTGGGATACATATGACATATCACATACTTATGAAGTGCTCACTTAATTACAGTGTCAATAAAAGCTCTAGAACAAAACAAAATTGCCATAGGCACACTACATGAATTCTATTACTGCTCTTATGCCACCTAAAATTTCAGCTTCTACATTGTTTTTATTAAATCTATTGAATGTCTCATCAGCTAGTTCCACTTATCTAAATGTTTTTGAAACATCTATTCCACAATAATTACCTTTTTAAGCTACTGTGCCAAATTGCCTTAGAGAACAACATGAATGTAAAATGAGTAAAAATTCATTTGGTTCAGAGACTTGGGGGCTTCAGTGTATGGTTTATTTCCACAGTGCACATTAGCAGAAACTCAGACATGAGAGAGGGTGGCTAAGTTCACCTCACTGTCAACTAAGAAGCAGGGTCATGCAGATGGTGACTAAAGACAGGGTTCATCCAAGGACTGACCTTCAGTGACCTAGTTCCTTACGATTGATTCCACCTCCTAAATTTCTAGAATAATCTTCTAAAATAATACTACCATCTGTTTAGGGAGCATGTGCAATATGAGCCTAAGGAGGATACTGCATAAACCATTACATACCATTTGTAAGAAAATCATAAAATTTTGAAATTTAAGACAGCATATGTCATGACAAGGATTGGCAGTTTTAGCAAGGAAAATTTATGAAGCATATAATAGCATTTGAGTTTCAGCTAAAATTTGGGTAATATTACATATGTCGCATTATATATGTCATAAATATATACATATATATATCATATTAATTTTGGGAAGATTTTGTTTAATATTCTAATATTCTAATTTAGCAATAATCACTATATTAGACTTATCTACATACATAGCAAGTGTTATGGGGGCTTCAAATTGTTTTCAATGTATTATAAAATTAATATATGAAGCATTAAAGATTTAAGGAGGGACAATATATGTCATTCTTTGACAGATTTAAGTCCTGAAGAACCTGGAACACTAAGATGAAACAGACAATGTTTTAATCAAAAGCCAAAAGGCATGCTACAGTAGATTGGGGGAAGCTCACAAACAAGTTCACACTTAAAGCAAGATAGCTAATTAAAGAATGCTGAGTTCAGTAGTAATAGTTTTCACAGAGAATAGCAAAAATATAGATTATCTAATACATAATGCTTTGTAGAGAAAATATATATATTAGAAAATTTATACAGATGCCATTCATCAGCAGTGAAGGAAAGAAAAAAGAGACTGTTAACATGAAAGACTACAAGGAAGGGTGTATGGTAGGTCTTGTGGGAAGGAGTCAGGGATGATGTAAATATATTGTAATTGAAAATATGAAAGATAATTTTAAAGATTACAGTATGTTACATAGCAAAGTGAACCACAGAGGAAAAAAATGGGAAAATCAATTTTGTAGCACACAACATCTATGAAGACCAAGAAGCATGAATATGTGAATCAAATCAGGCATGCTGAATTCCTAGCCCTCCTATCTGGCCTAGGGAATTAATTACATAAACAAACATAAGACTCCTCCTTAAGGTATAGGTGTGAAGAGAAGAGAGGAGCACAGTTTCTCTCATTCCATTTGATATGTAAGCAATAATCACTGACTCACAGGCTATGTAGCCTACCCATTGTCGTGAAAAGCAAAAAGGAACCCAGGGAATCAGTGTGCTTAAAGAAAAATACCTTCTAATCGCCCTAAAATGTAGCTGTTCTAAAAAGCTGTATAATAATCACAAAAGTATTGACGTTTTGTGCTCTGTGAAGCTTTTTTTATTATTTTTATTAGATATTTTCTTTATTTATATTTCAAATGTAATGTCCTTTCCTAGTTTCCCCTCTGAAAATCTCCTATCCCCTCCTCCCTCCCCCGCTCCCCAATCCACCCACTCCCATTCCTGGCCTTGGCATGCCCCTATACTGGGGCATGGAACCTTCACAGGACCTAGGGCCTCTCCTCCCATTGATGACCGACTAGGTCATCCTCTGCTACATACACAACAAGAGCCACAAGTCCAACCATGTGTATTCTTTGATTGGTGGTTTAGTCCCAGAGAGCTCTGGGGGCACTGGTTAGTTCATATTGATGTTCCTCCTATGGGGCTGCAAACTGCTTTAGCTCTTGGGTCCTTTCTATAGCTCCTTCATTAGGGACCTTGTGCTCCGTCCAATGGATGAGATGAGCATCCACTTATATGTTTGCCAGACATTGGCAGAGCCTCTCAGGAGACAGCTATATCAGGTTCCTGTCAGCAGGCTCTTGTTAACATCTGCCATAGTGTCTGGGTTTGGTGGTTGTTTATGGGATGGATCCCCAAGTGGGGCAGTCACTCAATGGTCATTCCTTCAGTCTCTGCTCTGAACTTTGTCTCTGTAACCCCTTCCATGGGTATTTTGTACACCCTTCTAAGAAGGATTCTGAGCTTCTGGGTTAATATCCACTTATCAGTAAGTGCATGTCATGTGTGTTCTTTTGTGATTGAGTTACCTCACTTAGTATGATATCCTTCAGATCCATCTATTTGCATAAGAAATTCAGAAATTCATAATCATCATGGGACTGCAAATCAAAACAACCCTGAGATTCCACCTCACACCAGTCAGAATGGCTAAGATCAAAAACTCAGGTGACAGCAGATGCTGGTGAGGATGTGGAGAAAGAGAAATACTCCTCCATTGTTGATGGGACTGGAAGCTGGTACAACCACTCTGGAAATCAGTTTGGCAGTTCCTCAAAAAATTGGACATAGTTCTACAGGAAGATCCAGCAATTCCTATCATATCAAAAACTCACCTGAGTTTTTGATCTTAGCCATTCTGACTGGTGTGAGGTGGAATCTCAGGGTTGTTTTGATTTGCATTCCCATGATGATTATGAATTTATGAATTTATACCTATGAAAGGAGTTACAGAAACAAAGTTTGGAGCAGAGTCTGAAGGAACCACTATCCAGAGACTGCCTCACTTAGGGATCCACCCCATAAACAACCACCAAATCCAGTCACTAAGCAAATGCCAACAAGAGCCTGCTGACAGGAGCCTGATATAGCTGTCTCCTGGGGGGCTCTGCCAGTGCCTGGTAAATACAGAAGTGGATGCTCACACTCATCCATTGGACATTGCACAAGGTCCCCAATGAAGGAGCCAGAGAAATACCCAGGGAGCTGAAGGGGACTGAAGCCCCATAGGCAGAACATCAACGTGAACTAACCAGTACCCCCAGAGCTCCTTGGAACTGTACCACCAAAGAAAACACATGGTGGAACTTGTGTCTCTAGCTGCATATGTAGCAGAGGATGGCCTAGTCGGTCATCAATGGGAGGAGAAGCCCTTGGTCCTGTGAAGGCTCTATGCCCCAATATAGGGGAATGCCAGGACCAGGAATGGGAGTGGGTGTGATGGGGAGCAGGGGGAGGGGGAGGAGATACATGATTTTTGGAGGGGAAACTAGGAAAGGGGATAACATTTGAAATGTAAATAAAGAAAATATCTTTTAAAACATGTAAATAATGTTATCAAAATATACAAATTCATAAATTCCTAGTCCTCCACTGGGGCTTATGAACTATCTAGCCATGGGTTTTCAGTCCCTTTAGCACTGCTTGTAATGACCTAAATCTAACCATAAAAACGTGGTGAGCACTGTATGTTGTGAGCATTTTAAGATGAGTACATCATCATAACCTGATATATACATAAAAACAACACAAATTTATTCATGAGCATTAGCTTTTTTAAAAGTAAGGTTTTTTTCCTTTTAATCCTTTAATTTTATAGGATTTTCATAATCTAGACATGATGTTTGTGAAAGAAAAGAAGTTAGAACTAACTATTTAAATACCATGTAAGTTCTATGTCATTTCATTTTCTTTTTTTTCTTTGTTCCTTTCTATCTTTCGTTCTTTCTTTCTTTCTTTCTTTCTTTCTTTCTTTCTTTCTTTCTTTCTTTCTTCCTTCCTTCCTTCCTTTCTGTCTTTTTTTCCAAGGTTTACTGGAAATGACCATCTTACTAACAGTGTTCTTACTAATTGAGTATAATACAGAACTGAAGACCAGACGTTTCAAAATACAGTTGACATTCTACATAATAATAGGAATGTTTAATAACCTCATATAACTTAATAGTTTTCTCTTTCTATTTTATTTATTTATTTTGTATTTATACTTCTCTTCCATTACATCACAATTACAATTTCCCTTCCCTTCACTCCTTCCATTTCTGTACCTCTTCTGAACCCAGACTCTTTTCTCTCCCAGTTTATCAATGTTATCAAATCAAAGACTTACATGTAAATCTACCTATGGACACCTGATTTTTTATAAAGAAACCAGAAATACACATGGAAAAAAACAGCATCTTCAACAAATGATGTTCTAACTGGATGTCAGCATGTAGCTGAATGAAATAGATATGTATCTATCACTCTGCACAACAGTCAAATCCAAGTGGATCGAACATCTCAACATAAAGTCAGATACACATAACCTGATTAAAGAGAAAGTGGAAGACTAGCCTTGAAATCACTGGCAGAGGAGACAACATATGGAAAAGAACACTGATACCACAAACACTAAGATCAACAATTAATAACTGGGATTTCATGAATCTGAAAAGTATCTATGTGGCAAAGGACACTGTCAATAGGGCAAACCAGTAGCCTACAAAACTGGAAAATAGCTTTACCAACTCCACATCAGATAGAGGACTAATACCCAAAATATATCAAGAACTTAAGAAATTAGACATCAACAAACAATATAATCCAATTTATGAAAGGGGGCAGGGCTACAGACCTAAACAGAGAATTTTCAGCAGAGGAATCTCAAATGGCTGAGAAATACTTGAAGAAATGTTCAACAGCCTTAGTCATAGTAAAAATGGAAATCAAAACTACTTTGACATTCCATCTTGCACCTGTCAGAATGGCTCAGATCAGTAACAAAAGTGATATCTCACACTGCTTCAGCACGGGGATGCTCTTTCATTGATGCTGGGAGAGCAAACTTGTACAGCCACTATGGTAATCAATATAGCAATTCCTCAGAATATTAGCGCTGTCTCTAGGGAACATCATGTAGTCTTTATAATAAAGAAGTATGGAGGTAAGTGGATCTACAATTAGTAAGAACAAATAGCAGAAATAAGGAGGAATGCTGGTTAAGCCAACTAAATATGCTTCTTAGTAGAGGGAGGTGTTATCTGAAATCATTCTCGCAGTAAAGGGTACAAAACCTACTAAGATTACAAGGATTACATCAGACATTTGGGATGGCTAATTGATACAGACCAAATCTTGCTAAAAACAACAACAGGACATCAATCCATAAATCTAGCAGTCAGACAACTGAAAAAAAAATCCCTGAATATAAATGACCAATGAGAGAACTTCATGACAACAAACAATAAAAAGTCATCTTTCCTAAATCTTCCATACTAATTTGATGTTTAAAATAGTTGTAATTAGATAATTTTCAGTCCATGACTAAAAGTCATTATAATGGAGAATGTCATTAGTTAATAAACATATTATCTATCTTCTGTATAACACCCAATAATTAATTTCTTCAGTGAATAAACTTATACACATTTTAGATTTATGCCGTGAGTTCTTAAGATGTACCCTTTTTCATAATCATCATGAGAAACAACTTTAGGCTCTGCTAAAAAATAAAAAAGGGAAATATTCCTAACACTATATTTTGACTTATTGACAACATCAGGATCTTTACAATTTTTTATTTTCAACTTATGCATATTGATGATATGGATGTGTACATATCTGTGCACTACATGTCTGCTTAGTGCTTGCATAGGCCATAGTATTGTATCTAATCCTTCCTAGAATGTGGATTACTGGTACTTATAAGGTGACGTGTGGGTTGCTAGGAAACAAAACCAAGACCTCTGGAAACTTAACCACTGAGCCATTTCTCCAGGACTAATATCAGTAATTGTAAAAATAGAAATAAAATGAAGGAATACAAATACATATTTGTAAATGTTGCAGCTATGGAACAACAGTGTCTTATACATCAGCTCATTTCATAGCTTCCACAAAATTTAGATCCCACAGTGCCTTCCAAATTGACAGTGATATTATTGTTTATGTAAAAATGTCCTGGCATGAAAAAACAGTAACTAATGTTTAGGAAAAATAAAAAAAAATAAATAAAAAAATTTCAAGTATATTCTTTTTTTTTTTTTTCAAGATTTAGAATGGTTTACTTTCAAAATCACTTCACAGATGTAGAGCCTGGGGAATCAGGCCAGTGGACCTTGTTACCTTGTTACTAAAGTAGTTACTCAGATTGGTTCTGAGTATCTGTATCCTAATGTGGATGTCCAAAGAGTTTCAAATTTCAGTAGTTTTTTTTCCATTTTTTTATTAGGTATTTAGCTCATTTACATTTCCAATGCTATACCAAAAGTCCCCCATACCCACCCACCCCCACTCCCCTACCCACCCACTCCCCCTTTTTGGCCCTGGCGTTCCCCTGTACTGGGGCATATAAAATTTGCGTGTCCAATGGGCCTCTCTTTCCAGTGATGGCCGACTAGGCCATCTTTTGATACATATTTTAATTGTACAGAAATATTTATTTTCCCAGCTTTGCCAAGTGCAAAACCAAAATAGTAGTAGCAGAGATTCATTGTTTTGGAATATCTATTACAAAATTACTGTTTTCACCTAAGGAGAATACCTGCTTTACTTAATTTGGATTCCTGGCTCAGCAAATCTGCATAAGAAAATGCCGAAGTACATGCACACAATATTGAAATTTCCTTTCAATATCTTTCAAAGGTCAATGCCAATACTGAAAGCCTTTTTCATATTTACTATGAGATCTTCGAGCATAATGATATTAAATTATAAACCTCAGGAGAAAAAGGGTCGAGTGTATCATGTTTACGACTGTTTCCAACTACCTGGCTTGCTGCCTCGCATAGAAATATTCAATAAATATTTGCTGAGTGGGTAAAGGAATGCATGGATGAGTGAATGAATAAAGACAGTGAAATATCTGACTTAAACCTTAGATAATTAAATATGATATTTCTCTCAATTATATGCCATAACTTGGAGAAAATGTATCTCTTTGAACTAGTGAAAAGTCTATTACAGTAATAAGAAGTAATACAGATTTAAAATTGTTATAACTTGCTTTTGATAGTTTGTAGCCCATAAAAGAGGAAAACATTCCAGGTATTAAGACATAAAGAGGGAAGAATTCATTCTCTAGTTTAGGAAAAAAAAAAAACATTTTTTCAATAGTCAAATAGGTACAGGGTAAATAGAACTTATTTATTCATTTGTTTATTTCTCCAGGAAATAAAAATATCCCTGAGGAGACATTGTGTTTAAGTATGAGAGCAGGTCTCACAGGAAATATGTGGAATAAACATGCGAATCATGTCAAGTACTAAGAATAATAGGCCTGCACGAATTTTTACAGTCTGTTAGCCGCCAATCCCATTTGAGAGCAATTTCTTCTATGTATTCTCATTCGCTAAGGTCTAAATGATTACCACAAGGTTTCTGTTTTCTCCTGAGGCCCATGTGTTAATGTGAAGAGGATACAATTCTTCAAAGGTCAAATTAATGTTCTCAATGGAGAGACATTGTTTGAGAGTTGACATGCATATGATATACACACACACCTGTGAGGAATTGCCAACCCATAAATAGCAACAACAATGTACTGGCATGTGTGTTTAACCTGAACACAAGCAAGCTCTTTCAAGGAACTTACATACATATTTATGAAAAACATCAAATTTCTTCTCTAAAATCCAATTATCTTTAACCTGGAATGTTAATACTCCACTCATATATTTTCCTGGACTTTCAGTTTTAGTGGATCTAAAAGCCCACTTATATGTACAGTCAATGCAGAAATTTGAACTCTTTTACTGTGAAGGTCCATTGGGCTAAGTCCTCATAGAGCATTTATACAGCTGCAGTTAAACCTATCAAGCTTAGAATACAAAGGGAGTTGAGAAGGCAATGAAAAATGCACAACCTCACCAAGAAGAGATGGTAGCAGTTGCACTTGAGGCTTATATTAGGAAGAGAGATTCGGAGGAGCATAGGCTTTTCCAGACCGAGTTCTCTTAGAAGCGAGGACTATATGGAACTTTGAGTCTGTGTTCAATGAAGAGTAGCAGAACTCTGAACTCTGATGAATCAGGATTCTCAGTGAAATGCAAGTCATGGGAAGCATGTATTTGGTCAAGTTAGTCAGTGTGAAAATTCGTTTTGCGTTCCTGACAACATAGGAATTATTATTTTGCATTGCACTCACCTGCCCCTTACTAAATTATCATTAGGGGGAAATCTCATATCTGAAATTGATGTTGGGGAGAACTATCATGTGAACAAAGAAGTTTCAAAGTGCTATTTAAAGTGGTCATTTAATCGTTGCTTTTTCTATTATTGTTGGTGGTTGAAATCAGCTAGCAGATGTCAATGCTGCTTTTCAAATTTCCTTCTTAAAATCAATAAGAGAATATAAAGTAAATAAATTCTTCTTCCAGAGAGTCCACTCCAAGACAACATTTCACGACGTCTCTATAAACAGTTCAAAATATCAACAAATCAATCCCAGTTACTGGTGACTGGAATAATAGATCCACATATTGACTCTTGCTAGACTCTGCTGCCATAGTTGCCAGCAACTTTCATATGTTGTTCGGTCGGTCTCCCTATGTCTGAGGAACTTGTGCATTTTGTGAGCATAATAAGAAGGGATATAGCAGATGATGAGCAGGGAGTTTTGGACACAAACAACTTCACAGTCTAAGAACAGAAAGATGTTCTCACAAGAGACTTTTAGGACTCAAAGGGAGGGACCTTGGATGAAATGCTCTATAGTAGGGAGGAGGAACTTGTAGACTCCACCTCCAATGGAGGCACAAGACATCAAATGGAGGGTTGAGGTTGCCATCTCACCTCTGAGACATTGAGCCACCAACCAGGCAGTATACACCAGCTGATATGAGGTCCCCAAGAAATATATAGTAGAGGGCATCCTAGTCTGGCCTCAGTGAGAGAAGGTGCACCTAACTCTAGAGAGACTTGAGACCCCAGGGAGTGGGGAAGCCTTGTACGATGGGTGTGGCTGTGGGCTATTTCCAACGTCCTCTTGGAGACTGGAGTGGGGTATGGGGTTAGGACAGACTGGGATGTGGATGAAGTCTTGATTGTAAAAAAAAAAAATTAAAGTATAAAAATAAATAATGTTTTAAAAAGAAGTTATCACAAATAGTACAGTTGCTCCTATATGGGGACACATAAACAGCAGAGTTTGACTGTTGATTACTTAGGGTAAATAGGAAAAGAACATGCTTTGAGAAGCAAACCAATAGCAAGCATAATTACATTAATCCTGCAAACCCTTCAATTCTTTTAAATGCTGTAAGCTTTGCAACATGAACATGATTGTCTCAGGGAAGAGGACTGTAAACTTACTACAAGCTGTGTAAGACAGAGGGCCTCTCTAGCAACTCTTAAGGAGACTCCTGTCTCCTTTAGCTGCTGTCAATCAAGTTTAAGACATAAAGCAATCATACCAGTGCATCTAAGTAATTCTATATCTGCTCGTGATAGATTTCCTAGGCCAAAGAGTGGGAAAGACAAGAAGGGTAAGACCTGGTATGCAGCATCTATATAGACATTGAGGATTTCGAATGTGTACATTCTTTGAATGGTCCAGCGTGGGCAAACAAGTATTTTTTCCTTCCTTTCTTTCTTTCTTTCTTTCTTTCTTTCTTTCTTTCTTTCTTTCTTTCTTTCTTTCTTTCTTTCTTCTTTCTTTCTTTCTTCTTTCTTTCTTTCTTTCTTTCTTTCTTTCAGAAAAAAAATCAGTTCTTTTCTGGATCCTATGAAGTAAGCTTTACATAAGACAATTATAAAAGAAGCATCCTGCTGATTTCAAGATATTCATGTCTGTTGTTAATTTCCTTATCTGAAAGATTCAGGCCAGATCTTAGCATCATCCAAAAGAGAAACCATGGCTCTTGCCATGGAAGAAAAATAGATAAATATTGAAATAATTGTGTGTGATAACTAATGTAGTAAGATTAACTATTAATGTAGGCTAATTGGTGAAGAATTTAAAATACCTACTTGATAGGAGAGCACTGGTGTATTTGTTACTTTTATATTGCTGTGACAAAACTCCATAACTGTGGGCAAGGTAAGGACGAGAAAGTTTAATTTGACAGTTCAGAGGAATGAGTCCTTGGTGAAGTGGAGACAGAGAAGCAAGAGTCAGACACTGCTGTGGTGGGAGCCTGAAGCTCCTAGACAGCATCTTTAACAGCAATCAGGAAGCAAAGAGTAGGCAGTGGTAGTAAGGTGAGCCTTTAAACTCAACATCCACTTCCAGTGACATTATCCCTCCTCTTAGATAATACTTCCTACCCCTTCCCAAACAGTGCAACCCACTTGAAGCCAAGTATTCAAATAATGAGCCTACAGGACATATTTTCCATTAATTTTGCCACAAATATGTGGAGTTACTATGGGATTATTAGAAAAATAAAGATGATTAATAATGTACTTATTAGAATGGGACAATGGTTAAAACTTCTGTGGAAGCATGAGGACCTGATACTGAGATCAAAGCATGACCATAAAATGTTAGGTAAGTCTGCCTAGAACCCAGGCCGTCTGCAGGGGTATGGAATATATTGTGACAGATACAGTATAAGTTCTAGACTTTCTGGCTCACAGCCTAGCCCTATGTCCTCTGGATAGCCTGTGTTAAAGTATTAGGTAAGAAAATAATTACCAAGACACCTGAAATTCTGGTTTCTGTACATGCCTGGAAAAGTGTACCTTCATACTCAAGTGTACATATACAACCCCTCCCCCAATTATGGGATGTTGCATGTAATACTTTCCAATACTAGTATTTTTCTAGGAAGATTTAAAATCTGATATAAAATTTGATTATGGTAAGTCAAGGTAGAGATACTCAATTGTAATTACATTCTTAAATGATCTTTAAAGCTCAGGCAGGAAAAAATTCCCAATAGAATAACTTTGTATGTTTAAAAATGTTCTGTGCAGGGTTTCCCCCTGTAATATAATTATCAGAGAGAAATCTATGAGGTACTAATGACTGACGATCACATGCTCATCAGTATCTTTAAGAAATTCTGAAGTGCTGTTACACTTCATGTTATACTTGGAAAGGTACCTACTCACTATATAAGTTGAGAACTACCACAGTGATATCATGCATATTCAAGGTCCTTAAAGAGATCAATGTGGTTCAATTAAGTTGGGAGGACAAAGCACTAACTCAATAAAATATATGTCCTCAAAATAGAGAAGAAAAGCCAGATCCCTGTCCTTCTATTCCTCTCTGTCTTCCACTTCATTGAGTATACATTGCTAAAGACAGTGTTTTATGTAGCCTCCCACAAGCCTGAAGCAGGCTGAGCCAGACCTTGACTTTGTTGCCAATGAGGAGATTACTTAGTGTGGAGCCTGTCTCCCTGGATGACTCTATTGTTCAGCCACTGCCACTGTTATTACCTGCTGGGAGTCAGCCTAGCTGTTCTGGAGCCTACTCCTGGTCACCTGCAGCTGGGTGGGATACATCTGATCCTACACGTGATCACCTCCAGCTTGGTGGGAATGGCCTTTCCCCTCTCCTTTATAAAGCGTGTCTGCCATTAAAAATTTGAACCTTGAGCAGACTAGTTGTCTTGGTTCCATTATTTCTCAACCTGCCTAGATTCCATCTTCTCTTCCAGTACCACAATGCCTTCCAGGTTTGAACCCAGACATGAGAGCCACAGGCTGGCTCCAACAATTTGTCGCCCAACGTGGGGCCTGGGAAAGGCGGAGGGCATTTGGAAGAAGCACTGTTGGTTTAGAGCTCCATGGAAGAAGAAAAGAATTAAAGAAAATTTGTACTGGAAAAGGTTGGTACAGGCTAAGCTAGAACAGCGCTAAACCTACATGCTAGATTCACTTATGTTCAGCAGTGACTTATCGGGAACTAGGAACTCAACAGGCAGGCAGTCGGCCGCAGCTTCTAAAAGTTGCCTTTTTAGGTGAGAGAAATAAAAGGGTTTAATAAAAGGGACTTAATAATCAGGCAGATGGCCGCAGTTGGAAACTGCATCAGGCGGGAAGAAAGTAGATTTTAAAACTCTCCCAGGGTCAGAAAGAAAATAGGGGAATCCCTTCTTGTGTGTGTGCTGGCCGGTTTCTTTGTTCTGAGTGTCTGTCTTATGGTTCCAGAAACGAACATGTGCTCTGTGTTTTGTCCCGTGTCTCTAAAACATGGTGCAGTCTGAATTTAGATCCCCCTGAGTTTGGTTTCTCTGGTGTTTATAGACGATGGAGTTTTCTGAAATGTGCGTTTGGTATTTGCAGCTGTCCCTTAGGGTTGTAAGGACTGGAGGACTGTGGTCAGCAGATGTGCTAGGAAGAATGCTACCTCCCCAGGGGACACCCAGGGAAGTAGGGAGAGCCAGAGAAGTTTGGCAGTCTCATTCAGAGAGAACAAGTTTTGTTTATAAAATGGAAGCTTACCCTTCTAATGCTTTTGCCTGCTCATGGAAGACGAGAAAGGGTTACATGTGTCTGGATCTGTTGGTTTCTGTTTTGTGTGTTTTGTGTATGTGTTTAGAGCTGTGTGAAAATTTAGAAAAGAGCTAGTATAGCTAAAAAATCCCTACTGGGAGCTGATTACAAATGCAGCTCTTAAAGGGCCAGGCAGCCTTTTGCTTGTAATAGAAAGTTAGCTTAAAATTGGTAACTCAGAGTTAGAGTCATTCCATGAAGACAAGGAAAAGTGAATGAGACATCATATTCATTTAGAAAACGAAGTTTTGTATATCCACCTGGTTAGAATTTGTCTTTTCTTCAATGTTTCTAATATTTATTGCTGCTATAGATTCAATCAAATCCTATTTATAGGGACATCTTTATCAGAACTAACATTTTTACAATCTTAAGTGTACGAAAACATTCATCTACTTTTCTTCCATTATCATTTCTGCCCTTGGTATTTTGTATATTCAAATATTTAACTTATGGTATTTTTCTTTGGAGATTTTATCAGGAACATCACATTGTTTCAGTCATTGATTTTTTTTCTATTTTTCTTTTATTGAGCATGAAAAATATCTTCTAACATATACTTCTAAATCTGTCAGAGTGGATGGAGGATACCAGGAGAACAAGGCCATCTGAATTAACTAAGTGGCGCTCATGTGAGCTCATGTAGCCTGAACAGCAAGTACAGGGTCCACATCGGCCTACACAAGGTCCTCCCATATATGTTATAGCTATTAGCTTAGTATTTTTATGGGTCTCCTGATTGATAGAGCAAGCATGTCTCTGACTCTATTACCTGCTCTTGTGACAGATTTCCTCCTCTCGGGTTACCATTTCCAACTTCAGCTTGAAAGCTTTGGGTCCCGTATATTCATGTGGGACCAAAAGTTTGTTACTTGACAAAAAGGAGGAAATTTAGTGAGTTTGGTCTAATGATGCTTTTATTCTGTTAATTTCAGTTCACCAAATTGCAAGAGAATCTGCACATCCACAAGCAAGACCCTGAGGGATCCTGCCCCCCCCCCAAGTTGGTTTTGATTGATAAATAAACTTCCCAGCAGACAATGGCTGGGCACAGTAGACAAAAGAGGGAGGGACTTTTAGGATGCTGGGGCAAGGGACTGAGGAAGGTGGACAGGAGGAAGGAGATTCACCACAACAGAGAAGGTTGAGGAGAGGACGAACCATGTCTGAAAACTTCGCCTCTGTGTAGGAGACCAGAGCAGCCCCAAGAGAGCTGCCTGACTGGGTCTGGGACAGCAAAGGTGGAATACAGATTTTAGTAAGTAATAATTTTGGAATATGGAAAGGAGGTGGATTTGCAACTTAGAGGTTAGGAAGTGGCCCGAGCTTTGAGCTGTTTAAGACACATAAAAATATAAAGGCTGTGTGTATGTAGCCTTCATTTGAGAACCAAGAACATTGGAGAGTTCCTTGCCCGCTGCTGGGATCGATTTGAGTAGTTTAATTGAGTACTTCTACACATCTATTTTATTTAGTCACGTTTACTTGTTATCACTTTGAAGCCCGTTCTTTTCTAATGAGAGCCAGAAAGGTAGTGGATCTAGATGGAAGCTGCGTTGATAGGAAACTGGTGGTAGTAGTGGGAGGGGGAATTATACTCAAGGGATGTTGTAAAAAATAAAATTAAATTTAAAAAGGATATTTTCAATTTAAAAAGAGTGGAGGGGTAAAAACTGTACAACATGCAGGGTACACATCATTACTAGATTTGTATATACATACATATATATATATATATATATATATATATATATATATATGTGTGTGTGTGTGTGTGTGTGTGTGTGTGTGTGTGTGTTTAACAGTAGTCTCATATTTATGAATTTTAGTTTTCACTGGTGTTTAAAGATTTAAAATGTCTTTAAAGAAGAGAAAAATTTTAAAATGGTATGGTTTCAGGAGGTTCCAATGTGAATTTAATGTAAAAATGTTAACATACGCAAACATTATGGCTTTCTTTTAAATTTTTTCGTAAGTCCATGTATATTTGTTCATACTTTATACATTGCTCTGTTAATTCTATTGCAGTAAATGACAAATAGAAGCAAAATGTTGTCCTAATACTCAGTACTGTTCTGGTTTCATTGTTGTTGTTTTTGTTTGTATATAAAATTAAAGATTTCTGCCCCGTTGATGTAGTATCTTCTACTAAGTAAGATAATTTTCAACGAATTAATATATGCAGGTAATTACTACTATATAACACTGTAAGCCCACTTGAAGAATTATTGCAGGCAGGAACATAGCATGGCTGTCCTCTCAGAGACTGTACCAGCCAACTTGAAACCAAGCATTGACCTGAGGTCGGGGACCTCTAGGGAAGAATTAGGGGAAGAATTGAAGGAACTGAAGGGGATGGAAGTCTCAACTAACCTGGACTCCTAGGAACTTGCAGAGACTAAGTCACCAACCAAAGACCATATATGGGTTGGTCCCTAGGCACTTGTATAACAGAGGACTGTCTTGTTTGGCCTCACTGGGAAAGGTCCTAATCCTGTAAAGACTTGATGCCCCCGGGAAGGGAGCTGTATGCATGTTGAGGTTGGAATAGGGGTGAGATGAGGAGACTGGGTGGTGTGGGTGGGAGAGCACCCTCGCAGAGAAATAGTGGGAGGGGGTGGGGTGAGGAATTCTTGGAGGGGGCTACTAGGAAGGGGGACAACATTTTGAATGTAAATAAATAAAACAATAAAAAAAAGAACATCTCGAGTTGTTTTTTCAAACTTTCAAGTTTTCATATTTAAACATACATATTTGTAACATTTTGTAAGCTATTTATTCTTTACTTCTATATACTAAGGAGGAATACCAGGCCATATCTCTTTTTTTCTTAAGGAAACATATGAAGTTCCCAGTCTAAGACAGAAATTGTAAATACAGTCAGAGAAACTGAGGAAAGAGTTCATAAAACAGGAAGGACAGATTACTTGTGTAGAGCACAAAGAGCATGTGAATAATTTAATTAGCTCTTCTTGAGATATTTTATAAAATTATGAAATATAACATATACCTTCATTAAAATGCATTATTAATGATTTTTAAATAGAAGTTGTACATATTGCAGAAAAATAGAGCTTCAGAAAATATTTCAGATATTTAATTTGTTCATGATTCCCTGTGTTTCATTAACCATTTAAAACACAGATGTATCTGATATCTGTCTAGAAATTTGTCCATTTAATCCAGGTTTTCCAGTTTTGTTGAGTATAGCCTTTTGTAGAAGGATCTAATGGTGTTTTGGATTTCTTCAGGATCTGTTGTTATGTCTCCCTTTTCATTCCTGATTTTGTTAATTAGGATGCTGTCCCTGTGCCCTCTATGAGTTTGGCTAAGGGTTTGTCTAGCTTGTTGATTTTCTCAAAGAACCAGCTTCTGGTTTGGTTGATTCTTTGAATAGTTCTTCTTGTTTCCACTTGGTTGATTTCACCCCTGAGTTTGATTATTTCCTGCCTTCTGCTCCTCTTGGGTGAATTTGCTTCCTTTTGGTCTAGAGATTTTAGGTGTGTTGTCAAGCTGCTAAATAACCCCATTAAAAAATGGGGCTCAGAGCTAAACAAAGAATTCTCACCTGAGGAATACTGAATGGCCAAGAAGCACCTGAAAAAATGTTCAGCATCCTTAATCATCCTGGAAATGCAAATCAAAATAACTCTGAGATTCCACCTCATACCAGCCAAAATGGCTAAGATCAAAAATTCAGGTGACAGCAGGTGCTGGTGGGGATGTGGAGAAAGAGGAACACTCCTCCATTGTTGGTGGAATTGCATGCTTGTACAAGCACTCTGGAAATCAGTCTGGCGGTTCCTCAAAAATTTGGACATAGTACTACCTGAGGATCCCGCAATACCTATCCTGGGCATATATCCAAAAGATGTTTCAACTGGTAAGAAGGACACATGCTCCACTATGTAAATAGCAGCCTTATTTATAATAGCCAGAAGCTGGAAAGAACCCAGATGCCCCTCAACAGAGGAATAGATACAGAAAATGTGGTACATTTACACAATGGAATACTACTCAGCTATTAAAAAGAATGAATTTATGAAATTCCTAGGAAAATGGATGGACCTGGAGGGCATCATTCTGAGTGAGGTAACCCAATCACAAAAGAACTCACATGATATGTACTCACTGATAAGTGGATATTAGCCCAGAAACTTATAATACCCAAGATACAAGATATAATTTGCAAAACACATGAATCTCAAAAAAGAACAAAGACGAAAGTGTGGACACTTTGCTTCTTCTTAGAATTAGTGACAAAACACTCATGGAAGGAGCTACAGAGACAAAGATTGGATCTGAGATGAAAGGATGGACCATCTAGAGACTGCCATACCCGGTGATCCATCCCATAATCAGCCTCCAAATGCTGACACCATTGCACACACTAGCAAGATTTTGCTGAAAAGACCCTGATATAGCTGTCTCTTGTGAGGTTATGCTGGGGGCCTGGCAAACACAGAAGTGGATGCACACAGTCAGCTATTGGATGGATCACAGGGACCCCAACGGAGGAGCTAGAGAAAATACCCAAGGAGCTAAAGGGGTCTACAACCCTATAGGTGGAAAAACAATATGAACTAAACAGTACCGCCCCCCCCCCCGGGGGGTCATGTCTCTAGCTGCATATATATCAGAAGATGACCTAATCGGCCATCAGTGGAAAGAGAGGTCCATTGGTCTTGCAAAATTTATATGCCTCTGTACAGGGGAATGCCAGGGCCAAGAAGTGGGAGTGGGGGGTGGGTACTGGGGGGAGGGTTTGGGGGACTTTTGGGTTAGCATTGGAAATGTAAATGAAGAAAATACCTAATTAAAAATAAAATAAAAACACAGATGTATCATTCAGTCAGCAAGAGGATGTCACATGTGTGGAAAGGCAGACAAATTTAAAGAACACATCAAACTTGATAAAGAACAGTTTACCTATTTTTTTTCATGAAGATATTCATAGTATTTGAATGCACATTTATATAAAAGTCTACATACACAAATGTGATCAAAGTCTCATAATTCTTGTGACATTTCTTTCTAATATCATCTTCCTGGAATAGGATTAAGGACTCCTATTTAAACAACAGTATCACACTACACTGGCTCTGAAATTCTGGCCTCTCTAATCCTCAGCCATTGCATCAGGTGCATTGTTTCTTTTGACTTAACCAGTACCCACAAGCTGGAGTTACAGCCTTAACTGGCTTCCAGCCAAAGCACAAACCTAGAATAAATCATTTACTTCGTGTACTCTCCGTACAACAGGCAGAAAGTTCACTGGAAATTTTCCCCTGTTAAAAACATTTGTTTGGGGTTTTTGTTGTTGTTGTTTTGTTTGGTTGTTTGGTTTGTTTGTTTGTTTGTTTGTTTTACTGTTAAATGAGTATTTTCAGTTTCTTTACCTTTTAGTCCCACTGAATGTTTTTCTTTTTAAAGGTTGTCTTCTTTTTCCCCCTTTTATAAAGTTAAACCTACAAGAAACTTGAGAGACCGTAGTGTTGGTTTTTGAATAGGAAGGCCTAGGTTAAGCTGAAATGAGCTTTTTCCCTCTTTACATTTATGCTAAAGAGCTTTCGACATATTTCAGAGAGAATAGAATCATCTCTGGGAATTGATGTATGAAGTATTTGTTATTATGGTGCCTACGCAAACTGATTTATAAAATATGCAAATAGCTTGGTATTATTAATGCAACACCTGTGTAAGCCATGTGTTACTCGCAGAAAAGATTTACCTTTATTTTAATATACAAATTTGCTTACATCAATATTTCAACAATTCAGTTTTTATCACTTACTCCATGTTTTGACTTTGCTTTTCAATTTGAGAAAATAAAAACAAAATGTGTCATGTTTTTGGGAAAATTAACTCAAAGCAAATTTTGTTTGACAACCTGGAATCAAACCTGCCTGCCTGAGTGTGAAGTGTACTTCACACGTTTGGATTTCAGGGTTTCTTACCCAGCTCCTCTGAGTTCAGTCTTTAGCAATGCCCTCTCCTGAATAAAACCATAGCCTTGTCAGTTTTATCATCCGTGGCAACAGGTATACAAGTACCACTTAGATAATAGTGAGTCAAGGTAAAGATCAAATGCTAATTAAATAAATAAAATATATCTTCACTTAAAGTAAAGTTTAAGAGTATATATAGAAAAGTTTAGGCTCTATGAAACAACTGAGGCAAAATATAAAAATCTATGAGATCTGTGACCCAGAGCCACATACATTTCGCACTGTCATAGGTCAATGTGGGTAACATAAACATACCTAACAGCTATTTTTAAGTGATAGATGTTTGCTCTTTTTTTCATTATTGTTCATAATCATTAGTGTGTACATTATTTTGTTAAAAAACTGCTCAAGAAAAAATAATAAAAACAAAAATGTAACACTCCATCAGTAGATAGAGTTATAAATGTTGATGCATTGGAATGCATTACTTTGAAAATTGTGACTACAGACTCTGAATCATCAAGTATAAATCCCTCTGGTTTATAGAGGCTGCCTGAGAGATAGAAAGGCCTTGAAAGGGATTCCTGCTCATTTGGAAATAAATACAAACAAAGGTCTGCAGATATGTGGTGGTTTTAATAAGAATCGATCCCATCAGTATAGTTATATGAATATTTATGTGACTATTGAAATGGATTGGCATTATTTTAGAATTATTAGCAGGTATGGCCTTGATGAAGAAAGTAGGCCAATGGGGATGAGTGTTTATGTTCTACAAGTTTCTGCCAGCCCAGCCCTATTGTTGCTATCTTCCTGCTGCCTGCTCATCCAGATGTAGGTCTTTCCACTGCTTCTCAAACACCATGTCTGCCTGCCTCTAGTCATGCTGTGTGCCAAGATGAAAATAAACTAAACCTCTGAAGTTATGAACAAGCCCTAATTAAATGTTACCTTTTATAAGAGTTGTCGTGGACTTAGTGTCTTTTCACACTACAACACCAACTAAGACAAGACACAAGTGTATCAAACATTATATATATAATCTGTGTGTGTGTGTTTATCTGCTATGTTTAAGGATTTTTAGTTACATTATAAAACTTCTATAAAGTTGGGTATATGCCAAAAGGATGTATGTGGCAGATTAAGTCAAGACAATGCTATTATACTTCGTAGTAGTAGTTCATTGTCAACATTTTGATGGGTGATGCAGGCTTGTCTGGATGCCACTATGGAATCTACATCCCATTCTTTGGCTTTCCTTTGTACATCTCTATATAGGGCATTATGAATTTGATATCTAAACAGCTCTAAACAAATCACTGGCATCCAATTAGTTTGTAAAATAGTAAATTAAAATATTTTTCAAATAATGTAGGGAAGCCAAGAGAATCTGACTAATTTGTAAACAGAGAACAATGCCTGAAACTGGATAACTCCTCACCCCCATGCTATAGATGCTTAGCTGCTGTAGATGCAGGCATTCTTCAGAGTGTGACCAACCTACCTGACTCGAACTTTTGTTCACTTGGTGGTGTGTCTGTCTTTTTTCTATTCTGTCTTGGCATGGAGAGGAGTTCTGAGAAGAGCGCTGTGTGGAAGCAGCAAAAGGAAGGACTCATCCAATCGTGGATGCAAGCTAATGATGATCTGTGTTCTGCTAAATATAGCTTTTCTATCTGCTTCTCTTTATGTTCTGCATTCTCTCTGGAGATTTCCTTGTCTATATTCTGCTTGCTCACTACTCCAAGAAATCTCTCTGTCCTGCTTGCTTGTGAGTGTGTCTCTGTCTGTTTGTCTTTGTGTCTCTGTGTGTCTCTAGGTTGGTCATTTCTCCAAACAGTTCTCTTTTAATCCTAAAAAGAAATCCGAATGGCTCACACATCCAGTCTTTTATTCTACATATTAATCCAGTCTTTTACTCCTGGTTTCCTTTAGATTATCAAAGAATCAGTATCATGTGATCCCAGCCCTTTGATCCTTAGGAGATAGCAACACACACAGTTTCTTTTAACATTGCAAAAGAATTCAGATATGTGCTTGCCTCCATAAAGCATTGGTGACAAACTAGTTGGGTGGGACCCTGCCCTGAAAGTACCATTTCTACTATACCTTGGCTTAACCTTACTTTGTCCTAGACTGACCTTGAACTCAGGAATCTGCCTACCTTTGTATCTTTCTGGTAAGCGGGTTCAAGTGTAGCTGCCTTTGTTGTTTGGATTCACGAAGCACCTAGATACTAAGTAATTGTATTGGTAATTACTATTATATCCTTATATTTTGCATAGTTAAGAAATTATGTATAATTTGAACTTCTGAATTTAGAGCTCTTTTCCAAAACATTAAGGGCTGTCCTAAAGGTCCTAGTGTTTACCATTTTGATGAGACATTACTGACACCTTAGAATTCTGAATTCTTGCTGTTTCTAATTCTCATGGAGTCAATAACATTAACAGAGAGGAGTTCTCTGAGGAACGTGAAATATTTATATTATTATACAAACAAGTCTTAAGCCCACAGCTGTCATCAATACTAGTGGAGACTCACACAGGGGCCCTGCCCCATGGGCTGGACGCTAGTCACTCTTTCTCCACCAGACCATACAGAGTTCAGCATCACTTGGAGGTTCACACCTGGGACCAATCTCAAGGTCAGGAACCATGTCACTATTCCATTCTAACCCCACCAGGGCCACTCCAGGCTCTGCACTATCCCTTGTTGTACCAGTTAGATTTGAAGGGCCAAGCAATCCTGGCTGTAGCAAAATCTAATCATTATAAATCAAATGCACTCATTCCCTCTAACTGAACTAGTTTTCCCTATCAATGCATCCAGGAAAGGTCTACTAGAAAATGGTTGAAAATCGAGTAATCTGAACCATTCTCATTCCCCATAAATTTGCGAAAAGTGAAATTACTTGATCAAATCGTACATGAAATAAAAGGCCCAAGAGAAATTAAATTCAAGGTGTTAGACTGCCATGGCTTATACATTCCTGGTTGACTGTGACGTGGTGATGCATGACAGTAGCACAGCTCTCAAGACAGGATGCTGCCATGGATGTTGCTATTTACAGAACACTGGACACTTTGTATATAATTTATTGGCCCACTCAGTTCTTGTATGGTTTGAATTTATAAACTTATAGTCACTGTGTTGTTTTACAGAAATTAAAATTGAGTCCTTATAGTGACTCAAGTCTAAGATACAATGAAAATTTAATTGAAAATTCCAAATTTTTGTTTTAAGTTACCTAAATATCAATGAATATAAAGTTTTAATATAATTTAAACTCTATTCTTTAGTTATACTAAATTGAAATTTCAAAATTAAAACATTTTTAAAGTACAAAAGTTATAGTTTAGGTTATTGTTAACTCCATGTTGATTTAAAATTATTCCATGATCAACTAACAACCATGTTTTTTCTTTTTAGAGGAATTTATACCATTTATACTACTTTAGTTTGATACACACACACACACACACACACACACACACACACACATATAGAAATCACTTATCAATGTCAAATCTTTAGAATAGTGAAAGTTGAAAGTAACCTTGAGTATATATGAATATTGTTACTTGACCTAGAAATGTATAAATGGTTTACTCTTAAACCTTTTGGAAAAATAATATAGCTGAATCTGTCGTTAAGTGGCAGCTATGGGCTTCCACATGAATAAGATTTGGAGAGAAGGCATTTGAGGCAAGAATGTAGAGAATGAGGTAATGTATTATATTTTGGTAGTCTTTATTTAAAGTTGAATAGCCTTTTATGACACTTGTAAAGTAAATTGCAAAGCTCTTTGTCCTTTCATTTACCTGGGAAGCATTGCTTCACCTAGTAAAGTCAGATGCAGAGAAGAGATGGTAAAATCAACCTAAAGAAGCATAAAGACCTGCAGTCTCAGACATCCACATTCTCATAAGACAAAAATGTACGGAAAACAGAATGGAAAACTAACCTCAGCAGTTGCAGACTCTTGTACACTTGAACAGCCAACACTCTTCATATTCTGCTCAAACTTTATGTTCTACTCTGATTTTTTTCCAAATATATTTTCAGATCTCTTCTGTTATTCTAGTGCGTGATTTGAGGATATCTGCTCTGGAACATCCAGAGTGATATCTTTAAAGGTATTCTTTCTAAATGAAAGAGTTAACGACGTTACGTTTCACAGACAAATGAGTACATGTTTCTTGAAGTGTTCTGGAATGCTTAACCTGAAGCTGAATATAATAGAGACAGTCCACAGAGACATGTTCTATTATATCACTAGAGTCATTTTTCTCTTAAATTCATTCTTTCATTAATTTGACTACTATATAGATGTTTTCTAATCTGGACAAAATTATCAATAGAGAAAAGGGAGCAGGTTAGGAAGGGAAAGAGACTCCTCACATATACCATTGCTGAGAACTTGACTCTGACTGAGAATGCATGGCAATAAACAGCTGGATACTGGGAACACAGTGGATGGCATGAGGGAAAATATATAATAGAATTCAAAGATTCATTGGCTACAAAAATCTACTGTGAACAGGGGTTATTAGAAAGACTCATGAGGTGATATTTGTTGTCAACTATCATGCAACATGTTGACAGTAAAATATGTTTACAAAGGAAAAGGCAGAAAAATGGTAGATGCATTAAAAGATAATTTAGTACTTAGCTTATTTACTTCTGCTGTTATGGTATCAGATGTTTTACATAAAATAATCTGAAAACAAAAAACAAAAATATTGCTGTAAAATTGGTAATTATTCAAGGAGTATAATTCTAGGACAGGAAAGACTGTGAATAGGTCAGTGAACTTAAAAAGAGAAGTTTAGATCAAAATATAAAGAACAAAATGGGGGGAGAGAACATGTGGTTGTGGGGCTACAGAGATAAATAGATAGTTTACATTACCTCAAGTATATTTACAAGCTGCAGCATGCCATTTAATTACAGTAGCAGTAAAGACCCATTAAGAGAAAACTTTCCTTCTGGTCAACAACATCAACTATTTGGTTTGATAGTTAATCCATCTGCATAAAGGAACACTCTTATCAAGGTAGGCCCACCATTCATGAATGCAAATCCATCTTAAGATATACTAGAAGATTCAGAGGATAGTTATCCCATTAGATAATATAAATGTTTCTTCCCTGAGTTCCAAGTATATAGCACAAAACTTTAACCATATTATGTTGTAAGAATTCTGACTCTTTTGTAATACTCAGGAAAACATATTTTTCCTTTATTTTTTTATTTCTTTTCTAATCATCATTTACATAGTTGTCTATCACTCTTTCTTTAATGCTCCACTTTCCTACATATGGCTTCTTGTATTCTGTGTGCCTGATCTCACACATACATCTAACTCAAAGAACAAGGTTTCTATTTTTGTCTCCTCCATCTCCCTCCCCTGAGCAGCTTCTAGGATTCGCTTCTTACTTTCCCTAGGATTTTTCTTTTAAACTCTAGTAAATTTTCAAGCTTCCCTTTGAGCCTGTTTTTAAACTATTTTATTAATGAGTCTAAGAACTCAAGAGAGGACTCTGCTTTCCCCAGCAAGATGTGGCTTCTCTTCTAGCTCTGCTACCAAATTTTGGCAGTAGCTATAATGTTATCAGTGTGCTCAACAAGGAGCCCACTAGGGTTGTGTGCATAATTCTGAACTCATGGCTCTACAGTTGATACTACTTAGTGAGTCTCAGAAAACAGCAGCAAAGGCCTTAAGAATGTGGAAATGATCTGTGTGTGGTAGTGCATAATATGGCATAAGGAGATTAGAGAGGGGATTGTAGCAATCAGAATGTACATTATGCATGTATGATATTCTCAAAGGAAAAAAAACTCTATAAAACTTAAAAATAATTCAGAAGTCTCACAAAAATAATAAAAGGCAAGAAAATAAAGAGATTTTTATGTATACATTAAGCTAAATCTGGGAACATTGTGATAATTGACTTTTCTGTCAAAAGTGAGTATAGGACCAAAGCTCTGTGATATTGAGTTGGAGAATTAGTTTTTATAAAACCACAAAAGCAGATCACCTTAAGAAATAACAAACATAATTAAGCCAATTAAATATCCATTACTCACAATCATAGGTGGGAAAAATATTGAAGACAAAACTTACAAACTGAGCACTTGGATCTCTATTAAATGTGAAAATACATTTTATAATCACACATAAGTCCAATATCAAAGGAGATATTACGCAATGACAAAACAAATACAAAACAGGAATAAGCAAGGATGGGCAGACCAGGAAATTGTGCGCATTGATAGAAGGAATGCAGCCTGACAAAGTCACTCTGGAAAACACTGTAAGAGATCTTCAGACCATATGAGGTAGCAACAGACTACAGAGTATAGATGCATAAGATTGGAAGCACATTTAGGAGATTTCATTAAAACATTTTTTATAATTACCAAGATAAATAAAATATTCCTTAATGAATAAAGACGTAAACCAAAATGGGGCATGCTAATACACAGTTTGATATCATAATTTACAGGACATGGTTCTCCACCTACTCCAAAAAAGATGGAGAAGTTGAGTCCCAAATGCATGATACAAAATTATTCCTATGAAGAAAGGAAGCAAAAGAAGAAGAAAGGAACGTATATTCAAATAGACAGTGGAGTAGTATTCCGTGTTTCCAAATGGCATACTGTTCTTTGTAAAATGTAATGATGGATAGCTTGGTTTATAAGTGCAACATACAAGGCATAAAAAAGAAAAATCACAAATGCCACCTAATAGAATGCTTAGAACCTAAAACATGCAGCTGATTTCATGATGTCAGAATTAAAAATATTTCTCACCAGATACTGAGAGTTTTCAGTGTCAGAAACTGGCTAAAAGACAAGACTTCTGTTAAAGGAAGAGTAGTTTTAAAGTTTATTTACTAAAAACATAATATTGTACTATACACATTGATGTCTGGAATGATGATAATATGAAAGAATGGAATTAACTCTTATGGATACAATCAATATTTCAAAGTGGTTAAATACAAAGTACATGCTAAATAATTTATCAAAATAAAAATACCCAAAATAGGGATAGTTTATTAGACTGAGAAGTCAGTGGTTAAGATCATTTACTGCTCTTATAGAGGATCTAAGTTCAGTTCTTAGCACTCATATGTTTTGTCTTACATCATCTCTAACTCCCGTCTAGGGGATCTGGTACCTTTAGCATCCAAAAAGCACTTGCACTCATGAGCACATACCCATACACACATAAGTAGATATACATTTATACAAATAATATATAAGCATAAAGTAAATATTTAAAATGATGGTTTAATATAGATATTAAAAAGTGTTCCAATCTCCATATTTTGAAGAATTTAATTTAATAATGGGATAAAATAATGATAATTACTAAACATAAAAGCATCATGTACATTTAAACTGATATAAATTCATTATTAAGTAAAGGAATAAGTGGAGAACAGATCAATTTTCTTACAGAAGAATTATGCATGGAGAGGAGTTTATCTTTCCAAAAACTCTGCAGTTTTGCTGAAGATTAAGTAGAGAAAGTATAACAGTGGAATGAGTAATAGTAGAAAAATCTGGAAAATTCTTCTCCCATAAAGAGATGAAGATGAAAATCATCATAAAAGCCAACAATGATATCACACAAGCCTCATTAATACTCTGACAGTAAGACATGAAAGGAGATCACTGAATTTTCTGTATAACAAAATTAGGCAAATACTGTTCTACAAGAAGTTGTTCTTTTCTTTAAGAAACCCTCTCCACCACTTAAAGAAAGAAAGAAAAGAGTCTCCTTACTTTGGTGAATGTTAAATCCTACACAGGACATTGTTAAAATATGCATACATATCTACACATACACTTACATATACATATATGTGGTATAAAAGAAGACATAAACCTTAGCTTCCTGTGGATTGTACTGTAAGTTCACTTTAGGGTGTGCGCAGTAGTGACCAGTGAGAAATGAGGAAGTGACAGAGGCTTCTTTCCAAGGAGGATGGGTGAGGGAAAAGGAGTTGAGTTTGATCAGACCAGCCTAGAGTAGGAACAAGCAGGTTATAGACACCCATACTTAGGGCTAATGAATTGAACTCACCAGAGCTGATTGCCCTTGGGACACGGCTATGCAATTAGGCAGGATGATGGATGGATTACTTGTGAAGTGGTAACACCAAATCAGAGGCATTAAGCCACTTCATCATAATGAGCCTGGGGTAGTGCAGAACTCAGACACAGCAGTGCAGATGTCCTAGGCCTGAGGAAGAGTTTCATAAAAGCAAATAAAAGCCCTGAACATATACTGTTTTTCTCCTTCTGCTTTGTCCAATTGGGAATAAATCCTGGAACTGACTATTCTGTGGAGTAGAAGAACAAGTCCTTGGCTCATTACTGAGCCAGAGAAGACTTGTCAAGAAAGGCCTGTCTTATGAAAAAAAAAAATCTGTTAGAAGCAAGTGAGAAGATAACTGCTGAGAGCCATGCTGTGCAGTTATGGTCTTATTGTTAAAAACATTCCAGAAATAACTGCATCTTAAAACTCACCAAGGAGTAAGTAATTCTGACTGTTTTTCGTGTTCACTCTTCAATAATGTTTATTGCTGACATCTGTGGCAATTTTTTTTTGTAACAAGATGTTTAATGTCTACTTTTTAAACATAATGTTTCCTCTGTCCTTTAATGGTTTCCTGAGAACATGCTAGCTTTCATTTATACTTTTGACATGATTATTTTTTGGTGGCTGTTATTCTAAACAAATAAAAAAATGCCTATACATATTACAGACTTTTTCCTGTTCTCTGGCCTGTTGGAGAAAAATAATTCAACTGACATTTTCAGAAGCAGTATTGTTAAAATATAATTACCTTGCAGCGTTTGAATATCTCTCCAAGAACATAAAGTAGCTAAAGAAAGACATGACCTGGCTAACATGTAGTAACCAGCGGACTTTGACAGGTGTGAAGTGGTATTTTATTTATTAATGTTTCAACTTATTTCTCAGTGACTTCAAATTTACAAGGAAGTTGCATAGATTTTGCAGGATGTTTCTGTAAAACTCTTACAAAGTTCCAGCAATTGTTATATTGCCTTCGCACACTGGTCAAAACTGAGAGATTTAACATTGCTACCTTACAGCTGGGCGGTGGTGGCACACACCTTTAATCCCAGCACTTGGGAGGCAGAGGCAGGAGGATTTCTGAGTTCGAGGCCAGCCTGGTCTACAAAGTGAGTTCCAGGACAGCCAGGGCTACACAGAAAAGCCCTGTCTCAAAAAAACAAACAAACAAAAAAACCCAAAAAACATTGCTAACTTACCATCAGCTAAACTCCAGACATGATAATTCAATGGCTTACCTTGAAACAATCCACAGTAGGACATCTCCTTACTGATCCTTAATTACCATACCCTGTTGACTATGAAAGGTTTTCAGGCTATGCTTGTTTTTGTTATTTTGAGAGCCTTAGCTGTTTAGAAAGCTTTAGTAGTAACTAGCTCTTATATGGACTCCATTTACATCTAACTCGATTTCCCTAAACTTTGTTTGAATGCTAAATTTAATGGACCCCTTCTTGACATAGTATCAGAGGGTACATGAGAACCATGTTAGATTTCTATATATTTCTGCCTTCATATCCAATATCCACATTTATTTCAACTTTATGTTTATTTCCAAATCAACATCTACCTTTATTTTGTGGTCTAATTCTTCAAAATTCAGATATCGAGGACATGTAGTTTATTTGATTTCTATCTCTTTCTTTGTCTTTCTCTGTCTCTGTCTTTGTCTGTCTCTATCTATGTCTCTCTGTCTCTCTGTCTCTCTGATTCTGTTTCTCTGCCTTTCTCTCTCTCAATCTCTCTCTCTCTCTCTCTCTCTCTCTCTCTCTCTCTCTCTCTCTCTCTTTCTCTCTCTCTCTCTCGTGTGTGTGTTTTAGAAACTATTCTTTTTTATGATTTGATGAACATGTATGTTTGAATGTAAGTTCTCTTTGGGTAATGTTAGATCTATCATTTTAAAATCTGTCCATAACTCTATATCATGAAGTGTCTTTATTTTTATACATTTAAAATGATATTTAAGGTGAACTGAGAGTCAGGAGTGAGAGGAGAAGGATGGCTCACATGCGCCTCGGTGCAAATATGGAGGTCAGAGCCATTTGTGAGGCTCACATCTCCACTTTCACTGAGTGGGTTTGAGGAATAATATTCTCAACATGAGTCTTGGATTGCTCAGTGGATTTAATTTGAATTCTTATATCAAATACTTATTTTTGTTCCTTTGTTCTCTTTGATTGAATAAGAGAATGCAGCACTATAATTTCCCAGCTATTCCTGGTCTATTGTGCTTTATATATTCTATATCCTCACCATTTCTAGACATTTTTCTGCACTGGACAAGTTATAAATGAACAAATATGTATCACACCCTTCAATATATTTACATTTCTTTTAGGGAATCATGATTAACAAAGCCTTTGTTTTGAGGAACAATATTTTCAATCATTCCATTTAGGCAAGAGCAATATTGTTTGTATACCAGATTGAATCTATCATATTTATTCCTCATCTGACAAGGCTTGTGTATTTTGTAATATAACATGTACAACATCTTGGATTAAGTTGAAAGATAAAGTGTAAGATACAATGAACTTGAGCCCACAATGGATCTTGTTACTTAGGAAAGTAAGTAATCACATAGATTTTTCTTAAGTACTTGAGAGTTATGGAGAGATTCACATATCAGTTTGAGTTTGTATCATTCCATAAGAGCCTAGACAATTTACATTTCACTAGCTTCACTAATAGCTTCCTAATATAACTAAAAAATAGAACTACAAATGTAATCACTTATAGTGTTGTGTATTACTTGAAAAGATTGGATAGTACCTTTCACTGATAGAGAGCTAATACTTTAAAGGTAACTGATATAAATTCCCAAGTTGATTTATTTTAAATATGGCATATGACAATCTATCTCATCATTACTGGAAGCAAACAAGAACAATATATTCTCGTATAAGCAAATAAAATTGACAAAATGATGTATATAAAAATGTAAAGTGCTATTTGACTAATCAATAACAATTTTATATTGACAATTGCTCTTTTCCATAGATTTTATTTTGCTTTACATTTGTGTGTGTGTGTGTGTGTCTTTACAGTGCTTTAACCACATTTTTAGAGAGAACCCAACATCAAGCAGATCTTGTATTTTGTAGCATGTCTGCCTCCTAAACTGAAATGGCAATGGAATATCTTAGTGTATGCCTTTCTCTAAAGCAGTAATGTGGACAAGGCAGCAAGGCGTTTCTGGGTTTTCAACCTCCATTTTTATTGCTAGATTTGTGTTTTGTGTCTCTTTTCTTTCACAACACACACTCCCAAACAATCTATGACATTAATAATAAAACTGAAACATGGCCTGTGTAAACTTCTTTCGTCTAGATAATCTCCTTGCTGTTTCAGACTGATATCAGGGGTTGATGTGCCTTATTCCACTGTGTATTGCCTGGAGAATAAATCAGTACAATATATTTCTTTTTCATGAGTTTGTTATGTCTCTATATTTTATACAAAATGTTACTGTTATATTTTAAGTGCTCTTCTCTTCTACACACTAACAATAAAAGGAGAAACACATGAATGTGTGAATGCCACAGGTATACACTGCTGCAGCTTCCATACCCTTACATATTAGTTTACTTTTCCAGCTCTTAGCCATGTAAAGACTTAAACTAAAAATTCTTTTAACTGATAAAATTGGCTACTGTGAATTAACTAGAAAAACTGAGAAAAAATTTTATTAAGTTTTCAGTTGTTATTTTAAAATGATAAACCTAATATTATTTTTCTGTATTATTTATCTACTGTGAGTCCTGAATTATCCATTACAAATATTTCATCATGTATTGCATGTATTATAAAGATGAATGTATTTTAGTGTCTGTGCATTGTTTTTAATGTAGTGTTGTGGTCATAACTGAAAGCTAGGATTTTTAAAAACTAGGAGACGATTCAAAAACCATGAATTGTAGTCAAAATTAAAAGAAGAAAAACTCACTTCTTTCACCTTGGGAGAAAATGGCATTTGAGTCAGGTTTAAGAGTAAGTAAAACTGAGAACAATACTCTGTGCTGAAGGACAGCATCAACACGGGGAGGAGGCAGACCACATGGTGCATTCGCGGAATGATGAGCAAGTCATATTGGCTGCATCGTTTAACATATATTGAGAAACAGTGTGAGAAAGACTGCAATATATAGCTCACAGAGAAATGTGAAGTCAAATATAATTTTAAAACATTATTGGTCATAATGGACAATTGTCAAAAAGTTTTAGGGTAGAGAAGACTGATAACTACTCCTTATATTTATGACTAATAACCAAGTACCTATGTGTTTTTAAAAGGGTCGACAGGACAAAATTGAAAGTAAATATATAACCAAAGTTCTGCAAGGTGGAATGAAGAAGTGTAGAAAGGGTCTGTTTTTGTGGATTAGGGGAAAAATTGAAGATTTGAACTGAAATGACACTTTGAAAAGAAGATTTGCTTTAAAAAGAAAAATTCTATTTGATTTTTCATAGCGTAAAGTTTCCACTAATCAGAAGCAGCCAGGAAGGGAGTACATGTTTTAACAAGATCTTCCAGAAGATGGACTATAGCCAAAGGCATGTGAGCAGACAAGGCATATGAACATACAAGGGCAAGCACAAAAGAAGTAAAGGCTCGGTCAGTATTTTTTTTCCCTGTCTGGTAAATGAACATGAAACAACTTGAAAATCCAGCCAAAGTAGAAAAAAAAAAAAAAAAACAACTGAAAGAATTCAGAATTCAGCTCCCTATATTGACATATAAAAACGTATTTCCTGAACTCTGCCAAAAAAAAAAGAAAGAAAGAAAAAGAAAAAGAAGAAGAAGAAGAAGAAGAAGAGGAGGAAGAGGAGGAGGAGGAGGAAGAAGAAGAAGAAGAGGAGGAGGAGGAGGAGGAGGAGGAGGAAGAAGAAGAAGAAGAAGAAGAAGAAGAAGAAGAAGAAGAAGAAGAAGAAGAAGAAGAAGAAGAAGAAGAAGAAGAAGAAGAAGAAGAAGCATTATGTTATTGAAGGGCTGAGTTTCCAAAAATTTTGCGTGATGCTTGGCCGATCAAGATTTTAGCACATACAGAACCCTAAAATGCACATTATAAATTTAGATTTGATAAGAGACAGGATACAGTCTTTTTTCTGGCATCTAATAAAAGAAAACAGAAGACCTATGGGAAAATGTTGAATCTTATCAGGACAGAATATGTCAATGATGAGCCTTAAACATTTTATAAATACCAATTGAAAGTAGTGAAATTCGTATCAGTCAATCTCCTGCATAGAGAATGCTCAAACAAGCTACAGCGATGGGAACAACAAAATACAGATTATCTATTACCAATAAAAAATGAAATAAAAGTCCATGTCCTACCTTAAAAGGACGTAGTCTTGAATAAACAAACATTTAAAAGACACATAATTGTGGAGAAATATACTGACACAGACAGATATTACACTAAAAGATAAAATATAACCATCTAAATAGGTGTGTCCTACTCACATACAAGGAGAGATTAATTATGGAAAAAGCAAACGGTCATATCTCAATTGTATAATAAGGTTTTACATCATTATTTACAAAAGGGTGTAACAGCATAGAAAAATAGTATTTTATTTCATTGACGATCATTGTAAGATCATTTTTCTTTCAGTCTTACAGTGTAAATATAAGGCCAAATAACATTGTGTAAATACCAATTACTAATCTTTCTCTGGATCCTTGCAGTAGTTCTTTTATAATATGTTGAGTCGTAAGACCAGAAAACCTTGATAAATGCTCAAAAACAAGAGATAAGATGTTATAGTTTCTGACATAATGATTTAAATATAATATTGTAAGAGGGATGTAAGCTTGAGACAAATGAACATCAGGGAAAAATAATGACTGACAGCTAAAAATAAAGTATTAATATCGATTCAAACTTGATAACAATGAGTACGAGATGGAGAAAGAGGAAATTTCCTATTTCCTATTACATATTAAACTATGCTCACACATATTCTTAGTAAATCTAAATTTATAAAAGGTGTCACTTTAGACATCATAACTTTGAATTTACCAATCAAAAGATAGTTCTAGATGACCACAGACTTACCAAAGAATTTATCTCAGCAAGAAGAATAGACACATGATCAGTATCTTTCATCTTCTGTCTTAGTTAGGGTGTCGATTGATGTTATAAAGCAATATGATGACAAGAAGCTTGAAAAGGAAAGTGTTCATTTCAGCTTACAACATACATGGAGTGTGACCAGTCTCCAGAAAATGTATTTAAGTAGGCAGGTTAGTGGAAGCAGGAACGGATACAAAGGCTATGGAAGTATGCTCCAATCAGTCTTGATTAGCCAATACATTCTCTGTAAAAGCTCTATAACCATCTGAGTTTCTCAGATTAAACTTTAGTGAAATTCTACATCACTTTGCTATTAGAAAAGCAAAATGAAGGGGTATACATTAATTGTGTTTCCCCAGAGGACTTTTAGCAATGACACTTTGAGTTTATTTTCTATATTTTATGTGGGAACTATATTAACCTTATTCTCCTTTCTTTCCTCCAATCCCTAACTTGTATTCTACTGTTTCAAATTCATGACATATTTTCCCTAAAATATGTGTTTGTGTGTGTGTGTGTATTAAATACATACATACAGCCTGCTGAGTTGCTCACTTGTACTCTACTGTTTCAAATTCATGACATATTTTCCCTAAAATATGTGTTTGTGTGTGTGTGTGTGTAATTAAATACATACATACAGCCTGCTGAGTTGCTCTGTTGTATTTGTGTTTATAACTAACCGTTTGGAACTGGACCAATCAGGGAAGTTGTCCTTAGAGAAGCTAAATTCTCCTTCTTTTTGTAGTCATTGGTTGTTTGCATCTCATTGTGTGTGGCTGAAATCTCTTGATGATTTCTCCTACCCTGTTGACATTTTAACCACTGGTGAGACTTCTTACTATGCATTGTAGCACGAGGGGTGACTCAAGAATTCTTGTAACCTTTGTGCCTCTATACACATAGCAGAAAGATTAATGGTTACAAATACCTTTCTTCTGCAGTTTGGCTGCTCAAATTCTCCACTCTTTACACCTCTTGGTACTGTTGAGTAGGAGCATTCAAAAATGCTTTTTGATTTTCTTCTCCTGGACATATGATCTTTTGTTTATCGTCTGAAACTCAAGAGCCTTTATGCATCCAGCCCCTAGCAGGGAATGTTGTAACATAAAGTAACATGAAATATAGCAAGTGTCAGGTCTCATGGCAAAGTACAAGAAAGGGGGAGTATTTATAAAATGGTAGACACATCAGTGAAAGTGTCCCATTTAATTAGTTTGCCCTTGGAAACATATACAAACATATTGCTATTATGTTCTGTGAAATATCTCCAGCACTCTCATTTCACTCCCAAGTCAATTTACCAATGTGGCATGTAATGAACTAGAAATGTAAATTAAATGGTCTTTCAGCGTGTTCCTTAGGAATGAAGGAAGATAAACATGACATGGAAAATTATTTTAATACAATGAAAGTTACAATGAATATGAGTCATGAAGAATATAATCTGAATAATAAAGAATATGTATACTTGTATTAATAACAATACAAGTAATGAGATCATTGTATGGGTCCTAATAGAATGATTTTACTAGCATACTCTAAAGCCACCAACCTTAATCATGAGATATCAGATGCATGGCTAATTCACTGAAAAAGGAACCAAAAATTTTATTCTTTTAAAATTACTAATAATTTGTCTGAGGCCACTTAGAAAGACTGTATATCTTTGCAAAACATTCTTCCACTTTTTAGCAATTTGTTTTCCTTGTTTTTATACTTTCACAGAAATTCACAGCAATTTATTAGATGAATTTAATTATCTAACCATATTTTATTTATGAAAGATTTTTTATTTCATAGTTTTGTAACATTTATCATGACACTTAAAATATTCTATCAATAACATGCACAAGGCTGAGTGGTTGCAGTACAAGCTTTTATATTGTGACCTAATTATATTTTGTCCCTATTCATTGATCCAAGTGTCTGATGACACAACACAAAATCTCTATACACTACTATTAAATCATGTATATATGCAGTGGCTAATAACAGTAATTGTGATATTTAATGAACATTTTAACATTTTAGAATATAAATGATAGTAACACTTTCCAAAAAGTTTTAAAGTTATAAAGTTGTAGATGTTGTAATGTTATATTCTTAATTAATGTATAGTGCTGAAAAGTATCAATTTGTTTATATAGACTGTCAATTATATTCAACTACCAGTTACTTTTACCATTCATTTAGTTTTTTTCTACAAACAACATCCTAGAGTTCAACTCAAAATATAAATATGAAAATAAGGATTTCTAAACCTGAGCATTCATTCACTACATTCTGTGACAAATTATTCACTACAAATACTTTTTATACAATTCCACTAGGTTTGATTCCAACAAACATTGTAAAATGTGTCCATAATACCCACTGATTAAAATACACATGCATGTAACTTACAACTGGCAAAATTGCCCTCAATTCAAACCTCCTAAATCCCATTTTATATACTGTATCAAATTGCTTTTGTATGATTTTACTAGTTCTTCTATAGAAATAACAATATTCTATATTACTCAACTTAGTATTATTCCTGAATTCATTAGCAACATCCATTCTTATTTGTTTCCCATTAATTCCAGGGGTTCTGTGCTCTAGTTGTCCATATATAGTCTGCATGAGTATGGTTTCATTCACACTGTTGCAGATATCAAAGTTCAGTCAAAGTCTGATATGAACTCCAGAAATACATTATTTTGTAACAATTACGAATTAAGTTTCATAATTAGATCTCTGGAAAGCTAACTCAAGATGATATAAAATGAACTATAGATTTTTAATGTGTATGCAAAATGTATATTTTATCTACCTATTAATAAGGGATAGGTCTTGGTTATCACATTGACTGTTTTAGTATCACAGTGTTTATGCTTATTAAAATTTATGACTCAAATTTTAACGGTTAGTAGCTTTCATGCTTTGTCACAATATTGTAAGATAATTTCTACTTTAGTAGTTATTATTATACATTTAATGTGTAAACTTCATGAAGTAATTACTGCCACAGGGATATGTGTCTGTATGTATGTGTGTGAAAGAATATACAAGCCATGACACTATCTATGGTATCAATGGAATAGAATTGAAGACTCAAAAATAAATGCACACACCTATGAAACTTGATCTTTGACAAAGGAGCTAAAGCCATCCAATGGAAAAAAATCAATATTTTCAACAAATGGTGCTGGTTCAACTGGCAATCAACATGTAGAAGAATGTAAATTGATCCATTCTTATTTCCCTGTACAAAACTCAAGTCCAAGTGGATCAAGGACCTCACATAAAACCAGATACACTGAAAATAATAGAAAAGAAAGTGGAGAAGAGCCTTGAATGCATGGGCACAGGGAAAAATTTTCTAAACAGAACACCAATAGCCTACACTCTAAGATCAAGAATTGCAAATGGGACCTCATTGTGAGAGACCAAACTGTGGGAAACTATGTCCCACAGTTACTCTCACCCTGAAGATCCAGCTGACCCTTTGAAGGGAATTATGTCACCCCCTCCTTCATTGTCTCCATCTGGCACCTGGGACTGCCAGCTTCACTCCATCCTCCATGTTTCCATTTGGCTCCTAGAACTGCTTAGATTAAGGCAGCTTCACCTCCTCCTCCATGTCTCCATTTGGTGCCCGGGACTGTTTCATGGCCGACATTCCAAGATAGGCTATGAGAAGCCTATAATCAGCATTCGCCCCAGGTGTCCATCTCTTTCTCTGTATTTTATTATGCCCGCTTGACCCCTCCCTATTTTCTCTCACTGTGTGCTTGTAACCTGGCTCTTAGCCTTCATTAAACAGACCTTGACAACTCTTTGCTTGGTCTCGCTTCCCTTTCTCCGCCCGTTTCTCTTGCAGGCCTCGGTCCTCCTTGACCCACTGAATAACTAGGTCCTGCTGAATGGGACAAGTGGCGCCAACAACGTGGGGCTCAAGGCATGGACCTTTGCCTGGCGGAGATCATGGAGACTAGCTCCAAGAGAAGTTCATTGCGACTAGAAGAATAAGAAGAATAATTTGTTTGAGGAACACTCCTACTGCTCATAGGAGAAAGTGTCCTCCATGGGTAATTCCTCTCCACTAAGAAACGGGAACTAAACTGTCTAAGGAAAAAGTCTTCATCAGAGACCTGAAAGCTTCACTCAGGGAAAGGGGATATTGAGTTAAGGAAAAAGATTTGATAAACTTTTATTTTTATAGATCAAGCATGTCCCTAGTTTATCATTGACGGGGCAGAGATACACCGTAAAAAATGGCGAAAGGTAGGCAGAGATTTAAATGATAAACTAGCTAATGAGGGTCCAGATGCGGTCCCTGCAACCATTTTTTCTTATTGGGGGGTAACTTTCAGAAGCTACCACTGTGCCTCCTCTCCCTTTTCTGGCAGAATTCCCAGAAGGAGATAAAGAATTATAATTTGAACAAGAGAGAGAGAGAGAGAGAGAGAGAGAGAGAGAGAGAGAGAGAGAGAGAGAGAGAGAGAGAGAATAAGTTTCAGAAAAGCAGTTATCCCCTGTTTGGGACCTTTTAGCAAAAATGAGGGGGGGGGAATGAAAATAAGCTATTTCAGAGCTCTCCGAAGGAAAGACAGAAATTGGGAGATGTCCTGCTTCCTCTCTGGCTCCTATGGAGATATTCTTAGTTCTGGTTAGCATATCTAGGTCCCTTTGAGACATTAAGTTCTATTCCCTCTCTGTCTATTGTCTGTCCTTGGTGCACAATTTGTCCATATGTCTGTCTATTTATGTTTGTTTTTGTTTTGTTGTTTGAATGATTGTTGTTCTGTATATCATGTTGAAAAAAAATGGTTAAAAGTTTATCTGCTGGCTGTCCATCCTTTGATTTAGTTTAACTTGTTTAAAATGCAGTCACAATTTGTACAGCAGAAACTGATTATCTGCACAGGAGCTCTTAAAGGTGCAGGAAGCCTTTTGCTTAAATTTGGAAACTCAGGGTTGGAGTCATTCTAAAGAACGTGTGGCATGAATGAACCCAGGAAAACAGGTCTTTTAAGATACTTCACAATAGGGATAATCTTTGGGTCAGGACTCTGGCAGAGTGCTCAGATTGAGAAATGTTTGCATTTGGGTTGACACTGAGCTTGGAGGGGAGCAGCCTCAGTGAGGCTTGTGTGGCATTTGTTTTGTTTCACAAACCCGTGACTAGGGAAGTTCTTGGGACCTCACCTCCTCCTGCCTTCAGGGAGAATTCCTTAAGATTCAGAGGCAATATCTTTTAATACTTAGGGTTTTTAGCTATATTAGAAAATCGTGGTACAGAAAATCTAAGAAGGAAAACTTGATTTGATTCAAAATTTTATTTTTAAAAGCTTCCAGGACATGTTAATTGGCTAAGACCTCACCTTGAGGCCTTAAAGCGACTTAAACCTATTTTAGGTGCTAGCTAGTGAGATTCAAAATTACTGGTGAGAAACAAAAAGGTTTCACAGAAAGCAGAGGAAACTTCTGTGATCAATTGTTATCAATTATAATCAATGGTAATTAAATATTACCTGCTCATTTTATTTATGTGCCCACAGCAGACCTTTGGCAAGAGAAAACATTGTTGTAAAATCATCCTTCTTCACCTCAAAGTAAAGTTTTAGCATCCTATTAGCCCACTGTGGTGCTAAAAAAGAATTGTAAGATAAATTCATATATAGTTTAGAAAAACTATAACAAAAATTGTCTCTTAAGAACCTGACTAAGTGTCTGTTCCTTGTTTCAAACAGCCATTAATTTGGTTATTACAGAATATTAATATTTGATCTATTGCATACCATCATTTTAAATAAAATTGATAATTATTTGTTGCGCTCACCTCATCTGGCAACGAAAAACGCAACACAGTCAGATTCTTCTCAGCAGCTTTATTCCAGGAATGCCTCGATGCTATGGGAACCCAGGGAACCCAGGGAGGACTGCTTATATACACCCCAGGACTGGGGGGGGGGCTATGTGTCCTCCTGGGATTGGTCAGTCTGCCAGCACTTTAATTTGCATGCACCCGCTCAGAGGGGTTGGCGCCAGATTCGGGCTAGCACCTGCGCAGTGGTGTTCTTTACAGCGACTGTGTACCGGAGACCAGTGCCATCTTTTAGGCGCAGGCTGCCTACAATTATTATCCTAAGATAGATAAAAAATTGTTTTTATGCGTGCTTCTATATCTTCTATAAATTCATGCATGAATGCATCCCATTTACTGTGTTTAAAAACAGCCCTTCTATGGGAGAAAAGTATACGTGAATTGGATCACACACTTACTCTTTTGAGTTTTCTCCTGCTTCAGCACAGATAATTAAATTGTGTGCTATAGATGGTGTTTTAAAATGTTGAACAATCAAACGTAAGTTATATATTAATAGTCAATATTTTATCTCAGAATTTACAATTGCTTAAAATTGTTCATCCCTCAGATGCTATTAATTCTCAAGCTTGCAATTGCTTATGCAACTTATAAGAAAAAAAATATTGTTCCTTTAAGAAGACTGTTTTTGGACAGTTAAGAAATTATCCTGGGTTGCCTGGAAAAGACCCCCAGGATTTGCTTTTTTGTTATAGAGGTTTACATAAAGCTTTAACTGATAAGGATTACAGATAGCTCCTGAAAAGATACAAACTCAGGATCCTTATAATTATTTGGGTTTTAGACTTACTAATCAATCTGTTTTTCCCTAGAAGATAGTTATTCGCAGAGACAACTCAAGGACTTTAAATGATTTTCAAAAATTGTTAGGTGATATTAATTGGCTTCGCTCCTATTTAAAGTGTACTACAAGGGAGTTGAAATCTTTGTTTGATAGTCTTAAAGGGAGTTCTGATCCAACCTCCCCTAGATCTTTAACCTCAGAAGGATTGCTGGCCTTACAACTAGTAGAAAAAGCTATTAAAGAGTAATTTGTCACTTATATAGATTACTCTTTGCCTTTACATCTGTTAATTTTTAAATTGATTCATATGCCTACAGGATTGTTATGGCAAAAGTCTCTTCTAATGTAGATACATTTGAGGATTTCTCCTAAACGTAATATCTTGCCATAGTATAAAGCAGGTGGTTGTCCTTGGAAAGAAGCAGGCACTAACTTATTTTGGCAAAGAGCCTGATATTGTAAAACAGTGTCCTAAATGTATTACATTATCTTCAGTGCCATATTTAGGAGTTAATCCACGAGGTCTTATGCCTAATCATATTTGGTAAATGGATGTAAGGCATTATGTAGTCTGGAAAATTAAAATATATACATGTTTTTATTGACACTTGTTCAGGATTCCTTTTGCTTCTCTGCATACAGGAGAGGCCTCTAAAAATGTAATTGATCATTGCCTACAAGCCTTTAATGCCATGGGATTGCCTAAACTTATTAAGAAAGATAACAGGGCACCCTATTCTAGCAAGAATTTTACTTCATTTTGTAAAGAATTTGGCATCAAACATAAAACTGGAATTCCTTATAACCCCATGAGACAAAGAATAGTTGAACGTGATCATTGCACTTTAAAAAACTGGCTATATAATCTTGTTCTTTATATATTCAAAATAGTAATGGTTTAAGATAACATTTTGTTATTTTTAGAGAATGTGTATGTCAAATTGTCCTCAGTTCCTACCTGTTTCCACATAATGTTGTTAATTCTTGAGGACCTATACTTAATCAATTGCTGAAAATGAATGTTCTTACTTCTGATTAATAAATAAATAAATTATACACATGTGACTACAATAACTTTTCAAGCATTCTAGTTACAACCGCTCTTTAAGAAAAACAATTGAAAGTGTAATAAGTCACTGTCCACATTATATTAAAACTGACTATAACAGTCAAGTATTTGAGATGTTTTGTCAACAATTTAATAATTCTCAAAGACAAGGTATTGTGGAACTTTAAAAATTCTATCTTCTTAAAAACAAAGAAGGGGAGAAATTATACCCCATGCACATTATTTAAATCATACTTTTATTTTTAAGAATTTTGAAATTTGGATGTCAAAGGACTTAAATAAATGCCTTACAGTATCTTAAAACTAGACATAATCATGTCTAGGTGAGATGAAAAGGATCGACTTATTGACACATGACATGATCCTGAACAGAAAGTTAATATGGGGGAGAGAAGGGGTGTTTCTGTTTTTTCCACAAAATGCTGCAGAAACATGCTAGCTTCCAGAATGATTTGTGTGACAGATGGACCTGTGAGTTCCTGAGTGCCCTGACAGTGGTGACAGGAAAGCTGTGTTGAGCACACAGAGAAATAGGAATCAGGGAGAGCAGCCACTTGCAAACAAGATGAAGAAACTTCCTATCTCTGCCATGGGCTACAGCAAGGAGAGCCGACCTAGTGTCAACTTGGGGACAACTGAAAATGATGACTCGTGAGGCAGAGGGACTGCTACAGTGTATTTGACAAGATTTCATCAGAGACACTGTTTTGGCCATTCAGGCCAACTCCCCTATAGCTGTGAAAGCTTGTGTACCTTACCTATATGCTATATTGTTAGATAATTTTAAGAGTTAAGATCACCAGTCTTGACAAGTCTTTTCATATTCATTGTAACTGTTGTCAATTAACTAATTGTGTAGATCCTAATGTAGATAAGGAATCTGCTGTTATGATTTTGTTAAAGAGACATGCTTATGTTTTGCTGCCTGTTAGAGTTAGGAAATGATCCTTGGTTTAAAAATCTGGGAATGCAAACTTAGAAAAGGTCAAATGAGCAATTTTAGGATTTACTGCTTTAATTGCAATTTTAACTTCAATATTTACCACAGCTTTAGATCAGCACCTACATACTGCTCATTTTGTTAATCATATGCATAAGAATATTTTCATAGCTTTGTCAGGGCAACTTATTAAAGATAACAATTGGAGGCAAAGGTTAATGTCTTAAAAGTAGTAGTCTCAGCAATAAGGCAGGATATAGCAAATATTAAGGCTACAAAGACAGAAATTTCAGATATTAGAAGAATGTTGCCTATTCAGTGACATTCAGAATTGCCTCTAGTATTGTAAGAGAGATAGTGAAAGAAATCAGGAATTACTGTCCACTACATAGAGTTAGAAATCTCAGGGCAAGCTTAACAATGTAAGTTTATAATTCTTATTATAGTTAGGTACGGCAGTACTTATTGTTACCATGGTTAATGCCTCACTACAAGCCATTCATGAGGTCAGTTCTGCCCTTGCTAGAGATTGTTAGATTTGTTATTTGTCCCAGCCTCCTTTTAATGAAGGAATAGCCCTTTTTGGAGAGGTGATTGACACCAATGATACTTCCTTTCTGAGATGGCATCTAGAGTCTAAAGAAGGACTGACTCTTGGCCAAATATCTGGTATTGGTCTCTGTCTTTTGGGACCCCAGATGCTTCCCCCCTCACCCCTGTTTGAAGTGTGTAATCAAACCCTGGCTCTCAACCTTGCTTCCTAGCCTTTTGGGACCTTTTGTTGCTTTTGTCATTTGGCCCTTGGGCTTTCAACAGATTAACCAGTTTTGTTAAGTTACAGATTGATTCTGCATTAAACAAAACAGGTGCAGTCCACTACCATCGACTAGACATCTGAGACCCAGCTGAAGACCTCTCATCCGACGATGCAGAGAGGGCAGCCTTTGGCCTTCAATTCACCACCCTTGCTGCAGAAACAGAGCCTTCTTGGTTCCATGAGCTGTGGAAATGACAATGATGGATGGGGTGACCTCCGGATCTTATAGTGGCTGAGGGCCATAAGCTGTGGAGTTACCAATGAAGGGATCTTGTGGTGCCATTAGCCAGATGCACACTGCCTATTGGCTGCAAGGTTACCCAATGACAGGATTATTTGGGTCCACTGCCTGGGTGCCCATCACGACTTCCAGTTGCCTGATCAAATCATTGGAATAAGATGTGGTGCTGGGAGTGGATGCAACTCACATAGCCTAAGACAGGGGTCTTGCCCACCTAGGACCTGAAAAGACCTAGCTATAGCAGTAATTGGACGTGGACCACGGAAAAGGTCTAAGACAGGTGTTTCACCGACCCTCGTTTCGTGGCCACCCCCCAACTTTAATAAAGAAAAAAAGGGGAGATGTGAGAGACCAAACTGTGTGAAACTAGGTCCTGCAGTTACTCTCACCCTCAAGATCCAGCTTACCCTTTGAACGGAATTATGTCAACCCTTCCTTCGTTGTTTCCACCTGGCGCCTGAGACTGCCAGCTTCACTCACTCCTTCATGTATCCATTTGGCGCCTAGAACTGGTTAGATTAAGGCAGCTTTACCTCCTCCTCCATGTCTCCATTGGTACTTGGGACTGTTTCAGGGGCGACATTCCAAGATAAGCTTTGAGAAGCCTGTAATCAGCATTCGCCCCAGATGTCCATCGCTTTCTCTGTATTTTATTATGCCCCCTTGACCCCTCCCTATTTTCTCTCACTGTGTGCTTATAACCTGGCTCTTAGCCTTCATTAAACAGACCTTGACAAATATTTGCTTGGTCTTGCTCCCCTTTCTCTGCCCGTTTCTCTTGCAGGCCTCGGTCCTCCTTGACCCACGGAATAACTTGGTCCTCCTGGACGGGACACCTCATAAAATTGCAAGGCTACTGTAAGGCAAGGGACACAGTCAATAGGACAAAACAGCAACCAACAGATTGGCAGGAGATCTTTACTAATCCTATATCCAATAGAGGGCTAATATCCAATATATACACAGAACTCAAGGAATTAGACGAGGACTTGAGCCCCTGACTACCTTGCCAGCAGAGTCTTGCCCAACACCCGCAAGGGCCCACACGGGACTCCCCACGGGATCCTAAGACCTCTGGTGAGCGGAACACAGCGCCTGCCCCAATCCAATCGCGCGGAACCTGAGACTGCGGTACATAGGGAAGCAGGCTACCCGGGCCTGACCTGGGCACAAGTCCCTTCCGCTCGTCTCGAGCCCCGGGCTACCTTGCCAGCAGAGTCTTGCCCAACACCCGCAAGGGCCCCCACGGGACTCCCCACGAGATCCTAAGACCTCTAGTGAGTGGAACACAACTTCTGCCAGGAGTCTGGTTAGAACACCAGATATCTGGGTACCTGCCCTGCAAGAAGAGAGCTTGCCTGCAGAGAATACTCTGCCCACTGAAACTAAGGAGAGTGCTACCCTCCAGGTCTGCTTATAGAGGCTAACAGAGTCACCTGAAGAACAAGCTCTTAACAGTGACAACTAAAACAGCTAGCTTCAGAGATTACCAGATGGCAAAAGGCAAACGTAAGAATCCTACTAACAGAAATCAAGACCACTCACCATCATCAGAACGCAGCACTCCCACCCCACCTAGTCCTGGGCACCCCAACACAACCGAAAATCTAGACCCAGATTTAAAAACATTTCTCATGATGATGATAGAGGACATCAAGAAGGACTTTCATAAGTCACTTAAAGAATTACAGGAGAGCACTGCTAAAGAGTTACAGGCCCTTAAAGAAAAGCAGGAAAACACAGCCAAACAGGTAGAAATCATTAAAGAAAAACAGGAAAACACATCCAAACAGGTGATGGAAATGAACAAAACCATACTAGAACTAAAAGGGGAAGTAGACACAATAAAGAAAACCCAAAGCGAGGCAACGCTGGAGATAGAAACCCGAGGAAAGAGATCTGGAACCATAGATGCGAGCATCAGCAACAGAATACAAGAAATGGAAGAGAGAATCTCAGGTGCAGAAGATTCCATAGAGAACATCAACACAACAGTCAATGAAAATACAAAATGCAAAAGGATCCTAACTCAAAACATCCAGGTAATCCAGGACACAATGAGAAGACCAAACCTACGGATAATAGGAATTGATGAGAATGAAGATTTTCAACTTAAAGGGCCAGCTAATATCTTCAACAAAATAATAGAAGAAAACTTCCCAAACATAAAAAAAGAGATGCCCATGATCATACAAGAAGCCTACAGAACTCCAAATAGACTGGACCAGAAAAGAAATTCCTCCCGACACATAATAATCAGAACAACAAATGCACTAAATAAAGATAGAATATTAAAAGCAGTAAGGGAGAAAGGTCAAGTAACATATAAAGGAAGGCCTATCAGAATTACACCAGACTTTTCACCAGAGACTATGAAAGCCAGAAGAGCCTGGACAGATGTTATACAGACACTAAGAGAACACAAATGCCAGCCCAGGCTACTATACCCGGCCAAACTCTCAATTACCATAGATGGAGAAACCAAAGTATTCCACGACAAAAAAAATTCACACAATATCTTTCCACGAATCCAGCCCTTCAAAGGATAATAACAGAAAAGAAGCAATACAAGGACGGAAATCACGCCCTAGAACAACCAAGAAAGTAATCATTCAACAAACCAAAAAGAAGACAGCCACAAGAACAGAATGCCAATTCTAACAACAAAAATAAAAGGAAGCAACAATTACTTTTCCTTAATATCTCTTAATATCAATGGACTCAATTCCCCAATAAAAAGACATAGACTAACAGACTGGCTACACAAACAGGACCCAACATTCTGCTGCTTACAGGAAACCCATCTCAGGGAAAAAGACAGACACTACCTCAGAGTGAAAGGCTGGAAAACAATTTTCCAAGCAAATGGACTGAAGAAACAAGCTGGAGTAGCCATTTTAATATCGGATAAAATCGACTTCCAACCCAAAGTTATCAAAAAAGACAAGGAGGGACACTTCATACTCATCAAAGGTAAAATCCTCCAAGAGGAACTCTCAATTCTGAATATCTACACACCAAATGCAAGGGCAGCCACATTCATTAGAGACACTTTAGTAAAGCTCAAAGCATACATTGCACCTCACACAATAATAGTGGGAGACTTCAACACACCACTTTCTTTAAAGGACAGATCGTGGAAACAGAAACTAAACAGGGACACAGGGAAACTAACAGAAGTTATGAAACAAATGGACCTGACAGATATCTACAGAACATTTTATCCTAAAACAAAAGGATATACCTTCTTCTCAGCACCTCACGGGACCTTCTCCAAAATTGACCATATAATTGGTCACAAAACAGGCCTCAATAGATACAAAAATATTGAAATTGTCCCATGTATCCTATCAGACCACCATGGTCTAAGACTGACCTTCAATAACAACATAAATAATGGAAAGCCAACATTCACGTAGAAACTGAATAACACTCTTCTCAATGATACCTTGGTCAAGGAAGGAATAAAGAAAGAAATTAAAGACTTTTTAGAGTTTAATGAAAATGAAGCCACAACATACCCAAACCTATGGGACACAATGAAAGCATTTCTAAGAGGGAAACTCATAGCTCTGAGTGCCTCCAAGAAGAAACGGGAGACAGCACATACTAGCAGCTTGACAACACATCTAAAAGCCCTAGAAAAAAAGGAAGCAAATTCACCCAAGAGGAGTAGACGGCAGGAAATAATCAAACTCAGGGGTGAAATCAACCAAGTGGAAACAAGAAGAACTATTCAAAGAATCAACCAAACGAGGAGTTGGTTCTTTGAGAAAATCAACAAGATAGATAAACCCTTAGCTAGACTCACTAAAGGGCACAGGGACAAAATCCTAATTAACAAAATCAGAAATGAAAAGGGAGACATAACAACAGATCCTGAAGAAATCCAAAACACCATCAGATCCTTCTACAAAGGGCTATACTCAACAAAATTGGAAAACCTGGACGAAATGGACAAATTTCTGGACAGATACCAGGTACCAAAGTTGAATCAGGATCAAGTTGATCATATAAACAGTCCCATATCACCTAAAGAAATAGAAGTAGTTATTAATAGTCTCCCAACCAAAAAAAGCCCAGGACCAGATGGGTTTACTGCAGAGTTCTATCAGACGTTCAAAGAAGACCTAATTCCAGTTCTGCACAAACTATTTCACAAAATAGAAGTAGAAGGTACTCTACCCAACTCATTTTATGAAGCCACTATTACTCTGATACCTAAACCACAGAAAGACCCAACAAAGATAGAGAACTTCAGACCAATTTCTCTTATGAATATCGATGCAAAAATCCTCAATAAAATTCTTGCTAACTGAATCCAAGAACACATTAAAGCAATCATCCATCCTGACCAAGTAGGTTTTATACCAGGGATGCAGGGATGGTTTAATATACGAAAATCCATCAATGTAATCCATTATATAAACAAACTCAAAGACAAAAACCACATGATCATCTCGTTAGATGCAGAAAAAGCATTTGACAAGATCCAACACCCATTCATGATAAAAGTTTTGGAAAGATCAGGAATTCAAGGCCCATACCTAAACATGATAAAAGCAATCTACAGCAAACCAGTAGCCAACATCAAAGTAAATGGAGAGAAGCTGGAAGCAATCCCACTAAAATCAGGGACTAGACAAGGCTGCCCACTTTCTCCCTACCTTTTCAACATAGTACTTGAAGTATTAGCCAGAGCAATTCGACAACAAAAGGAGATCAAGGTGATACAAATTGGAAAAGAGGAAGTCAAAATATCACTTTTTGCAGATGATATGATAGTATATATAAGTGACCCTAAAAATTCTACCAGAGAACTCCTAAACCTGATAAACAGCTTCGGTGAAGTAGCTGGATATAAAATAAACTCAAACAAGTCAATGGCCTTTCTCTATACAAAGAATAAACAGGCTGAGAAAGAAATTAGGGAAACAACACCCTTCTCAATAGTCACAAATAATATAAAATATCTTGGAAGGACTCTAACTAAGGAAGTGAAAGATCTGTATGATAAAAACTTCAAATCTCTGAAGAAAGAAATTAAGGAAGATCTTAGAAGATGGAAAGATCTCCCATGCTCATGGATTGGCAGGATCAACATTGTAAAAATGGCTATCTTGCCAAAAGCAATCTACAGATTCAATGCAATCCCCATCAAAATTCCAACTCAATTCTTCAACGAATTGGAAGGAGCAATTTGCAAATTGGTCTGGACTAACAAAAAACCTAGGATAGTAAAAAGTCTTCTCAAGGATAAAAGAACTTCTGGTGGAATCACCATGCCAGACCTAAAGCTTTACTACAGAGCAATTGTGATAAAAACTGCATGGTACTGGTATAGAGACAGACAAGTAGACCAATGGAATAGAATTAAAGACCCAGAAATGAACCCACACACCTATGGTCACTTGATCTTCGACAAGGGAGCTAAAACTATGCAGTGGAAGAAAGACAGCATTTTCAACAATTGGTGCTGGCACAACTGGTTGTTATCGTGTAGAAGAATGCGAATCGATCCATACTTATCTCCTTGTACTAAGGTCAAATCTAAGTGGATCAAGGAACTTCACATAAAACCAGAGACACTGAAACTTATAGAGGAGAAAGTGGGGAAAAGCCTTGAAGATATGGGCAGAGGGGAAAAAATTCCTGAACAGAACAGCAATGGCTTGTGCTGTAAGATCAAGAATTGACAAATGGGACCTAATGAAACTCCAAAGTTTCTGCAAGGCAAAAGACACCGTCAATAAGACAAAAAGACCACCAACAGATTGGGAAAGGATCTTTACCTATCCTAAATCAGATAAGGGACTAATATCCAACATATATAAAGAACTCAAGAAGGTGGACTTCAGAAAATCAAATAACCCCATTAAAAAATGGGGCTCAGAACTGAACAAAGAATTCTCACCTGAGGAATACCGAATGGCAGAGAAGCACCTGAAAAAATGTTCAACATCCTTAATCATCAGGGAAATGCAAATCAAAACAACCCTGAGCTTCCACCTCACACCAGTCAGAATGGCTAAGATCAAAAATTCAGGTGACAGCAGATGCTGGCGTGGATGTGGAGAAAGAGGAACACTCCTCCGTTGTTGGTGGGATTGCAGGCTTGTACAACCACTCTGGAAATCAGTCTGGCGGTTCCTCAGAAAACTGGACATAGTACTACCGGAGGATCCAGCAATACCTCTCCTGGGCATATATCCAGAAGATGCCCCAACTGGTAAGAAGGACACATGCTCCACTATGTTCATAGCAGCCTTATTTATAATAGCCAGAAGCTGGAAAGAACCTAGATGCCCCTCAACAGAGGAATGGATACAGAAGATGTGGTACATCTACACAATGGAGTACTACGCAGCTATTAAAAAGAATGAATTTATGAAATTCCTAGCCAAATGGATGGACCTGGAGGGCATCATCCTGAGTGAGGTAACACATTCACAAAGAAACTCGCACAATATGTACTCACTGATAAGTGGATATTAGCCCCAAACCTAGGATACCCAAGATATAAGATATAATTTGCTAAACACATGAAACTCAAGAAGAATGAAGACTGAAGTGTGGACACTATGCCCCTCCTTAGATTTGGGAACAAAACACCCATGGAAGGAGTTACAGAGACAAAGTTTGGAGCTGAGAAGAAAGGATGGACCATGTAGAGACTGCCATATCCAGGGATCCACCCCATAATCAGCATCCAAGCGCTGACACCATTGCATACCCTAGCAAGATTTTATCGAAAGGACCCAGATGTAGCCGTCTCTTGTGAGACTATGCCGGGGCCTAGCAAACACAGAAGTGGATGCTCACAGTCAGCTAATGGATGGATCATAGGGCTCCCAATGGAGGAGCTAGAGAAAGTAGCCAAGGAGCTAAAGGGATCTGCAACCCTATAGGTGGAACAACATTCTGAACTTACCAGTACCCCGGAGCTCTTGACTCTAGCTGTATATATATCAAAAGATGGCCTAGTCGGCCATCACTGGAAAGAGAGGCCCATTGGACTTGCAAACTTTATATGCCCCAGTACAGGGGAACACCAGGGCCAAAAAGGGGGAGTGGGTGGGCAGGGGAGTGGGGGTGGGTGGATATGGGGGACTTTTGGTATAGCATTGGAAATGTAAATGAGTTAAATACCTAATAAAAAATGGAAAAAAATATTCACCAACACACACACAAAAAAAAAAAGAAATTTAGACTACAGAGAACCAATTAACCATATTTTAAAAATGGGTAAACTCTCTAGATGGTTGTTCCTTCTGTCTCAGCTCCAAATGTTGTCTCTGTAACTTCTTCCATTGGTATTTTGTTCCTTATTCTAAGGAGGAATGAAGTATCCACGTTTTTGTCTTCCTTCTTGATTTTCATGTATTTTGCAAATTGTATCTTGGGTATTCTAAGTTTCTGGGCTAATATCCATTTATCAGTGAGTGTATATCATGTGAGTTCTTTTGTGATTTGATTACCTCACTCAGTATGATATCCTGCAGATCCATCCATTTGCCTAAGAATTTCATGAATTCATTTAACAGCTAAGTAGTACTCCATTGTGTAAATGTACCACATATTCTGGAACTGAGATGGAAGGAAGGACCATCCAGAGACTGCCCCACCCAGGGATCCATCCCATAAGCAGCCATCAAATGCAGATATTATTGCATATGCCATCAAGATTTTGCTGACAGGACCCTGATATAGCTGTCTCTTTTGAGGCTATGCCAGTGCCTGGCAAATACAGATGTGGATGCTCACAGTTATGTATTGGATGGAACACAGGGCTCCCAATAGAGGAGCTAGAGAATGTACCAAAGGAGCTGAAGGTGTGTGCAACCCTCTATGAAGAACAACAATATGAACTAACCAGTACCCTCAGAGCTCATGTCTCTACCTGCTTATGTAGCAGAAGATGGCATAGTCGCCATCTTTGGAGGAGAGGTCCTTGGTCTTGCAAAGACTATACGTTTCAGTACAGGGAAATGCCAGGGCCAGGAAGCAATGAGTTCGGGAAGGTTCGGAAGCAGGGCGGGGAGAGTGTAGAGGGGACTTTTGGGAAAGCATTGAAATGTAAGTGAAGAAAATATCTAATAAAAATTGTTTTAAAAAATGGGGTATGGAGCTAAACAAAGAATGCTGAACTGAGGAATATTGAATGGACAAGAAGCAGATAAAGAAATGTTCAATATCTTAGGGAAAGGAAAATCAAAACAAGCCTGAGATTTCACCTCACACCAGTCAGATTGCCTAAGATTAAAAACTCAGATAAGAGCAGATGCTGGCTAGGATGTGGAGAAAGAGGGGCACTCCTTTATTGTTGGTGGGATTGCAAGCTGGTAAAACCACTTAGGAAATTAGTCTGGAAGTTCCTCAGAAAAATGGACATAGTACAACCTGAGGACCCAGCTATACCAACCCTGGGCATATACACAAAAGATGCTCCAACATATAACAAGGACACATGTTCCACTATGTTCATAGCAGCCTTTTTATAACAGCCAGAAGCTTGAAAGAAAACCAGATGTCCTTCAACAGAAGAATGGATACAGAAAATTGGTATATTTACTCAATGGAGTACTACTCAGCTATCAAAAGCAATGACTTAATAAAAATTTTTATTAGATATTTTCTTTATTTACATTTCAAATACTATTCTCTTTTCTGGTTTCCTCTCTGAATACCCTCCTGGCTTCCCCTGCTCACCAACCCACCAATTCCTACTTCCTGGCCCTCGCATTCCCCTATACTGGGACATAGAATCTTCACAGTACCAAAGGTCTCTCCTCCCATTGATGATCAACTAGACATCCTCTGCAACATATGTAGATAGAGCCATGAGTCCCACTGTGTGTAACCTTTGGTTGGTGGTTTAGTCCCAGGGAGCTCTGGGTGTACTATTTAGTTCATATTGTTGTTCAACATATGGGGCTGCAAACCCTGTTTGGCAGTGGGTGCCCTGGGAATCAAGAGAGTGGAAGAAAACCTGCATCCCGCCAGAGATTCAGAGCTCTGGGCAGGAGTACATGGAAGATGAGAGTTTATCATGTGTGTTCTTTTGTGATTGGGCTAACTCACTCAGGATGATATCCTACAGATACATAAATTTGCCTAAGAATTTCATAAATTCATTGTTTTTAATAGCTGTGTAGTACTCCATTGAGTAAATGTATCACATTTTCTCTATCTCTCTCTCTCTCTCTCTCTCTCTCTCTCTCTCTCTCTCTCTCTCTGTCTGTCTGTCTGTCCGTCCGTCCGTCCGTCCGTCCGTCCGTCTGTCTGTCTGTCTATCTATCTATTTATTTATTTATTTGAGGAACATATGTCTCTTTCCAGCTTCTGGCTATGATAAATAAGGCTTCTATGAAAATAGTGGAGCATGAGTCCTTATTACATGTTGGAACATATTCTGGGTATATGCTCAGGAGTGGTATTGTTGGAACCTTCTGTAGTACTATGTCCAATATTCCGAGGAACTGCTAAACTGATTTCCAGAGTAGTTTTACCAGCTGGCAATCCCACCAGTAATGGAGGAGTGTTAAAAACTGCATAGTACAGGTACAATGACAGACAGGTAGATCAACTGAGAAGAATTGAAGACCCAGAAATGAACCCACACACCTATGGTCACTTGATCTTTGACAAAGGAGCTAAAACCATCCAATGGAAAATAGACAGCATTTTCAACAAATGGTGCTGGCTCAACTGGAGGTTATCATGTAGAATGATGTGAATGGATTCATTCTTATCTCCTTGGACAAAGCTCAACTCCATGTCGATCAAGGATCTCCACATAAGACTGGAGATGCTGATACTTATAGAGGACAAAGTGGGGAAGAGCCTCGAGATATGGGCACAGGGGAAAAATTCGTAAACATAACATGAATAGCTTGTGCTGTACAATTGAGAATTGACAAATGAGAACTCATAAAATTGCAAAGCTTCTGTAAGGCAAAGTACACTGTCAATAGGACAAAAAGGCAACCAACATATTGGAAAAAGGTGTCTACCAATCTGAAATCTGATAGAGGGCTTATATCCAATATAAAGAATTCAAGAAGTAAGACTTCAGAGAATCAAATAACCCTTTTAAAAATGGGGTAAAGAGCTAAACAAAGAATTCTCAATTGAGGGTTACAGAATGGCTGAGAAGTACCTAAAAAATATTCAATATCCTCAGTCATCAAGGAAATGCAAATCCAAACAACTCTGAGATTCCACCTCTCACTAGTCAGAATGGCTAAGATCAAAAATTCAGGTAACAACAGATGCTGGCAAGGATGTGGAGAAAGAGAACTTCATGAAATTCTTAAGCAAATGGGTGGAACAAGAAAAAAGCAACACAGTCAGAAAAGAACACACATGGTATGTATCACTGATAAGTGGATACTAGGGAAAAAGCTCAGAATACCTATGATACAACTAAAAAACTATATGAAGCTCAAGAAAGAAGACCATATTGTGGATGCTTCAGTCCTTCTTAGATTGGGGAACAAAATACTCAAAGGAGGTAGATGGAGGGAGATACTTGTGAGGAACAGAGGAGGGGGACTGGAAAAGAGGGATGCAGGATTATGTGTAGGAGGAGACAGGGATGATATACAGAGGATCAGGAAAATAAACAAAGGTGTGTAGCAATGGGGGGTGGGAAACTGAGGGTAGCCACCTGAGAGACCCAGATGCAAGGAAAGCAAGAAGCTCACTGGACCCAATAGGAATGAGATTGGATGAAATGTCCAACAAAGGGGAGGGAGATCTCTAGAGACCATATCAAGCACAGAGGTTAGGTAAGGCCCCTGGTTGAGGAATGTGGCCACCCACTCATCTCCAAATTTTTATACCACAGTTGCTCCAGTCTAAAGGAAATATAAAGGGATAAAATATAGACCAGAGGGTGAAAGAAAGACCATCCAGAGACTGCCTCTCCTGGGGATTCATCCTATATAGTCAGAACCCAGGCTTTATTGTTGATGCTGAGAAGTGCTTGCTGACAGAAGACTGATACAGCTGTCTCCTGAAAGACTCTGCCAGAGGCTGACAAATACAAATGTAGATGCAGATGGACTGAGCATGGGGACCCCAATGGAGGAATTAGAGAAAAGACTGAAGCAGCTGAAAGGTTTGCATCTCCATAGGAAGAATACCAATATCAACCAACCACACACCCCAGAGCTCCTAGGGACTAAACAAACAACCAAAGAGTCCACAAAAAGATATTCATATCTGCACTGCATGTGTAGCAGAGGATGGCCTTATCCTGCAACAGTGGGAGGAAAGGCCTATGGTCCTATGAGGCCTGATGCCCCAGTGTAGGGGATTGCTAGGGCAGTGAGGAGTGAGTGGGTCTGTGAGTAGGTAGGAGGAGAAGCATCTTCACAGAAGCAGGGGGAGGGGGAATGAGATAAGGGGTTTTCAGAGGGGAAACCTGGAAAAGGGATAACATTTGAAATGTAAATAAATAAAATATCCACTAAAATTAAAATGAATTAAATAATTAAAAAATTTTAAAAAGAAATTATATGCCATGTCTATTTCATAAGGCAATATTATTTTATAAATACGTAATTTATAAAATTTGAATTTAATACGTAATTTATAAAATTTGAAAATATATGCCATGTCTATTTCATAAGGCAATATTATTTTATAAATACGTAATTTATAAAATTTGAATATAATACGTAATTTATAAAATTTGAAAATATATGCCATGTCTATTTCATAAGGCAATATTATTTTATAAATACGTAATTTATAAAATTTGAATATAATACGTAATTTATAAAATTTGAAAATATATGCCATGTCTATTTCATAAGGCAATATTATTTTATAAATACATAATTTATAAAATTTATTAAATTTGAATATAAAAATTGAACGTAATCTTTTTCAATACGATCCCGCATTTCAGATTATTACAAGTTTATAAAATGAAAAATGTGAAGTAAACATTTTATTATATTACCTGCGTGTTAGTCTCTTTTGGTTTTCTACAAGTGATTTTTTTTTTTGTATTTTACAAAAATGAGAGATACTTTAAATGTAGCTTCTTAAAATATATTACTCACAGCCTCATACTAATCTCTCTAACTACCATTAATCAATTCAAAGAAACTCTGTCTTTATTCACTTATTATTATTTTTTCACAATTTTACCAAACTCGTTAGCTTTATATGAATCATATCTTTATTGAGAAATTGCCATTTGATCTGTTATAGGACTGCAGGGAGACGGGATCCAATGATGTTTATAAGAATGTGACAAGTCAGCTGTTGCTCTAAGTCCTCACAATGAACTATCTTTGAAATCTAACTATATTCAGGAGAAAAATATTGAAGAAGATGACATCAAATGAATTGTGAACTATCACTTTGACAGATCAATATTGAAGAGATCTTTCCTTTTAAAAAAGGAAAGAAAAAAATCTTTAAAAAGATAACATTAGAATATAATTGTACCTATTGGCACATAGAACTCCTCAGAGAGACTTGTCTGTCATACGTGTGTCCTTGAGACAAATCTGATTCTGTGTAAGATGTCTGTTCTATGCTGCTAGATATTAAACAATGCTAATCTTGACATTTATAGCAAATGAAATCACATGTTAGTTTTGAGAAAAACTGAACAGAAATCACACTCTAATAGTCTCTATAACATTATTCACATTTGTTTTCTTAGTAACTAAAACAACACATTTATTGGGATTTCAAAGAAATGCTAATTAAGCTATTTGTTTTTCTAAATTCTCACCTAAGTTGAAAATAAACCTTATTCAATTCATTATAAAGGACCTCTACAGATGTTTACCTAATACTAAACAGGAGCAAATGCATGTTAGGCAGTTTTAGTTATTGTCCCTTTTAATATCACTTTAAATACTCAACAAAACAAAAAACATGTTCTATACAAAAAACGTTAAAAAAATCACTGAATTTTTTTTTGTGGCTTCTTTATATTTTCTCTCTCTTTTCTTTCTTTTTTGTCTTTTTTATTAGATATTTTCTTTACTTACATTTCAAATGTTATTCCCTTTCCTAATTTCCCCTCTGAAAATCCCCTATCCTCTTCCCCTTCCCCCTGCTCCCCAACCCATCCATTCCAGCTTCCTGCCACAGGCATTCCCCTATAATGGGGCAAAGAAACCTCACAGGACCAAGAGCCTCTCTTTCCATTGATGATCAACTAGGCCATCCTCTTCCACATATGCAGCTTGAGTCATGAATCCCTTCAAGTGTACTCTTTGGTTGATGATTTACTCCCAGGGGGATCTGGAAAGTCTGGTTCCTTAATATTGTTGTTCTTCATGTGGGGTAGCAAACCCCTTCAGCTTCCTCACTCCTTTCTCTAACTCCTCCATTAGGAACTCCATGCTCAGTCCAATGGTTGGCTGTGAGCATCCACCTCTGTATTTGTCAGGCTGTGATAGAGTCTCTCTGGAGACACCTATTTCAGTCTCCTGTCAGCAAGCATTTTTTGGCATCCACAATAGTGTCTGGGTTTTCTGACTGTACATGGGATGGATCCCCAGGTGGGGCAGTCTCTGGATGGCCTTTCCTTCAGTCTCTGCTCCACACTTTGTCTATGTATTTCCTTCTGTGAGTATTTTGTTCCCCCTTCTAAGAAAGACTGAATCATTCATACTTTGGTCTTCCTTCTTCTTGAGTTTCATGTGTTTCACAAATGGTATCCTGGGTATTCTGAGCTTCTGGGCTAATATCCACTTATCTATGAGTGCATATCATGTGTGTTCTATTGTGATGGGGCTACCTCACTTACAATAATATCCTCTAGATCCATCCATTTATCTAAGAATTTCATAAACTCATTGTTTTTAATAGCTGAGTAGTACTTAATTTTGTAAATGTACCACATTTTCTGCATCCATTCCTCTGTTGAGGGACATCTGGGTTCTTTCAAACTTTTTGCTATGATAAATAAGGCTTATATGAAAATAGTTGCATGTGTCCTTATTACAAGTTGGAACATATTCTGGATATATGCCCAGGAGTGATATTCCTGGATCTTCAAGTAGTACTATGTCCAATTTTCAGAGGAACATCCAAACTAATTTCCAGAGTGGTTGTACCAGCTTGCAATCCCACCAGCAATGGAGGAGTGTTGCTCTTTCTCCACATCCTACTACATCTGCTCTCACTTGAGATTTTGATCTTAGCCATTCTGACTGGTGTGAGGTGGAATATATGGGTTGTTTTGATTTGCATTTCCCGATGATTAAGGATGTAGAACATTTTTTAGGTGCTTCTCAGCCATCCATCCGGTAACTCTCAATTGAGAATTCTTTGTTTAGAATTCTCTGTACTCCATTTTTAAATAGGGTTGTTTGGTTTTCTGGAGTCCAACTTCTTGAGTTCTATATATATTGGATATTAGCACCATTTCAGATTTAGGATGGCTAAACATCTTTTCCCATTCTGTTTTTGCTGGTTTGTCTTATTGAAAGTGTCCTTTGCCATATAGAAGCTTTGCAATTTCATTAGGTACTATTTGTCAATTTTTGATTTTACAGCACAATACATTAGTGTTCTGTTCAGGAACTTTTCCCCTATGACCATATCTTCAAGGTTCTTCCACACTTTCTCCTCTAAAAGTTTCAGTGTCTCTGCTTCTATCTGGAATTCCTTGATCCACTTAGACCTTACCTTTACACAAGGAGGTAAGTGTATCAATTCACATTCTTCTACATACTAACCACCACTTGAGCCAGCACCATTTGTTGAAATTGATTTCTTTTTTCCACTGGATTGTTTTAGCTCCTTTGTCACAGACTAAGTGACCATAGGTGTGTGGGTTCATTTCTCTGTCTTCCATCTTATTCCATTGCTCTACCTGTCTGTCACTGTACCAGTTCCATGCAATTTTTATCACAAGGGCTCTGTAGTACAGCTTGAAGTCAGGTATGATGATTCACCCAGAGGTTCTTTTATTGTTCAGAATAGTTTTTGCTATTCTAAGTTTTTTGATATTCCAAGTGAATTTGAAGATTGCCCTTTCTAACTCAGTGAATATTTGAGTTGTTGATGTGGATTGGATTGAATCTGTATATTGCTTTTGGCAAGATAGCCATTTTTACTATATTAATCCTCCCAATCAATGAGCATGGAAGATCTTCCCATCTTCTGAGATCTTCTTGGATTTCTTTCTTCAGAGACTAGAAGTTCTTATCATGCAGATATTTTGCTTCCTTAGTTAGAGTCACACCAAGATATTTTATATTACATATGACTATTGTGAGGGGTGTGGTTTCTTTTATTTCTTTCTCAGCCTGTTTGTCCTTTGTGTAGAGAATGACCATTGATTTGTTTGAGTTAATTATATATCCATCTACTGCATTTAGCTGTTTATCAGGTTTAGGAGTTCTCTGGTAGAATTTTTAGGATCACTTATATATACTATCATATCATCTGCAAATAGTGATATTTTGACTTCTTCCTTTCCAATTTGAATCACCTTGTTCTCCTTTTGTTTTCTAATTGCTCTGGCCAGAACTTCCAGTACTATATTGAATAGGTAGGGAGAAAGTGGGCTACATTTTCTATTCTCTGATTTTAGTGGGATTGCTTCCAGCTACTCTCCATTTACTTTAATGTTGGCTACTGGTTTGATGTAGATGGCTTTTATTATGTTTAGGTATGGGCCTTGAATTCCTGATCTTTCCATGACTTTTATCATGAATGGGTGTTGGATTTTGTCAAATGCTTTCTCTGCATCTAACGAGATGATCATGTGGTTATTGTCTTTGAGTTTGTTTATATAGTGGATTATGTTGATGGATTTCTGTATATTAAACCATCCCTGGAATAAAACCTACTTGATCATGATAGATGATTGTTTTGATGTGTTCTTTGATTCAGTTAGCAAGAATTTTACTGAGTATTTTTGCATCGATATTCATAAGGGAAATTGGTCTAAAGTTCTCTATCTTTGTTGGGTCTTTATGTGGTTCAGGTATCAGAGTAATTGTGGTTTCATAGAATGAGTTGGGTAGAGTGCCTTCTGTTTATATTTTGTGGAATAGTTTGAGGAGAATTGGAATTAGGTCTTCTTTGAAGGTCTGATAGAATTTTGCACTAAACCCATCTGGTCCTGGACTTTTTTTGGTTGGGAGACTATTAATGACTGCTTCTATTTCTTTAGGGGATATGAGACTATTAATGACTGCTTCTATTTCTTTAGAGGATTTTGGTCATTAATCTGATCCTGATTTAACTTTTGTACTTAGTATCTGTCTAGAAATTTGTCCATTTCATCCAGGTTTTCCAGTTTTGTTGAGTATAGCATTTTGTAGTAGGATCTGATGGTATTTTGGATTTCCTCAGGTTCTGTTGTTATGTCTCCCTTTTCTTTTCTGATTTTGTTAATTATAATACTGACCCTGTGCCTTCTAGTGAGTCTGGCTAAGGGTTTACCTATCTTGTTGATTTTCTCAAAGAACCAGTTCCTGGTTGGGTTGATTCTTTGAATAGCTCTTCTTGTTTCAGCTTGGTTGATTTCAGCCCTCAGTTTGATTATTTCCTGCAGTCTACTCCTCTTGGGTGAATTTGCTTCCTTTTGTTCTAGAGCTTTTAGGTGTGCTGTCAGGCTGCTAGTGTATGCTCTCTCTAGTTTCTTTTTGGAGGCACTCAGAGCTATGAGTTTTACTTTTAGGAATGCTTTCATTGTGTCCCATAATTTTGGGTATGTTGTGGCTTCATTTTCATTAAACTCTAAAAAGTCTTTAATTTCTTTCTTTATTTCCTTCTTGACCTAGGTATCATTGAGTAGAGTGTTGTTCAGCTTCCATGTGAATGTTGGCTTTCTAGTATTTAGGTTGTTATTGAGGATCAGCCAGCCTTAGTCCATGGCAGAATACATGGGATGATTTCAATATTTTTGTATCTGTTGCAGCTTGTTTTGTGACCAATTATATGGTCAATTTTAAGGAAGATACCATGAGGTGCTGAGAAGAAGGTATATCCTTTTTCTTTTTTTTTTTTTCGAATAAAATGTTCTATAGATATCTGTTAAATCCATTTCTTTTATAACTTCTGTTAGAAACTAAACTTCTGTTTAGTTTCTGTTTCCAGGATCTGTCCGTTGATGAGAGTGTGGTGTTGAAGTCTCCCACTATTATTGTGTGAGGTGCAATATGTGCTTTGAGCTTTACTATAGTTTCTTTAATGAATGTGGCTGCCCTTGTGTTTGGAACATAGATATTCAAGTTTGAGAGTTCATCTTGGAAGGTTTTACCTTTGTTGAGTATGAAGTGCCTCTCCTTGTCTTTTTTGATAACTTCGGGTTAGAAGTCGTTTTTACTCGATATTAGAATGGCTATTTCATTTTGTTCTTTGGACCATTTGCTTGGAAAATTGTTTTCCAGCCTTTTACTCTGAGGTAGTGTCTGACTTTGTCACTGAGTTGTGTTTCCTGTATGCAGCAAGATGTTGGGTCCTGTTTAACCAGACTGTTAGCCTGTCTTTTACTTGGTAATTGAGTCTATTTATATTAGGAGATATTAGGGAAAAGTCATTGTTGTTTTCTGTTATTTTTGTTGTTAGAGTTGTAATTTTGTTAATGTGGCTATATTCTTTTAGGTTTGTTGAACGATTTTTTTTTTGCCTTTGCTAGAGGATAATTTACCTCCTTTACCTCCTAGTGTTGGAGTTTTCCCTTTATTATCCTTTGAAGGGCTGGATTTGTGGAAAGATATTGTGTAAATTTGGTTTTGTCATGGAATACCTTGGTTTTTCAGACTATAATAATTGAGGGTTTTGCTGGGTGTAGTAGCCTATGCTGGCATTTGTGCTCTCTTTGGGTATGTATAATATCTGTCTAGGATCTTGTGGCTTTCATAGTCTCTGGTGAGAAGTCTGGAGTAATTTTAATAGGTCTCTCTTTATATGTTACTTGACCTTTTTCCCTTATTGCTTTTAATATTCTGTCTTTATTTAGTGCATTTTCTGTTCTGATTATTATGTGTCAGGAGGAATATCTTTTCTGGCCCAGTCTATTTCGTGTTCTATAGGCTTCTTGTATGTTCATGGGTATCTCTCTCTTTAGGTTAGAGAAGTTTTCTTCTATAATTTTGTCGAAGATATTTACTGAAACTTTAAGTTGGAAATCTTTCTTCTAGTCTATACCTATTATCCTTAGGTTTGGTCTTCTCATTTTATCGTGGATTTCCTGGATGTTTTGGGTTAGGATCTTTTTGCATTTCACATTTTCTTTGATTATTTTGTCAATATTTTCTATGGTATTTTCTCCACCTGAGATTCTCTCTTCTATCTCTTGTAATCTGTTTGTTATGCTTGCATCTATGATTTCTGACTTCTTTCCTAGGTTTTCGATTTCTAGAGTTGTCTCCCTTTGTGATTTCTTTGTGGTTCCTACTTCAATTTTTAGATCCTAGATGGTTTCGTTCAATTCTTTCACTTGTTTGAATGTGTTCTCCTGTATTTCTTTAAGGGAGTTATTATGTTCTTCTTATAGTCCTCTACTATCATCATGAGAAGTGACTTTAAATCAATATCTTGCTTTTCTGGTGTGATAGTGGATCCAGGACTTGCTATGGTGGGAGAGTTGGGTTCTGATGATGCTGAGTAAACTTATTTCTGTTGCTTCTGTTTTTATGCTTGTCTCCTGCCATCCGATTATCTCAAGTGCTCCCTGCCCTACCTATATCTGATTGGAGCCTCTCCTTTCAGTAATCCCAGATGAGTCAGAACTTCTCACAGTCCAGCTTTCTTTGTGATCCTGTGATTTTGGGATCCTGAGATGTCGAGATTAAGGGTGTGTCAGAGTTCTTGGCAGTTAAGCTTCCTCTGAAACCCTGAGATTCTGGTGTGACCAAGATCCTGTGATCCTGGGATCCAGGGATTCTAAGATTCTGAGAGTGTTAGAGCACCTGGAAACGATATCTCCTCTGGGGACTGTGGGACTGTCTGCTGAGTTCAAAACCAAAGTAGACCACAGCTGACTGAAAGGAATCTGAGCCACTTGTTGGGCAGGATTTCTGTGTCCAGCTGGCACTAGACACTCCTGGTTCTGTTGGAACAGACATTGTGTTCCACTTACCAGTGATCCTAAGATCCTGGGACTGCTAGTGTGCCTGGGGGGTGGAAAGTCCTCTGGAGACCATGGGACTGTCCACCAAGTTCAGGCCCAAAGTCACCTAGAGGAAACGGAGCCACTGCTCGGGCAGGGTTTGTGTGTCTGTGCTCCAGCTGGGCACAGGCACCCCTGGTTCTGTTGGAACAGATGTTGTTTTTTGCTTACCAGAGATCCTAAAATCCTGGCCATGCTAGGGTGCCTGTGGTGTGGAAAGACTTTTGGACTGTCCTCTGAGATTGGGCCCAAGGTAGCCAAGGCTGTATTCTCTCTTAATGGTTTGTTTCCATGTCTCTCTACTGTAAGATGTCAAAAAGTTTGGGCCATCTGTAGAGCCACAACCTTAGAGGATGAGCTCTATTCTGCTATGCAGCCTTCTAAATAATGGAAAAGGATGATGGTCAATCTGTGCCAGGCCCCTCTGCTATCCCATTCCAAAAGCTCACTGAAGTTTTTATTCTTCATGTTTATATTACAAAAAGAGATGTTCATACAGATAAAGTATCTATAGACTAAAATATTTGGAACACAGTAACTGGAATTTGACATTTTCATTTCTCAGATCAGAACAGTCCATGAAATCACTGTAGCATGTATGAAGAAAGAAAGAAAGAAAAATAGAAAGAAAGAAAGAAAATTAGAAAGAAAGAAAGAAAGAAAGAAAGAAAGAAAGAAAGAAAGAAAGAAAGAAAGAAAGAAAGAAAGGAAGGAAGGAAGGAAGGAAGGAAGGAAGAAAGAGAGTTAGAGAGAGAGAAAGAGAAACTATGAACTTGACAGGTACAAATAGCACTATTGAAATCTAAGTGTTCTTAATCATAGGCCCTTTCCAGACTTATTTTGATAGGTTTTAGATCTATGTAGAAACCATACTCACACCTTTAATTGCTATGTGAATACTCCCTGAAAAATGGTTTGCATATTTACTTTACTGGATATAAATATAATACAATCCTATATTAATCTGTTTTATGAATATTTTCTCTTACTCTTTTAAGTCTAGAAAATTAAAAACTAGCAATGCACATCAGTGTTTTAAAGTTTGGTGATTTGTTTGGTACAATTTTCTCCTCCCAGTGGATTCTTACAATGATATCATTCCAATGAACATGATGGGATATAAGCCCTTGTAGTAATTAAAATCATCTGCATCATGCAAATTAATCATTACTTACTTCAAGTCATTAGTGCCTGGTTAGTGTGCATTGCACTGGCTTATAGTTAAGGTTTACTTTTAAAGTCTTACAATTACCTTAACTACATTTCCTATTTTTGTAATAAATTGCTTTGATACATTATTCTGATGAAAGAAATTTCAAGGATTAATTTTAGCTTGCAATGCCAAGGTACATGCCATCATGTTGGGAAGTTTGTAGCATGGGATTTTGAGAGAGCTGATCCTGTTTTGTCCCTGTCAGGAAGCAGAGAAGAATAAACAAATACTGATACTTGTGCTTAGCTCATTTTTTCCTTTTGTTAAAGTCCAGGTCTGGAGCGTGCTGAGTAATGCCATCTGTGTTTAGTGTGGGTCTTCCCATTTCAATTAACCTAACAAACATAACCCCTGATAGTCATTAGCCAAAGTTGCATAATCCTACATAGGTAAGCCTGGAAGCTTGTCTCTCGGTGATTAAATTGCTAAATTGTCATAACACTAACCATCAAACATTCCTGTATTTACTTTTAATAACTATTGTGCTTTACAAGTGAATTACACTTGTAGCTGCAAACACAAAGCTTGTAAGATTCTTGAGATGAAAAGAGAGCAATGTAAAAGCTAGATCTAGTAGTATGATACATATGCTGCAAAGCAAAAAGTTAATATGTCCTGTGTTACTGAAAAGATATTGGTCTTATATAAGAGTCCACTGAGCACATTTTTTGTTTTGTTTTGTTTTGATTTGTTTTGTTTTGTTTTTAGAGACATGGTTTCCCTGTATATCCCTGGTTGTCCTGGAACTCACTTTGTAGACCAGGCTGGCCTAGAACTCAGAAATCCACCTGCCTCTGCCTCCCAAGGGCTGGAATTAAAGGCCTGCACCACCACACCTGGGTATCTGAGCACATATTAAGGGGCATCCTATCGATTATTTTAGAACATCAGCCACATAAAGAAAATATTGATGTGAAAATGTACATTTACACAATGGAGTACTACTCAGCTATTAAAAATGAATTTATGAAATTCTTGGACAAATGGATGTATCTGGAGTATATCATCCTTAGTGAGGTAACCCAATCACAAAAGAAGTCATTAGATATGTACTCACTGCTAAGTGGATATTAGCCCAGAAACGTAGAACACCCAAGATACAATTTGCAAAACACAAGAAAATCAAGAAGAGGGAAGACCAATGGGTGGATACTCCATTCCTCCTTAGAATAGGGAACAAAATACACATGAAAGGAGTTACAGAGACAAAGTTTGGAGCTGAGACAAAAGCATGGACTATCCAGAGACTTCGACACCCAGGGATCCATCCCATAATCAGCCACCAAACCCAGACACTATTTCATATACCAGCAAGATTTTGCTGAAGAGACCCTGGTATTGCTGTCTCATATGAGGCTATGCCAGTGCCTGGCAAATACAGAATTGGATGCTCACAGTCATCTATGAGATGGACCACAGGGCCCCAATGCAGAAGCTAGAGAAAGCACCCAAGGAGCTAAAGGGGTATGCAACCCTATAGGTGGAACAACATTATGAACTAACCAGTACCCCCAGAGCTCGTGTCTCTAGCTGCATATGTAGCAGAAGATGGCCTAGTCGGCCATCACTGGGAAGAGAGGCCCTTTGGTATTGCAAACTTTATATGCCCCTGTATAGGTTAATGCCAGGGCCAAGAAGCAGGAGTTGGTGTGTAGGGAAGCAGGTCAGGAGGCGGGGGGTGGGGGGGGAGGTTAGGGAACTTTCGGGATAGCATTTGAAATGTATATAAAGAAAATATCTGATTAAAAAATAAAACCTGCACCCTTACTCTTTCCAACTCAGATGGATTGACAGGGTCCCTGTTAATATAATAATAAAATTATTCATAAATGTATACACACTCATATATTCTATGCCAGTTCATATCAGTCAATGAGAGATATATTATTCAAGTCAAAGGAAAAACTATTAGACAACAACTTCCACCAAGTGAATCCAAGATTTTATTCCAGGGTAAACTTAGACAATTTTTTTTTTTAGGTTTGTGTAGCACAGCAGAAAAATTTCCAAAACTTAATAATGTATTTGGAAAAAAACCCATATAAACATGAGTTTCTAAGAAAAAAATAAGACTCCAAGTTCAAATAACAGCAATTAGAATGACAGAAGGTAGAACTTTGGATATCTGCACAGAACCCTCCACAGTAGAGTGCAGCTGAATAATCAATAGTACACACCAGTGATGTCCAGCACTCACTCTGCTTCCAGGATTCAGAAATAGTCCATCCACACTGAACTGAAAGGAAACCCTCACCATTCATGAAGAAGCCATTGCTCTAAGAGAGACTTGCAGTGGGAAGCAATTAGTGTTAGAGCAAATATGGCTGTGTACTCACCCAAATATGTAAAATGAATAATCCACAGCTATTGACATGCTTCTGCAAAACTTAGTGTATTTTATAAAAAAACTTAAGTGTGTTAAATTTCTGTAAAACACTTAGCATCTAACAAGATATAATCTGACTCAAAAATCATAGCCAAGGGGAAGCATGGAGTTTCAACCTTCAGAGAAGAGAAGTATAGATTTATTTAAACAATGCACAGATTAATGTGTCTCCAAGGGGATGCCCCCACTCCTTCACCCCACTCCACCCTATCCCACTCCACCCTATCCCACTCCACCCTGCCAGGTCTCCCAATTCCCTGGGGTCTCAAGTCTCCCATGGGTTAGGTGAGGCTTCTCTCATTGAGATCCAACAAGCCAGTTCTCGGCTGTATTTGTGTCAAGGGCCTCATCCAAGCTAGTGTATATTGCCTGGTTGGTTGCTCATTGTCTGAGAGAGCTTGGTGGTCCAGGTGATTTGAGACCGCTGATCTTCCTACAGGGTCTCCTTCCTCCTCAGTTTCTTCCAGCTTTTCCCTAACTCAACCACAGGGTTCACCAGCTACTGTTTATTGGTTGGGTGTAAATATCTGCACCTGACACTTTCAGCTGCTTTTTGGGCCTTTTGGAAGGCAGTCATGATTTGTAAGCACACTATAGCACCATTAATAGTGTCAGGTCTTGAAATCTTCCTCTGAGCTGAATCCCAGTTTGGACCTGAGACTAGACCTCCTTTTCCCCAGGCTTTTCTCCATATTTGTCTCTGTAGTTCTTTCAGGCAAGAACTATTATGGGTCAGAGTTTCTGTCTGTGGGATGGCAATCCATCCCTCCACTTGATGCCCCTGTCTTTCTACTGGAGGTGCCTCTGTCCACTGTAGGGCATTTCATCTAATGTCCCTCCCTTTGAGTCCTGAAAGTCTCTCACCTCCCAGTTCTCTGATCCCCCTACATCCTAACCCCTGAAAACCTGTTTCTTTCTGCTGATCCTCAGGAATTCAGCCCTGTTGCCTCTTTCCCAATACCTGATCATGTTCCCCTCTTACCCTCCCTGTCGCCTTTCTCATCTAGGCGTGGCTTCCTATATTAATAATATTCTTTTGTAAAAGGTTAAGGATCCATTCCATGGGTTGGCTACAAACCCGGACACTATTATTCCTGCCATGCTGTGCTTGCAGATAGGAGCTGTCCCCTTAGAGGCACTACCATCAGCTGAGACACATACTTACAGCCACCCATGGGATGGAAGAGTTAGAAGAATGATTGAAGGAGTTGAACGAGATGGCAACCAAATATAAGGACCTACAGTCTCAACTAACTCAGTCCCCTGGGACTTCCCAGGGACTGAGCCACAAACCAAAGACTATATGTGGGCTGATCTGTGGACACAGGCACATATGTAGCAGAGGACTGCCTTGTCTGGCCTCACTGGGAGAAGATGCACTTAATTCTTTAAAGACTTGATTCCCTAGGGTTGGGGATGGTGGCATGCTGGCAGGTGAGTTGGGGGTAGCTGGATGCATGAAGGTGAGTGGTTTGGTAGGGGAGCACACTCTCAGAGGCAAAGAGGATGGAATATGGGATAAAGAACTCTGGGAGGGGGCGAGGAAGGGAGGAAATATTTGGAATGTAATTAAATAAAATAATTTAATAAAAATTAAAGAAAGCAGGACTCAGCAGAACTTAGGAAATTAGACTGAACAGGTGAGAGAGTGCGCCAGAGAACCGGACAGCTTCTGGGACAGGCTGAGCCGCTGAGGCACAGAGCCGCTGAGGCAGCACCCTTGGCGGGCCGCAGACAGCCGGCCACCGTCCGGACCAGAGGACAGGTGTATGCCTGGCTTGGGAGGTGGCCTCAGCCTCAGCAGCAGCGGTTGCCATCTTGGTTCCAGGACTCAGCAGAACTTAGGAAATTAGTCTGAACAGGTGAGAGGGTGCGCCAGAGAACCGGACAGCTTCTGGGAACTGCCAAAGCAACACAGCTTCTGAGAAAGGCCCTGTTTTGGGCCTTCTTCTTCGGCCAGGAGGAGGTCCAAAAACAAGATATCTGCGCACCTTCCCTGTAAGAGAGCTTGCCAGCAGAGAGTGCTCTGAGCACTGAAACTCAAAGGAGAGAATCTGTCTCCCAGGTCTGCTGATAGACAGTAACAGAATCACCAGAAGAACAATCTCTAAACAGAGTCAACTATAACTACTAACTCCAGAGATTACCAGATGGCGAAAGGTAAACGTAGGAATCTTACTAACAGGAACCAAGACCACTCACCATCATCAGAACCCAGCACTCCCACTTCATCCAGTCCAGGACACCCCAACACACCTGAAAACCTAGACCTAGATTTAAAAGCATATTTCATGATGATGGTAGAGGACATCAAGAAGGACTTTAATAAATCACTTAAAGAAATACAGGAGAACACTGCTAAAGAGTTACAAGTCCTTAGAGAAAAACAGGAAAACACAATCAAACAGGTAGAAGTCCTTACAGAAAAAGAGGAAAAAACATACAAACAGGTGATGGAAATGAACAAATCCATACTAGACCTAAAAAGGGAAGTAGACACAATAAAGAAAACTCAAAATGAGGCAACACTGGAGATAGAAACCCTAGGAAAGAAATCTGGAACCATAGATTTGAGCATCAGCAACAGAATACAAGAGATGGAAGAGAGAATCTCAGGTGCAGAAGATTCCATAGAGAACATCGGCACAACAATCAAAGAAAATGGAAAATGCAAAAAGATCCTAACTCAAAATATCCAGGAACCCAGGACACAATGAGAAGACCAAACCTACGGATAATAGGAGTGGATGAGAATGAAGATTTTCAACTCAAAGGATCAGCAAACATCTTCAACAAAATTATTGAAGAAAACTTCCCAAATCTAAAGAAAGAGATGCCTATGAACATACAAGAAGCCTACAGAACGGCAAATAGACTGGACCAGAAAAGAAATTACTCCCGACACATAATAATCAGAACAACAAGTGCACTAAATAAAGATCGAATACTAAAAGCAGTAAGGGAAAAAGGTCAAGTAACATATAAAGACAAGCCTATCAGAATTATACCAGATTTTTCACCAGAGACTATGAAAGCCAGAAGAGCCTGGACAGATGTTATACAGACACTAAGAGAACACAAATTCCAGCCCAGGCTACTATACCCAGCCAAACTCTCAATTACCATAGATGGAGAAACCAAAGTATTCCACGACAAAACCAAATTCACATATTATCTCTCCACGAATCCAGCCCTTCAAAGGATAATAACAGAAAAAAACCAATACAAGAACAGGAACAACGCCCTAGAAAAAACAGGAAGGTAACCCTCAACAAACCTAAAAGAAGACAGCCACAAGAACAGAATGCCAACATTAACAACAAAAATAACAGGAAGCGACAATTACTTTTCCTTAATATCTCGTAACATCAATGGTCTCAACTCCCCAATAAAAAGACATAGACTAACAAACTGGCTACACAAACAAGACCCAACATTTTGCTGCTTACAGGAAACACATCTCAGAGAAAAAGATAGACATACCTCAGAATGAAAGGCTGGAAAACAATTTTCCAAGCAAATGGTATGAAGAAACAAGCTGAAGTAGCCATCCTAATATCTGATAAGATTGAGTTCCAACCCAAAGTCATCAAAAAAGACAAGGAGGGGCACTTCGTTCTCATCAAAGGTAAAATCCTCCAAGAGGAACTCTCAATTCTGAATATCTATGCTCCAAATACAAGGGCAGCCACATTCATTAAAGAAACTTTAGTAAAGCTCAAAGCACACATTGCACCTCACACAATAATAGTGGGAGACTTCAACACACCACTTTCACCAATGGACAGATCATGGAAACAGAAAATAAACAGGGACACACTGAAACTAACAGAAGTGATGAAACAAATGGATCTGACAGATATCTACAGAACATTTTATCCTAAACACAAAAGGATATACCTTCTTCTCAGGACCTCATGGTACCTTCTCCAAAATTGACCACATAATAGGTCACAAAACAGGCCTCAACAGATTCAAAAATATTGAAATTGTCCCATGTATCCTATCAGATCACCATGCACTAAGGCTGATCTTCAATAACAAAGAAAAAAAAATAGAAAGCCAACACTCACGTGGAAACTGAACAACACTCTTCTCAATGATACCTTGGTCAAGGAAGGAATAAAGAAAGAAATTAAAGACTTTTTAGAGTTTAATGAAAATGAAGCCACAATGTACCCAAACCTTTGGGACACAATGAAAGCATTTCTAAGAGGGAAACTCATAGCTCTGAGCGCCTCCAAGAAGAAACGGGAGAGAGCACATACTAGCAGCTTGACAACACATCTAAAAGCTCTAGAAAAAAAGGAAGCAAATTCACCCAAGAGGAGTAGACGGCAGGAAATAATCAAACTCAGGGGTGAAATCAACCAAGTGGAAACAAGAAGAACTATTCAAAGAATTAACCAAACGAGGAGTTGGTTCTTTGAGAAAATCAACAAGATAGATAAACCATTAGCTAGACTCACTAGAGGGCACAGGGACAAAATCCTAATTAACAAAATCAGAACTGAAAAGGGAGACATAACAACAGATCCTGAAGTAATCCAAAACACCATCAGATCCTTCTACAAAAGGCTATACTCAACAAAACTGGAAAACCTGGACAAAATGGACAAATTTCTGGACAGATACCAGGTACCAAAGTTGAATCAGGATCAAGTTGACCTTCTAAACAGTCCCATATCCCCTAAAGAAATAGAAGCAGTCATAAATAATCTCCCAGCCAAAAAAAGCCCAGGACCAGACGGGTTTAGTGTAGAGTTCTATCAGACATTCAAAGAAGATCTAATTCCAGTTCTGCACAAACTTTTTCACAAGATAGAAGTAGAAGGTACTTTATCCATCTCATTTTATGAAGCCACTATTACTCTGATAACTAAACCACAGAAAGATCCAACAAAGATAGAGAACTTCAGACCAATTTCTCTTATGAATATCGATGCAAAAATCCTCAATAAAATTCTCGCTAACCGAATCCAAGAACACATTAAAGCAATCATCCATCCTGTCCAAGTAGGTTTTATTCCAGGGATGCAGGGATGGTTTAATATACGAAAATCCATCAATGTAATCCATTATATAAAAAAACTCAAAGACAAAAACCACATGATCATCTCGTTAGATGCAGAAAAAGCATTTGACAAGATCCAACACCCATTCATGATAAAAGTTATGGAAAGATCGGGAATTCAAGGCCCATACCTAAACATGATAAAAGCAATCTACAGCAAACCAGTAGCCAACATCAAAGTAAATGGAGAGAAGCTGGAAGCAATCCCACTAAAATCAGGGACTAGACAAGGCTGCCTACTTTCTCCCTACCTTTTCAACATAGTACTTGAAGTATTAGCCAGAGCAATTCGACAACAAAAGGAGATCAAGGTGATACAAATTGGAAAAGAGGAAGTCAAAATATCACTTTTTGAAGATGATATGATAGTATATATAAGTGACCCCAAAAATTCCACCAGAGAACTCCTAAACCTGATAAACAGCTTCGGTGAAGTAGCTGGATATAAAATAAACTCAAACAAGTCAATGACCTTTCTCTATACAAAGTATAAACAGGCTGAGAAAGAAATTAGGGAAACAACACCCTTCTCAATAGTCACAAATAATATAAAATATCTCGGTGTGACTCTAATTATGGAAGTGAAAGATCTGTATGATAAAAACTTCAAGTCTCTGAAGAAAGAAATTAAAGAAAATCTCAGAAGATGAAAGGATCTCCCATGCTCATGGATTGGCAGGATCAACATTGTAAAAAAAATTGCTATCTTGCCAAAAGCAATCTACAGATTCAATGCAATCCCCATCAAAATTCCAACTCAATTCTTCAACGAATTAGAAGGAGCAATTTGCAAATTCATCTGGAATAACAAAAAACCTAGGATAGAAAAAACTCTTCTCAAGGATAAAAGAACCTCTGGTGGAATCACCATGCCTGACCTAAAGCTTTACTACTGAGCAATTGTGATAAAAACTGCATGGTACTGGTATAGAGACAGATAAGTAGACCAATGGAATAGAATTGAAGACCCAGAAATGAACCCACACACCTATGGTCACTTGATCTTTGACAAGGGAGCTAAAACCATGCAGTGGAAGAAAGACAGCATTTTCAACAATTGGTGCTGGCACAACTGGTTGTTATCATGTAGAAGAATGCGAATTGATCCATACTTATCTCCTTGTACTAAGGTCAAATCTAAGTGGATCAAGGAACTTCACTTAAAACCAGAGACACTGAAACTCATACAGGAGAAAGTGGGGAAAAGCCTTGAAGATATGGGCACAGGGGAAAAATTCCTGAACAGAACAGCAATGGCTTGTGCTGTAAGATCGAGAATTGACAAATGGGACCTAATGAAACTCCAAAGTTTCTGCAAGGCAAAAGACACCGTCAATAAGACAAAGAGACCACCAACAGATTGGGAAAGGATCTTTACCTATCCTAAATCAGATAGGGGACTAATATCCAACATATATAAAGAACTCAAGAAGGTGGACTTCAGAAAATCAAATAACCCCATTAAAAAATGGGGCTCAGAACTGAACAAAGAATTCTCACCTGAGGAATACCGAATGGCAGAGAAGCACCTGAAAAAATGTTCAACATCTTTAATCATCAGGGAAATGCAAATCAAAACAACCCTGAGATTCCACCTCACACCAGTCAGAATGGCTAAGATCAAAAATTCAGGTGACAGCAGATGCTGGCGTGGATGTGGAGAAAGAGGAACACTCCTCCATTGTTGGTGGGATTGCAGGCTTGTACAACCACTCTGGAAATCAGTCTGGCGGTTCCTCAGAAAATTGGACATAGTACTCCTGGAGGATCCAGCAATACCTCTCCTGGGCATATATCCAGAAGATGCCCCAACTGGTAAGAAGGACACATGCTCCACTATCTTCATAGCAGCCTTATTTATAATAGCCAGAAGCTGGAAAGAACCCAGATGCCCCTCAACAGAGGAATGGATACAGAAAATGTGGTACATCTACACAATGGAGTACTACGCAGCTATTAAAAAGAATGAATTTATGAAATTCCTAGCCAAATGGATGGACCTGGAGGGCATCATCCTGAGTGAGGTAACACATTCACAAAGGAACTCACACAATATGTACTCACTGATAAGTGGATATTAGCCCAAAACCTAGGATACCCAAGATATAAGATACAATTTCCTAAACACATGAAACTCAAGAAAAATGAAGACTGAAGTGTGGACACTATGCCCCTCCTTAGAAGTGGGAACAAAACACCCTTGGAAGGATTTAAAGAGACAAAGTTTGGAGCTGAGATGAAAGGATGGACCATGTAGAGACTGCCATATCCAGGGATCCACCCCATAATCAGCATCCAAACGCTGACACCATTGCATACACTAGCAAGATTTTATCGAAAGGACCCAGATGTAGCTGTCTCTTGTGAGACTATGCCGGGGCCTAGCAAACACAGAAGTGGATGCTCACAGTCACTTAATGGATGGATCACAGGGCTCCCAATGGAGGAGCTAGAGAAAGTACCCAAGGAGCTAAAGGGATCTGCAACCCTATAGGTGGAACAACATTATGAACTAACCAGTACCCCGGAGCTCTTGACTCTAGCTGCATATGTATCAAAAGATGGCCTAGTCGGCCATCACTGGAAAGAGAGGCCCATTGGACACGCAAAATTTATATGCCCCAGTACAGGGGAACGCCAGGGCCAAAAAGGGGGAGTGGGTGGGTAGGGGAGTGGGGGTGGGTGGGTATGGGGGACTATTGCTATAGCATTGGAAATGTAAATGAGCTAAATATCTAATTAAAAATTTTAAAAAAAATTAAAGAAAGCATAAGCAAGGAATACAAAACTGAAATAGTCTGTAAAAGGGGGAAAGAATTAAAGGGATAAAAATTTTGCTTCATTTTTGGTTCTTCTATTCTATTTCATTGGTTTGTCTATTTTTATGCCAGGCATGGTTATCTTTTAACTACATATACTAGCCTAAAGTCTTTAGTTATGGGTTTATTGCATATATAAGTAATGCATTAGTACAATAGCTAGCTATTCAGTTTTGCTAAATATATTTAGTAGTAATACATGTTTGTATTATTTGTTTACTTAGCTAGATTTTTAGTATTGAACATTAAACCAGGACATCATCCATGCCAAGCAAATGTTGGGTAACTGAGCTGCATCCTCAACATTTTAAATTTTAAAGCAAATAATCATGAGTCAAGCTTCATTGGACCTAAGTGATAGAGGGAAGAAACAACTCCCAACATTTCCCTATGACTTCCATTTTTAAAAATAAAAAATGACTTAAAGTTTTTAACATGAGAACACAATAATTTCACAGTGGTAGAAATAGCTCACATGTCATTGACACTTTGAGAAACACTATTAAAATTTTGAGAAGGATTTCCAGGTACCATATCACATACAGAGACTAATATAGAACCTACTGATAAAGAAAGTCCTCTCAGAATTATTAGTTTTGACCAATTTTGAGTCCAGGAAGCATATTTAAAGTCAATACTACCAAACCAAACAAACCATTGAATTAAATTCATTATTTCATTTAAATAAAAAAAAATCCATGAGCACACTTGAGTGTATTTCCAAAGTACAAGTATTAAACACTAATTTTATACACTAAGATTACACAGCACAGGGTATTTAACAGAAGACTTTTAAATTACACTGATTGATTATAATTAATGGTGAACCTCTGGAATATTGCTGAAAATCTGTAATATTAATAAATAGACTACTTTAAACAATCAAAAGAAAAGGATACAGTTATCTTTTCTTATTTTTTTCTTTCTAATAAAAGATGGAAAAATGCAGGAGGAGTCTTAAGAAAAGACTAATTTAAGTCTTTTCTTTGCTTCCCTAAGTAAAGCTTTATTTTTCATAATTATATCATCCTAGACATGAAATGCAGTGACAGTAGATACCACATCAAAACATTTTACTCTTAATCCAGAACACCACAAAAAGAAATGTAGGGAAGGAAATAAGCTTTGACATCTTTGTCAAGTCAAAATTGCAGGTAATTATTTTAAAGTAGGTCTCCTTTTTCATGTTAAAATTGAAGATAGAAAAGTGGCCATAATTATTCTGTAATGTAAATGTAAAAGTAGTTCAGTCCATAGTTTCTGGCATTATAATTCTTTTCTATGTTTGATGCAACAGTCTCCTAACAAATAAAAGGTGAAAACATGTAACCTAGCACAATTAGCTAAGTGCAATTCAGCTTGCAGAAGACATTGAAATAAGGAATATTATTTGTGTTAACAGACATTAATAATCATCTCATAAATATAAAAAAACTTATGAAAGGTATTCATAAAAGTGGCAACACAAAGATATGTAAAAATGCCTATTGTTCTCAGCTTAAGAAAAACTACAGTGTTTAGTGAAATAAGATAGGTGCCATCAATGTGATTGCACCACAGCAAGCACCAACATAACTTCATCATCTATGTACCTGCTGATTATTCCACACCATAACATTTTTCTTTAAAAAAGCAGATCCTGTCTTCCATATATTGATAATAAAATCTGTCGTATTCAAACCCAAATAAAGTTTTGATTAATATGAGCATTAAAAAATCATGGCATTTAAACAATTTCAACAAAATAAAGTCAAAATGGGTTGCTAACAATCCCTAAGAGAAAATATGTCTGAGATAAAAGATATAGCAGAAATAATAATGCATCTCCTATTGCTATTTTTGAGAGAATAACAGGTTTTTCCTTATTCTTCAACCAGGAACACATTGGCTAAAACTCATCATTTGATTACGCATTTTGAAGTGGTAATAAAAATTTTGTTTGTTTTGTTTTTTTTTTTAAAAACATAAATTATGGCCACATTTTCCTATTAAAGTAAAAAGAACTTGTGATTATTTGATTTTTTTTGGGGGGGGTAATTTAACAGGGTCATTTATTAAGATTTATTGCTAAATATTATGCCCTAGTGATTTTTTTAAAATAACTTTAACTTGCAGAAGTGTTTTTAGAGGGCAAAAACCAATCCAATGTCACTAAGCATTATTTCATAGACCCAGAGTCTAAATGGGTTAGCTGTACCTTCCATTTGCCTTTTTAAACTAGACGCGAAAGGAAATAAAACTTGAGACCTGTGATTCATGTAATTTATGTCAAATATCCCAATGAGTTGTTTGTGAGCTTTGAAACCTGGGGCTGAAAACATAGCAGAACAGGCCAGGACATGCCCGGGCAGGCCTGTCATTAAGACATTCCTGAGGCTGCTTAGCCATAAAGATAAAGAGAATGACATGCAGTCTGCTAATGTTTAAATGGACCAATCATGTGAAACCACGCCAATTCCTCCTCCAGCCCCACCCCTTTTCTATAAAAAACCCCTAGCTTCCAAGCCTCGGGGTCTTAACTACTGTCTCCTGAATGAGATATGTTTCAACCCGGAGCTCCGCCATTATGGCTCCACCATGTGGTCGACACCTGTGTCTCCTGCGGGAGATGTGTGTTGGCCCAGAGCTCTGTCATTAAACTACCTCATGCTTTTACATCAAGATGGTTGTCTGTTCGTGATTCTTGGGTGCACACTGAACAAGAATTGAGTGGAGGTTTCCCCACTAGGTTCTTTCAGTGGAATCAGTACTTCTTTTCCATCTGTGCCCCACTCCCTCAACCTCCACAACCCAGCTGTAATTTACACTATTATCATATACACCTTATATATCTACAGTCTTTAAACTTGCCGACAACTCTTGGCTTTCCAACTTAAAAAGAAAACTGTAGGAAATGACAACATCTATATCTCCTTGAGTCAATACTTTTACATATATAATATGTAAAAATCCTAACATTACAATATTTGAAAAATGCAATTTGTTATATTTTAGTTTGTGGTAGTTTAAATTATAATAATCCCTACATTTGGTATGTTTGATTAGTGGTTCGGAATTAGTGGAACTTATTGGGGAGTTTAAGAAGGATGGCTCTATGGGAGAATGTTCAGCACTGGATACATATGTTGAGGTTACAAAGAATCACACCAGCCAAGTGTATCATTTCTACCTTCAAGATATACACTCTCAACTTTAGCTGTTGCTGTGTCTTTGCTCTCCAGTCCTGGATACACAGACACTGTAAGCTCCAAGTTAAGTGTTCTAATTTCCAAATTGCCTTTGGCCACTAGGTCATAATTTTTGTCATATCGATAGAAAACTAAAATATATGTGGGTATCAGTGAGTGGGCTTTTGCTGTGTCAGGCCTGACTCTGCTGTATTTTGGAGAAATGTGGAAGATAATAGTACTTTGAATGAGGAAAGCCATTGAATGCTATAATCATGTCCCATCATTCTAATAGGAGCTTGTGCTAAGACAATATGAAAGCACAGGTCAAGAGGTTTCAGAGAAAAAAGAAAAATTAGCAAATGGACTAAAGACATCTCCTACTTTATTTTATTTCCCCCCTAAGAGTATTATAAAATTTGCCCAAGGCTAAATTGGTGGAGATTCCATGACAGCCTAATATTTAATCACTCTTATGCAAGTCTGAGATAAAAAAGGAACAGCATGGCCCAAAATCAACACAAGTACAGTTTGAATATATATATATATAATGTTTAACCCAAGTTTTGTGCTGAAAAAAATAAAAAGATTAAAGAAAGGCTTAAAGAGAGGGGCTCCCTCATAGCAAGACTATTCTAGCTAAGCTTCCAAAATATAAAAGGAAAAGGCCTGAGGAGATTTTTGCTCCTGAAGTCAACCTAAAAGAAAGTTTCTGCAACTATGATTTAAGAGAAAACTTGCCAAGCACTCTGGTCGAGTCAGCTTGACAGGCCGAGAGGCCTGGAAGCTACTCAGGAGGCAAAGAGTTTCAGGGAAACTCACCTCCTGGAGTCTGGCATCCTCTCTAACCCATACATTAATATTTCATTCCTGTGTTAGTCTGGTGCATGGATCCATGTACTCTCTTTTAGTATTATCCTATTATAAGTGCCTTTTAAGATTGAATTCTGACATAGCTAAGCCTTCACCAGTGTACCAATGTCCTAGAAAGTCCTTGAGCTGACCATGGGCTTGGAATTCAGTAAGAATGTTGCCTATTCTGTGACATTCAGAATTGCCTCTGGTATTACACTATCACTTTGAATAAAAGCTAAGTCACTGCCCTACACAGGAATTTACCATCTTCTAGGAAGAAGGAAGTTTGAGACCTAAAGAGGAACCAGAATAGATACTTAGAACTATAGATAGCTGAATTACATCCATACATACGTATTTACAATGGCCTAAGGGAAAGGTGGACTATACAATAGACTAAAATAGGAACTATGGCAAAGGCACGAAGCCCTTGACCCTGGCTTCTAAGATTAACTGAATCTTAGGTGGAGCTCTTGTTGATCCCAGTTGTTAAAAATGAGTTCTATCCCAGGTGGTTCCTTTTAGACCTTCTGTGTTTGCATTCCTCTGTTTTATGTAAGAATCCAGTAACCTCTTTGAACCTTGCTGGTGTGTCATCCAACTTTCTTATTTTCTTCTGTATAAAAAGTTTGATGCTCGATTTGACAAATTACATTCAGATTCTACACAACCTCTCCTGTGTGCATCTGTGTGTCATTCCATCTGACGCTTTACCCACCCACTACTAGAGACCCGTTCCATGCAGACAAAGGGGCCCAGAGGGTCTGCTGCATAAACTGTGATTCCATCCCAAACAGGTAGTCTGACTTACAAGTGTGGTTTCCCATGTTATTGACTTTAGTGTCATAAAGGATACAGGAGTAAATGGTTGTAGAATATGCCTCTGTGTATTAGAATAGCTGCAGAGGGCAAATGCAAGGTAGGGTGTTCTCTGATGATGGGCTCTGAGAAGACGTTATATGAAGCTGTGAAAGTAAAGAATCTTTAAAATAGTACAGAACTGAGGCACATATCAACTCTCAGAATGCACAGACTCTGTACACATTCATGCCAAGAAGGGGTTCCATTGCTGAGAGAGTGAAGTAGATCTTACCTTCCTTATCAATAAGCTATCTCCAATTGACAATTGTGTTCAAAGGAAACAAACAAACAAACAAACAAACTAGTTTTCTCTACTGGAGGCTTACTAAGTGTACAAACCACACTTAAGGGTAGAGTAAATGTACAATAGTAGATAGTTAATATAAAATGAACTAGATGGTATGTCTGGAGACTATGTGTCTCCTTTTGCATTTTTTATGTTTTACTGGTGGTTTGCTTGTTTATAATAGTTTCCAGTTTTGTATTTTTATTGTATGTGTATATTTTCTGTGTGTTTTTATATTCTGATTTGTTTGTTTGTTTTTATTTACTTGTTAGCTTTTTAAAAGGAGGAAAAAATGCATGAAATTGGATGAATGAGGAGGAAGGGAGTATCTGGGATGAGATAAGGGATGGAAAATAAAATGGTCAAAATATATTTTTAGTTTTTCAATTAAAAAAGAAAAGTGCCAGGAGCTGACATAATAAAAACTAAAAATTATTAGGTGGTCTTTCTGATATTGGTCTGCTTAGGAATAAAATCTAAGATGGATCTCTGGTAGCCAAGGCCCCAAAAAAATCATTTTAGAAAAAAAATTGCTGCTATTAATATACTTTTTCTGTTATTATTAAGTATAACAGTCATTAGGTATTAGCTCACCATTTTGAGCAGATCTCTAAAGAACCTGAAGATGTACTGTTTTGTAGTAATGTTATATAGATAGAAGACTTCTTAATTACAATCCTGTAAGAATTCCTAAAATTATATCAGCGTTTATTAAACACTTTTACAGTGGGACTGCTATTAGGTTCTCCATGACAATCAAAACTGCAATGAGAACTCTGCAAGTCTTTAGGGTCATAATTTAACTGCTTCTGAGATAGCAAGCATGCATATACTACTCAGAACACATTACAAGAGGTTGTAAAAACACTAAACATAGGTCATAAAAAGGTGAATAATGGTTTACTATAGATGCAAGGACAGAACATAAAATATTGACTGGGTTTATCTATACAAAACTTCACTAATAATTTAGTTAAGTTTCTCAACTTTCCATGAACCTTTAGAGCTGTAGCAGGTGAAGAATATTTAGTGGGATCACGGCTCTTAAGCGATATGCAGGTAAACATACTCTATTGTAAACTTCCTATTCGATTTATGATTTGGATATATGTGTAAACTTGTGATGAACTTCTTTGCATGTGATCATGTATTCTGAAAATGCATATGTGCTGAAGACAAAGATAGGAGAGAATTATTCTCCTTATCCCCCTCTGCTTAGCAATTCTCTTCTTTCCCCTCTTAGCAATATTTTCCTTAGCGCCCTTTTCTTAGTACTCCTTATCTCGCTTTTGTTACATTCCACTTATCCCCTCTTTCTTAGACCCCTTACTCTTCACCCCCTTTATGCAATCTCTTCCCCTTTCGTCTTAGAGAGCTTTCATCAGAAACATTTTACAACTTAGAAATAAATGCCAAAATCACTTTGCAAAGTGTTCCATTTTCTTCCTGCAACTTCAAATATCAGGTTGAAAATTAGTGCCACATGCAATTTGGGGGGAAATAGAACAAAGGTGACTTTACTTAATCTACTTGTGTTTTAGGATGAGGAACTAAACAGTTTCTCACCTCAAAGTAACTTAGAAACGGATCACCTACTAAAGCAAATTGACTTAGAATTGAGATATTAAAAGATTTTATTATTATACAGTAGTCTTAAGTATCTCATAAGACCAAGTCTTATTCCCGCTGATGATCTCCCTATTCCACTGCCTTAAGAAGAACCAAACAAGAAATAAGAGCTGCCAGGGCTGCCCCCCTGCATAAAAGCCTAGTTTGCACTATAGAATCACACATTTTGGAAATTACAAACCCATCTGACATCTACAAAAGAATCAAAAAGCTCAAGAGAGAGAATTTTACTATAGGCAGCAAATCTGGAAGAGCAAAGCCATCTTACCTCTTTGACATCAGACTGGACTAAGTTTTGGTTTGCTTTTGTTCAGTAGGCTTCCTTTCCTCTTTTAGAATAAAAAATATATGTTCTTTTTATACCATATGCTACAATTTTCTTCTTTTTAATTTTGATTTTATAGGTGGTTATAATTAAGAAATTGCCTTGAGAATTGGACAAAACTTTATATGTTTAATATTTAAGATATGTTGACATTGAAATGCTATGTGAACTATTGAAGTTGAAAAGGTGTATATGAATAATAATAAGGCCTCCAACTCATAAAGACAAGAGATTAGAATATGGTGGATGAATAAAAATTGCCCCATAGACTCACATACTTGAAATTTCAGTCCTCAGTTGATGAATGTGGAAGAGTTTAAATCCAGGAACATGGGTGCTCTAGCAAATGATCCATTTAAGACATTCTAGATTTGCGTGATCCAGATGGAAAGATGTAGGTAGTGGGCTGCACAGAGACAGCCTGGTCTCCAGTAGAGCAAAGATCTAGAACCTTTGGGGACCTGATGGTTGGTGATTTCTACCTACATGGGACAGAAGGTGTTCGATCACGTCTTCTGGATCCCTGGCTCCTCTAGAAGTTACTGCCCCCACAGCCCCTGCAGGAAAGGTGTGTGATTATCAGTCATGCAGACAATGTCCCAAACTCCTAAAATTCTGGCTAGACTCCACTCCCATAGTTACCTGACTAGAGCCATGTATGTTCCTCGTCATAGCTACCTGATAGCCCAGCCCACTATAAAAGTGGCTGCTCCTTGGCTCCTCCTTGCTCTATTTATGCTCTCACCCTTTCTTACTCTCCTCTCTAGACCTTCTTCTCTCTCTCTCCCCTCCTCTCTCCACTTGGCCATGGCTGGCCTCTCTCCCTCTTTCTACCTTTTCTCTTTTTCCCGGCTTTCTAAAATAAAGCTCTAAAACCATAGACTGTCTCCACCCATCAAGGCTAGCTATGCTTGAATGATGAGAGAGGCTTTCTCTTAAGACACTTCTAACCTGATGGCCTTCCTGCACTCCACTTGGATGGATGGACCAAGGACTTTCACCCACATGGGAACCACCCAGCTCCCCGCTCTCCCCTTGCCCTGTCCTCCCTTTGGCCCTGGGGCTGAACGAGCCACCCCCAGGGTCCCCATTCTGTTCTCAGTTCTTCCACAGTGTCCAGCAGTGTCTGGGATGCCTGAGTCTGAGAACCTGTTACCTAGGACTGCTCCTTGTCCACCACCCATGGAGCTGGGGTCCATGGCTTCCCACAGATAGACATCCACCGGGGCACATGGAAAGTGTGCAGTAGTCCTTCTGCTTCTGCCTGCTCAGAGCACTGGAACTCTAGTGGGAGGGGGGGTTTCTCCCACTCCCTCTTTCCCCTACACCCACTGCCCAACAGAAAGACACAACTTTAATGACAGGTTTTAGTACAGACCTTTAATTTCAAATAATGAAGATTAAGTTAGCTCATAGCAGGAAGCAGTCATATTTCAAAGTGATGTATAGTTAAGTGGCAGCAAAATAAATCAGAATAAGCTTTGACAGAATGAATAATCAGCCACCAAACACAGATAGTATTGCATATGCCAGCAAGATTTTGCTGAAAGGACCCTGATATAGCTGTCTCTTGTGAGACTATGCCAGTGCCTGGCAAATACAGAAGTGGATGCTCACAGTCATCTATAAGATGGAACACAGGGCCCCCAGTGGAGGAGCTAGAGAAAGTACCAAGGAACTGAAGGGGTCTGCACCCCTATAGGTGGAACAACAATATGTACTAACCAGTGCCCCCAGAGCTCTTGTCTCTAACTGCATATATAGCAGAAGATGGCCTACTCAGCCATCATTGGGAAGAGAGGACCTCATTCTTGCAAATTGTATATGCCCCAGTACAGGGGAATGCCAGGGCCAAGAAGTGGGAGTGAGTGGGTAGGGGAACAGGGAAGGGGGAGGGTATAGGCGACTTTTGGGATAGCATTTGAAATGTAAATGAAGAAAATACCTAATAAAAAAAACAAGAAAAAAAAGATACAGTATAAACCCAACTCTTTCAAGAGCCTACAGGAAATACTTAAGAGCCAAGCAAAGTGAGTCAGAGTGGAGGGCAGATCAGTGAATAGACATCAGTTGAGTTCATTCAGGTCAGCTTGTTACAATTCATCTGAGTACAGTTGAGCTCAGTTCAGTTGGGAGAAATCCAGTTCAAGGAGTTCAAAGGCAGTTTTTCCCAGAAGACCAATTCAGCCTGAAGCAGAGAAAATCCAGAATGTATCAGTCAGCTTAGAGAAGAGTTTAGCCTAGAACTGCTGAGTTGAATCAGCCAGCCAGAGTTCAGAAATAACTAGAAAGGGTGAGCTTATTCAACAATAAGCCTCCGAGGCAACAATTACATCAGAATAAAAATGACTTTTGAAGGTGTTCTATTTTGAAGAATAAAGAAGTGGATTTTTCAGGAAGGCAGGCAACTGGGGTAGACTTTGACTATAAAATGCCCATAGTCTCTGTCTTTGTCTTTGTCTTTGTCTCTCTCTGTCTCTGTCTCTGTCTCTCTCTCTCTCTCTGTCTGTCTCTCTCTCTCTATTTCTCTCTCTCCCTCCCTCCCTCCCTCCCTACATCTCCCTCTCTCTCTCCCTCTCTGTCTACTGATATCTCAGCTGTTCTTATTGCTATGCCCCTCCTCTGTCATCATGGGCTTTAAACTTCCATGGTATAAACAGTTATTTTGTATACATTGCCATGATCATACATTCATCAAAACCATAGAAAGTTTTAATAAGAAAATATTGAAACATAAAACTGATCTTTCTATATCTAAAAGGCTCAATTTTGTATACAGAGGAAAATGTACACAATTAAAATCATTATTTTTTTCTTGAAAGCAATATAGCAATTGGTTTGCTTTAAAAAATAGCATGTGATCATTTGTTGAAATATCTTGATAGAAAATTTAGCAATGAACAAAATATGTAATTTATTATTTTTCAATTGGTAACTACAGTTGGAAATTCCAGCTATTTTCTGTCAGAGTTTCTTGTGTATATAGCATTTTTGTCTGAGTATTTTAATTCCAAGTAGATCTTAGGATATAAGATCAGGCTTCTGAATATGGGTTTTTCAGGTCTCATAACCTCGGCTTCATCCAGGCCACTATTTTATGTCATTATTGTGAGTAATTTTGCAAATCATTCAATAGGTAATGTTATGTGAAAATATTTGGCTTATTATCTGGTTGATATTTACATGGTTTTGCAATTATTAACAATAGAATTATGTAAATGACATTTAAGTATTTGAAATTAGGATTCAGAAAGAATTCAGATAACACACAAATGAGATAGTATCTTTTCTACATTTTGCTTAGTTATGTTATTTTCTACAAAAATCATCTCAAAAAGTTTTGAAAGGTATCGTTATTATTCAAAATCCAACCTAATTGGCATATCAAGATTTTTGTTGCATTTTTTTACTCTTTAGTTAATGAATATTCACAAAGTTAATCAAAAATTGATAAAATAATTCAGGAAAAATCTGTCATGTGCTTATTTTTTGCTTTGAATAATCAAGATTTTTGCTAACATTCTTCAATGTTAAAACGTAATCAGCGAACTATTTATTTCTCATAGTAGAACATGACAAATTTGAAAACTAGGGTAGAAATTATTCAAATTCAGGGACAACCTGACCAGCTTTTTAACCAATATTAAGGAAAAGAGAGAATTTTTCAGACTAGAGAACATCGTGGCCTCTTTCAATTAAATATAAAATTGAACCATCATATGTAGCTTTTATCCTAACTTAATAAGATGATAACCAAATGCAAGTAAGTTTTACTTGGTCCCAACCTCAAAGAACAACCTGATAGCTAGACAAGTAGAAAGGATAAGATGGCTATCAATTCTACAAAAGTTAGCTTAATTTTTTAAGAGAAAAAGAAGCGACCAAAAAAGAACCATGTCTTCAGAGATCTTGGAGTCATTTTAATTTAATGAATACCCAAGATTTGTTTCTAGTGAATTGTTTTATATTTTAAAGATTTGGAAATTCTATCTAGGTTAAAACTTCCAAGTATACTGTATTTTTTATTTATTTTTTAATTTTTTTATTCTAATGCCTGTATTTACATTAGAACCTCATCAATAATACCAGTGAGTCAGAGACATGTTCTGAGTATTTTGTGGCAGTTCTGTATCATAAATAAATAATATTGGTTATTTACTTTGTATTTCATATTGTTCTATGCTCTTCAGAGCATATATTGCTATGTCTGCATAACTGGACAAGAAGTTAGCTGGAAAGTGGAGAAGAGCTTGAGCTTTGCAGACATTGAAAACCAGACTGTGACTGAATAATGCAAAGGTAAAATATAACCTCATTTTATCGAAAGAAAGGCAATAAAAACGTGCTGTTAAAATATAGAGAAAGAATTATTACAGGTCTCACTTTTGTACTCATTTCTCTTATGATTTTATTTTTCTAATATTTTATTTTCATATTAGCATACTCTCTTTGTTAGAATTTTTCTTGCTATGGTAAAAACCATGACTAAAAGCAACGTGAAGAGAAAAGGGTTCACGTTACAACAGTTAGTTCACAGTCCATCACTGAGGGAAGAGCTCAAGGCAGGAACTTGGAGGCTGCAATGATATAGAAAAACCACAGGAGCGCTACTTACCTGATTTCCTCTCAAGGGTTGCTCATCCAGCTTTTTTAACTACAATTCTGAATCACCTGCTCAGAGATGGCCCAAGCCAAAATAGTAGGAGTTCTTCCATAGCAATTGCTAAATAAGAAAATATACCAGAGGCTTTCTCACAGGCCTCTGTGGTACAGACATGTTAGCTATTGAGATTTCTTTTTCCCAAATAATGCTAACTTGAGTCATGGTGAAATAATACTAATATATATTATATACATATATATAATATAATATACATATATACATATATATACATATAGACTTGTTAATAAAAACTATGTTCTCCCCTCCAGTCCTCTCTTCCTGCATGTCTCCCTCCCTTTTATTCTCATATTCTATTCATTTACAGTCTTGCAGAAATACTATAGACAATTTAGAGGTATTTTTCCCTTTAGGATGATAAGTGGACTCAAAATGTGATACCTGGACTCAGACTTTCACTGTTCGAATCATAGGAGATGCTCTTTTTAGTTCAAGATCTAAATGGCTGAGGTATCAGGGAAAATCTTATTTACTAGTAAGGCGAATGTTAAATTCTTCTTGTGTCAGGTTTTTCATAGAGTTTTGCTCATAATATATTAATGTGAGTGTCCCCATGATATAGATTCAAAGGAAACATCTCTTTGTGCTTCTAAAATCAAGAGAATATTAAGCACTTCTGAGGATTCTGAAATTAAGCATGATAAACATTGCAGTTTACACAGGAGGGCTTAAGGAAGCTGCATTTTTTATATTAAAGATGGTAAGTTATTTTTCTATTCTATTGTACGAGGCCAAGAAAATGAGAGAAAGAGAGTACTGCAATATGTTAGGAGGGCAACAGCCAAAGGCCAGACTCATAGGAGATGCCTTCAGTGTGCTGACCCAAGGTCTATGTGGCTGGGGGTTCATAGAAAATCTTATTTACTAATAAACTGAATATTAAACTCTTCTGGTGTCAGGTTTTTCATCTAATTCTGCTCATAAAATTATAACGAATGAATTATTTGTGAGTTATGTAGGAAGGTGAGTTGTATCCAGGCATTAAAGAAGGTGTAACTGCTTCAGTAGCTGACTGCATTTGCAGAGACAGAAGTGGAGAAAAGCATACCTTAAAGGAACAACAGAAAACAGGTCACGTAAAAATCTGTAATATTTCTTCAGAAATTCAAGAAGGAATACTGCTTTTTTTTTCTTTTTTTCTTTCTTTTTTTATAAATCATCCTATCCAATATTAAAGTTAGTTCTATCACTGTCTTAAAGACCCATTACAATATCCTTAGAAGCTTTCAAAGTGATTCCCAGACAAATCCAATGTTACAATCTTTTCTCCACTTTCCTCCCTCTCTCCCTACCTTTCTCCATTCCACCTCTTTCTTTCTCTATTTTTCTTTCTTCCTTCCTTCCTTCCTTCCTTCCTTCCTTCCTTCCTTCCTTTCTTTCTTTCTTTCTTTCTTTCTTTCTTTCTTTTTTTTTGGACAGGAATAAAAAGAAGATACCAGGAATGCTTCCATAGTCCACTACATACTCTGAATATAGTCCAGCATTTTTCATCTTAAAGATACTGTTCTATTTTATTTTGTAGATAAAATTATTGAATATTTTCACATATCTTACTCTTACATGAAAATAAATGAATTTAGCCAACATTTATGGTATGAGATATTTGTCTATAAACTTGTATAAGCATATATTCACACTTAATTTGTTAACCATAATAAACTTTAGTGCTTAAATATTTATGATACTTCCCACTGTAGTATGTTTTCTGTAAATGACTTACTCATACTAGTAGCAAGACAAAAGCAGTTCCTGGTATTTTCTTCATGGTTCTAATTCCCAGAGCACAATGACTGCAGAAGGTAAATATTCCCTAAAAGTATCTTATATGTGAAAGGAATTTTAAACAACATCCTATATGCCTATCAGACTCTGGTATGTGGTGACACATGCATTCAATCTTAGTATTTGGAAGGCATAAGTAGGAAAAACTGCAGAATCAAGACCTGCATAATCTGTGAATGGTATCCCAAGCTTTTGATGGATCAATAATGAGATCTTACCTCAAACACATAAATAAGTAAACAACCAAAACAACTGCTAACTCTTATTGAACATGTTATAATATTTGAAAAAGGGGAATAGATTTATATTTTTCAAAAAGTTAATCCTATTTTTTATTAAATTTGAACATTTAAATTACAACCATAATGCTTTTAAAGCTATTTTTCTAAATTATGTGTAATAAAACCGAAAGAGTATATACTAATTATATTTTTAATACAAATTCTCCTATTTTCAATCAATTAGAAGCTCATTTTCAAATTGTCTGCTAAATAATTTTGAGTCTTTACTTGTAAATTGTGTATATATTTGTAATATAGTATTATATTTGTGGATAGTTACCTATATATTTAGTAATCTCATGAGAAAGTTAGAAGAAAGTATAATAACCAAATGGGACAGAAAAAATGATTTATAATTGCTAATACTGAGAAAAACAATTCTAATTGTCTTAAAATAAACTTTAATTCTAATTTTCAATAGTGTACACTAAAATGCTAAATATGAGGTTGTTTTATCTTATAAGAGTTCATTATAAAACAGATTGAACAATAATTATAAGAATGTTCTTTCACCTTAAAACATAATTATTTTAAAGTATTTTCAAAGGCTATTCCAGGTTTAACTCAATCCTAAATAAACATGAAATGCACACTTTGATGAATAAAATCTAGATATTGTAAAAATATCCATGTAAATTCATAAATTTTATTGTGTTCATTGTTTAAGATGCTTTGGCTCAGAAATCTCATTTCTAATATTGTCCAAGCAATATGTCATGATATCATGATCAGGTGTGGTTTTGTGTGGTTCATATCTGAGTCTGGTCAGTAGGAAAGTATTTTTTCCTATAATTTTTAAATCAGGTACAGAGATTTAGGTGTTAGAGTTGTGCATCACCTTGTAACTTATAAAAACAGGGTATCATCTAGGGGTTTGAAACATTATGTGGGAGAAGGACAACTTTGCAATAAGTGGTTTCCTGGACACAGACGGAATTGAGAATTCTGAACTTCACTGTTTTGAGGAGCACATAACTCAGTTAAAGGTCAATATTGTCAGCTCTCATTGCTTTTATTTTAGCCTGTGAAATGTCACTGAATTTCTCAGAAGGAATGGAGAAAATATGAATTCTTATTGTGCTGAAGAATGGAAAGATGAAAGCAAGGTATTTTCTGAAGGAGGTCCAGTGCTTTCAGGGTTGTGCTATTATCATAATTGAATGACTCTCCCTAGAGGCAAGGATGCAGGATGGCCTTCATTTCTAAGCAAAACTGAAACTTCATCCATTAATATGTCTTGGCCTAATAATTATTAAAATAAAGTGTGTGTGTCTATGTGTGTTTCAGCATTACAACTAATACTTAGTATGCTCTCGTATTTTCTGCTCTTGGACAGTAAAAGCCTTGTCCTTATAATTATGATTTGTAGAGAAAACCAGTATGTTCTATGATGGCATCCATATTAGTTTTATTACTTCCACGAAAGTTTTAGGCTCAAGGAATATATAGAGATTGGGAGATTTAATAGGTGAGAAGGGGCACATTTAAGTGTTCGAAAGTATCAAAATCTGAAGGGTAATATAATTTTAGCAGAGATAGTGCTTTAAACAATAGAATACTATTGGGAAAAATTAATTTATTATAACAATGTACTAAATGATAGACCTGCCTTATAGTGAAAGGAGAGACCTAAGCAGGAGTTAGGAAAAGATCTGAAAGATAGAACACCTGATATTGAACCCAGACACTATTGCATATGCCAGAAAGATTTTGCTGAAGGGACCCTGTTATAGCTGTCTCTTGTGAGGCTATGCCAGTGCCTGGCAAATACAGAAGTGGATGCTCACAGTCATCTATAAGTTGGAACACAGGACCCCCAATGGAGAAGCTAGAGAAAGCACCCAAGGAGCTGAAGGGGTCTGCAACCCTATAGGTGGAACAGCAATATGAACTAATCAGTACCCCCAGAGCTGGTGTCTCTAGCTGCATATGTAGCATAAGAAGGTCTAGTCAGCCATTACTGGAAAGAGAGGCCCCTTGGTATTGCAAACTTTATATGCCCCAGTATAGGGGAATGCCAGGGCCAAGAAACCGGAGTGAGTGTGTAGGGGAACAGGGTGGGGGGAGGGTATAGAGAATTTTCGGGATAGCATTTGAAATGTATATAAAGACAATATCTAATTAAAAAAGAAAAAGAAAAAGAAACTCTGCCTGCCATACCTAGAACATATCCAGACAGCTGGGAATGAGAAGAAAAGAGTAGAATAGAATCCCAACCAGCTTCGTCTGCCCAGTTTCTGTCACCTGTCACCCTTTTCATGATATAGTCATCAGGCAAGCATTTCTGCTGATGAATATGTCAGATCTAGCTTTTATTTCCATTTTAAAAATGAAAGTCATGTAATTTGTTGCAAAATTATCCTCAATGCATCCTCATTACTATTTCCAAAAGGATATGCTTACAAACATCTAAAATTAATGGAAGGTGACTTATTTCATTCTCTCTCTCTCTCTCTCTCTCTCTCTCTCTCTCTCTCTCTCTTGATATTTTCTTCATTTACATTTCAAATGCTATCCCCTTTCCTAGTATCCTCTCCAAAAGTCCCCTACACCCACCCCTGCCCTTCTCCCCAACCCACCCCCTCCTGCTTCCTGGGCCCCTGTACTGGGGCATAATCTGCTCAAGACCAAGGGCCTCTCCTCCCATTGATGGCCAAATAAGCTATCCTCTGCTAGATATGCAGCACATATACATATGGGGCCCTGTGTTCCATCCAATAGATGACTGTGAGCATCCACTTCTGTATATGCCAGGCATAGCTTCATAAGAGATAGCTATATCAGGGTCCTGTCAGCAAAATCTTGTTGGCATATGCACTCACTGATAAGTGGATATTAGCCCAGAAACTTAGAATGCCCAAGATACAATTTGCAAAATACATGAAACTCAAGAAGAAGACCAAAGTGTGGATACTTCATTCCTTCTTAGAATGGGGAACAAAATGCCCATGGAAGGAGTTACAGAGAAAAAGTTCAGACCTGAGACAGAATGAAGGACCACCTAGAGACTGCCTCACCTGCGGATCCATCCCATTAACAACCACCAAACCCAGACACTATTTCCCTGTTTCTTATCAAGGTAAAAATATAACCCTAAGTTCAAAGAGAGCAAAAGACACTATACAGTGAGCCAAATGAATACTACTTGGAATACAGAATTGGGTAATTAGGTTATACTAAGCACAATGATATCATAAAGAAATTATTTTATGAATGTTTTAATTACTGAGAAAGATGTCAAAAGTCAAGAAAATAACCAAATATGTTGGGAGGAAATATCAGTAAAATGAGTTACAGGTGTATGATGATAACTTCTGTGCTTACAGGTGCTTTCTGATGACATTTTAAGTGAATTGTTTGCTAAGTTAATGCAGTCTAAAAAGTTTTACCAGAAGTTCAAAGTAAGGACATATACAGAAAGGGTATTAAATGAGTATTAACAACGTCTAAAAATAGCTCAAGATAAGTTTGGTTCTAAAGCTGCAGAATTCCAACTCTCACAAATAATAAAAATTTCAACCATTAATTATTCTGGTAGTAATTTTTTTCCTTTAATTCATTTTTTATTCACATTATATCCCAATTGCAACCTATATTCCTCCAATTTTCCCACTTCTGCCCTCGCAACCCTTAGGTACCACCCCACTATGGGACTAGATGTCCCATATGGGACCCAATTACCTTCTCTATCACTGAGGTTCAACCAGGCAGTTCAGCTACTGGTAGGGTGTCCAGTGGCAGGCAATGGAGTCAGCGAAAACCCCTCCTCCATTTGTTAGAGGACCCATAGGAATATCAAGTCGTACATCTGCTATAAATATGTAGGAGGCCTAGGCCCAGCCTGTGCATGTCCTTTTGCTGGTGGTTCAGTCTTTTTGAGGTCCCATGGGCCTAGGTCATTTGATTCAATAGATTTTGTTCTGTCCTTGACACTTCCAGCTTTCTCAGTTCTAACCTTTACTCTTCCAAAAGACTCCAGAGGTCTGCCTGATGTTTAACTGTAGTTTTCTGTATCTGTTTCCATCAGCTCCTGGATGAAGCCTTTAAGGAGACAATTATTGTAGGTTCCTGCCTGCAAGCATAATAGAGTATCATTTGTAGTGTCTGGGGTTGGCTCTCTCATTTGGGATTCCAGTCATTGGTTGGCAGTTCCCTCAGTCTAGGCTCTATCTTTTGTCTTTGTGCATGTTATAGGCAGGATAAATTTGAGCTGGAGATTTTGTGGGTAGAGATTGATGTTTATCACCTTCCACTGAATGTGTTGCATTCAGCTACAAAAGGTGGCCACTTCAGCCTCTAAAGATACTAGGTAATGAGCAAGGTCTAAGGGAGAATGTGTGGATCTCATTCAGCAGGGAAAACGAAGAGATGATAAATCAAAATAGCCATCAGAGCTGGATGAAGAGAAGAAACTGGCTGGAATTGTGATGAGGAAGGGTGTTGGGAGCCGCCCCCACATTCGCCGTTACAAGATGGCGCTGACAGCTGTGTTCTAAGTGGTAAACAAATAATCTGCGCATGTGCCAAGGGTATCTTATGACTACTAGTGCTCTGCCTTCCCCGTGACGTCAACTCGGCCGATGGGCTGCAGCCAATCAGGGAGTGACACGTCCGAGGCGAAGGAGAATGCTCCTTAAGAGGGACGGGGTTTTCGTTTTCTCTCTCTCTTGCTTCTTGCTCTCTTTTGCTTCTTGCTCTCTTGCTTCCTGCACCCTGGCTCCTGAAGATGTAAGAAATAAAGCTTTGCCGCAGAAGATTCTGGTCTGTGGTGTTCTTCCTGGCCGGTCGTGAGAACGCGTCTAATAACAATTGGTGCCGAATTCCGGGACGAGAAAAAACTCGGGACTGGCGCAAGGAAGATCCCTCATTCCAGAACCAGAACTGCGGGTCGCGGTAATAAAGGTTCCCGTAAAGCAGACTGTTAAGAAGGATTCAACTGTATGAATTCAGAACTTTTCAGCTGGGGAACGAGAGTACCAGTGAGTACAGCTTTACGAGGTAAGTCTGATCTTGAACTTTCTAACGAAATTCAAGACAGTCTATCAGAAGTAAAGTGGAAAATGTTTGGCCTTGAATTTTTTCTAGTGTTAGAAGCCCTTTTGTTCCTTTTCACATGTTATCAAGTGGTTAAGATAGGGAGGATTCTAGATGAAATTCAGGACAAGCTATCAGAAGTAAAGCGGGGAGAGAGAGTAGGAGCAAAGAGGAAATATGGTACACAAAATAAGTATACAGGCCTTTCCAAGGGTCTTGAACCCGAGGAAAAGTTAAGGTTAGGTAGGAATACCTGGAGAGAGATTAGAAGAAAAAGAGGAAAAAGGGAAAAGAAGAAAGATCAATTAGCGGAGGTCTCTAGGAGATACTCGTCACTAGATGAGCTCAGGAAGCCAGCTCTTAGTAGTTCTGAAGCAGGTGAAGAATCCTCCTCTGAGGAAACAGACTGGGAGGAAGAAGCAACCCATTACCAGCCAGCTAATTGGTCAAGAAAAAAGCCAAAAGCGGCTGGCGAAGGCCAGTTTGCTGATTGGCCTCAGGGCAGTCGGCTTCAAGGTCCGCCCTATGCGGAGTCCCCGCCCTGCGTAGTGCGTCAGCAATGCGCAGAGAGGCAGTGCGCAGAGAGGCAGTGCGCAGACTCATTCATTCCCAGAGAGGAACAAAGGAAAATACAACAGGCATTTCCGGTCTTTGAAGGAGCCGAGGGTGGGCGTGTCCACGCTCCGGTAGAATACTTACAAATTAAGGAAATTGCCGAGTCGGTTCGTAAATACGGAACCAATGCTAATTTTACCTTGGTGCAGTTAGACAGGCTCGCTGGCATGGCACTAACTCCTGCTGACTGGCAAACGGTTGTAAAAGCCGCTCTCCCTAGTATGGGCAAATATATGGAATGGAGAGCGCTTTGGCACGAAGCTGCACAAGCGCAGGCCCGAGCAAACGCAGCTGCTTTGACTCCAGAGCAGAGAGATTGGACTTTTGACTTGTTAACGGGTCAGGGAGCTTATTCTGCTGATCAAACAAACTACCATTGGGGAGCTTATGCCCAGATTTCTTCCACGGCTATTAGGGCCTGGAAGGCGCTCTCTCGAGCAGGTGAAACCACTGGTCAGTTAACAAAGATAATCCAGGGACCTCAGGAATCCTTCTCAGATTTTGTGGCCAGAATGACAGAGGCAGCAGAGCGTATTTTTGGAGAGTCAGAGCAAGCTGCGCCTCTGATAGAACAGCTAATCTATGAGCAAGCCACAAAGGAGTGCCGAGCGGCCATAGCCCCAAGAAAGAACAAAGGCTTACAAGACTGGCTCAGGGTCTGTCGAGAGCTTGGGGGACCTCTCACCAATGCAGGCTTAGCGGCCGCCATCCTCCAATCTCAGAACCGCTCCATGAGCAGAAATGATCAGAGGACATGTTTTAATTGCGGAAAGCCTGGGCATTTTAAGAAAGATTGCAGAGCTCCAGATAAACAGGGAGGGACTCTCACTCTTTGCTCTAAGTGTGGCAAGGGTTATCATAGAGCTGACCAGTGTCGCTCTGTGAGGGATATAAAGGGCAGAGTCCTTCCCCCACCTGATAGTCAATCAACTGATGTGCCAAAAAACGGGTCATCGGGCCCTCGGTCCCAGGGCCCTCAAAGATATGGGAACCGGTTTGTCAGGACCCAGGAAGCAGTCAGAGAGGCGACCCAGGAAGACCCACAAGGGTGGACCTGCGTGCCGCCTCCGACTTCCTACTAATGCCTCAAATGAGTATTCAGCCGGTGCCGGTGGAGCCTATACCATCCTTGCCCCCGGGAACCATGGGCCTTATTCTCGGCCGAGGTTCACTCACCTTGCAGGGCTTAGTAGTCCACCCTGGAGTTATGGATTGTCAACATTCCCCTGAAATACAGGTCCTGTGCTCAAGCCCTAAGGGCGTTTTTTCTATTAGTAAAGGAGATAGGATAGCTCAGCTGCTGCTCCTCCCTGATAATACCAGGGAAAAATCTGCAGGACCTGAGATAAAGAAGATGGGCTCCTCAGGAAATGATTCTGCCTATTTGGTTGTATCTTTAAATGATAGACCTAAGCTCCGCCTTAAGATCAACGGAAAAGAGTTTGAAGGCATCCTTGATACCGGAGCAGATAAAAGTATAATCTCTACACATTGGTGGCCCAAAGCATGGCCCACCACAGAGTCATCTCATTCATTACAGGGCCTAGGATATCAATCATGTCCCACTATAAGCTCCATTGCCTTGACGTGGGAATCCTCTGAAGGACAGCAAGGGAAATTCATACCTTATGTGCTCCCACTCCCGGTTAACCTCTGGGGAAGGGATATTATGCAGCATTTGGGCCTTATTTTGTCCAATGAAAACGCCCCATGGGGAGGGTATTCAACTAAAGCAAAAAATATCATGGCAAAGATGGGTTATAAAGAAGGAAAAGGGTTAGGACATCAAGAACAGGGAAGGATAGAGCCCATCTCACCTAATGGAAACCAAGACAGACAGGGTCTGGGTTTTCCTTAGCGGCCATTGGGGCAGCACGACCCATACCATGGAAAACAGGGGACCCAGTGTGGGTTCCTCAATGGCACCTATCCTCTGAAAAACTAGAAGCTGTGATTCAACTGGTAGAGGAACAATTAAAATTAGGCCATATTGAACCCTCTACCTCACCTTGGAATACTCCAATTTTTGTAATTAAGAAAAAGTCAGGAAAGTGGAGACTGCTCCATGACCTCAGAGCCATTAATGAGCAAATGAACTTATTTGGCCCAGTACAGAGGGGTCTCCCTGTACTTTCCGCCTTACCACGTGGCTGGAATTTAATTATTATAGATATTAAAAATTGTTTCTTTTCTATACCTTTGTGTCCAAGAGATAGGCCCAGATTTGCCTTTACCATCCCCTCTATTAATCACATGGAACCTGATAAGAGGTATCAATGGAAGGTCTTACCACAGGGAATGTCCAATAGTCCTACTATGTGTCAACTTTATGTACAAGAAGCTCTTTTGCCAGTGAGGGAACGATTCCCCTCTTTAATTTTGCTCCTTTACATGGATGACATCCTCCTGTGCCATAAAGACCTTACCATGCTACAAAAGGCATATCCTTTTCTACTTAAAACTTTAAGTCAGTGGGGTTTACAGATAGCCACAGAAAAGGTCCAAATTTCTGATACAGGACAATTCTTGGGCTCTGTGGTGTCCCCAGATAAGATTGTGCCCCAAAAGGTAGAGATAAGAAGAGATCACCTCCATACCTTAAATGATTTTCAAAAGCTGTTGGGAGATATTAATTGGCTCAGACCTTTTTTAAAGATTCCTTCTGCTGAGTTAAGGCCTTTGTTTAGTATTTTAGAAGGAGATCCTCATATCTCCTCCCCTAGGACTCTTACTCTAGCTGCTAACCAGGCCTTACAAAAAGTGGAAAAGGCCTTACAGAATGCACAATTACAACGTATTGAGGATTCGCAGCCTTTCAGTTTGTGTGTCTTTAAGACAGCACAATTGCCAACTGCAGTTTTGTGGCAGAATGGGCCATTGTTGTGGATCCATCCAAACGTATCCCCAGCTAAAATAATAGATTGGTATCCTGATGCAATTGCACAGCTTGCCCTTAAAGGCCTAAAAGCAGCAATCACCCACTTTGGGCAAAGTCCATATCTTTTAATTGTACCTTATACTGCTGCACAGGTTCAAACCTTGGCAGCCGCATCTAATGATTGGGCAGTTTTAGTTACCTCCTTTTCAGGAAAAATAGATAACCATTATCCAAAACATCCAATCTTACAGTTTGCCCAAAATCAATCTGTTGTGTTTCCACAAATAACAGTAAGAAACCCACTTAAAAATGGGATTGTGGTATATACTGATGGATCAAAAACTGGCATAGGTGCCTATGTGGCTAATGGTAAAGTGGTATCCAAACAATATAATGAAAATTCACCTCAAGTGGTAGAATGTTTAGTGGTCTTAGAAGTTTTAAAAACCTTTTTAGAACCCCTTAATATTGTGTCAGATTCCTGTTATGTGGTAAATGCAGTAAATCTTTTAGAAGTGGCTGGAGTGATTAAGCCTTCCAGTAGAGTTGCCAATATTTTTCAGCAGATACAATTAGTTTTGTTATCTAGAAGATCTCCTGTTTATATTACTCATGTTAGAGCCCATTCAGGCCTACCTGGCCCCATGGCACTGGGAAATGATTTGGCAGATAAGGCCACTAAAGTGGTGGCTGCTGCCCTATCATCCCCGGTAGAGGCTGCAAGAAATTTTCATAACAATTTTCATGTGACGGCTGAAACATTACGCAGTCGTTTCTCCTTGACAAGAAAAGAAGCCCGTGACATTGTTACTCAATGTCAAAGCTGCTGTGAGTTCTTGCCAGTTCCTCATGTGGGAATTAACCCACGCGGTATTCGACCTCTACAGGTCTGGCAAATGGATGTTACACATGTTTCTTCCTTTGGAAAACTTCAATATCTCCATGTGTCCATTGACACATGTTCTGGCATCATGTTTGCTTCTCCGTTAACCGGAGAAAAAGCCTCACATGTGATTCAACATTGTCTTGAGGCATGGAGTGCTTGGGGGAAACCCAGACTCCTTAAGACTGATAATGGACCAGCTTATACGTCTCAAAAATTCCAACAGTTCTGCCGTCAGATGGACGTAACCCACCTGACTGGACTTCCATACAACCCTCAAGGACAGGGTATTGTTGAGCGTGCGCATCGCACCCTCAAAGCCTATCTTATAAAACAGAAGAGGGGAATTGAAGAGATTGTACCCCGAGCACCAAGAGTGTCGGTGTCTTTGGCACTCTTTACACTCAATTTTTTAAATATTGATGTTCATGGCCATACTGCGGCTGAACGTCATTGTTCAGAGCCAGATAGGCCCAATGAGATGGTTAAATGGAAAAATGTCCTTGATAATAAATGGTATGGCCCGGATCCTATCTTGATAAGATCCAGGGGAGCTATCTGTGTTTTCCCACAGAATGAAGACAACCCATTTTGGGTACCAGAAAGACTCACCCGAAAAATCCAGACTGACCAAGGGAATACTAATGTCCCTCGTCTTGGTGATGTCCAGGGCGTCAATAATAAAGAGAGAGCAGCGTTGGGGGATAATGTCGACATTTCCACTCCCAATGACGGTGATGTATAATGCTCAAGTATTCTCCTGCTTTTTTACCACTAACTAGGAACTGGGTTTGGCCTTAATTCAGACAGCCTTGGCTCTGTCTGGACAGGTCCAGACAACTGACACCATTAACACTTTGTCAGCCTCAGTGACTACAGTCATAGATGAACAGGCCTCAGCTAATGTCAAGATACAGGGAGGTCTCATGCTGGTTAATCAACTCATAGATCTTGTCCAGATACAACTAGATGTATTATGACAAATAACTCAGCAGGGTTGTGAACAAAAGTTTCCGGGATTGTGTGTTACTTCCATTCAGTATGTTAAATTTACTAGGACAGCTAATTTGTCAAAAGGTCTTTTTCAGTATATGTTACAGAATTGGATGGCTGAATTTGAACAGATCCTTCGGGAATTGAGACTTCAGGTCAACTCCACGCGCTTGGACCTGTCGCTGACCAAAGGATTACCCAATTGGATCTCCTCAGCATTTTCTTTCTTTAAAAAATGGGTGGGATTAATATTATTTGGAGATACACTTTGCTGTGGATTAGTGTTGCTTCTTTGATTGGTCTGTAAGCTTAAGGCCTAAACTAGGAGAGACAAGGTGGTTATTGCCCAGGCGCTTGCAGGACTAGAACATGGAGCTTCCCCTGATACATCTATGCTTAGGCAATAGGTCGCTGGCCACTCAGCTCTTGTATCCCATGAGGCTAGACTCATTGCACGGGATAGAGTGAGTGTGCTTCAGCAGCCCGAGAGAGTTGCATGGCTAAGCACTGCAATGGAAAGGCTCTGCGGCATATATGAGCCTATTCTAGGGAGACATGTCATCTTTCATGAAGGTTCAGTGTCCTAGTTCCCTTCCCCCAGGCAAAACGACACGGGAGCAGGTCAGGGTTGCTCTGGGTAAAAGCCTGTAAGCCTAAGAGCTAATCCTGTACATGGCTCCTTTACCTACACACTGGGGATTTGACCTCTATCTCCACTCTCATTAATATGGGTGGCCTATTTGCTCTTATTAAAAGGATAGGGGGAGATGTTGGGAGCCGCCCCCACATTCGCCGTTACAAGATGGCGCTGACAGCTGTGTTCTAAGTGGTAAACAAATAATCTGCGCATGTGCCAAGGGTATCTTATGACTACTTGTGCTCTGCCTTCCCCGTGACGTCAACTCGGCCGATGGGCTGCAGCCAATCAGGGAGTGACACGTCCGAGGCGAAGGAGAATGCTCCTTAAGAGGGACGGGGTTTTCGTTTTCTCTCTCTCTTGCTTCTTGCTCTCTTTTGCTTCTTGCTCTCTTGCTTCCTGCACCCTGGCTCCTGAAGATGTAAGAAATAAAGCTTTGCCGCAGAAGATTCTGGTCTGTGGTGTTCTTCCTGGCCGGTCGTGAGAACGCGTCTAATAACAGAAGGGGGTATGGAATGGTCAGCAGATGTGGAAGTAATGGGAGAGAACTGGTAGTGAGACTGGAAATCAGGGAGTGGGCATCACTGGGACCAGGTTGAAACCTGGGATAGGGAGGCTATGGTCAGTATATGGGGATGACCCTAGCTGAGATTCCTCATAGAACCTTCAACAGGGATATTGCTCCTTTATTTGGGAAATGACTTCAGTTTACACTATGAACTACAAATTGCATTTTGTATTTTAAAACTCAATTTTTCATGAAACACGTTATCATAGTAACTCTTATTCTGTAAAAAGCTTTATTTGATACCAAGGATGATAACCAAATCCAGGTTTTCATTTTGTTGTATTGAGAAGTACACCCTCTTCCCAGTAAAATTTTGCCTGCCACCCATCTGTCATAAACTTGTTTTTGCTTCTATGAGATTTTATTTATACTATTATTATTATTAAACTTGTTCCTTGACAATTTCATACATGCATGCAATATGATCTGATTACTCTCACAACATGGTCTTTCTTATCTTCTTTCATCTCTATCAGACTTCCCTCCTCCCTGCCACTTCATTTCTACATTCATGCTGAGTTCATTATAGGCCATCTGTGTGTCTGTGGATTTGGAACTCTGCATTCAAAACTGATAGAGTCAATAATGTGTATACAAATACAGAAAATGAATTCCATAACCCTTTCTCCTATCTGAACATAATTTGAGAAGGACAGTCTTGTAAAGATCCTATGGAAATAACTGCAGTTATTGGGAAATCATGGTTACAATAATGGTGTCATGTCCAGAAGATAGTAAGCTTTCTGTTTATTTGTGGGCTCATTATTATTCCACATCTTTCTTAATGTCTTCTGAATGTTAGAAGGAAAAATATAAGTGACTTCTTTTGGGCTAACCATTCAACTGTCACTGTTACCAGTATTCTGAAAAGTCATGGGATTGTGCATTTACTATGCTCACTGCAAAGAAAAAAAATGTCTAATCATTATTAAGGGTCACATTTGTCTTTAGGTATAGACATAGATATTTTAAAATAAAATTGAATTCCATACCTGCCTCAATATTGAGTCAATAACATGTGATTAGAGAAGTTTTAGGACCTAGGAGAGAGTTTATTAATAGTATTCTGATATTGGGACATGGTAATAAGTCAATTTTTAATGACATTTTGTAAGACTCATAGATGAAATCTAGTACATCTCTCAAACCTCATTAAAGATGTTTCTTTTTGCAGTACACTTTAATTAACTCAGAGACCCACTAATGGTCAAGGTACAGGGAATAAGACAATGAGGAATGCTTGGCTATAAACAGGATGTCTGTATCAGTTCCCATCCTCTCTAGGGTCACAAATCATAGTCTAAGAGGAGACTGAGAAACTGTAAGAACAAGATGCAATGGGTAAATGTAAGAAAGCAAGACAATGTTATCCTAGCACAGCATTACATGTGCTCATATGAATATCAAGCATTTGAGACAGTATGCATCAGACCTGCAGTCTAGTAGATAGACAGAGAGACGTCCCCCCCCCCCACCTAAGAATTTGGCACTTGGATAGTTAGTTGTTCCTGATGCACATGAAGGGTACATATCTAAGAGTATGGTGAAAGCACCAACTGTAGTTGAAGGTTAGGTATGACATATGGGTGGAACTGGGAGAAGTGAAGAGGCTGAACATTATAATTTATTATATGAAACTTTGCTATCTACTCCAAATCAGCTGAATCCAACACAACAAACCAAGACTAATAACACTCCTAATTTACTAATTTTAATACCATTTCCATATTCAAAGTTTCATAAATCTTCTACTGTCCTTATGTATTATAAACCATGCCACATCTGAAAATCTAGTGTATAGAGATAAAACAATAGTAAACTATTCCAGAAAGTTTGTGAAATATTTCTAGAATTCCCTACCTATGTACCCTAAATTAGAGATTAGGTATGCTTTGGAGACCCCATACTCAAAACTCGAATTTCTTCATTCTTATTGTTATATACTTCTGCATTTTTCATGTAGTTCATACATTTCCTACTTTTTCATTTTTATTAATTTGGTAGAAACAAGAACTTGGAAACATATGGCGAGTACCCCAAAATAGATTCTTTCTCTGGAGCCATGCCAGCCATAGCCAACTATTAACCTTGCTCTCAAAAAGGCAGGAGACACAGAGTGACTTAGAAGTGAAACATAGGAGAATGTGATGGTTTGCCTGAAATGGGCCTCATAGATTCATTTGTTTGAAAACTTGGTCTCAGTTGGTGGAAATGGTTGAAAAGTGTTACAATGTTTGGAGCTGTATCATTGAGAACAGGCTTTGAGTTTCCCCTAAAATTGTGGCATTCCCAGCCCCCACACCGTGCCTCATACTTGCAAATCAAAATGTATTCAATATGTAAAGAGGGAAACTCTCACCTTTTCCTGATACCATGCTATGCCTTCTTGGTTTTTAACCCTGTGAAATTATAAACCCCAAATATTTCTTATGTAGGTTGTTCCATCATAGTGTTGGTTTCACAGAAATAGAAGAGCACAGATATTGTAAAATATAGGATAAATTCAAAACTTTTAAAGATTAAATGAAAGTGTTAAAATAGAAAGGGTTATTTATGAAATTTTGTCCCTGAATAATTTTATCTCTAAGGCTTTGCAGAGTAGGTCTTCCATTGAAAAATGCAAACATATCAACAACAGTAAAAATAATTCTTAAGTACTTCCCATTCATAGAAGTTTGATAACCAATCTTAATCACCGTCTAGGATTTTGTTGTTTAATTTATTGCATGTCTTCCTCTGAAGGGAAAAAATCTGCTTCACATTTATTACATATTTTCTATTACTACAAACACAATATTGTCCTTCAAAATTATGCTAGAACAAATAGCAAATATTTGTTAAATAGATGTATGAAATAATTAATTGCATGCTGAGTTCTCAAAGAACTCTAGGCTATTCTGTAAGTGACATGTCAAGGTACTGGGGACAAACTGCATTTTAATGCTGCCAACTTTTCCTTTCTGTGCAGCAAACAGATTGAGTTTGGCTCTGCTTCAGTAGACCACTTGCCTATGCAAAGGTACAGCTTAAATATCATTGTGAGGTAAACAACTCCATTAGTCTGAATGACAATATAAAATATTGTCTTTGTGAGGTCTAAGTGTCAAGCAGGAAGCCTGGTGGCTTATAGAGTGTAGTAGCCGTGCCAGAGTGGCATCTTTCGTCTTATGCTACTAGGTGGAGCAGAACACAGAAAGCTTTAATCTGGATTCTAAGACTATCCATGAAAAATAAATCACCCCCTGAAATACAGTTGAAAACAGAAGAGTTGATTTAATATCTTGAAATATTTAGTATGTACTGTAGGCGGAAAGGGAGGGAGAAGCAGCTACTTTTTGAATGATCTCAAGGAAAATATAAGTCCTTTACGTTTCATTAGACTTAAATTGAATTATCACAAGCATTCTCAACTCAGATATAGGATCTTTACTGATATATTCATGTGTCCTTCTAGAATTCTAATATTTTTTATTTAATTGGACTCTATTCCAGGTTTTGTTAATAGAGTCACAGATATCAACTTTAGGTGCAAAATAGGCCACTTCCAAATTACAATAATTTGTTTATTCAATAACATTTCTATTATAGGATGGAGAATTATTTCAAATATTAAAAAGACTAAGATAAGACCTGCATAGATGGTTCAGTGTTTAAGAATACTTGAGCCGGATGTGGTGGCACACGCCTTTAATCCCACCCAGCACTCAGGAGGCAGAGGCAGGGGGATTTCTGAGTTTGAGGCCAGCCTGGTATACAAAGTGAGTTCCAGGACAGCCAAGGCTATACAGAGAAAAACCTTTCTCGAAAAACCAAAAAAAAAAAAAAAAAAAAAAAAAAAAAAAAAAGAGAATACTTTGCATTTGGTGCAGTACGTGAGTCATGTTCCTAGAGCTCACATGGTGGCTTACAGCTGTCCTTAACTATAATTTCAAAGAATATGATACGCTTTATGGCTTCTTCAGGGACTATACATATGGTATGCACACATATAGGCAAGCATACACTTATACACATAAAATAAATGTAACCTAACCAATATAATGATGGAAATTTACTTGTGAGCAGAAGGATGCCCTTGCATACAAGAGATTCTATATCCTTTTTCTAACAACCCTAAACCAAGAATACAGTCACACAGGACTGTAATCCCAGATACTCCAGATGTACAAGTGGGAGAACCAGTTCAAGATCAGACCAGGAACAAATGGGGCACATTTGATCCTGGTTAAAAGCACTATGATATATTTTTTTTGATAAGTGATCATTAATTTTAAGAAGGCATGTTGTTTTCTTATCAGTCTCTACATATGTACATACAGAGTGTAAATCATTATCTTTATATCTTTTTTTTTCAGAAATTAACATCTTCAATGAGGGAAAACACTAACAATTACTTTTATTATTTAATTATTAAAAGTTAGAGCATTACATATAATTCATTGGAGTAGAATGTCTGTAAAAATCTTGCAGTGTTTTTTAAAATTTTTCATTTTCATTTTTTATTCCTTGTTTGAGAAATTATCACTTCAAAGATGGAATAAATCTTTATTTTCCTTGTAACTAGAACACTCCTTTTAGAAATCAAGTCATAAGGGGACTTATTTTTTAAAAAAGTGAATGTTTATGTTCCATTTACAAGTAAATGATGGTTATTTATCTTAGTCTTTTACCCCTATTCAAGATAAAACTAAATACCACAGATTGTGCAATTTTGAACAATAAATGTATAATTATCTGAAGATTCTGAATGGCAGAAATTTCAACGTGAAGGGACTTTATTTTGTGAAAGCTTTCTTACTAGCAACAAAAAGTGTCTCATTAAGACCTTACTGGTTATCATATAGGGAGAACAGCACTCACAAAAAGACATAGCCAAACTGGTTGTTCAAATGACTTTGAGAAAAGCCGTTAACTTATGAATCCATGAATCTCTGAATGATTTAATCAATTTGTGATGAATAAGATAGTGACCTATTGACCTCATAACTGTTTCACCTCCTCTCACATCTTAATACATCACAATGGGATTATAGTTCAGCAGGAGTTCTGAGAAGATATTTAAATTAACCATAGTTCTCATGTTCCAATTCTGGCATTGCTCTGGGTTTTAAAGCTCCCTGTCTTCCATTCACTTTCTACAAATGTTTCTATCACACAGTTAATTATACCCATTATTTTAGAGAGTGTAACTTCTCTATTCCTGCATTTTCCTAATTTATAGCAAGAATGGCATTTATATTTAGTTCTTGTTATTCATTTCTTAGTAGATAAGTAGCATTTAAAGTATTCTCTTTTACCATCTTTATTACCATCTTTATTACCATCTTTATAAAGTTAGCCACTAAATGTTTTACCATTATTAGTTAAATATCATTTCAGTTATTATATTGCAGTCATTATTTTTCATGTTTTATTTGGAATCAATGTACCCATCAACAAAACTCATTCAGCGTCCCATCCATTGTTTTATGTTCATACATCCTTTCACTATATCCCTTCATTATCAGTACTGTCTAGAATAAATGTTTGTACGTGTTTGTTTAATATATACACATATAGGATGAATTTCATAAACTTAAGTTATATACTTATGGAATCTGACCAAACATGGAATTACACAGACTTTGGACAGACAATTGTATGATTGCAACTTTTGTGAAAAATTCAATACCCAGATATGATGACATGCTTGCACTTTGAAGATAGCACATCTAGGAAGATATATTCGTTCAGATTTTACAAGGACTCAAACAAAGCAAAAATTCTCAAGTCATTGGTAATCAAGTGAGAAAATCTGTCTCTAACAGGTGAGTCATGTTTTGGCTTATTGAGAAATTAATTGGACAATATTATATGGAATAATGTGTTTTCTTTCATCACCTTATTTGTTTTAATATTTGGCAAATAAACATGAAAACTATTCAGAATATAGTCATTTATTATATCATATATCATATATATTCCTTTCTGTGATTCTATTTTACTTTAAGTAAAATTTGCATTTTGTAAGCACAGGCACATTTTGTCACATTTTTAATATTTACCCTTCATTCAAGTACATGAATATACACACTAGTAGAATGGCATTTTGACTATTTCTTATTTGACAAATGTTATGGCATTCAAGATATGATTTTTTTATCTTATTATTTATTTGTCATTAAAACACTGGTGCCCATACGTACATTCACATAGTTTGAATGAATTTGCGATATCCTTCCAAAAAATGCCATACTTGCACTTTCTAGATATTTATCTTTATATTTAGAACTCAGTCATAATTTATTAGTTTGGTAATCTAGACATTATAGTACTAGACATTTTCTTTGGAAACCTTCATAAATTATGAGAGGTATTCTGTGTGTCTAAGAAATATTTGTATAGATTGAAGCAAACAAAGTGAAACATGAACAATATGTAAACATTATAAGGATATTCTTCATCTGAATATTTTTAGTTTTGAGCCTAGCCTTTAATGCCTGAGCTCTCCAGCCCCATCTGAATATTTTTGAGAAATCGGGACATGTCTTTTTTTCCAAATTCTATATCCATTTTGCAAAATATTTAAGAATTTAGAACTGCAGTTGTTCATTTAAAATTTCTCACTGTTTTAGTTTTTAGTTCATATTGACTTTTTTTTCCTTTTTTTAAAATTAGGTATTTTCCTTGTTTACATTTTCAATGCTATCCCAAAGGTCCCCCATACCCACCCCCCCAATCCCCTACCCACCCACTCCCCCTTTTTGGCCCTGGCGTTCCCCTGTACTGGGGCATATAAAGTTTGCAAGTCCAATGGGCCTTTCTTTGCAGTGATGGCCAACTAGGCCACCTTTTGATACATATGCAGCTAAAGATATGAGCTCCCGGGTACTGGTTAGTTCATATTGTTGTTCCACCTATAGGGTTGCAGTTCCCTTTAGCTCCTTGGGTAATTTCTCTAGCTCCTCCATTAGGGGCCCTGTGACCCATCCAATAGCTGACTGTGATCATCCACTTCTGTGTTTGCTAGGCCCTGGCATAGTCTCACAAGAGAGAGCTGTATCTGGGTCCTTTCAGCGAAATCTTGCTAGTGTATGCAATGGTGTCAGCATTTGGAAGCTGATTATGGTATGGATCCCTGCATATGGCAATCACTAGATGGTCCATCCTTTTGTCACAGCTCCAAATTGTTCCCATTTTTAAGAAAGGGTAAAGTGTCCACACTTTGGTCTTCGTTCTTCTTGAATTTCATGCGTTTGGCAAGTTGTATCTTATATCTTCGGTATCCTAAGTTTCTGGGCTAATATCCACTTATCAGTGAGTACATATTGTGCGAGTTCCTTTGTGATTGGGTTACTTCACTCAGGATGATACCCTCCAGGTCCATCCATTTGCCTAGGAATTTCATAAATTCATTTTTTTAAATAGCTGAGTAGTATTCCATTGGATATATGCCCAGGAGAGGTATTGCGGGATCCTCCGGTAGTACTATGTCCAATTTTCTGAGGAACCGCCAGACTGATTTCCAGAGTGGTTGTACAAGCTTGCAATCCCACCAACAATGGAGGAGTGTTCCCCTTTCTCCACATCCTCGCCAGCATCTGCTGTCACCTGAGTTTTTGATCTTAGCCATTCTGACTGGAGTGAAGTGGAATCTCAGTGTTGTTTTGATTTGCATTTCCCTGATGATTAAGGATGTTGAACATTTTTTCAGGTGCTTCTCTGCCATTCGGTATTCCTCAGGTGAGAATTCTTTGTTCAGCTCTGAGCCCCATTTTTTTAATGGGGTTATTTGATTTTCTGGAGTCTACCTTCTTGAGTTCTTTAAATATATTGGATATTAGTCCCCTATCCAGTTTGGGATAGGTAAAGATCCTTTCCCAATCTGTTGGTGGCCCTTTTGTCTTATTGACGGTGTCTTTTGCTTTGCAGAAGCTTTGCAATTTTATGAGTTCCCATTTATCGATTCTTGATCTTACAGCACAAGCCATTGCTGTTCTATTCAGGAATTTTTCCCCTGTACCCATATCTTCGAGGCTTTTCCCTACTTTCTCCTCTATAAGTTTCAGTGTCTCTGGTTTTATGTGGAGTTCCTTAATCCACTTAGATTTGACCTTAGTACAAGGAGATAGAAATGGATCAATTCGCATTCTTCTACATGATAACCGCCAGTTGTGCCAGCACCATTTGTTGAAAATGCTGTCTTTTTTCCACTGGATGGTTTTAGCTCCCTTGTCAAAGATCAAGTTGAAAATGCTGTCTTTTTCCCACTGGATGGTTTTAGCTCCCTTGTCAAAGACCAAGTTTCTAGATACCAGGTAACAAAGCTAAATCAAGATCAGGTTAATGATCTCAACAGTCCTATATCCCCTAAAGAAATAGAAGCAGTCATTAATAGTCTCCCAGCCAAAAAAATGCCCAGGACCAGATGGGTTTAGTGCAGAGTTCTATCATATTGACTTTTACTTTTAGTTGCTGCTATTCTTATTATATAGCTCGTGAAGTAAGTTGCCTCCACAAAATTAATACATATTTTATTTTTCATATGATAATTTGCGGTTTTATTTGAGTTTTGTTTTCATCATTTATTGTCACTTATGTAACAGAACACAGATAGCAGTATTATTTTGTGATAATGTATATTTTTCTGCTACTTTTTAAAATTATCACTACTTATTTAAATGATGCCCACTAAAAATCTTTTCAAGGTAATAATTATTGGACAGTAATAACTACCATCAATGATTTATATCAATGGTAGGTATTTATAGCTATGTGGACTATATGATGTGATGGCCAAGAGAGATGATATACAAACTAGAATAAGCTCAGATGTGATTGTCAAGTCCACAGCCTTCATAGTCATGATATATAGTATTAAGTTATTGCTTTTTTTAAGCCACTGTAATAGAGATGTGTTGTCAGTAAGAGATGAAATCTTCATATTATATTTCCTCAGAGGTTATTTGAAGTGAAAAATAGTATGATAACCTATTTTAACTATACAGTATGTTATTCATGTAAATGACAAAATTCTTAAATAATTTCACTTTGTTCCATTTGCTTTAAGTGTAATGATAATTAATTTCCTTTTAGATACATAATATTTTGAGAATTTGATATAAATTATATTTATTTTGTAAGTATATGCTTAGATTGAATAATATCAGTTGCCATATATAGATATATACATAGAGATATGCATATAGATATACTTTATTTATAAGAACATATGTAATGAAAATACTTATAAATATATATATTAGTACACATACACACTATATATATGTATATATAGATATTATATATGTATATGGAGATATTATATATATATATATATACATACATACATATATATATGTGTGTGTGTGTGTGTGTGTGTGTGTGTGTGTGTGTGTGTGTGTTACTGTTGTGAGATTCACAGAAATTTACAAAGACTGAATCTAATTTTGGATGTTTTCTTTTCATTGGATGTTTTTCTTGATCTTTATATGCTCAGAATTTAAATATTAAAGGAATAATCTTAAAAGAACCTTATCATATAAATTTCATGCTATTTCATTTTCAGATTTTGATTCTATTATACTAAATTCTACACATTATTATCACTTTTGACATAGTAATCATAGCTGTAGATGGAATTTAATCTACAAAATCATTAATATAATCAATTTTTTTCACATACATGAAGTAAGGAATCATAAATTGTGTTTATGTTTCAATACACTAGATCTTAGAGTTTTTAAGACTACAGCAAAGCCTGTATATTTTAAAAGAGTCAATACACTGTAATTTTAAAATATTAACATTTAAAAATGTAGATTTACTATTTAGCTTCCAAGTAGACAAAAATTTGAGAAGATTCTTATAAGTTATTTTTAATATTTTTATTAGGTATTTTCCTCATTTACATTTCCAAAGCTATCCCAAAAGTCCCCAATACCTCCCCCCTACTCCTCTACCCACCCACTCCCACTTTTTGGCCTTGGCGTTCCCCTCTATGGGGCACATAAAGTTTGCAAGTCCAATGGGCCTCTCTTTCCCATGATGGCCAACTAGCCCATCTTTTGATACATGTGCAACTAGAGTCAAGAGCTCCAGGGTACTGGTTAGTTCATAATGTTGTTCCAACTATAGGGTTGCAGATTCCCCCAGCTCCTTGGGTATTTTCTCTAGCTCCTCCATTGTGGGCCCTGTGATCCATCCAATAGCTGACTGTGAGCATCCACTTCTGTGTTTGCTAGGCCCCGGCATAGTCTCACAAGAGACAGCTCTATCTGGGTCCTTTCAGAAAAATCTTGCTAGTGTATGTAATGGTGTCAGCGTTTGGAGGCTGATCATGGGATGGATCCCTGGATATGGCAATCACTAGATGGTTCATCCTTTCATCACAGCTCCAAACTTTGTCTCTGTAACTTTTTCCATGGGTGTTTTGTTCCCAATTCTAAGAATGGGCAAAGTGTCCATACTTTGGTCTTCATTCTTCTTGAGTTTCATTCGTTTAGCAAATTGTGTCTTATATCTTGGGTATTCTAAGTTTCTGGGCTAATATCCACTTATCAGGGAGTACATATTGTGTGAGTTCCTTTGTGATTGGGTTACCTCACTCAGGATGATGCCCTCCAGGTCCATCCATTTGCTTAGGAATTTCATAAATTAATTCTTTTTAATAGCTGAGTTTTACTCCATTGTGTAAATGTACCACATTTTCTGTATCCATTCCTCTGTTGAGGGGCATCTGGATTCTTTCCAGCTTCTGGCTATTATAAATAAGGCTGCTATGAACATAGTGGAGCATGTGTCCTTCTTACCAGTTGGGACATCTTCTGGATATGCTTGCAAAATATATATTTGTAGTTATAAAATGAACATTATTGTTCTAGCTAGCACTTCAAGTATTATACTGAATAGATATGGGGAGAGGGGGCATCCTTTTCTTGTCGCTGATTTCAGTGGGATTGCTTCAAGTATGTTTCCATTTAATTTGTTATTGGTTGTTGGATTGCAGTAAATTGCTTTTATTATGTTTAGGTATGGGCCTTGAATTCCTGATCTCTCAAATACTTTTAACATTTAGGGGTTTTGTATTTTGTCACATGCTTTTTCTCCATCTAAGGAGATGATCATAACACTAAGACAACAACAAAAAAACAAAATCAAGGGGATATGAATTGGCAAAGAAGAAATATACATGATATGATAGTACCCATATGATATGATAGAACATGATATTATAGTATACATAGGCAACCCAAAAAAGCTACCAGAGAACGTCTCTAGCTGATAAACAAATTCAACAAAGTAACTCAAATAAATCAGTAGCCTTCATTTATACAAATGAACAGGCTGAGAAAGAAATTAGAGAAAAAACTTCCTTCACAATAGCCACAAATAATATAAAATATTACAGGGTAGCTATAACCAAAAAAGTGAAATACCTGTATGACAATAACTTCAAGTCTCTCAAGAAAGAAATCAAAGAAGATCTCAGAAAATGGAGAGATCTCCTATGCACCTGGGTTGGCAGAATTAACATAGTAAAAATGGCCACCCTATGAAAGGTAATCTATAGATTCAATGCAATCCCCATCAAAATCCCGACACAATTCTTCAAAGACATGATAAGAGCAATTTTCAAATTCATCTGGAAATGTAAAAAACCCTAAATAGTGAGAACAATTCCTAACAATAAAAGAACGACGGGGGGAATCACCATCCCTGACTTCAAGCTTTACTACAGAGGGTTAGTGATAAAACTGCATGGTATTGGTACAGAGAAAGACATGTTGATCAATGGAATAGAATTGAAGACTCAGAAATAAAACCACACACCTACCATCTCTTGAACTTTGACAAAGATTCCAAATATATACAATGGAAAAAGAAAGCATCTTCAATAAGTAGTGCTCGTCCAACTGGCTGCCTGTATGTAGAAGAACGAAAATACACACATATTTCTCACCTTGTATAAAGTTCAAGTCCAGTAAACCAAGGTCCTCAACATAAAACCAGATACACTGAATCTAGTAGAAGAGAAACTGGGAAAGAACCTTGAACTCATTAGCACAGGGGGAAATTTCCTAAACAGAGCTCATGCTCTAAATCAAGAATTGATAATTGGGATCTCATAAAATTAGAAAGGTTTTCTAAGTCAATAAGACAAATCAGCAACCTACTGATTAGGAAAAAATCTCCACTAACCTCACATCCAAAAGAGGGCTAATATCCAAAATATATAAAGAGTACAGGAAGTTAATCACAAAAAAAATTAAAAAATAAAAATTAATGGGGTATAGAACTAAACCAAGAATTCATAACTGAGGAATCGTGAATGGCTGAGAAACACCTAAAGAAATCCTTTGTGTTCAGAGAAATGCACATCAAAACAACCCTGAGATTCCATCTTACACCACTCAAAATGGCTAAGATTAAAACCTCAGGTGACAACACATGTTGGAGAAGATGTGGAGAAAGAGGAACACTCCTCCACTGCTGGGAGGATTGCAAACGGGTACAGCCACTTTGGAAATCAATCTGGAGGTTGCTAAGAAAATTGCAAATTAATCTCCCTGAAGACCCAGCTATACCACTCTTGGGAATATACCTCAAAGATGCCCCACCATGACACAGGGGCATGTGTTCCACTATGTTCATAGCAACACTATTTGTGATAGCCAGAAGCTGGAAACAACCGAGATGGCCCATGATAGAATGGATACAGAAAATGGAGTTCATTTATACAATGGAGTACTACTCGGTTATTAATAATGAGGACATCCTGACTTTTGCAGGCAAATGGATGGAACTAGGAAATACCTTCTTGTGTGAGTCAACTCAGACCCCAAAGGACATGCATCATATGTACTCACTGATAAGAGGATGATAGCCCCCTACCCAAATTACCTAAGATACAGTCCATACAACTCAAAAAGGTCAACAACCTGAAGTGCCCAAGTGAGGACCCCTGAGTACCACTTGGAAGGGATAAGAAAGCAATCACAAGTGTGGAGTGAATGAGGGATTGGGGGAGAGAGAGTGGTGTGAAGAGGGGCACCTGATCTGTTATTGGGTGAGGGAAAAAGACTGAAGCCCTGATTGCCAGGAGAAAGAATGTAAGCAGGCAACCCCAGGAAATAGGAGGTTGAGGGGGATTCCCCCAGATTGCACCAGAGACCTACGAGGTGAGAAATTCTCAGGAATCAAACGGAGAGACTTTAGAAGCAATGCTGGACAGTAGGGAGAGGAAACTTATAGAGCCTATCTTCAGCAGGAAGACAGGACATTAGTGAGGGATGGGGCTGCCATCCCACAGTCACATCTCTGACTCATAATTGTTCCTGTCTGAAAGAAATATAGGGGTGGAAATGGAGAGGAGCCTGAGGAAAAAAATGTCCAGAGACAGGCCCAAAGTGGGATCCATCTCAAGGGAAGGTTCCAAGGCCTGACATTGTTACTGAGGCTATGAGTATTCTGTACATTTTGGCTAATGCCCTCTTATCAATGAGTACATACCATGCATGTCATTTTGGGACTGGGTTAACTTGCTCAGGGTAATAACTTCTAGATCCATCTGTTTGCCTATAAATTTCATCATGTCCTCATTTTTAATAGCTGAGTAGTATTCTATTGTGTATATGATCCAAATTTTCTGTATCCATTCTTCAGTTGAGAAACATTTGTGTTGTTTAAGTTGAACCTCATTTCAATGTACATCTAAGAATTCAGTGTGTTAAGCTCTGCAGTACATAAGTACATCCTAAGAACACTGCTTTCAATGTTAATCTTTTATTCTAAATATGCACGTGTATACAGGGTTATTTTTATTTACAATGTCACAGTTAACTGCAAGTTGGTGTGAACAGGCTGAGAACAGTGGATCTGGAATCAGATTTTAAATATCCCTTCTTTTAAGTGCAACCAACTCACAGTACTTGATAGCTATACAATTTCAAATTATATTGTAATATGTTACCTGTAGAAAGTATAGATATTTGTTTATGCAATTTTACATGTAATGTGAATACATATGTTGTCTCAACTTACTCTGAATATTTAATATGTACACATGTACATAATTGAAGTTAAAAAGTTATTGGTATTACACTTCTTTCAGGGTTGTTTCATGGTTTCGGCATCTGAGGTCTTGACATTTCATAGAGCAGAATTATTCTCTTTGCTCACAGCATAACATTGTAAAGCATATAAACCTGTCAAATATTATCCAAGAAACTAACAGTATTTCCTTCTTGTTAGGGAATATATTGTTCCAGTCATATGGAAGGTATTAATTGAACGCTGCCACTGTATCATTTATTAAAATACTTTCATCTTTCATGTTTAGTGAGTAGCTTTGAACTGGGTATGAATGAATGATTTACTCAGATGAAATTTTGTTGTTTGGTATAAATACTTTTGAAAAATTGATCAGAGTATTAATATATAAAAATTCAAAAGCCAGAAAAAGGTAAATAGTCCTGTCCATGTGCCAAATGTATGCTACTTATTAATTTTCCAGGATTAAAATTGGTTTTTTAGAAATCATGGATTGACCAAAATGTCACTAAAAGTCATAACTGATGAATGTCAAGAAAACAGGATTGCAAGGTCAAGTGATACAAAAACTGCACATTGGAGTGTGTGTAGATTGAAAAAAGGTCATCCACTGGATACATTTTCTATTACCTTCATCATAAGAAAATAATTTCTTGGCAATATAGGGAGTTCTGACCCACCAAGAGTTCTTCACCACTTCTCCAATAACTAAAAACTCCATTCTAAGCACTCCACAGAACATGCTTTCACTTTGCAAACCTTTATATTAGGATGTCACAGCTTCCTAGACACTTGAAATAAATTGCCTTATTTCTGCTAAAGACTTAAATAACAGCTCCAAAACATGCAGGTAAGGAACCATTAACATACAGGTTTCTTATTATCCAATAAAGCTCTGATGGGTAAAAAACATTAATAAAATCCTGCATTAGTTTATAGAGAATCAACAACCCATTTTTGAATGATAGATACTTAAAATATATCAATTAGTATCATAAAGATATATACATAGTTGAATTATATACTCTTTCAGTCAATACCTTACCAGATTTGTATGAAAAAATCAGGGAACAGAAATTGTAGGTTGTTATGTGGAGAGAGTCAAAGAAGGATAGGAAAGAGATGTGACTATACTTCACTGTTTACAGACATAAAATTCTCAAAAATAAATAAAAAAGAAAACAGTAGATCAAATACCATAGTCTGAACAATAAAATAAGTGACAAATATTATAGCTTTGGTAACTCTTTCTAAGCTAATTAATCCTTAGTTAATTCTAATCTAAGTTTTAGATGTATTTAGTATTAATATATTCGGTAAAAATACTATAGTGAGTAAGCATTTATACTTAGCAAATTTCAAAACCTGGTGACTTTAAATATTGTAATTAGACAAAACTCTTACTTTATGACTTTTCATCTAGTAATGTTTGATAACTTTATATTCAGAAAAAATGCCTATGTATGTATGGGTGGGGCACTCCTATATGACAGTGTGATTAGTGTTGGATTTTAGAAAATTATTTAAATTACCTGAGTGTTCCTTGATTTATGTTACATGTTCAGAAAAAAAGCTTTAATTAAAAATGTCCATATAAATGGTATTGCTTGACTTAAATGTTGATCATGAGCAAATTTTAAACACAATTTTAAAAATAAGATGTTTTCAAGACAAGCCAGCCAAGTGAATTTTCCAAGTAAATGATGAAAATATCTGTTATATTTGACATTCATATTCCCATTAAAGCTCTATTGAGAACTGATGAAATATAAAAATGTATCTGTGTGTGCACATACACATGGGCACATGCTTGCATGTGCTGGCATGCACTTCCATACTTGAAGAATGAGGCTTGGGCAATGACAGATTTGTGTTTATATATCACACAATCACATTGGATACAATAATATGTATTTCAAACAATGGTCTATTGACAAGAAAATGTGCATGACTAGTATTTATCTAATATTCATAGCTTGTCTAGAAATGAAACCTCTCAAACTTGCTATGCTATCCCTCAACCCAAGTGAAGATGATAAATAATGGTAGAAAGAGTCTGTCATTGATAAAATACTAGGAACAAAGAATTTGTTATTTTCAGCACTACAGTTATATTTCTCTTCATACTTAGTACATATGAGTGCAATCATGGTATTTTCAACTGCTCTCTAAAAGCTCATACTTCAGCTTGTGGTGAAATCAGCAACAGCAGCTGAGGCTTTGTTGAAAACTATGTCTACAAAGGTTCACATATAAGTCACAGTTTCTATAGGTAAATGAAATCTTAGCTAACCTCGTAAAGATCACCTAGAAATATTACCACCAATAGGTGTGCTAAAGTCCAGAGATCTTGGGGCAATGAGCACTACAATTCACAACAAATCTAAAAATACTTACTTTAAAATTCTGTAGTTTAAAAGAAGACAGAGTGAAAAAATTCATCATGTACATGGACAATTATGTAATGAGCTGGATATGAACATTTTTTAGAATAGTATTTTCAAAAGATGCTTATTCTATCTAGGTCATGATGTACTTGAAATATCAGTTTTGTCTTTTGTTGATTAGTTATGTCTTGCTTTCATTCACTATAAGACATTCACTGAAGTTCTTATAAAATGTCACTTACAAATCAGAAATTAAGTTACCATTGTACTTCATGTTATATTTCTACTTTGTTATCAGATTCCATGTTTCATTCATATTTTGTCTCCAAGGAGAAACTAATTAACTTAATGAGAACAACAAAATAGTTGCCTGTAATATTTCTGAATTGTTATATTAAATGGCACAATAAAAAGACATGTATAATACAAATGAATAATTTGGGTAGTATTTTACAGAAAATATAGCCACCAAAGATTAATTTTTGCTGAGCCTGTAAGCCAACACTCTCTCTGTACACATACTCTATAAATACATCCTTCTAGTCAAACTGAAAGTCATCTCTTCCTCAACACTCTCATGTGATCCATGGAGCTTCATCATGGGGAGATATAACATTCTTCTTGAGATCATCAAAAATTTTATATATATATTCATTTTAGAAGTCACAATAAACAACAATGGTCATGAAAATGAAGCCAGATTTGAATAATGATGGCCAAGGGATCAAACCAGGATATTTTCCAGAGGAAATGGAATATTTAGTGATGGCTAAAAGTATGATTTATTTGAAAGCTCATATTCAGCAATATCATAGCGATTCTACTGCATCTTACCCAGTATCATCATAGAAGCCCCCTTGTGACAGTTAATGTAGTCAATTTGAGATGTAGAACCACCAGGGAAATGGGTGTCTGTCTGGTCATTTCTGTAGAGGATTCTAAAACCTTACATAAAGTGAGAATATTTGCCCATTATGAGTTACTATATTCCTTATAAAAAATGTATATATATATATATATATATATATATATATATATATATATATATACACATATACATATATAAAAAGCAGCAGAAACTTATTCCACTTTGTTTCTAACTGGAGATTTGATGGAACCAGGTATTTCAAGATATTGTAATCTTGAACCTTGAGTCAGATCAAATTTTTTCTTCTTTAAGTTAACTTTAGTCTGAGAATTTTATTAAATTACCTTGATTTCCTACAATGTTATCTTTATATTATTAGAAAAATAGTATATATACTATATAGCATATTGACTTTAAATTACTAATGGTATGATGTATAAAATATTACAATATAAAAGGGGATACAATTGGTCAAACCTATATTTTTAATTTTTATCTGTTACTTTTAATAGCATTATTCATATAAGATGTTAGTCTGTGGTCATTGTATCAAGCAAAATGTTCCTCTATTCAGCTACATACATTACACATATGAATTCAGTTTGTAATATGTCACAATTCGCTCCTATTTTATTATTAAGTGAAATGATATGCAATCAATTAGAGATAGTAAAATTTGTTCACTAACACTTAAAACATCTTTTATATAAAATAGCTACATATGTCTTATTAATATGTTCCGTACCTTATCAATCTTGGTATATTTGTAAACAATTTAAATAAAACTACCAACTTTATTTTACAAATGCTTGGTTAAAGCCTTCAGAAATGAAATTTAACCCTTTAAAATTCAAGTGTTTGTGGGCTTAGTATGTAGCTTACTGATACATTACTTGTCTGTCATGCTGAAGACCCTTGATTTAATCCACAGTTTTACACACACACACACACACACACACACACACACACACACACACGGAGAAGGAGCCATAGAGGGCCTAACAGGGGAAAGAAAGGAAGAAAGAAAGAAAGAGAGAGAGGCAGGAAGGAAAGAGAGTGGGTGATTTTAATTTTTATAAAATTGCATTAACTACATTTCAGTTATTTTTCCATATTTTTATATCAAATGACACTTTCACATACCTATTCTTTTGTGTAAGGGTGATATTCAATGAATATTCAATTTAAAGAATTTAGTCCCTTTTGCCAAATTGTTTTTGAAATGAGATCACTGGCAAAATCTCTTGTCTCCTAGTCCTGATTGTATACTCTAACTGGTGACCCCAGTTCTGGGGATATTGTGTAATTTGTAATTTGATGTCAACTACATAGTTATGAGTGATAGTTGGCCTAATTCTAGGTACTGTTGGAGAAGAGACATAGAATCATTCTGCTTACACCTCAAAAATCTCATCAAAATGCCTTATAGCTCCTTACATAGTGATTGTTAAGTTTTTCATGATCATTAATTCAAAAATATATACACATGTATAGGATAACAGATGCCAAGAGTTGCTTGCAGATAGGATCCTGATATAGCTGTCTCCTGAGATAGTCTGCCAGAGCCTGACAAATACAGAGGCAGATGCTTGCAGCCAACCATTGGACTAAACATGGGCTCCCCAATGAAGAAGTTAGAGAAAGGACTGAAGGAGCTGGAGGGGTTTGCAACCCCATAGGAAAAACAACAATAGAAACCAACCAGACTCCCAAGCTCACAGGGACTAAACCACCAACCAAAGAGTACACATGGTGGGACTCATGGCTCTAGCTGCATTTGTAGCAGAGTATGGCCTTATCTGGCATCAATGGGAAGAGATATCCTTCGTCCTATGAAGGCTCTATGCCTCAGTGTAGGAGAATGCCAGAGTGGCAAGGTGGAAGTGCGTGGGTGGGGTGGGGACACACCCTCATAGAAGCAGGGGTAGGGGGATGGACAGGGGGTTTGCAGAGGGGAAACTGAAAAAGGGGATAACATTTGAAATACAAATAAATAAAATATTCAAAAAAAGATAAATATAATAAATGAAGCCATTTTATTCTTCACTTGAGGAAGATCACAATTGTAGTGAGATTAATTTTAAAATCAAGTAAAATTTGAGATATTTAATTTCATGACAGAAATTTCTTACAAAGAATTATTTCTGGAACATTTGGTGATTTATGGACACATTGAAAGATAATATTTTAAAGCAACATTCCAATGGGAGAACAGATTGTAAATTGTCCCTATAAATCATTTGGAAGCATTTGCCTATTTAATCTATAATATAATTTATACTCGTTGTGAATATACATATTCTTTTTCAAAACCATTCGTACCTATTTTTCCATGCTTCTTGTTTTGACATGCACTGTCATTGGAAATCAGAACATAATACACTTTTGTAAAGTCAACAGATCTTAGTGCGTATTTAACTATTCTATTATCTTCCACACATCAGAAAAAAAAAAAAAAACCAACAAAGATTCTCGGACGTAACTGTAAACAATTCAATTAACCAAACACTGGAATTGTGGGGGTGCATTTTACAACATGCCTTCTTGGATTAACTACCCATTTTGATTTCTTGCCAGATAGAAAGTAAATCTATATTGTGATGCTAAGGGCTATCTACTCTCTTTGCTTCTTTACCTCATCACACTTTGATATGATTTGTAGCTTAGCTTATCCAGAAAGATCCAAAGAAGCACATTTTTCTTTTTTTGATATGTAATTCTGTTTTCTATGAGGCATTGCACTCCTTTGCTCCTAAGCTTAAAAGGAATTGCTGTTATTTTATTTACTTTCAGGTAGATAGCTGTAATGAAATTTGTGCATATTCACTTCATGATATATGCTAAATACATTTGTTAAATCACCTGTTTTTACCTAGTCTTGCCCATCAATCAAGTTATCTCATGCCTTGTAGTAGAAAATAAAAATTATCTTTTAACCAATTTATTATATTTTCATTATTGTGATAAAAGTTTGCTAGGATACACAGTCCAATAAAAATTATGTTTCTCTTTTAGCCACTCACATTCAAGAGAGATGGTACTCTATTGTCTTGAGACTTTATTTTTTTGTTTGTAATCCATCTTTCAAACATCGTGTATTAGCATAGATGCTGCTCCTACCTGTATTTTAGTATCATAAAAACTATTACATAATAGATCATTGTGTAATAGATCAACTGCATTTGTGTGCTCCCTATTGGGAGATCCTTGAGTTACTTCCAGTTGTTTCTCAACAGTTTCAAGAAACCTTGAGGATGCTGCTAGCTTAACATTGGAAGTAAGGTCAACCCTGTGATATCGAATTCCCAGATTTTGCAAACATACACAAGGATGGATTTTAAATTTAATTTTATGCTTAACTGCTATCTGTGATTTTTATAACAATTCATAATCGCATTACCAATGAACAGACCTGTTTTTTGTTACTGATAGTTTATTTTCGTAGTTTGTTTGCCATGGATTTTCTTTTGCTAGGGTTTTGGAGATAGGAAGAGCCATGAAGAGAGTGGAACTTGGTATATAGAACAAGAAAACTTGGCAGACGTCAAATACATGATAAACCTCTGGCCTCTGCCTCACCAGAACAGGAACACAGTTATTTATCATTTCCTCTGGCCTGCCAGATTTAAAAGTATGGTCGGATTTAATTTTTTGAATCCCCCTTTTATTGTTTAATTAAGCCTGGAAAACATACACACATGTAACATTATACAAACTGAGGAGTTTGTATTTAAGTATTTAGATATATATGTGCAATTATTTTGGGTGTATATACATATATATGAAACAAAAATAATAAAAATATAGTAATGAACTCAAAAGAAAGCAAAGAGGATTTATGGGAGGGTTCAGAAGGAAGAAATGGAAGGGAAATAATAAAGTTATACTACAATGTAAGAGAAATGAATAAAAGAAAAAATATATGCATACATAATGATGACCTTAACACACCCTTGCTTCCTCTGGACCCCTCATGTCTGTACTACATATCTCTTCTAAATCATGAGCTCACATTCTACATGGACTTGGCTACATTTTTAGCACCATGCCTGGTTTTCCTCCAGTTAGTCAGACCTTAAAGTTCATAAAATAGAGCGAACATTTTTATGCACTTGGGGATTTTTGTAAGCTTCCTTTTCATATCTCTGACATTTGTCTTAGAGTTGTTTTTGCAGCATATATCAAAAGGTGCTGACTCAGTCTCCACATTGCCTGATTTCAAAGACTACTCTTCTCACTGACAGAACTGTGGCAGCTTCCTTAATCAGTTTCACGACTGCAAAACTTAAAGGCATTTACTAACTGCCATTGTTCTGTGCACACTGAAAAAGATGTAAAAATTTATGAAAAATCATATTCATAGAAGTAAGTGCTGCAAATATGCCTGTGTACATTGTGTGTGTATGTATGTGTATGCATGTGTGTGCGTGTATGTGTGTGTGTGCATGTGTGTGTGCATGTGTTTGTGTGCATGTGTGTGTGCATGTGTTTGTGTGCGTGTGTGTGTGTGTGTGTGTTTGTGTGCGTGCGTGTGTGTGTGTGAATGTGTGTGTGCATGTGTGTGTGTGTGTGCGTGTGTGTGTGCATGATGACCTTGTGCATGATAAGTAAATACTTACCTCTGAGCCCTATTATCAATAAATTTATATTAACAATTATTTTAATGTTTATTTATTTAAAAGTTTAAATTGAGTAACAATTTTATATTATCAAAATGTATGTAGAGAAATAGTAAAATTATTACATTATGTTGAACAAAATTTAGTTAAGTAAGAGCCTATGCGTTTTACTGATGGATCATACACATTTCTCTCTACTTTATTCTACAAATATTCATCATTTTTGATGGTGTTGGTAATGTTTTACAACCCATGATTTCACTGTCTTGATTTTGCTTCATAGTGTTTAATATATTAATTCTGAATTTTTACTGTATAATGTCCAATTATTATTTTCATCTGGATAATTCAAGTATAAAAGTATCTGCAAAATGGAATATTTCATACTTTTTCCAGTTTAATGTTTTTTCCTTCTAATAGATTTTTCTCTTTCAAATATATAACTATGTATATATATACATATATACATATACAATTATTTATAGTTATATATTTATATAATTAGTTATATAGTTATATTTCTGCCTTCTAATATGTTAACTACTTGTATTGATATCAACATGTGTCATATTTTGTTAATATGGGTATAGGTCTTTACATTGGTTTATATTTTTTTATACATAATCTTTTATGCTTGACACTATTTTGCCAGGAACTAAAGTAGGTAGGCAAGGTTGGATCTGAATTTACTGAAACCCACCTGCCTTTACTGGTTTTGTGCTAGGATTAAGGATATGCACCACTGTTCCTGAAAATATATTATCATTGGCATAATTTCAGTTAGGAGTTTTTCTTTTAAGATTGTGGTTTTAATCTTTTGCAAAACCAACTGGATCTAATTCACATATTATTAATAAAGAAATGACATAGAAATATTTAAGTACAAAAGTACATGCCATATTTACAAATGACATTAGTTTTTAAATAAAAGAATATATAATCTTCATTAATTACTATTTGTAGTAATATAGCAAAAATGAAAAAAAAAATCTTCGTAGTTTCAGGTTAGTTCACTGCTTGACTATGAAACTGTGGTGGATGATTCATCTCAGTTTGACTCTGTGTTGTGTTCTCTGTTAGCTGTGGTTCCGCTTAGCAATTTTGCTAGCTTAATTATGTTTTCTTCAGTATCTACTCTCTTTCTCTTGTTTCGAACAGTATGGCTAGTTCTTCTCTCCCTGTTTTCTTAACATTAACTCTACTATACCAGGTTTTTTTTTTTTTTTTTTTTACTGAATGAGAGATGAAACAAAGACAAGAAAAGAGGCAGTAAGGTTCCTGGAGCTCAAAGTTCAGAATAGCACAATATTAATTCTGACACATTTTATAATCAAAGCCACTCTGCATATAGTGATGAAGTAAAGATAACTTTCTTCTTAATGATAGTTTTCTGCATGGAAAATACTTTCATGATAAAAAGAACCTAGAATTAATTCTGCCTGCAAATCTTTCTACAAGAGGTATCCAGCAAACTCTTTAAGAATGACTGAAAACTAAAGATGAAGAATTAATATGGCTAATAAAACAACAAGCATATAAACAAAACTTAATATCCTGTCAATTACATTGTTATTCAACAAAAAGGCACACATATAGAAGCATTCTTGATGTTCAAGATATGAGTAGTGAATTCTCTATGTCACACAATGAGCATAACATTCATAAAAAATGGTAATATATAAAACTTGTTACATATGTGTTGCCCTTGCATAAAACTGTTAGCAAATTAGTATGAAATTATTTTCTCTAATTCTATTTTTTAATTCATACAATCTCTACAGGTGGATATAAAGTGTTCTGTCACCATTCACTAGTCTAATTTTAATAGAAATATGATAGTTTTACATCAGCCAAATGAACTCTATTACCTGTACTCATCTTTGTTTTATTGCACATAACAGACTGTACATGGATCTAAAGAATTCAATGTCGAAGGCGCTAAGAATATTACCGATAGGAAATCAAAGTAGAGAGAGGCAATGGAGAACTGATTACCAGTTCAGTTACAGTGTGGCTAAATATATTCTGGAGACCAATTTGACATCGACAAGATTACAGATAGTATTGTACATATCTTTAATCTCAGCTGTTAAAATGGCATCAAGAAATTTGCAGACAAATGAAGAGAACAAGAAAAAAACTGAGTGAGATGACTCAGACACAGGAATATGTGTGTATTCACTTAAATGTGTGTATCAGCTGTAAAATAAACATAAAAATCCCATAGCTCCTAGTGTCAGAAAGGTCAGGTATAGAGGAAGTTATAGCTGTGGCACATATATATCCTTGGGAGGAGATAAGAACAGGTTTTATGAGTGGATTGGAGACTGGGAAAAGAAGTGGGGAACTGGAGGATCAGGTGGGGAGCTAGAGGGAAGATGGGCTGGAAGAAAAGAATACAAGGAGAGACAGCTAGAGTTTGGTGGCACATGTATGAAAACCTAATACATTGGAAACTTCCTAAAATTAATGAAGGGAATACTAATTAACACCCCTCCCATGTAAACACTAAGACTCAGAAAACATGAAGGAAAAATATGTGAAGAAGTGCTGTGACACTTAGCACATATGATGTCAGAAAACCGCTTTTGCGGGGGGGGGGGGGTTAACCATTTTTTTAGTTTTCATACAGTAATTTGATTTGAAAAATTTATTCAGTGAATACAACTAACTTAAATGTACATGTCCTTTATTTGTGTTTCTTTTGCCACAAGACTTGCATATGAACAGGCTTTCCAACGTTCCTGAATAAATGCCAAAGGACTTTCATAGTCCCACCCATTAATGAGGACCTACTGGAAATTGATAACTGGATGGATAGCCACTGGGGTTGGAGATTCATGATCTATGAGGTTGTAGGTAATGGTAGGTGACTCATGCTTCAGTGAATGGTCTCATACATATTCACACATAAGCAGCAATACGTAGATTTAGAGGTTTATCAACAACAATGGCTAAGAAATGGAAGAGAGGACACTGCTGGAAGAAATGGTTTGTGTATATGGGGCAGTTGGAGGGAAAACGTAGGATGGGAATGTGAATTCATTGTATACATAAATGAATTCTTAAAACATAAAAATACATTTAAAAACTTTTAAAAATGTTATGAATGTAGTAATTATAAATTCAATTTAACACCGTTTTATCTTCTATGTGATATCTTCTACATGGTTGAAGTATTTATCATTGCTCATATAACTGGAACACACACAAGAGTGAATCCTAACAAACTCTGTGCCTAACATAGATGCTTTTTTAGAAAGCTTAAAAGTTTCTGACCTTGTTCACACAGTGCTAATTAACTTTTAAACAAAAATGCTGTATTACAGTTCACTATTTTTTGAACTTTTTGTCTATGATCATATAATCCACTGCTTTTAGATTTCTGGTAAGGACTTAGGCGTGAAGATAAGGACACAGATACTAGAATAAACCAAATTAAACTTCCTCCATGGAGTAATTGAAGGAAAGAAACTAGGACAGAGACCCACAGTCCTCTTAAGGGTACACAAAAACCTAAGACCATTGGGGTCTCGAATATCTTAAAAATACCACCAATCCATTACAGTGCCTAGAGAAGTATTGCAACTTTTCATCTCCCCCAAATAGTGTAAGCCTTAGTGATCTGATTTGGTTTATATCTCCTTTAATTTTATATCCTTATACTTTTAAATGTTTAAGTGAATTTACTTATTGATTCATTTATTACTCTACACATTATTCTGTTTTCTTCATAAATACTTTTAAGGTAGGATTTACAGAAATGTAGCCAATGATATATCAACCTTCTGGGCAAAGAGTATGTCATAGATTTTTATCATTTTTATCCTCAAAAGCATAAGGCAGTATGCTATGACATTTTATTTTTCTGATTTTACTGTCAGTTCACAGAACAAGATTATTTAAGTCAAATCTAAACAGACTTAATGCAATGACTTAAATATAACAAGTAAAAGACAGCCTTGAAATGAATGATGTAAGAATAACTAGAAAGTGAGGGAAAGGGTTATGAGATTTGAAAATAGCAACTGAGAAATAAAGAGAATGTCACAGACATAACATCTTAGAAGTCAATAGCACGCTTATTTCATTACTAATAACCGGACATAAAATAGTTGAATCAAAATATATGTAGTTCAACTTCCTATCTTACTTTCTATACAGACAAAGAGTGGAAATAAACATTGTAAAAAGTTGTGGGGTTTGTAACCCTGTTTGGACCGTTTCCTATTGATATTCTAAAAACCTAGTCTTTGTCTGTTCTAAGAAAGAGGCTTACTGTGTATCTGTGGCTGCTCTGGGATTCATTCCATACCTTATGGTAGCCTAAATTTACTGGAATGTCTCTACAGTATCCCTACACATACCAACTACTGTTTTATTAAAGGAATGTGAAGCCATGTCAAATTTAATGAAAACTCACCATGTACAGTCTCCACATGGTGGGGTAGAATTCATTTAATGAGAAGAGGAAAGCAGTAAAAACAGATAATAGATAATACTGTGGTCAAAATTTTATATATATATATATATATATATATATATATATATATATATATATATATATATATATATATATATATACATACATACATATATATATATATGAAAAAGTAAATTTTATAACAATAAAATAAATGTTCAACAGCAAACAGTAAATTACATTTTCAAACATCAGTTTATAATCAACCATTCCAAGCAAGGCATCAGGGAATTAGCTAACCCCCCAAAACCCAGCTTCATTTTCAGGGATCATAGTACCCAATAAAACATTGCCAAAAATAATAGGTGCAATTAAGACTATTGCTAATTTAATTAAAAATGATTCTATCCATCTGTATCCCAAAGTACTTTAAATAAGCATATCATTAAATTTCTTGTATTCTTATTTATTGTTGCATGAATATTTCCATTCTTTGAATATTTATTAAAATTTATTTTAAGTGTTTTTATTACATAATTCAATCAACAATAAATAATATTTCTGTTTAAGAATATTACTTCTGCTAAAACTCTTAGTAATATTATTAATATTGCCAAATGTGTTGTCATGTTTAATCAATTTTCAAAAAAATGTACTACAATTGGGAAAATCATAAGATCAAGTGAGATGGCTTTCATAATTACCAATATTGCTCTCTATTTCTTGTACTACCTGTTGGTACATGCTTCTCTAAAATGTATGAAAGAGGAATTAACCACATGACTCACAAACATTGTAGTGTACTACATCATCACTTCTCTGAAATAAGTATCATAACCACTACTTCATCTGTGCACTCTTGTTTTTATTGATGTGTAATATTGTATAGTTCTTTTTCTATCTACTAGCAATTTAAGTATAATGTATGTGTGTGTGTGTGTGTGTGTGTGTGTGTGTGTGTGCTTAAATGCTGAACTTAATACTTGTATGTGCTATATAAGTGACTGATCTACATCTCTACTCTTTTTGTGAAGTTTTGGTTTTTGAAAAACTATGCAATTCCCTCCTCTCATTCTATAATTGACCTTTCATTAGTTCGAGATCAACAAATATTCACAATGCCATAGAAATTATGATGTAGAAGTATCCTTAACTTAGAGTCAGGAGACACAATTTTAATTATATTATTAATATTCTATATTAATATGAATAATAGATACTTATTTGTGCGTGCAGGTCTGCAAAAGCACAGCCCCAATGAAAAGACCATTAGGATCCTGTTAGAACATCATTCTCTTTTTCACCCTTGGGTTCTGGGACTCAAAATCAGGTTTGCAGGCTTCCTTGGCCACCCTGTCCTAATGGAGCTGGTTTCCAGCCGAGATCAAGATTTGAATTGTTTTGAGACAGGGTTTAATGTAGATTAGGTTGTCCATGAACTTCCAATGCCCCCAAACTCTGCCTCTGGAATGACTTGAGTTTCCGACCTATGTGTCTTTACCCTCCTGGTTTATGGGGACCTAGAATGGGGACCTCCTCAATGCTAGGTTGGGTTTCTACCCATGCAGCTGCATTCCAAGCAGGAAACACATTTTAATCAATAGATTATATTCCACATTTGTATTTTACTTCAGTGTCTTTCTTATAAAACTATGTTTGCATTTTGTATTATTTCATTACATCTTAAATCCTAAAAAAAGTATAGCATTATCCTATTTTATAATTAAAAGTAGCAACCTGAAAAAATATCTAGCATGTTCAAAATTAAGTCAGGCTCTATGTTTTTGAGACATAATGATTGATTTTAAATTTTTGTGTTGCCTCATTCCACTTCCTATGTTATACTTTTTCTTGATCGTTGAATCAGTAAAATCTGATGTTACCAACTGTATATTCCTTGAATATAAACATATAATTTTACAAATGATAGTTTCTGTTTATAACTTCGAACCCAGAACTTGTGATATTAAAGGGGTAAATCTCACATGCCCTCAATCCTAGACAACAAAATATAATCAACTAAGGAACTGTGAGAGCTGGGGAAATAGTTTTCCTAGGTAAGAGTGGTTTGGAAGATAACCAGTTCCTAAGTTGGTTATCTAATACAAAGCATTAAAAATATTTCAGGAAGAAATGTCACATGCAAAGAAAATTATATAACATATATATGTATATATGTAATAGTAATTTTAATTCATCAGATTGATATTTGGCTATTGGAAGCCAGGGCAGCTACATAAATATATTCAGAAATTTACACATTGCTTTATTTCCTACTCAATACCAATATATAAAATAAGATGCAATATATGATAATGTGCAACTGTATTTATATATAAGAAGAGGAGTAACCATGATAGTATTCCCATTTAAATATGTAGAATTGGCTATTCAAAAGGCCTGAGAAGTGGATTCATTATAGATGTCTATCAGTTCATAATAAGATAATAAAAATGTGACATATATTCCATATATGTATATACACATATATGTATGTATGTATACATAATCCTACACAATGTAATATCTCTCACCTATAAAGAAAAGGTGAATAATGAAATTTTTAGGTAAAAGGATACGTTCTATGGAAATAAACATCCACTCAAGAAACATTGGGAAATATGTTAATGAATATGAACCAATAATTATGTATTTCAGTAACTACCTTTTGAAACTAGGAGGTATGAAACTATAATTCTTAGTTGTCTTTTTTAGCCATTGTTGCCAGTATTATTGAGAAATATATAGACATTATAACCAGTCTAAGGGTAACATATTAGGACAAAATTGCTGTGATTGAAAATAGTAATGCAAAATGAGATAATGCTTCATTTTTCCTGAAAAAGAGGGAGAACCTTATGGGAATATTACTTATTTATTATTGTTTTAATGGGTGAGATGTAAAGAACAAATGCTTTATTATGATAACTACGAATTTGACCAAAGATGAATAGTTGAGGAAAAAAATTTCTTATTAATATGCATAAGTATATAGTTTGCTGAAATTTATTTGTTATTTTGAATAACATCATAGTTATCTATAAGATGGAACACAGGGCCCCCAATGGAGAAGCAGGAGAAAGCACCCAAGGAGCTGAAGGGGTCTGCAACCCTATGGGTGGAACAACAGTATGAACTAACCACTACCCCCAGCGCTCGTATCTCTAGCTGCATAAGTAGCAGAAGATGGCCTAGTCGGCCACCACTGGGAAGAGAGGCCCCTTGGTATTGCAAACTTTATATGCCCCAGTACAGGGGAATGCCAGGGCCAAGAAGCAGGAGTGGGTGGGTAGCAGAGCAGGGCAGGGGGAGGGTATAGGGAACTTTCGGGATAGCATTTAAAATGTATATAAAGAAAATATCTAATAATAAATAAATAAATAAATAGAAAACGTTAACTAATATATTTAAAAAGCAAACGCTTCAATCACTAAGCTTAGCACTATGACAAAGTTGGAAATATTTTTCTTTACAATAAGTTCATGGTATAGGATACTCTTTCATCTACTTACAAATGAGGCAGCCTATTAAAAGAACAGTTATAAGAAAATTGTAGAGCTAGTGTGACCTTAAGCTGAGACGTGAAGTTGGTTTTAAATGGCTGTAAGCCACTGCTGTTAATCATATTGTCATGATATATCTAGTCTACAGTTTGAAACATAAACTGTTATTCATTTTTCAGTCTATAAAACTTCCTGAGGAGCTAGAAGATGCTGGAAATGTAAATTTCAATACAGCAGAGGCCTACTTAATCTGTGTCACTGTAAGACAAGGAAAATATGAATGTTGACAAAAATAAGTACCTATAATCTGAAGCTTGATGTGATGCTGAAAACACTTCCAAGAATGCTGGGCAAGCACTTACAATTTTTGGAAAATGCTACATCAAGGAAAGAAGACATACTTTCACTTGCTAAGAGAATGCACTCTACTTAAAGCATTAGTAAGCATGAGCCAAATACCACTCCAAGGGGAAACAGGACGACTGTGCAGGCTATTTTAGAGATGTGCTGTGTTAGCTAGCTAAATGCTTGGGGAAGTGTTTAGAAACAGACAAAGGAAGAGGGCATTTTGAGTGTGGTGATAGATTCTGGAGGCTGGTGAGGTTAGACAGAAAAAAAAAATAAAACTGGAAAAATGCAAGCTTAGGATACCAGCTTAATAAGTAACTGTGAGGCTCTCCTAACTCTGCTTTGAATTTAAAATCACCCTTTATTCCCACACCAAGGTCAGTGAACTAAAGGATCATCAGAACTGTGATTCACCACATTCATCTTCTTCAAACTTGGAGGCTGACTTGCTTCATATCCCACTTAGAAGACCCAGGGATGGCTGAATTGCCTATTATGCTATGAGCAGAAGAGGTTGTCACTTCCAAATAATACAGAGCCATGCTTTGAGAAAATTGTTCAGTATTTGTTATCTAACATGACAACCTAATAAAATGTTATGAACAGTTAAAAAAAAACAGGAGCAAATCACCTGAACTTGCAGAACTATACATGACATAAGTAAAGCAATTCTGTGTAGTTTCTTTTCTATTGATTAGCTGAGTTTTAACAATACCTACAAGACATATTCAGGTATTGCAACAGCTAAGAATTAAGAACTCTAATTAGAAGTACCCTTGAGTCAGCAGCAAACACACAGAGCCAAGGTAAGCTAATAACAAGAGCATTTTATTAAGACATAAGTCACATGTTGACCTGGCTTCCAACAATAGTCACAGCTAAGTGATCCAGCAACTAAACTCCTGACAAAGCAAGTCAAAGATCGAGCAGTCAGTCCGGACCAGAGCTGAAGTTAAATTGAAGCACCTTTCCAATGAAGAATGAAGCAGACAGCTCTTTAAGGATAACATTTCACACTAAGAAACTCAGTTCACATAATTGATTTTTCAATATAAACAATGTTTCAGGTAAATGAGAACATTTTGGGCAATAGTGTCTTGGGACATTTTATTTTTGATGAACTATGTAAAAGGGCAGCCAAAATCAGAAAAATGTATTAAAACACCCAGAGGTCAGAGCAACATGCTTTTGGTTTGCAGTGCCTGTACATTGCTGTGTTTCTACTTATGGTATCACATTTATTGTCCACTAAAATAGCTAAAGTTAGTTTACTGCAAATAGGAAAAGTAACTTAAAAAAAACCCTTTTCTAAACACTTTTATTTACTTAGTATCTTTGTTGTTTTCTCCTTTAAAATACTGCTGATAGAAGAAAATTTACACATACAACAAATATTTATTAGGTTCTTTTCTTAGAGTTTTATTGCGGTGAAGAGTTATCATGACCTCAACAACCACTACAAAGGAAAAATTTTAATTGGGGCTTGCTTACAGTTCAGAGATTTAGTCCCTTATCGTAAAGGCAGGAAGCCCAGTCAGAAGCATGATGGTACGTGGTACAAGAGAGATAGCTGAGATTTCTACATACCGATCTGCAGGAAGCAAGATGAGTGAGTGACATGGGGCCTGGCTTGAGCATCTGAAACCTCAAAGCCCAACGCCAGTGACAGGCTTCTTCCAACAACATGACACTCTAACAAGGCCACACCTCATAATAACACCACTCCCTTTGAGCCTACGGAGGCCATTTTCATTCAAACAACCACGATAATAGAGTATATTAACTGATATTAGGTTTTAGGTATGAAAATTATAGTATTTCTAGGCCTTGAGATATATTTACACATACATTTGTTAAGTACATCCATCAAAGTTCTAACTACAGTTACATAATTTTTACATCATGTGCACAAATACTTTCTTAATATTTATTATCAAAACTGATTGAATTTGTTGGACTATAGGGGTGCTCCAACACAGATCATTTAATTAGTACATTAAATAATGATGACCTCAGTGTTTGCTTAGTTTGTGGTGACCTAATTAATTAACACAAAATATGCTAGAAAAGTATTTAACAATGTCTGCTGTTTCAATTGATATGTTTTGGTAGTGGTGGTGGTGATGGTACTGATATTGACATCACATTGATTTAAATTTTATTTTACAGATTTTTTTTAACGGAAAATATATTCTTTTCTCATACAATATATCCGAATTATCCTTTTCCTTTCCTCTTCTCCACCACTCTTCCTTGGCATTCACTCTCTTTCTGTATCTCATTAGAAAAGAGCTTCTGATGAGAGAAGAGAGGCTTCTAAAAGATAATATGAAAACATAACAAAATAAAATATAATAAAATGAAGCAAAAACTGTAATATCAAAGCTGGACATGAAAAATAATAGGAGGAGAAGAGTCAGAAAAAGAGGCAAACTAGACCCACTAATTCTCATGGCTATGAGTCCCATAAAAGTATTAACCTAATAGCTTTAATATAAACATAGAGAACCTAGTTCATACTCATGTATTCCCTGTGTCTCCTCTTTCAGACTCTGTGATCTGTATGCCTTGGGACTGGCTTAGTTGATTCAGAGGGCCTTGTTCTCCTGGTGTCCTCCATCCCCTCTGGATCTTATGATCTTTCTACTTTCTCTTCAAAAGGATCCCACAAACTCTAAGGGGTCAGTTTTCATGGAGACCTCCAATGTAAACTCTATCTCCACAAAACATCTGGTTGTAGATCTCTGATTCTGTTCCCATCTGATGCTATCTTATGAAAATTGGATGAGGAACTGGTATAGTATAATACCATAAGGAATTATTTTATTGCCCTTTCCCCAGTTTTTGTTTTATAGATTAATAGTGTTTGGCTCTACCCTGGGTCTCTGGTTCTTGGTTAGCTGAGGTGTTTTAGGTATGGATTCCTTTTCAAGAAGAGGGTTTTAAGTCAAATTTGACATCGGGTTGCTATCCTCTCAAGTTCTTTGCTATCATTCACTTAGCATATGTTGTAGGCAGGACAGATTGTAAGTCAAATGCTTCTTTTTTGGTAACCTGAAGGGTACCTTCCCACACCAAAGACACTAGAATATAGGAGTGAGGAGTCCATGTAAGTACCAGCTCTACTTCTCTGTGTTCAGTGAATTGTGTGAATGTTGTCTTTGGAAATATGCCTCCTGATGAATTTGCTGAGAGTAGCCTTATGTTTTAGTAACAGCCTGGGTTGAAAGAGGATAGCAATGTGACCCTCTTGGCCATCAACTCAAAAAAAAAAAAAGAAAGAAAAAAGAAAAAAAGAAAAAGAAAAGAAAAGAAAAGAAAAGAAAAGAAAAGAAAAGAAAAGAAAAGAAAAGAAAAGAAAAGAAAAGAAAAGAAAAAAGAGAGGCCCAGTCCTACTAGTGGAAGGCTTGCCAGTCTACATGAGGTGGCCACTTGAGATTCTTTACCCCCATTACTAAAAGAGTCCTCATTATTCATAGATTTCAAGCTATTTCTACTGCCTTAGGTTCCACAACCCAGAACAGCCCCTAAATCAAGACATCTCTTCTACACTCTCTCCATCCATCCCATTACTCTACATTCCACTTTCATCTCTGGTCCCAACTACCCACATTCCACTTATTAAGTCTATTCATTTCCCTTTCTAATGAAAATCCCTACATCTTACCCCTCAGATTCCTTCTTCTTTCATTAAGCTTTCTGTGTCTACAGATTGCAGCTTGGTTATCGTTAATGGCTAATGTATTTTTATAATCAAATATATACCAGATTTTTTTTTCAATCTGGGTTACTTCACTCAGGATAATTTTTTTTTCCTGGTTCTATCCATGTTCCTACAAGGTTCTTGATGTCATTTCCCCACCACAGGTCAAAAATATCTATTTCATACATGTGACACATTTTCTTTCTTTCTTTTTTTTCCCTTTTTTTTTCTGATGTTGAGGAAAGTCTATGTTGTTGTCAGTTCTGCCGATTATATAAAATGTTGCAATGAACATGGCTGTGCAAGTTTTCCTATGGTACAATGGAGCATTGGTTGGCTACATGCCCAGGAGTTGGATAGCTAGGTCTTGAAGTAGCAGGATTCCCAGTTTTGTGAAATTGTCATATTGATTTCCACAGTGGCTGTACAAGTTTGCACTCTCTCTAGCAGTGAAGCAATGCTTCCTTTCGCCACATCCTCTCCAGCATTAGCAGACACTTGAGTTCTTGTGCTTCACCATTCTGACAGGTGTAAGAAGACATTTCAAAGTAGTTTTCATTTCATTTCTGTGATGTCTAAGGATGTTGAACATTTCTTTATGCATTCCTAACCCATTTGTGGTTTTTCTTTTGAGAATTTTCTGTTTAGATCTACATGCCCCATTTTTAATATTATTATTTAGTTTTCTTTGATATATAGCTAATTGAATTCTTTGCATATTTTGAATATTGGTCCTATGTTGGATGTGAAGTTGATAAAAGTCGTTTTATAGAGGAATGTTAATCTAGCAGTGCTGCTACTCTGTCTGGAATACAGAAACAGTAGAAAGAGGGAAGCAGATCTCTGAGTTCAAGGACAGCCTTATTTACAGAGCAGGTTGCTGGTAAAGAAAAACTTAGGTCCAAGATAAATACCTTTAATCCCAGCATTCAAGAGTCAGTTCTCTTTAGTCAGTTGAATTCAGGCAATACAGTAGAGTCAATCAGTTCAGTTGAGAAAGGAGCTGACAGCCAATGCAGTGAGATGGAGTTTGTGACATTGAGTTAGCATAGTCCAGAGATATTTTTACAGGGACAATTTTACAGAAACAGGTTGAAGTGAGAGAAAGCTAGACAAAGGTAAAGACAGAACAAGCCAGAGAATGAGTATGAGCCAGAAGATTAGAACAAACTGCCAGAGTTAGTTTCAGGTCAAATAGAGCATAAGAAGGAAGCTGAGTGAAGTCAGATTGAATCAGTTGGCTTGGGAAAGAGGTTGGAACAAAAGAGTTGAGTTGAACCAGTCAGCCAGAATTCAGGAAGAGCTAGAAAGGATGAGTTTATTCAGCAGTAGGCCTCTGACATAACAATTACCTCAGGTAAATAAAAGTTACTTTTAGACCCTTTCCCATACTGAAGGCTGCCACATTTTCCCACTTACCTTGCATAAGACTATCACTTTTATAAGGGCCCATTTATTAGTTGCTGATTTCAGTGTCTGCACTGATGTTCTGTTCAAAAAGTCATCTTCTGTGCCAATGTGTTCAAGGTTATTCCATACTTTACCAACTTTCTCTTCTATCATATTTAGTGTATCTGGATTTATGTTGAGGCCTTCAATTCACTTGGACATGAGTTTTATCGAAGGTGGTAAACATGGATCAATGTGCATTCCTCTGCACACAGATATCTAGTTTAACTAATTTTATTTGTTGAAGATGCTGTCTTATTGTGTATTTATGATTTCTTTATCAAAAATCAATTGTAAATAGATGTGTGAATTAATACCTAGGTCTTGGTTTGATTCCAGTTTCGGTTTATATTCTCAAACCAAGCTGATCTTATTACTATTGCTCTGTAGTAGCCCTTGAAGTTGAGAGAGGTGAAGCCTCTACTAATCCTTTTATTGTTCAGGATTCGTTTTACTATCCTGAGGATTTTGATTTTTCACACAGATTTGAGAATTTTCCTTTCAAGGTCTATAATTGTATAGAAATGTTGATGAAGATTGCATTGCATCTGTATATTGATTTTAGTAGGATCGCCATTTTCCTCTGTCAATCCTACTGATCCATGAGCATGGGAGACTTTTTCATCTTCTGCTATATTCTTCAATTTTTTTTTTCTTTAAACCTTGAATTTTTATCGGAGAAAGCCTTTCAGTTGCTTGGCTAACATTACCCCAAGGCAATTTATATGATCTGATTCTGTTTTGATAAGAGATGTTTCTCTGATTTCCACTTTGTGATGTCATTGCAGAAACTGAAAGTTTGAAGAGAAAAGGGCAATTCTTAGTTTGGTGGAGACATGAAAATTTATTTTTTTGTATTCTAGCATGTTTTTAAAATAATTTAAAACTAGATTTTATCTATAATTCTTTTTAGGATTTTCATTACATTATCTCTACATTTTTTTCATAAATGTTTTACTTGACTGCTAGGGTTAAACCAATTACAAGTAGTATTAAATACTTTGGGGAAATAATGGGTAATAAAACAATTTATAGAAAGAGTCGTTAATGTGTGTTATCAGTTTTAAATTTTTGAATATCCTCTAAGATGTCTTCCTACCCTAGTGAGAAACTGTTTAGTCTGATTTATGTTTCTTGATTTAAGCTTTTCTTTATCTTTTTTGATTTATGCTTTTCACTTTTTAAACTTTCATAATCATCTTTATTGGCTTTCTATTCTTGAACATAATTAGAAAATTGAACAAAATCCTATCTCTGTTTAATGAACAGAGTGTTAATTTGAAATAAACCTTCTTTGTTTTAACTTCTAACTCAGTTATCAAGGAAAATAAACATTGGCAAAATTTTCAAAATATTTGCTGATTGATTTTATGAAAATAATCCAGACAGTATGTGGGAAAAGGTATTTACTTCAAAATCTTTGCATTGATTTTATAAGATATCCATGATTTCTTTAAAGTGACATGAATTTCTTCAGTGGTCATATTAAATAGTAAGAAATTAATGATTACATAATTTTCAAAAAAGACAATTTATTCTCAATATTTAAATAGTTTTTATGTCTTAAAAATAATGTTTATATATAGATCAGGGTCATGATAAAATAAATAATTTTTCAAAATTATTTACAAATATCACATTTGTAAACTCAGTAATATAAATTTTTATAAAATATGTGAGACTTGGCCTAAAACTTGGATAATCCCCCAGCCTCAGCATTTTTCATGATAAAATTATACAATTAAGACATAATACTCAGCCTTGGAAAATATTTTCAAATATATTTTTGGTATTTTATTTTAGATTTAAATCCATCAAAACCCCTCCTCCTACATTAAACATTAAAAGAAATAAGAAAGTAATATTAGTTATGTTTCAAAAAATTAAAAGATCATTTACAATCTATATATTATGCATATACTTACATATTAATGGAATATATATGTGGACAGAGAGATTATAATGCAGTAATATATAGTTTCATACAATTATGCAAGGTAAGACCTCTGTCTTAGCTTTTCTGTTGCTGTGACAAAACATAGTGACCATAATTACCTTGAAGAAGGAAGGCTTGTACATTGTTCAGGGATGAAGTAAATCAAAGGAGAAACTAATGAAGAGGCCATGGAGCATTACTTCTCAGTATATATATATATATATATATATATATATATATATATATATTATCCCTCTCAGTCAGGACAATGCTGCATAGGCTTGTCCAAAGGTCAGGCTTCTATGAGTGTTTTCTAAATTAAAGTTACATACTCCCCAATGACTCTAGCGTTTGTCAAGTTGACATAAAACTAGCTGGCATACTCATAATAAATCATTGATAATCTTGGTATTCAGAAAAGCCAGGTACAGTCTTGTAGCCTAGAACCAGAAGGCTTCTGTAGACTCTCACCTGAAAGAAGAGAAGCTGAATAGCTAGGGACAAAGGATCAACATTTTATTTCTTTCAGTCCATAGGAAGTGAATATCATTCAAGTCTTATTATTTATTTATCTTTCAATGAGTTAGATATTGTGGTGGTTTGAAAAAGAATGCTATCCACACCCCCAACCCCACCCACATTGATTGAAGGATTTGAATGACTGTTCACCAGGAAGTGAAGCTACTAGGAGGTGTGGCCTTGTTTGAGGAAGCAGGTAACTGGGCATTTAAAGTCTCTCTCTGATGCCTGCCCACTCATATATAGAATTCTCAGCCTCTTTCCCAGCACCATTTATACCTGCATGTTCCCATGCTTTCTGCTGTGCTGCAATGGACTAAACCTCTGAACCTGTAATCCAGTCTCAATGAAATGTTTTCCTTTGTAAGAGTTGCTGTGATCGTGGAATGTCTTCACAGAAATGCAAACCCTAACTAAGATATATACTGCTTACATGTACTGATGATGACAAAATATTCATATAAACTTGATTAAATAATTCTGGAGATACATCAAAGAATATTTCTCAGCTACCAAGTATCCAACAGATCAGACATGTTGAAAGGCAAAATTACCTGCTTCGTGAAGCCACAGGATTTTCATAAGAACACAGATTTTTAACCTGTCCAGAAAGAACAGCTTTATTATGACTTGAATCTTTTAATGCTCTTAGGGCAATTCCAGAATATGGCTCTTGAATGCAGCCAGGTTTGTGTGGTTTTCATCTAAAAATTCTTGCATAGTAAGTAAATGAATGTTCCCAGAAGAATGGGAATTATTAAACAATTATTTTTAGTAGTCACAAAGCTGAAAGAAAGAACAATAAGAAATGTGCTAAGAAAATGGTATTTTGCTGATTTGTATGACATTAAACATGGAATAACAATATGTTAATATTTCTTTTCTGTTCTCATCATAGATGGCCAATTCAGCTTGGCAAAAGTTTATTAAGTAATTTTGTTCTTGTCATTTCATCAGAAATAACTCCATTGTTGTACCTCCCATGCAGTATGGGTTGAGTAACACATAAAGAAAAGGAGTATAAAAATAAAACTTCCCCCTCTACAAAAACATCCAGTAGTCGTGATGAACAGATATTACACTCATAGAATTGTCTATAATCAGTTAACGCTTTCAGAAGTTTCACAGCTTTGGAATATTTTTTCTTCAAATAACTTTTCTTGTGAAAGAAAAATATTTCTTTTTTTTTTTTACATTTTTGTATTGCATTGGCTTTTGACATCTATTTTCAAATTGTTAGCATGTATACCTTAAACTCTGTTCTTGTGAGTAGAGAAACATATACGGGGTAGGTGTACAAAGAAGTGTCTAATATAAATATGTGGATGATTGCTTTTGAGTATGTTAGGTTACTTTTTAACATGTGTGTGTCAGTGTTTGCATATTGAGAGTTCCTGTGTATACATGTGGGTATGTGAATCAAAGTTTGATCAAGAATTTTAGAAGGAAGGTTCAGAATCAGAGAAGAAATGAAGAGATAAAGCAGTTTAAAAAATATTCCTGGAGATGATGAAAGCTTACCAATGCTCTTACACGATGTTTATGCTGAAAAATATTGAGGTGCTTTTATATTTTAATAAACAAAAGACAAAAGACATCTTCCAATTGGCATAAACTGTTTCATTGAATTTTTATTTGTAACTAAGATGTCAAATTACACCTCTATATAATATAATCTTATAAAATTCCACAGGAAAAAACCATCAGTGAAGTTCATGTTAGAGCAAACAATTGTTTAGTTTGAGAACTTTGGTCATTTACACAGGAAAAGGAAATAGATACTAGAGTCTAGATTTCTGTTCCTGAGAGGTCATATATTGATATAATTTTGACCTGGTATAATCTCGTCTTAGTTCTATTTAAATATCTTTTCTTTTCTTTTTTCTTTTCTTTTCTTTTCTTTTCTCTTCTCTTCTCTTCTCTTCTCTTCTCTTCTCTTCTCTTCTCTTCTCTTCTCTCCTTTCCTTTTCTTGTCTTTCTTTCTTTCTCTTTTCTTTTCTTTTCTTTTCTTTTCTTTTCTTTTCTTTTCTTTCTTTTTTTTTTTTTTTTTTTTTTTTGATGTAAAAAAGGTAGTTTAATGACAGAGCTCCTGGTCGTCACTTATCTCCTGCAGGAGACAGAGGTGTCGACCACATGGTGGAGCTGTAATGGCGGAGCTCCGGGTTGAAAGATATGCAGGAGACCTTGGTTCCGACCACGAGGCTTGGAAGCTAGGGTTTTTTATAGAAAAGGGGTGGGGCTGTGGAGGAATTGACGAGGTTTCACATGATTGGTCCATTTAAACGTCAACAGCCTGTTAACATTTAACTTAGGTTAGAAGGGCGGGAGATAGGGAGGCGCTGGACCAGTCCGGCATGTCATTATCTTTATGGCTAAGCAGCCTCAGGAATGTCTTAACAACGGGCCTGCCCGGGCATGTCCTGGCCTGTTCTGCTATGTTTTCAGCCCCGGGTTTCAAAGCTCACAAACAACTCTTTGGGCTATTTGACATAAATTACATGAATCACAGGTCTCAAGTTTTATTTCCTTTCATTCCCCTCTTCTACTAAGTAATTCTAATCTTAGAATTTTAGAAGTCTATATCTCTATGTTGAGAAGAGAAATCTACAGAATAAGAAGCGATAGTAAACAGAACTAGGCAGGGACCCTTCTAGTGAGGCTTGAGGGTCTGGGCATGATGTAGGTGTACATGGATCAGATCTCTGGCTGGAACTGGTGAGATGTCTTTTGTGATACCCTGCTCATTCACTGTAGGCAATTGTGACCAGACTTCTTTCTGCACCACCTGCAAGCCTTTTAACTTAGCATACAGATTATTATTACAAAAACATGTAGGTTTAAACACATCATTTAAGACAGTGATGGGCATGGGGAAGGAGCACCACGTCTGCACCAGTCTCTTTTAGAATTCTATTCATCTTTTCTATCTGTCCTGAGCTTTGGAGCCTGTATGCACAATGTAACTGTTAACCAATCTCTAACATCTTGGCCAGTCCCTGATATACCTGGGCAACAAAGGCAGGTCCATTATTGGACCTGATTACTTTGGGTATCCCAAACCTGGGGAAGATTTCTTCTAGGATCTTCTTGGCTATCACATTGGCTGTCTCAGTCCTGGTTGGAAAAGCTTCTACCCACCTTGGAAAGGTGTCTTCAACCACGAGGCTACTGCCATCTCTGTACCAGCTCGAACTCTCAGGCCAAGGCTGATCTGATCCTTCAGATCATTTCGAGTACCAGTTTCTTCTGCCAGAACGTCAGCACAGTGATGAGTAGGTGAGGTCTTGGGCAGTAGGGTAGCAAGATTGAGGACAGCAGGTGGAGTGAAGGTCATTCGTTCAGTCAATCAGGGGGCTTTCAGATAATGCTTTCAAGATTGTGGGATGCCACTACAGTTATTTGCTGTCCCAGAGTGAGCTTATTAGCATCCTTGACAAGCAGAGCTATGGCAGCAATAGCTTTCAGGCAAGAAACCGCCCGCTGGCAACAGGGTCTAACTTCTTGGATAGGTAAGCCACTGGCCTTTTTCAAAGTCCCAAACTCTGATTAAGGACTCCTCTGGTGACCCCTGATCTCTCTTCCACATAAAGAGTGAAAGGCTTGGTTAGGTCAGGCAAAGGCTGGCCATCAGTAGGGCTCACCTTTTTCTAGACCTCTATACCCATTTGTCAGAGCCTGGTGATCAGACTCATAGGTGCTCCTTACCTGGGACAGAAGTTTTAAGTGGGCAGATGTCTCCCTTGATGGTTAGCAGCTTAGGGCGGGGCCACCATAGAAGAGAAACACGTGGGGCAGGGAAGGGAAGGCAGCTTTCACAGCTGGCTGTACTGGGCCAACTCAGGGAGGGGGGAAGGCGGCGGAGGCTGCGACTCTAGTGGGCCCTAGGAAGCCAGGAGGGTCCAGCACGGGCCCAGCAGGCCTCGCCCCTCTTTCTTTCTTTCCCCATCCCGCAGGTGGTGAAATGCTTGGTGGTGGTGGGGCGGGCATCTTGGGGAAACCTCATTGTTCCTCCATGGGCCAGAGTTTCCCATGTGGCACCTCGCCTCAGCCAGTGTGTGCTGCTGCTGCTGCTGAAGCCAGAAGTTCTCAATCTGGCCCTGTGGCTGCGTGCGGCCAGGGATGCGCGCCAGTTGTTTTTCTTAACTATCACTGACAAATTCTGTCCTAATGTCAGTCCAAGTCCACAGTCAGCACCACATACACAGTTTGTCCCATGACGGGAAACCACAAACAAAAACAAGACAGCAACACAAAAACAAGACAGCAACAGAGAATAAAAGACACCAGTATCTAAGCACACTCGTTTCTCACTCTGCCAGATGTAAAACCAAGGCATGAGGTGGGACTCGAACCCACGATCTTGGAACCCTAAAACCAAGGCACAAGGTGGGACTCGAAACCACGATCTTGGAACCCTAAAACCAAAGCACAAGGTGGGACTTGAACCCACACTCTCATAACTGGAAAACCAAGGCACGAATTCACAAACCAAAACACAAATTCACAAACCAAGACACAAATTCACAAACCAAGACACAAATTCACAAACCAAGACACAAATTCACAAACCAAGACACAAATTCAGTGGTGCCACACTTAGACAACAGACAATATGTAAGATGCACACAAACAAACGTACCTCCAAGGGGTCTTTTGGGGTTCCTGGGTGTCACACAGATCTCGCTGGGGCCTCCAAATGAAAGAACCTAGTGGGGAAACCCCCACTCAACTCCCGATTTGGCGTGTACCCAAGAATCACGAACAGACGACCATCTTGGTATAAAAGCATGATGTAGTTTAATGACGGAGCTCCGGGCCAACACATATCTCCCGCAGGAGACAGAGGTGTCGACCACATGGTGGAGCCATAATGGCGGAGCTGCAGGAGGAAAAGTATCTCATGCAGGAGACCGTGGTTCTGACATCTTTTCTTTATGGTATAATTAAAATTAACATTTTGTTAAAGTGATTTTCACTTTTATTATTACACAATGTTATTCCTATTATAATTTGTTCATTAGTAATATCATCAAAATATGTATTGTTATTCATTATTTAACACCTATATTGATTTCTTGGGAAATTTCTATTTTGTACTTTCTAGTAATTACACTTAAGTGATTAGCTAAAAATTGTAATTCATCCATTGATTTCGGCAATACTTGTACAATTATCTTTATATAACATCAATATAACAATTTTCTTACTTGGGAATTAAATTGCAGTAAGTAGACATAATTAACATTTGGAAATAATTCATTGACTCACATGAAAATATAGAAAATGACGTTCAGTTTCCACATCTCATCATTATTCATAGTTGAATTTTATATCATTAAATTATTCATAATTTCTCTGGATGTCTAGACATTGTTGAATTAACAGGAATGTAATTCTTCATGTTTTCTAAAAGAAAATATTCTCATAACATCATGACATTTCCCCTTCCCTTCATACTTTCAGTAGACAGTGTCTTTTTTATTGAGAGACTGATGGACAGTGTGAAAATGACAGAAGGTACAGTCATAGATTTTCTTATAAAAATGAATACACAAGACAATTGGTGAGTTGTTTATAGTTCTGGGATATTTTAGGTATTCATGAAAAATATTTAAGTCAGAAGGATAAAGTGGGTGGGAATGTGGACAAAAACTTAAGTAGAAAATTTGAAGAATATTCCACTAAAAGAAAACTTCATGTCATTTCCTTATAAAGTAGACATTAAAATAGACTATTTTCACATTCAAAGAACAATGGGTATGATCAAACTTTCACTGTTATCACCAGACTGGAAGGAGGTAAACAATACAAAAATAACTAGTTTAATTTTATTTTTTGAAAATTATTTTCAAAATTACATTCCAGTCATTCCTCAACCCCATTGTACCCCCTCCCACAGTTCCCATCCCATTCATCCCTCCTTAGTCTTGCATCCAAGAGGATGTTCCCCTCTGACACCAGGCCTCCCAGCCCCTGGGGCCTCCAGTCTCTCGAAGATCAATTAACCACATCTCTGAAGGGTTCATGCAAAGGATTTGAGGTTTGGCACTGTGAAGAGAGCCTATGAGTTTATTGGTAAAGCCTAGTTGGAGTAGAACACCCCAGTGTATTGGAGATGTCAGCACCATGGGATGATCACCAAGAACAGAAGCCATAGTGGAGTGGATCAACCTGAGCTTAGAGTGCTACAGAGGACAGAGCTGAAGAAGTGAAGCCAGCCCTTAAGAGGAGCCCAAAAGATCAAGTGGAATCCCAGACTCTGAAACAAGAATCTGTAATGTTAAAATTGCCTTGGAGACTCAAAGATGTTAAAGATGCCAGAGCCATGGAATACATGCTGAGGAAAGCTGCTAACAGGGATTGGAACCAGCCCAGGAGACAGCAGTTTGTTACAGTCAACAAACATGAAAAAGGAGTGGAGATCTGAAAACCTCTTTGTCATTAGCCATGGAGATGCAGAGTTTGGAGTTTGCCCAGCTGGTTTCCTGTCTTCCTTTGGGGATTACAGTTAAGTGATTGGATGAATCTCAGAAGAGACCTTGAACTTTGGACTTGTAACATTGTTGATACTGCTATAGACTATGAGGATTTTGAAAGTTGGACTAGATGCATTTGACATTATGCTATGTTAAATATGATTAAATTGCACCCCTCCCATAGACTCATGTGTTTGAACAAGTCTATAGGGGCAAGGGAGTGGAATGTAATGGTTTGTATATTCTTGGACCAGGAAGTGACATCATTTGGAGGTGTGACTTTGTTGGAATTAGTATAACCTTGTTGGAGTAGGTGTGTTACTATGGGTATGGGCATAAGACCCTCACCCCAGTTACTTGGAAGTCAGTCTTCCACTAGCAGCCTTTGGATGAAGACATAGAACTCTCAGCTCTGCCTGATCCATGCCTGCCTAGATACTGCCATGCTCCCACCTAGATAATAATGGACTGAACCTCTGACCCTGTAGCCCAGCCCCAATTAAATGTTGTTTTTTTATAACACTATTTTGGATATTGGCCCTCTATCAGATGTGGAGTTAAAGATGATTTTTGTTTTTCCCAATGAGTAGGTTGCTGATTTGTCTTATTGACTATGTCCTTTGCCTTACAGAAGCGTTCCAGTTTTATGAGGTCCCATTTATCAATTCTTGACCTTATAGCATGAGCCATTGGTGTTCTGTTTAAGAAATTTTCCTGTTCTAATGAGTTTAAGTCTCTTTCTCAGTTTCTCTTCTATTAGATTCAGAATATCTGATTTTATGAGGAGGTCCTTGACCAACTTGGACTTGAGCTTTAAACAAAGTGACAAATATGTGTGTATTTTCATTCTTCTACATACAGACTGCCAGTTAGACCAGCACCAATTATTGAAGATGCTTTCTTTGTTCCATTGTATGTTTTTGGTGTCTTTGTCAAAGTTCAAGGGATGGTAGGTTTGTGGTTTTATTTCTGAGTCTCCAATTCTATTCCATTGATCAGCCTGTCTCTCTCTACCATGCAGTTTTTATCACTATTTCTCTGTAGTAAAGCTTGAGGTCAGGGATGTTGATTTCCCCCAGCTGTTCTTTTATTGTTAAGAATTATTTTTAATATTTAGGGTTTTTTGCCTTTCCAGATGAATTTGAGAATTACTCTTATTATGTTTTTGAAGAATTGTGTTGGGATTTTGGTGGGGATTGAATGGAATCTGTAGATTGCCTTTGGATGGCCATTTTTACAATGTTAGTTCTGTCAACCCATGTGCATGGGAGATCTCCCCATTTTCTGAGATCTTCTTCAATTTCTTTCATGAGAGACTTGAAGTTATTGTCATACAGGTCTTTCCCTTGTTTGGTTAGAGCTACCCCAAGATTTTTTTATACTGTTTGTGGCTATTGTGAAGAGAATTGTTTCCCTATTTTTTTCTCAGCCTGTTTATCCTTTGAATAGAGGAAGGCTTCTGGTTTATTTGAGATAATATGATTTCCAGCCACTTTGCTAAAGTTGTTTATCAGCTGGAAAAGTTCTCTGGTAGAATTTTTTGGGTCACTTATATATACTATCATATCATCTGAAAATAGTGATACTTTTATTTCTTTTTAACAATTCGTATCCCTTTGATCTCTTTTTGTTGTCTTTCTTTTCTAGCTAACATTTCAAATACTATATTGAATAAATATGGGGAGAGTAGGCATCCTTGTTCCCAAACTCAGTGGGATTGCTTCAAGTATGTCTCCATTTAATTTGATATTGGCTATTGGTTTGCAGTACCTTACTTTTATTATGTTTAGGTATGGGCCTTGATTTTCTGATCTTTATAATACTTTTAACATGAAGGGGTGTTGTATTTTGTCAAATATTTTTTTCTGCTTCTAAGGAGATGATCATGAGTTTTTTTTTTCCTTTGAGTTTGTTTATATAGTGGATTACATTAATGGATTTTCATATAACAAACCAACCTTGCATCCTGGGATTAAGCCTCCTTGATAGTGGGGAATGACGGTTTTGATGTGTTCTTGGATTTGGTTTGCATGAATTTTATTGAGTATTTTTGCATCGATATTCATAACTGAGATTGGTCTGAAGTTCTCTGTTTCTGTTGGGTCCTTGAATAGTTTAGATATCAGAGTAATTGTGGCTTCATAGGACAAGTTAGATAGTATTCCTTCTGTTTATATTTTATGGAATAGTTTGAGGAAAATTGGTATCAGGTCTTCTTTGAAGGTCTGGTAGAATTTTGCATAAATCCATCTGTCCCTGGGCTTATTTTGTTTGAGAGGTTTTTAATGACTTCTATTTCCTTGTTTGATGTGGACCTGTTTACCTGCTCTTGATTTTACTTTGGTATGTGTTATCTGTCTAGAAAACCATCTGTTTCATCTAGATTTCCAGTTTTGCTGAATATAGACTTTTATAGTAAGACCTGATGATTTTTTGAATTTCCTCTGTTTCTATTGCTATGTCTCTCTTTGTATATCTGATTTTATTAATTTGGATACTGCCTCTTAGCTGGTTAGTTTGACTAGAGGTTTATCTATCTTGTTGATTCTTTCAAAGAACCAGCCTTTAATTTTGCTGATTCTTTGTATTGTTTCCCTTTTTTTCTATTTGGTTGATTTCTGCCCTGATTTTGACTATTTCCTGCCTTCTACTCCTCTTGGGTGAGTTTGCTTCTTTTTGTTCTATGGCTCTCAGATGTGCTGTGAAGTTGTTAGTGTAATATCTCTCCTGTTTCTTTATCAGGGCATTTAGTGCTATGAATTTTCTTCTTAGTACTGCCTTTATTGTGTCCCATAGGTTTGGGTATGAGGTGTCCCCATCTTCATTAAATTCCAGGAAGTATTTAATTTCTTCCTTTATTTCTTCCCTTACCAAGTTACCACTGAGTAAAGAGTTGTTCAGTTTCCACATGTATGTGGGCTTTCTGTAGTTTTTGCTATTATTAAAGAGCAGCCTTGGTTCATGGTGGTCTGATAGGATGCATGGTATTATTTCAATCTTCTTGTAACTGATGCGGGGTTTTTGTTTTTGTTTTTTTAATTATATGGTAGATTTTGAAGAAGGTACCATGACGTGCTGAGAAGAAGGTGTATTCTTTTCTTTTAGGGTGAAATCTTCTGTAGATTATCTGTTAAATCCATTTGGTTCATAACCTTTCTATCACTCTTGATAACTTTAGGTTGAAAGTCTATTTTATTGGATATTAGAATGACAACTACTGCTTGTTTCCTTGGACCATTTGCTTGGAAGACCTTTTTTCATCCTTTTCCTCTGAGATAATGACTGTCTTTTTTGTTGAGGTATGTTTCTTGTATGCGGGAAAATGCTAGATCTCGTTTGTTTATCCAGTCTGTTAGCTTAAGTCTTTTTATAGGTGTGTTGAGTTCATTAATATTGAGAGATATTAAAGAGAGGTGACTGTTGTTTCCTGACTTGTTTGATTTTATATGTGGTTTTATGTGCTTGTGGCTCTCTGCTTCTGACTCTGTTGTGAGATGTTAATATCTTGTCCTTTCTTTGGTGCAGGTATCTTTCTTGTGTGGGACATTTCCTTCCAGGATCCTCTGTAAGGCTGGGTTGGTAGATAGATACTGTTTGAATTTGGCTTTGTCCTTGAATATTGTGTTTTCTCCATCCATGTTGATTGAGAGTTTTGTTGGTTATAGTAACCTGGCTGGCATTTGTATTCTCTTAGTGTCTGCATGACCTCTGACCAAGCTCTTCTGGCTTTCATAGTCTCTGCTGAGAAGTCGGGTAATTCTGTTAGGTCTACCTTTGTATGTTACTTGGCCTTTTTCCCTTGCACCTTTTAATTTTCTTTCTTTGCTCTGTGCATTTAGTGTTTTGATAATTATGTGAGGAGAAGATTTTCTTTTCTGGTCCCATTTATTTGGTATTCTATATGCTTCTTATAGCTTTATGTCCATCACTTTCTTTAGGTTGGGGAAGTTTTCTTCTATGATTTTGTTTAAGACATTTTCAGGTCCTGTGAGCTGGGAATCTTCGTTCTCCTCTATTCTGATTATTCTTAGATTTGGTCTTTTCATTGTGTCCTGAATTTCCTGGGTGTTTTGGGTTAGGAGTTTTTTATGATTTGAATTTTCATTGACAGTTGTATCAATCTCTTTTGCCATAACTTGTGCATCTGAAATCCTTTCTTCCATCTCTTGTATTCTGTTGGTAATACTTACATGTGTGTTTCATGACCTTTTTCCTAGGTTTGCCTCCATTTGTGTTTTCTTTATTGTTTCTACTTTCACTTTTAGGTCTTGGATTGCTTTATTCAATTCCTTGACCTGTTTACCTGTGTTTTCGAGTATTTCATTCAAGGAGTTATTGATATCCACTGTAAAGGACTATATTATCTTCATGAGATAGGATTTTAGAACAGATTCCCGATTTTCAGGTGTGTTGATGTGTTCAGGGCTTACTGTGGTGACAGAACTGGGTTCGGATGGTGCCCATGTATTCCTTATGGTCTTGTGCTTGTCTTTCACCATCTGGATATCCCTGGTGTTTGTTGACCTAGGTGACTGTATAGAGTCTGCCTCTTTTGTCCCTGGGTTGCTTCAGGTTTCCTGGTAGGTTTGTGGCCCTGGCTATATCAGACCACCTGTGAGGCCTTCCTACTGGGGGCTCTTCACAGGGGCAGAGAAGCTGCTGATCTGTTGCCCTGGCTGCAGTAGATCTCCTGGGAGACCTTCAGACTATTGGGTCTTCACTGGAGCAGTCAAGCTATTAACCAACTGAGCTGAGTGCAGCAGATCCCCAACTTCTCTAAGAGCAGTGGATCCTCAACTGCTCTGAGAATAGAGGGTCCTCAATTTCTCAACAGTTCTGAGTGCAGCAGATCCTCTGGGATTTATCGGGATATGGATTCTTCAGGGAAGCAGACCTACTAGGGGTCTGCCCCAGCAGCCAGTGCAGCCTCCCCCTGCCTTGAGCAGGCTGACTCAGACCTGTTCTGCCACCGTGAAAGAGACCACCTAGGGTGGCGTCTTCTGACCTAGTTATGTCTACTGTTCTGCCATCTGTGCTCTTCTCCAAGATGCTGCTACCTGCTGAGAGGCTGAACCTGTCTTTCTGCAATCTTTTTTTTTTTCTTCAAGACAGGGTTTCTCTGTGCAGTCCTGGCTGTCCTGGAACTCATTTTTTACACCAGGCTGGCCTCGAACTCAGAAATCCACCTGCCTCTGCCTCCCAAGTGCTGGGATTACAGGCATGCACCACCACTGAGATATTCTTGAGAGAAGCCGACAACCTGGCAACTGGCGACCCAGTGCTAACAGCTCTGGCAGAACAAGTGCTGACAGGCTGGTGACAAAGCATTGGAACCTGGCATGACAGGGGATGGGCCTTCCCCCTTCATAAATTCAGACTCTTAAGCAAACATTGAGCCTTGATCAGAATCTGTCTTGGCTTCATTATTTCTCTGGACATTTTCTTGCATACAGCTCCAGGCTCCCTCTCAGGGACTCAGTTCCTGTGGGTGGGCAGCTACAAGCCAGGATCAAGTGGAAGGGGTGGGAGGGATGGATGTGAGGAGAGTGTTATCAGGAGGGCAAGGGTTTTGGTGGGTGATGGGTCCCCTGCACACCAGGCTCCCAACAGCAGCTCCAGGACTCAGGGCTGGGGTGGGGGTAGGGGAGGTGTTCTTACCAACTGCTCTGAGTTTAGCAGGTCCTCTGGGTTGTATCTGGATAAGGAGTCTTCAGGGGAATAGACCAAGTAGGGGTCTGCCCTAGCAGCAAGGACCAGGTGGAAGGGCAATAAACCTCTTTTTACAATAACATTCTTCATGAAAAATGGCAGCATTCTCTTTATCCTGTGTGTTAATCAAATGGGTCACATGATGTTTCTCAAAGGTTCTTTGCTTCTTTCTGCAAGTTTTTGTATTAAAAATACTATTCAACATTGTTTCCTGTTGGCTTTGTCTATATCAGCACATCAACTAGGTACATTTAATTTTTTATATGGTTTATTAGTTAACCATTGAAGCGTAATAAATAGTTGCTCGAGGCAACAAGTATGTATTATACATGCACATTGCCACAGATAACCTTCTGACAAAGTTCTGTCTAATGCCTGCAAATTTTTTATTGTTATTCATTCACTTATCAAAAATTTTATCCTGTGTCTTTCTCCTAGCCATTAGTGTTTCATATCAATTTAATAGCAACTAAATCAGTAACAGCTCAAACAAACAAACAAACAAATGAAAAATCATCTACCTGAGGCAGTCATATTTTCAGTCCCATTTTGACTTTTCGTCTTACTACCTTCCTTTATTAAGTTGAACACCCTAATCTACTGCTAAGACTGACTGCACTTTTGAGTCCTAATTGTGTGTCCTGCGTAGACAGTTTTGCGACCTAGCTGAACTCTGTTCTTCTTCCACAAGCTGTGTCAGAAAAGAAAAAAAAATCTTTGTCATAGAGCATAGAACAAATGAGGGAGCTGAGCCAGGATAATGTCCATAGGGAGAAGGATAATCAAACAGTCATAGAAAGCTTCGGACCCATGAAGGAGGGCAATACAGATCAGGAACTATAGAGGTATAATCTACTAGACACACTGGAATAAATCATCAAGGTTTAATTAGACAGACCCCTCTAGCATGCACGTGCGAGCATGCAAGTGTGTGTGTGTGTGTGTGTGTGTGTGTGTGCTTGTATGTGTGTGTGTGTATTTGCGTCTGACTGTGTGTATCTATGTGTCTGTGTGTATGTGTTATGTTGAGACAGACTGTCACTATATTTTTCTGGGTCCTGGCTGGCATGAAATTCACAGAGACCTCTGGTCTCTATATATCCTAAGTGCTGGGACTAGAGGAATGCACTACCATACTAAACTTGTAATTATATTTTAATTAAATTAAAAAAAGAATAAAAAATTTGCTAAACGCATGAAACTCAAGAAGAATGAAGATCAAAGTGTGGACACTTTGCCCCTTCTTAGAATTGGGAACAAAACAGCCATGGAAGGAGTTACAGAGACAATGTTTGGAGCTGTGATGAAAGGATGGACCATCTAGAGACTGCCATATCCAGGGATCCAACCCATAATCAGCTTCCAAACACTGACACCATTGCACACACTAGCAAGATTTTGCTGAAAGGACCCAGATAGAGCTCTCTCTTGTGAGACTATGTCGAGGTCTAGCAAACACAGAAGTGGATGCTCACAGTCAGCTATTGGATGGATCACAGGGCCCCCAATGGAGGAGCTAGAGAAAGTACCCAAGGATCTGGGGGGATCTGCAACTCTATAGGTGGAACATTATGAACTAACCAGTACCCCAGAGCTCTTGACTCTAGCTGCATATGTATCAAAAGATGGCCTAGTCGGCCATCACTGGAAAGAGAGGCACATTGGACTTTCAAACTTTATAGGCCCCAGTACAGGGGAATGCCAGGGCCAAAATGTGGGAGTGGGTGGGTAGGGGAGTGGGGGGGAGGGTATGGGGCACTTTTGGGATAACATTGGAAATGTAAATGAGGAAAATCCTAATAAAATAGAAAAAATGAAGAAATCTGAGATTTTGTTTTAAATTACAAAATTATGTAGGTATATGAATTATCTCGAATTGCAATTTTTCAACAATATTTACATATAACCAAGATTTCCATCCTATAGTATATATCTATAACTATGACATGAGGTAAATAAAAAATAATGATAGATTAAAATTGAAACAGAAAGGTCTGGGTTAATTTAATGTAATAATACATTAAAAATAAAACGAGAGAAAGATCAAACTCACTCTAGCTGCCCAATCCTGTAGCAAGAGAAAAAGGAAAGAAAGAAAACAACAATAACATGGAGTACTAAGATGAAAATGACTTATCAAGTAATTACTAAAACATTCATGTTACTCAATGAACATATTTGATAAGAAATAAAAACAGTGATTTAAAATATGCTAAAACAAATCAAAAATATGTACACTGCAAGAGACAAAATTCCATAGCTGAATGTAATAAGGAAGTATTCAACAAATGAAAATTGAATTTAAAAAAAGAGGTAACATTTCTGAAGAACGTCCTTTCTATTGACGAAGCATCTTTTTATTTAGTTTGTTGATCTGTTTAATTCATCATCATTTAATTCATCTCCATATACTTAACTAATTTAATAAATCCATATCTCAGAGAAGATTTTGTCATGAAATTCTCAAACAACACCTCTTTGTTACAATCTAAAAAGCTTTCAACTCCTTTAATCATTTCTCTTATAAATTCTCTTTTCAGCTCAAAGTCATGCCATCCCTGAACTCATCTAAGAGTTGCTCTTAATGGTCAGAGTTTGTTTTTGTGCCATTGATTTTCAACTTTGCATGTTTCCATTCCTGACATAAAGGACACCATCATTCCAACAAAATGACAACCTACATAGTGGGAAAATATTTTTACTAGTTACATAGTTAATACAGAACTGATATATAAAATAAAGAACTCAAAAAGACTAGACATCAGGAAAATAAATAATGCAATAAATAATGGGGTGCCAATCTAAACAGAGAACATACCTGTGCCTGAAAGCAGACCCTAGGGTCTGGTTCTCCTCCAAGTCAGGACTATTAAGGTAGTTTCTACATAAAACCTTCAATCTTAACACTCAGCTGTTACAAATAAATAAACCATGAAATGAGCACTTAAATTGCATGTATCTGCAAAAGGAATAATCTTAGTGATGTAATCCAGACCCAAAAAGACAAATGTAGAATTTATTTTCTATACATGGATGTTAGCTATGAAATCTTCAAGAAGAAGGCTATAAAGAGTATAACCACAGAGCTTAGGTATAAAGTCTGAGATTAAGAGGAAGAATTGAATCACATTAGGAAGTAGACACACTAGATAGTTATGGATTGACTGGTCAGGGCTGACTAGTAGTAGAAAGTCAGACTGGGGCTAGAAGTGAAGAGTGTGGTAAAGAGGGAAAATAGGGAGGACAGTTAAAATTAAGAGTCATTTGAATCACTGTATGGAAACAATAGAGTAGAAGCTTCCTAAAATATACATATATATGAAGGAGATCTAAATTAATGTCCAAAGTAAGAGGAAAGATAAAGCCTTAATTATACATACTTTGTCAATAAATCAAGATTACAGTCCTGGAAATGGGTGACATTATTATGGATGCCCAAGTGAACCATGGAATCTCCAAACAACCCAAATAATTTACAAAGCTCTAACTGCCTCTCTACAAACCAAGTGTAAACCCAGTATACTACTGGAGAGAACACATATACAAGCCATTGAACACAGAACTTAAGCTGGTGCCTACCCAGATCCTTCAACCCTACCCTAATGTTCATAATACTGAATATACTCTGAATGTTACTAAAGTAGAGAGGTAACATAAACCCAACTACAAATCCTTAAGTCTATAATGATGACCTGGATGAAAGATACTCTTGTGCAGTATTGACCCAAAGCTTGTGGAAGTGACCATCTAATATCTAATCTGATTTAAGGCCCACTCCATGAGAAGGGAGTCTTGGGTTTCCATTGCTGTGAAGAGACACAATGACCAAGGCAATTCGTATAAGGGACAACACGGGGATGGTTTATAGGTTCAGAGGTTCAGTCTATTATCATCATAACAAGAAGCAAAGTTTCCAGACAGACACAGTGCTGGAAAAGAAGCTAAGACTTCTATATTGCAATCTGAAAACCTGCAGGAGAAGACTGACTCTTCCTCACTGGGAAAACATCAAAGTTCACTCCCACAGTATTGGCCTTTCTCCCACAAGGCCATACCTCCTAACTGTGCTACTTCCCATGAGCCAAGCATATTCAAAACACCACAGACCCCATACCTTCTTGGGTGGCCAAGAACTTGAGTCTAGATAGCTAAGTACCTATGGAAAATCAAATACTTCTGTTCTGCTAAAGATATGTAGGAATAATATGACTCCTAATAGGATTCTCCTATTCTTATATCAAAATAAATATAAACTAATATATCAGCCATCCTCAGAAAAGATATCTCCTGAGTAGATGGGAACAAATACAGAGACTCACAGCCAGAAAATATGCTTAGAGTGAGATACTTGGGAACACTCAAACCTAAACAGGATGTCACCATCAAATCTCTTCCCTCAGGAATCAAGGAACCCTACAAGAAGGTGAGGGAAAAGATTGTAAAATCTAGAGGGTATAGAGGGCACCAAGGAAACAAGGCCCTTTAAATATAGCATGACCAGTGCACATTATGAACATACAAGGACTGTGGTAGCATGTACAAGATCTAAGCTAGATGGACTTCCAATAGTGATAGGCAAATTGAACACAATCTTCAATCCTCAATCTCCAATTGACAACAACTCACAAAGAAAAACAACAGGCATTTGCTTGTTTTTTGTTTTTTTGTTGTTGTTGTTTTGTTTCCACCTTAAGTGAATCTCACTGAGTTTACAAACTACATTTAGTGGTCACAGCAATAGATGGCCTACAAACAAACAAACAAACAAAACAAAACACAAAAATAAAAACAAAACAAAACAAAAACAAACAAACAAAAATCCTCAATGAGCTGTTTGGAGGACATTGTCTCATAATGATTTTTTTTTTTTCAGAGCAATATGTTTTGATAGACGGAGAAGGCAGATGTATCTGGGAATAACTGAATGAGCAGAAAATCATAGTCAGAATATATTATATGCAAGGAAACTGATTTCAGTTAAAAGGTATCTTTTTTTCTTTTTATTGAACTAATATAATTTACATTAAAATATACAAATCAGTATTGACATTTTTATATGTTATAAAAATAATTTATAATAGTTAAATGCCCCTTAAACATACATGATATCTTCTGAAGCTAAAAGTGATGTGCACTCAACCACGTATCTTAAATACATAATTTTCTCATTCAAATATATTATTTTTATTCAATAATTTAAAGTGAACCTCTCTTAGTGTGCTAAGAAATCTAACTTATACACAGTGGTGAGATACAAATAAACGATAGATAAAAATATTCACAACCATGGAGCTGGCTACATTTCTGTACATGCTAAGGATTCTGAAGACCAGAGTTTGATTCCAAAGTCCTTTGTGGTTTGATAGCAAGATACAACACTGCCACATTATTTTTCCCTTCACAAACACAACGTGATATATGGACACACAACACACACACACACACACACACACACAGTGAGAGAGAGAGAGAGAGAGAGAGAGAGAGAGAGAGAGAGAGAGAGAGAGAGAGAGAGAGAAGGAAAATAAAAAGGATTGAAAAACCTCCATAGAACTAAAACAAAGGAAAAGTCAGCAGCACCAAAAGGTAAATAATCTTTCATTATTCCTTGAAATTTAAAAATGTCATATGTTGACACTAATATTAAATGTTTAAATGAGTTAACAGAATGAATAAACATCACTTGAGAAGAATTCAAAATAATTAATTTCATCAGTTGGCTTTCAATATGATCACTTCCTTGCAAACCGAAGAGAAATGCCAAGGGGAAACTTTTGTCACTGCTCATGGATAAGTCAAAGTTTAACTCAACTAGATGAGGAAAGCCATAATTCACAGTGATGTTATGTTAATGCTTCCTTGGTCATGTGAAGGCTCGAAGCCCCAGTGTAGGGGAATGCCAGGAAAGGGAAGCAGGAGTGGGCACATTGGTGAGAAGTAGGAGGGGGAATGGGATAGGGAGTTTTCAGAGGGGAAACCAGGAAAGTGGCTAACATTTGAAATGTAAATAAATGGAAGGAGTTACAGAGACAAAGTGTGGAACAGAGACTAAAGGAAAGATCATTCAGAGACTGCCCCACCTGAGGATCCATCCCATATACAACCATCAAACCCATACACTATTGTGGATGCCAAGAAGTGCTTGCTGATAGGAGACTAATACAGCTGTTATCTGTGAGGCTCTGCCAGTGCCTGACAAATTCAGAAGTGGATGCTCACAACCATCCATTGGACTGAACACAGGGTCACCAATGAAAGAAGTAAAGGACCCAAGGAGCTGAAGGAGTTTGCAACCCCATAGAAGAAACAACAATATGAACTAACCAGTACCCCCAGAGCTCCCAGGGAATAAATCACCAACCAAAGAGTACACATGATAGGACCCAGGGCTCCAGCTGCATATGTAGCAGAGGATGGCCTTGTCAGGCATCAGTTTGTAAGAGAGGCCCTTGGTCCTTGGTAATAGAATGCTCTATGCCCCAGTGTAGGGGAATACTAGGGCCAGGAAGCAGCTGAGGCCAGGTTGGTGAGCAGGGGGAGGGATAGGTGGTTTTTGGAGGAGAAACCAGGAACAGGGACAACATTTGAAATGTAAATAAAATAAATATCTAAAGAAATGTAAATAAATAAAATATCTAATAAAAAAGAGAAAGGAAAAAAGTGGAAAAAAAAAGAAATAATGAAATGCAACAATCATCTATTATAGTCTATCTCCAACATCCTTGTTTTTAAACATAAGAAAACCAACCTTCTGGTAAATTCCATTATAAGGAGACCTTACTAAATTATTGCACCCTTCAAAATCTCCTGTTCAATGAATGAGCCAAGAGTATCATTGAGTGATATGGCAACATAACCTGGCATTGTAAAAAGAAGTCCATAATGGAAAAAAAAAAATGACAGACTATAAAATCAAAGTGAATGATTGACATGTATATTAATTATATAACAAATATTTTGTTACTTATCAAAACAAACAATATAGAATGTTGATTGTGAGATATAATCCCACTTCACCATAAGCCTGAAACTATTCTAGAGTAGAGAAACTTAAAAATTTGTCAAAGCAAGCCACCACTTTTTGTTAATTTATAATATTTTGATTTCAGTAGAATTGGATAATGAAAGAATAAATTTTTAAGTCTTAGATCACTTCTCAATTTGACACATGCAGTTTGAAGCGGGTGTCTGAAAAGGCATTACATAATTCAGAGTGACGGGTGACTGACAGAGAGGCAAGAACACATTGATTTATCACGATTTCCAGATTAATCTTTTAACAAAATAGATACTGTGGATTCATAATTCTCATACCAAAATAAACATATGGTTTCAAAAGTCCCTTAAAATAGCATCTGCACTTCTACTCCTGGATTTTTAAGGCTTGTCCTTTGGTGATTTCTCTCTGCAGCCAGTTTCATACATCTCCATAACACAGTCCTTCTCTTTCAGACAATCTGGCTACTCACATTTCTACTGAATGCAAAAAAAAAAAAAAAAAAAAAAAAGATATAAAAGAAAATCTAAGACAGAAAGCTCATCTTAAAAGTTCCAGTTTATGAAGTACAGTGGTTCCTTCTAAAGTAGTTCTTGGTTTCCTTCACTATTGACTTTCTACCCATCTTTTTCTCTCCTCTTCTTGAGCATACAGCGCAATACATTTCTAAAAAAGCTCCATAACAACGTTCTGTCATAAAATTTCTTTCTGGAGATGCAATATTCTTTTCTACCTTGTCAATTTTTTCTCAAACTATTACATGAATTACCTTGAAATGGTCACCTTCATGATTATATTGAATTCTCAAAATTCTTTCATGAATAGAATAACTTTGCTGAATAGGTAAATATCTATAGAATTTATATAGGTTAAGTTCCTAAAGTTGAACCTATTTGTAAAATATTTTCTATTTCAGACACTTTTTTGTGCAAAGATGGCATTTTGTGATGATTAGAAACATACTAAACAATGGTAAGCTAAAATATGAGTCATTTAGTATTAAATTTAAATTAGTCTTCTTTGTATATTACTAAATTTAATAGTTTAATTAGGGTAGTGTTATGTACTGGATGTATATGCTGTTCTAAAATCCATATTTTAAAATCTTAACCCTAAATTTAATGTTGCATGACACCGAACCTTTGTAACATGTTTAATTAAAGAGAATAAAGTCAGCCGGGCGTATGGTTAGATGGCATGCCTTTAATCTCAGCACCGGGGAGGCAGAGGCAGGTGGATTTCTGAGTTTGAGGCCAGCCTGGTCTACAAAGTGAGTTCCAGGATAACCAGGGCTATACAGAGAAACCCTGTCTCAAAAAACAAAAAACAAAAACAAAATCAAAAACAAAAACAAAAACAAAAGGAAAAACCAAAAAAACAAGAGAGAGAGAGAGAGAGAGAGAGAGAGAGAGAGAGAGAGAGAGAGAGAGAGAGAGAGAGAGAATAAAGTCTCCATATTGAAGAATAAAACAAGGAAACAACATTCTTTTCTGATTTATTTCCTAACATGTGGAAACATGCCCATATGATGAAAGTTTGAATCCTTAAATAAAAGAACCACGTTTTTAAGCCTTCCAGGCCTCTGAAAATTCTGCTTTTTGACAACAACCTCGTCCATGATTCTTTGCTGTAGAATAATCATACATTCTTACAGTGTATCACAAAATATTTAATATTTCTGAACATAAAGATATAAGTTAGACATCAAGTGAAGTAATATTTTTCATTCTTAAAATTAATGAATGAAAATTTTAATATAAAAAATTGAAGTCATTAATAGATGTGAAATAAATAAGAAAAAAAGGCTCAAATACTTTCTTTGGCTTTAATATATGGTTAGATGGTTAGTGCTATTCTTACAAGAAAACAAAACAAACCCCAAAATAAAAAAAAATCCACCAGTCTTATTCACTATAAAACAAGGATTTGAGAAATATGATTAAAAGTTATTTCACATTGTCTTGATGTTTGATAAAATCTATTTTTATTACCTTGTCTTTTGTTTTTGTTTTTGTTTTTTATTTTTGTTTTTTGTTTGTTTGTTTGTTTGTTTTTGTTTTTCGAGATAGGGTTTCTCTGTATAGCCCTGGCTATCCTGGAACTCACTTTGTAGACCAGGCTGCCTTGAACTCAGAAATCCGTCTGCCTCTACCTCCCGAGTGCTGGAATTAAAGGCGTGCACCAACACACCTAGGGTCTCTTATAATTTTGATTTCTGCTATTTTTCCGTTATGATGGGTTCGGATGCACATACTTGCATCTTCTAAAGTTTTTGTGTGGAATCCCTGATCTCCAGTATGACTTGATCCTTTGGTCCCTTTAAGCAGATAAAGCTAAATGAGTCATTAAAGGAAGAAAACTAATGTGACATAATTTAGGTTCCTGTATAAAATGGACTAGATTTCAGGAGACACTGAGGAAAGACAGAACTAGAGCACAGAAGTCTGCAAGATAGGCAGGTATCACACCAAGAAAAACAAGCTTGCCTCCACAACTGTGAAAAAGTCAGTATCCATTTTAATGTCTACATTTTATTTTATTTTTATGCCTCCAAAAATTTCTAATCCACTGAGTCTTACTGATGTCTGCCAAAAACTGTCTTTTTACCTTCTGTTTCCACATAATTCATTTTTGGAATTTGCATATGTGTCAGAATTTTCCCCATTTCAGCTAGATAATCTAATTTGGTGACATACTCTTGTATAGTAGTCTGTAATAATCCTTTTCATGTTTACAGTCTCACTTTGGCATTTATTCACTTGGTTCTTCTCTTTTGAGTCAATTTAGCTAAAGCTTTGACAATTTGTTGCTTTTCTTGATTAGCTAATTATTGGGTTCATTGATCTGCTCTGTTTTGTGCTAATGTGTATTTTTCCATCCTCTAGTCTGTGTTTCTTCCCTCTGCTTTATTCGGGGTGAATGTCCTCTTCTCTCTATTTCATTAAGATGTCATTTTTGCAATAACAAATTTTCATTTTGGTAACAGCTTTCAACACATTCTATACATTCTCTTATGTTGAAATTTCATTTTAATTTGGGAGAAAATGTTTTCTTTTTCTTTTACCGTTTTTTTCTATAGGAGTGTTTAGTTTTCACACATCTTTTCTTCAAGGCTCCATTTTTTTCATGTTTTCATGTGTACAAGTTTTATTTCATTGTGACCATTAAAGAAAATTTCATCTATTAAAATGCACAGAGTTATACTGTGAACTAACATATGATCTATCCTGGAAATTGCTTTATGTACAAGTAGGAAATTGTATATCCTCTTAATTTTGATTTGAGTATTCTTTTTATATATCAAGCCCAGTTAGACTAAATGGTTGCCTCTATTACTTTACTGCTTTCTGACTGGTTTACCTACTACTGAAATTGTGATATTAAGATCTTGAGCTATATTCTAAACATATTTTTTCTTAAATCCTGTTTACATTTTGTCAATATATTTTGCTTCTGATACAGGCAAAATATGCATGTTCATTATTATTTGTAAAAATTTTTTTAACCAGCATAAAATACTTTTGCCTCTGCTGTAACAGTTTTTAAATTGCAAACTATACAATTACAGAACATACACACAAACACATAAATAGATAAAAATGTACGACACATACACACAGAACACATGGAAGATACAATCACACAAAGGAACAGACATAGACACACCTGTAGACAGATTTAAAGGACAACCTTCCTGAGTTCCAAACAGATTCTGATCCATATAACAGACAGACAGAAGGCAGAAGGTACAGGGATTATGGAGTAGATAACTCAAATCTGGGCTGACATTTGATTAAATGACCGAAAATAAAATTAAACTACTTGTTTTTGATACTAAGCTAACTATTAAAGTTTGATTATTGTTAGCATGAAATATCTTTTTTTTGTAGTATTACAAATTCTGAACGCTGAGAATTCAGAAGTGAATGTCTTATAAGCATCACATATATAGGCCGTGTTTTGCGATCATCCAACAGGATTTCCATTAGAGTTTTTATCTTGGTCTCCCAGTGTTTCACCTCTTGTTTGCATTTCACTCTTTCCATTAGAGTCTACTTTTTATGTGCAATTACCTATAAATTTTCAGATATTTTCCCCTTCTTTCCATTCCATTTTAAAAACAATTGCACAAAATAAACTACTGTTACCAAAACCAATTTTTATTTGCAATGTGAAGTATCATCCTTTTTTTTTTGTCTAATTTTCTCAACAGCACTTTACAATGCTTCTATCTTGCTACATTTCTATCTATCAAGTATTTTATAGTATAGACTTGCAATCATTTTATAATATTGCTTTATATCTTATAAGATTGGAAAAAACTTGAAATTATGTTTTAATAATTTTCTTAATTCTCATGTGTTAATACATATAAAATTATGCATTCATATGCCCTATTAAGTACCTGTTCATTTCAAATAAAATGATTTCCATCCTTTTATTGCAGATGTAAGCTCTGTATATAAAATGCAACCACTTGTTGATTAAGGAATGAAATTGTTATTTGGAGTTAAATAATACCAATGATGATGTAATAGGAAAAACAATATGCTCTACAATACAAGTTGTATTTTCTAATCACTTATATCTATTTAAATCTCTGGATTACTGTTCCATGACTATACAGACATGACAAAAGTATAAATAAAAATAAAAGTAGAAAAGATCTCCTTCATTCACTCACTGAGACAATCTAAAGCATACAGGTGGAGTGACATAACGTTTTTCTCAAATCCTGTTCACTCTGGAGGAAGTTAGTTTCATGTGGGACAATGGCAAACAGTTGTTGATTATGAAACAACTTCATTTTTCATAAGAATCACTAGATGTTGAATCTGTTTTGGGAAACTGGCATCTGACGGTACACTCTACCACATATTGAAATTCGAATCTTGTTTCTCACAAAGAATGAATAGATTCAGAAGCAACTCTGAGTTCAGTACTGCAATTTTTATGAAATTCTCAATGTTCACATACATACAAACAAAAAGTGCTGAGATTTGTTTCAGGCTAATGGAAGAGCTGAAACTGTCCTTTTCAGGGATAATTGTGATGTGTTCCATTGCTAATGAAATTAAATGCCACCTAGTTGCATTCCAGAGTCCTACATTCTGAAGCACCTATTATGCCCAATATTGACAAGGGAGGAAATATACTTGAACTTAGCCTCGAGGAACAAGGAAGAAATTTTCTCACAGCTGCACAGCACTCTAATGAGCTGCTGAACCCGAAGCTGACTCCAGTTGCTACCAGAATTAGAAACCAGGAGTCGCTTATCTCTGTTGAGGAAAAAAAATGCTGAAGACTGACTACAGCAAAATTTGCTTGTCTTTTAAGACACCTTTACAGTAGATGGAAATGATATAAATCGCCCATAACTGAGAAATGCAATGATTGTACAAAAGTTGTTTGCTCATGCTACTACTTTCTATGCATTTTGCATTTATATTTAAATATTAAAAACCATTTAAATCATCAGAATGTTGAAAATGTGAATGGTATGTTGAATTATCAAAACCCAAAGTAATATGCACCTCAATCATTCACGGTATCTTTGATGCAAATAGAAAATGAACATACATTATGTGACTATAAATATCAAGGAACTTAGTCATTATGTGTGTTCTTCTAACATGAATTTGTTGAGTGGGGTAGTATATAGAAATAGGTGGTATTTAAAAGGTAACTGGCTCATGAATGAAGACATCTGATGATAGAAGTGGTACTTAATACATGCAAAACAAACAAACAAAATCCCTAAACTCAAGAGCCCTTGCTTTGAATTATTTCTCTGTTTGTTTTGTGAAGCTACAAAAGAAGGGAAGTAAGAAAGAAGTGTTTAGAAAGAAGTGTTGCCAGACACAAGCTGTATTGACACTCAGATTTTAAACTTCCTTTCATTCAAGACATCTTGAAATTAGTGTTCTTTGAGTCATTCAGACAGGTGTATGATGTGTTTCTCAAGGAAGCCTAAACTCGTCAAGATGAAAATTACTGGTTGTTATACAAATGTACATGTTTTCTGAACATATGTGTCTTCATGTGAGTATATTCATTTAATGAAATTATGTGTGCTGTATTGTATTATGTATAGCGTTAAATCTTTTATATTTGCTTTAAACTTCTAGACATTGTCTGTTAAATGCTTTCTTCCAGTCATAAAATCTCCATTGCCTTCTAGATTTGTCAACATCTGTGTATGCCTTCAAAAGACCTGAATATGATTAGGAATGCTAACAGTGCTTTGTGGAAGTAGTAGAATATAATCAGGCTTGATCATTCCCAAGGATTTATAGACAGCTAACAGTTGCTAACTGTTAAAGGCTTGTGAGCCTCCACCCACTCTGAAAATATGTAACCATTAAAGGTTTGCTATGGTTGTCTATAAGTTGTCTGTTTATGTAAATAACTCTCTAATTGGATTCATTTTGTCAGCAACCCAGATCTGAGTAGAAATTTTTTCATTTGGTCTTTATTCCTCATATGAGTTAAATAGAATTTTTTTTTCATCTGCCTAGGATACACACAATATATAGAAAATAACACTGTAATTTCAACAGTTATTTTTAGGATAATTTCATCATATGATTAGTCTCTTTATTTTCTTTTAAATTCCTCTAGGTAAAAAAATCTTTGGTCTTGTATTTTCTCATATTTTTCACTACCCAAGATGATACACTTACATACAGTAATTGAATGTAGCTTCATGAATATGTTAGGTAATGGGGAATCTATCGGCCATTTGGAAATGTTAGCAGGTGATATACAATTTCAATATGGTTGGCTAATTCACTTATTCTCCCTTAAAGAAGATCCTATTATATTTACTTATGGCTTATATAGTTACAGAATGGAACTCAGGAGAAATAATGCAACCAGGCTCAACTGGAGACTTTACTTGAATGGATGTCCCCAGTTTCATATAATAAAAAATTTACTCCAAACATAGCATAACTTCAACTCTTTATTAGTGCTGTTACAAGATCTTAAATGTCGTTCACACATAATTCACAGTAAATACATTTGTCTAATTTCCACGACTTCAATGTATAAATTTACTAATACTTATCTTACATATTTCCTGAGCCTTTTTTCTATTTTTATATTTCAGGTTTTTTATACAGTTTATCCTACAGTGAAATAATAATTACCAACTATACTATGAAGACTTTTTATTATAATTATATTTCTGTTCTGATGTATTGTTGCAAATTGTTGTGAGTTAGAGTTATTACATTCCATTTATTGTATTACAGTAATGCAGGTCCAGGTACATTATGGGCAATTTCTGTGTTCAGACTTCTTTCTTGGGCCTGAAATTATAAAATAAAGTCTTTGTTCTTATCCAGAACTCAGAATCCCTTGCAGGATTTCTCTGTTGTCTAAGGTATGTTCATCACCTGGAGGCTTGATTTGGAGGCTTGAAGTCCTGGAAAGCAGAGGGAATTTAAAGAGCTAGGTCCTTGTATGAGGGTCTTAGATTACTCAGGGGTCTGACAGTCTGACTTCAAGAAGATTAAAGATAGTGTTAGAAAAGCACAGAACTCTAGTCTCAATCAGTCTTTCTATCTTCTCATTAAAGATGTGATATTTAACAGGCCCATTGATGGCTGACTGGGCCATCCTCTGCTACATATGTGACTAGAGACACAGCTCCAGGGAGTACTGGTTAGTTCATATTGTTGTTCCTCCTATAAGGTTGCAGACCCTTTAGCTCCTTGGGTATTTTCTCTAGCTCCTTCATTAGGGGTCCTGTGTTCCATCCAATAGATGACTGTGAGCATCCACTTCTGTATTGCCAGGCATTGGCATAGCCTCACAAGAGATAGCTATGTCAGGTCCTGTCAGCAAAATCTTTCTGGCATATGCAATAGTGTCTAGATTTGGTGGTTGTATATGCGATGGATCCTCAGGTGGGGCAGTCTCTGGATGGTCTCTCCTTCTGTCTCAGCTTCGAACTTTGTCTCTGTAACTCCTTCAATGGGTATTCTAACTTAATATCTTAACTGTGATGACTGTCAAACAATGAAGAGGTAGTGAGGAGGGCTGTTAAAGACTGCCCCATCTGGGGATCCATTCCATATACAGTCAACAAACCTTGACACTATTGTGGATGCCAAGAAGTGCTTGCTGATAGGAGCCTGATAAAGTTGTCTCCAGAGAGGTTCTGCCAGAGCCTGACAAATACAGACGCAGATGCCCACAGCCAACCATTGGACTGAGAACAGGGTTCCCAGTGAAGGAGTTAGAGAAAGGACAGAAGGAGCTGAAGGGGTTTGTAACCCTATAGGAAGAACAACAATAGCAATCAACCAGACTCTCCAGAGCTCCCAGGGACTAAACCATCAACCAAAGAGTACACATGGAGAAACTCATAGCTTCAGCCATATATGTAGCAGAGGATGGACTTATTGGACATCAAAGGGAGAAGAGGCCCTTGATCCTGTGAAGGCTTGATGCCCCAATATAGGGGAATGTCAGAGCACGAAGCAGGAGTTCGTGGATGGGTGGGAGAGCACTCTCAGCGGGAAAAACAGGAAAGGAGATAATATTTGAATGTAAATAAAGAAAATATCCAATATAAGAAAAGAAAATAAAGTAATTTATATTTTAAGTAACTGATTCACAAACAATTTGGAGGAAAAAAAAAAAAAAACCTCAGAATGAGGAAAAAGAGTAGAGACCAGGGTTCAGTTTTAAACTCCTGGTATAATTCCCTCTCAGTAAAGCTTATTCACTAATTATCCTTTACTAAAAGTACAGCAATTTAAATGTTAATTACAATCAAAATGCCAGTCAATCTTTCATCAAAATTAATATTTAACTAAATATTTACATTATGACCAAACCATACTGGTATATAAATTCACTATATTATGGATCATTAATTACATATGAGGCAAATCACCAGCACTGGTTCTACATCCGTGGGCAATTATTGGAAGAACTTTATTTAAAAGCTAATTATGCTGATTTGATTTGTCTTCTCCAAGGAAGGACTTTATTACTTCTTCCACTTCCTTAACACAATGTAGATATTATATTTACTGAATATGGAGCAAACATAAATTTTATTTAGTTAATTTTCTATTGTGTCTAAAATGAAATAAAATATGTATCTTGAAAATAATACCTTACATCTAAAAATTAATGCTATCATTTCATGTAGTCTTGCAATATTGGAAGATTTATGCAATCCTAGAATGACAAGCTATGATTTAGAGTAGGAAATTAAAGTGTGAACACATTTCCAGAACAAACTTTAGAGGATTGCAGGGGTTATAAATTGTTTATACAGTCTGACAGAATTTCTAGAATAATCGACAGACACAGGGTCACAGGGACAACTTTGGTTAATAGATGTGCTTTATCATAAGCTCGGCTGCTTACTTGGAAAGAACCTGTCCTAACTTCATGAACTTGAGCCTCATATTTGAGGAGATTGTCTAGGTGAGCAGTATCTTGAAACAGTATGTTCGAGAGGTTTATTTTCCTTGGCCTCAGTTTCCATCTGCAAAGATATTTTTCATGGTTATGCTCCTGACGATTTTGGCCTCTGTAGTGATTTCCAATTTTAGAAAATAGTGTTCTAATTAGCTTCTCGGTTTCTTGGTGTTCCTGGCTCATGTCTATCATTTTCACTTTAGTTTTGATGTTACATAACCTGTGAAGGTATATATTCATTATATACCATCTCACATTAACTGATAGGGCAATCTCTATGTTAATCTCAACAAGTAAATGACTGCATACACATATCTCTTTTTGAGTGTATTATTTATAAGTTATGTCCTGCTATAATCAAGTCCAAATTTATATATTGCTTTAACAAGGCTAAAAGCAGTAATTAATTTTTCACGAGCAGACTCTAGGCTAATATCATTTGTTCCTAATTTAATGGTATACAAAATTTTAGTGAGTCTTCTTAAAGTGAGTATTTGCTAACTATATTTTAAAGATTCAATATTCTTTGATTTATACATTTCTTCTCATGAAGAAGCAAAGTTAATGCGAGGCAAAATTTAACATTTCAATTTCTCTTATCTTTACATAAATGCATGAAACATAAGTTTAGTTGTGTAGTAATTAAATGCATCTGTACAGTTTAGTATTCCCCTGCAAGAGAAGAATATCTAAAGCTGGGGAGAGAGGTCAGTATATACAAGCTCTTGCTCTGAAATAGTGAAGTTCAAATCTCCAGAAGCCAGGTACAAAAGTGGGTTTATCACCTATAACACCAGGTCTGTGGGAATAAGGGAAAAGACAAGAGGATTGATGGGCCTTACTCCCTGTCAGTCTAGATCTCAGCACAGTAACAGATCCTATTTCAAGAGAGCAAGGAATAGACAATGATAAGTTGACCTCCTCTGGCATCTTCAAAAACATGGTCATGCCCTGAGCCCCTCCACCCACAAACATATGAAGATATACTTCACACATACAACACACACACACACACCTAAATAATTATGCACTAAGCAGCAGCTACAATATAATCATAAAGTAGGTTTCATATCCAAAGATGAAAGAAAAGGGCAAAACCCACTATGAGGTATGAACTGCTTCATGTAGAATTCTATAAACTCAGAAGTCATATAAGAATACAGTTTAATCTCAGATGCTGATTAACATAATGAATATAATTAAAATCTATTGACAGAGAAAAGTGAACATTATTTCGAGCCTTCTTCACAATGTGAATATAAACTACAGTGGGACCTTGGGTTTGAAGCAGGGAGGTAATTTCATTAGTGAATTTGTCATTTAGAACATATACTTTCATCTTTTAAATAGAAACATTCGAATATTAGAAATATTAAAGATGTTTGAAAACCTCATGGCTGACAAGAAATAAATGTATTTTTATTACCTGATACAGAATCAAGTACTATTTTTAATAATATTACAGATTTAATATAAAATATTCACTTAATAATGTAAGTGAATTATGACAGACTTGTAGGGTCAGACTCACCAAGGCATAAATTCCAATTTAAATTCTGTGTAATCATTTGACCTGAATTATTGGATGCTTTCCTTATTCTAATTAAAAAAAAATAGAGTAGCGACCAGTAAAGTTATATTTTCTATACTGATTTGAGTTCTGCTCACTGCATGCAGTCCTGAGAAAAGAATAAACTATTGTTTTCTCTGATAACTGGGCATGAAGTGCTGAAGAAGAAGCAATTTAATAATAAATTTGAACATAATTTTGCAGATGTATGTTGAGAATCTAAGAAGTTTACAGGTACTAACTTGCTTTAATACAAGAGGAGATAGACAAAAAGTTAAAAGATAGGAGACAGACTGCCAGATATGAGAGACAATCAAGCCAAGGACAGGGTAGCCATGCAATGACAGTGTCATAAGTTGAGAAAATTTCCCAATGGTCACTGTTCATGTCTGAAGTACAGAAAGTCTTTTCATGCCCTATAGAAAATAAAGTTACACCTTTCATCTTTATAAGGCATTAACCAAAAGAAAATTTTATCAGACAAATCAAGTTAATTCAGTTTCAAAATTATTTCCAAGCGAAGTAACTATTTAATTGATTGAAACTTGTTTGGTTGTGCTAAATTATCCAGCTAATTGCCTTTATTGTGTGATTTACGTTTCCTCTGTTGACATTAAGGTAGACATGTAACCCACAGATTTGTTCCTTTTATTCTCCTTTGTGTATAAGTTGGCGGATACAACTTCCTTCCCAGGTAACTTTGTTCTTTTCCATGCCATTGATTTTTCCCTGTGGATCCAATCGAGCTTGAACTTGCTTAGGCTCATTTGTTTTCTGTTTGTCACTAGGAACCCTGACAATACAGTCTTGTTTCTCAGAATAGAGTATTTACCAGAGACTCATTGTCACAGAAGCAAGTGATGAAACAATGCATTTTAAATGAGAACCAGCCACTGAGAGGAAAGAGATGGGTAGAGAAGGAAGAAGAGAAAAGATTGTGGATGCAAAGTGGTAGGGGAGAAGGGACTGTTTTAAAAATAAAACAGAAAATCTTATAGAATTTTGACAATAAGCTTTCATTGAAGTATAGCAGATGAAAAACTGTATAGGAAAAAGAAAACAAATACAAGGGTTTTACCAATAGATTTGGGCCCTGTGATAAAGTTTGAGTTGTCCAGTATGTCATGTGATACAATTCTAACACGATGATCACAGTATTGACATAGTTTCCAAAACTCGACCTAAAATTGCCTTAGATAAACCACATTTAATTGCTATTTGTTAATGCATAGCAATAAACATTTTTCTTTCTTTATCTGTTTGTCTATATGTGTACCTCTCAGTTATGTGGATGGAAGGCATAGAAAAAAAAATCTAACTTTTTGTTTGCCACAGTGAAATGACAGTAGAAGGATAATTGATAGTTTCATTCATTGCATGAAGTAGAATTAAAATGGCCATTTCTGATGTAGTTTCATTGTTGAAATATATGCTGAAGAATCTTGACCTAGCCAGTTATTCAAAAGTATGTTTATGACATTTGAAAAATATCTATACAGTTATTTACTTGTTTAATAACACTTAAAGATGGGCGGTGGTGGTGCACGCCTTTAATCTGAGCACTTGGGAGGCAGAGACAGGCAGATTTCTGAGTTTGAGGCTAGCCTGGTCTACAAGGTGAGTTCCAGGACAACCAAGACTATACAGAGAAACCCTGTCCCAAAAAACAAACAAAAACAAAACAAAACAAAACAAAACAAAAACCACTTAAAATATATGATTTTATGAATATTTGGAAAAATTGTTAACTTTTTCTAATGTTTACTAATCTGAAGTTGAGGAAAGATGATATTTATAAGAACTAAGTAAGAACTAAAGAATTAATAAGTACTAAATAATGGTAATAAGAATATTTCAATAGATTGTATCTTTAAAAACTGATTTTCATTAGTTGTTCATGAATTGTCTGCATCTATTTATAAAAATATGATCACAACATGCTTGGATGAGTGATATACTTTTGTAATATTAGCATCAATATGGAAAAAACATGTAGGAAAATGCTGAATATTTACCATGAAATTACTTCAACTTTTTATCCAGGAAGGAGATAAAGCAAAGGTGTTTCCTCCTTCTTCTTCTTCTTCTTCTTCTTCTTCTTCTTCTTCTTCTTCTTCTTCTTCTTCTTCTTCTTCTTCTTCTTCTTCTTCTTCTTCTTCTTCTCCTTCCTTCTCCTCCTCCTCTTCCTCCTACTCCTTCTCTTCCTCCTCCTCCTCTTCCTCCTATTCCTTCTCCTACTCTTTCTCCTCCTCCTCCCCTCTCCCATTTCCCTCCCCTCTCTCACTGTGTGTGTGTGTAAATCGGAAAAAATGTTTATGTCATATATCCAAGAAATCTCTAAGTATGGAAAACTTTTCCAACTGGAATGAGGTCAGAAGGGTTGGAGTGGGCCAGAGAGGACTGAGAAGTAAGTGTGATCAGAATGAATTATGTGAAATTAGTAAATAATGAATAAAAACATAAGTTCTGTGAAAAAAAGAGAATTATTTGAAAATCAACATAACCAAAAATAAATAAAAATTAAAATTTAAAAAATGTGTAAGATTCACAACAGTCAATTAAGTACTGTCTAATCAACATGAGAAGCAACCCTAAGAGTATTACCTCCCCCACCACTGGTCCATTCTTGTTTGGGCTTCAGTCTCATCCTGCAAATGGGTCTTGCAAATTCTAAGAACTATGAGATCTCTTTTGGGGAGAATGTTTCCCTCAGTCTGGCATCTTTTTCTCTCAGTGTGAGATACTTTGGTAAATTTCCATTTATTTGGAAGTCTGTTATTTCAAAGACTGATACACTATAAAACACAAATTTGTTTTTAGAATATCGCCATTTCTGCCTGGTCTGTTTAAATTCTCCATGTAATGTTTCAGAACCTCAGTCTGAATATAGACTTTGTCCATTTATGAAACAAATAGAATAAATAGAATCAAATTTATGAATTTATAAATAACTCATGGCAACGTTTAGGCTTGTAAATATTCCATATCAAAGACCCTACTGTCACCTTGATTAAAATATTTACCAGCATATTTTATATAATATGATAGCAATTTAGCTTGAACAGAAAATTTAAAAATAAGCTTTGCAGAGAGTAAAGGGAAGGATCTCACAGATCAATTCCCGTAGTGGACAAAATAAATGATTATTATGGTAAAAACCCAATAGATTATTATAACATTGTTTACACTTGCATCTGAAATGTGACCTATATTTTTTATATATTTTTATTACATATTTTCCTCAATTACATTTCCAATGCTATCCCAAAAGTCCCCCATACACTCCCCCCCCCACTTCCCTACCCACATATTCCCATTTTTTTTTTTTTTTTTTTTTTTGGCCCTGGCGTTCCCCTGTACTGGGGGATATAAAGTTTGCGTGTCCAATGAGTCTCTCTTTCCAGTGATGGCCGACTAGGCCATCTTTTGATACATACGCAGCTAGAGTCAAGAGCTCCGGGGTACTGGGTAGTTCAGAATGTTGTTACACCTATAGGTTTGCAGATCCCATTAGCTCCTTGTGTACTTTCTCTAGCTCCTCCGTTGGGAGCCCTGTGATCCATCCAGTAGCTGACTGTGAGCATCCACTTCTGTGTTTGCTAGGCCCTGGCATAGTCTCACAAGAGACAGCTATATCTGGGTCTTTTCAGCAAATTCTTACTAGTGTATGCAATGCTGTCAGCGTTTGGAAGCTGATTATGGGGTGGATCCCTGAATATGGCAGTCTCTAGATGGTCCATCCCTTCATCACTGCTCCAAACTTTGTCTCTGTAACTTCTTCCATGAGTGTTTTGTTTCCAAATCTAAGGAGGGGCATGGTGTCCACACTTCAGTCTTCATACTTCTTGAGTTTCATGTGTTTAGCAAATTGTATCTTATATCTTGGGTATCCTAAGTTTTGGGCTAATATCCACTTATCAATGAGTACATATTGTGTGAATTCCTTTGTGATTGTGTTACCTCACTCAGGATGATGCCCTCTAAGTCCATCCATTTGGCTAGGAATTTCATAAATTCATTCTTTTTAATAGGTGAGTAGTACTTCATTGTGTAAATGTACCACATGTTCTGTATCCATTCCTCTGTTGAGGGGCATCTGGGTTCTTTCCAGCTTCTGGCTGTTATAAATAAGGCTGCTATGAACATAGTGGAGCATGTGTCCTACTTACCGGTTGGGACATCTTCTGGATATATGCCCAGGAGAGGTATTGCTGGATTCTCCGGTAGTACTATGTCCAATTTTCTAAGTAACCACCAGACTGATTTCCAAAGTGGTTGTACAAGCTTGCAATCCCACCAACAATGGAGGAGTGTTCCTCTTTCTCCACATCCTCGCCAGCATCTGCTGTCACCTGAATTTTTGATCTTAGCCATTCTGACTGGTGTGAGGTGGAATCTCAGGGTTGTTTTGATTTGCATTTCCCTGATGATTAAGGATGTTGAACATTTTTTTAGGTGCTTCTCTGCCATTTGGTATTCCTCAGGTGAGAATTATTTGTTCAGTTCTGAGCCCCATTTTTTAATGGGGTTATTTGATATTCTGAAGTCCACCTTCTTGAGTTCTTTATATATATTGGATATTAGTCCCCTATCTGATTCAGGATAGGTAAAGATCCTTTCCCAATCTGTTGGTGGTCTTTTTGTCTTATTGATGGTGTCTTTTGCCTTGCAGAAGATTTGGAGTTTCATGAGGTCCCATTTGTCAATTCTCGATCTTACAGCACATGCCATTGCTGTTCTATTCAGGAATTTTCCCCCTGTGCCCATATCTTCAAGGCTTTTCCCCACTTTCTCCTCTATAAGTTTCAGTGTCTCTGGTTTTATGTGAAGTTCCTTGATCCACTTAGATTTGACCTTAGTACAAGGAGATAGGAATGGATCGATTCGCATTCTTCTAAATGATAACAACCAGTTGTGCCAGCACCATTTGTTGAAAATGCTGTCTTTCTTCCACTGGATGGTTTTGGCTCCCTTTTTCAAAGATCAAGTGACCATAGGTGTGTGGGTTCATTTCTGGGTCCTCAATTCTATTCCATTGGTCTACTTGTCTGTCAGTATACCAGTACCATGCAGATTTTATCACAATTGCTCTGTAGTAAAGCTTTAGATCAGGCATGGTGATTCCACCAGAGGTTCTTTTATCCTTGAGAAGAGTTTTTGCTATCCTAGGTTTTTTGTTATTCCAGATGAATTTGCAGATTTCTCTTTCTAATTCGTTGAAGAATTGAGTTGGAATTTTGATAGGGATTGCATTGAATCTGTAGATTGCTTTAAGCAGATAAAAACTAAGAGAATTGTGTAATTTATATAAAAAATCTACAAATACAGCAAATATACAATATACAGCAAATCATCCAGCTTATTTGAATTATCAAAGAAAAAGTCATATCTCTGAACAAATCTCGCGATTTTAGGCATCAAAGGACAGGGCAATTGAAGAACTGAAATCAATCACACTGTGAAATCCTGAAACTCTACAGTTGATCTCATTATACTACCTTGGTACTGAGAAGAGCTGAACTATGAAATAAACTAGTGATGACTCTAGTCATCTTCCTCTAGATGGATTTGTGTTACAAAGACACCTTCAATACTGTTGGTGTTAGCAGAAAAAACAAATTTTAATTTCTCTAAACAATAAATTTATTTGCTTTCAGTTTGGCTAGAAATTCTTATTTTTCTAAATCAAAAAGTCAGTATGAATTTTAGTAGCAGTCTCTTACCTTAGAAGTTACAATCAACTGTATTTTTCATTTAACTGATTATAGTCCATACCCACATGCATATGTAAACCTACCTTCTTTACTCACATGTCTTATACACACAAGTGCTATTTTAGAAAATCAATTACTTTTTTCTTATGATCCCATCTAATAATGTTGTAAAAATGATGGAAAGCAAATAATCTTCATGTTTATATTTCAAATGCTTTAGAATGTGTATAACCTGATATTCCATTATATCTTACAGATGTACTAGATATTGTATCTACTAGAGGGAAACATTTTGCAAAGCGTTTGACAATTACGTGATTCATTTGTAATATATGGATCCTTAAATGTGTTTACTGAGGAATGCATTTGTGTGTCTTCAGCATTCCTTTGTGGTGGTACATATTGAGAAACAGCATGCAAAACAGACCAGCTTCCCACAGGAGAGAAACTTGGGTCTATTGTAGAAAACGAAAAGTGGGTACTAAATTGTATGGCCAGTGCGATTCACTGGTGATTTCCTTCAAAATGAATATGTGAATAGTTTATAAGCGATTTTCACCAGTTTTGTTACTTTTAGGTATCTGGGAATTTTTTCCCCTTAAGAATCATTTGTAAGTCAGTCTTCACTGTCACATTCATACCAAATTACATGTTTTGTTTGACAACGGTCATTTATCTGAGCAGATTGAGCATCTCACTAAAACCCTTTCCTCTCTGCTGATTACACTTTTATTTAGGTGAATTTTCTATTATTCTGGGGTGAGTTGCTTTTTGTAGTAAAGCATTTGAATAAATATTTATTTAGTTATTTTTATGGGTGTGTTAATTAAACAAGGCTTCTTACATTACATCATTAGCTATTGCAGCACTAGGTGAGAGTAAAAACAAAATCATTATAAGCGTGTTTATATTTCATTCTGGTAAAGAGGTGACAGACCATTAAACAGGATGGTAAGACACAATCCAGACAAACCTCTTTGTGTTAGCAGCATAGCTTGGATTTACACAAGAGAAAGGAGAGGGCCACCTAACAAGGAGGCTCAAAAGTTAACAGAAGGAGTAAGCTATACAAAATATTTACCCTTCTCTAACACTAGTATATTGCAAGACCACTTTCAATTTTCTTTTTCCATTAGATGAAGATTACCTCTACTACTAACATACAGGCACTTTGGAAGTTTATACCTTAAGCAAATAACAAGTAATTCTTCCTGAGTTTGTCCTAAGAGTTGATGAAATTCAAAGTTAAATGAAGGCCATTGGTCCACAACATTAAGACAAGTGGAGAAAGTGTTTTGCAATACACTGTAGTCAAGCTGAACTGGTAATGCTGGGATAGTTAGAGGTCCTGGATACTTTTAAGTGCTAGGAAGCAAACACCCTCATTTTAAAAGAATAAGAAAAAGGATTGAAAGGAAAATTCCCGCCTTTGTTTATTTACATGAAATCACTGAAAATCTTAGTAAAAGTATAATTCACATAATTTTTCTTTTGACGAACAATGCTCTGACACAAGCTTTGAAATTGTGTCATGAAACTATTGGCATTATGTCATAAACTGTAAGAGTCTTCAGTGATGTTCACCATAAAATTATAATATAATCTTCTGAAGGGATCCAAGCATGCTCAGTAATTAATTTCACATGAAAGAATAACAACAACAGCCTAAGTTTGGATTGCTAAATGCAAACACCTACTAACTATTCCTTACGAGATCAAATCTATAGACTTCATGATCACATAATGAAAGAGGAAGAAACATGACTTAGGAACCATTTATGGGATTTTAAGTAATGCATGGATTATTTAATTTCATGATATTATCAAATCACAATTGAGAATAATATTTTTTCTCCTCCAGTATTGGTACATCTTGTCCAAGACTAAAACTCTTTTGATTGATTTTCAAGTAGCCCTGTCTTAAAATATTAAGTATGATTTAGGAAATGGATTAGGATTGAGAAGCAGATTTAGAAAAGAAATAAGAAAAAAACTAATAACGTTTTCTATGGAATCAAACATTTCTTAACATCTTAATAATTGCAGTATTTATGAATGAAACTACTTATGCTGCCTAAGCCATAGAATCATAAGTTGGCTCATATAAAAATAAAAACATTTCTTCCTGCAATCAGGCATGCTATACAGGTAATATCAGAGCTCTTAACATAGATATACAGAGGATGCTCTGCAGCTTTCTTTAAGGATAGACCAGTAATACTGATACAAAACAATAACTGATAACACTTTTAAAATAGATATGTAACTGTTGAAATCTTGGGTTATCAGGACGAAAGGAACATTGGAAACCCATTTGCTATTATGTATTTTATGTATTTTTATGTAATTATTATGTATTTTTATGAAATGATAGAATTTACATAAAGTTTTCTATAGTGCAGTAAAATTTTTATAAAATCATGTACAAATTTTTCTTGCACTAAATTTTATTATTTTCTACTTTCCTGAAATTGTTTCAAATCATCAAGATGACTTGAAACTCATTTAACCTATCTGAAGTTTCTGAATCCTGTAACAGTAACTTTTATTTGCCTGATTTAATTATCATCTCTGAGGCTTACTGCCTCGGTTTGCTTACTTCAGCCTAGTTCTGGGAGCTTCTAGACTCCCATACAATGGCACGTTTTCAGCATGTTTTCAGATTTACCTCTGAATAAGCTCCACCTTTCTAGCTCTTCCTGATTTATCGCTGGGTGATCAACTCGGCTGCCCTGACTAAAAACTTCTCTCCAAGCAGACTGATTCAAAATTGCTTCTCTTTGGGCCTCTGACTGAATTGCTCTGCTTGGTCTCATGTTATTGTTGGCAATATGTTGTAATCTTCTCCCTCCTCCTCATTCTCTGGCTTGTTCTGTCGTCACCTATGTCTGGCTCTCTTTCTCTCTCAGGACCCTGTTTCTGTACAACTGTTCTGCTAACACTTCCTCTTGCCTCCTCTCTCTTTTCACTGTTCTATCAATTGCCTTCCCTTTCCTCTCTCTTCTAGTGAGAGTTTCTTTTATTCTGTTCTGTCAAATATTTCTCTGATTCATCACTTCATCTGCCATTCACTTAGACATCACTTGTAAACATGGGTGCTTCCTTCTACAAACTAATTCTGACTTACATTGTTTGGGATTAAAGGTGTATAGTAAGCACCTGTCTGTATCCCACCTAGAGGAATTAATGATGTAGGTTACAGACTGAGCCACACCACAACCACAAACTGTTTTCTTTTCAGTAAATAACAAAATCCCATTGTTCACAGTATGTAGAAATATTGTTCAACAATATCCTGTTGTAATATATTTTATTGCCCCAAAGTTTTGTGTTTCAGATTTTCTGTAATATATTCATCTGTGACAATAAAACAAAGTCACAAGCCAAATGCTTTAAAACATAATAATTTCATATAAATTATGTCTTTGTCAAGGTGATTATGATTAATATACATTCACAAATGACTAAATTACTAAATAGATATATGATAGAGATTGATAAATGATATATATATGATGATATGTATTCTGTAAGTAAAATATTTGACAAATCTTTAAGAACTGTTACTACCTCTCAACTGAATTGATCCATTGCTAAAGACTGTAAAAAATGATTCTTAAAATATGACACCCCTATATACACCTTCATCATGTCAAATTGTTGGTAGATTTTCTGTAATTTATATAACATTTATTTAGCAAGGAACTTGGTGAATTTAAAAAGGTTTAGTTTAATTTTTCAAACCAAATTTAATCATTACTCACATTTACTTTTTGTTTTAGTTCCTTTTATTGTTTTGTTCATTGTTGCATTGTATATAAAGAATAAGGTAAAGTTAAATTTTCTTTATATAGGAAAAAGTAAATATTAGACATAACATTTGCTCAAATCAGAAGAACTCAGCATGTAAGAGCAAGTGCAAATATGAAATACATCAGTTGCGTGGCTTCTTACTTTTTAAATAGCCTTATATAAACAGATATGAAATTAACTGGCATACTTCTCTTAGAGTGATGCTTTCTTGCAATGCTTTCCAGATTTTCAGTATTGAGAAAGCCTACACTGTCAAATTATACAAATTGTCCTCTGAAATCCATATGGAGGTATTGACTCATATAGCCATATCAGCAGTTATTCCAAATGCAGCAAGCACATTTTCATACCCTCAATATGGAATTGAATGGGAAACTTTGTTTTGTAATGTTTCCTTTACTGGAAATCATGTGACATGAGTCTCCTTTGTTAAACCTATTTACGTATTTCTTTATTTTATGATTCTATTGTCTGATATATTAGAGTCACTCAATATAAATTGAGTTGGAATTTTTAGAGTTTTCCTATATTGGAGGAAATATATCTTCATGCACTCTGTCATTCTGTATAACTAGACATTAAAAATAAAAACTTGATTCTGGAATGTAATAAAGTTGTACAGTTTTACCTACTCCTCTTTTCCAAGTCACCAAAACCACTTGCCTAGAATATTTTAACATGTGCCTGCTTCTCACTTGCCTACAGACAGTCTGTTCCTAACAATGCTGTTAACTGTCCTGCAGAATGTAAAGGCCTCTAAATGCCTCATAGAGGTTCTGGTAGCATTGATTAGGATAACTAGCTACAGGAAGACAACATAGGCAATCCTACTGTGCACAGCAACTTTAATCTCCTGAATGCTTTTCTTGCTTTGCTCTTCTGATCATTTATTATATTTCAAGAATTAATATGTTTCACACTACTCCTCAAATATGCAATGGAATAAGATGGATTCTTCTTTCCTTAGCTATCTATGTTGTGCTTCTGCTATCTTCCTGAAATCTTTGACATCTCAATGAGTTGTACAATAAGAGCCTCTTTTCCTATCAGTCCCTCTTGTCTCATAATTCTGATTATCTTTCCTACAACTGCAATCATTTTTTATTGAATAAGCTCTGAAGTCATGCTTAGTGGTAAGTACTCTCTCTTTCACTTTCTTGGTAGACTGTCCAGGGATATAATTTGAGCAAACAAAAGAAAAGTAGCTTGAAACTCGGGTCTTGCAGAGGACCCAGATTTAATTCCCAGCATCCACATAGATGTTTATAACCTGGCTTAATTCCAGTTACAATGGATCTAATGACCTCTTCTATTCTTTATGTGTATGAGGCATATAAATAGTGCAATTATGTACATATAGTCAAAACACTTATAAGCATATTATAAAAATACATAAATGTAATTATTTATGGTGCTTGTCTAATATCCCCCATAATTCAAATTTGCAATTACATATTTTAATTGTCACTATTTATTGATATATATTCAGTCCCTAAAAATGTGTTCAGGTTATAACAGATACTCACTATCAGTTGTATTAAATGAATAAATAGATTAGGGTCATATTCTTGTCCATAGTGGGTTTTTTTTTCATGATACTGTAAAAACTGAATTTTTAAAACTCATCATTTGCCATTCTTAACTCTGATTTTTCCAGTGTACTACTTTATTGACATTTGATGACAAACCATTTATTTGACTGCCAAGTTATTTTCTCTCAGTTTAAATTAAAACAAAGCTACATTATGTCCTCCTTGAATATTCCCTTTCAACATCAATCATGCCTTCTTCTCATACGTGTGGCTTCTTATTCTGTCATTATCATTGTTACCTATAGAAACTCAAAAACACAGACACACACACCCTGCTAAGTCTATTTAGATTTGCTTATTTGTTTATGATTTCAGGATTGACCACTTGAAATGAGATATACAACTAGAGTTATCAACCCTGGGAAAATTTAACTCTCTCCATCTTGGTATTCTTAGTTGCATATAGCTCTTTGATTTCAATAGGATTCTGTGTTATTTCCCCTTATTGCTAGTGCTACTATTGTTAAGGTCTTGTTTAGGCAGCCATTTTGTTGAGATATCATATGTGTAATTTCCCTGTCATTTCTAGAATTGAAAAAAAAATCTCACAATATTTATTTCCTGGTTGTCCAAAACATTCTTTCCATTCCACCACCCCTTCAGCACCTGATTCTTAGGTACATGTGTTGTGTTGTGGTTTTATCAATTGATGCAAGTAGTTCAATGTCAGTTGTTCTCTGACATTGACAAGCTGTAGATATTGGAAATGGACTATGTCTGCTAAAAATGAGATTATTGTTAGACTTTTGGGAAACCAACATCAGGACTGATAGCATGAACATAGATTTTGGTAAATAAGAAAAAATATAACTCCTTATGGCCTTTATCCGTGTAGTTATTTTTTTTTCCTCCTGTCTTAGTATTTCCACTGCTGTGAAGATTTACATACCATGATCAAGGCCACTCTTAAAAAGGAAAACGTAGCCGGGCGGTGTTGGCGAATGCCTTTAATCCCAGCACTTGGGAGGCAGAGGCAGGCGGATTTCTGAGTTCGAGGCCAGCCTGGTCTACAAAGTGAGCTCCAGGACAGCCAGGGCTATACAGAGAAACCCTGTATCAAATATAAATAAATAAATAAATAAATAAATAAATAAATAAATAAAATAAAAATAAAAATATTTTAAAAAAGGAAAACATATCATTGGAGGTGGCTTGCAATAATAGGGATTCAGTCCATTATCATCATGGTGGGAAGCAAGTCAGAATACAGGTAGACATAATACTTGAGGAGACAAGATTTAACATTTTGATCTGAAGGAAGAAGACTGGCTTCTGAACACAGCCAGGAGGGGGCTCACCTCTGCACTGGGTCGAGCCTGAGCATAAGAGACCTCAAATTTCACCTATATAATGATATACTTCCTCCAACAAAGCCACAAAAAACAAATACTTAGGTTTTTATGTTTAAAATGTAGATTTTCTTTAACATTATGTTAATTTTCCAATTTAAAAAAAAAAACAAACTAACAAAAACTCTAGATTCTGGCCAACAGTGCAGTAGAAAACAAAATGACTCTGAAATTCTATCTACAGTCAGAATGGCTAAAAACTCAAATGACAGCTCACTGTGGACGATCTAGAGCAAGGGGATCAATGCCCCATTGCTGGTAGGAGTGCCACTTTGGAAATCAATCTGACTGTTTATTATAAAATTGGAAATAGGTCTATCTTAAGAGTCATAACACTCCTGGCCATAAAACCAAAACATGTTCTGAATAGATAGATAAAATGGAGTACATTTATTTACACAGTGGAGTACTATTCAGCTATTTAAAAGAATGACTTCATAAAATTTGCAGGCAAATGGATGGAACTAGAAAAGATCATCCTGAGTGACATGGCAAACATGGCATGTATTCACTTACCAAGTGGATATTAGACATAAAGCACAGAATGACAATGAGGAACACCATAGAACCAAAGTAATAAGTAATAAGGAGGGCTTGAGGAGAGACTTACTTTAAAGGATAAATACAACAAATGGAATAGACAGGAAATGGGGAGGCAGAAGTTGTATTGGTTGCCCCTGGGGATGTGAGTGGTATCTGGTTTGGGAAAGACATGAAGAGAGTACTGGGAGAGAAAACTGAAATAAGGGAGGCATCTCTGGGATGAGCTAGAAACAGAGGGCAATTGAACCTATCAAGGATCTATGAAGACTCGATGTAATGGGGTATTTGGCACCTAAAATGACCATCTCCTGTAACCAGTAAAGACTTCCAATGGAGGTATTGTGACACAATTCAGCCATAAGACCTTAGACGCATAATTTGTCTATTTTACAAGATGTACAAGGGATAAAAGATGTTGCAGAATTTGAAGGACTGGCCAACCAATGACTGGCCCATGTTTAGACCCTTGCCACGTGAGATAGCCCACCCCTGACACTATTAATGATATCTATCTATAATTGCAGACAGAAGCCTAACATAACTTTCATCAAGAAAGGCTTCACACATAACCTGATAAAAACAGATATAGAGATCCACAACCAAACATTAGGTAGAACCTGAGACATCTTCCAGAACTGGGGAGGAGGGCTTGTAGGAGCCAGAGGGTTCAAGGACACCGTATGAAAACCTACAGAATGAATGAATCTGGTCTCATAGTGGTCCTCAGAGAATGAACTGCTAACCAGGGAGTGTGCACAGGACTGACCTAGGCCCATGACACATATGAACAGTTGTGAAGCTTGGCCTAGATGTGTGACTCTTTTTTTTTTTTAATTTATTTATTTTACTTTTTTTTTTAATTAGGTACTTTCTTCATTCACATCTCCAATGCTATCCCAAAAGTCCCTCACACCCTCCCCCCCCACTTCCCCACCCACCCACTCCCACTTCCCTGCCCTCCTAACAACCAGAGCAGGAGCTGTTTCTGACTCAGTTCCTTGCCTTCGTAACTTTTTCCTCCAACTAGGCTGCCTCATATAACGTCAGTAGGAGAAGAAGATGTGCTTGGTCGTACTGAAACATGATAAGCCAAGGCTAATTGAGTTCCATAGGCAGACTCCCCTTTTCTGAAGTCAAAGGGAGGAAGAGTGAATTGAGAAGGAGAAGAAAGAGCAAGGAATCCATGGTCTCGATGTAAACAAATAAACAAAGAAACAAACAAATAACAATTAACAAGCAAAATATTAAATACTGTTTTTTTTAATCTCTTAACTATTGCAAATGGCCGAGAAGATATAAAAATATAGAAATTTTAATCATATTTACACAAGCAGCTATATGTTGAACTGGAAAAATAAATAAATAAAAAACCCACCTGTCTCTATTACTCCTTTTAGAATTCTAGGACAACTGACATATCTTGCTTCACATTAATGTTTCTGCTTCAGTCATATTCACACATTTGGGGAGATAATATATTATAGCATCTTTGGATCACCACACCAAACTTTTAGGTAATAGCTATAGTAAAGAAAGTGAGTTCCTAATGGTTTTTGGACATTTAGTTCAACAATAGTCCTTAATTTCTTCAAAAAAAGCTAATTTCACTGTCTTTTGCCAATAAGTTCTGTCTTTAGTTTTGCTATCTTTCATTTTTGTCAATTTTTTAAAACATTTATTTATTTATTACATGTAAGCACATGTAGTTGTAGCTGTCTTCAGACATGCCAGAATAGGGCACTGGATCCCATTACAGATGGCTGTGAGCCACCATGTGGTTGCTGCGATTTGAACTCATGACCTCTGGAAGAACAGTCGGTGCTCATAACCACTCAGCCATGTCTCCAGCCTCTTGACTACCGTTCTTAATTAATAAAATATCATTTGCTCTTTTAAACATTTGAATCATATTACAACAGACATATTTCATCTTTGTTTTATTTATACAGATATACTTACCTGACATATCAAACAATTTTATGTCTGTCTTTGACTTTGGATATGTCTAAGTTGCTCTTGACATTATCTACCATTATGACTTAGGCCTTTTAATAGACCATGGGGACTTGATAATATCAACCTCTTGAATAAGACATTACTTCCAATAAATTATGGACATTATCATTGAATATCAGAGATTGGAAGGTACCTCAAAACAGGACCATTTTTAATTCCATCTCCTCAGGTGAAAACATGAAAAGAAATGGAAAGCCAAGAACATATTTCTAAAGAAGAAAATGTCAGCCAGTCAGTAGTAGTGCATGTTTTTAATCCCAGCACTTGGGAGGCAGAGGCAGGCAAATTTCTGAGTTCAAGGCCAGCCTGGTCTACAAAGTGAGTTCCAGGACAACCAGGGCTAAACAGAGTCTTACTCTGTTTTGTATCCCAAGATACAAAATACAATTTGCAAAACAGATGAAACTCAAGAAGAACGAAGACCTAATGTGGACACTTTGCCCCTTCTTAGAAATGGGAACAAAACACCCATGGAAGGAGTTACAGAGACAAAGTTTGGAGCTGAGACGAAAGGATGGACCATCTAGAGACCGCCATACCCGGAGATCCATCACATAATCAGCCTCCAAACGCTAACACCATTGCATACACTAGCAAGACTTTGCTGAAAGGACCCAGATATAGCTGTCTCTTGTGAGGCTATGCCGGGACCTAGCACACACAGAAGTGGATGCTCACAGTCAGCTATTGGATGGATCACAAGGCCCCCAATGGAGGAGCTAGAGAAAGTACCCAAGGAGCTAAAGGGAACTGCAACCCTATAGGTGGAACACAAATATGAATTAATCAGTACCCCCCAGAGCTCGTGTCTCTAGCTGCATATGTATCAGAAGATGGCCTGGTTGGCCATCATTGAAAAGAGAGGCCCATTGGTCTTGCAAACTTTATATGCCTCAGTACAGGGGAACGCCAGGGCCAAGAATGGGGAGTGGGTGGGTATGGGAGTAAGGGGGGGTATGGGGGACTTTTGGGATAGCATTGGAAATGTAAATGAAGAAAATACCTAATTAGAAGAAAGAAAGAAAGAAAGAAAGAGAGAGAGAGAGAGAGAGAGAGAGAGAGAGAGAGAGGGAGAGAGGGAGGGAGGGAGGGAGGGAGGGAGGGAGGGAGGGAGGGAGGGAGGGAGGGAGGGAGGGAAGGAGGGAGGGAGGGAAAAAAGAAAAGGAAAGAAAAGAAAATGTTTACTTCTGTTTTTAACATTAGCCTAAGTATAAGCCCAGAGCATCATTTTCCTCACCTAGAAGTCTATATACATGAATATTTTCTACCATTTAGATATTATGAAAGGTGTTATTGATAAAATGATTTCAAAAAAGGTATATTTACCTGTGAAATTCTTGATTTTTTTGGTAATCAGTTGTTATTTTTTGAAAAGTTATTTTCATATATCTTCCAAATTAGTAAATATCCTCATAAATGTTTCAATATCAATTATGATGCTAGATAAAGATACTCAAGTAGAATTTGCTAAATCTGCCTATGAAACTTATTATCTACTGCTATATCTATATGTCTATGTCAATTCTTAAATTTCTAAGTTTTATTTCTAACTAGAAATCCTAGAAATGCTTGTGTTATTTATATTTTCAGAGGAGTTGAGGATATTGTTTAAAAGTAGGATTCTTAAATTAGAACCCTCATTTCTGCAAATTACTATACAGTCTTAGTCACTTAAACATGTGCATCTTGACAAAGTGTTGAATTTTATGTGAATCACATTCTCGTTTTCCATGTAAGGAAATGAGAATTATACCCAAGATTTTGGATGCTATAAGAATTATTATTTTTTTTATTACAAAGGAAGTGATATTAGGGTATGTAACTTTTAAACTTTTTTTTCCATGAGATTTTTCATGAACTATATTAGGCTCATACATTTTCCCTTCTTCCATCTCCTCCCAGATACTTCCCAGAAGATGGCTTTAAATAGTAATCTTATAATTGAAGGCACTAAGATTATACAAACAAGACAGAGTTGATATAACCTAACTTCTCTCTCTCTCTCTCTCTCTCTCTCTCTCTCTCTCTCTCTCTCTCTCCCTTCCCAAATCAATACATATAAGTCGTCCCCGTATATTATACTTACCAAATGGAACCTATCATTTAGAAAAAGAAAAGTAATAAATACTGTCTTGCAAAAAAAAAAAAACATATCAAATATAATGAACACCTTAGCAATCTGTATGATGAAAACTAATCTATAAATTTTGAACATATCCCCCTTTCATTAGTCATTTTCGTAGTTCAGTTAAAATAATTATTTCTCTCACATGCTGGCTTATCATCTTAATTTGTATGTCATGGAAACAAAATACTCACAAGAAGACATATGGAGACAATGTGTGGAGCAGAAACTGAAGAATACCCCACCTGAGGATCCATCCCATATACAGTTGCCAAACCCAGACCCTATTGTGGATGCCGGGAACTAGTTGCTAACAGGAGCCTGATATTATCTGTCTATTGAGAGACTCTCCCAGAGCCTGACAAATACAAAGAAGGATGATCACAGCCAAACTTTAGACTGTGCACCAGGTCCCCAATTGAGAAGTTGGAGAAGGGACTAAAGGAAGAAGCTGAGGGGGTTTGCGGCCCCACGGCGGAACAACAGTGTCAACTGGCCAGACCCTCCGGAGCTCCTAGGAACTGGACCACGAACCAGAGTACACATGGAGGGACCCATGGCTCTGGCTGCATATGTGGCAGAAGATGATCTTGTTGGACATCTTTGGGAAGAGTGGCCCTTGAGCCTGAGGCAGTTCAATGCTCCAGTGTAGGGAAATGCCAGGGCGGGAAGGTGAGAGTGGGTGAGTGAGTAGGGAGCACCCTCATAGAGGCAGGGGGGATGGGGCACATGTTAGGTGTTTCTGTAGGGGAGACCTGGAAAGGGGTAACATTTGAAATGTAAAGAAAATATCCAACAACAACAAAGCCCTTGCCCGTAGAAGCATTGCAGATTGTGCCCCATTTGTTTCAGCAGTTGGCAACGAGGCAAGAAGCTATGTCTATGCTAAACATTGCATCTACAAACATTTGAATGATTAGTAGCCTAATATTCCCCAAAATAAAATGAGCCTGAGACAACCACTAGTCCAGTGCAGTACTGAACTTGATGGCTTCCATAACCTGGAGCAAGCTGAAGACTAGAACTTTATTCATGGGAATGAGAGTCCAAAGTGGGAGTGAGCCTGAGACAGAACACCCTCAAATTAGGCCACTGAGGCAGGCCATGAGAGGAGCAAACACCAGGCTAGCAGCATGGAGCCTGGACAGGGGCCAAACTAGTCAAGCAGTATGCAGATCTGGGGACAGGGTGCAGATCATGCCCAAGATGATAGATGCCAGACACCAAAGTGCATAAATAAGTCATAATAGACCTAAGATGGCTCCTGTGATGACCTCAGATGCTTAGAGACCCTTAGCACAGGAGGAGCAAGTTTGTGCTGCAGATATGGAAGAGAAAGAGAAACAGTAGGATGTGGACATAATGAAGAGAGGCAGGACTGGAGACTGGATGGTAGTAAGCAACAGCCTGATGTGAGTACCCAATAGTGACACCTGAAACCATGGGGTAGTCCTGGCCTGTGCTGCCACTGAGAGCTACATCAGAATACATGGTCATGGCCTTGAAGCAGCAGAGATTTGCTACAACCAAAGCCTGAGTGAATTTCCCTGGTCTGGACTGCCATCCAAGGACATGCTGATATCTGAGGACTGTGCAGAACTGCCCTGCCTTCAACCTTGGCATCCTGGAAGAGCTGAGCCTAGGGGCAGGAGAGTAGGGGTGCTGGCTCCTCCCCTAATCATTTGCAGCCAGTCTTCCTGCTACAGAGAATAGCCTTATACATTGCTGAAGTTGCAGGGTGCTGGCCCCTGAAGAGCCTGAGTAAGCTGACCACACCACTTGTCTCCTAGGTGGTGGCATGGGCAAGAGAGAGATACCCTCCTCCTCACTTGCCCCTCACCATCTGTGGCAGGAAGGAGGGCTAGCCCTGAAGTCATCCAAGTGGGATAGCTCTCCCTGCCCCTCATCTGATACAACATTCAGGAAAGCCATTTCTGCTCCTCATCTAACCAGCACAGTGGAGCTGACATTAATGGCAAGGGCATGGGTAAGTTCAAAGCTAGTTCTGATCTACATGGTGAGTTAGACGCTGCCTCATAATAAATAAATAAATAAATAAATAAATAAATAAATAAATTTTAAAAGAAAGTAAAAAAATCAACAAATAAGAAAAAAGAAAGGAAAATAAAAGAAAGAAAGAAAACACATTAAATGACATTTGTTGGAATGATAGAAATTTCCTACTCTAGCCTTAATCTTAGAAAAGCAAATTCAGAATTATAATCTGAGGCAAGATTGGGGGAAATCTCTCTTTGAAACAGACAGAGAACACTGCAGAAAATCACACCCAATAAAAATACAGAGTGGTGAATTCCATTCCAAATGGCTAGGTGTACAAAACACTCCTGTACCTGAGGGAACACTGTGGAAAAGGGAACAGAAGAGTGTAAGAGCCAGGGAACCAGGGTGTTGCTGTGAGTTTGGGATTCCTAGTAATATTATAAGTTCTATCTACAAAGTCTCACTGACATGGCCCTCCAAATATGAGCTGAGCAAGGATAATTCCAATGAATGTGACAAAAGAACAGAGAGAACATCAAAGCCTCAATCAACCTTACACAAAGAACTATAGGGAACAGAGAGAAGCCTGGCTAGGAGGGGTGGCCTGGCTCAGGACTGAAGGAGCTGAAGGGGTTTGCAGCCCCATAGGATGAACAACAATATGAACCAACCCATACCCCCAGAGCTCCCAGGGACTAAACCACCAACCAAAGAGTACACATGGTGGGACTCACAGCTCTAGCTGCATATGTAGCAGAGGATGGTGTTGTTGGGCATCAGTGGAAGGAGAGGCCCTTGGTCCTGGAAAGGCTTGATGCCCCAGTATAGGAGAATGCTAGTACAGGGAATAGGGAGTGGGTGGGTTGGTGAGCTGTGGAGGGGACATTGGATAGAGGGTTTTCAGAGGGAAAACCAGGAAAGGGGACAACATTTGAAATGTAAATAAAGTAAATATCTAATTTAAAAAAGACAAGAAATGAACAGCAATTGGTTTTCTAGTGCAAACTGGTCAACCCTAAAACATATAGAAGTGATATTCTACAGCCTAAACAAGTTAAACTTCAAAACACAACACACAACACACACACACACACACACACACACACACACACACACACACACACATGCACGTATGCAGTGCAGTGGGTTAATAAAAAATGAGAACATGACTTTGAACGAGAGCAGGAAGTAGACATAGGAAACATTTGAATGGATAAAAGGGAAGGAAGAAATGTAATTAAATTAAAATCTCAAATAAAAAAATTATGAACATAGACATACTTTGTAATCCACCAGTCTACAACCAGACCATATCCAAAGGAATTCAAATCATTGTGCCATTTAGATCATGGTTCCTTTTGTTCAGTACAACACTTTTCACAATAGCCCAAACATTAGAATAGCCTTTGCACATCTACAGATAATAATGAAAATGGTGATATGTGATCAGCCATCACAAAGGAGACCATTTTGGTTTTGTCAGAGCATATGAATGAACCTGAAGGCTGATTAAATGTAAGAAAAGGTAGCAGACATTTCCTCTGCATAGCTTCTATGTAAGTCAATCATTATATATTTCAGTGAAAATCAATGTGCAAAGCTCAACAAGTGCCATCAAAAGAAAGGATTTCCCAAAATAATATTGTTGCTCTAATAGAATTGCAGCTGAATTATGCTTGCTTATGAAATGCTCTACATTCCTTAAAAAATCTAAATAACCAAGGTGTTATTATTTGTTGAATTGTAAAGTCATCTATGTCAAGATTCATACATATATAGTTGGGTGGGTTTACAAAATGAAATAACAGGATAACAAATCAGAGAATATGCCTATTCATATATATTTCTCACTAATGAAAAACATTGGGAAGGACAGGCAGGGGCAATAAAAAGAGACAGAGCCAAACGTACTCATAAATCAGTCTTCTGAAAGTCGATCAAAATGTGGAGTTTTAAAAGTTATTTTATTTATTTACACACTAATGTTGTACCCCCAGTATCCCATCCCAGAATTCTTCACCCCATTCCCCTCTGATTTGCTTCTGAGAGGCAGCCCCCCACCCCAAAATCTGGGCATCCCCTTTTCCTGGGGCATCAAGTTTCTATATTAGACATATCATATAGACATTTAGGCTAAACAAGGCAATACTCTACATATGTGCCAGGAGCCTTACAACAGCCTTTGTAGCCTCTTTGGTTGGTGGCTTAGACTGTGGGAACATTCAGGTGTCCCGGTTAGTGGCCAGTGTCTGTGAGGTTCCCAACCTTAAAAGGGGATGTATGATATATACTCACTAAAAAGTGGATATTAGACAGAAAGTACAGAATACCCATGATACAACCCACAGACCCTAAGAAGTTTAACAAGAAGGAAGGCCCATGTTAGGATACTTCAATCCCACTTAGAACTGGATAACAAAATAATCATTGGAGGCAGAGGGACTTAGGGACCTGGGTGGGAGAGGAGAGAGGGAGGGGGAAAAGGGAGGCAGGATCATGTATGGAAGGTGACTGGAGAGAAGCCAGAGGGCCAAAAGAATGAACAGAAACATGCAGCTGCGAGGGCTGAGGGGGTGAGAAGGTGGGGAGTAGGGTAGAGAACCCTCTTGAAAGTTCTAGATCTTGGATGTGAGAGGGCCCCAGGACTCAATGGGGTGAGCTTACTTGACATGCCTAATAGAAGGGAGATGGAACCAGAAGAGACCACCTCCAGTAGTTACTCCAGGCTCCCAGGAGAGGGATGGGGATAACAACTCCCATTCAAAATGTGTTTTAAAAATTTATATTCCTCTGCTTCTGATTCAAGAGCATGTGAATTTATAAGAGTGCAATATAAAATCAGAGGCGTCTGCTTGTCTAAAAGATCATTTATTAAATTTCAGATATAAAAATAAGATCTTGAATTGTCCAGAGAGAACAGAAAACAGAGTTGCTAAATCATGAACATGATGTTAGCTTGACCCAAAACTCAAAGGAGAACAAGGAAGACAAGAATAAAATTATAAAATATTAAATTGTTATATGAATTTAATAAAATAGAAACACTGCAAATATAAATAAATCAAAGGGGGGAATGAATGTAAGACATAATATAGGAATGTTTCTGAGTTAAAATTATTCATTAATGGATGGTTCAGTAGATGGGATGAAGGCAAGTTACCTGTATTGTTTAGGTGTTCATCATTACATGAAGACTTTGCTGAAAGGTCACATTATAATGTTTTCACACATAAGCTGCAGAACACAGGGACAATGGCAACCATTAATTAGGTACCTCAAAATAAATAAATAAATAAATAAATAAATAAATAAATAGGAATTTGAATATATAATTATGTAATTACACATATTATTTCACACATACTATTCCTTCCAAATTTCCATCTCTGCCTTCATCACTTTATGCCTGATACTGGAAATATAGCTAGCTATACAGGGCTAGTGAGGTCAATGACCTTATAAAAGACTTCATTACTGCCACTGAGCTATAGTCAGAATAATTTCTTACTACATTCTGATTCATACCCTTATTTCCACGTTTAATTGTAACCAAACAAATATCAACAAATTTCCCTTTAGAGCAAATAAAGACTATTGCAAAAAAACTGTAACTGTCCACAAATTAGAGATTGAAAATTATGGGCAGCCCAGACACAATGACTACATCTATTTTGAAATGTCTCTTTTAGAAATTGTTATATAATCAAGAGTGGAACAATAGCAATATCAATGGACATGTTAGTGTGGAAAGAGGAAAGTATCACAACTATTGGAAACGAATGGTTACTGGGAGAAGGAGAATTATCCTCTCAGAGATTTTTCCCCTTATTGGTTATTCAATGCATAACTGTTAGACTTGAAGTCATATATATGCAAACAGTAAGAACAGACTCAGCATGTATATATTTGTACATATATGCATAGGCATAAATATGTTTGTAATAATAATAATCACAGAAAAAAATGTTATCAACAAATGATTTAGAAGAATGATCTGGAGTTAAGAAAGGAAGCTGGCAAGGGCCTGGAGGGCAAGGTGCCAAGGAAGCATCATGAAAGTAACATAATTCTATTTCAATTAAAATCATTTTTAATTTTTTAAAGAAGAAATTAACCTATTTCTCCACAAATTACTTCAGTTGTGGCATTTTATTACAGCAGTAGAAAACCTAAGAAAAGAGGAAATAAATATTATTTAATGTATGATCAGATTGAAAGATCTGTCATATACTTGAACTGCGTTTTTTTTTTCCCAATACTGCAAGTGAAACTAAAAAAGAGCAGTCTATATGAGACATCTGACAAAGAAAGAAAAACACTAGGTAATGTTGATTACAGGTACAATTTTAAAAAGCAGTAGAAAACAGAAAGAGAAAGCAGAAAATTAGTTGACCCAGACAGCATGGGGTAGTGTTTAGAATGAAATAATACAAAGTTGCAGTAGATATACAGAATAAATGCTAAAAATTTCATCTATAGTTTGAGGAGCACATATATCTACATTATTACAAAAACAAAATTAGTTTGAAAAGTATATTTTAGGTACATATACTACATGTGAACAATGACTATGTTAATTTGCTTTTAAGACACTACCTATAATAACCTGCTTATTTGTGTAAAACATATAGTGTAACAATTGTATAGATAAAAATAAAGGAACAAGACTGGAAGGCCCAGGAAGTTTAGGTGGCAGGTGGGGTAGAGGGTAGGGTCATTCACGTGGAGATGGGGTGTGGTGGGGAGGAGGTGTGGGATATTGAGCAGTCAAAGGTGGATAGGGAGGGGCAGGGAATGGAATATGGAGTGTAAAAAAATGAACTGCAAATAAAATTAAATTTAAAAATAAAGGAGCAAATAGGAACATAACTCAAGTGTAGCAACGTGCTCAATATGTACATAAAGCACGGACTTGCTGTTAGATGTTGTGATTGTTGTTATCCAGAAAGCATCACATAGTATGAGGTAAACTGGTAACATGATGAAACAGCTCTTCTGTGGAAAGTCATTCATTCAAACTTCCAGAGCATGAAGAGTACGCGTGCTATTGACAAAAGAAAAGAAGTTTGAGATAAGTAGATGCTTCAAGTTAAATTTCTGATAGTGTCATGTGATGCAGTCACAACATGGTGTTTTGCTAAGGCAAAACCCGTGGGAGGACATGTGACATTCAGAGAGTATAAATAGTACTGAACAGTGACATAGAGCTGGCATAGCTTGCTTCTTGGTCTCATATGTTTGCTGACCTTTAACTCATTGAGAGACACACAGTAGAGAACTTCCCTTGGTGTCCCAGCTAGTCCTAGTTCCTCCCACTGACTCATGGTGATTTGGTGGAAGCCTGGCTGTTTCTGTTAGATTGTGCTACTGCTGCTAATTCATGTTTGGTGTCTTGACTCTACTGAACTAGACTGCTGGTATCCTGACCTCATAGACTAGAATTACTCCCATAGAACTACTTCTAAACAGGTTCACATCCCCTTGTCCTATTTATCATCTTTTCTCCCCTACCTTTGGACAATGGGCTAGAAGGGGAGTTGAAGCTATTGAGAACCCTTTAAAAAAAGTAGGTTTTGACAACTCTAAGCTCAGGGAGACAGAAAGTGATAGAACCAGCAGTATAACATTGGCTATCCTAAATTATGCCTTAGGATAGGCCAGGCAGGTGAGATGAAGAATTTGCAACTTTGATAGAAATGTGATGGAATAAATGAGAGGAATAAAAATGTAACAAATGATATCATGACGTTTAGAGACTAAGAGAATAAAACTGGATTGGATAATAAAACTGAAGACTCAGTAAACTGAGGAGGACACAAAGTTGTCAAATGCTGTGTCAAATGCACAGTCATTTCAAATTTCATCTCACATGGAGTCAGAGTTCATTTTCCTTTTATTCAGACTGTATACTGTTAGGTATACTAACACGATACGTTAGAAGTGGCAAAATATTTTCATTGCCATACTTTGAAGGAACTGCTAATCTCAGCGTTTGGGTTTGTGGATTATTCACTGCAATTGACCTATTGGAACAAATTGGTGGATGCATTTGCGTAGGTAAGAATCCAATCTCAAGCCAAAACAAACATTTTACCTCAATTTCCTTTTAGGGCTGATGTGTATACATAAGAAGTCTTGAATATAAAAGCTTTTTTCCATTTGAACTGGAACAAGAAGGAAACCAAAAAAAAAAAAAAAAAAAAAAAACCAAGTAAATCAGACCTAAATGATGGCACAGGCAGTAAAAGTGCCTGCGTGCCTGCTACCAGTGACAGCCTGAGTTTGGTCTGTGAGACAATCATAGTAGAAGGAGAGAACTGACTCCCACAAATTGTCCTCTGATCTCCACACATATGCTATAGCATGTACCCACAAACACATTCAGTCACATACATACTCTGACAAATAAATGTAGCAATTTTTTAAAAAAAATATGCGAATAAATAAAAATGAAAAATAGAAATATTTGAAATAGGGTAATGTAAAATTATATACATTTGAAGCAGTTCACTCAAAATATTTAATGTATATTTATATTACTATATATATGAAATATAAATTTTATATATTTATATTGTGAGCTCTGATACTAAAATAAATAAACAAGTACATGAATTACCAGGGTCAATGTTAAGAAATAGACCTTTAGACACTGAGTATACATCTCAGTGAATTAGCCTGAGAAAGAAAAAGATTCAAGATGGCAAAAAAAAGATCCATAATAGCTAAATAAGGAGATTGTGAGAAGATTAGAACTTTAGGGAAAAATAGCTAACTTTCACAAATTGGTTTGTTTACCTACACCTTCTGTTCACACATAAGGAACACAAATTATGATTTATGAGCAGCAGAAGGTTGCTTTACATTTCTACACAAGGTTTCAATCTGGTCTTATGGTAAAATAATGTGCCCAAGATACAATCATCTCAGCAAAGGACTGGACTGGACGATAAGCCCTGGAATGACCTCCCTGAAAGCCTGTGAGAGAATTCCCTACATGAAAACTCCTCACTCATCAGTGCACTCGGGCATTTAATGGGAGAAGTTCTGATTTCCCACTTTGTAATTGTTTCTTTAATGAAAATCCACTTTTTTCATAAGAAACATTTGAAAATGCTGGTACATTTGGAGCACTAGCTTCACATATAGTGAGAATAATTTATTTTAGTTTGTGTTTTGAATTTAATATTGCATTTTATATACACATGACCCACACACACATCCAGTAGGATCTACTTGATGTATTAAGTAAATTATATGAGTTATATGATCCAAAGTTACAAAAAGTACATTCCACATAAATTTTACAAACCAAGAAACATCTATAAATATTTATGTGGATTGAATTCTTTATTTTAAAAATGTATGTTTATATGAAACCAATGCACATTTCAACTATCATCTAAACCCAAACTTTAATATTCTAAAGTATTATCTAAAATGTAACAATTGCTAATTTTTAATTGCAGATAAAAGTGGGCATGAAAGATTTGTGTATGTTTTTCTATTTGAATGACTTACACATACCCAGACCTCATGTAATTCACATTGTCTCTAGATGAGCCCAAGAAGGAAAGCCAAGGATACAGAAATAGAAATGTATAAATTACTTAGTATAGTTTATGTATGCTTTTTATAAGTGCATGTTAATTTAGAATTGCTTCTCCTTAGGCTTGTCCTTTTCAGAATTCTCCCAGTTCTTTCAATTTATATTCTGCCTTCTTAGTGAACTTTTTACAATTTCTCATTAGTAGAATACACATTTTGATGCTCTTATTTGTATATTACATAAGTTCTTCATTTTAAATGAGAAAATGTGCTTTCTAGTTTTCTACTGTAGAGTGAATGGTTTGGTATAATGATGTCTGTTACTTTAAGCTAAGAAATGAAATAAAATTTTCATCTTTTAATGTCACAAGATCCATTATGTTCATGATTTTTTTATTCATGAACACACTGAGTATCTAATATGAGTTACCAAATCAAGAGAGTAGAAAATAAGACATATTACTACACATACAAAGATCACACTACAAATATGCTTTTCATGTAGGCTAACAGCTACAAATAGCATACTGGAAGAGAGTAGAAACAATGATGATCTGAGTGTGGGGAAAAATGCCAAAGAGATTTCAATGATAACATCTTAGCCAGGAGACTAATCTCTTCAGTGCATGATCTCACAAAGATGCCATTGCCTTGCACTACCACTGTGAGATTTGAGTCACAATGCATAAAGTAGAATTCATGGTAATGAATGAGATTATTTAACCTAAAGCAGTATATGTCTGGAAAATGTTTTGTGTTGAAAGAATTTAAGCACTAATTGGTGGGAAAATAGGCATGTGAAAAATTTCGTAAGGATTGAATTTATTTTATAATTTATAAGAATAGTTACCCAACTATAAAATGAACAGACCATTATATATTTGCTGAAGGCTATCAACATATTAATCAATGATTTTCTAATTTATAGCTGATTTAAATAAGACCATAATATAGCAGCTGTCATTTATCTATCATCTTTGTATCTATATCTATTTATTTATATTTCATCATCTATCTATCATCTTCATCTCTCTTTATCACTTATCTATCTATCATACATCTGTTTATATACTTATCTAATCTATGATCTAACTATGGAGCTCAATAGAGAGATGGTAGATGGATAGATAGATAAGTATAGATAATCATAGATAGATAGATAGATAGATAGATAGATAGATAGATAGATAGATAGATAGATAGATAGGATAGATAGGTATCTAACTTTCTGCCATCTAGTTTGATTAACATATGTCCTATTTGTTGAAAGAACAAAAGAAAGGACAAATGAAAATGAGGGATTTTATGCATTATTTTGCATTCACTGTACATAATCCTCTATTGTGTGTTTTCTTTTCCACTCCACTTCTATTGTACCATAGTAGTACAGTTAGGTATCAGACCATTAGAACTGCCTGTCTCTCAATGATTTCAAATCTCTATAGTGTTCTCAGTTCACAATACTCATGTAAGTGTGCTCCAGGTAATGCATGATAATTGAGCCCAATAAAAAGAAACCAGTTATCCCAGGTATCTAGTAAGTGTTGTATTTAAAATGTGTACTACTGAGCTGTGCTTTTCCTATTTATTTTGTCATCTAATTTGGAAAATACAGACAGGCTGTTTTGCTGGTGGCCCCTAAAATCATTTTTATGTGTTCATATTTTAAAATATTTGACAATAACACTTTGTTTACCTTTACTTCTGACCTAGGTTCTTTGAATTTTCTAGCTTTCAATCACTTTTATTTTTACATTACTACTATTCTGCTTCTTTTATCAGTTATTTTAATTATGCTACCATAACTCTAATAGTTCTTAGTGTTAAGTCCAGATTTCTATGTCCCCAAACACTTCAGAAACAACCAGGAGTCCAACTCCTATGCAAAAACAAATAGTTTTTTTTTTCAAGATCCAGATTGAACCCTCCAACCTCTCTAGCACAGTTGATGGTGTGGAAGGTCCTCGGCTGGTTCAAGCCTTACCTATCTATCTTGATTGTTGTAGCATGGTAAGGGGCTTTCCAACTTGACAATTTATGATTGGTTGACAATTGCTTGCCAAAGTTTTATTGTCTAGCAGTGGCTTCAGATTGGTATGAACAGTGGTTGCTAACTTAATCAATCTACTTTAAGACAGTCAGTAATCTCCACTTAAGTGATAGTTGATTTGTACAAAGAGATAATAATGGATAAAGAAAAAATGGATCAAGAATTAACAAATGGGACCTCATAAAACTTCAAAGCTTCTGTAAGGCAAAGGACAGTGTCAATAAGACAAAAAGGCAACCAAAAGATTGGGAAAAGGTCTTTACCAATCATAAATCCAACAGAGGGCTAATAATCAATATCTACAAAGAACTCAAGAAGTTAGACTCCAGAAAAACAAATAACCCTATTAAAAATTGGGTACAGAGCTAAACAAAAAATTCTCAACTGAGGATACCAAATGGAGGGGAAGCCCCTAAAAAAATGTTCAACATCATTAGTCATAAGTGAAATGCAAATCAAAACAGCCCTGAGATTCTACCTCACACCATTCAGAATGGCCAAGATCAAAAATTCATGTGACAGCAGATACTGGCAAGGATGTGGATAAAAAAGTACACTCTCCCATTGCTGGTGGGATTGCAAGCTTGTACAACGACTCTGGAAATCAGTCTGGTGGTTCCTCAGAATATTGGACATAGTACTACCAGGAGGTCCAGCAATATCACTCCTGGGCATATACCCAGAAGATGCTTCAACTTGTAATAAGGACACATGCTCCACTATGTTCATAGCACCCTTGTTTATAAATAGCCAGAAGCTGGAAAGAACCCAGATGTCCCCCAACAGAGGAATGGATACAGAAAATGTGTTACATTACACAATGAAGTACTAATCAGCTATTAAAAACAATGAATACATATAATTCGTAGGCAAATGGATAGATCTGGAGGATATCATCCTAAGTGAAGCAACCCAAATACAAAAGAACACACATGATAAGCACTCACTGATGAGTGGATATTAGCCCAGAGTCTCAGAGTACTTAAGATATAATTTGCAACAGACATGAAAGTCAAGAAGGAAGACCAATGTGTGGATACTTAGATGCTTATTAGAAGGGAGAATAAAATACCCATGGAAGGAGTTAGAGACAAAGTTTGAGTAGAGACTGAAGGAATGACTATCCAGAGACTGCCCTAACTGGGAATCCATCCCATATACAATTACGAAAACCAAAAAATTTGTGGATGCCAACAGTGCTTATTGACAGGAGCCTGATACAGCTGTATCCTGAGAGGCTCTGCCAGTGCCTGACAAATACAGAAGTGGATGCTCACAGCTATCCTTTGGATGAAGCATAGGGTCCCCAATGAAGGAGCTAGAGAAAGTATCCAAGTAGCTGAAGGGGTTGCAGCCCCATAGGAGGAACAACAATATGAACTAACCAGTACCCCCAGAACTCCAGAAGACTAAACCACCAATCAAAAACAAAACAAAACCAAAAACAAAATACAAAAGCAAACAAACAAAAAACATGGTGAGTTCAGGGCTATAGCTGCATATGTAGCAGAGAATGGCCTAGTTGGTCACCAATGGGAGAAGAGGCCCTTGGTCCTGTGAAGGATTTATGCCCCAGTTTAGGAAAATGCTAGGGCCAGGAATTGAGAGTGGATCGCTTGGTGAGCAAAGGGAGAGGAGAAGGGTTAGGGATTTTCATAGGGGAAACTAAGAAACAGGATAACATTTGAAATGTAAATAAAGAAAGCAAACTTATTTATAATAGCCAGAAGCTGGAAAGAAACCAGATGTCCTTCAGCAGAGGAATGGATACAGAAAATGTGGTACATTTACACAATGGAGTACTACTCAGCTATTAAAAAGAATGAATTTATGAAATTCTTGGGCAAATGGATGGATCTGGAGGATATCATCCTTAATGAGGTAACTCAATCACAAAAGAAGTCACTAGATATGCACTCACTGATAAGTGGATATTAGCCCAGAAACTTAGAATATCCAAGATACAATTTGCAAAACACAAGAAAATCAAGAAGGAAAACCAATGTTTGAGTACTTCATTCCTCCTTAGAATAGGGAACAAAATACCGAGGGAAGGAGTTACAGACACAGAGTTTGGAGCTAAGACAAAAGGATGGACCATCCAGAGATTACCCCACCCAGCCCAGGGATCCATCCCATAATCAGCCACCAAACCCAGACTCTTTTGCATATTCTAGCAAGATTTTGCTGAAAGGACCCTGATACAGCTGTCTCTTGTGAGGCTATGCCAGTGCCTAGGCCCCTAGTTCTTGCAAACTTTATATGCCCCAGTACAGGTGAATACCAGGGCCAAGAAGTGGGAGTGGGTGGGTAAGGAAGCAGAGTGGGTGGAGGGTATAGGGAACTTTCAGGATAGCATTTGAAATGTAAATAAAGAAAATATCAAATAAATAAATAAATAAATAAATAAATAAATAAATAAATAAAGTGATAGTTGCTAGTGGTGGAGTCACTATTTGCTTCGAATTGTGATTGTTACTAGGGTGACATGGTTCCTGGAACAAGTTGGGGTTTTTCCAGTAGCTGGGTTCATTCAGAGGGCAACATAATCATAAAATGGAGTCTGAAAGAAAAATACAGTTTGTAATGTTAAATTAGGCCCTTCACTTAAAAAGCAGTCATGACCTTTTCTTTGTTTTATCTTGTAAGATAGTCAATAGCGTGTTTGATATTTTATTTTTTCTTATGTCCACCATGTCATCTTTGAATAAAATATGATAATTGAAAATCTTTCTTTGTAGATATTTTATTATTATTAACATTAACGTTATTATTTATTCCTATAATACTTATTTACAGATGTTCTATTATTAGATGATTTTATATGGACAACCTGCAGAATTTGCTTGAAAGCAAAATTAGTTTTTTAACAGTTTTGAATTCATACTTGAACACATTTTCAACTGTTTTCATCAATGCATAAAACACACTTACTTAATAATTAATAAAACAAAAATTGGTGTATCATGGCTCACTGCTTTACAGTATTCTTCGTTAATAGTATGTGTAGAACTACATACAAATATATATATTTATATGTGACATATAAATATATATCTATGTATATATAAATATATTTATATATCTGTTATATGTTATATAAAATATATTTTTAAAATTATATGTGTTATATATTTAAATACATAAGTATTCAGAATATGTATTTAAAATGGCATTAATGTTGTATCTTCATCTGTCTATAGAGATCTATAGTGGAATTCCAGATATGACCCACGTCTCTCTTGTTATTCTAGTCTTTTAATCTTGTTAGATTATCCGTTTCCATTAATATGAATACCACATAATCACAAGGTGTTTAAAAGGCCATGCTTACTTTGTTTCTTTGCCTCAGTCTTCATCTACAAACCTGAAAACATATTGTTTATTGATAACACATTCAGTTCTTAATGATAGATTTCCAAAAGGAAGTAGAGAAAAACTAGAGAATAAATGTCATTTTTGTTAAAAGAAGGCATGAGCAGTGGTGTGAAAATGAACATGTCTACAACTGTTGAAAAGGAAAGATTTGGGGAGACCAGTGCACACATCTAAAGCTGTTCTCGCAGGATGAACGTCAGGCTAGGAGAGCGTATGCCTGGCTGTATATTCTCTTAGCAATGTTTGTTTTATTTCCTGAGGTTATAATATCTTTCACCATTTCCCTCTTCCCTTTCCTCCTTCTAAACAATCCCATATACTACTACTTGTACTCTTTCAAATTCATAGCCTCCTTTTTAAAATATATCAGCAGTATATTTATATCCTAAATACAGAAGTATACATTGTTTAGTGTGTATGATGCTATATGTATGCAGTGTATTAATTGGCTATTCAACAATACATTGTAAGCCCTAAAAACATGTATGCAAATAGCCTAGATACACTTGAATCAACACTATGAGGCAAAGTTGAGGAGGTTCTTCTCTGACACATTATTGTCTTCTCATTCACTGAGCCTCCCTTCCTATCATCTTCCTGTATATTTTCTGTCTGTTTTGTCAGTCTAGCTAATCGCTACTTAATTTTCTTGCCTCTTCTGTTCATCGAATCCTCTTTTAAGATAAATATACTACTTTATTGGTTTCTAACTAGTCACTGTATTTTTTCCTTGCTCTTCCATTCCTACTTAGTTATTAAATATTCTATTGTCAATTCTATTCTTGCCTAGTATTACATTCAGGTCTGTGACTGATTTGGCATTCTCAAACATTAGATGATCCATTTAGTTCTCCCTTAAAATTATGTGTGCTTATATACTACACACACACACACACACACACACACACACACACACACACGTGTAAAAACAATAATCCCAAAAAGTGTATTGAATGGAGAGTAGAAGTGTATAGGAACTGTTCAAAAGCATGCAGTTTTGAGGTGTTGATAACAAGAAATGGAAGGGGAAAGTGATGTAATTGTATTTCAATTGAAAGCCTATTAAAACTTTTTTTCTAAATCAAAAATAAAATCATTTATTATTCACCCACAAAGAATATGAAACATCACTTAAGGATAATTAGCTCTCAACAACACTTCCTTTCCTTTGATCAAAAATAATGTCAAAATAACATTGAGAACGATTTTCATGATAATTTGCTGAAAATAGAAATTTATGACATCAATGCCACTATAAAATGAATAAAGATAATTTATAGTGTCAAATTTTAAGCCTTCTAGTTTTCAACTAACCATAGTAAATTATTTTCTTTGACGTTAAAAATGAAAATGTATTATTAGCCCAATTTGAAATGTTATTATTTTAATTCTTTTATTTTTAAAAAATATATTATTATGTAACTTTTCCTCTTCCTTTACTTTACACAACTTTTCCTATATGCACTTCCTGAGTCTTTTCAAGCTTACACTCTCCTTCTTTATGAGAATGTATATGTAACACACATATATGTACATATAAATATGCATACATACATATATATGTACAGACACACATATATGTATACTCATTCATATATATACATATACATATATATAATTTTCTATATATTTCTATATCTTTACTAATTCCTAAGTACATATATACAAACTTATCAATCTAGATAATATTCCTTGTGCCTCTCTTTCATGGAAGATCTCAGCAATTTGATACCTAATATCAAATGATCACCCCTGAAAATAAATTCACGGAGATGTAATTTAACTATCATTAGAAAATTGTGAAATCTGGATTGAATGAAATGAAACACTTTATAAAACGTACTCGAGATAAGTATTTCTAAATCCTTAACTTTATACTGAGACTTTGTATGCAAGCCATGTAAACCAGTCCATTAATTCCTGGTTGTATTTGAATGTAGAACAAATGTTCTGAATAGCAACGTGATACTGCTCTCCTCCAAACTGGCTTCCTTGGAATGGAAGAAGCATCAGGGTTAAACTAAATTTAACAATGATTATTTCTGTTTTGAAATGTATTTAATGAATGACTTATTTTCCCCATTTTGTAATTTACCCTAAATTTTGATCCTACAGAGAGTCTTAGAGCAATCTTTTAAATGTTATAGGATGAACATGGCTAGTCATTCAGGATTTTTTGGTACTGATTGAAAAAATATGGCTCATAATTTTTAAATGATTTTAATAGTTTAATACAGGGTTATTATACATATATTTATATAATATAACACACACACACACATACACACACACACACACAAACACACACACACACACACACACACTGCTAATCTACCAGTACTTGAACCTCACTGGGACTCCTCTCAGATATCCTGTGTTGCCCAGTGTCATGGGGATCCTGTAGTTTTGGATCTGTAAGACTGGCTCCTTCATGCACTTCAGCAGATCATCTATTGAGGTAGATGTAGGGGTGGGCCAATTCAAATTCCTGGATCTGGGCCTGAGAGGTATCTGAGCGAGTCAGCCCACCAGCTCTCCTTGTCATAGGACCAAGGCAAGCTCAACCCTGCTGCCTGTGTGACATACAGGACCCACTCTCCCAAATTTTGCAGCTGGTGAGAGACTTGGAAAGTCCTCTCACGCTCTTGATCTCCATTTTTCTCATTTCCCATCAGCCATAGATTCCATGGGACACATGAGTGGAGGAAGACATCACTCCCTCCTCTGTGTCACCACCCAGCAGACATGAAGTAGGACTGACATTCCTGGACTGATGCCCTCTGGGCCAGATCACTGGCAACTGCCTTCATCCAGGGCCAGCTCTACTCTTCTGCTCAGAGAAGTGGCAGGGTCTGCTGTCTGTAGTGCTGTATCAGGAGAGGAGCTGGACTAGTTCCCCTGCTCTCATAAACCCAGAGCCAGCTCTCCTGCCTGTTGTAGGTGGCAAAGAATAGGGTTGGGGAAAGAATTTCTCTTTTGCCCACACTGCTGCATGGCAGACAATTTGTGGGGCCAGCTCTCCCATGTTCACATTCTTGGGGCTGGGTCATATGCAGCACCTGCAATGAGTGCTGCCTGTTTTCAAGAGTACATTAGCTGGCTAGGGCCAGATACAAATCTCTAATTCTCATATTCCTATGGCTCTGAAGGTGCCCAGATGAGGGGAAGGGATAGTACTGCACAATCCTCAGACACCAACATGTCCCCAGAAGGCAGTCCAGACAGGAATATCTGCCTGGCTTTTCACGGTAACAGATGCCTCCTGCTGCAGAGCTCCAACACAAATATCACCCCCAGTGACCATTGTTTCAGGTGGTATCACTGGCTACACTCACAAAATGTTGTTCCTCACTACATTAACTCTCAGGTTCTGCCTCTTTTCATTGTGCTCAAGCCCTTCTGTTTCTCTTTCTCATTCACTTCTCCATGTCTTACATTCTCCTTTTAGTAGTTCCCAAGGTCTCTAAATGTCTGGGGTCCTATCAAGCATGGTCTCAGGAGGGAAATATCCTCTTGTGCATTATGGCACTAAGCAGAAACGGTCATCTCAGGCATGGTCTTTTCTCTCAGGCCTGATGGTCAACTCAGATTAGCTCCCTTTCCAGATGCCTGGTACAAGACTAGTGGTGATGTCAGGGTCACTTTTTTCAAGAAATGTTAGACTACTAATTACTCAGTTCATAGGTCAGAACCCTGAGCATCTACATAGCCTATCTTCTTTCTGCCACCTACTGACACAGATGTGACATAGCAGCCATTCTTGTAAAAACTCTATGGCAGAGTGTCACATACTTTTAAAACACCTGCTCTTATCCTTTTTATCTATCACATTATTTTACTTGGTTTTTAAAAAGAGTTTTTGCATCCATATTCATTTAAATATGATGATTTCATTCTGTATATTATAAAGTGTGTGTATGTATATATATATATATATATATAAGACTGTATTTATTCACTTAGGAACACACACACATATATGAAAAAAGTGGTTACTAAGTTTTAAAAGAGGAAGAAAGTATTATGAGAAAGTTTGGAAGGAAAAAATCTCTCTCTCTCTCTCTCTCTCTCTCTCTCTCTCTCTCTCTCTCTCTCTCTCTCCCTTCCTCCCTCTCTCTTGTTTGTGTGTATGTATATCAGAGACTAGTATTAAGTTCCTATATGCAAGTGAACATGTTTTTGTTTCAGGCTTCCAAATAACTAAGGTTATAGATTTACAGGCAAAACTGTTTTTCTTAGAATAGTTGCTTTGATATTTTTTCAGTATTAGATCTTTAAAATAAAATATCAGATGCTTAAAATGCATTTGCTTTCTCCAATATAAATGCTTTGCATGTCATTGTGAAACAACAAAGATTGCCAAATCCAAATTTGACACTATCCCAGTTCTCTTATAATATCAATTTCCTCTCTGTGTCTGATCGCTCTGATCTAATCATAGAGTATATTACTGTTTTTACCATAATCCCTCTCTTTTCACTCAGTCTATATATTTCCTGTTCTAATTAAATTTTTAAGATTGAAACTTATTTTATACATTTATTCTAATTCATTTAATTCCTATTTTCACCTTTTGTGAACTACTTCTGTACTTTAAGTACTACTCAGACATTTTCTATGGCTGTTAATTCTGGGATGCTTCAGCCATTTTGCTCTTTATTGACCTAAAGACATAAAGTCACATGTAAGATACCACTCTAGTTACTGTTTCTGAATTATATCTTTGAGGAAGTGAACAGGCCTTTCTTGGAACACTATATTTAAATGATTTAAGCAGTACAAAGGGAATGTATGCTACTTTTAGAGAAAAAAATTTCCAGTAAGAAATGTAGTTTGAGGAAATGTGTTACAATGCTTGGTGATGTCACCCCTTAAAAGAATAGAAACATTTTACTAACAGATTTCTCAAACGGGGTTGGGAAGTTAGCATTTCATGTTCTCAGGATCAACTGTGACCACATGAGGAAGGTAGATAAACTCCTCCACTGATGCATATTGATATTTGAAAATAAAAACATCCATGTCCATGCTAGGGATAACTCTTTGGACCAGAATTATTTAGACAGGTGAAACTGTAACAGAAATATCAATATAAGAGCCTGAAGACATGGTCTCATCATATAAAATTCAAATTATAATATCTTAACAGAATTAAAATTAGACTCCTAAGTTCACATGATATTAACATAAGACCTTAGCATATCAGTCAAGTATGAAAATCATTTCTACTTTTTAGTTACTCATTTTATTTTGTTTTCCCCAATGACTCAATATTACTTCTGGTAAAATGATTCATATCCATTTTCTAAAACACTGCAGATGAAGAGCTCCTACCATCTGTTTAGGTTTACAAATCTGTAACTTAACGCTTTTCCTTGATCTTGGCCTCATGTAGACTGATTGTGTTCTGGGGCACCTCATTTGTTTTATTTAAGCATCTCCAACTTCCTATAATAGAAACATCTCATGATATTGCAGCTAGAGGCCACTTTGGCTACCTGGTGAACTTATTGGTCATGGGGTAGCAATATTTTGCTGGAAGATATAGTTTTCACTTGCTCCTCTCCCCTTGAATGTGTCTATACATTCTCCTTGCCCACTCCTAGGTTTACATCAGTTGTGATTCTCTTTCCTGAAAAACATTTCTATAACTTAAATTTTCACATAGTCTAACTCACCTAATGAAAGCATTATGAATTCTTACCCTGGGCTAATATCCACTCATCAGTGAGGGCATATCATGTGAATTCTTTTGTGATTGGGTTACCTCACCAAAGATGATATCCTCCAGATCCATCCATTTGCCTAAAAATTTCATAAATTCATTGATTTTAATAGCTGAGTAGTACTCCATTGTGTAAATGTACCACATTTTCTGTATCCATTCCTCTGTTGAGGGGCATCTGGGTTCTTTCCAGCTTCTGGCTATTATAAATAAGGCTGCAACCATATAGGAGGAACAGCAATATGAACTAATCAGTACTCTCAGAGCTCCTGTCTCTAGCTGCATATGTAGCTGAAGATGGCCTAATAATCCATTATTGGGAGGAGAGACCCTTGGTCATGCAGATTATATGCCCAGTACAGGGGAATGCCAGGGCCAGGAAGCAGGAATGGGTGGGTTGGGGAGCAGGGAGGGCGGGGGATGTATAGGGGACTTTTGGGATAGCATTTGAAATGTAAATGAAGAAAGTATCTAATGAAAAATTGAAAAAAATTGTTAAAAAAAAGAATGAATGCTTACCGTGAGGAATTCATACATTAGTAAGGGATCCATACCATCTGCAGACAACAAATCCAGACACTATTGCTAATGCCAAGAAGCCCTTGCTGACAGGAGCCTGGTTTATCTGTCCCCTGAGAAGCTCTGCCAGAGCCTAATACAGATGAGGTTGCTCACAGCCATTGAAGTACATGGGGACCCCAAGGGAAGAGTTAGAGGAAGAACTGAAGGAGCTGAAGGGATTGAAACCCTAAAGGAAGAACAACAATATCAACTAACTGACCCCCGCCCCTGCCAGAGCTCCCAGGGTCTAAACCACCAACCAAAAAAACAAAACAAAACAAAACAAAACAAAACAAAACACACATAAAGGGGAACCCTATGGCTCCAACGGTGTAGCAGAGGATTGCCTTATCAATCAATGGGAGAGGAAGTCCTTGATCCTGGGGAGGCTCAATACCCAAGCTTAGGGGGATGCTAGGGTGGTGAGGTGGGAGTGGGTGGGTGAGGGAGCACCCTCATAGAGGCAGGGCGAGGGGATGGGATAGGTGACTGGCAGAGGGGAAACTGGGAAGGGGGACAACATTTGTAATGTAAACAAATAAAACAACCAATAAAAATTTTATATTATTTAAAAGTAAATATTTTGCTGCAAACATGCCTCATTTTGAGAACTAATACTGTACAGAACTGCACTTAGTATAAATGCATACTGCAAATTATTTGTGCTGAATATGTGACTGACTATCAGATTCTCACATAATCATCAGTGAAACACCCTCCAGTCACATACAGCAAACTCATCCCCTCAGGTCCCTGTCTTGTAATTATCACACTCTTCAAAATTGGACATGTGTTGATCTGTATCCTATCAAGCTATATCTTCTCTTTTTTCATTACTCAGTTTGTAACATGCCTGCACACTCTTGAACAACATTCTCTGAGTCTTGCCATGTTCTGAATAATGTCCAATTCATGTTATAGTCCTTTTCTAAAATTCTGATAAATTTAAAGTTTAGATTTTTTGTTTAACCATGTAATATGAGAAGACGATGTCATGCACTAAGTAAAGATAGAATATTAAAAGCAGTAAGGGAGAAAGGTCAAGTAACATATAAAGGCAGGCCTATCAGAATTACACGAGACTTTTCACCAGAGACTATGAAAGCCAGAAGAGCCTGGACAGATGTTATACAGACACTAAAAGAACACAAATGCCAGCCCAGGCTACTATACCCGGCCAAACTCTCAATTACCATAGATGGAGAAACCAAAGTATTCCACGACAAATCAAAATTCACACAATATCTTTCCACGAATCAGCCCTTCAAAGGATACTAACAGAAAAAAACCAATACAAGGACAGAAATCACGCCCTAGAAAAAGCAAGAAAGTAATCCCTCAACAAACCAAAAAGAAGACAGCCACAAGAACAGAATGCCAATTCTAACAACAAAAATAAAAGGAAGCAACAATTACTTTTCCTTAATAACTCTTAATATCAATGGACTCAATTCCCGAATAAAAAGACATAGACTAACAGACTGGCTACCCAAACAGGACCCAACATTCTGCTGCTTACAGGAAACCCATCTCAGGGAAAAAGACAGACACTACCTCAGAGTGAAAGGCTGGAAAACAATTTTCCAAGCAAATGGTCTGAAGAAACAAGCTGGAGTAGCCATTCTAATATCGAATAAAATAGACTTCCAACCCAAAGTTATCAAAAAAGACAAGGAGGGACACTTCATACTCATCACAGATAAAATCCCCCAAGAGGAACTCTCAATTCTGAATATCTATGCTCCAAATGCAAGGGCAGCCACATTCATTAAAGACACTTTAGTAAAACTCAAAGCACACATTGCACCTCACACAATAATAGTGGGAGACTTCAACACACCACTTTCATCAAGGGACAGATCGTGGAAACAGAAACTAAACAGGGACACAGTGAAACTAACAGAAGTTATGAAACAAATGGACCTAACAGATATCTACAGAACATTTTATCCTAAAACAAAAGGATATACCTTCTTCTCAGCACCTCACAGGACCTTCTCCAAAACTGACCATATAATTGGTCACAAAACAGGCCTCAACAGATACAAAAATATTGAAATTGTCCCATGCATCTTAATAGACCACCATGGACTAAGGCTGATCTTCAATAACAACATCTTCTTTACAACATTTTTTCCCTTTCAGAGTTACACAAATTTCTTGTCCTTCATAGTAGCAGAATGTAATAATTTTTCAGTAGGCATTATGAGCTCCAAACTGGCAATATAGTTAAGTTCATTGTAAATTACTTCCCACATTTTTAATTAGGTATTTTTCTCATTTACATTTCCAATGCTATCCCAAAATTCCCCCATACCCTCCCTCCCACTCCCCTACCCACCCACTCCCAACTTTTGGCCCTGGCGTTCTCCTGTACTGAGGCATATAAAGTTTGCAAGTCCAATGGGCCTCTCTTTCCAGTGTTGGCTGACTAGATCATCTTTTGATACAAATGCAGCTAGAGTCAAGAGCTCCGGGGTACTGGTTAGTTCATAATGTTGTTCCACCTATAGGGTTGCAGTTTTCTTTAGCTCCTTGGGTACTTTCTCTAGCTCCTCCATTGGGGGCCCTGTGATCCATCCAATAGCTGACTGTGAGCATCCACATCTGTGTTTGCTAGGCCCTGGTATAGTCTCACAAGAGACAGCACTATCTGGGTCCTTTCAGCAAAATCTTCCAAGTGTGTGCAATGGTGTCAGCGTTTGAAAGCTGATTGTGGGATGGATCCCCGGATATGGCAGTCTCTAGATGGTCCATCCATTCGTCACAGTTCCAAACTTTGTCTCTGTAACTCCTTCCATGTACTTCCCCCATTTCTAATGCAAACATCTGATCACTTTATTCAACTCCTTAATAGTTTCGATAAATATATTGTTGTATTGCTTTTTGATAAAATGGAAACAAAAGTTGCATAAATCAATAAACCAGCTTCTTCATATAAAGGAATAATTATTTTTACATCCTCTGTGTGTGTGTGTTTCTCTCTCTCTCTCTGTGTGTGTGTGTGTGTGTGTGTGTGTGTGTGTGTGTGTGTGTGTGTGTCTGTGTCTGTGTGTGTCTGTGTTCTGTGTGTCTGTGTGCATCTATCTGGAGGCTGGGTGTGATTTTCCTTTTGTGTTGGTGTGACTAAACACTGACCAAATACAACTTGGGGGGGAATGTGCTTATTTTGTTGTACAATTCAGTTTACACTCTATCACTGGGGAAAATGAAGGTAGGCATTCAAGGCAAAACCCAGGAGGCAGAATCTGAAGGAAGGCCATAGATAAAAGTGTTCATGTCTTGCTTTTCATGTTTTGCTTAGACTATCTTTTATATAATGTAGAAGCAGCTGGTCAAGAATGCAAATATCTACTCTGACCTGGGTTTGTTAATCAAGAAAAAATCCTAACAGACTTTCCCAAAAGTCAATATTATTATTGAGGTCTTTTTTTTTTTATCTTCAGAAGGCCATTGCTTATAAAATATGATAAAATTACTAAGCATAATAAAGATGTAGTTTGTATAACTCTATACAAGAGTATACAGATTATTTATATGTTACATATATTTATGTTGTGCCCTTACTTATGCATTGGCTCAGTAGATACTAGACAAAATCCTAGACATTTAGATGAATATTCAGGCTATTTTTGAAGAATTATTGAAGTAGTAATCATAGTTTATTTGTCCCTAAGCTCATTTAAACAGATCCCCTATAAGCAAGTTGAGGTAAATTCTGACATATAAGAAATTTAAAACTTTTTATTACTTTTAGTACATAAATTTAGTTGAAAATCCTGTCTCAGGATGAGCACAATGTAACTTTTTGAGGAATATGGACAGAGAAGAAAAATATTTATTATTATTTTATGGAGAAAGCTCACTGGTCATCATGTTCTAATATGTTTTGGATTTAACCTTTGTCTTTATCCTTGGCCCTAGTCAAGTTGTTTAGTATTTTTAAGCTTTAATTTTTCTCTTTTACAAAAATGAAGATAAAATAATATATCCTTGATTAAATAAGTTCATGGGTTAAGAGTATTCAGTATAATGTTTTTTTCTTTATAAACTGTGGAAACATTTGGAGTTATTGTTTAAGAGAAACTTAGAAACCGGTTTTGCATGGAGTCATGATATAACTACCATAAAGGTGATAAAAATAAACTCTGGCATGATTCACTAGTCAAAGCTATTATTTTACATAGAGGAACTAGAATATCATTGTTGATCCTGCATTATCAGGGGTGAGAAAACTTTACCAAATATTTTCTACTAAAATGATCCTTGAAAGCTGAGCTTTTAGTTTAAACAAGTGAGTTCAAATGTCTAATGCAACTACAAAAAAATTAAGTGAAAAAGCAGAAGCAAAATAGTTGGGCACAGAATCAAATACATTCTCCAGCAGGCATCAATGGGAGAAGAGTAGAAAAAAATGTCACATGGAGTTTCTAATCAACTAAAAACATTCCAGACAGGAATATTACCAGATAAGACTTCCATCATCCCTTTCATCATTTCTCTTATCATCACTGCATATAACCATTTTCATTTTCCATAAGATATACACTTTTAAGTAAGAGCTAGCATCTTATAGATTATTCCAGCAACACTAATTATGTACCATATGGTCTGGAGACTTGTGTATAATAGCCATAATTTCAGTTCTAAATGAGTGAATTTATTAGTATATGACTAGTAAAGGTTTAAGAAAAAAATAGCTGTGTAGTTGCAGATACATACAGGATGTATGGATTGATAGATAGATAGATAAATAGATAGATAGATAGATAGATAGATAGATAGATAGATAGATAGATAGATAGATAGTGATAGACATGCAGATAGATAAAATATCCTTGGATTAAACACTTCCAAATGCTAGAGATACCAATTAAAGAAATTCAGACATGAAAAGCATATTCATGGAAAATAAACACAACTGTGAATTCAGCTTTCACCTTTAATTTCCCCCATTCCATTTCTTACTTTTCTATTAATTTTTATTGGATATTTTATTTATGTACATTTCAAATGTTAGCCCCTATTGAGGTTTCCCCTCCGGAAACCCCTTATCCCATCCTCGGTCCCCCTACCTCTGAGGGTGCTCCCCTACCAACCTTCCCAATCCCACCTCTGTATCCCTGCATTCCACTATACTGGAGCAGAGTCTTCACAGGACCAAGGGCCTCTCCTCCCATTGATGCCCAACAAGGCCATCCTCTGCTACATATGAAGCGGGATCCATGGTTAGTGGTCCTGGGAGCTCTGGGAGTTCTGGTTTCTCCATTCCATTTCTATTGGATACTATGTATGTCTAATTTGATGATGTTATCTTTATCTAGTGTTCATTGTTCTTTATTTGAAACTTTCTTGGATTAAGGACACACTCTGCTTTGTACATGGAGGGCTAAGGGAATAGATTAGATCAAAGTATATTGTATCAATGTACAAATTTCTCAATAAAAATATAGTGAAACATATTGATGTCTTATATGAGAAAGAAGACACTTAGGGCATTGGCAGTCTCATCCATACATTCTGAGAAGGATTGTTCTGCTTTTCCTCTAGTGTTTGTATGGATAAAATACCATATAATAAAATACAAATAATCTTTTCCTTTGAACTATATAATTATCCTTATGTGGGTGAAGCAGAGTTGAAAATTCAAAAACAGACATTACAGAAATAAGAATGGATGCTTGATGATTTTGACTTCAGGTAGCTTTTAGTAGTTATATTAGCGAACAGCTTCTCTGACAGCAATCATGTAAATTTGATGTTAGACTCTTAACAGTGAGAGTATGAACTTCTACAACTCTCCCACAAAGTCTTCAAGTTACTAACATAGAGACTTATAGATTTTTATACTTTTTAATGTTTTTAAAGGTATGCTCTTCTGTAGCATCTGTAGTTTTAATTTAGAAGTCTGATCATTCCCAGCATATGGGTGAGTGGTACATTATATAGCACCAATGTTGGTGGCTGCTGCAAGCATTATGCATTGCATAATTAGTCACTAGATCAGAAGGATGGACCATATACACTATAATGGGCTCAGTGTTGATAAGATGTGATGTTTAAGTGACTGTATATTTGATGCATTTTAACTTTGCAATCTTCAACTTAAAATGGGTTTATCAATAGTTCATTTTGTAAGTGCTCATCTTGCTGTTAAGTTTATTCTTTTTCCTCTGTTCAAATTGATTTCAAATGTCAGTTTAGAGTCTGATCAAGAAGAAAAGATATATGACTTTGGAGGGACTCATGTTCTTTCTATTGATATCATCAATCAAGTGACAAAAAACAAGTTTGAAAATATATCTTTGAGTTTGTTAACCTGAGAATGACATAAAATGAAGCAGCATTTAGAGCAGGTGCAAAGAACACTTCTATTTATGGAAAAGAACACATTTGAGTGTATTTTTAGAAATACAAAAGAATATATGAAAAATACATTTCAAAGGCCCTGATATCTATATGTAAATAATAGAGCATAGAACTTATGACCATGATACCATCATTTACTAAGTCAAACGGAATTTTTCACAGTAAGTCTTCTGTGGTTATAAATATACATGCAAGTTAATTAGACGAATCAGTTTCAGATTTATAATCATTGGAAATTTTAGAAAAATTTGATAAATCTTTCATTTTGTAAAGTATTATAGGAGGAAATGGGAAGAACAAAAATACTTCAAAATATTGATTTTTTAAAAAAAATATCAAGGCATCATCTTGAAGAACTAAAGAACAATATTTTTTTGGAGTTCTCATAGATTTTAGAAATGCACTGATGGCATAAAAAATCTTAACATTACGTACTGAACACATACAGTTGTAAACTTATTTAGAATAAAATGGAAATTATAATAAATTAATAGGTGATATCTTAAGTGTTTTAAACTTGCTGAGATTAAGCACTTTCTGTGATGCCATGTACACATCCCTAATATCAAGCACAAGCCTCTTTTCCATGAATTCAAGTAGCAAATTCATTTATAAAACTTTAAATCTACAGTCTTACTCTTTCACTTAGCAACCCAATAGTGAAAGCTAGTGGCTTAGACACAATATGTCAATTATATCCATAGAAATATAACATCATATTTCACTGATTAGTGACAGCTCAATGTTAAATTGTCATTAATAATAATAATAATAATAATAATAATAATAATACAATTCTAAAACTTTTGCAGAAAGTATAATAACTCTTACTAACAAGTAAAAATATAACTCTAGGTATACATAGTAAATCAAAGAAATTTAAAAAAAAACAGAAATTATATTGACTTAAAGAAAAATTGAGAAAAAAAATGGCTATAGGATTTGATCGAAGTAAAATGTGTTGGTTAGTTTTATAATGTGATGGTCAAGAGTTTAGTGGAAATGGGTGATGGATAGCAGCGATAGTTTTGATTCAGAGATTCAATAGTTGGCAACTCAACTTTCTTAGAAATATCTTGTAAATTTATAAAAACAAAATTTTAAATTATAGGACTACACCATCAAAACAGGAGTCAAAAGAGGATAAAACAGAGAAACACTGGAAACTAAATATAAGTGGGGATTAATAATATACCTGATGTAGACTACTATTACAGAGGACTAAATGAGATGGGCTTGTTTGCTATGAGAATAAGTTGAGATCTAAAGATATTATTATGATATTTATTAAAAGAAAATGTGTGGGAAATTAAGAAAATGATAAGCAAATTATATATATATATATATATATATATACATACATATATCAAATACTATTGGAATAATTATTAAATAATTAATGTTTCTGTGTATGCATATTGTGTGTGTGTGTGTGTGTGTGTGTGTTTGTGTGTGTGTGTGTGTGTGTGTGTGTGTGTGTGTGTGTGTGTAAGACAAAATTTGGTGTTAGTTTCACCTTGGAATGCCAAGGCCAAATATTGTTTCTCAATTTAAGTGTCTTAGCATTTAAACTGTTTGAACTAATTAGATTTTAAGTCAAGAGACATTTTGAAGGTAAATTAATGGCCTTCAACAGTTTGAGTAGCTATTCTCCATGTCTTAGGAATTTTGGACAGAAAAAAATGTCTAGGAAGAAAAATTTTACTCTTTCATTCTTTTCTGCCTTTGGAGCTGGAACGTTTTCTCTTGTCATCTAAGCAACTCATTCTGTTAGTTGTAACACTGGATAACCTCATTGTTAGGACTGTGATATATATTGAATTATCCAATCAGTATACATAGATTTCCAATGTATTGATTCCACAATATGGGCTAACAGCCTTCCAAAGATACTACCTATCTACCTGTCTTTCTGTCTGGTCTGTCTATTTGTCTATCTTAAAATTTTCCAGAAAAGAAATTGGACACTGGCTGTCCTTTTGCAGGAATAATTAGAACTTCAGTGTTTTGGGGGAAGTTGCAGGTTTACCACCTAATTAAAAATTATCTTGGGTTATATTGAGCAGTCCAAATAGACATTTTTGACTACCTATATGAAGGACTCAATATCTTTTAACTAACATAAAACTATTTAAACATGTGTTGGCTTAAGAAAACTACAGTTTCTACCAAGTAAAATCTAAGAATATCATTTATATGCTCTTAGTCCTACAGATGAGATTTCTTCATTTAACTTTACTGTCAGCTTATTTTTCCACAGATGTATTAGAAAAGAACCTTGATTTAAGACTTTCTTCATTCTATCATTATGGATTATTAAACTATTGTCATATTGTACCATGAATTTGGGGTAACCAAAATCTGTGTTCCCAAGACATGTTTACCCATTCTTGCTTCTAGAATAAACTTTCTTGGTATTTTAAGGGGGAAATTGTATCTTTGCATCAATATCTTTTACCATCCATATATAACCTATTGATCTGTCATCAGGTAATCTATATTTCATTTAAATATCTTTCAATAACTAAGTGTTTATCTCTCTAGCTACCTATATTGTCTATCTTATTTTACTTACTATGTAGGATACTAGAAAATGTATACCTAAGACACAAGGTTAAGAGACATGACAATCTTCAGAACACATGAATGACAATTTCGTTGATATTATCTAAAACTCCAACTAAATATAATACACATGAACAGTCTCATTCTAGGAGTTTAAACTCCACATTAATTCATCTCTGAACTTATACTTTAATATATCTTATTTGAATACATATGAAAAGGAAACAATTAAATATTGGGTCACTGCCTCCTGTGTTTCAACATTCTCTGGTCCTAAACTGAATTTTAGAATTCTTTAATATAATTGTTTCTTTTGGATACATGATTACTTTAAGTCTTCTCAAACTATTAATCTTCTTTGTTAAACTGGTTTTGCTTCTGTACTTTATCCGTCCTCCCGTCCTCCCCTTTTGTCAGATTATCATATGAAAGTGGCAGAAGAAAGCAAGTGAACTTGCTCTCAGAACACAAGTAGACTGTAAATATAATTTTTTTACCCTTATCTCATGCTGAATCCCAAGAACTGGCAATGATCTAAAGAAAGACACAAATGTTCTCCATTTGGCTGTCAGATTGTGGCCTTTTTTTTATATTGCAAAATTATTGTGTAAAAGATGTGCAAGGGGTTCATAGAAAAGCTAAAATCTGACCTCTAAAGGAAAGATGCAAAAGGCTTCCAAAATTACCTCTATGAATGGATTAGAGGAAAAGAATTTTACTGGGCAGTAATGGGGTTTGAGATTATATCTAACAAAAGTTTGAATTGTATTTCTTATACAAAATGGATGTTCCTGGTACCACTTTTAAGAACCTAGCCTTGAATTTAAAACTTCTTTCCTAACAGAGAATATATATAATGGGATCAATCTAAGGTTAGGTATCTCTTCCCAGGAGAAGACTTTTTAATGTATGTCATGGCAGAAACAAATTATTCTACCACTTTTTTTTTCACATGGCTTCATAAAATGAGAACTGTGTGAATTTTTTTCAAGGAGACATGATAAAAATTTATTCTAGCCACAGGTAAATGGCATAAATAAAGACAAGATTTTACACATGTTCCTTGTGCTTGTTAGTTTTCCTTGCCAACTCATCACAACTTAGAGTTAGCTCGGAGGAGGGAAATTCAATTTCACAATTGCCTGGATAAATTTCAGCTATGCCCATATCTGTAAGATAATGTCAGAATTCACAATTAATGTGATAATGATGAATCAAGTGAGACTGACATATCCATAGGTTACTGGGGCAGGACTGGTTAGAAAAACTAGCTGAGGATGGCACAGAGAGCAAGGCAGAAAGTAGCCTTCCTTGATTGTTTATGTTTCAGGTCCTGCTTGAAGAGTTGCCTTTCTTTTTCTGATGATGGATTATGATATAGACCTATTAAAGTAAAGCCAGGTTTCTCCATTTGCTTTTGGTTATGGAGCTCATCATAGAACCAAAAAAAAAAAAAAAAAAAAAAACAGAAAATGGAGTTTTCTGTGATGGAAAGTAACATGGCTGGTTTGGGGGAAGAGTATGGATCTAAGCAGCATATTTGAGATGGCAAATCCATTTTTTTGTTTTGACTGGTTGTAATGTTTCTTTTTCTATCTTATTGGAAGTAGATTGTTTTCATGCAATGCACTCTGATTATAGTCTTTTCTCCCCCTATTCCCACAAGTTTCTCCCATCTCCTCTCCCATCCCAGTCCATACCTTTTCTGTGTCTCCTCAGAAAACAGACAGGGCATCTAAGTATTAATTATAAAATCAAATAAGTAAATAAAAAAACAAACAAATAGAAATATAAGAAAATAACCCAAGAAGGAAAAAACAAAAACAAAGTAAAAGCACAAGAAACACATAAAGATGTTGAGAAACATAGGTTTGTACAGCCAGGCATCCACAAAAACCCCAGACCAGAGAGCATAATTACATACACAAAGGTAAGAAAAAAATCAAAAGATAAAATAACTGCTCTTATTTACTATTGCAAGACAAATTACCTCCAAAGGTGCTGTTGCATTTGTTTTTTTAACAGACATATATTTTCAGACATGGGGCCTACCCTCAAAACTGATTTCTTTCCCCAATGAGACTCCTTTGGAGAAACCTAGCTATTCATTTGCAAGCACTGACAATTGGAGCTAGCTTCTGGGTTAGGGATGGAAGAGTGTGTCAACTTCCCCTTTCAGTTCTAGAATTCCATCTAGTGAAGATCCAGGTAGGGCTTGTGCTTGCTGCCAAAGCTCCTATGAGGACATATGTCCTCCAGGTCTGTAGTATGTAGACAGTCTTGATTCCTTGGTGTCTTCCATTCCCTCTTGCTTTCACATTCTTTCTGTTTCCTCTTCTACTGCTTTCCTGTTCAAAGTTTAAAGGGCTCCAGAGAGACATGCAAATAATTGAGACCTTGCTTATGAAATTTAAGAGTCATAAAAAGACTATAAGGACCATGTGCTTAACATTTTGGATTAAGCATCTATGGTTGTTTGTCAGCATTGGCTAAAGAGCAGATGTGATAAACAAGATACTTGGAAACTAAAACCTTCTGTGGTTCACTAGGACAGAGAGTTAGTCATGTGAGGCTGACAGGTCAGATATGATTAATAAAAATTAAAAATAGTTGAGGCAAAATTGCTGGGAGTTACTTGTGTGGTCATCATTCAAGCTTTTGCCTCAGGGTCTAAGGCTGATTCAGCAGTTGGCACACAACTTGGCAAAATTTAAGAAGTTCTCATGTGGTTCTTGTTTTTAAGACATGATAGATTCAAGATTCAGGGAATCATGAAGACAAATGCCTGAGGCCCCATTTCTTGTAGGAGGATCAGAATTGATAAAGAAAGGCAGTGAGATGACAATGATGAAGGTGAAGCATCTGCTGCCATGGTGACTACAGGATACTAACAAGAGGACCTTCATGGACAATTTATGTTTGAAGTGAAATAACTTAAACCAACAAGGCAAGCTGTATGCTGTGAATGACAGAGCTATAGAAATGGAGTATGCATTTATTTTGAACCCAAAAGATCACAAATAAGTCCTGCAAATGCAGCTACATGAGCTATTCAGAACTTTATTTGGATCTCTGGTTGGGCAATAACTCTTCCCTGATTCTTCCACCTGAGGAAAAAAGTACATTTTTTAACAGTTAAAACTATATATATTTTCTTTACTTGCTTTGTGATTTATTTATTTGTTTGTTTGTTTTACATCTTGACTGCCTTCCCCTCCCTCCTCTCCTCACATTTCCTTTCCCACACATGCCCTCTCCATTCCCATCTCCATTCACTCCCTTTGTCTTTATCTTCAGAAAAGGGCAGCCTCCCACGGATATCAACCCTCAATGCCATATCAAATTATGGTAAGACTAGGCACCATCTCTCCTATTAAGCCTAGAGAATGCCACTCAGAAGCCAGAAAGGGTCTTAGCCAAAGAAAACAGAGTCAGAGACAGGCTCTGTTTCTACTGTTAGGTGTCCCACAAGAAGACTAAGCTGCACAAATGTAACTGATGTTCAGAAGGCCTAGGTTATCCCATACATGCTCTCTGATTTATGTTCGGTCTCTGTGAGCCCCTATCAGTCCAGCTTAGTTGATTCTATGGGTTATCTTGTGATGTCCTTGACTCTTTTACATCAGGTTTCCCCACATTCTGCCTGCTGTTTGGCTGTGAGTCTCTGTATCTGTTTCCACAGGTTGCTAGGTGAAGCTTTTCTGATGACAATTGGGACAGTCAATAATCTATGAGAATAACAGACTATATTTAGATCATTAGCAATCATTTCACTGACTTGCGGGGTGAAGGGTTCATGTTTGGTTCTATCCTAGGTCTCTGGTCTATCCAGCATCTGGGTCTTGGCCCTCCACGCAGTGTCAAGGATGAGTCTCAAGCTGGAGCATTCTTTGGCTGACCACTCCAACCATTTCCGTGTCACCTTTACCCAAGTACATCTTGTAGGCAAGACAAAATGTAAGTTGACGATTTTGTGGCTGGGTTGGTGTCCCAGTCCTTCCAATGGAAGTCTTGCTGAGATACAGATGATGGCTAGTTCATGCTCTGTATTTAACCTTGCTAGCAGTCTTAGCTAGGATCACCCTCGGATTCCTAATATTTTCACTTTTTCTACTACCTTATGTTTCTAGCTCATCAGAGAGATGTTCTCTGTCTTAGGCTTTTACTGCTGTGAACAGATACCATGACTGAGGCAACGCTTATAAGTACAACATTGAATTAGGGCTGGCTTACTGATTCAGGGGTTCAGTCCATTATCATCAACAGGGGAACATGGGAACATCCAGGCAGGCATGATGCAGGAGGAGCTGAGAGTTCTCCATCTTCACCTGAAGACTGCTATGAGAGTACTGGCTACTCCAATAATGCCACATCTCCAAATAGTGTCATTTCATGGGCCAAGCATATAAAAACCATCACATTCTCTGATTCCACTTGTCTCTCCCAGTATTCTTTTATTTTATCCCTCCATTCTTTTTGTTCCCATCCATCCACACCCTAGATATCTATTCTATTTTCCCTTCTCAGTGAGATTCATGCACACACACACACACACGTGCATGCACACACATTCCCTTGAAAATTCCTTGGTACTTAGCTTCTCCAGGCCTTTGGAGTGTAGCATGGTTATCTTTTACTTTATGGCTAATATCCAATGATATGTTAGTATATAGCATGTTTGTCAGATTTTAAAAGAGAATTTGGACTTTTAAAGTGTTAAAAATTTTAAAACTGTGGTATTTGACTCGCAATTGGATAAGGAAAGTAGGTTTATTTTTAAGTAATACAACTATTAACCACATTTGAGGGAAGGCTCCATACCCAGGAGTAGTTGTAAGAGAGAAGGAGAGAGAGAGAGAGAGAGAGAGAGAGAGAGAATGAATATGAAGGTGAATTTGATAGGAAGGGAGATAAAGAGAGAACCATAAAGAATGCAGGGAAGAGGGTCTGTGTAATCAATACAGGTTTAATAAAGAGATGGAGTATCAGCTGGTCATATACGGTAGAGCAGCATTAAGTTTAGATTGCTCATACTGAAATTATTCTAAATCCTATGCCAAATCAATTATTCAGTAAACTTGGATAATTGAAAATGTATTCACTGCCTATGAATATCTTTGTCAGTGACCTAGTTAAAAGATCTTTCAGTTTTTTTAGTAAACGGGGAAATTGCATTTTCCAGATTGTTTTGCTTTTTATTTTGTCTGATGCCAATTTACCAAAAGTACCTTTCTGATTTAAAAGTCTAATGTTCAGTACTTTGCTCATAGTTCTCAAACTGTTTATGCAAAAATTTTTGAAAAATGACTCGAGAAACTTATTAAAATTCAATATAAAGCATATATCATTCCATGTTTCTGAAGGCTCTTGATAAAAATTATTGGAATTAAATATTTTCATTAGATAAAACACAACTCTCAGGTAAAAATTATGAACTCACATTTCATACATGCAATGGATTGTAGTAAACATGAATGTGGAATTAAATGTGTGTTGTATATATGGTATAGCAATACTACTGACTTAAAATGGAAGTACATGTGAAAGAACTCATTCCAAAAATATAATCCAAAAATATACTAACTCTTTAAACTTCTTAGACTATTAGCAGCTATCTCGGTGATCACTGTAGCCTTCAGAGAGCTGTGGCAGATTCGGGTGATGACCCAGAGTCTCCAGATTTATACACCTATAGGTCACTTGTTCCGTGTAAGAATTGAGCACAAAATGTATTGTGTGGTGTTTACTGAATATGCGTTAAATATGTCTAAGTTAAAAATAATAAATTCAACTCTAATAAATTGAGAATAATCTGTCCATTTAATCCCTAAGATTATTGTATACAAAGCTAATTATCTTCATATTTTAGAATCTCCTCTAGTTTTATAAAATAATTATTATTATTCACCAATCATATCAATTTCGATTTCGTCAACATTTTTACAGAATGTGTACAATCAGCTATTTATTTTATCTTCTCTGACTTGCAGTTTCAATCAAATTTACCTTAAAAATGCAATGGCATGTAGTTTTATTTATTTTACTAATATGTGTTCTTTCTTTTTAACACTGCTTTAGATTTTTAGTTTTAATAAAGATAATTTGTAAGTTATTTATGACTATTTACTTCTAAATTGAGCTATAAATATTTATTTAAACAATTTCATGATATATTATGGGTTTATCTGCACTTGCAATTGTATATTCTACAGGTACAATTTTTTATTATATAATAAAAGGTAAATGAATTTTAGCTTTGAAGTTATCTCTTATATTAAATTATATTTTTTTCCATTTTTATTAGGTATTTAGCTCATTTACATTTCCAATGCTATAACAAAAGTCCCCCATACCCACCCACCCCCACTCTCCTACCCACCCACTCCCCCTTTTTGGCCCTGACATTCCCCTGTACTGGGGCATATAAAGTTTGCATGTCCAATGGGCCTCTCTTTCCAGTGATGGCCTACTAGGCCATCTTTTGATACAAATGCAGCTAGAGTCAAGAGCTCCGGTGTACTGGTTAGTTCATAATGTTGTTCCACCTGTAGGGTTGCAGTTTTCTTTAGCTCCTTGGGTACTTTCTCTAGCTCCTCCATTGGGAGCCCTGTGATCCATCCATTAGCTGACTGTGAGCATTCACTTCAGTGTTTGCTAGGCCCCAGGATAGTCTCACAAGAGACAGCTACATCTGGGTCCTTTCGATAAAATCTTGCTAGTGTATGCAATGGTGTCAGCGTTTGGATGCTGATTATGAGGTGGATCCCTGGATATGGCAGTCTCTACATGGTCCATCCTTTCATCTCAGCTCCAGACTTTGTCTCTGTAACTCCTTCCATGGGTGTTTTGTTCCCACTTCTAAGGAGGGGCATAGTGTCCACACTTCAGTCTTCATTTTTCTTGAGTTTCAAGTGTTTAGGAAATTGTATCTTATATCTTGGGTATCCTAGGTTTTGGGCTAATATCCACTTATCAGTCAGTACATATTGTGTGAGTTCCTTTGTGAATGTGTTACCTCACTCAGGATGATGCCCTCCAGGTCCATCCATTTGGCTAGGAATTTCATAAATTCATTCTTTTTAATAGCTGAGTAGTACTCCATTGTATAGATGTACCACATTTTCTGTATCCATTCCTCTGTTGAGGGGCATCTGGGTTCTTTCCAGCTTCTGGCTAGTATAAATAAGGCAGCTATGAACATAGTGGAGCATGTGTCCTTCTTACCAGTTGGGGCATCTTCTGGATACATGCCCAGGAGAGGTATCGCTGGATCCTCCGGCAGTCATATGTCCAATTTTCTGAGGAACCGCCAGACTGATTTCCAGAGTGGTTGTACAAGCCTGCAATCCCACCAACAGTGGAGGAGTGTTGCTCTTTCTCCACATCCACACCAGCATCTGCTGTCACCTGAATTTTTGATCTTAGCCATTCTGTCTGGTGTGAGGTGGAATCTCAGGGTTGTTTTGATTTGCATTTCCCAGATAATTAAGGATGTTGAACAATTTTTCAGGTGCTTCTCTGCCATTCAGTATTCCTCGGGGGAGAATTCTTTGTTCAGTTCTGAGACCCATTTTTAATGGGGTTATTTGATTTTCTGAAGTCCACCTTCTTGAGTTCTTTATATATGTTGGATATTAGTCCCCTATCTGATTTACGCTAGGTAAAGATCCTTTCCCAATCTGTTGGTGGTCTTTTTGTCTTATTGACAGTGTCTTTTGCTGTGCAGAAACTTTGGAGTTTCATTAGGTCCCATTTGTCAATTCTCGATCTTACAGCACAAGCCATTGTTGTTCTGTTCAGGAATTTTTCCCCTGTGCCCATATCTTCAAGGCTTTTCCCCAATTTCTCCTCTATAAGTTTCAGTGTCTCTGGTTTTATGTGAAGTTCCTTGATCCACTTAGATTTGACCTTAGTACAAGGAGATAAGTATGGATCGATTAGCATTCTTCTACATGATAACAACCAGTTGTGCCAGCACCAATTGTTGAAAATGCTGTCTTTCTTCCACTGGATGGTTTTAGCTCCCTTGTCGAAGATCAAGTGACCATAGGTGTGTGGGTTCATTTCTGGGTCTTCAATTCTGTTCCATTTGTCTACTTGTCTGTCTCTATACGAGTACCATGCAGTTTTGATCACAATTGCTCTGTAGTAAAGCTTTAGGTTAGGCATGGTGATTCCACCAGAGGTTCATTTATCCTTGAGAAGAGTTTTTGCTATCCTTGGTTTTTTGTTATTCCAGATGAATTTGCAAATTTCTCCTTCTAATTCGTTGAAGAATTGAGTTGGAATTTTGATGGGGATTGCATTGAATCTGTAGATTGCTTTTGGCAAGATAGCCATTTTTACAATGTTGATCCTGCCAATCCATGAGCATGGGAGATTTTTCCATCTTCTGAGATCTTCTTTAATTTCTTTCTTCAGAGACTTGAAGTTTTTATCATACAGATCTTTCACTTCCTTAGTTAGAGTCATGCCGAGATATTTTATATTATTTGTGACTATTGAGAAGGGTGTTGTTTCCCTAATTTCTTTCTCAGCCTGTTTATTCTTTGTGTAGAGAAAGGCCATTGACTTGTTTGAGTTAATTTTATATCCAGCTACGTCACCGAAGCTGTTTATCAGGTTTAGGAGTTCTCTGGTGGAATTTTTAGGGTCACTTATATATACTATCATATCATCTGCAAAAAGTGATATTTTGACTTCCTCTTTTCCAATTTGTATCCCCTTGATCTCCTTTTGTTGTCGAATTGCTCTGGCTAATACTGCAAGTACTATGTTGAAAAGGTAGGGAGAAAGTGGGCAGCCTTGTCTAGTCCCTGATTTTAGTGGGATTGCTTCCAGCATCTCTCCATTTACTTTGAAGTTGGCTACTGGTTTGCTGTAGATTGCTTTTATCATGTTTAGGTATGGGCCTTGAATTACTGATCTTTCCAAGTCTTTTACCATGAATGGGTGTTGGATCATGTCAAATGATTTTTTCTGCAGCTAATGAGATGATCATTTGGTTTTTGTCTTTGAGTTTGTTTATATAATGGATTACATTGATGGATTTTCGTATATTAAACCATCCCTGCATCCCTGGAATAAAACCTACTTGGTCAGGATGGATGATTACTTTAATGTGTTCTTGGATTCTGTTAGCGAGAATTTTATTGAGGATTTTTGCATCGATATTCAAAAGAGAAATTGGTCTGAAGTTCTCTATCTTTTTTGGATCTTTCTGTGGTTTAGGTATCAGAGTAATAGTGTCTTCATAAAAATGAGTTGGGTAGAGTACCTTCTACTTCTATTTTGTGAAATAGTTTGTGCAGAACTGGAATTAGATCTTCTTTGAAGTTCTGATAGAACTCTGCACTAAACCCGTCTGGTCCTGGGCTTTTTTTGGCTGGGAGACTATTAATAACTGCTTCTATTTCTTTAGGGGATATGGGACTGTTTAGATGGTCAACTTGATCCTGATTCAACTTTGGTACCTGATATCTGTCCAGAAATTTGTCCATTTCGTCCAGGTTTTCCAGTTTTGTTGAGTATAGCCTTTTGTAGAAGGATCTGATGGTGTTTTGGATTTCTTCAGGATCTGTTGTTATGTCTCCCTTTTCATTTCTAATTTTGTTAATTAGGATTTTGTCCCTGTGCCCTCTAGTAAGTCTAGCTAAGGGTTTATCTATCTTGTTGATTTTCTCAAAGAACCAACTCCTCATTTGGTTAATTCTTTGAATAGTTCTTCTTGTTTCCACTTGGTTGATTTCACCCATGAGTTTGATTATTTCCTGCCATCTACTCCTCTTGGGTGAATTTGCTTCCTTTTTTTTCTACAGCTTTTAGATGTGTTGTCAAGCTGCTAGTATGTGCTCTCTCCCGTTTCTTCTTGGAGGCACTCAGAGCTATGAGTTTCCCTCTTAGAAATGCTTTCATTGTGTCCCAAAGCTTTGGGTACATTGTGGCTTCATTTTCATTAAACTCTAAAAAGTCTTTAATTTCTTTCTTTATTCCTTTCTTGACCAAGGTATCATTGAGAAGAGTGTTGTTCAGTTTCCACGTGAATGTTGGCTTTCCATTACTTATGTTGTTATTGAAGATCAGTCTTAGGCCATGGTGGTCTGATAGGATACATGGGACAATTTCAATATTTTTGTATCTGTTGAGGCCTGTTTTGTGACCAATTATATGGTCAGTTTTGGAGAAGGTCCTGTGAAGTGCTGAGAAGAAGGTATATCCTTTTGTTTTAGGATAAAATGTTCTGTAGATATTTGTCAGGTCCATTTGTTTCATAACTTCTCTTAGTTTCACTGTGTCCCTGTTTAGTTTCTGTTTCCACGATCTGTCCATTGATGAAAGTGGTGTGTTGAAGTCTCCCACTATTATTGTGTGAGGTGCAATGTGTGCTTTGAGCTTTACTAAAGTGTCTTTAATGAATGTGGCTGCCCTTGCATTTGGAGCGTAGATATTCAGAATTGAGAGTTCCTCTTGGAGGATTTTGCCTTTGATGAGTATGAAGTGTCCCTCCTTGTCTTTTTTGATAACTTTGGGTTGGAAGTCGATTTTATTCGATATTAGAATGGGTACTCCAGCTTGTTTCTTCAGACCATTTGCTTGGAAAATTGTTTTCCAGCCTTTCACTCTGAGGTAGTGTCTGTCTTTTTCCCTGAGATGGGTTTCCTGTAAGCAGCAGAATGTTGGGTCCTGTTTGTGTAGCCAGTCTGTTAGTCTATGTCTTTTTATTGGGGAATTTAGTCCATTGATATTAAGAGATATTAAGGAAAAGTAATTGTTGCTTCTTTTTTTTGTTGTTAGGGTTGGCATTCTGTTCTTGTGGCTGTCTTCTTTTTGGTTTGTTGAAGGATTACTTTCTTGCTTGTTCTAGGGCGTGATTTCTGTCCTTGCATTGCTTCTTTTCTGTTATTATCCTTTGAAGGGCTGGATTTGTGGAAAGATATTGTGTGAATTTGGTTTTGTCATGGAATACTTTGGTTTCTCCATCTATGGTAATTGAGAGTTTGGCCTGATATATTAGCCTGGGCTGGCATTTGTGTTCTCTTAGTGTCTTCTGTCCAGGCTCTTTTGGCTTTCATAGTCTCTGGTGAAAAGTCTGGTGTAATTCTGATAGGCCTTCCTTTATATGTTACTTGACCTTTCTCCCTTACTGCTTTTAATATTCTATCTTTATTTAGTGCATTTGTTGTTCTGATTATTATGTGTCGGGAGGAATTTCTTTTCTGGTCCAGTCTATTTGGAGTTCTGTAGGCTTCTTGTATGATTATGGGCATCTCTTTCTTTATGTTTGGGAAGTTTTCTTCTATTATTTTGTTGAAGATATTAGCTGGCCCTTTAAGTTGAACATCTTCATTCTTATCAATTCCTATTATCCGTAGGTTTGGTCTTCTCATTGTGTCCTGGATTTCCTGGATGTTTTGAGTTAGGATCCTTTTGCATTTTGTATTTTCTTTGACTGTTGTGTCGATGTTCTCTATGGAATCTTCTGCACCTGAGATTCTCTCTTCCATTTCTTGTATTCTGTTGATGATGCTCGCATCTATAGTTCCAGATCTCTTTCCTAGGGTTTCTATCTCCAGCGTTGCCTCTCTTTGGGTTTTCTTTATTGTGTCTATTCCCCTTTTAGTTCTAGTATGGTTTTGTTCATTTCCATCATCTGTTTGGATGTGTTTTCCTGTTTTTCTTTAAGGACTTCTACCTGTTTGGTTGTGTTTTCGTGCTTTTCTTTAAGGGCCTGTAACTCTTTAGCAGTGCTCTCCTGTAATTCTTTAAGTGACTTATGAAAGTCCTTCTTGATGTCCTCTATCATCATCATGAGAAATGTTTTTAAATCTGGGTCTAGATTTTTGCTTGTGTTGGGGTGCCCAGGACTAGGTGGGGTGGGAGTGCTGCGTTCTGATGATGGTGAGTGGTCTTGATTTCTGTTAGTAGCGTTCTTATGTTTGCCTTTTGCCATCTGGTAATCTCTGAAGCTAGCCTTTATAGTTGTCACTGTTAAGAGCTTGTTCTTCAGGTGACTCTGTTAGCCTCTATAAGCAGACCTGGGAGGGTAGCTCTCTCCTTAGTTTCAGTGGGCAGAGTATTCTCTGCAGGCAAGCTCTCTTCTTGCAGGGAAGGTACCCAGATATTTGGTGTTCAAGCCGGCCTCCTGGCAGAAGTTGTGTTCCACTCGCTAGGGGTCTTAGGATCCCGTGTGGAATCCTGTGTGGGCCCTTGCGGGTGTCAGGCAACTCCACTGGCAAGGTACCTGGTGCTTGAGTGGAGTGGAAGGGGCTTGTGCCCCAGGTCAGTCCCAGGTAGTCTGCTTCCCTATTTACCGCAATCTCAGGTTCCGCACGATTGGATTGGGGCAGGTGTTGTGTTCCACTCACCAGAGGTCTTAGGATCCCGTGGGGAATCCTGTGTGGGCCCTTGTGTGTATCCGGCGACTCCGCTGGCAAGGAACCCTGGGGCTCGAGTGGAGCGGAAGGGGCTTGTGCCAAATTATATTATTATTATGTTACACTGCTGCACATTTTAGAAGTCCTGTATGAACATATAATTTTCAACCTATATGATATAATTATTTCCTTCCTGGAAAGTAACACACTTTTGTAACACACATATTGAAAAGGAATAGAAGAAAATGCCTAAAACACAATTTTAGTTTTCATTAGTTGTGGTTATTTCTAAGATAATATGCAAACATATCAATATTAAATGTAATATTTTTTTACCAGTGATGTATTAGATTTTACATACATGATGTATCTTTTACTACTTAAATAAAAATACTTCATAGTGGTTAGATTTTTGTCAAATTAAAATGTCTTAGAATCAATCTAGAATTTCACTTGTAAAAATGTTCTATCAGATTGGACTGCAGATAAGTGTGTGTACCATTTTCATGATTTTGGTTTGATTCGGGTGGTGAGTCCTGCTGTGGGCAGTTCCACCCATGTGGTGGTGTTTCAGAGTTGTATGCAAAAGCAAACTGAGAAAGAAAGTAATGGGAAGCAAGCCTGAAGCCTTCTTCCATAGACTCCGCATTACTTGCTGCCTCTGTGTTCCTGCCCTGACTTTACTCAAGGATGGACTCTATTCAGGGGATATTCACTAATATAAGCCATTTATTCCTAAGTTGTTTTGGGCATACTATTTTTCACAGCAACAAGAAGAAAGTTAAGACAGTACTCCATTCTACAGACAGACACTGATGTAAAATAGATTAAGTTGCAACAAATAGATATGTTTTAAAAGAGGAAGATGTATGAAACAACACACATTATACCTTAAATAAGGCGTTTATTTGGGTAAATAAAAAGACTGATTAGAATTAATGGACCAGTTAAAATCAGCTTGCATTTAAATGTATAATCTCTTCTTCAACATTTTTATATATGATCTTACAGAATCCACCTTGTAATAATTACAGAGCAGTTATTTAAAATACATTCTCAATAAAATTCATTTTTAAAATTCTTTTGTGTCTATGTGCTTCTCACCCACCCTGACATATTGTGTGTAGCTGTTGTTCACCAAGGCAGGACTTTACATACAACAGGTGCTTACTACATATTTATCAATTGAATGGATCATAGAATAATTGTCCATTTCTGCTTAATATTGCATTGGCAGTAGTTGTTTCAACCCATATGGAGTTTTCCATATTTTTAATTGTACTCTATATAGTTGTGATTTTTCCCGAAGTGCACTTCTCTAGTCTTTGAATTATAATTTTTTCTGCCTAATGCTTCCCAATTTCCCACTAGATGTTTCATATGACATATATTTTATACATCCCTCTAAATTGGAATCATTTATAATACTGTTTTCTCAATATATTTCAGAGTATAGAGAGCACAATGAGTTGACACATATGAAGCATAACATATAAGGACAAAACTCTAGGTGACAACTTTTGTACAAGAATGTACTACTCCAGATTTCCATGTATATCAGTAGCCCTTTGGTACAAATTGTTATTGAATTAATGAATCCATTCATTTGTATGGATTATGACATATATAACAAAGTGTTTAGATGGTATGTCTTTTTTTTTTTTTTTTTTTTTTTTTTTGTTTTTGTTTTTTTTTTGAGACAGGGTTTCTCTGTATAGCCCTGGCTGTCCTGGAGCTCACTTTGTAGACCAGACTGGTCTCGAACTCAGAAATCCACCTGCCTCTGCCTCCCGAGTGCTGGGATTAAAGGCGTGTGCCACCACGCCCGGCGGTATGTCTTGTATTAAGTAGGAATTCTATTGCTTGGATAAAACACCATGGTCAAAGAGCAAGTTGGGGAGGAAAGAGGGTTTATTGGGATTGCATTTTGATATCCCTGCTTGTAGTTAATATCAGGACAGGAACTCAAAAAGGGCAGGAACCTGGATGTTGGAGTTGATACAGAGGGCACGTAAGGGTTCTACTTACTGATTTGCTTTCTGTGGCTTGTTTAATCTGCTTATTCATAGAACCTAAGACCACCAGCCCAGGAATGGAACCACCCTCAAAGGGTTAGGCCCTCCACCATCAACAACTAATTAAGAAAATGCTATACAGTTGGATATTATAGAAGGGTTTTCTCAATTAACTTTCCCTCCTTTCCAATAACTCTAGTTTGCCTATCAAGCTAACACACGTCTAACTATCCAGCAGGTCTCCACAAAGGCTTAGCTGAAATGAAAATGCGAACTCTATGTATTTTCTTGTGAGCTAAAAAACATAAGCAATGAATATTTTAAGTTTATCACATTAGAATCAAAGTAAAAAAACTGGCAGTTTTCTAAATTAAGTATAAAAAGAGAAGTTACAGATTCAAGCTAATCTACGTGATATTTAATCTTAATTCATTATTTTAAGACCTTGTATCAGAATAATCATAATCCCATGCCTGCTATAAATATAAACTATTTTATCCAAACCTATATATAATCCATTTCTATCACAATAGTAATAGCAAGATTAATTACACTTCTTTTGTGTATAAAGCTTATCCTGTTTGGGGAGCTTTCATTTTCAAAAGAGCATGTATATACTTTTGGGATTGATCTGACACAACACAAAAAATATTTCCATTATATTTCCTACTGGTATATCAAACATGTATAATGTAACATCAGTTTCTTAGCATTGGTAAATTGCTTTTTATATTTCTTCTCAAACTTTATCTTCTTCATATCAATTTGAATTTTTTAAAATTATTTTTAATCTTTTTTAATAGTCCAGTCTTTATCTCCCTCCTGGTCTGCCCTTCACCACTTCCTTATTCCATTTCTCCTTCCCCAACTCCAATAGAATGTCCTCATCTCCCACCATACACCCTAGGGCCTCATGTCTCTCCAGGGTTAAGTGCGTGTCCTCTCACTGCCAGACCAGGCAGTCCTCTGCTATATATGTGTTGTGGGTCTCATATCAGCTAATGGGTGCTGCCTGGCTGGGGGCTCAGTGTCTGTGAGTTCTCAGGAATTCAGGTTAATTGAGACTTCTTGTCTTTCTGTGGGGTTGCCCTCCTCCTAAGCTTCTTCCAACTTATCCCTAATTCAACTACAGGTGTCCCAGGCTTCTGTCCATTGGTTTGGTGTAAATATTTGCATCTGACTCTTTCAGCTGTTTGTTGGTCTGTGAATTGTATCTTGGGTCTTTCAAGCTTTGGGGCTAATATCCACTTATCAGTAAGTGCATACCATCTATGTTCTTTTGTGGTTGGATTACCTCACTCATGATGATTTTATAACATATAAGGTACACATATGTGTATCCAAAATGTGGATGCTTCAGTCTTTAGAATGTGGACCAAAATACTCACAGGAGGTAGAGAGTTGGAGGGATTTAGGAGGAAGAGAAGATTGGGAGGGGGAAAAGGGGGATGAAGAATTAGGTATGATAGGAGAAAAGGATGATATACCGAGGATCAGGAATTTGAACAGAGATGTGTAGAAATGGAAGATGGGGAACTAGGGGTAGCCACCAGCAAGTCCTAGATGCCAGGATAGCAAGAGGCTCCCAGGACCCAACAGGGATGAGATTAACTGAAATGCCCAACCAAAGGGAAGGGCGAATGTGAAGAGACCATGTCCAGAGGGTATGCAAATACCCTGGTTGGGGGATGGGACCATCCATTCATCTCCAAATTATTAACCCAGAAGGGTATTTGCTGTCTAAAGGAAATACAGGGACTGTAGGAAACAGACTGAAGGAAAGGCCATCCAGAGACTGTTCTACCTAGGGATCCATCCCAAAATCAGAACCCAAACCCAAACACTACTGAGAATACCAAGAAGTGCTTGCTGGTAGTATTTTGTTATAGCTGTCTCCTGAGAGACTCTGCTAGAGCCTGACAAATACAGAGGCAGATGCTTGCAACCAACATTTTGACTTAGCACAGAGTCCCCAATGGAGGAGCTAGAGAAAGGACTGAAGGAGTGGAAAGGGTTTGCAACCCCATAGGAAGAATAGCAATACCAACCAACCAGACCACCCAGAGCCCCAGGGACCAAACCACCAACCAAAGAGTACTCATGGCTTCAATTATGTATGTAGCAGAGGATGGCATTGTCTGGCATCAATAGGAAGAGAGACCCTTGGTCCTGGGAAGACTCAATTCTCCAGTATAGGGTAATGCAGAGCAGTGAGGTCAGAGTGGGTTGGTGGGAGGGTGAGCTTCCTCATAGAAGAAGGGGGAGGGAAGATGGGAGAGGGGGGCCCAGAAGGGAAACTGGCAAAGGGGATAACATTTGAAATGTAGATACATAAAATATCCAATAAATAAAAGAAATGATAATCAATAAATATTTGCAACAGCATTGGCAAAAATGAACCCATCTTTTCTCACCTTTTCAACAGAATTTATTGTTATTATTTTCTTTGTGATAGCCATTTGGACTGAATCTGCACTAGAATGAATGGATTTTGAGCATTATTAAATATTATTTTATTTATTACATCCCAAATATTGCCCATTGTTCCAGGCCTTCCATTGAAGAGTTCTTTCTATGCAGCAGGCTCCTCTGAGAGGGTGCTCCCCACCCCTGGATGCTTGTCCCTGGAGCATCAAGTCTTTACAGGAATAGGCCCAACTTCTCCCACTCCCTTCCTCTGCTACATATGTGCCAGGGTCCTTAGATCAGCCCATGTATGCTCTTTGGTTGTTGGCTCAGATTCTGGGAATTTCCTGGGGTCCAGGTTAGTTGATATTGTTGGTTTTCCTATGGGAGTGTCACCCTCTTCAATTCTTCATTTCTTCCCTGAACTCTTCCATAGGGGCCCCTGACCCCAGTACAATGCTTGGCTGCAGGTATCTGGATCTGTCTTGGTCAGCTGCTGGAAGAATTTCTCAGAGTTTTTATTTTGGTTTCTACATATCAGGCTCTGGATTATAGTAATTCTAGATGTGGTTATATGATCCAATATTAATTAGCTGGGTTATTCAGTACTTGGTTGTTGTTACTCTCTCTGTATCTTACTAGTATGTTTCTATTTGTTTCTAGGTATTGGGAGTCTACACTCAGCAATGGAGAAGGGCCATAGAGGCCAGAGTCATTGCATGAAACCACAAGAAGGCAGAAACCTATGTCTGACACAAATATCTTTGCAATTAACAGGAAATGAGAAAAGGGAATACAGATCCAGTAAATTTTCTCTACAGGCCTGGCAATGAAATTGGAGAATAAAAATTGCAAAATTTAAAGGAAAATACAAATCACCTATCTGGTTCCCAGGCTGTCATGGCCAGAATGTTTCCAGGGAGAGGCTAGCTCAAATATTGGTGGCTGAAACTGAAAGATAAAGAATGAGGAAGAAAGGCCGTAGGATCTGCTTAGTCTTCTGGGGATGGAGGCAGAGAGGAAGCTGGGGCCACATCAGGAGGTCTGCTACCAACCTGGTGGTAAGTCTGAGGAATTGGAATTGGAGGATGGACAGAGAGTAGTAATTGGCCAATGTGGCCAGAGTGTTTACAGGGAGGGTTTGCCTTAGGTGTTCAGTATGTATGTGAAAAACATTATGTTAAATATTTAATGAAAACAAACATTATGTAAAAGCTAAAGAAAAGCTATTTATTACCTAATGCACAGATGGTGTGTTAGCCTTTTTCCCTGTGAAAAACTATTTGAATGAGATAACTGGAAGATAGAATGGTTCACTTGGGCTCATAGTTTACTATGTTTCTAAATGTTATCATTTGGTGACTTGTATATGCTGTGCTGATGAAGAATAGAAGGGCAGAAAGGGCACAGTTGGGAAACAGATGCTTACCAAATGAATGGCTTTCCTATGCCAGGAAGGAAGTGTTAATAGAAAGACACCAAAGAGATCAAAAGTATACCTCCTATATCTGCTTCCTCTGGCAAGACCCACTTTCCACAGTATAATAATTCCTAGTAATTAATTCGCACTTTATACACATCAGTAGATCAAACCATTGATTATGTCAGAGTTCCTATGATTTAATTTTTATGACCCTCACAGACACTTAGAGGTATGCTTTATTTATTTTCTATGTACCTCATTGTAATGGTTGTGCCATCAAACTGGCAACTAGAATAGAAGAACTTAAGAGAAACAGTTACAATTTCATTAGTAATTCAGATAGGGAGTGCTAACACTAGTGGGTTTGAATGGCATGGGAGAAAATGTCCAACAAATAGCCCCAGGAACTTTCTCTTAGCTGTGCAGATATGAGTCAACTGAATATCTACTATAAATTACTTCCAAAAGATATAATTTCAAAAACAGATTTTTGGAATATGGTTATATATTTTATTATTGTTGTACAAAATGGAGTAAAATACAGAATTATAGCATACATCAAACATTTTATTGAGGGATGGTATAATTCAATGATTGTATATTTTAAAAGTATATAGTTTTAGGGTAATAAAACATGGGAGGAAGAGGCTTCAAGATGTCCAGTAATATGAAAATGAGGCTTTAAGATATTGTTATTGCCTAAGTTATTATATGAATTCTATTGTAATCCCTCTAGAGTACGTGTCACAAACAGGAGAATGAGCAATAACTATCTATGTGGCATGGTTCTCAATAAGGGTTCTGTAGTCTATAGCAGGACTGGCAGCCTGTGTAGTTCATTTCCATAGAGAACAGGTGGGTATGGAACTTTTGAATTGGCAGATAAATATAAACGCTAATTAGAAGGATAAATTATATTTGTTTGGTAAACACGTTGAACTTATTCAATAACAAAGCAGGGAACTTTAGTTTTTTTTTTTTTTTTTTTTTTCTGGAACTATTGACTTAAAGTTGTCATAAAATAATTGAAGCCTCTACGCTTGACTTATTTCATTCCAGGTGGCTTCCCAAACATACATATACGCTAAGATTATTTCACTGTGTTATAAATTGTTACTGATTTTTTGGTAGATGATAAAATGAAAATCAGAAAAAAAATGTTTAAATTTTAGGTGATTTTGATTGGGCATTTGTAACAAAATTAGTCAGTAACTTATAAGAATCCTTAACTTCTATGAGGTTATATAAAGTAAACTTTATAGGGTGCAATTATAACACAGGTTTAGGAGGCCGTTGGAATATAATATATATTTTATTAATGCATTAAAATATAAAACATGGACGTGGACAGTAAAACATAAGCTCACAGAACATACAATGAATTTTTTTCAGATTCCAACAACAAAACAAAAAGTAAACAAACCAAACAACAAACCAAGAAACATACAGAAAGATAAATTGGCCACAGAGAAGAATCCTGAAAGAAACAGAAAATTATATGACCAGTTCAGTTCAGTAATTGGTATACAAGATGATGCTGAAGTGTTTCAGGAGAGCATGGGTCATGAATGTTGAAGAAAATAGAGAAGACATTACTAAATGTGGGTAAAATAACTACATGTGCATCCAATCCCAAAACATGAAACCAGACACCTAAACTGTAACCCATAACTCTAACGGTTTTAAACTACAACCATTGTGAAGGGCTTTAACGTATGCTTACAATACTTTAAAAATCATGGAAATGTCCACTTCATTTTGGGGGTCCACAAAAATAAATAATAGTGGTGAATGAATAGCTCAGAAAACTTATTTTGATTAGAGTCTTAGATACAAGCAGAGAGAACATGATTCAAACAAGAAGAGAATCTAGTCTTTACACTGGTATTTCTTCTTTATTTTTACATAGATTTTATTTTGTATGTTATATTATTATTGTACATTTCATTATTTTTAATAGTGTTTAAATCCATGAACACTGAAATTTCAGGAATCTAGTGGCTTTATATACTTTATAATGTCCAGATTTCCTTTGAGCTGAAGGAAGAAAGTTATTGATTCAATTTTTCTCTGTAAAGTAACAGAAAACAAACAAACAAACAAAGAAAAATCGCACCGAAATGCAAAATTTAAAATACTCTTTTATTTATATTTATAGATATATTCTGCTCTGAAGAAATAGATTCAGCTGGCTTACATTTCATTTTGTACACCTAGTTAATATGTCTTTTTGATATGAATCAAATATCAGTTCAGTTACATTAACTCATATGAGATGAAAATAACAGTAACTAGTATCTAAATTATATAACTGAGCCCATAGGATGAAAAAGAGGTCTATGAATTTAACAAGCACATGTAAATTCACTTTTGCTTATTAAATTATATACCAACTGTCAGCAAACTCTGATGTCATAAAACTTTCATTATTGCTGACATTTGGAAAATTAAATGTACTTGGATGAGTTATACAACCTTACCAATTAAAATTGTTGAGCAGAAAATAAATACTAGTTGATAAGATATGATTTCTGTAGAAAATATTCTTGGCATATAACCTATACTTAGTTAGGTCTCTGGAGAGTTAGAATAGCCTGAGTCCCATTGACATAAAAACTAATAAGTATATTGACATTTTATAAATTTTTTGGTATTTTATTTATTTACATTTCAAATGTTATCTCCCTTCCAGGACTTCCCTCAACAACCCCCACCCCATCTCCCCTCTTTGTCTCTAAGAGGTTGCTACTTCACACACCTACCCACTCCTGCCTCACTGCTCTAGTATCACCCTATGCTCGAGCTTCAAGTCTCCACAGGACCAAGGACCTCCCATCCCACTGATGTAGATAAGGCCATCCTCTGCTACATATATAGCTGGAGCCATGGACCCATCCATGTATACCCAACAAAGGGGAGATAGAACCTGCACAGCCCCCAGTAGAGGGATGGGGCCACCCACCCATCTAAAAAATTTTAACCAAGAATTGTTCCTGTCCAAGGGAAAAGCAGGGGCAAAAAGTGGAGCAGAGACTGAAGGAAAGGCCACCCAAAGACTGCCCCAACTAGGGATCCATTCCATCTACAGACACTAAACCCACAACATTATTGCTGATGCAACAAAGTGCTTGCTGACAGGAGCCTTGTTATAGCTTTCACCTGAGAGACTCTGCCAGTATCTGACTAATATCAGATACTCAGAGCTAACCATAAGACTGAGCCTGGGGACTCCAATGGAAGAGTTACCGTACTGAAGGAGCAGAAGGGGTCTGCAATCCCATAGGAAGAACAACAATATCAACCAACCCCCCCCCCCGAGCTCCCTGATACTGACATTTTAAAAAATAAATATTTATAATTTTTTCTCTTCGTCTACATAATTCAATCTTTACTTTTCTGTAACAAAGTACAACATTTTCTGAGCTGATTCTCAAAGTTACACACATTTGTTAATCCTTCTGAAATCTCTCTCTCATGCTTTCCAAAGTTTGGTGCTTACTTTATCAGTTCTGAGTACCTGACTTCCTATTAGGCAAAATATGTCTTTTCCTAGGTATAATATTTAAGGAACATTGAAGTCCCCTTTCTCAGGTGAGAAACTGCTTGAAATTATAGTTACAGAGAAATAACCCAGAGACCAGAGAAAAGATGGGGAAGACAAATTTTACTTTCACCATTTCTTTGTGGGCCGAATATTGATCTCTCTGGTTCTTTTCATAGAAGATGCAATGTGTATTTATCAAAATACACCTTGTACATTTACCCTATTTTCAAATACATAGTATCTGCTGGAGACATAGATGAACCTAAATCACCAGAGTGAAGATGAGGAAGAGAAGGTGGAGAAGATGAAAGAAGAGGGAAAATTGATTATTTCTTCTAAATTCTCTATTTAAAATCTACCTTAGAAGTATTTTACCTCAACGCAGTACATGGCTAGGGGATTTTGTCATCAGCACCTAACTCCTTGCATGTTTTAATAAATAAAATGAAAATACTGAGTAAACAGTAACTGATATGCCTGAATGTCTGTTTTCTTGTGAGATACATCATTGCATGATCAAACTTGGAAAATGCTTTTAGGTGAAAATAAAATTGGATATCACTCACACCATGAAACACTGTTGAGATAAAATGGGGACATATTATTAAAGAGGTGCCTTGGTCTTCATTCATTTCACAACCTCAGCTCCTTCTTAGTTGCTTGTATGTAACTACAGCCTGATTTGCTCTTCCTAGTCTCACAACAGTTTCATTTACAGAGCCTGTTATACATAAAAGAAAAGTTATTGATAGTGCTAGGTAAAATTCTCCTTAAGGATCTATATCCTTAAACATATGGCCCACCATCATTGACCACCAGGCAGATCTGACCAGTATGTTTCTTGATTTGTAAATTCTTACTGGGGATTAAAAGTCAGATTTTAGAGATCAGACAATATACATAAAACTAGGTAGTATTAATTGACATTTCTAATGTTCTTTGAATATTAGAAAAGTATCTATTACTGCAAATAAGCTCCTGTATTTTATAAAGATGAGTTGAACTGACCTTCCTTGAGTTCATTGTATTCTAAGCAGTATTTATTTTTGTAAATGATTAATAATAATAATAATAAAATAATATTTCACTCCAGGGAAAACATTGAGAAACATTTTGATAAGGAAACTAATTAAGTTTGGGAACATAATTGATGGGTTTTTATGTATAGGTTAATAAATACATGTGTATGTTTATCTTTTGTTGCTTAAGAAATTCATCATTTCACATTCCTTCAGTAATGATCATAGTGTTTTTAAAAGCATCAGATCTTGAAATACTGGATGAATTCTTTGTAACTATGGTCTCCATTTTACATCTTTCATGTGTTTAAGTTTCTTCCAGTAAATATTATATTGTCAAGAAATTGCCTCAATAAGTCAAGGTTAGTTGATAATGGTCTACTCGATTCTACAATACATGCAATTTTTTTTACTTACATTCCATAAGATATCAGTATTTTAAATTTTTAGTATCAGTGAAATTACCTGTAAGTCTTATAATTATTGAAATTTCACTAGGATTTTACTAAATAGACCATGTAAACTGCATGGTGTCGCATACTCTGGATACAGAGGCAGATGGATTTCTGTTTAAGTTCAGCCTTGTGTATATAATTCATCTCAGACTAGTCAATGAAACACAGTGAGCTAAAATATAAGTTTCAGACATAACTGTTTCAGAAAATGGAGCCAAAATGTGTTTGAATATAATTCCTTTGCCAAATTTTCTGACTTATAACTGCACATATCTATAATAATAGTTTATTTATTATAGATATTTGGTAAATTGCCATTATTCAAACATTCGTAGAATTTCTTTGCATCACTCATTTAAATGCATTTTCCAAAGGAAAGATGATTCATTTTTATCACTTCCAATCAGTAATGATTAACAAGGACAAAAGTGATTAGAAAGTAAGAAAGGGCCTATTTTTAACAAAGGGCCTTTCAAGGTGTGCTGTGTGGAAGGTTCTATTGATGACTATATTTGTACTAATACTCTAAATAATATTCAGGTTTACATCTCCATAGATGTATGTATCATTTATTGTATATTAATATTTTCCCCAATTAACAACACACACTCACACACAAACACACACACACACATACATACAAACACATACACACACATATATATATATATATATGTGTGTGTGTGTGTGTGTATATATGTGTATATATATATATATGTATGTATATATATATATATATTAGAATTTAAATATACTGAACAAATAAACAAGACTAAATGCACCTTCCTTCCTTATAAGAAGATTACTTTATGATTATTAACTTGCAAACAAAATAAAAAAATAAATAAATAAACAAAAATCCATACACATTCGAGGAAACAAGTATTTATCCTATGAGTTCAATATTCAATTTTAACTAAGGCAATTTATAACAAAACCTGTTTTCCAAATCAATAGCTAATTTGCTTATTTGTCAAATTCTGTGATGTCATGAGCAATTTTAATAAAGTAATTGAATTATTCCGTAACTTCACATTATTTGTATGAGGTATAGGTTTCATGATGTAAATTCATACAGTTTTAGGCATATGTCATATTAATGTCTTGCTTGTGTTTATGTATTACCCATCAAGACAAAATTACAATGATTTTCTAAACTTAAGGATGATAATTTCTTTCTTCCAGTTTTTCAAGCATTGATAAGACCTTCAACAGTTTGCATTAGATAATCTACTTTGTCTATTTGATTTCAATTTAGAATTACTATAAAAACATCATTTTTTTTGGTGTGTCTAAGATGGTGCTTCCAACCCTATAAGTGGAACAACAATATGAACTAACCAGTACCCCCAGAGCTTGTGTCTCTAGCTACAAATGTAGCAGAAGATGGCCTAGTCGGCCATCACTGGGAAGAGAGGCCCCTTGGTATTGCAAACTTTATATGCCCCAGTTCAGGGGAACACCAAGGCCAAGAAGTGGGAGTGGATAGGTAGGGGAGCAGGGTGGTGGGAGGGTATAGGGAACTTTTGGGATAGGATTTGAAATGTATATAAAGAAAATATATAATAAAAAAATCAGGAAAAAGAGGTAGGAAACAGATTAAATGTATGAGGCACCATTTTATAGGCTGAGATTCAGGAGGTTGTGAATTTAGCACAAGCATTCAGCTCTCTGTCTCCTTCATGATTTCAGTTAGAACAATGACCTCATGTTCCTGTCATAAAGAACTGAATTGTTTAGGACTGAAGACTTCAATATTACTTATATTGCAAATACTTATAAAGTGTCATGAGTGTCTCCATTCACATCTTCTGTTTTTACAAGAAAATTCTCTGATGAACAATAAGAATAACAATAATCTATGGGTATAAAAATCAATATTTGAGAAGTAGTTCAATAAAGTATCCATTTATCAGCCATAATAGTAGATTTTCCTCAATCATCTAAGGGAACTCCCTAGACATGAGAATTTGACAGGGTTTACAGTATTTACAGAATTTACTGACTAGTTTCCTCTTGAGGAATGAGTGGACCTCAGTCCTATCATATGTTGATTAGTTGGCACTAACACAATCCTGCAGTTATGGAACAAGAAGGCAGATCATGCCTAGCAGATTAGGATTGTAGCTTACAGCATTTTCAGCTGAGTAAGGTAGCTAATATCATTCTTCTCCAAGAAGTCTCCATAGTGTCTACTGACACTTTGAAATTTCGACAACAGGGAAAAACCAAGGCAGGAGTTGGATTTCTCAAGAATAAGAAGTATTTTATATAAATAGGTAGGAGACAAAAGAAAGGAATGAGAGAAAAGGATTGAAATTCACTGTGTAGATACTATAAAATTTCAAAGAATAAAATAAATGTAAAAAGGAAGAATAAATAAAAAATAATAACCTCTATATAAAGGAAACTGGAGATATGCTCTGAAATAACATAAACTATTCATCCTTCTGATTTTTGTAAGGCTTAAATTTATTATTATTATCATTAGTTAGCAGTAGCAATAAAAGTGCCTAGCACAACACCCTTATATTGCAGAGATGAGTTTACTTATTTGTAGTTTTTGGTGCTTTCCATTGTATAGAATACATTGTATAGAAAACTGATGATTTTACTTATTTTTTCCATTAATTTTTCCTGAGGGATTATACTTATTTGAACAATAGTGCTTTGTTTTTATGTATTGATATTTCCTTAAATGTTTTCTTTGAAAATCTACTTCAGAAGATAATATTTTTAATGCAGTGCTGTGTTCATAGAACAAAATGAGAATTATTTTGAACCTCACTGACTCTATTTTATCATCTCAGAGTCTTCATTTTTTTATCACTGTGTTTGAGCTTGAGTCTATTTGCTGTAATTGGTAAACCTATAATCCAAATTTTTGGTAAATAGCTTATGTCTTCAGTACATCTTATATGTATAGAACTACCAATTTCCCGGGCGTGGTGGTGCACACCTTTAATCCCAGCACTCAGGAGGCAGAGGCAGGCAGATTTCTGAGTTTCAGGACAGCCTGGTCTACAAAGTGATTTCCAGGACAGCCAGGGCTATACAGAGAAACCCTGTCTCAAAAAACCAAAAAAAAAAAAAAACCTACCAATTTCAAATGACATAATTTGCATATATATACATATATATGTGTGTATATATATACATATATATGTGTGTGCATATATATATGTACATATACATACATACATATTTAAAATATATAGAGCTTAGTGTCACTGCCTAAAACCTGCCTACTCATTTCTAGTCCATTTGTCTCAAACAATTCCATGAGAACTTCCAATCTTCTAAGTTACTCTGTAAGTTTTTCCTTTTTCACAGCCATGTGTTTAGAATATGTGTATAGCCTACTCAAACTGAAATCTCTGAATGAGCACTATATAATGAGTTCCTATTTCATAGATGGGGCCTCCTTTAATTTTATTACTAAATAATATCGTTGATAAAAATCAGTATGGGTTGTTATCTACTCATTTGATAAAGAACAGCGTTTTGGTTTTCAATGTTTGTAATTATGATAAAGCTGCTATAGTATTTGTGTGCAGATGTTAGTGTAAAAGTAGTTCAACAAGTGTATACTGATACATAGGAGAAACTTTATCTGATATTACATCACTTCCTTGGCCAAAATCGCCTTCTAAGTATCTGCAATATTGTGTGAAACCAGAAGTGGTGGGTAGGAGTTTCTGGTAGTCTGTTTTATCATGGGTGTTTATTGCTGCTAGTTTCTGAGCTGTTGTTATTCTATAGATATACGGTGGTCTGTCATTGTTGGCTGTGTTATTCTTATGGGTATGTTTTGCTTGTTTGTTGCTTTCTGCAGTGAGGCTCATCATGGAGGCAAGGCTGCCCTCCAAAATGCAGCAATATGCACTCAAACACTCGGAATTCTCTCATTTTCTTTCAAATTTGACGTCCTGTGACAAATGTTGTAGAAAAAAGTTTCTGTAATATTATGATTTCTTTTTTTCCCATTGCCTAGGTGTCAATTTAATTATATGTTGAAGTTCTACAATTATTTTGGCTTTTGGGAATCTTTTCCCTTTTCTTTTCTTTTCTTTTCTTTTCTTTTCTTTTCTTTTCAATCTTTCTTTCTTCCTTCCTTTCTTTCTTTTTTTCTTTTTATTTATTTATCTATTCATTGTTTGTTTTTAGTAGTTTATTTATTTTTTTACACTCCATATTTTATTCTTCCCATCTACCCTCCTACTGTTCAACATCCCATACCACCTCCCCACCCACTGTCACCACATTGCTATATGCACCCCCCCCACCCTACCTGATCACTAAACTCCTTCCCTGTCTCCAAGAGGCCTCCAGTCTCTTGAGGGTTAGGCATATCATCTCTGAATGAACACAGAATCTGCAGTCCTCTGCTGTATGTGTGTTGGGGGCCTCATATCAGCTGGTATATGCTGCCTGTTTGGTGGTTTGGTGTGAGAGATCTCAGAGGCCCAGATTAATTGAGACTGCTGGTCCTCCTACAGGGTCACCTTCCTCTTCAGCTTCTTTCAGCCTTTCCCTAATTCAACAACAGGGGTCAAGTGGTTCTGACCATTGGTTGTGTGCAAATATCTTCATCTGACTCAGCTGCTTGTTGGGTTTTCCAGAGGGCAGTCATGCTGGTCCATTTTGTGAGTGCTCCAAAGCCTCAGTAATAGTGTCAGGTCAGTAAGGAAAGAAAAGTTATAGAGGCCACCTCCAGCAGGAAACAGGACATCAAGTAGGGAATGGGGTTGCCATCCCACAGTCACATTTCTGACCCATAATTGTTTCTGTCTGAAAGAATTACAGGGATGGAAATGGAGAGGAACCTGAGGAAAAGAAGATCCAGAGACAGGCCCAAAGTTGATCCTGCTCAAGGGGAGTTCTGAAGGCCTGGCACTATTACTGAGGCTATGTAGCACTCACAAAATGGACCTAACATGACTGCCCTCAAAAGAACCTATAAGCAGCTGAACGAGTCAGATGCAGATATTTGCACCCAACCAATGGACATAAAGAGCTGACCCTCATTGTTGAATTACACAAGGCTGAAAGGAACTGAAGAGAAAGGTTATCCTATTGGAGGATCAGCAGTCTCAATTAATCTGTACCTCCCCACAAGATCTCTTAAACAAAAGACACCATCAAGAAGAAAAAAAGACCACCAACAGATTGGGAAAGGATCTTTACCTATCTTAAATCAGATAAGGGACTAATATCCAATATATATAAAGAACTCAAGAAGGTGGACTCCAGAAAATCAAATAACCCCATTAAAAAATGGGGCTTAGAACTGAACAAAGAATTCTCACCTGAGGGATACCAAATGGCAGAGAAGCACCTGAAAAAAATGTTCAACATCCTTAATCATCGGGGAAATGCAAATCAAAGCAACCCTGAGATTCCATCTCACACCAGTCAGAATGGCTAAGATGAAAAATTCAGGTGACAGCAGATGCTGGCAAGGATGTGGAGAAAGAGTAACAATCCTCCATTGTTAGTGGGATTGCAAGCTTGTACAACCACTCTGAGAATCAGTCTGGCAGTTCCTTAGAAAATTGGACATAGTACTACCGGAGGATCCAGCAATACCTCTCCTGGGCATATATCCAGAAGATGTCCCAACCGGTAAGAAGGACACATGCTCCACTATGTTGATAGCAGCCTTATTTATAATAGCCAGAAGCTGGAAAGAACCCAGATGTCCCTCAACAGAGGAATGGATACAGAATATGTGGTACATTTACACAATGGAGTACTACTCAGCTATTAAAAAGAATGAATTTATGAGATTCCTAGCCAAATGGATGGACCTGGAGGGCATCATCCTGAGTGAGGTAACACAATCACAAAGGAACTCACACAATATGTACTCACTGATAAGTGGATATTAGCCCCAAACCTAGGATACCCAAGATATAAGATACAATTTGCTAAACACATGAAACTCAAGAAGAATGAAGACTGAAGTGTGGACACTATGCCCCTCCTTAGAATTGGGAACAAAACACCCATGGAAGGAGTTACAGAGACAAAGTTTGGAGCTGAGACGAAAGGATGGTCCATCTAGAGACTGCCATATCCAGGGATCAACCCCATAGTCAGCTTCCAAAAGCTGACACCATTGCATACACTAGCAAGATTTTATCGAAAGGACCCAGATGTAGCTGTCTCTTGTGAGACTATGCCGGGGCCTAGTAAACACAGAAGTGGATGCTCACAGTCAGCTATTGGATGGATCACAGGGCTCCCAATGGAGGAGCTAGAGAAAGTACCCAAGGAGCTAAAGGGATTTGCAACCCTATTGGTGGAACAACATTATGAACTAGCCAGTATCCCGGAGCTCTGGACTCTAGTTGCATATGTATCAAAAGATGGCCTAATCAGCCATCACAGGAAAGAGAGGCCCATTAGACACACAAAGTTTTTATGCCCCAGTACAGGGGAACGCCAGGGCCAAAAAAATGGGAATGGGTGGGTAGCGAAGTGGGGGGGGGGGAGGGTATATGGGACTTTTGGGATAGCATTGGAAATGTAATTGAGAAAAGTATGTAATAAAAAACAAACAAACAAAAAAAACAAAGGACCTCCAAACTTGCAGCATACATCAGCTGATATGAGGCCCCTAACACACATACAGTATAGGATTTCTGGCTCTGTGTTCATTCAGAGATGATGCGGCTAACCCTGAAGAGAATGGTGGCCCAGGGAGTTTAGAGGTCAGGTGGGATGGGGAGTGGGGACACCCACGTGGAGACAGAGGGTGGATAGTTTTTGTGAGATGTGGGGCAGTCAGAGGGTAGATGGAGGGGAGAATAAAATATGGAATGTAACCAGTACCCCCCGGAGCCCGTGTCTCTAGCTGCATATGTAGCAGAAGATGGCCTAGTCGGCCATCAGTGGAAAGAGAGGCCCATTGGTCTTGCAAACTTTATATGCCTCAGTACAGGAGAATGCCAGGGCCAAGAAGTGGGAGTGGGTGGGTAGGGGAGTGGGGGAAGGAGGGTATGGGGGACTTTTGTGATTACATTGGAAATGTAAATGAAGAAAATACCTAATAAAAAATAATAATAATAAATTACTTAAAATAAAAATAAGAAAACAATAAATAAATAAATATATTTGTTTTTATCTAAAACATCTGTGACATTACATTGTGAAATAGTGTAGAATCCATAAAAATAATTTTAAATTTGGTACAAATGGAAATAAATCTAAAATGAAAGGTTTCGTTCATATTTTTGAATGGAAATTGGACATTTATTGGAGACATCTGAAAACAAGAGAACTAGAACTTGAGGATGTAAAACATAATTTATTTTTAATAATTATGCACAATGGTTTTGATTGTATCAGCTTTGTAATAATTTATGCTCCTGTATGCAGCCTCAGTTGTAGTAATGTGAGATGCTTCTACTCATGACTAGATTTGTTATAATCATTTTTCAGTTCTACAAATGATGAGTGTGATAAAAATAATTACTAAAACTGTCAAGCATTTGGACTTCATAGCATTTTTAATTTAATGCTTTTTGCTGGATTTGTACTCGTATATTATTGTGATTATAATTTGCCTTACCAGTGATAATATGTAATTTTGTTGGTAACCCACAGAATGCATTAGGACTTGGCAGATACTTATAAATTAGAAAGCAAATATTCTTCGTGCTAGCAAATAGATTCCATTCATTTTCTTATCATTTTAAGATCATCATATAATAAAAGTAACAGAAAAATAAAAACCTAACTCTATTTAAAAATTTAAACAAGGAATATCTAAAGGAAAGCTGATGAGTCATCAACTAAAAATGCTGAAGTAATAAAGTTCATAAAACAGCTCACAACAGTTCAACAAAACTTTCGTAATACACTAAAGAGCCTTTAAGGATACTGCTTTAATCATGGACATTGAAATTAAGATGCCATTATGCAGAAGAGACTAGAGCAAAACCTTATTAAAGCATTATGCAAACTGGCACAATACTAAATGCTGTGGTTGTAACTTGTACAGTATGTATTCTTGCTTATCTTATTTTAATGTTATTGGCTTTATATATCTTAACATAAAGAGAAAATTAAAGGTCTTCTTGTAGGAACCAAGTTTTCTCTATGTGGAAAGCAAACTTAGTAACTGGCACTGTAATTGAAGGGAGAAAGAGGGGAACAAATTGACAATTGACAAAGATATTATGAATAAAATACAAAGACATTAAAATATGTAAAATGAAAATTGTATCAGTTGAATAATGTCAGTAATTTAAACCAATGCAGGACTTTTTATCCTTGCATTAGTAGAATGTTTAGATACTTATTTCTTGCTTTTTTGCTACATGAAATATAATGAAAGAAGAAACATTTATTCATGTGCTGAGCTTATTAGTACAAAGTTCTCCATTCAAAACATTAGGAAATAAAAATGTAAATGAAGATATGAAACAGATATATTTGTTGGTTGTATCTGTTTTCACAAGTAATAATCATAATATAGAAAGCTTAAATTGTGTCAACCTATAGAAAAATTATTTACTCTAATATGAAAATAAGAAAGAATCAAAGACACATTTCTGCACTACTGTTTCTGCCAGTAATTTTTTGTATATTCTTTCTTTGAAATTGTCAATGAATAAAGATGAGTTAATTAAAGTACCCATATATTCCTCAATTCTATCAATTTTGTTCACATGGATGTAGAAAATAAAATATCCAGCGATCTGTTTTGTGTCCTCCCAATTACAATAGAAACAAAAACAATCATGCCCTTGGACTGTTGTTATAAAAATTTCTACTTTAAATTCAAACATCCCTTTTTAGAAGGAGAATGGAAATTTCAAAAAAAAATTTCAAAATACCAAGGAAAAATATAAGGATCATGTACTGCCTAGTTTTGTGTCAACTTGACACAGGCTGGAATTATCACAGAAAGGAGCTTTTGTTGGGGAAATGCCTCCACAAGATCCAGCTGTAAGGCAGTTTCTCAAATAGTGATCGAGGGGGGAAGGGCCCGTTGTGAGTGGGACCATCTCTGGGCTGGTAGTTTTGGGTTCTATAAGAAGACAAAGTTTGGAGCTGAGATGAAAGGATGGACCATGTAGAGACTGCCATATCCAGGGATCCACCCCATAATCAGCATCCAAACGCTGACACCATTGCATACACTAGCAAGATTTTATCGAAAGGACCCAGATGTAGCTGTCTCTTGTGAGACTATGCCGGGGCCTAGCAAACACAGAAGTGGATGCTCACAGTCAGCTAATGGATGGATCACAGGGCTCCCAATGGAGGAGCTAGAGAAAGTACCCAAGGAGCTAAAGGGATCTGCAACCCTATAGGTGGAACAACATTATGAACTAACCAGTACCCCGGAGCTCTTGACTCTAGCTGCATATATATCAAAAGATGGCCTAGTCAGCCATCACTGGAAAGAGAGGCCCATTGGACTTGCAAACTTTATATGCCCCAGTACAGGGGAACGCCAGGGCCAAAAAGGGGGAGTGGGTGGGCAGGGGAGTGGGGGTGGGTGGGTATGGGGGACTTTTGGTATAGCATTGGAAATGTAAATGAGCTAAATACCTAATAAAAAATGGAAAAAAAAAAAAAAAAGAAAGCAAAGCAAGCTGAGCAAGTCAATGGAAACAAGCCAGTAAAGAACATCCCTCCATGGTCTCTGCATCAGCTCCTGCTCCCTGACCTGCTTGAGTTCCAGTCCTGACTTCTTTCAGTGATGAACAGCAATGTGGAAATGTAAGCTGAATAAACCCTTTCCTCCCCAAATGCTTCTTAGTTATGATGTTTGTGCAGGGATAGAAACCCTGACTAAGACAGATCATGAAACTGAAAAACGTATACAACACAAAAAACTCAGGGGGTAACAAGAATCATGAAGTCTGCAGACTCTGAAGTGTTAAAGAGGAAATAAAGAAGACTGTTGGACAGTGTGCTACTACTAGGAAGCAGCTTTCTTGAGCCCTTTGTATGCCTGTGTAGCTTTTTTGGTGATCTAGCTTTTTTGTCACTGTAAGTAATTCCTCACCCATTATACTATAAGCAACTCCAATAAACTCAATGTTTCACCAAGATAGACTTGTATAGGTCATTTTAATTTTTATTTCCATGTCGCTTATCAGTGTCCTATTTGGATATAGAGATGTTTATCCATCCTGTTCAGGAACAGTTACAGTGTTTTCATGTCATTCTTACAATCTCTTTAAGATATACATACCATTTTGATCTTTGTTTATGTTATCACTTTGGAAACTGAAGCATAATTACTGTTTTGCTTATGGTCACATAGCTACATAAATGGCCAATTCTACCAGGAAATGACTAAAACTGGCAGTCATCTTCTCAAACATTTGGTTTCTCTCCTGCTTAACTTGACTTGTCATTCATCTGTCAGCAACTGGACATATTTTTGTATCCCAAGAGTAATCTAAACTGGAACATTTGAAAATATTTTTTATTAGTTCTTTATGTATTTCAAGTCAAATGGCAGAAATCTTCAAATATTCTTAAATATGAACAACATGTTCAATCCTTCTCTAGTGAAATATAAATGCAGTTGTAAAGAATTCCCCATGAACAATGTTGATCATATGAAATTTGAAGAAAATATAACCTAGAACAAAAATAATTTGAAAAAATCTGAATAAATATCCAATCTGAGAAATGAACATAACTGTTGCTCCAGAATGTAACTCCATATTTATATACAGTTATTGCTATTATATTTGTTGCTGTTGTTGTTGACTCAATGAAGCTACCTTTGATCTTTTCATGGCATTGCACTAAATTATGGTAGAAGTGTATTCATAGCAGTCTGATCATACCTCCACATGTCATATGTCATCCTTCATACTTTGTGTCAAACCTGTGCAATTTGAATTTTAAACTTTTAACATTGAGCTATACCAATCATTTCAGAATGGTATCATAAAGTTTTCAGGTAAATGAATGAAACTTTGAAAAATGTTATTTTGGAGTGAGGAATATCAGACCCAGAAAAGAGTAATATGGCATGTATTCACGTATTTGTAGATATTAGCTATGAAGTCAATGATACTTAAGAAACATTGCATATGACCAGAGTTTAGGTATACAGTAAAGGCCTAGAAGAAGGGAGATCAAACTCCATTAGAAAGAAAAAATAGGATAGATACTATGGACATATGAGGAAGTGCTGAAATGGGAACATAATGAGGGAGGATTAGAGAGAAGAATGGGGTAGAATATGCAGTGACAGAGCCATAATTAAGAGGCGTAATAAGGAGTAACGGGGAATCCTAACAAAATAGAAACCTTGTAAAATATACACATATTTTTAGCTTGCTTTTGCCACACTGGCCATTTGCACTACGTTAATCTAGCAATCGCTCAGCATGAACGATCTATCCATCTTCGGAGGTCTTTGATTTCTTTTTTTCAGGGATTTGAAATTCATGTCCTAGAGCTCTTGCACTTGCTTGGCAAGAGTTACATCATGATAATTTATATTACTTGTGACTGTTAGGAATGGTGTTGTTTTCTTAATTTCTTTCCAGCCTTTTTATCCTTGTGTACAGAAAGGCTGCGGACTTGTTTGAGTAAATTTTATATCTACCACTTTGTTGAAGTAGTTTATCAGATACAGGAGTTTTCTGGCATAATTCTTGGGGTCTCTTATATACACTAACATGTCATCTGCAAATAGTGATACCTTGAACTTTCCTTTATGATTTGTATCCTTTTGGCATCATTTTGTTGTCTAATTTCTCCAGCTAGAAATTCCAGCACTATACTGAATTAATAGGGAGAGAGTAGATAGCCTTGTCTTGTTCCTAGTTTAGTGGGATTGTTTCAATATTTTCTCCGTTTATTTATTGTGGGCCGTTAGTTTGCTGTATATTGCTATTATTATGTTTAGATATGTGCTTTGAATTCCTGTTCTTTCCAGGACTTTAACATGAAGGTGTATTATATTTATGTTTAAGGCTTTTTCAACATTTAATGTGATGATCATGTGGTTTTCAACTTTGAGTTTAATTATATACTCTATTACATTGATGGATTTTCATATATTGAACCATCACAGCATCCCTGGGATGAAGTGTTCTTGATCTAGCTGAATGATCACTTTTGATGTGGTCTTGAATTCAGTTTACAAGAAGTTTATTGAGTATTTTTGCATCTATATTCAGAAATGTAAATGAGCTTAATACCTTATAAAAATGGAAAAAAAAAGAAATGTTCAACATCCCTAGTAATCAGGGAAATGCAAATCCAAAGGACCCTGACATTCTACCTTACACCAGTCACAGTGGCTAAGATCAAAAACTTAAATGACAGCTCATTCTGAAGTGGATGTGAGGAAAGAACACTCTTCCATTGCTGGTGGAATTGCAAACTGTTACAACCACTCTGGAAATCAATCCGGCATTTCTTCACAAAATCTTGGTCTCTGGCATATTTGGGCCAGAGGACACCCTTGACTGGCCTCAGTGGGAAAGGATGATCCTAAACCTGTAGAGACTTGATACCCCCACGAAAGGGGAATATTGGAGTACTTCTGTGGGTGAGAGAGGGGAGTGGGTGGGAACACATTCTCAGAGCCAAAGTAGAGGGGGTATGGGGTAAAGAATTCTGGGATGGAATACGAGGAAGGGGGCAACATTTGGAATGTAAATGAATAAAATAATTTAGGGAATAAAAAATACAGTTAAAAAAAAAAAAAAGAATAGTCTGAAGTTTTCTTTGTTGGGTCTTTGTTTTTAGTATCAGAGTAACTGTAGCTTCATGAAATGAACTAGGCCATGTTCCTTTTGTTTCTATTTTGTTGTTGGAGACACACCACATTAAGCTCCAGATGCCTGGGACAGGATGCTTGATGACAAAGAAGAAAAGTCTGCTGGGGGATACATGTTTCATAGTGCAAGGCTATGGCCTATTGTGGGCCTCAGTATGATTACTGAGAGGCGGAAAGGCCTGCTTATTTGGTGCAAGCACCTCGTGATGTCATTTCTGTAACTATTCTTAGTATTATCATTCTCTTTATCTATTTATTGTTCTTTCTCTTCATTCCTTCTTTGATTAACCAGGGATTCGGTGACCTGGCAAGATCTAGTAGGAGTCTGCTTAATATCCAGAAACTAGATGTTAGCAATAATATTAAAGTGAAGGTTGTTTATAAATTCAAGAGAAACGTATGTTAACAGTTGCTTGTTCAAGGTGGAAATTAAAGTAACCTAGAGCAGCAGGCAGAGATTGTGATTCTGTAGCTGTTCCCCCAATCTTAGTATCAATTCTGTATAATAAAAATAGGATATTTTTATCATGAAACTGAGGATGGAATAATATAGAGATATTTTCCAAAAAGTTAGCAATGGATCCCTTAAGTTCAGGGACAATGGTGGAATTCCATAGGAATTCTCCATACAGGTTGCGTGAGGATGTTTTTTTAGACAGACAGATGGGGTCCACAAATTTTAAAGACTGCAGGGTCAGTAGTATGAGCTCATGTTTGCCCTTTCATGAAACCATAATGTCTCACATATGTCTAGAAGATGCTGTATTTGTAACTGCAATACTGCTGGCCCCGTTGTCACTGGAGACTGGTAGTCAGGAGATATAAAAAATAAGTACTTGCTTTAAAACTTTGATGTTTGAAATTGTATAGTTCCCTTTTCTCTGTTCTAAATCTCTACTACTCTTTGTCACAAGAAAATGTTGGCACAGAAGAATAGAGAAGCACTTACCCAACCCCCTATGAACTTTGTAACTCAACTTCCATGTATGATTTTAATAAAAGACTGGGGCTGTGTCAAGTCTAGGTGAGCACCCTGACTCCCAAGTTCAAGGACTCCAACGCCAAAAAAACAAAACAAAACAAAACAAAACAAACAAAAAAACAAAAATCAAAACAAAAAACAAACTAATCAAACAAAACCCCAATTAACCAAAAAACAAACAAACAAAAAACCCCCAAAAAACCAAAACCAAAACCCAGCCTGACAGAATTGTATCTCAACTGTGTGTTCTCTCTCTCTCTCTCTCTCTCTCTCTCTCTCTCTCTCTCTCTCTCTCTCTCTCTCTGTGTGTGTGTGTGTGTGTGTGTGTGTTTGTGTGTTTTCTTATTTACCTACCAGATATCTCTAGTTCTTGATGACCTCTGACTCTTGTCAATGTTGGACCCCATCATTTTGTGAAATAGTTTAAGGAGTATTGATATTAGTTCTTTTTGGTTGGGAGATTTTTAATGATTATTTCTATTTCCTTAGTGGCTATAGAACTGTTTAGGTGGTTTATCTGACCTTGATAAATTTGGTACCTGCTATCTGTCCAAGAAAATCATCTATTTCATCTAGATTTTTCAGTTTTGTAGAGTATAGGTTTTGTAGAATATTCTGATGATTTTTCTGATTTCCTCAGGTTCTGTTTTTATGTCTCCCTTTTTGTTTCTGATTTTGTTAATTTGGATACTGTCTCTGGGTCCTTTAGTTAGTTTGGCTTAAGGTTTTTATCTATCTCTTTTATTATCCCAATGAACCAGCCTTTGGTTGTATAGTTCTCTATCTTTTCTTTTTTCTTTTCTTTTTTTTTTTTTTTTTCTATTTTGCTTTTTCAAGTCAGGGTTTCTCTGTGTAGCTCTGGCTATCATGGAACTCACTCTGTAGACCAGGCTGGCCTTGAACTCAGAAATCCACCTGCCTCTGCCTCCCAAGCACTGGGATTAAAGGGATGTGCCACCAGTGCCCGGCATTCTCTATCTTTCCAACTGCTTGATTTCAGCCCTGAGTTTGACTATTTCCTGCCTTCTACTACTCTTCCTTGTGTTTGCTTCTTTCTGTTCTAAACATCGAGATGTGCTGTTATGTTGCTTGAATGGGATGTCTCCAATTTCTTTATGAAGGCACTTAGTGCTATGAATTTTCCTATTAGCACTGTTTTCATTGTGTCCCATAAGTTTGAGTATGATATGTTTTCATTTTCATTGAATTCTATAAAGTATTTTATTTATTTCTTTATTTCTTTCCTGACTAAATTATCATTGAGCAGAGAGTTGTTAACTTCCCCTGAGTATGTGGGCTTTCTGTCATTTTAATTGTTATTGAAGTCCAGCCTTATTTGGTATCTGTTTAGTTTCTTTTTCAATGACCTGTCCACTGGTGAGGGTTGGATGTTGAAGTCTTCCACTATTGTTCTGTGTTCAATGTGTGTTTTAGTCAGCAACTCTGTATAGCTAAACTATAGAAAGAGATGGCCATAAATGTACAAGAAGCTTCTGTGGGAGAAGATGCACTTAGTACTGCTCCAACTTGATGTATGGGGAGGGTTGGTACATCTATGGTAGGAGCTTCCCCTTCTCTGAGGAAAGGAGATGGAGGAATAAAGAAGAGTTGAGAATGAGGGGCTGGGAGGAGAGGAGAAAAGATGGTTTCGATCAGGTTGTAAAGTGAATAAATAAATAAATATATAATAAATAGGAAAAATATAAATCATTTTATTAGAAGTGATTGAAACAAAGACACTAAAGGAATTTGTATCTGAATACAATTTCCATATGTTTCTGAATAAAAGATTCAATAAATTTCATTTTTTTTGAGATGTAGGAAAAAAAAAGAATTAGCGTGTGAGTGAATATTGATCCAAGAAACCCTCAGTAACAATGTTTTCCTTGGTTGCCAGTAGCATTAAGGGAACCATGAATATCATGTCTATAGGTAAAGAGACAGAGTGATGAGTCTTGCAGACATCTTACCTAAATATGGCAGCATTGTTAAGCATCAGCTGTGGTCTCTTAAAAGTGCAGTCAGGTTTTAGCAACCCATGATTGTCTGAACATAGTATCATTAGCTGTGCACTGCTGAAGTGGAATGGGGCTGTTAACACTGCATAATGAAGTCTCCCCTTTCAGAGCAGAGGACAAAGTCAATAAACTATCTGATTTATCAAAGGTTATAAACTAGTTCATATTTTCTGTTCATTCTGCATCAAAATTGCAACTTGAGTTGGCTGTGTTCATACTTCCCTTCCCTGCAGTGCCTCAACCCATCCTGTAAACAGAGCAGATGGGTTTCCCACTGGTCCCAGTCCAGGAGACCACTGTTATTAATGGTCTGCAGGAGAGGAAGGCAAACCCTCTCAGCCCTTTCACTCAATGCACTTACAGTTACTAAAAATGTATCCCAAATTATCTAGCTTTACAAAATGTCTTAAAGTGCACCAAAATGGTTTCTTTGGGCAATTGCATCACTTTTATAATTCTTACTGAGAAATTAATTGACTTCCTTTTATAGGCTACCACTTTAGAAGTCCACTTTCACTAATTTCTACACAAGCTTTCAGAGATTTATAAAAATATAGGTATCACTGTTTAAGAAATTGCCTCCCACATTGGCTCTTACTCAATAATACTTGAACATTCCTCATTATTTGAGGAAGTATTTTACAATTATCAAATGAAGTAGCAATGGGATGTGGTTTTGTTTGCTGCTGTTAAATTCTTTATAAGGTCATGAATCTCTCTCATGTCATTTATGTATACAATATTCAGGTCCTGTGCATTTTAAGATAATTATCCTAAAATTAACACAGTGATTTGTCACATTTCCTGGCTTACAGCCCAATAGTATTTTCACCTGCTTTGTGAAATTTAACGAAAAAAAAAAAAGCCAAATAAAGTTACTGTTACATCTGTAGTCACAATAGAGATTTATTTTTTATATAACATTTCACAGTAAAAACTGTAAAATAATTACATTGACATACTGCTTTGTATGCATTTGTTGTCATTGTTTGTAGTAGCGATGCAGGTTTTGGTTCAGCAGAGATTTGGCTTCTTAATTTCAAGAATATCTATTTCTTAGACAAGGTCTCCTTAGGCAGCTGATGCGATTTGCTCACTTCTTTCTTCACCCTTGCCAGTGTGTGGTTGCAGGTACATGACAACATGCACGCATTTCATTGTGTGTGTTCTATTCCATCACCTATAGGAAACTGAATCAAATCTGTTAGGTTCTAATTTATGATAGGAAAGCACTGAAGGATGCATTGGAGAGGAAATTAAAGAGACGCGGTGAAAACACCATTAAGTAGTACAGGGAGAGATAAGTTATTGGACAGAGAGGTAAGGAAATGTAAATGAAGAAAATACCTAATAAAAACCAATAATAATAATAATAACAATAAAGAGAATATGTAAAGAAATGAAAAACAGTTTAAAAGACATATGGATAATAAATTGCATATGAATGAAAATCTTCCTTGAGGAATGTTCAGAATCCACTTATACAATTGTTCCACATTTCAAGTGCATGCTATGTCTAAGAAGCCAAAAATGTTTGATGGGTGTCATATGTTATGATTACTGCTTCGTCACTATTGAACATTCTAGAAAAGTTTACATTGTTTTGACTTATCATATATGTGAAAATTTGGCTAATAGTCTGCCCTTTTATTAAGAAACTTAAACCATAGTGCATTTTGGTACATGAAGTAGTTCCTAAATGCCATCTGCAATGACTATGAAGATACTGTACTTGCTTTATCCTGGTTGATGCTAAGTTCAAATACCTGTGGAAGTTTCTATTATCCCTGATTCAACATGCATTCTAGATTTAAATATTCTCTATGTTAAAAAGTCATTCAAATTCACTTAACATGTTATTCTGCTGTGTCATTTAAAATCTGTCAGACTATAAATATTTATCATGCTTGTTATTTTCCAAGATGATTTTATTTTACACATTGCGAAGTGATCTTAGTGTTTATTACACAATACACTTTGCAGGCAATCCTTCATTTTTTTTTGTGTGTTTTGCCAAAAACTCCATTTAACCTGTATGCCAAAGTGCATAGTAACTGATGAAGTTCAGAGTACTCGATATATTTCTAGGAAACTGTGAGTCAGCAGGAAGGCTCTGCTGGAGTGCAGGACTGAGGCATGATGCTGAGCACAGTCTCTTTGAAGCTAAAGATCTGGAAACAAAAGCTAATCTTTGTAACCACATAGATTTTCTGGAATGAACAAATAAGGCAACCACATTTTAGCCTCTGATTGGTACTTAATATAAAAATGAGTGGGTTAAAGTAAATGTAAATAATTTATCATTTTGCAATTGAGATTTTTGAACTTTCTAGAATAATATATAGAATGAAAGGAATGTACTTATATATACGCACTCATGTATATCTTCACATTTCTCTCTCTTTCATCTACCTGTCTGTCTGTCTGCCTGTCTGTCTGCATCTCTCTGTCTGTCTCTGTCTCTGTCTCTGTCTCTCTCTCTCTCTCACTCTCTCTCCACCTATCATCTATCTAATCTATTTATCTATATGGTATATATTAGATAGTAATCAAATTAACATTAAAATGTAAGGCTTTTTCCTTCTACAAAATTTTCGCAAGGTTCCGCATTAGTGAACACATATTATTTTGTTTTTATATGTAGTCTGAACATACTGAATTATTAACAATATGGACTTACTAATCAGGTTTTCAAAATATCCAATTCTGATTTTATAGCTAATTTTATGTCAACTTAACATTGGCTAGAATCATCTTTTAGGAGGAATCTCACTTTAGAAAATGCCTCCATAAGACTGAGTTGTAGGCAAGCCTGCAGAGCATTTTTTTCTTGTGGTCATTTGTCATGACAACATTTATTTTATATTTTTATTTATTTATTTATTTTCTCAATTAGTGATTGATGTTTGTAGCTACATGAATATTGTCAGTATGGTAATCCCTCAGCTGGTGGTCCTGGGTTCTCTCAGAAGTTAAGCTAAAGTCTGAGGATGAAGCTGATCCTTCCTCCTGCCTTGAGCTTCCTGTCCTGTTTGAGCCCTGCCTTGACTTCCCTCTGTGATGGACTGTTACCTGGAAGTTTAAGCTGAAATAAACCCAGCTTTCCTCAAGTTGATTTGGCCATGGTGTTTCATCACAGCAATAGTAACCCCAACTAAGACATGATTTTAATTCATAAGTTCAAAATACTTTTCCATTTCGGGAGTAATTCACACTAAAAAGTTATTAAGATTTGTGTCTGTCTATGATTCACCAACTTACTGTTTATTTCTGGAAAAGTAAAAAGACAAATTCATTTAAGATAACCTGTAGAAAACACTTCCTGAAATTATTAAGAATTGAATCTCAAATTACTTAAAATGATTTTTGAAGCTTTAAAAACATACCATCTATAAAATTTTGGCTGCTATTACTTGGATTTTATCTAACAGAGTAAAAGCCAGGCTATTTACCTAGTATTTATAACTTTATTTGTATTTGAAACTTATTTCATGCATTTAAAAAGATCAAAACTCATTTTAAATGTCATAGAAATATATTTGTTATCGTGGAAGGATTGGTTATATAACAATCCTTATATATCTTTGAGGCTGTAAAGAAAACACACACACAGAAACACACATTAAAGTAATTCCTTTTGGCATTTACATTTCTGTATAGAACTATGAACAAAACATCTTGACAATCTCCAAATTATGACAAAAGGCAAGATATTTTTGACAACCCAGATTATATTGATTGTCTAGGTATTTATTCATATACTCAAAACGTTGCCAACATCAAGAGCATGTGTCCTGAGGGGAAAGTAAAAACATAAATTATCCTGTAATTTGAAATGTGTTTTTTTATATATAGTTTTTATTAGATATTTTCTTTATTTACATTTCAAATGTTTTCCCCTCTCCTAGTTTCCCCTCCGAAAACCCCCTATCCTCTCCCCCATGCCCCTGTTCCCCAACTCACCCACTCCTGCTTCCTGGACCTGGCATTCCCCTATACTGGAGCATAGAACCTTCACAGGACCAAGGGCCTCTCCTCCCACTGATGATCAAATCAGCCATCCTCTGCTACATATGCAGCTAGAGCCACGAGTCCCACCATGTGTTTTCTTTGAAATGTGTTATCAAGTTGCTCTGTTTTCTGATTTTCATTAATTTTGTTTTGTGTTTTAAGGTAAGATGTCATATAGTCCAGGCTGGACAATATATATCTGTATAGGCAAGGGAGAAATTGAGAACCATACCATCCTGCTTCTACTTTCCAAGCACTTGGATTATAAACCTGTGACATCATGCCTGGCTGTTTGATTATCTTCCTATTGGTTAGTATATACTAATCAATTTTAAGTTCATCACTGTCAAGTACATTCTGATGCAAAAAAAGATAATCCACCTAAGTTTTTCTTTGTAGTATTTAAAACTATTGTATATATTATTTATGTATGATGGCTATCAGGAAAACTGCTTAATATAAATACACAATTTCAACAAATCTAATCTTGAAAGTTACAGTTTTTGAAAAACAAGCAAAGCAGAAATATCCAAATCAAGTCTCCTTTAAAATTAGAGAGGGATTGTACTTTGTTCCACACGACTATTCTACAGAAGAGCATTATGACATTACTCAAAATAACCCTAGATGACAAGTTTTCTAATAATATACTTCAAGGAAAAATAGCTGTTTGTATCTATTTTACTTAGTAGCCATATTGTAGATTTAAAAGTATTTTTTATGTTTTTGTTTAGGGTTATGATATGATATGTGTATACATTTTATAGAAATAGCATCAATTAGTTAGGCTAAGGAATACTAGGGAAAAATTAAGACTAATAAACAAATGTCAGTATAGGTATGTTAACCATTATATTGATATACATCTTTTTTCTTCATGGAGAGAACTATTTTTATTATTATTGGGTGTGACAACTCTATAGGTGATATAGTTGAGTAGATAGAGTGAAAAAACCTAGGTACATAATAGTTTCCATTTATTCTGGTTCAAGCTATATCTGTTTTGTGATGTTCAGGTGTCCTTTTCTCCTCAGATGCGATGTGGTTCATTGTTCCTTTATATTGAAAGTGCTTAGTCTCATCTAGCTATTTCCTATGTGCTTCTTTGAAATCAAAAATCTCCCAACAGATTATGAGTAAGAGTGACAGTCAATAATAAGCATGAACTTCAAGAGCTTCTGAGAAATGCTACTGAGAGCAATGACTAAGACTAATAGGATTAGTGTCCACACTATACTACCATTATTATGATCATTTTAGATTGAAAAGGGCCAAATGACTGAACAATTGGTGTGACCATGGAAGAGAAAGTCTCTGTCTCATTTATTTAATTCAGGAGAAATTAATATTCCACATTAAAGTAATGGCATGCCCTCAACTTATCTATTTGTTTCTGAGAGACACATTATATAATTAGAAGGTAATATTGAACAAGGAACATTAAAGATAGTCAATAATTTACGAATTCCTAACCTGATTGAATAGTCCATCCTTGTGTCCAAAGTTTATTTATTGGAAAACTCTTATGAATTAAAGTGCATAGGCATTCTTAAATGCAGAGTCAGTAGAATAGCAAGACCATCAGGCAATTTAAGTCCAATTTGTAATGATGAAAGCTTACTAATAGATTCCTTTGTGCTGGTAAAGTAGTTCTATTGCTGATGTCTGCTAACAATCCTTCATCTCAGAAGAACAGTGATGTTCTTTTTTTTTAAATCTTCATGAAGATGTAAGGAACTAGTATAAACTCAAATATCTTCCTACTAGCCATCTAGAAAAAGGAGAAGGGCCTTTGCAAAACCTTATTTCTATTTAATGTTCTGTTTTGAAGATGGTGACTCATTTGTAAATCTACTTTCCTCTTTGGAAAAACGGCAATTGTCTCTTTTAGTCAAATATAGTGCAACAAAATATCCTGTAAAGCAATGGCTCTCAACATTCCTAATGCCGAGACCCTTAACAGAGTTTCTGATATTGTGGTGAACTCTAACTATAAATTACTTTTCTTGCTGCTTCATAAGTATGATTTTTGCTGTTGCTATGGATCATAATGTAATCTATCTTCTGGTGATCTTAGGTGACCCAAATGAAAGGGTCACTTGACCCCTCCCCCACATATGTTCTCAACACATAGGTTAAGAACCGATACTGTAGAGCGGAAGTCACAGGTGTAGCTGCATCAAAACATCAATATCTCACTCTAATGAAAAAATTCTTATTTTACATGATTAAAGATTATGACTCATGTTTGTGAATTCTGTCCCATTTTTAACTTCAATTGAAAACAATGGAATTTTTTTCATCACAACAATAAGAAACTTGGGAGAAATTTTTAATTTTGAGGTATTTTATTATAAAACACTTTAAAAGTGTTTTGGTAGGCATTCTGACCATGTACTTGAATTTTATTTTATTACAGGACTAACCTGTTTATTTTTGTCTATGTATTTAAAGAACATAAGGAAGATTCTTCATATAAGTAAATTGTATAGCCATACAGAGTATGCATGTATACATGCATTATGAAGGTATCATATGGCTAATTGAAGGAGAAAAAACTTTAAACTACTGATAAGATAAGTATTCATCTTGTGTTGTATGCTTTTGCTTTGCTTTAAAACTTAGCTAAAATGAAATTCTGTTATATAGCAAAGGAAAAGTTGGAGCGAGTGAACTTCTTTATAACAAGTATTTGTATAATAGTAATATAGGGACAGGAATGCACATCTAGTATTTTTGCAACTTCTTGTCTTCTAACTCTATTAACATATTTAATTTATGTGAATGAATTTACATCTTTGTGAACTACGGTATGATGTTCTTTCTATGTTCTTGCTCAGTCTTCTTCACATGCCCTACCCACAATGCTCTATGCCTTTGAACACTGTCACGGAATGAACCCATCAATATAGCAATCCATAAACTTGTGTCTCTGACTTGCAGCTGGGTTCACAGATGAGAAGACAGCACCGGTGGGGAAATGAAATCTTAGTGTTAATTTCCTTGAGTCTGGGTACCATGATGAAGCCACCTGTGTCTCGAGAATGTTGTGTGCTGAGCTCTTTTAGGCCTATTGGCAAAAGTGTCCTAGATTCCTTCAATGTCTCCTGCTTAATATCTCCAAGCTAATACTACCTATGCAATTTCTGTCTTTAATAAATGATAGTCATTTTTCTTCTGTGTACAAATGGCAGTCAGCTGGACTTGACCTCATATGGGAGGAAAGCAGATTAATAACAGCATGTGGTGCTTGTGAAATCTATTGTTATGTGTGTGAAAACAGGTAAGATATATTAGATGCCAAATAAATATAAGCAGTGGTAATATAGGTAATATGCCTCAGAGGCCAATCTGAAAACCTACCCTGGTTGTTCTGCAGTAGCTGTATTAGCAGATACATCCTGATTCTAAGAAGGATTACAATTTCAGCATGTCTGGCATCAGTTTCTGTCCAGCACCATACTTGTCTCAAGCTTAGCTTGAGTAATTAACTTGAATAACTTAAGTTGTTCCTAAGGCATAAGAGTAGGACATTGTCCATTCTTTCATTTTAGAATGGGTCTTCTTCCCAGCATTTAAGATTTATAGTCACTACATTTAAAATTTGGTAAGTACTTGAATTTTACCAGATGTCTGTCACAGAAGTGACAGCTTCAGTGTTGTTAAGAAAAGAGGGATAGACATTGCTGACAAGATGACAGTGCCTCAGTGGCTGGATAACAATGGTGACAAGAGCTTGAAAATGGCTCTGAATTCTTGACATTTCCCTACAGGGGAGAGGAAGCATATATCATGTGCTGCAGAGGTGGTAGACTGTTCAAAGATGTGCTGCTCACAGGTGTTCTGTCTCTTCTAGACATGTGATAAGGGGTAAGTAGAAACTGTCAGGTACTTCGTTTAAACATCAAAATATAAAAAGAGGATTCCAGCTCCTTCAAAATGCCTACCTGACACAAAAGTGGAAATATCCATCTAGGTAAAATTCTAGAACAATGAGATTATTTATTTATATTTTAATTCAAACATACCACAAAGGCACAGAGTTATGTTCGCACCTAATTTATGGAAGAGGTTGAAGGTGGAATTAGCCTAGGTGCTTATCTTTTCTGATTCTGCCCTGTTATTACATACAAGGTTAAATGTCCATCAGACTTGGTTTATTTACTTGTAAGACAAAATGTGCTTACTGGTATGAAAATTCCAATTGGGGTGCTTAGATCTTCAGGGTTCTTAAGTTTGCATGCATGCATAGGGTACACTTAGGTTACTGGGATAAGACACCATGATAAAAAACATTTATAGAGGAGACATTATTTTAGTTTATAATTCTAGAGGAAGGTTCCAGCAGTAATAGGAAGGCCAGGCAGGTGACAGTCAGATCAAGGAGCTGAGCGATTGTGTCTTTAATCACAATCATAAAGGAGAAAGTAAGCAAGATCTGAGTCAAGGCTGTCAAAGTCCATCTATGGTGACATTCTTCCTCCAGCAAAGCTCCACCTATTAATAGTTTCCTAACATTCCAAAGAACATTATTAACTCAAGGATGTAATGTTCAAATACAAGATCCAATAGGGAATATTTCCTTTTCAAACTACCAGTTAGTACACAATTAATCATAGAATAATTGTTCTTCAGATAAAAAAAAATAACTACATCAATCTAGGAGCTTGTATATGTAAATCCAATATGAAGACAAGATGGCAGAAAACATTTAAGAGAATGAATATTTTAATAAAATGAATGTTGGAATATATGTATAGCTACCCATGATATGGTATCTATACATATGTATACCATGTATAAATACCATACCCAAAGGAAAATACTAATGTTTTTCTCTCTGAATCAAGGGTTTCAATGTTGGTCTAGTTTTTCAGACAATATTACAAGTATGAATCACAAACGTACTAAAGTTTTGTAGAAGGTAAGAGACATTACTCACATTATTTGATGTTCAGGCAAAAATTAAATAAATACACTGTAAGAAATTATGTATTATTTTGAGTATCATAGAAATTATAAAGCAGTTTGGCAATTGTGGCTTTATATGAAAAATAGTAGATATTAGCATATAAATAAAAGTGCTGTTTGTAGATAGGAATAGCTCACACATGTGTAATTATGTGGACATAGTTATGTGCCTGTATGTAGAAGGCAGGATAGGACACTGGGTGTCGTCAGTCTTAGGAACAGGTACTTCACCATCTGAGCCATCTTTTCAGCCTGTTTCCATGGTATAACTTCCTTTGGATACTTAATCATTAAAAATTTGGAATTTCCAAGTATCTTGATATCAATCTATTGAATAGGAATAGCTGTTTTAATACATGTTTCTTATATGTTAACAATATTGACAATTTTTACTTTATTAATTTAGTTTACTAATGGAAATATGTGTATGACTGGGTCTCTTTAAAATGACAATGTAGTTTCTGTTCTTTTGTATATTCAGGTTCTGGCTTTTCCTTAATATTTGCCACTGATATATACTCTTAAATATTCCTTTCTCAAATATCTGGCTGTGGTTAGTGATTTAGTTAATTTTTTAAATAATAAGTTATTCAATAGACAACGTAGTTTATTTGGGTAATTTCTTCTTTACTTCTTTGAATAAATACTATACTGTTATCTCTATGAGAATAAAAGGATTTTATATTGGATTTAAATTTGCTTGCACATAGAAGATTTCAACCCATCTGAAATTGATGACTTGTGTTTTTGAAATTGGTGAAGTTGCAACTTTAAATTGACTGCCAATGGGAAATTATCCAACACTCTGTTAGCAAAGATTACTTCTTCAAAGGGGCAATGGGATGCTATTCTGACATATATCATGGTTCTATACAAAACTTTTAGGTTAGCTATCTTTGTGTCAGTTAATTTATTTTTGGTTTAAACACAAGAGTTTATTACCATAGTCTTTGTAAATGTCTAATTGCTTGGGATAAGGTCAATGTTTTCTAATTCCTAAAGACATTTCAATTCATAGTTCCTTTAATTACAAAGGTTGAAATTATATTTATAATTTCTACTAAAATACTAATGCAACTTTGACAAAACTTCTATTACATCTGGCAATCAATTTTTGGCAAAATGATTCTTCTGGATAAAAATAATAAAATAAATGTCAGGAGTGTTGCAATCATTGCTTTATGAGTCTCACCCAAATTTATTATTCTTATTTCTAGGTGCTTTACACCTCTGGATTTATTAGAAACCTTTGCTCTGAAAAAATATTTTTTGTGATTTATCATTCCTCCACTTTCTTTCCTTCTTGAATTTCCTCAAATTTACTTCTCTTCCACATGTGTGCATGTGTTTTCATAGATATGTATTTTATATATACAATATATACACTTATATGTACAATGTATGTGTGTGTTTATATATGAGTGTGTGTGCATACTTTATATACATGTAGGATATTAACACATAGTATATATAGTATACATTCATGTCTTTATTATATATATATATATATATATATATATATATATATATATATATATATATATATCAAATATATATGCATATATAACACAACCTGTATACCTTCTTTAACAAAGATTACTATTGTTCTTCTTTAATTAATAAATTATTGCATTTCCTGGGGCATTTATACTAGTGTTTAATAGATTAAGATATTCAGTTCTCATACTTTTCAGAATAAGGATCATCCTTACATTTCAGAGGCAGGAAAAATGTTGAATGAGTATAAAATTTGTAAACTTAAATAAATCACATATTTTAATCACTTAGAGTTCTACTTTTCATTGAAATGATCATATAAATATTGCTGGTTAGTATAAAATAATTTAATTTGTTTTGTATCATCTTTTTCATTGTATGGTTACAATTTATTATCTCTTAAATAAAAAGATGTGGCATATTTTAGATTGTATTTCTTCCACATACATAAAAACTGTCTCTGTAATTTTCTGGTTATGTAGGGATATGTGTAAATGGAACTTTTATTTGTCTGATGTAATTGTAGTCTTGAAGCTCACTACTGAATAAGATAATCCTTTTTGTTCTTTCTGAATTCAGACTTGCTGGTTCAATTGAACTATTCTGGATCAAACTCCTCTGCAACCTGACAGATTCAATCTGGCTTCTCTCAGCTTCTCAAGGCATTGTTCCACTTAACCTCAAACTAACTCTGTCAATTTGTTCTAATTTTCTTGTTTCTTATTCTCTAGCTTCAACTGCCTTTGCTGCAAGAGCTGAATGCAACTGAACTCAACTCCACTTCACGGGCTACTGCCAACTGACTGATCATCTCTACTGCTCTGAACTCAACTTACAAAACAGAACTGCCTAACTGTACCTCAGAGATCTGCATGCCTGTCTTCTCATTGCTGAGATTAAGTTGTATATCACCACACTTAGACTTATTTTTTCTTTACCTAAAATTTGGATAATACCAGTCTGGCCTTGAACTCAGAGATCTGCTTGACTCTGTTGCCTGGAATTAGGTGCATGTCTATTTGAACCAGATCACACAGGCCTAGAAGTAGTTTCAATGTGATCCCTTGCCAGAACTGGAAGAAAAAATATGAAAGCATTTTATCTATGGATTGTATATAGGATAGTAACTAACTCAAGTTTGGTTGAAAAAGAGGAATCTATCAACGACAATAATGTGTTGAGGTAAATGAGTTATATCAAAAGTCAATATTGTATTTGTAGGAGTGTAGTACGGTGATTAAGTCACTATGAATTACTTATGTAGAGAGCCTAAATTCAATTTTTAGCACAAGTGAATAGGAAGGAAACACTTGAAAATCCAATTTCTGAATTCTGAAATGGGTATGAAGAATTCATCTTTGAGATATTGCAATAATAAATTTCTGTTTACTGTGAACACATGATGCAAGCTTAGAGCATGTGATGATGCGAATGTGGTCAGAGGCCCACTCTGGAGTATGAATCAAACTTGATGTGAATTAAAAATTAAACAAAGTTGGTGAGCAGGCAAGACAGATGTATCTCAGTGGTGGGAAAGGGGGGAAATTTGAAAAAGTGCATCAAATGTTCTAAAAACCACTGAAAAATTAAAAAACAGAAAAGTAAAAACAGCAGAAAATTATATTGATACTATTAGATATTTTTCTATTGATTTAATATTTTATATAATTATTTTATTTTCAAATAACCAATGACTAAAGATAGTAAATAAAAATAGATTGTAAAATATCAAAATTGAATTATAACATTATACTAATATTTGAAAACATATCTAAAATAAGCAATTCACTAGAAATATGTTATTTTGATATATAAATTTATCATTTAAATCTTATCAACAGATTAAAAACTAGTAATCATGGATTTGAGATTAATCAAAGTTCAAATAGGAACACAATGAATTCTACATGATTTAAAGTAGCATAACTTTACAACAATTCTTCCATGGGGTAAGGGAATATCTGCTTAAATTCCTTTTATTGATTAGAAAACCTACATCTCATATCTGTAGAGAAATTTTAATCCATCAACAGATTACTAGTTTTTAATCTGAGCATATACCCAAAAGGTGTTCCAACATATAACAATGACAAATGCTCTACTATGTTCATAGCAGCCTTATTTATAATAGCCAGAAGCTGGAAAGAACCTAGATATCTCTCAACAGAGGAATTGATACAGAACATTTCAAGTTTTCTAAAAAACTGTCTTATTGATTTTCAAAGTGGCATTACAATTTGTAGTACCACAGCAATATAGAGGTGCTCCTTTTCTCGAATTCCTCACCAGCATGGGCTACATTTGTGTTTTTGATTTTAGCCAATCTGAAAGTTGTAAGATGGATTCAAAGTAGTTTTCATTTGTATTTTCTAGCTGTCTAAGAATGTTGATCATTTTGTTAAGCATTTCTCAGCCATTTGAGTTTTCTCTGTTGAGAATTTTCTGTTTAGATCTGTGTCCCATTTTCAGTTTCATTATTTGGTTTGCTGATGTCCAGTTTCTTGGATATATATATATATATATTGGATATTTGACCTTTGTCTGATTTGGTGTTGATGAAAATCTCTTTCCATTCTGTACTCTGCCATATTGGCCTATTGACAGTGTTGTTTGCCTTACATAACTTTTAATTTTATGTGGTTTAATTTATTAAGTTGAAGGAGATGGCAGAAGATGAAGACAACTTCCATGCTTGTGCATCAGCTCCCATGCTCAGAGATCATTAGAATTAACATAGTAAAAATGGCCATTTTCCCAAAAGCAATGTAAATATTCAATACAATTTCCATCAAAATTCCAACAGAATATTTTACAGACCTTAAGAGAAAAATTCTCAACTATATAAAAACAAAGACCCCAAGATAACAGAGACAATTCAGTGTAATAATAGAAATTCTAGTGACATAACCACTCATGATTTCAAGATCTAGTATAGAGCTCTCTCTCTCTCTCTATATATATATATATATATACACACACACACACACACCATATTGGCATAAAAGGCAGATTCATTAATGGAATTGTAACAAAGACCCAAATGTAAATATATGTATCTACATACATATGGAAACCTGATTTTTAAAAGAAGACAGAAATATGTAATGAAAAAAGGAAAAGCATATTTGATATATAGTGGAACACTAATGAGATGTTGGCATGTAGAAGAATACAATAGGATCCATACCTATTACCCTGCACAAAAGTCACATTCAAGTGGATCAAAGACCTAGAAATAAAATCAGATACACAGAAGTAAATAGAAGAGACACTTCAAATAGACTTGAACACTGGACACAACTTTCTGAACAGAACACTGATAGTGCATGCATTAACATACAGTGCAGTTTTGCAATTAATTACTGGTTTTTCCTGTTATTATTATTATTTTTTTTGTCCAGAAGAATTACTTTAATTTGTAACCATCTGATAACTTTTCAGAATGTCTACTAAGCTGTTTTATACCTAGTGAGAGTTTAACTAAACTGTTACAGGATAATATATTCAACAAAAGATTGCTCAGTGTTTCACATGAGATGTGAGATTCATTCTTTTACAAATGAGTAGAATTTTCCGCCTTCCTGTCTCTCACTTTCTAGAATGAGGGACAGTTGCTTTAAAATGTTAAGATTCTGTAGTAAACGATAAAGCCTTCTTAAAGGATAGTACTTCTATGTTAGGAAATAGAAAGATGATCAAATGTGATTATTGACTATTGAAAGTATCTGAAAATATCAGAAAACTGTACTAGTAGACAGTGGTATCTGAGCACTGGAAGTGAATTAGATAAGACCCCCAGATATAGAACTCAAAATAATGATGTAAATTTGCCCAAAGACACAAACAATAGCTGATTAAAATGAATGAAGTAATTCACGATATGGAAAAAAGTTAGAAGTTGGCTTAAATTAATTTACTTTAAGAAGTGCATGTATTCTTGGAAATCAAGAGAAAAACATGTTTTGAGTCTGCTGTTACCCAAAAGCTTATTTTTGAGTATGTATTGCACAGATGAAGGATAGTACTGCTTTGGGAGGATGTTGAACTTTTAAAAGGTTGAGTCTGTCTACTCAGTCTAGAACCTTGGGAGCAGATATTGAAAAGAAGTTGCTTGGCATTTACTGTGGAATGGCTTTCTGCTCCCTGTTCTGTGATTATTTTCCCAGAGGGTGCCACACACTTCTGTCACAAAGACAAGCCTTCCCATTCATGAATTACTAATATGTCATTAGACCAAGAGTTATCATCAAAATTTCCACTTTTAAGCTATTTCTTTCAGGTATTTGAGAGTAATCATCCACAGTTTACTAATTGAATGTGCTTAACTTCTATAGTGAGTTAAGTCAATGAAGACTGGCAAATTAATGTATAGCCATATAAACACTGTAATTAAAGTACACTCTTGAAAAGGGCAGAGGATAATGTAGGTTTGTGCTTCTGTGCTTAAAATGTGCAAGGTCCTATAATCAATCTTAAACACCACAATAACAACAACAAAACATATAGTTTAATCATTAAATTTCCTAAAATACTATTTTTAAATAACATAAGCAACAACAGCTGTTTTTTTTTAAACATATAGGTACATTGTCACCTCAAAAAGTAAAGAAGTAACAGTTTTATAAATAGAGAATAAACTAAATACACACATATAGAAACGATTATTCAGAAGTTGAGAAGGCATGATATGTGACAAATGTTTCCTCTGGATTAAATATTCATTTATACTGTAGAAAAATCATACAGAAGCCTAAAATAGTTTACTGAATAATAATCTTGAACAGTATAAAATTAATAATATTTTAAAGTATAGTTTTTTCACAAGTATTTGACTTTCTGATTTATCTCTGAAATATCTACCTTGATTGCAATTAGAAAAAGATATTTTGTTAAATTTAGAATTATTTGTAGTCTTGAGAAAAAGTAAAAGTATGTTCAAGTCCACTGATTAGATTGAAATAAAAAATGTACTTTGCTATTTCAGATCAGGAAAATTCAATAGTTTTCTAAAAGCTTTATGAATAGGTAAGTAAGTCGTGGAAAAAGGTAAGGTTATCAGAGGGCTATTTGCTTTAGAAACACGGCTGGTCATGTTTTACAGATTTTTTTTTTTACTTGAAACAAAATTTACCAAGAGTGAACTGTATAATTCTTGAGTAGAGAATTCAACATTTTCACGAATATATAACAAATGAACTTTGAAATCAGAATTATTTTCCCTCTTCCTGGAGAGTCCACTCTTGCCTAGCACCTAGTGGTGGGTCACTTCTAGTTTCTAGTGGTTTGTTTTGCATATGTTGAGTCAGTGAAGATAAATTTAAAATAACCATTTGGTGAGCTCTGAAATCACCTAGAAGATAGACCTCTGAACATGTCCTGACTCTTTTGTCTGAGGTGGGAAGATCCACTCACAATGGGTGGCACCTTTCCCTAGCCTGGGATCCTAAACTACACAAAGAGAATGAAGTGGACTGAGCACCAGCATCCATTTGCTCTCTGTCTCTTGACAAGGATAGCAATGGAGATAGATGTTTCAGAATTTTCCTGCTGTGACTTCTGTGCCTTTACGTTCTATACCCTAAGAGAATGAGCCAGAATAAACCTTGCTTCCACATGTTCCTTCTGTCAGAACATCTTCTCATAGCAACTAGAAGAGTAACTAAGACATAATCCATACAAATGACTTTAATCCTCATTTAATATCTAGATTTTAACTTTTTTATCGAATTAGATATTTGGTCCTTTTTTTTGGAGAGATATTTACTATTGTATAGAAGTCAGATGTTTTTTTTATTGTTTAATTTTAAATTAGCATTTCAATCTTGAAGTATAACAAAATGGTCCAGTCTCTTGGACATTTGGGCTATTTCTAATATTTTATAACTGTCAATAGTGCATCTACAAATATTTTCCGGAAGTTTATTTAGACAAAGAAGTCATTTCCTTAATTCAGTTTGGGGAAGATCTAGGATCAGGATAGGTCATATACTGCCTGTTTTGTTATTTTTATAAGACATTGTTAAAGAGGCTCAATGGGAATATTACCTATTTTTTGTTCTCAAAAATCTTTACTTTGCACACACCATTTGAGTCACATACTACCTTTCCTCACACAGTGCATTAAGTATCTAATATTGTAGGCACTGTAGACATTTAGAATTGTAGCCATTCTAATTTTAAAGGTTTGTTTTTCAATAAAGAAGATGTTTTATTGTGTTTGGTTGTTGTCTTTTGGAGGCCCATTCCTTTGTGAAGGGAAACAGAGAGGAAGTGTATCTATAGGAAAAGGGAACTGGGAGGAGCTAGAAGGGGCTGGGAGGAGTAGAGGGAGAGGAAAAGGTGGTTGGGATATACTGTATGAGACAAGAATTAATTTTTAATAAAAAGATGATGATCTTCTTTTATTATATCTGTCATGGGCACATTCCTACTATTGAACCATGTTATAGTCACATTGTCTTGTTCAATTCTTTTTATTCATTGGTGTACAGACTTTACTTCCCAAACTCATAAGAAAAGCATCAGATTGCAGTTCTTCATTTTAGAATGCCCTGATTCCTTCTGCTATAAGTCATTCTGTTAGTATTTCATGCCCATTTGGATGATATAAGAAAACATCCATGTCTCAGAGTGCTTAATCTGTGAAACATTGATTTTTATTTCCATGTAAGGTACCATTGCTAAATTACATGAATCCAGAACTTTTTACCAGTGATGGATATATTCAGTCAATTGCATCATCTCATTCCAATTTTAAAAGTAACCTTTAAAAGACATAATATTCTCTGGAAATTTATCTAATCCAAATTTGCAGGTGCTCTGAAATTCTGTCACTGTGTTCTGAGTGCATCAATTTTGTGGATGCAATTTTTCTCACTCTAGGACTTAAAATATTTTGTTATCCTCTGAACTGGATGCTCTTTGAAACATAATTGGTATGTTTACTCTCTAACTTTTCTTGAATGCCTTGTACTCTGTTCTGCTATGAGAGACTTCAGTATGGATATTTTAATATATAACAGCAGGCCATAGTTTTTCTTATTCATCTGATATGGTTTTGTTTCTTCTCCATGAACATCCCTTCCCACTAGACTTGAAGCTCCACAGAAACAAAGATTGGCATTCTTTTATCATTACTGAATGCCAGAAGGATGGCATGTTGCTTAAGTAATATACTTGTCTATAGCTTTTCTGTTTACATTTTGGACTCTGTATTTTGCAAGAATACTATGGATTCCATGCAAAAAATACAGCTTAGATAGTAAATAAGTATCTATGTCAAAGGTAAATAAAGAAACATGTACAATTATGCCCTCTGCTCTGTTATAAGTTAAAGCTAAGTTATTACTATTTATCTCTAGTTAGAGTATGAAAACATGAAGAAACACTTGGTTGCAGCATTAAAAATCCATCAAGCACTATTGCATGAAAATAGCACAGAGACTTCAAAGGAACAATTATAGGTTATTCCTACAAAGGTTAGAAAGTCAAGCCATTCCACTATAGTGTTTATTTTCCTTAAATTAAGTGTTGCCAGGAATCATTAGTGCTCTAACAAACATTTTAACATTTTTGTTCTTAATATTTTAATTTAAAAGGAACTTAAAAATTCTATTACTTATACAAATTTAGGTATTTTGCTCTTTAAATTTTTAAGTACAACAATCAATACACATAAGTTTTAAAAAAATAAACAAGCATAGAATAGAAAATAGCTCAGTAATTGTCAGCCAAGTACAAGATGTGATTTAGGTCCCAAAACTGTGTGTGGGGTTATGCACTTGCAATCCTAGGGTTGGAGAAATAGACACAGATAGATCCCTGAAACTCCATGGTGAGCTTATCTATCATAATGGGTAAATTCCAGCTTCAGCAAGACTCCTTGATAATATAAGGAGCTCTATGACTCCAATGGAGTTATAATAAGTTCAAGGTAGTCTTCTGCTCAATATATAAATATCTGCAAAGATGCATCTGTACATCACATATACATGTACGTACACAAACGTAAAATCACACATGTACACATAAATACACACAAACAAGCAAATAAAATTAATTTAGATGAACATACAACAAAATAATGACTATGAAATTGTAGTTATTATTCACATTTCATAAGTGTAACTAGAAATACAGGCAGAAATACAAATATGCCTATAGGTACTTATAGAGTCATGCAAATCATGTCTAAAATTGTTATTTTATCTTATTTTAGTATAAAGAAAGCTCCTTGGAATAAACAACTTCAAGTAACAGCTAGAAATGGGCCAATTTTAGGAAACAGAGTGGCAAGGTTATGCTCGCATGCACAACTGTGAATAGGCTTTCAGACAGCTAAAATGTGCCATTTAGAAGGAATGTGTCTCATTTATCCATTGTTTAGAGTGATTGAAATACATTGCTCTCACCCAGCTCCTTGGCAAGTGTTTCAATTAAGTGGGCACAAAATTTATCCTAGTTCAGTGTTCTATTATTCTGCTCTGTAGTATATAATTGCCTGTGACTTTGGACTTGTAAAGGCCTTCCATTGTAAGGAAAATAAAATAACACATCTCATTTAAGGTAATAACCATAACTTTTCTCAGTGGAAATTCTTGTTTGGTAAAAAGCCACTGATGCTGACGGCACAGGGCTTTTATTTTCATCAGTGTATTAGAAAAAAAAAGGGAAATGTCAGAAAATGGGCAAGAGATTCAAATAGACTTTTCTCAAAAGAAGACATACAAACAGCTAACAGGTATATGAAAAAGGTCTCACCAACATCACTCGTCAGGGAAATGGCAAAGCAAAAAAGCACAAATAGATTCCATCTCACCTCTAACCAAATAGCTCTTAACAAAATGACAAAGCAAAGCAAGTATAGGTCGGATGTGGAAAATGTGAACTCTATCTATTATTGGTGCAAATGAAAATTAGCATTTTTATTGTTTCAAAAGTATTTATTTGTCTAGGGGGACTATAATATAATTACACCATGGAAATACATTCTACAGGTAAGTCAATAGCAAACTAAAGGTATCTAAAATTCATAGTTCCTCCTTCTCATTGGGTAGAAAGAGGTTAAAGGAAAGGTGTATACTCTTTTAGTCTACAATGTTGTTCTAGAAGATAATAAAAACTTTATCAACAATATAATTCTCCATATATTGTTTTTATTGTGTTATTAATATTCTGGCATTACTTTTATTTTTCTAACAGCTAGGAACTATATTGAAAATGAAAATTTTTCTAATGTTTCAAATCCAAAGATACATATACACAGGCAGGTGCAGACACACACACATACACACACACACACACACACACACACACAAATGAAAATCAAGTCATGCACTTTTATTTGTTGTAAGCAATAGATTTTAGTATAATAACAGAATGATCTATTTATATTCTGAATACCAGAAATACAATATCCATGCCAATAGGCAGAATATAGAAACTTTACAAAATCTGATATTTTTCTGAATGTTCCTTAACCTGTATTAAAAATAAACGACTTTGCAATAAAAAACTAAGTATTTTTCAGGCATCTGCTTTTGGTTTGTATAACAATTTAAATTTTATATATACATCATATGGTATGAGTGGTACCAGTGGCATAGAGCTTCTTGCAGGTTTTTTTCTATATTAATTACCATTGTTTTCAAATCCTTGTCATTTTTCAGAGAATATAATGATTGGTAACACATATTTTTGTCTTAGAATTTCAATATTTCAGTTTGGAGGGTAACATTTTCAATGGACAAGTTGTTAGTTTTTAATCAATCTCTCTCACTGTTTCCTATACTCAGATGAGGAGTCAGATTCAGAGTAACTCCCTAAATGTGGACTTAGGGCTAATCACAGCACATGGGTTGAGTAAATTGGGTCCTTGGGCTGAAAGTCATCCCCTACAGATGTCTGTCTGGCTGCACCTGCTTAACTTCCTATATCTAAAATTATTTTCCTTGAGCAGGTTCTAGGTTTGCCTCTCTGCATCTCTGTACATGTTATAGTTATTTGTTCTTGTTTTCTGCCAATCACAGTTAATGTTAATGTACGAATATTCTTATGAAATAAATTACTGGAAATAAGTTTGGCATAATCTGCTACTCTTTTAAGAAGGAACAACATTCTTTAAAGTGTTATTGACCAAACTGAAAGCACACAGCTCCAAGACAGGCTGAGTGCTACCTGGGTTAAGAAAAAAAAAAATCTCAGGAGCTAGTTTGCATAAATAAATGTATACATTCAGTGTGTTAAAATTACTGATTCTGATTGAACAATGATTTAGAAAGTGGTGAAGATATAAGAGATGGGCCAAGCTTCTCTACAGGTTGAAATGGATGAGTTACACATTGTATCTAAAATATCCTGTTTAATGATAGGATTAATTACAGTTGCTATGAAGATGTGTTTTCCACAGAAGGACAAGTTAGTCTAATTCTAGATGTGCTTATAAACTTCCAGTCTACAGAACAGGAAGGGAAACAAATTTGAATGGAGCAGCATTTCTGTCAATTAACATAGTGATGGATCAATACTCTTCAATAGCAGGAAGAATTGCCATAAAATTTGAATATTCTTACAGGATCTCTGTAAGTCCTATAAGTCTCTGTGAATCAAAGCTATAGTATTTTCTGTGTGACCTGTGGTAGGTTTCCACAATGTTCTTAAGTATCAATTTGGCTTTGGAAACCACTGTTTCACAGCAGAAATTGAAAGCGACCATCATAGTTATGTTGAGAAAAGTAATAATTTGCAATTCAGGGGAAGCTTAGACTTGAAAAAATCAGACTGACTTTCTCATAAGGTTTTAATTCAGATATCATTACCGAGGAGAATAGAGTACATGTTGCAAGAGAATTGAACAGCTTTCTCGCTGAGCACTGCATTCAAGTATTCCAGCAAATTGAAGCCATCATTATTCTATCAAAACAAACATGCATTGACTAATTATACAGCTCCAGACAGCATCTTGAGCTACTTTGCATAGTATAAAGTTGCTTTCTTTGATCTTTCAAAGCTGTTTTCTTCTTTCAGGGCCTTTTGTGCTTCAGTCTGAGGACTAACTTTTGCTCCGGTTAAATGATGGAAAATAACTTGGATTTACATTTGTTACGGAAAAAAAACTTATTTCAACAAAAGAAAAATAGGAAAAATAAAATGCTATACAATATTATAATAGGTCAAAATATGAATGCAATCTAATAATCAAGCAAATAAATTTATAAATTAAATTTTATTAATATATACTTTATATATTAAGCTTCTAAAATACTTTTCTTCTTGGGTTAGACATACTTAGTAATATTTTTAATAATTTGTTTAAAAATTTTAAGTTTTAATGAAGTAAACAATTTCTTTTTAAAAATGAGAAAATATCTACTAAGATAATTATTAGTTGAAATCACACACACTTTCAAACACACACACACACAAATACACACACTTCTCACAAATAAATTGCTAGAAGTCAGTATTCAATGTAACTCATCAACTCACAGAATTTTGTATCCAAAAAATATTCTACATGTTCTCTATATCCTTATTCTTTGTTTCACCAACAACATCTAAGAATGCTTTGTGTGCCACATACTCAAAATTGTTGTTTTTTGTTTCTTTGAATTTGTATGTACTGAATGGAGTTTAAGACAAAAAAAAAAAAAAAAAAAAAAAACTCAATTGACTTTTCAGAAACAAAGTCATTTTTAAGTGGGCACTTAGAGACTATGATGAATACTTTAAAAACCTTTGACAAACAAACAAACAAACAAACAAAAAACCGGATAAATGCCAAAAGTATTAAGAAACAAAACTTGTGATCATATTACCACTAGAGTGTATTTAGGTCTTATAGAAGCCATCTCCGTGCAGAATCTGTTTTCACAGTGAGAGAGTCCATTTCCTGCCAAATGAAAGATCAAGAAGACCTCACTCTTTACTTTTGAGGGTCAAACTTCTCTATATATACGGATAGAACTTATTTTTTTAATCCCCCTAAAAATGTTCAAGAAATCCCAATTTACACAATTTTACATAATTTTACTCCAATAATTGTCTAACCATGCCTCTCCTTACCAAGAGCTGGAGTTTTCCCAGTTTCTCCTCTGCAAACCCTCTATCCCATCCCCCTTAACCTGCTTCTATGAAGGTGCTCCCCCATCCACCTACCCACTGCTTTCACACTGCCCTAGCGTTCCTCTACACTGGAGCATCAAACCTTCACAGGACCAAGAGCCTCCCCTCCAACTGGTGCAAGATAAGGCCCCTTCCGGTCCTTCAGACCTTCCCCTAACTCCTCCATTGGGATCCCTGTGATCAGCCAGATGGTTGGTTGCAAGCATCTGCTTCTTTATTGGTCAGGATCTGGCAGAACCTTTCAGAACCCAGCTGTATCAGGCTCCTGTCAGCAAGCACTTGGCATTTCTAATAGTGTCTGGGTTTGGTGTCTGCATGTGGGATGGTTCCCCAGGTGGAACAATCTCTGGATGGCCTGTGCTTCAGTCTCTGCTCCACTCTTTGTCCTTATATTTCCTTTAGATGGGAGCATTTCTGGGTTATAATTTTAGATGGGTGTGTGGCTCCATCCCTCAACCGGAGGACCATGCCTAACCTCTGGATAAGGTCTCCACAGGTTCTCCCTCCCCATTGTGGGGTTTTTCAGCTAATTTACTCCCCATTGGGTCCAGAATACCTCTTGCTTTCCTAGCATCTGGGACTTTCTGGTTGCAACACTCAGTTCCCCACCCCCCTTTGCTACACACCTCTGATCCTTTTCCTGACCCTCTTTACATCTCCTATATCTCCTCCCATACCTGATTTCTCCCCTCTTTCCCCATCTCCTTTCTCCCTTCCTACGAAGTCCTTCCACCCTCTACTTCCATTGATTATTTTGTCCCCTCTTCTAAAAGCTTTTTTTTCTATGTCTAAATTACCTATAGATTAGCAGTTTTCAAACTGTAGGCCTCAATGACTATGAGGGATGCTTATCGGATATGCTGAATATCAGATATTTATATTCTGATTCAAAAGAATATCAAGAGTACAGTCATAAGGTGGCAACTAAATAATTTTTTAGTTGGGAGTCATGACATTATGAGGAACTAGATGGAAGGGTCATAGCATCACGAAGGTTGAAAACTACTGCGACAGAACAATATATCAGTATTGATGCCCTTTATTCTTGGTTTTGAGCCTTGTTTATATTTTCAAATAGTACTTTTCACAATGCTATGTATGGTGGAATATAGAAGCACATCAATAATTTCATAGAAAAACTTACTGCTAGCAAAACAATCCCATTAAACCAAAGGATGCATTTCAGCTTTTGGAAAATGCTAACACTGCCAGCTAGACCTTCTTGTAAAATTGGAAACAGACTGGTTATAGACATAAAAGCCTGTGATACTGTGTCAGCACTTTCTAAATCTGTATTATACTTTTGTTCCAAGTGTAATCAAGGCCAGCCCTATAACAGAAAACACATCAGAGAAACCTACAAAAATACCTTATGGATTTATTGATGACGATTTTTCCATGCTCTTTACAGGACAAAGAATCTCTTAGGAAGCAAAATGAATAGCTCTGTCATTGGTTAAATATCAGATCTTTCAAAGTATACACTTAAAATACATTCTGTTGAAAATATAGATGGGGTAGCAGTTGTATATTTATGTAATAATTTATGTATTGATTTTATAGTCGTGTATAATAAAACAAGATTTTTATCAATTATTCACTTTTTGCAAACCACTCTAAAAAAAGAAAGAAAGAAAGCAACTTCTCGCCTACTCAGGGATACCTTATAACGCATAGGTAATCAAAAGTCATGCCAAAGAGTTTGAAATTAAGACAGGCATAGTCAAATAAGTAAATCTGTTAAGACAAATTACATTGTGAAAACAGACCAAATTAAATATTGTGGGTATGCCCCCCCACACAGACACAGACACACATGGACATAGTCTTCATGTCACTTGAGAGCAGGTAGGAAACTTCCAAGTTTTATATCAGAAAATTGGGACACAATGACAACTGTTATTTCTGAGTAATAGTGGCCTACAATTAGCAGAAGACTTTAGAACCCTGGCATGTCAAGGAAATGACATGAGCTTCCTAGTTCATTACTGCGCTAAACATCACCAGGACCCTTTCAAAGAATGACAAGAGCAGACTAGAAATTTTATCAGTAGTATTTCTAGCAATTGCTTTGTCAATTGCTCTGGCTAAGACTTCAAATACTAATATTGAATAGGCAGAGGGAGAGTAGACAGCCTTATCTAGACCCTGATTTTAGTGGGATTGCTTCAAGTTTCTCTCCATTTAGTTTGATGTTGGCTACTGGTTTGCTGTATATTGTTTTTATTATGTGTAGGATCAGGTCTTGAATTCCTGATCTTTCCAAGACATTTATCATGAAGGAGTGTTGATTTTTGTCAAATGCTTTCGGAACATCTAATGAGATGATCATGCATTTTTTCTTTGAGTTTATTTATACAGTGGAATGAATTAATGCATTTCCATATATCCAACCATCCCTGCATCCCTGAGATGCAGCCTACTGGATCATGATGGATGATCATTTTGATGTGTTCTTGGATTCAGTTTGTGAGAATTTTATTGAGTATTTTTGCATCTATATTCATAAGTGAAATAGGTCTGAAGTTCTCTTCTTTGTTGGTTCTTTGTGTGGTTTAAGTATCCGAGTAACAGTGGCTTCATAGAATGATTTGGGTAGAGTACCTTCTGTTTCTACTTTGCAGAATAGTTTGAAGAGTATAGGTATTAGGTTTTCTTTTAAGTCCTGATAGAAGTTAGGGGAACATCACACTTAACAATAGTCACATATAAAACAAAATACCTTGGTGTGTGTCTAACCAAGGAAGTGAAAATTCCGTATGACAAAAACTTCAAGTCTCTGTAGAAAGAAATGGAAGAAGATCTCATAATATGGAAAAATCCCCCATGCTCTTGGATTTTCAGAATTAATATAGTAAAAAATGTCTATCTTATAGAAAGCAATCTACAGATTCAGTGCAATCCCCATCAAAATTCCAACTCAGTTCTACACAGAGTTAGAAAGAGCAGTATGCAAATTCACCTGGAATAACAAAAAACCTGGATATCAAAAAACTATTCTCAACAATAAAAGAACATCTGGGGGAATCAACATCCCTGATCTCAAGCTGTACTACAGAGGAATTGTGATACAAAATGCATGGTATTGGTACAGTGACAGGCAGGTAGATCAATGGAATAGAATTATAGACACAGAAATAAACCCACACACCTATGGTCACTTTATCTTTGGCAAAGGAGCTAAAACCATCCAATGGAAAAAAAGACAGCATTTTCAACAAATGGTGCTGGCTCAACTGGCAGATATCATGTAGAAGAATGTAAATCAACAAATTCTTATCTCCTTGTACAACTCTCAAGTCCAAGTGGATCAAGGACCTCCAAATAAAACCAGATACACTGAAACTAATAGAAAAGAAAGTGGGAAAGAGCCTCAAGCACATGGGCAGAAAGGAAAAATTCCTGAACAGAACACCAATGGTTTGTGCTCTAAGATCAAGAATTGACAAATGGAACCTCATAAAATTGCAAAGCTTCTGTAAGACAAAGGACACTGTCACTGTGTGACTGCAGCCATAGATTGTGAAAAGCTCTTTACCAATCCTACATTCATTACAGGGCTAATATCCAATATGTACAAAGAACACAAAAAGTTAGAATCCAGATAACCAAATAAACCTATTAAAAATGGGGTACAGAGCAAAATGAAGAATGCTCAACTGAGAAGCACCTCAAATATGTTCAACATCCTTAATCATCAGGAAAATACAAATTAAAACAACCTTAAGATTCTACCTCACACCAGTCAGAATGGCTAAGTTCAAAATCTCAGGTGACAACAGATTCTGGGGAGGATGTGGAGAAAGAGAACACTCCTCCATTGTTGGTGGGATTACAAGCTGTTGCAACCACTCTGGAAATCAATTTGGCTGTTTCTCTGAAAATTGAACATAGTACATAGTACTACCTGAGGACCCAGCAATACCACTCCTAGGCATATACCAAAAAGATACTCCAACAGGTAATAAGGACACATGCTCCAGTATGTGCATAGCAGCCTTATTTATAATAGCCAGAAGTTGGAAAGAATCCAGATGCCCCTCAACAGATGAATGGATAGAGAAAATGTGGTACATTTACACAATGGACTACTAATTAGCTATTAAAAACAATCAATTCATGAACTTCTTTGTCAAATGGATGAAACTAGAAATTATCATCCTGAGTAAGGTAACCCAATCACAAAAGAACATACATGATATGCACTCACTAATAAGTGGATATTAGCCCAGAAACTTAGAATACCCAAGATACAATTTGCAAAACACATGAATCTCAAGAAGGAAGACCAAAGAATGGATACTTGGGTCTTTCTTCGAATGGGGAACAAATTACCCATAGAATGTGTTACAGAGGCAAAATGTGGAGCAAAGACTGAAGGTATAACCAACCAGAGACTACCCCACCTGGTATCCATCCCATATACAGTCACCAAACCCAGACACTATTGTGGATACCAACCAGTGTCTGGGGACAGAAGTGTGTTATAGCTGTCTCCTGAGAGTCTCTACCAGGGCCTGATAAATACAGAGCTGGATGCTCTCAGCCAACCATTGGATTGAGCATAGGGTCCCCATTTAAGGAGCTAGAGAAAGAACTCAAAGAGCTGAAGTGGGTTGCAGCCTCATAGAAGGAACAACAAAATGATCTAACCAGTACCCCCAGAGTTCCCAGTGACTAAACCACGAACCAATGATTACACATGATGGGACCATGACTCTGGCTACATATGTTGCAGATGATGTCCTTGACCGGCATCAGTGGGAGGAGAGGCCCTTGGTCCTGTGAAGGCTCTATGTAGGGGAATGCCAGGGCCAGATGTAGGAGTGAGTGGGTTTGTGAGCAGGGATAGGGAGAAGGGGATAGGGGATTTTTGGAGGGTTAACCAGAAAAGAGGATAACATTTGAAATGTAAATACAGATTATATCTAATTTTACAAAAAAATTATAGCTTTGGTAATGTAATACTATATTCATTGAATAGATAGCACAGAATGCTGTGAACTGGTGAATTTCTGGAATAAGTAAGCAGCAATGTGTTTAAGTGATAGAATCCTTATACCTTGGCTTCTTGCTTCAATTATGATTTACAAGAATAATCCACTTTGTGAAATTTCCTAATTTTGAAATGTCAGCATCATATTTACTACTTTTCATTTATGGATCATGAATTATAAACCCTTTTACATTATCAAAAGAAATCCCATGGGAGATAATAGACCATGACACAGTGCTGCATGGTTAATGGGGGTTTACTCGTGAGCTATTTCTATGTGTATGTGCGTGTGTGTGTGTGTGTGTGTGTGTGTGTGTGTGTGTGTGTGTGTGTGAGTGTGTGTGTGTTTGTGCAAATAGGATATTGAAATGAATTTCTAGGGAGTGAATACATAGATAAAGTAGAAACCAATTTGTTTTGTTTTGTTTTATTTGCTTGTTTTGTCTGAGAGCTAGAAACGTTTCTGTAACATTCTGCTATATCTTTTGGGAAGTATCTATAAAACACACACATACACACGTACATATAAGGTTAGGAAGATACAGAGATACAGAGACAGAGATAGTAAAGGGGGACATACAATGACAGAAATATTCAACAGTTTTTTAAATATACCTATAAAGATTAACTCAAGAATATTCCACAGACTCTAATTTAGTAATCACTGATACAGAGTTTAAATATATCTAAAACAAGTTGGTATTTTATTCTGTAAATGAAACTACAGTACAAAATTGATATGCATTTTGCTATTTAATATTTAAATTTAATTCTCCACAAATTTAATATTAATATTATAAAAAGGTAAATATACATTTTTAGAAAGTGGTACTATGAGACATTCTTGGACCTACCAGCAGTATGAATAATGGCACAGATATTTCTAATTTAGGTTAAAACTTTGGCCTTTTGCTTGAGCAATCAGTCAGCTAGCTCATCTAACTTCACCTCATTATTTTGCCCAAGACAGCCAGATGGCTAGCTCTATACCTTTCTGTGCTCTGCTCCAGTCTATCTATTACCTCTATGTCTACTCTCTGAATCTTCTACATCTGCTTTCTTCCTCTCAATAATTTTCTCCACTTCCTGATTCATCTATTGGTTGTCAGATCTTTATTGCAACCTATACATAGTGAGTCAACCCCTGATACATTTCTAGATTGATTTTAGGCAGGTAAACTTATCTCTCTGTTGGTACAGAATTAACCATTGAAATACAGAGACACACCTTCATCCATTGTCAAGAAAAGTTTACTACAACAAAACTGAAAAAGATATCATTACCCTTAATCTCATGTTCCAGAATAGAAAATATTCCTATTTCTATGAAGTAATATTATCAGATGCTGAGTTGGTAACTTCTTAGCAGAACCAGAACTAGTGTTTATCATGGCATGCACCTATGCAGTGCATGTTACCTTGTCAATATGTAGCATCATGGCTCATTCATTGAGTGTATTTAGTGGAGACATACATGCAAGGGGATAAGGAAGGATCTATGACATTTTGTAGATTCTGAGATTAAGCAAAGAAAAAAAAAGATGGTATAATAGTGTTGTTATCTGATGCTCCTTAGGATGGACAAACACTCTGCTTCTCTCTAGCAAGATATATTCTCAAAACCTGCTTATCTCCAATCTATCTCTACAAGAGGTATGCAGTCATTGGTTCACTGAACATGGATGAAGGCAAACAAGAAAATGTAATTGGGAGAAAAGGAATAAAGGCAAAGAGGAACTTTGGCACGAATATCAATCTATTTCTAGTTTTATCCACTGAGTTTCTACATTAGAAACAATTTGAATTTCTTGTACACATTTGTTGTGGATAGTATAGACTAGGGTCAGAGTTACAATGTTTGTGCTTTATTTCAAGTGACAATTTGCTCAATCATTTATTAGATCCATGCGGTTTCAGCAGATTCCCAATGCCTGAGACACTTGAGAAGCACTCTGAGCCTTGGGAATTACTCAGAAGCATTTGATGATCTTTCCTTGTCTATCCTTCTCTCTTCCTTCGATTCTCTGAATAGATTCTCCATGCCTCAGTGCTCAGTATCGGGGAAACGTGTTCGGGTTCCACAGCAGTTGCTTCTTGGGTTCTTTTTCCAGTTCTTAAAGGATTTTATATAACACACAGTTTACTTCCCCCACCCAGGTATCCATCCCATATACAACCACAAAACCCAGACACTATTGCTTATGCCAGCAAGATTTTGCTGACAGGACCCTGACATAGCTGTCTCTTGTGATGCTATGCCAGTGCCTGGCAAATACAGAAGTGGATGGTCACAGTCATCTATTGGATGAAACACAGAGCCCCTAATGAAGGAGCTAGAGAAAGTACCCAAGGAACTAAAGGGATCTGCAATCCTATAGGAGGAACAACACTATGAACTAACCAGTAACCCCCAGAACTGTGTCTCTAGTTACATATGTAGCAGAGGCCTAGTCAATCATCAATGGGAGGAGAGGCCCTTGATCTTGCGAAGATAATATGTCTCAGTACAGGGGAATGCCAGGGCCAGGAAGCACAAGTGGGTGGATTGGGAAGCAGGGTGGTGGGAGAGTATAGAGGACTTTCAAGACAGCATTTGAAATACAAATGAAGAAAATATTTAATTAAAAAAAACAGCAAAAGAATTGATACCTTTGCAATTTACATGTATTCCATTCTTGTTTTATGACCCATTCCTTTGTGAAATTTTCAGGTAAATAAAGCATATATTTCAATATTCGTTGAAAGGTAATAGCAATGAAGACAGAATAGTAAACAAAGAAAGCTGCATATATCCTTTCATCCTTTACATCTTGAATGTTCACAAGACATATAAGCTTCGGATTTGGTCACAAATCAATGGGCATTAATGAAAGGTGGAATAGTCATAAAGAGTGAAGCCTATTTAGAGAATGTTAGAGAATTATTAATGTACTTTTGAAGTATGTATTGACATGCCTCCCCTCTCCTGAATTTCGTTGTCATATACTAAGAGCTGATTATTTTGTTATAGAAAGAGAAAGATGACTATGATATCATTGCTGAAAACAGGATGGAAAATTAAAAAAAAATAGGAAAAAGAATATTTATATGTCCAAAATGAAAATAAAGAATTTATACTCTATGCCCCTCCTTAGAAGTGGGAACAAAACACCCATGGAAGGAGTTACAGAGACAAAGTTTGGAGCTGAGATGAAAGGATGGACCATGTAGAGACTGCCATATCCAGGGATCCACCCCATAATCAGCATCCAAACGCTGACACCATTGCATATACTAGCAAGATTTTATCGAAAGGACCCAGATGTAGCTGTCTCTTGTGAGACTATGCCGGGGCCTAGCAAACACAGAAGTGGATGCTCACAGTCAGCTAATGGATGGATCACAGGGCTCCCAATGGAGGAGCCAGAGAAAGTAGCCAAGGAGCTAAAGGGATCTGCAACCCTATAGGTGAAACAACATTATGAACTAACCAGTACCCCGGAGCTCTTGACTCTAGCTGCATATGTATCAAAAGATGGCCTAGTCGGCCATCACTGGAAAGAGAGGCCCATTGGACACGCAAACTTTATATGTCCCAGTACAGGGGAACGCCAGGGCCAAAAAGGGGGAGTGGGTGGGTAGGGGAGTGGGGGTGGGTGTGTATGGGGAACTTTTGGCATAGCATTGGAAATGTAAATGAGCTAAATACTTAATAAAAAATGGGAAAAAAAAGAATTATTCCTGAAATAAATAACTATTTGAAGAAACCAATGGGGGAAAAAAAAAAGAATTTATAAAGTGTTAGGAAAATTCACAGATAACACTGTGATAGAGAGATGTAGTTAAGAATCCCATCACCCTGTGGCATATGTTTTTTCATCAATCATATTCTCCCATAGAGAGACAAGAATACATACAGTCATATATTCAGGAACTCAGCCTCTTGATTGTTAAGACAGCTTTGAAAAAAACTTCTACTCCTAATCATTTCTTGTCCCTATGTCCACATTTTCATCTTATTTCTTATTATGTTATTTCTGTTCTCCTTGAGTGGTAGAAGAAAGATCATTAATTATGTGGACATTTATCTACCAGTGGGGCTCCTCTGTGGAAATTATGACTTACCATCTCAAAAGCCTAAAATATGGCTTGAGTGTACCTCCCAGGTATAAGCCCTATTTTAAGATGTTAAGAGAGTTAAACCTTCTTAAAGCAATGATATGAGAGTCCTTCTTTGAGGGGATATGTGTGGCCAAGCACTGTTCGTCGTTGTGTTCCTTTGATTGGACAGAGAGAGAAGGATAGATGTATACATGTCTGCTTCCTATCAACAATCACAGCCCCTAGACGACCCCAGAAGATTGTGACACTTTATCTTGCCATTCAAGAGCTGGGTGAACCAACAAAATATTACATGGATTGAAACTTACCCATTCTGTTGCTTTGCATTTCATCAACTGAAAATGGGCTCATAGAGTGAGTCATGAAGATGCAAGTTGTGAATTATATGTAAATAGACTGATTCTGAACTATCCATCAGTTTAATCAGCAGAATAGTCAAAGTCTAAAATATTTATAGATATTTATCACAGTCTATATAGTGAAAGGATTTTTTTCCCTTGGTCTCCTCTTTATAGTAAGCAATGCAGACATCTGCGTTTTACTTATAGGGTTAAACAGATGCATGGTTGATGACAATTAGGTATTATCAATCCATGTAGTCAAATATGTCCTAAGAATAAACAACGTTTGATTGGGTAGCATATTCAACCAAAAAAAAAATCAACAGAGCATGATTTCTGGAATATTTTATCTTAACTTTTTGAGAATGAGCAATTACTGGAATTAAACGCATTTACCAACATCATGAGCATATAATTTTTATATGTTGAGAATGATATTCTGGCACAAATAAATTACTTGGATATGCTCTTTTTATAGACAAGGGAATAAAGAAGAGTGTCCTGTCACAGTTTCCTTATTATATTAGTTTCAAACTCTTCTGTGCATTCATTTATTATGATCAACCTACTTCCATTTTTACAAACCGAGTTTATTTTCCAAGTTCACAGTCAGATTGTATTAGCTACCTCTAATACTGAACAGTAACAATGACACGTTGAAATAATGTATGTATTTCCCAATGAGGAGATATTTCTCCCAGCCTTAGAGTTAACTGTTAGTGTTATGTCATGCTTCACAAAATCTGAGGAAGAGCCTGACTGCCAAAGCTTTCATTAGGAATACATTGATGTTAATAATACAATTGTTTTACTCTCAAACCCCTAATTCCTATTCTCAATTACTTGCCTGAATGAGCTAAGCTTCTTTTCATCATTTTTTTTTAGAGTGCAACAGAAGATACAGTGAGGAAGTTAGCCTTTTAAGCAATAAATTACCACATGTTAACAAATTTAACTCCTGAGCACTAGTCACTCCATAATTACGGATGTATTTTTATCAGTACACTTATTTGTCAGTCTTGAAGGCAAATCAAACAAAAAGCAAATACAAGTCTAAAGTTCATTTATTAGCAGTAAATTTTTTTCAAGAAAACATTCTTTCATCAGCACCTCACAGAAAATTTTATAGAACTTGAGAAAGGATATAATTTGTCTATCACTTTGAGGACAACACTAGAAAGTAATTTATGAAGTGACGTTATTTATCTCATTATATTTATGTCATTAATGTCTTCAATAGATACTTTTGTCACCTGGTTTTAAAACCATAGTTGAATCATGACAATTTCCACAGATATATTATCCTATATTTATTCTCCTAAAACAAAGTAAAATTTCTTTTCTTTTTTTGCAGAACATGGTCTTAATATTTTCAACTACTGATATTCAACAAACAGAATAATTATTTTAAGATATATTTTGTTGTTCTGTCTCCATTTTCACTTCTGATTTTATTAATTTGGATGCTGCCCTCTGGTTAGCCTGGCTAAAGGTTTATCTTTTGACATATCTTTACAAACATAGAAATGTTTTAACATGTAAGGCATACTATAATGTATTTAGTGTTAGCATTATTACAATATATAAGATTTCTTATAGATTATCTCATATTAAAATTCCACAAACTACCCAGAACCTAAAAAATAAATATGTGCACATGTAATATTTCATTCGCTGTTTATGAATAAAGAACTCAATCAAATTATTGCGCTAGGCCTGAAGAAACCTGCGGAGTTTGGTTATATTAAGATTTCATGCAAGTATATAGTGTAAGGACCACTCCTCTTGATAGAGTCCATGATTTTCAGCATTTCCTTCTGGTAGACAACAACATCAAAAGCTACACCATTAAATCTTCTCTTTGTGGTCTGCTTGCTGATATGGATATGCCAAGAACAATTCCCAAATTAATATTGAGGGATTTGTAAAGGATAACGACATTCTTCTCATGAAACCAGTCCGAATGCCTGGCATATGCTTTTACAAATGAATGCTTTTCACAAATTTTACTCTGAAGGTCCATTAAAATTAAAAACTTAAATAAACTATTACATGAGGATGAGGAATTTGATGCAGGGACGCATGAATTACTGCTCTCTACAGTCCTGACTTTAACAGAGGGCACACAATGTATTGAGCTTTCTCTTAGGGTTGCTGCATGATCTGAGCCATGGTATAAAATTTTTTCATACAGTTGAAAATCACACATACAATTAATTTATTTTAATTGAAAACTCCTAGTAAATATGATTCCAATAATTTATTTTTCATGGGTATCTTCCATACTGCTAATATTCTTAAAAGGTGCTGCATTAATTATGTTATCAAATTTTATTTGCATTATTGAGGTATACATGATATGAAAATAGGCTTTGATTCTAGTTGTCATATTGCAATAATTATAATCAAGATTTGAACTCCTAGAGTCATTTTTAAAACCTCTGTGCTCATTAGTTGAGTATATAGTCTAAATTAGAGGATTAATTTGACGTTTTATTTATTTTGTTTTCTTGGGGTTTGTGTTTGTTTGTTTGTTTTTCTTTTTTCATAAAGGTTCATTATATATTTTTGACTGGCCTGGAGCTCATTAAGTAGACCAGTCTATGCTCCAACTAATAGAGATCTACCAAGATCCTGCCTCTTGAGTCCTAAGATTAAAGGAATACTATACATAGCAAACTTGGTAATTTAAAATTACTTCTAAGAAGACAATGAATTGAAGACAGAGATTTTTAAATCATTTTGGAACTTTTACAAAAGCAAACTTTGATATTTTATCCAATGGTATATCATAAGCACTTCTTATTTCTTAACTGAGTTATAAAGTGATAGATATCTTTGCTATTCCATTGACAGTGTAAACTGATTTGGTAAAAATTATCATTTTCACAATATCAATTAAAACAGTCCATGACTATAGAAGGTCCTTAAAATTTCGAATGTCTTTTTTTCTTCTTCATTTTTAATCTTTAATTAATTAATTAATTAATTAATTAATTTATACTTCAGATTTTATTCCCCATGTCTGGTCCACCCTCCAACTATTCCACATCACATACCTCCTCCCCACACCTCTGTCTCCATAAGGATGTCCCCACTCCCTCATTCCCCATCCAACCAGACCTCTAAGATCCCTGGGGCCTCCAGTCTCTTGATGGTTAGGTGCATCTTCTCTGACCAAGCCCAGACCTGGTCTTATGAAGATTAAAGTTTCCATTGTAAATAGCCTTCATTTTCTTGGTTAGGAATCTTCCTAGAAATTTTATTTCCCCTAGAGGATAGTGTCAGCCTGCAAAATCTCTTTATCTGTGTTTGTTGCTGACCTATAGAAAAACTATACATTTGTGTGTGGTAATCATGTATATATCACACTGAGAAATGTGTTTATCAATTTCAGAAGTTTTCTGGTAGAATCGTTGTAATCCTTCATGTAATATACATGTCTGTAAACAGATAGTTTGGCTTTTCCTATGTGTACCTATTTCCATTACCTTGTCTTCTGGCTCCAACTAGTGTTTGAAGCCCAATATTTAAGAGTAACATGAGCTCCAAACTTTGTCTCTGAAACTCCTTCCATGGGTGTTTTGTTCCCAATTCTAAGAAGAGGCACAGTGTCCACACTTTGTTCTTCATTCTTCTAGAGTTTCACGCGTTTAGCAACTTGTATCTTATATCTTGGGTATCCTAAGTTTCTGGGCTAATATCCACATATCATTGAGTACATATTGTGTGAGTTCCTTTGTGATTGGGTTACCTCACTCAGGATGATGCCGTCCAGGTCCATCCATTTGGCTAGGAATTTCATAAATTCATTCTTTTTAATAGCTGAGTAGTACTCCATTGTGTAAATGTACCACATTTTCTGTATCCATTCCTCTGTTGAGGGGCATCTGGGTTCTTTCCAGCTTCTGGTTATTATAAATAAGGCTGCTATGAACAGCTGTGACGAAAGGATGGACAATTTAGAGACTGCCATATCCAGGGATCCACCCCATAATCAGCTTCCAAATGCTGACACCATTGCATACATTAGCAAGATTTTGCTGAAAGGACCTAGATATAGCTGTCTCTTGTGAGACTATGCTGGCCCCTAGCAAACACAGAAGTGGATGCTCACAGTCAGCTATTGGATGGATCACAGGGCTCCCAATGGAGGAGCTAGAGAAAGTACCCAAGTTGCTAAAGGGATCTGCAACTCTATAGGTGGAACAACATTATGAACTAACCAGTACCCCGGAGCTCTTGACTCTAGCTGCATTTGTATCTAAAGATGGCCTAGTCAGTCATCACTGGAAAGAGAGGCCCATTGGACACACAAACTTTATATGCCCCAGTACAGGGGAACGCCAGGGCCTAAAAAAATGGGAATGGGTGGGTAGGGAAGTGGGGGCGAGGGTATGGGGGACTTTTGAGATAGCATTGGAAATATAATTGAGGAAAATACGTAATAAAAATATTAAAAATTAATAAAAAAAATGTCTCATGCTCTACCGACTGAGCCCTGTAGCAGAGCAGACCTGGGACCTCTTAATTCTACATTTCTGTACCTGTGTCCTGCAGTTGGCCTTTCTCCATTCTTTTCCCCATCCCAGTTTGGTCAATTACTAGAGGCATGCAAGTATTCAGTACAAATGGAAATAAGGAATAAGTATTTGTTTTATGTACTCCAGAGTAGTTCAGACAGAGGCTGTGGAGTCATTTCCAATATAGGATCTTACCAGACATAACTTTTTTCTGATTATGAACTGTCGATAATTATATAAAGATACTTTTTATATATGAGAACCCATTCAAATCTGAGGCTTTCATAGTATGACAGTTACCTACCCAATGTTCTACTGCATATCTAGACATGGCGACCAAACTACAGGATCTCCAATAATGAAGTTGGGCTTATATCATTAATATTAATTTTTGTGAAGGCGATCTGGACAACACAGTGTAATATAGTCCAAAGTCCCTGTTGTACCCCATCTTAGTCACTGTTCTATCATTGTGAAGAGATACCTTGAACAAGGCAACTCATAAAAGAAAGCATTTAACTGGGAGCTTGTTTACAGTTTCAGAGGGTGAGTCCTTGACTTTCATAGTAAGAAACATGGTAGCAAAAAGACAGGCATGGTATCGGACTTGGCAACAGAGGGAAAGAGCAAGGACTGGGCCTGGTATGAGATTTTGAGGCCTCAAAGCCCATCCTTAGTGACACAACCCTTACAAAAGGCCACTCTCCATGCACAGATTTCCATGCCACACAATACCTTTACTCCTGTACCTATCTTGATAAATTCAGAGCCACAAGGTATGCTGCCTGCTGGAGCTAGAATCTGGCCTCTTGAAAAAATTTCATTTGTATAAGGTTTGACTTGTTGATGCCTTTCTTTACAGCAAAAACCTTCCTTTCTGTAAGAATCTCTAGTAGATGATACTTTTAAAAACTAACCCCGATCAAGGAATGGTGGTACCAGCTTCTAATCTTACCATCCAAGATATAAAAGAAGATCAGATGTCCCAGGCCAGCCAGACTCAAGTACATAGTGAATTTGCAGCCAATTGAACTACATTAGACCTTGTTTCTGAAAAACAGACCAAATAAATATGTTTATCATAATAATTAATACTTGTTAACCATCCTATATTTAAAATTTCTTAAGTGTCTTAAAAATATTCTTGCTTATTTGATTTGGGTCAAATAAAATGAGCATGTAGTAATTAAAAAAATAAAAGAGTAACATGAGTAGATACTTGCCTCATTCTTTGGTTTCTCTGTATAGCCATGGCTGTCCAGGAACTCACTTTGTAGACCAGGCTGGCCTCCAACTCAGAAATCCGCCTGCCTCTGCCTCCTGAGTGCAGGGATTAAAGGCGTGCGCCACCACGCCCGGCCATACTTGTCTCATTCTTAAAGTCTGTAATATTGGTTCAAGTATTTCTTCATGTAGACTGATAATGTCTGTGGGTTTCTTAGGTTTATCTTGTATTTTGTTTATGTATGTTCCTTCTACTTATACATCATCAAGGACTTTTATCATATAAGCGTGTTGAATTTTGTCAAAGGCTTTTTTTTTTTACATCTATTAAAATGATCCTGTGACTTTTACCTTTCATTCTTTTATGTGGTTTACTGCATTTATTTACTTTCATATGTTGAACCACCCCTGTGTTTCAGGGAAAATGTCAACATGATCATGAATACTTTTTTAAAGTATTTTATTATTGTGTTTTCAAGTATTTCATTGAGTATTCAGGGGTCTATTTCCATCGATGATATTGGCCTTAGTTTTCTTATTTTTGTTTTGTCTTAATCCAGTTTGGATATTAGAATATTAACTTCATAGAAAATTTTGGAGCAGTTCCTTCCTTCTTTCCTTCCTTCCTTCCTCCCTCCCTCCCTTCCTTCCTTCCTCCTTCCCTCCCTTTCTCTCTTCTTTCTTTCTTTCTTTCTTTCTTTCTTTCTTTCTTTCTTTCTTTCTTTCCTTCTTTCTTTCCTTCTTTCCTTCTTTCTTTCTTCCTTATTACTTAAAAGGCATTGACACGAGATCCACTTTGAATGTCTTAGAATTCTGCTGAGAAACTATTTAAACCTGGACTTCCTTTACTTAGAAGACTTTTTATTACTATTTCAATTTGATTGCTATGGGTTTATTGGATTGCTGTTTTCTTGTTGGGATAATTTTGGTAGCTTGTCTCAATGTAGAAATTTGACCATTTTGTTTTAAGTTTTACAGGTTAATGGAGTACTTGTTTTTAAAGTATTCACTTATGATAGTATGACTTTATTCAGTGGTTACTGTAGTGTTTCAATGCTCAGTTTTGATTTTATTACTCTGGGTCCTCTCTTTATTTGCTGTTGTTAGTTGGGCCACGGGTCTGTAAATCCTGTTTATTTTCTAAAAAACAAATATGCAAACATACTACAACTCTTAGATTGATTTAAGAAAACTCTTTGTTTTATTTTCCTTGTTTCTATTTCATTGATTTATGCTGTAACTTTTATTATTTCTTGACAAAATCCTGGTTTGAAATTGGTTTGTTCTTTTTTTCTCTCTAAATTTTTGGGCTGCATCATTATTTAAACCTATATAATCCCTAACTGCTTTCTCAAACTTGTTATAATATTCACAGATAAGTGATCCTTACCCTTATCAAGAAATCTTCTGTTTACAAGAGATGATGGCCATTACTGAAAAATACCAGCAATCAAATTGCCAAGTTGTAGACTCTAATCAAAATAGATATATCTACTTTGTAATTCTCTTATAAATGTATAATTGAATATGCACATAATATTCAGAGTCGCTGTGGAAGAGAGTGCAAGAAAGACAAAAAATTTAAACGATAAAGTGTTTGCAGTAAGATGTCTCCTACGAATGTCAAAAGTTACAAAATAATACTTCAACAACATCAAGTGTGCTAATATAGGAGGAGGACATTCAAGAGACACTAACTCTATACAGTGAACTAAACAGAACTAAGGAATGCTTAGATTGTCATGGTGTTTACTGCTAAATCTATAGAACTTCGTTTCACTGTTGCAACTTTAGAAAAATTTTTAGATATTCTTATTTTCTTATAATTATTAATTATTTATTATTACCCTCCAAATAAACATACTGACCCAAATAAAATGTACATTTCAAAAACTCTATTAAAATATTTGAAAAAAAAACTTTTTATGTTACCAAATCAATAAGAATGTGTTTTCAAAAAAGTTCTTTTTTATTTTTCTTTGGAATTCACTTTTAGTTTCTCAGATTGCTTTAGTTATGATTAGTTTTTGCAAATATTTTTCCCATCTGGATTATGAGCACACTGCAGATCAACAATTGTATAATTTGAATTGTGGAAATATTTGTACAACGGGTGAAATGTGTACTTCTGTGGTTTGGGATAAGTAATCAGCTGTGTAATAAAAATAATAATAAATAAGATATGCAAATGGAACTTCAATAAATTTCCCAGATGGTTTGTGTGATCTATTCAATTTGCTTATTTTGTCTGCATTATTATTCTATACAATTATAGCTCTGAAAGGATAAATCTGAAAACTTTTCACACTTTTTAGAGAAACCTAATACAATTTTCCAAATCAATTAAATACACTATTTGCATTTTAATGTATTTTAAAATGATGAGGAGACTGTGAGCTTGACTATATCTCAGATTTTACTGTTCATAGGTTAAATCTTATGTATGTAGCATTAATTATCTTTTAAACTCTATATTATTGTTACAAGTATATTTATCTAAAAGTAAACATTAACATAAAACACAATGCCGCACACTGAATTTTTATAGAAGCTCATATCCTTTTGATATCTATGTAGAAATGTTTGTAAGTTATTTAATTTTGTGTGTCACCTGTCCTCAGTATAAAATGATCATATGCATACATGATAGTTGCTAGTAAAGGGAAGATTAATAGTTCATAATTAAACATTTTTAGTTTTAAATGTCTATGATACATCATACTAAGTTCCCCTTAGAATTCACCATCACAGTTTTAAGAAAAAGAACATACACACATGACAAAATTATTACATACAATTTTTAAGATTTCTATTTTTAAACAGTAGAATTATATATTACTAGTAATATATGTGATTTTTGAAATATTACTAGAATATATTGCCAATTGTAGGACACATACTTGATCCAGATTTTTAATTAAATATGACAGAAAGATGACTTTAATAAGGTCAAACTCTAATTAGGCACCTTTATCTGAAATCAAATGCAGTGTGCTGGTTGTTGTTCTGTGTTGACACAAGGTATAAAAAGAAGTGACTAAACCAAAATGAAGGAGGCATGAGAAAAAATAGTTGAAAACATATTATCTTACACCTTGTCTAGTCAGAATTTCTATTCCTGCACAAAACATCACGATCAAGAAGCAATTTGGGAGGAAAGAATTTATTCAGCTTACACTTCAACATTGCTGTTCATCACCAAAGGAAGTAGGTACTGAAAGTCAAGCAGGTCGGGAAGCAGGAGTGGATGCAGAGGCCATGAAGATATGTTACTTACTGACTTGCATCCCCTGGCTTGCTCAGCTTGCTTTCTTATAGAACTCAAGCCTACCAGTCCAGGGATGGCACCACTAACAATGGGCTAGTCTCACCCTCCTTGATCACTAATTGAGAAAATGCCTTATATCTGGATCTCATGGAGGCATTTCTTTAATGAAGGCTCTTTTCTCTGTGAAACTTCAGCTTATGTCAACTTTACACAGAAAAACCACCCAGTACTCACCTTATTTGAAAACCATACAAAAGAGTTTGAAGGTAGATACAGTACAAGGCTTTCCAACTGTGGGATTGAAGTGGACCACCAAAGAAAATACTTGCAGTTAGATATGCAATACCTTAATTGGAGATACATGAGAGAAGTCTTTGAGATCCCAAAGCAATACAGACTTTTGTTGTTCCTCATGGTTACTCATTACAACTAGATAGTAAGAACATATTACAAAGGACTTCTCTTATTTTACATGTAAAGAAGGAAGTCAAGGTGTAAGAAAGCTGAAAATGTCCTCTCTGCCCACTAGTTTTATTTTTATTTTTATTTTTATTTTTATTTTTATTTTTATTTTTATTTTTATTTTTATTTTTATTTTTATTTATTTATTTATTTATTTATTTTTGGTTTTTCGAGACAGGGTTTCTCTGTATAGCCTTGGCTGTCTTGGAGCTCAATTTGTAGACCAGGCTGGCCTCGAACTCAGAAATCCGCCTGCCTCTGCCTCCCGAGTGCTGGGATTAAAGGTGTGCGCCACCATGCCCAGCTAGTTTTAATTTTTATGAATGGGACTGTGCAGACTCTGGTGGAGAATGGACTTACAAAGCTGTGAATTCTATAGATTACAACACCAACCTGGCAAGCAAATTGTACCCAATAGAAAATAGAAGCACTACAGTGATGCAGTAGCCAATCATTCTCTGGTTGCATTTTAGGTCTGTTAAACAAGAGAGAATCCATACCTATTTGTGAAATCCTTATCAAAGACCCATGACTAAAGCAGTAGTAGGCCATAGGGAGAAGAACAAAATTGCTGGTTAGCTAAATGAATTATCATAACTTCAAACCATCATTTAAATATTTATGTTTATTCCCATAGGCATAAGATTTATACCTCCTCCTTCTTGTGAAAAGCAGCACAGAGACACATGACTGCAAAGATACAAAGAATACAGCATCAGCCCTAATGAAGACATCTATATCACCACATTAATGGTCACAAAGCATTGAGTCTTGGCATAAATAATTGCAAATGCCTACAGTCACTGAACCCACATGAGTAGTGCACTCTGTGATACATAGAAGGGAAAGAATTCATAGGCATCTACCAACTACAGGGAGTAACCCTAGCTAGTATGTAACTCAATCCAATCTTTTGTTTACAAACTAACATGTTACATCTGATTAAGAGACTTATGAAAAAGACTCATTTATTACCAGGTGTGATGGTTTGTATATTCTTGGACCAGGGAATGGCACCATTTGGAGGTGTGACCTTGTTGGAATAGGTGTGACCTGGTTGGAGTAGGTGTGTCACTGTGGGTGTGTGCATAGGATCCTCACCCTAGATACCTGGAAGTCAGTCTTCTACTAGCAGCCTTTGGATGAAGATGTAGAACTCTCAACTCCACTTGTACCATGCCTGCCTGGATGCTGCCATGCTCCCACCTTGATGATAATGGACTGAACCTCTGAACCTGTAAGCCAGCCCCAATTAAATGTTGCTTTTTATAAGACTTGCCTTGGTCATGGTGTCTGTTCACAGCAGTAAAACCCTACCTAATGCACCAGGCTTCTACCACACACTTCTTTATTCTCAAGCTTAGAAGGTTAAGAATTTCTATAAGTCATGGGCTGAAGAAAAAATTAAAACTACCTAATATGGTATCCCATGGTTCTTTCTCCATGTGACCTTCTTTCTTTAAAATTTGCATATTAAATTACATTTTATGATTAATTATAAATTAATTATAAATTTTACAAGAGTTAATATTATGAGTCCATCAGAAAACTATCCTTGAAGAGGAGACTATATAATTTGGAAAAATGTAATTCCTTATCTCCAAGAAAAAGATTTTTAAGAAACTCTTCTTTCTATATCAAAAAAATAGGTAGTTTAAATTTGGAAAATGATTAAGAAAAATAAAATAACAAACGTGTAAATTCAAATACACTATCTTTTAATATCAGTTCCTGGATAGAATTAAGTACCTAACAATGATATATAATGTTTTAAACTAGTTGTCAACCTAAATTACCAAAAACATTTTTATAAATTCAATTAGAGTTACACAGGTCAAACAGTACTAATGGTTCTGCCATCATAAGCGTTCTTTTGAAAAATATTGGTACCATCTGGATGTATGAATAAGACACAAAATAGAATGCAGTGAGGGAAGGTTAACTTAACAAAGTGGTGATAAAACAGAAAAAAAACACGACATTTTCAGTTGAAAATACATCTTATGTCACTTTATAAATTATTCAAATATATTTCTATTAGTTTGAAACTTTCATTTTTAACAAATCCCTTTCAGATATGTGTTGACTATGATTTATAAAGACATTAAAAAGTTATAGCTAAAACATCTTTGTTAAATAATGATATAGCAATAAAGCTATTAAAGATACTGAGAAAGAAAATAATTTGAAAGAAAGAGAGAACAAGCTTTGAGATGAGTAAGAGGTAAGAAAGTTAAGTACACACAGGAAATAGAAATATGTTTAGCATTTACTTTGGCAGTAATCAAAATCTGTCTAATTGGACTTAGAAACTAATCCTCAAGAGAAAATTCAAGACTGGTACTAGAAACTATCAGAGATAATGTAGTCATGAATTTTGAAGGAGAACTTATAAATCACCACTTTAGTAAACCATAATCTCTAATTGCCTTTAAAATACTTGTATTTGTGCCTACAGATATGTGTAGACTCCATCTCTCATCAAAGTAATTTGTCTTTGCAGCAAATATATCATTACAAAAAACATATACATTCATAATACAGATTTGTGGAAACAAGTCTGAATGAATGTATCAATAAAACAACTCCTACATTGAAATCTCAGAAGGTAAAAGTTGTCTTGCAGATTGTTTCTCTTAGGAATATCAGCAGCAATACCTGTAAAGGCTCAGCAAAATGACTGCCTAAATGTGAGCTGAACTAGAACAAACAATGTGGACAGAGGAAGGCACACAACGCTTCAACTCTGTGCAAAGAGTGACCAAGAAATGCTGACAGCAGGAGAAGTAGACTTCCCCGGGGGGGGGGGGGGCAAAAAAAAACAAAACAAACCAACTAGTTATCCAACACCAAATAGTCTGCCTTGAAAACACACAAGTAACATTATACAAAATTAAGGACTTATACACTTAGAAATAAATATGTATATATGTCCATGTAAGTGTTTTTATGCACATATGTATAATATATGTGCATATATATGTCAGATTATTATACATAGAGCATTTGTTGTGCTAAAATTTATATTATATTATAAAACTTTTCATAATAAAGTATTGGGTGTTTTTTATACATGTATTTGAACATCCTACATTGTTTTACTTAGAAACTCTTTCACATTTTACTCACAATTTATTTTGTATTAAGGAATTGTCAAGTTTAATACATTTTTGGAATGCATTAAATATAACCAAAGTTAATGGGCAAAGACATGCCCACACTCCAAGCAAAGTGCCCTGGAACCACACAATTGGTAGCCACAGAATATAGCAATCCCCGTCAGTGTCTGTGAATACACTGGGCAAGTTAATAACACATATATAGTTCTAGTACTTTAGAGAAGATCAAACTTCTTTTAGAAATTTTGAGAATATTTTCATATACACAGCCCATGTGCTGAAAGTTAACAATGTCAGGACAGTCAAGAACAGAAATTCAACCTTCTATTCTGAGACTCTTGTTTCGCTTTTGGTGTAGCAAAGGTAGAGAATTCTGAAAATGCATGCATATGCAATATGTTATACTCGTTATTAGAAAAGAAGATAAAGGAGGCCAGCAAAAGTCCTCTATCCCATTTTTTTTTTCCTTATTAGGAAAAAGGCATTTATCTAGAAAGATTCTCCAAAATGTTTTGCAGCTAAGCCTGACATATGAACTGTCAATTTTAGGTAAATTTCCAAATGTGTCCTTCTTCATCCTTCTCTTTTATGATTTCAAGAATGGCAGCTAATTTTATATGTTAGCTTGTCTTAGTTAATCAGTGCTATACAACTCCTCTCTCTCTCCCTCTCCCCCTCCCTCCATCTCTGTCTGTCTCTTTCTATCTCTGCCTCTTTATCTCTGTTTCTCTGTTTCTCTGTCTCTGTGTGTGTCTGTGTCTATGTCTGTGTCTGTGTCTGTGCTTATGTCTCTCTCTGTGTCTGGCTCTCTGTGACTCTGTCTCTCTCCCTTCCTCCCGCCCCTCTTCACTTCCTCTATGAATGTATGCATACATGTTTATAGTGTGTGTGTATGTGTGTGTGTGTGTGTGTGTGTCTGTAATATGTGTGGATGTGTGTGGTTTTAGTAATAATACTTGTACTTACAATACTTGTACTTGTGTGCTCATTAATTAAACACTCATAATAAGCAATGCACAAAATTAATAGCAGGTATCTCTCAGCTGATGATGATCAAAAAATGGAGCACCACCTCATGTATTTAACAGAATACAATTTACCTAGCAAGAAGAAGAAAAGTCCCTGTTGTTTTCATCAATCTGCATGAAACAAAAGCTCATAATTTCAAATGATATAAGTCAAGTGCAGAAAGTAAATCTTTCATACTTTTATTAATATTCAGAATGTAAACGATGCAAAATTCATAGAAGTAGGGAACATAATATCAGTCACCAAGTTCATGTAAAATGAGAGCACTAGAAAAAAAGAGAGGGATTAGTCAACAGATACAAAATATCAGCAAGATAGCAAGGGTAGGTTCTGCCGCCATCTTGTATATGGACATAGTCAATAAGATGCTACTACATATTTTAAAACAGCAATGAGATATAAATTTAAATATCATAACAGATATAAACATTTTAATACAAGATATGCTTAAGTATCTTGATAATTAATATATAATACTATATAAGAATATTATATTGTACCCTATACATATTTATAAATATAGAACAAAGTGACAGTAGAAGGGTAATTTTCTCTTATTAACTTGAAAAGAATATTATTCTGCTATAAAATATTACATTATCTGGTTTTTGTGTTGGTTTTTTAAGCTTCATACCAGTAGCGCTCTAGGTTCTCAGCTTTTCTCCTTTGGAAGATAATTAAAACTACACTTGTTTATACTCAAGACTGAATTAAAAGTTTAGTTTTCCAGCATGTAGACATAAGATGGTAGAACTTCTTAGACTCCACTGACCAATTACTATATCTTTCTGTTTGTCTGTGTATCTGTCTATTTGTCTTTCTTCCTGTACATGTATGTATTCATCCATCCTTCTCTCTCCTTTTCCCCACTCTGGATAATCCTGAATGGCAGATGGTAAATTCATATTCAGTGAGTAGAACTTGTAATAGATACTCCCTGCCCTGTTTTCTCCCTATAATCAGGCAATAATGTTCTGATTCAGTATGTCCTGATGTTACAAATACTGTTAGAATCCCCCTGACCTTCATCTCTGACCACCAGGTGATGAAAATCACTCCAGTCACTTCTGCTATGTATGAGAATAGTCAGGCTTTCTCAACTCATTTCTGAATTGACTTTCCTAATTATCTATTTTTGAAACAAAGTATCTGCCAAAGAACTTCTGTATTCTGTTACTAACAGGAAACAATTTTAACCTGGTTTAATTCTATATATCTTTCTTCAAGTATTCCCCCTTGGACTTATTTTTAGCACTCTCCCACTCTTTGATATCCTCTAAATTGTAACTCTGACTATTATCTAGACAACCCACAATGTTTCCTGAAATCAAAGCATATTATTAGATAGAAGGTTCTATCCTATGAACCTTCTTAAAACTTCATCAGGATGGGATAACTTGCTTCCAAAAATTCCCATGGTGAGATTAACTGTAACTATTAATGAGCATAAAAATTAATAGCTAGAGTGCTGGTGTGATAGCTCAGCAACTAAGAGCACTGACTACCAGAGATCATGAGTTTAAATCCTAGCAACCACATGGTGGCTCACACTAATCTGTAATGAGAAACAAATTAAAAAAAAAAAAAAAACCTGTGGGTTGGAGCAAGCAGAAGCGGAAGGGGCAACAAAATTAATGGCTAGGAATCTTTGAGGTTCAATTGATTAAAAATATTTTTATAATAAAATTTTAATAAGCAATGTAAATAAAATGTACAATAATATTTAAGTCATGTGTAGTAAAATAATAAAAATAGGCTATTGAAAATAAAATAATATAAAAGGTTAAGATAAATTTCCTATACATTATGCACTTGAAAATCTATACAGGTCAAAAGATTAGAGTGATAAAACCCCTAGTTATATGGTAAACCAGGAACTAAAGATACAAACAACATTGTGAGTTGACACATATGCTGGAGTCAGAAATTAGACTAATGTGTGTCCATTTTCTAACTTCTCATTTTGAATCTTCTGATCTTTTTCATGAAGGAAATTTGCCTTACAATTTTTGACAATTCTTACACAAAGTGTTTTTTTATGACTCAAATACTAACTTTTTAAATTTTGAGAAAAAAATAAGATAGCAGTCATATTTACTATCATGCTCCAATCAAAATGTCAATTTATTCTATTATGTTCTTTTATTATTTCAAAATACTGGAAATATAGTCATATATGTATAAAGCTATACATCATAATGAGTGTCAGAGGCCATGTTTGAATTCTCCATTCATAATCAATTTGTTTTGTTGCATTTAGGATTTTTTGTTTTTCAGGATGAAGTCTGTTTTATTTTTTGGAAATTTCATGCATGAAATGCTGTATTTTCATTAGTCCCACTACAACTCCTTCCATATCTCCCTCTTTCCAATTAATGGTCTCTTCTTTCTATTAATTCCATTTATTTTTGTTCCCATGTCCTTGTGTTTAGGGATGATCATTTAGGATTGGATAGCTTCTAATGGGTCTCATGTGTGGACAAAACTGATTTTCCCTCAGCAGCCATTCAGCTTAGACAAAAATCATCTACTTGGTGCATCACAAAGATACCTTCTAAAATTAGACTCCCATAAATTGTATGGAATTATTCTGTCTGATAAATTTTCTCTTCTTTCTGTCTTCTGTCAATACTTTCATTCTCCAGGTCAAATACTGAATCAATGTTTCCTCTAGAGTGTCTGATGTTGGAAAGATGCTTTTGTCTTAAAAATAGCGATTTGAGAACCTTTAGATATACTATCAATCTATTTTTCAAAATATATTTATATGCAATCATATATATATATATATATGTTTATAGATACTCCTTAATCACCTATTATAAAATTGTCAAGAAAATTAAATTTCACTGATGTACCAGTTCATATGTATTGTCCTGGCTATAACCACAGAGATAAGAAGCAACTATGTGCAAAGAGATTAAAAAAAAAATTGACCCTTGACACAATGCTGATGGAATTGTAAAGTGGTCCAGCTACCTGTGGGATGATGGTTCTTAGCTAGTGCTTCTAAGTATTACAAGAAAGCTTTGCACATGAAATCTAAGCAATATGGCTGCTTCAACAAAACATAAACAATAACAGTTTCAGCTGATGCAATAGTCTCTAAATATCCATGCAGAAAAATGGGGATTTTTAAATTTAAGAACCAACACCTATAAATAAATAGTGGAAGCTAAGTTCTTCAAGTGAGGGGCAAAGTATGCATAGGTAAGCAATTGAAAATATAAAATTAGCCTTTCAAAAACAATCTATAGTCAAGTAAGAAATTTTAATTTCTCCATCTTTACTGGCCAAACTATGACAAACACAATGTCTGTCTTTGAACCACTGTGTTCAGGGAAATTTGCAAGTGATTACTCAGAAGAAAGTATAAGAAACAACCATCTCTAAGACCAGCCTGCAGAAAAAGATGCTGTTTTAAATAGTAGTAGACAGAATTCAGGAGAGGAGCAATTTGCCCTTTGCTTCTGGAGTTATTACATTAAAACGAACTGGCTTATTCCATGGAGAAACGATTTTGACTTCAGAGAGGAGGACAGGGAGACAGCAAATCCCTTTTAAACTTGACTGTGCCAAGTCATCTATGGAAGCCACTGATGCTAATGCCAAGGGCTGTGAACCTCTTCCCATTAAATGTCTTTTTTTTTTTAATTAGCTCATGACAGGTAGCTGAAGTATATTTTCAAATTAGCGAGCCATTTTTTTTCTCTCTACTTTGTTGGTAAGGTATTTCATAGCCTTTCACTCACATCGATTTTTATTGACCATGCACACGCGTCGCAGGGAAATGAGTAAAAAACTTAAATGGTAGTCGTTCTGTGAGACAGCCAACCCCCCTTACCCAAGCAGTTGTTTCGTATAGATTAAGTCTATATTACAAAATTAAGTTGACCTCGTGTTTGTACTGCAAATTTGCATGCATGCAATTTAATAATAATAAAAAAATCTTAAGTGCACCACTATATTATTATAGGCTTTCAGATGAAATCCGAAGAAAGTTAACTACTAATAGGAAATAAAATACCAAGAACTGATTTTAAGATTACATCTAAACAAAGTTCTTAAGGAAACATTAAAACAATAATTAGGTTCTTTTACCCAAATAATCTTTTTCTTATTAATCTTAGCTACTAAACATTTATGTTTTGTTTAGAATGCTTTGTAGAAATTACCATTCAATAAAGTATTTTGGACCTGCTCGTCACTGTTTGCTTCTATTTCTCCATTAAAAATGATAAGTATAGAAAGGTTACATCAAGGGCCTGGCGCACAAAGGGGCCCAGTACATGAACCACCGCCCTGCGGCCCCTCACATCTTCTACTCCATAGGGCTGTGGGGCCACTGCCCAATATGTCCGGGAAAGCAGTTAGCAGGAGGCAGAAAGAGTCTGCCTTGCCAGGAGCCAGGAGCAGTGCTCAGGGCCCATAGTTTGGTTGGGATCTAGCTGCACCAAAGGAAAATGCTCTCCCCCACCCCTCCCGTGAAGAGATCCCTAGTGTACTACCTGAAGAACCATGAAGTCTGGCTACAGAATGAAACCAACTACTCTCAGGTATTACATGGTTGTGCAATACAACAACTTCCCAGTCTCCTAAAGGAGAGAGAATTTCACCTGGGGACCCTTTAAGTTTGCTTCTCAGTGGTTGAATCATAGGCACCTTGCACCTTGTGTGCAGCACGAAATGCAACGTGCTCATTGTCATGGGTATCTGGACAGGCCAGATCACCAAGATTCCCATTCTGAAAGACCAGAAACCTCGACGTGTGACCCAGCAGGGCAGTGGAATCCATGCAATTGAACTCAATCCTTCTAGAACACTCCTAGCTGCTGGAGGAGGCAACCCAAACACTCTTGCCATCTATTGCCTGCCTATGTTAGATCCTGTGTGTGGGGGTTGGGGGGGTGGTGGTGATGCTTGACACAAGGATTGGATCTTTTCTCTTGCATGGATCAATGATATTATGCCAGTGTCTGGCTCACAAGATGGGACTCTGGGAGATGACAGATGATGTGTTGACCAAAAGTGATGCAAGACATAATGCGTCACCAGTTCCTGTGTATGTTCACATCACTCACTAAGCCTTAAAAGATATACAAGGAGGATACAAACCCGGACACCTGCACGGTTCTGGTTTAGCCTTCAACAACAAGAACAAGGAGTTGGGAGCAGTATCACTAGATGGCTACTTTCATCTCTGGAAGGCTGAAAATTCATTGTTTAAGCTCCTTTCCACCAAACTGCCATATTGTCAAGAAAATGTGTGTCTGGTCTATGGTAGTGAATTGTCGGTGTGTGCCGTGGCTGTCAAGCGCATGTCTCATTCTTTGATCCATGGCAGCTATCCTACAACATCAGGTCTTTCTGCTCCAGGGAGTGAGGCAGTGGGACTCGATCGATCAGTGAGCTTGTATAAACTCATCATCACTGTGAGGACAGGGCAAGACTCCCTGCTTTTCTATGGCATCTGAGCTCAGAGATTTTTTGAAAAGAGGCTCTCAGATTGTTATGGGTCCAAGCCCAGACTCGCAAGGGAAAATCTGAAACTAACTATTGACAAGGGCTGGCTGAATCATGATGATACCTGGAAAAATTACTTTTCAGACATTGATTTTCCCCAGTGCTGTTTACAACCCCTGCTACTACTTGTTCAGAACGAAACTCTTTGTGGCAGGGCGACCCCCTCCCTCTGGGCTCCATGGAAACTATGCTGGACTGTGGAGGTAATAACAACCAACTCTCCAAAAAATGCAGATGTACACTAACTACCAAAAGAAAAAAAATGTTAGATAATGAATTTGGTGTGACAAGAACATTTATGAGGAAAAATTGCAAATGATAAAAGTAGAGGAAATTTTTTCTGTATTCACTACCTCTGTAAGTGCAGAGTGTAATAGGATGGTTTTAATTGAATATTTAATTGTGAATTAAATTATAATAGTTTTATAGAAACATAGGAACATATTTTTTTAAGATTCGTGTTACATAGTATAAACAATATGCATATTTTAAGGTTTTATCCATCTTTTTTAAGTTTTAAGAAAATTACATTTACTTCATTGTGAATTAAATTCTGATGGTCCCTTCATACTTATGCAAAATGTTAATAATTTGATTATGCTTGGGGATACTTAGAAAAATCTGAAAGTAGCATTTAATATAAGATAAGTAGCTTACCAATATTGTAACACGTTTCATAGTTGGATTACAAAAATTCCATAGTTATAGTTTATGCCGTAATGATAGGTGTGATGTAACATTTCTTTTTAGTATGCCAGCTGTATCGAGGTAAATGCAGTCTTAAAAATAACACTTGTAATCTAAAGAACTAGTGCTCATCTTCTGCTCCAGAGTTTGGGAGACAAAGGCAGCGAGATCTCTGTGACTTCAAGACTAGTTCAACTCTGTGAGTTTGTCTACACAGGGCTTTCCAGGACAGACAGGGCTGTATAATGGAAAGACGCTGCTTCAAATATAAATGAAGAAGAAATAGAGGAAGAGAAAAAGGAAGGTAAAGAGAGGAGATGGAGGGGCAGGAGAAGGAGAAAGAGAAGGAGAAGGAAGCAGGAATGAGGCGGAGAACTATAATAAGTATAGCATCTTAAGTGCTAGCACCTTTATGCATAGTATTTTTAAAAGCTTTGCTTAAATAAGCAAATAGGAAGTAAATGACCAAGGTGGAAGATTCTGTTACAAAGAAGTTGGAATAAAAGGGAGATCACTTTCTGGTAAATTTTTCTATTTTTCAAAAAACATGCCAGCTTTTGCCAACAAAATATTTGTATTGTTTTTATCTCAAACTTCACTTTTTTTCTGCTGAATTCATAATCAAAAAGCTTTCATCATTTTAAATTTATATTGAATAGAGATAGCTGGGATAAGAGGTTTGAGAGAAGGTGGAAGCTTTAGAATGAGCTCTGTATTTTTTTATTTTTACAAGTATATATTCCTATGTTTTGGATGGAAATCAACAACAATTCTTCAAGACTTTCAAACCAGCTACAAGCAGTTCTCAGACTTAGAGTGTCTTGTTTTGCTTTTAATTTACATTTAGAGTGCATCTTGTTGTAAGTGGTATGTAGAACTCTCACGCGAATAGAAGAAATAGCAAACAGTTTATGCCTCTGAAGCTGCTGCATGCCGGGCTTATTTTATGTTTTGGATAAACTGAAGCAAGGAAGTTTAATAAGTATATTTATTTTTGAGTTTGTTTGAAGTAATTGAATTGTGTCTTGAGTTTGAAATCTCTGGATTGTTTATTTAGATTAAAACATTACAGTTAGGATGACTATATAATAAGTTATAGTAATTGCCATTCAGTGGCATTTTTACTCTAGGTAAATATTGAATTTGGTCTGTAAGATAAGTGCTGGATCTTTTACGAATGAGACATTAATTTACCACCTGATTGCTAGCACACAGTATGATGTTTTTGGTTGTTAGCGAAGGCCTGTGCCAATTACTTTCTGAAAATGAAGGGCATGACAGAAGAACAAATATGAAGACAATAAAGTACTAATTAATATAATGTATTAACTAATATGAGCAGCAAAATAAAAGTTTAAAAGGCATTAGTAAAACATAACATAAACCTCGAACTATGTAGTATTTTATTATCATTTTCTTAATCTGAACTACTCTTAGTTACTCAAATGTTCCTCATCTTAAGTGTTTTGACCAGAAACATCATACCTGGGCTCTGAAACTGGCAAAATAATGTATTCTAATAAGTTTCATAGGAGCTTCTCAGGCATCAACCAACTAAAAACACCCATAAGTGCAATTAAACATATCCTTCCCCATGTCCCTTCCAGAACACCAAACATATCATTATTTTATTTTTATGTCTGCCTTTGATGTTAGGATTTTTTTAACCTATCAAAATCTAGGGGATATGAAATAGAAATTTTTTTCTACATTATTTATGTAGTGCAAAACTCAGCCAGGAGAAGCTGCACCCACTTTTGTTTAAAGGATAAAGACAGGTCCCACTAGAGATAAAGAGAGATCTGATAAAATAATCAGAATGATATCCGAGCAATAATCAAGAACATACCATAATGTAAACTCAGTGGGGCAAGGACAACTTGTTCTTGATAACAGCTACACCCTTTTGTGCTAAGTGTTTTTTATCACCTTGAATAACTTCAAAATGTTTTCACTGAATATAAACTAACTTTTGAATGGCAATGCTTACAGTACTCTTAAGTAACAGTATGAATACTAGGATGACCTCCAAATAACACAAAAATTATTTTTTTTCTATTCCATCTACATTGCACATGGGTATCCATTATTTTCTAAAGAAAACAAAACAAAAACAAAAACAAAAAGGAAAGCAAACCTTCTAAATATATGCACTGCCTTATAAGTCAAATAATGAAAGGAATACAGGAGTTTCCTTTGGGTCGCTGTATAAGATAATGCAATCAGGATAATGAAGAAGCCTGAAATAACTGAAAAATCAGGGAACACTGTAATAAATTACTCAACACTGAGTGACTTTCACTGAGGAGAAACAAAGAAAAGTCCTTCCAATTTGGACTAGTCTCTAACAAAACTTTTGCAAATCAGCAAAATGACAACAGAAGTTTTAAAATATGAAATATATCTGGTATTAAATAATGTTGCTTTATTAATGTACAAATATTAGATTCTTTTGTGTGTTCACAAAAATATTTGGATATAACAAAAATAAAAGATACTAAAATGCCTTTAAAACACAATTGGTAACCATGTTATTACATGATAGTAATACATAATATTTTTTGTAAAAATGTATCTTTATGTTTTTTAATAGTGTGTGTGTGTGTCTGTGTGTGTGTGTGTGTGTGTGTGTGTGTGTGTGTGTGTGTTCGCACAGATGGCTATAGTTTCCATGAGTAATGGAGGAGTCAATTCCTACAGACCTGTAGTTACATGCAAATGTAAACTGCTGGATTTGGGGCCTGGGAACTATACTCAGGTACCCTGTAAGAGCAATCCGAACTCCTAACAACTCAGTCTTCTTATGATTCCCCAAAAATAGTGATTTATACGACAACATTTGCACTTGTTTCCTTGCAAATCCTGCTACTAGCTTTCCATAACCCTTATATTTCTTTCTATATAAATATATTTCTATATTAATTTCTCCATGAATTTAAGGAAAGGATTTCTAAGACACCATTAACGATTGGAGAATTTACTATGGAAGCAAAAGAAAAAATATCAATAGCAACAAAAGTTAATTTAGCTTGGACACTTTGCCCCTTCTTAGAATTGGGAACAAAACACCCATGGAAGGAGTTACAGAGACAAAGTTTGGAGCTGAGACTAAAGGATGCACCATCTAGACACTGCCATATCCGGGGATCCATCTCATAATCAGCCTCCAAATGCTGACACCATTGCACACACTAGCAAAATTTGCTGAAAGGAACCTGATATAGCTGTCTCTTGTGAAGCTATGCCGGGGCCTAGCAAACACAGAAGTGAATGCTCACAGTCAGCTATTGGATGGATCACAGGGCCCCCAATGGAGGAGCTAGAGAAAATACCCAAGGAACTAAAGGGGTCTGCAATCCTATAGTCGGAACAACAATATGAACTAACCAGTACCCCCGGAGCTCGTGTCTCTAGCTGCATATGTATCAAAAGATGGCCTAGTCGGCCATCAGTGGAAAGAGAGGCCTATTGGTCTTGCAAACTTTATATGCCCAGTACAGGGGAATGCCAGGGCCAAGAAGTGGGAGTGGGTGGGTAGGGGAGTGGAAGTGTGTATGGGTGAGTTTTGGGATAGTGTTGGAAATGTAAATGAAGAAAATACCTAATTAAAATAAAATAAAAATGGTAATTTAGGCTGAACCTGAGTGATAACTCTCAATCTAATTCTATTTTAAAATGAAACAGAACTTAATATTTTGAATAATTAAGTGTAATCCATGTTTTTTTTACAAATGTAAAATAAATAGCTTTAAAGGCATGAATGTACCATCATGATTTAAATCAAATGTTTTAAAACCGATAAAATGTAAGTTTGTTTAGCTGTACATAGTTGTACATAATACACTGAGGATTACAGGTAGTAGATTCCTTTAAGATGTCTTAAAGGGTATACCACCTTGACTTTTATACATCTGAGATCCTATGAATTAAACATAAATTTTTTCACTCTCCAAAGCATTTGTCAAATATCACTTTATGTTATATTTTTCTTTTTTTTTTTCACTCATACCCTAGGCTTTTTGCAGGTTACATTACCATGTGACCAATGGTTACAACTCATCCACATAAATGGAAATTATTCTTTATGAAATTAAAATTATTGAAGTCTGGAGAAATGGATTAATTGTCCCTAGAACAGTTACTGCTCTTCTAGGGACCCAATTTTAGTTCCAAGCGGCCCATGTCAAGTTGGATGACACATACCACCTGTTGGCACAGCCCTACAAGCAATCTATCCCCTGAGGCATTCTAGAATATGCATTTTCTAACTTACAGTGAAAATGGTGTCCCACAAATCTCCTGAATTAATCCCCTTATCTGAAATGTATTACCACTTAATGTTTTTCTCCAAGCTTTTTCTTCCCCAGTACTTGATATCTTTGACTCTGCTCTCCAGGTTAGCTTTTTCAAATACTAAATGTGCATATTTTCTGTGCCTGAGGAACACCTTCAGCATCACCTTCAGCATCACCGTGGCTGCCAATAAAGGCAGCCTGAGGTACATCATGAAACAGTGTCTGAAAAATGAAGACACCCCCTGCAACACCTAAATTAACTTAATTTGGCCTCAAAGGAAAAAAAATAGAAACCTCTTAACAATGTTAATCATAATTTTAATAAATAATTCACAAAAACTCAGAAGAACAACTGTTTAATGACACTTGATCTTTTTAACTTTCTTTTAGTCAGGACTGAATACAAATGGCGAATTGGGTTACTAGTCAGTTAATAAATCTCTTTGTATTATTTTTGAAATATTAAAGAAAACCTTTCTAGTAAATGTCAAAGAAAATATATTTGAAGAGAAAGAAAATGATTGTTGTAAACAAAGAAATGTTTCAATAGAAGTATTTAAAGACAACCAACTAAAACATTTGTCCAAGCATAATAAAGAAATCTCTTCATTTTTATGGTAGTTATATTAATTTAGCCCACATTGATAAGGTTAAAAATATTAAATTTATCTTAAATACAGTACATTTCAGTGTGTCATGAAATGCTGTCTTTTTTTTTTTTTTTTTTTTTTTTTTTTTTTTTTTTTTTTTTTGCTTGTAGAATTCCTTAGTGTATTGGAGCAATTTAATTGCATTAAAAGTTTCAGGTAGTATTGCAATACAAGTTGATATAACAGCTAAGTGCTTTAAATACTCTCAAGGACTAAAACCAATTTTTCAAATGTAGTTTTAGCATGATGATTTATAAAACAGCAGGAGATATTAACCCACATTAAATTAATATATCATGAAATATGGAATTACTAATACAGCTCAACTTAAGCATCTGTGGTTCACAGAAATTATGTGGAAGTATTTATTGCGGATCTTTCCCCTTTCCAACTTCCCTAACCACCTTTGATAAATGAGGCTGCCATATCTTTGTCTTGACATAAGGAATAGAGTCTGTGCCAACACACATGTCTCTAGGTTTAAAAGTTAAATTATGTGCATTTTAACTACAATGTCTAATATATAAATATTCTAAAAGTTCTGACTGGTGGAGATTTAGTGTGCAATTTCATATAGTGTGGAAAGGTGGCTTTAAATTTTAAATGTAATTATTTATTATTTCTTTTATCTTCGGAATTATAATACAACTGTTTCATTTCTCCCTTTCTTATGCTGTTTCCAAGCCCTTCCATATAATCCATCCTTGGTCTCTTTCAAATTCATGGCATCTTTATTTACTAATTGATGTTATATGCATGCATGTGTATAACTATACATTCAGAAATACATGAACACAGAACCTGCTCACTCTGGATAATGCTGCTTAGATGATTGCTTTGGTGGCTGATTATAGGATTTTTGATAATCAATTGTAATTGACTCTGGGAATGCCCCTTTCTTCCATGCCCATTCCTTTGTTGCCTAGAGTCCTTTGTGTAGGGTTGAGGCCTCCTAGGATTTCTACTGTGAACTTTAGCATCTCTATTGTTCTCTTCCTTGTGTAGTTCATATGTATCTCTAGGTTCAAAATTTACCATTTGTGCATTTTTATGAAAATGTCTAATATATAAATATTCTTAAAGTCCCTAACAGTGGAAATGTAGTGTCCAATTTCACATAGCATGGAAAGGTGGCTTTAAATGTGAAGTGTTATTATTTACTATTTATTATTTTATCTTGCCAGCAGTAAGATCTCATGAATGTAGCTTCTGACATAGTCAGAGACATGACCTCAGAGTAAACTCTCTAATCCTCTGTCTCTTGTATCTTTCTACCCCATCTTCTACAATGTTCCTTGAGTTTGAAGTACACAAACTATTTACTCTTCCTTGAGTAATAATGATTATGTTGTTAATGTGGTGCTAATATAATTGATTCCTGCATTCAATTGATCTGTTTATCCCATGTAAGACTGCCAAGTAACAGCTATGTTCATATTGTTATGCTATGTGTTAATGCTAACATATTTGAAACGAAGTGAGGGAAATTCATGACTCAGGAAAAAGTAAATTGAATTACATTTTATGGTGAAAAATCAAGATATTTGGTCATCTGGATATACAACATTACTTGGCTTCTTGGAAATACATCTGAATGGGATAATCTGTTCCCAATCACAGAAACTATGGTAGACATGTATAAAAAATATGGCACTTTTATTTCTTTTTTTTTAACTATTATTTTGTTTATCAACTTCACAGGGACAAGTAGGGAGACCTAAGACCAGACATCTCAACTTCATATTGTTAATGGACTGAAAATAGGTATAATTTAATTCCAATAAAAGAGGTTAGTTTTCTTGTAAATGTTTGTACATTTAACAGAAACAAATATTTAACATACTGCCAATGTCATTTTGAATCCCTTTTATTTAATCATTTATTTACAAATGTCCTTGAAGGCAATTAAGTAGATCCAAATAAATTAATGTTGGAAATGAGATATAATTTTATTTTATTTTATTTTATTAAGTATTTTCCTCATTTACTTTTCCAATGCTATCCCAAAAGTCCCCCCATTCCACCCCCCACTTCCCTACCCACCCACTCCCATTTTTTGGCCCTGGTGTTCCCCTGTACTGGGGCATATAAAGTTTTCATGTCCAATGGGCCTCTCTTTCCAGAGATGGCCTACTAGGCCATCTTTTGATACATATGCAGCTAGAGTCAAGAGCTCCGGGGTACTGGTTAGTTCATAATGTTGTTCCACCTATAGGGTTGCAGATCCCTTTAGCTCCTTGGGTACTTTCTCTAGCTCCTCCATTGGGGACCCTGTGACCCATCCAATAGCTGACTGTGAGAATCAACTTATGTGTTTGCTAGGCCCTGGCATAGTCTCACAAGAGACAGCTATATCTGGGTCCTTTCAGAAAAATCTTGCTAGTGTATGCAATGGTGTCAGCATTTGGAGGCTGATTATGAGATGGATCCCTAGATATGGAAGTCTCTAGATGGTCCATCCTTTTGTCTCAGCTCCAAACTTTGTCTCTGAAACTCCTTCTATGGGTATTTTGTTCCCAATTCTAAGAAGGGGCAAAGTGTCCACACTTTGGTCTTCATTCTTCTTGAGTTTCATGTGTTTTGCAATTGTAAATTATATCTTGGGTATTCTAAGTTTCTGGGCTAATATCCACTTATCAGTGAGTACATATCATTTGAGTTCTTTTGTGATTGGGTTTCCTCACTCAGGATAATGCCCACCAGGTCCAACCATTTGCCTAGGAATTTCATAAATTCATTCTTTTTAATAGCTGAGTGGTACTCCATTGTGTAAATGTACCACATTTTCTGTATCCATTCCTCTGTTGAGGGGCATCTGGGTTCTTTCCAAGCTTCTGGATATTATAAATAAGACTGCTATGGACATAGTGGACCATGTGTCCTTCTTATCAGTTGGGACATCTTCTGGATATATGCCCAGGAGAGGTATTGCAGGATCCTCCAGTAGTACTATGTCCAATTTTCTGAGGAACTGCCAGACTGATTTCCAGAGTGGTTGTACAAGCTTGCAATCCCACCAACAATGGAGGAGTGTTCATCTTTCTCCACATCCTTGCCAGCATCTGCTGTCACCTAAATTTTTGATCTTAGCCATTCTGACTGGTGTGAGGTGTAATCTAAGGGTTGTTTTGATTTGCATTTCCCTGATGATTAAGGATGTTGAACATTTTTTCAGGTGCTTCTCTGCCATTCGGTATTCCTCAGGTAAGAATTCTTTGTTTAGCTCTGAGCCCCATTTTTTAATGGGGTTATTTGATTTTCTGGAGTCCACCTTCTTGAATTCTTTATATATATATTGGATATTTGTCCCCTATCAGATTTAGGATAGGTAAAGATCCTTTCCCAATCTGTTGGTGGCCTTTTTGTCTTATTGACAGTGTCTTTTGCCTTACAGAAGCTTTGCAGTTTCATGAGGTCCCATTTGTCAATTCTCTATCTTATAGCACAAGCCATTGTTGTTCTATTCAGGAATTTTTCCCCTGTGCCCATATCTTTGAGGCTTTTCTCCACTTTCTCCTCTATAAGTTTCAGTGTCTGGTTTTATGTGGAGCTTCTTGATCCACTTAGATTTGACCTTAGTACGAGGAGATAGGAATGGATCCATTCGCATTCTTCTATATGATAACCACCAGTTGTGCCAGCACCATTTGTTGAAAATGCTGTCTTTTTTCCACTGGATGGCACCTTTATTTCTAACAATGACAACAATCTGTATACTCTGTGTGGTCAGTCTTTCAACAACTGCCCCTCCTAAACACATGCTAAACACATGCGAACACATCTCATTTTGTATACTAGATATTTTAGCAGAAATTGACATGGAAAAAAACTGCTAATATAGGACAATAAGAGAAATTAATAAAATTGGCCATGTTTTACTGCTGAGATGAGATTGACTAGGCTGTACTTGACCTATTTATTTTGATTCCAATCTCATTTTAGTACTATTTAACTTAATATTAAAATCATTTATGTCCTTCTCATCTTTTCTAACTGTGAAGCTTCTTCAGGGCCAATTTAATTATTTTCATTTATTTTCCTATATTAGCAATTGAGTCCCATATCAATTTCTGGAAAAATATCTAGTATATAGAATGAGATGTATGTTTGTGTGTGTTTTTTGTTGTTGTTACTAAATAGGGATGCCAAATAACAGAAGAGTTAAAATTGTAGATCATTAGTTTTATCCTTATAAATTAAAATGATTCTCTACATAAACATAATAAATAAAAAATCAAAATTAGAGGGGGGAAATTTTCACTTGCAAATTAATAATATTCAAAACTTATTTAAATTATCTGTAATTCTTTAGGGTTTCATTATACTTTCATACCATGTATAATTTTATTTTAAAATCATAATAGATATTGTCAGTAGCTCAATTTGAGAATGTACATTATTATTATTGTGGGCCTGTATGTTTTATGGTCTTCTTTGAAAAAATATATAAGAATTATGTAAAATAATAGATTTTAGCAAGAAATTTTCCTACAAATCTACAATGGAATTCTAATGTATTCAATCCTATTGCTCCTATCTGAGTTATACTGATTTACTCCTCTTATTTTTTCCAACTACTCTTCATTCTTCATGTTTTGTATTTTAATTAATTTCATAGGGTTTTTCACAAGAACATGAACATGGGTTAAGAGTGGTTTATAGAAACTGGGCACCTTATCAAATTCTATAACACTTAAGAATTTTCCCACCTTTCTCCTTTCTAACATTCAAATGTAAAAAACTCCAACCATTAATGTAAATCATGAGGACAGGACTTAATGATCCCTGCCCCCTTCCATGGAGGGTATTAGAATGCTCAATCTTGTGCAGGTAATCATAGCTGCTATGAGTCCATAAGGAAGAGAGTACAGTGACAGGGGTTAGTAGATGAGGGAGTAGTGTATAGAGTCCAGACTTCTGGGATGACTTGGAAATTTTTATTCTAAGACCAAATTGTAAGGGCCAGTGTTTATATCTAATTTCCCCACACATGGATCCCAAGCCAATATTCAACAGCTTGTCTTTCATGGGAGAAATATATCAAAATATACTATGCATCAATTTCTCTAGTTTTCAAAGTTAAAGGAATTTAATGTTTGACATTTTTTTTTCTATCATGCTTTTCCTTTAAATGAAGATTTTGTTTTAAATCCATTGAAATCCAAGCTTAGACCTAAAACTTTTCCTATTCTTTCATATCTTTCTTCAGCTCAGTGGAAGGCCCCAAGTCCTGACACTACTACTGATGTTATGGTGTGCTTACAAACAGGGACCCATCATGACTGCCCTCTGAAATGCCCAACAAGCAGCTGAAAGAGTCAGACGCAGATATTTGCACCCAATCAATGGACATATGCTGATGACCCCTGTGGTTGAATTAGGGAGAAGCTGGAAGAAGCTGAGGAGGATGACCCTATAGGAAGACCAGCAGTCTCAACTAATCTGGAACCCTAGGATCTCTCAGATACTGAGCCATCAACCAGGAAGCATACACCACCTGATATGAGGCCCCCAACATATATACAGCAGAAGGCTGCCAGGTCTGGACTCAGAGGAGATGCACCTAACCCATGAAGTCCAGACAGTGGGGAGGTCTAGTGGGGGTTGGCATCCTCTTGGAGACTGGGGGGAAGAGGTGTGGGATGTGGAACAGTTAGAGGGTGGACCAAGAGTGGGATAAAGTCTGAAGTATAAAAAAAAGATTAAATAATAAATTAAAATTAAAATGCTTAACACAATTTTTTGTGTGTATTTTATGACATTATGTGTTTACTATTCTTTTAAATATTTGCTTCCTAATACTTCCATAATTTTATAGAGTTAATACTAGATAATGTTTCAATATCAATTATATATACTTACTTCCTCTTACTGCTTTCTACAAATGTACTGATATGTCATGTCTCTTCTGGTTCTTGTAAGCATTCATAGCTAGTTTAAAGTGAATCCTTGATATAAATAGCATTTATACTTCATACATTTGTACTGATACCCTCCTATTATTATTTGATTTTTCTTCCATGAATTAGTTCTGTTATTTCTGCTTTTCCATCTCCTGTGGCAATCATATCCCTCATAAGAATTAATCCAGTGGTCTGTGTGTGGTTTTCTGTTTTCCTTCTATGACACATACATATAAAACCAATATTTTTATATTTGGATTGGCCAGCTTATTTGGTACAAATTGCTACCAACTGTAATCTCATCATACAGATGCCAACAATTGAATTTTAATGAGGTTTTCCAGTGAATAAGCAGAAAGAGATTATTACTTCTGAGGTTACTGCTTCATAATTCACCAAACTATCAATAATCAAAGATAAAAAGACCTTTATAGATCACCTGATGATAAGGTGTATTTGAGCAATTTTAAACAGCTTTCTTCTTTCTAAATATATCACTCATCCTCCTGACACCTTAACATTTTTCCAGCTGTCAAGTCTCTTATATTAGTATTCTTATTTTAAATAGCACCATGTGATAAAATAAATGCATATTTATGTTTATTGCTTTTGTTTTAATCCAAATAAATTTGCTTTCATTTAGCATTTTCTATCTATCCTTAATATGCCTGCTGTGTGACTGTGGCTATTGTACATGAAACAACAGAGATAACAGACTTTGTTTATGTAATTCGCAAAACCCCTGACTAATTATTTGGCAATCAGCATTATACAATAGATAAGTAAGTTATTAATACTTCCTTGATGATAATTATGGCGACAAAGCAATTACCTGAAGAGTCTGCTACCATGCAGAGTATATTTACTAATTAGAATGAGACCTATGCATGTGTGTGTGTGGTCTGTCAGAGAAGCGCAGAGTGCATGCATGCCAGATACCAGGCAACAACTCTCTACAGCATAAAAGGTGAAGCTAAACAAATAATTAAAGCTCTTCTTTAGAAACATTGTATTTGGAAACACTGTATTTGAAACTACTGTATTTGGAAAAACTGTATTTATAGCCCCTGAAAAATATTTCTATGCATTCTGAATATATCCTACATCATATATGTGTGTGTGTGTCTAAGTAATCCTAAAACATTACCAATACAAGTTTATATGTTATATGCTTATATATTATATCCATATCTATCTATTTATACTTACACAGGAAGTAACAAAAACATCTATATCTTCAATATGTATAAATGTAAAAAAACCATCAATATCTTCAATATGTATAAATGTAAACTGAAATAAAATTATTTCATTTTTTGAAAAATATCCTTGGTGAATACTTTTTTGTAATTTGTTAAATGCATCTAAGACAGATTTCATCATGTATGCATATTTAAGACCCTAAAAATCTATTGATCATTTTTTTAGAGTGAGCCTATCACTCTGTGATCTAATATCTGTAGATATGTCAGGTTGATTGACCATCCCCCAAACCTTAGAACCTAAGGAGAGAAGTGTAGATGTGAATGGAGAATGCTAGTATATCAGAAACTAAAATTTCAGTTTGTTGCTAAGAAAAAAGAAACACATTTTAACCAAACTCACCAAGGGCAGAACATACAGGCCATGCTTCTAAAAGCCTGTTCATTTCAGTTAAAGGGTATGTCCTAAGTGCACTTTTTTGTTTGGTACATTTTGAAAATTCTTATGCTGAATAGGGTTTTTCTCTGCCATGGAAAGCAGATTCCAAATACACATTCTTAGGATATTCTTAATGGTACTGTACATAAGTGAGAGCTCTCTGCTGAAACTCAGGGGAAGTTTGATTTATATGGCATCCTACTCACTAGTGCAGAGCCATTTCATACTTACAAATGGACCAGTGCTCAATAAATAGCATTTTAGGGAAATATGTGTACAAAGACATTGATTTTTAGTCCTTTTATCCCTTGTTGTCCTTTGTTGTGGTGGTGGTTGTTGTTATCATTATTGCTGTCTGTTGGCTTGTAATTTGGTGTTTCTATTTTCACAACATGAGGTCATACAGATATTTACTACCTATTTTTCTGCATATGGTTTTCTGAAAGTTAATTACAAACTATACATCGAGTCCAATATAAAAGTCTATGTTAAACCAACTGTCATGCCTCTGCCATGAACTAGCTAATAGCTAAGACAGTTTGCAATGTAAATGTAGGGGCTTTTATGCATTCTCTTCTTCCTAAATATTAACAAGACCATTATATTAATTAATAAGCTTCAGGTTTTATAGCTGAGCATATAATCAGCTATTCTAACCCAATTCTGCTGGTCTAGCCTACTTGTCATTCATGTGGAACTTTACCTGCCATCTTGGTCTTGCCCTGGCCTTCTCCTTCATTCTTATCTTGATGGTGACTTCCTTGGTTCCACCTAAGACCCGTTCCCTTTGTCTGTTCAGAGAATACTACCTTTTCCTCTCTTCTTCAGCTGTTCAGCTCTGTATTGACCAAACATAAGGTGATACAGAACAACATTTTACAAAACACTGAGTCAGGAGATGCTTCATAATAGTGACAATACCAAACTTTGAACAGCAACCATATCTCTGAGTACAGAAATCAACATTCAAATGCACAGTACACAGAAACATCTCCCAAGATATCAATAACTAAGAGAAGTTAAAGGAAAACCTGATGTAGGTATTTCAGGTAGACATTTAACAAGGTCTTATCCACTTTTTTCCATTAAAATTTGGCTATATATAATCTTCTTGTGATATCTCTTTATCTATTATAAAAATGTATCTACACAAAATATCATCTTTCATAGGTTTTCATACATTGTTCACTTACATAAATATAAGATATGAACATATTGCTGTAAAACATTTTAATGGACAAAATATAATCATGGAAGTGTCAAGATGGCATTGCTGCCAAGACTTATAACTTGAATTTGGTTCCTAGAACCCACATAGTAGAAAGAAAGCTCTTACATCTATAGGTGCACATATAATATAAATAAATACAAATATAATCAAAATAATATATACTTGAAATTTATGATACTATAAGCTATCATAAATAGTAATTTGTGTTTATTAGCCATATGATCTGACTTCAGGACTCAATCTTATTTAGGATTTGCCTCCTTGGCAACAAGGCTTCTTCAGTAACAAGGACCTAATGCACAGGGCAAAAGGTTTGATTTACAGAAAGATGGTTTACTTTAAAAGATCTTACTATCTCTTAGAGCTAACAAGCACATTGAGAACAAGGTAAGAAATGTAGTAAGATCTTAAAACTTAACACTAATCTAATGTTTCATAAAGGCAGAATGAAAACAGCAAGATGCCCAGGAGGTTTTTGCCTCAGGATCTGCTGGAGCCATCTTGGCTCCGGGACTCCAGAGAAAGTTGTCTGCACAGGTGAGAGTGTGGACCACAGAAGCTAACAGCTTCTGGGACAGGCGAGAGCCACAGAGCTTCTGTGGCAGCACCATTATCGGGATTCAGACATCCGGCCACCTTCCTGGCTAGAGGTCAGGTGTCCCCTGAACCGGGAGGCCCTAGCCTCAGGATCCTTTGGAGCCATTTTGGTTCCAGGACTCCACAGAAAGTAGTCTGCACAGGTGAGAGTGTGGACTACTGAAATTAACAGCTTCTGGAACAGGCCAAAGCAACACAGCTTCTGGGAAAGGTCCTGTTTTGGCCCTTCATCTTTGACCAGTAGGAAGTCCAAAAGCCAGATAGCTGAGCACTTTCCCTGTAAGAGGTGAGCTTGCCTGCAGAGACTGCTCTGACCACTGAAACTCAGAGGAGAGAGCTAATCTCCCAGGTCTGCTGATAGAGGGTAACAGAATCACCAGAGGAACAATCTCTAAACAGAGACAACTATAACAACTAACTCCAGATATTACCAGATGGTGAAAGGTATAAGACTCTTACTAACAGAAACCAAGACCACTCACCATCATCAAGGATATCAAGAAATACTTTAATAACTCACTTAAAGAAATATAGGAGAACACTGCTAAAGAGTTACAAGTCCTTAAAGAAAAACAGGAAAACACAACCAAATAGGTAGAAGTCCTTAAAGAAAAACAGGAAAACACATCCAAACAGGTGATGGAAATGAATAAAACCATACTAGATCTAAAAAGGGAAGTAGACACAATAAAGAAAACCCAAAATGAGGCAACACTGGAGATAGAAACCCTAGGAAAGAAATCTGGGACCATAGATGCGAGGATCAGAAACAGAATACAAGAGATGGAAGAGAGAATCTCAGGTGCAGAAGATTCCATAGAGAACATCGGCACAACAATCAAAGAAAATGGAAAATGCAAAAAGATCCTAACTCAAAACATCCAGGAAATCCAGGACACAATGAGAAGACCAAACCTAAGGATAATAGGAGTGGATGAGAATGAAGATTTTCAACTCAAAGGACCAGCAAATATCTTCAAAAAAAATTATAGAAGAAAACTTCCCAAATCTAAAGAAAGAGATGCCCATGAACATATAAGAAGCCTACAGAACTCCAAAAAGACTGGACCAGAAATGAAGTTCGTCCTGACACATAATAATCAGAACAACAAATGCATTAAATAAAGATAGAATACTAAAAGCAGTAAGGGAAAAAGGCCAAGTAACATATGAAGGCAAGCCTATCAGAATTACAACAGATTTTTCACCAGAGACTATGAAAGCCAGAAGAGCCTGGACAGATGTTATACAGACTCTAAGAGAACACAAATTCCAGCCCAGGCTACTATACCCAGCCAAACTCTCAATTACCATAGATAGAGAAACCAAAGTATTCCAGGACAAAACCAAATTCACACATTATCTTTCCACGAATCCAGCCCTTCAAAGGATAATAACAGAAAAAAAAAAAAAAAAAAAAAAAAAAAAAAAAAAAAAAAAAAAAAAAAAACAAGGACAGGAACCACGACCTAGAAAAAGAAAGAACAAACCTAAAAGAAGACAGCCACAAGAACAGAATGCCAACTTTAACAACAAAAATAACAGGAAGCAACAATTACTTTTCCTTAATATCTCTTAATATCAATGGACTCAACTCCCTAATAAAAAGACATAGACTAACAAACTGGCTACACAAACAGGACCCAACATTTTGCTGCTTATAGGAAACCCATCTCAGAGAAAAAGACAGACACTACCTCAGAATGAAAGGCTGGAAAACAATTTTCCAAGCAAATGGTATGAAGAAACAAGCTGGAGTAGCCATTCTAATATCTAATAAAATTGACTTCCAACCCAAAGTTATCAAAAAAGACAAGGAGGGACACTTCATACGCATCAAAGGTAAAATCCTCCAAGAGGAACTCTCAATTCTTGATATCTATGCTTCAAATACAAGGGCAGCCACATTCATTAAAGTAACTTTAGTAAAGCTCAAAGCACACATTGCACCTCACACAATAATAGAGGGAGATTTCAACACACCACTCTCACCAATGGACAGATCATGGAAACAGAAACTAAACAGGACACAGTGAAACTAACAGAAGTTATGAAACAAATGGATCTGACAGATATCTACAGAACATTTTATCCTAAAACATAAGAATATACTACTTCTCAGCACCTCATGGTACCTTCTCCAAAATTGACTACATAACTGGTCACAAAACAAACCTCAACAAATACAAAAATATTGAAATTGTGACATGCATCATATCAGATCACCATGGACTAAGGCTGATCTTCAATAACAAAATAAATAATAGAAAGCCAAAACTGAACAATACTATTCTCAATGATACCTTGGTCAAGGAAGGAAAAAAGAAAGAAAGTAAGGACTTTTTAGAGTTCAATGAAAATGAAGCCACAACATACCCAAACTTATGAGACACAATGAAAGCATTTCTAAGAGGAAAATTCATAGCTCTTAGTGCCTCCAAAAAGGAACTAGAGAAAGCACACATTAGCAGCTTGACAACACACCTAAAAGCTCTAGAACAAAAGGAAGCAAATTCACCCAAGAGGAGTAGACAGCAGGAAATCATCAACCTCCGGGGCAAAATTATCCAAGTGGAAACAAGAAGAACTATTCAAAGAATCAACCAAGCAAGGAGCTGGTTCTTTGAGAAAATCAACAAGATAGACAAACCCTTAGCCAGACTCACTAGAGGGCACAGGGAAAGCACTCTAATTAACAAAATGAGAAATGAAAAGGGAGACATAACAGCAGATCCTGAAGAAATCCAAAACACCATCAGATCCTTCTACAAAAGGCTATACTCAACAAAACTGGAGAACCTGGATGAAATGGAGAAGTTTCTAGACAGATACCAAGTACCAAAGTTGAATCAAGATAAGGTTAAAGATCTAAACAGCCCTGTATCTCCCAAAGGAATAGAAGAAGTCATTAATAGTCTCCCAACCAAAAATAGCCCAGGACCAGATGGGTTTAGTGCAGAGTTCTATCAGACCTTCAAAGAAGATCTAATCCCAGTTCTTCACAAACTATTCCACAAAATAGAAACAGAAGGTACTCTCCCCAACTCATTCTATGAAGCCACAATTACTCTGATAACTAAACCACAAAAAGACCCAAGAAAGATAGAGAACTTCAGACCAATTTCCCGTATGAATATTGATGCAAAAATCCTCAATAAAGTTCTTGCTAACCGAATCCAAGAACACATTAAAAACAATCATCCATCCTGACCAAGTAGGTTTCATCCCAGGGATGCAGGAATGGTTCAATATACGGAAATCTAATAACGTAATCCAGTATATAAACAAACTCAAAGACAAAAACCACATGATCATCTCACTAAATGCTGAGAAAGCTTTTGACAAAATCCAATACCCATTCATGATAAAAGTCTTGGAAAGATCAGGAATTCAAGGCCCATACCTAACCATGATAAAAGCAATCCACAGCAAACCAGTAGCCAACATCAAAGTAAATGGTGAGAAGCTGGAAGCAATTCCACTATAATCAGGGACTAGACAAGGCTGTACACTCTCTCTATACCTATTCAAAATTGTACTTGAAGTCCTAGCCAGAGCAATTAGACAACAAAAGGAGATCAAGGGGATACAAATTGGAAAGGAAGAAGTCAAAATATCACTTTTTGCAGATGATATGATAGTATATATAAGTGACCCTAAAAATTCCACCAGAGAACTCCTAAGCCTGATAAACAGCTTCAATGAAGTAGCTGGATATAGAATTAACTCAAACAAGTCAATGGCATTTCTGTACACAAAGGATAAACAGGCTGAGAAAGAAATTAGGGAAACAACACCCTTCTCAATAGTCACAAATAATATAAAATACCTTGGCGTGACTCTAACTAAGGAAGTGAAAGATCTGTATGATAAGAACTTCATGTCTGTGAAGAAAGAAATTAAAGATTTCAGAAGATGGAAAGATCTCCCATCCTCATGGATTGGCAGGATCAATATAGTAAAAATGGCTATCTTGCTAAAAGCAATCTACAGATTCAATGCAATCGCCATCAAAATTCCAACTCAATTCTTCAATGAATTAGAAAGGGCAATCAGCAGATTCATCTGGAATAACAAAAAACCTAGGATAGCAAAAACTCTTCTCAAGGATTAAAGAAACTCTGGTGGAATCACCGCGCCCGACCTAAAGCTGTACTACAGAGCAAGTGTGATAAAAACTGCATGGTACTGGTATAGTGACAGACAAGTAGACCAATGGAACAGAATTGAAGTCCCAGAAATGAACCCACACACCTATGGTCATTTGAAATTTCACAAGGGAGCTAAAACCATCCAGTGGAAAAAAAGACAGCATTTTCAACAAATGGTGCTGGCACAACTGGCTGTTATCATGTAGAAGATTGTGAATCTATCCATTTCTATCTCCTTGTAGTAAGGTCAAATCTAAGTGGATTAAGATACTCCACATAAAATCAGAGACACTGAAACTTATAGAGGAGAAAGTAGGGAAAAGCCTCGAAGATATGGGTACAAGGGAAAAATTCCTGAATAGAACAGCAATGACTTGTGCTGTAAGAAGAGAATCAATAAATGGGACCTCATAAAATTGCAAAGATTCTGCAAGGCAAAAGACACTGTTCATAAGACAAAAATACCACCAACAGATTGGGAAAGGATCTTTACCTATCCCAAATCGGGTAGGGGACTAATATCCAATATATATATATAAAGAACTCAAGAAGGTGGACTCCATAAAATCAAATAACCCCATTAAAATGTGGTTCAGAACTGAATAAAGAATTCTCACCTGAGGAATACCGAATGGCAGAGAAGCACCTGAAAAAATGTTCAACATCCTTAATCATCAGGGAAATGCAAATCAAAACAACCCTGAGATTCCACCTCACACCAGTCAGAATAGCTAAGATGAAAAATTCAGGTGACAGCAGATGGTGGCGAGGATGTGGAGAAAGAGGAACACTCCTCCATTGTTGGTGGGATTGCAGGCTTGTACAACCACTTTGGAAATCAGTCTGGTGGTTCCTCAGAAAATTGGGTATAGTAATACTGGAGGATCCAGCAATACCTCTCTTGGGCATATATCCAGAAGATGTCCCAAACGGTAAGAAGGACACGTGCTCCACTGTGTTCATAGCAGCCTTATTTATAATAGCCAGAAGCTGGAAAGAACCCAGATGCCCCTCAACAGAGTAATGGATACAGAAAATTTGTTACATTTACACAATGGAATACTACTCAACTATTAAAAAGAATGAATTTATGAAATTCCTAGGCAAATGGATGGACCTGGAGGGCATCATCTTGAGTGAGGTAACCCAATCACAAAGGAACTCACACAATATGTACTCACTGATAAGTGGATATTAGCCCTGAAACTTAGGATAACCAAGATACAAGATACAATTTGCTAAACACCTGAAACTCAAGAAGAATGAAGACCAAAGTGTGGACACTTTGCCTCTTCTTAGAATTGGGAACAAAACACCCATGGAAGTAGTTACACAGACAAAATTTGGAGCTGTGAAAAAAGGATGAAACATCTAGTTATTGCCATATCCAGGGATCCATCCCATAATCAGCTTCCAAACGCTGACACCATTGCATACACTAGCAAGATTTTGTTGAAAGGACCCTGATATAGCTGTCTCTTGTGAGACTATGCCGGGGCCTAGCAAACACAGAAATGGATGCTCACAGTCAGCTAATGAATGGATCACAGGGCCTCCAATGGAGGAGCTAGAGAAAGCACCCAAGGAACTAAAGGGATCTGCAACCCTATAGTTGGAACAACAATATGAACTAACCAGTACCCCGGAGCTCTTGACTCTAGCTGAGTATGTATCAAAAGATGGCCTAGTCGGCCATCACTGGAATGAGAGGCCCATTGGACTTGCAAACTTTATATGCCCCAGTACAGGGGAACGCCAGGGTCAAAAAGGGGGAGTGGGTGAGTATGGGAGTGGGGGGTTTGGTATGGGGGACTTTTGGGATAGCATTGGAAATGTAAATGAGGAAAATACCTAATTAAAAAAAATCACAAAGCCACAAAAAAAGAATAAACCCAGAACAAACAAACAAACAAACAAAAAGAAAAGGAAAGGAAAGAAAAAAAAAAGAAAAGAAAAGAAAAGAAAAGGAAAGGAAAGGAAAGAAAAGAGAAGAAAAGAAAAGAAAAGAGCAACATGTGAAAGATGAAGCAAGGACAGCATAATTTGTGGTGCTGGAGTCAAAAGGAGACAGCCACTGAACAAAGCATTTACAAAACTCAGGGTCTGGTGCTCTTATCTCTGATATTGTTTGTGCCATTTATAAGTAGTATCTCCTTAGCCTGGTAAGCCTATGACCTAGACTGTTTTCATAATTACAAAAATAGATACAACATAACAGCACATCACCTTTAGCATTCATATTTTAAATTACCATTCTCTCAAAACTAGAAGTTAAGATGATAATTTCCTTTAAGACTGTCCAAATAACTTCTAATCTTATCATCATCCACAATCACCAAAGGATTTGTTCGATTCATATTTTCCAGAATAATGATTGTAAATTTACCTTTAGTTTAAAAAGTAACAAAATTATTCTCATCTTAAGTTCTTTCATCTAACACCAACTCCATTCAAATGTAGCATACCATTTGTAATAGACTTTTTGATCAATCTGAAATCACGTCTTCAGATTTTCCCACTGATTACAAAGTAGCATGGATGCACGGATTGTTTAATCTAGAGATCAAGAGAAATTTCTGTGAATATGGATTTTTTATTTTTGTTTGAAGATACAACGAAACATCACCTTTAAGAAATTTTAAATTTGTAAATGTACCCAAGGAGATTACAGTAACAGTTCAACAATAGACTACAGTACTCTGCCACCAATTATCAATTACTCTTATAGAAATAGCTTACAATTTTTCTGAGAATAGAACCCAGGACAGGTTGCTTAGGAAAAGGTGTTTTGAGTGAGTATCATAAGCATGTGGGTTTTTTGTTTTGTTTTGTTTTGTTTTGTTTTTATAAATTCCAACAATGATCCACAGCCATCACCACAACTCGCATCTTTGTTTCCTCAGTCATTTCATTGTAAATGAGAGGTGTGGGTAATAAATGATAATAAAATTCAATTCACCAAGGAATAATGTGTATTCAGTCACAGTATTACAGATGAGTCATTCAACAAACCTGTCATGTACCAAATGACTGACAAATACTTTAATGATGCTATGTTCTGCCCTCTGTTTTCTACCCCAAGACCTCTAAAGAAAAAATGAATCTATTTGGAGGTACTCAAAAACATGAGTCAGATTGATTTAAAATTTTATATAAATTTTTGTTTTAGGTAATTTAATAATATAAGCATAATGCAGCAGTTTTTTCAACACACTTACTTTTCAGAAAAAAATGACCCTAGGAGAGAAAAATAAGCAGAGCCTGAATTGTCTAGTATTTACTTAGCTATAAGCTCCTTATATTTAGAGAGTGTTCCCATTATACTGTTTCCCAAATAAGTGGAATTCAAACACATGATCCTGAGAAAGAAGGATTCTGTCATGTATATTTTAAATCAAAGTCTGTCCAGTAGTTTCATCAGTTCCTGGGGTGCATGTAATATGAAACAACCCATTGAGACCCATGTGTTGAAGGCTTCTTGCAGTGCTGGTGAAATTAGGAGTAAATGTCTGGAGGCAGATCCTATTAAGAATAAGTGAATTTTTAAAAGTATGTATCCTATGACTGTACCCTGCTTTAATTCCTTCCTGTCCCACTGCTTCCTGTCTACTGTGGGTGATCAGCTTCCCTCCATTTGCTCCCATTAGCATGATGGTCATTCATCCCAAATGTTCAGGTACCAAGCCCTCCTTCCCTGTGAACAAAAATAAATCATCTACCCTTAAGATGTTTATGGTAAATATTTTCTCAATGTGACAAGAAAGATAATACATCCGCTACTGAACCATTGCCAACCATTAAAACCCCAAAATATAACTAAAGATATTAAATATCTTTGTATGTTTCTTATTGATTTTCTTTTAAAATAAAATTGAATCATCATGACCTATAACTGGAAATGTTACAGTACCTGGTATAACATTATTTTTGTTTACCTATATGGTCATGTCACACTATTTGAAAACTATGGTTATACCTATAGGCCTGGGCTGTCAAACTTTTGGTCAAAGAAAATACTTTTGGCATTGTGACAGCAATCAATCCATAAACCCATCAATCATCAAAATCAAGAAAATAAGTGACTAGGGGCAGACAGGCCTAATGGGACAACTGTATTGAGCTTCTTACTAGGGTGTAACAAGCATCATAAAGGAGAGAGAACAAAAGAGTCAGAGGACATATATGACAATGGTAAATATACTACAGCTATTTTGTACAGGAAGTTGTAGTAAATATGGATAGCTGTGTCAAATAAAGCCAGTGAACATTTCAGTACAGATGAGGGTGGATATCACAAGGTCACGCTTCAACTGAGAAGGTATTGGAAGCTGATGGCTATTTGGGGAAGGAGAGTTATTAATTTGGGGATGTGGCAATTTGTACAGGCCAAGCTCCAATATATGTCCTATGTAAATATAGTCTGCACTAATTGAATTTCATTGATTACTATAAAAATGAAAAAGAAAAACACACAGATCTGGGAGGAGTCTTTGATGGAGAGGAGAAATTAGGGTATTTATGATCAGGTAGAAATTCTCAAAGAATACACTTAACACTTAAAATAACAGGAAGACTAGGCTTGAAACCTATTATTTTGTAGGCATTTTAGTTTAGGTGAAACTTATTGTTAAGTTAAAATATTCTGTCAAGATATGGCTTAGACTATATGCTATAAATATATTGTTTATTAATAACTACTAGGAAGAAAAAATGGCCATATCAGTTATGATAGTAACTGATTTGCATTTACTTATTATAACATTTGTTTTAAGATGGTTAAAAACTTTCCTAAAAATATAGTAATATTAATATTAAATAGAAAATAAATACATGCTAAATGTTATATGAAATACATGTCTACATGGTAAGCTAAGGTATTTAAGAATATATAGCTACTTTATAGAAAATCAGGTACAAGTTCTGTATGTAAGTTTGGATATTTAGACCTTGGGTTTAATCTTTGATAAAATTAAAATAAAATGTAAATTGAAGAATAGTACACTAAGTCTGGAAAATAATTTCATGGTTAAGACAGCCTGTCTCTCTTCTGGAAGGATTTAAGTTTGGTTTCCAGCACCCACATTATGTGCCTTCAACCAGCTGTAGATCCAGCTCCAGATCACCTGATTCCATCCTCTAGCACCTTGGGTACCAACACTCATACAATGTACAAAATTTCACACATCTCACATACAGAAGCATAAATAGAAATTACGTTTTTAATGTAAAGACTTGACATGATACTGAAATGAATTGTAACAAGATGGTCTTCATTCAACATCCTTGTAGAATTTTCTCTATTCATCTTTTCAACTGCATTTTCTAAAACTACAGAATAATTTTTAATAGTCATATATGTTATTCTTAAGGAGAATAAGGTTTAACATTTTATTTGAATTCATAAGAGGATAATACATGAAAACCAAATATCTCATTTACATACAAAATATGTGCATAAGTTTTTGTAAAGCAAATTATTAAGTATTATATTTTAAGTATTTTAAGTATTATATATTCTAGGTTATCCTGAAGACATGTAATTTATATACTGCCTAATGTTTTCCTAGTGCCCCTATTTGTACATTCAGTACTAATATTATTATATTTTAAGTAAACCTTATGAGTATCTAAAATAAATGCTATACATATTACTGTAAACCCATTTACGGACATACAAAATACAGTTCTCTAATTAGAAACAAAGAAATTTTGTTGAAAATCATTACTTTTATGACAGGATTGGTTTTTACTAAAATAAACAAATAATTGAAGAAATTGACAATCACATCCATACTCAATAAGTTAATCCATATGATCCTATGCTAAAAACTAAATGAACAGATACAGATAGCTGATGTCATCCCGCTGTCCTTTTGCAAAACGAAATGTGTCTAGAAAATGACCTTTTTATGGATGCCATTATGTTACTCCCCAATTGGTGTACAATATTAGGGGAATAAATCAATCATTACAGTTAATTCAAGTGGAAACTGTGTCAGTCTTTCAAAACCTTATGAGGAAAAGTTTGGAAGGATAGTTTGTTTGTCTTGTATAAATATCAACAATCAGAAAAACCAAGCTTATTTTAAAATATAGCATAAATGATGTTAAAACTGTTAAAGCTAATAACTAAGAAATTATTAGCAAGAGATCCCTACCTTAAAACTTCTGATAAGTCTGAATTTTGACAATCACTGCAGTATTCATTATTATTTATGTTCCTGGTGTGAATATCATTTCCTAACAGAGGTCCTACCGAGTATCTTTTAATATCTGTGCACAAATTTTATTTTAGTTGTCATTAAACATGTTACTTATGTTTCTATCATTAAAGAAGATCCAAGAGGACAGACATAGTTCATATCTATATATTGTTATTCATATCATCTCCAAAACTACAACTTTTTATGATATTCAGGATTTAAACTATAACTTTAAACAACTTGTCTTAAATCTATATCTAAAGTACTTCAAAAGGACATAATCTATATTTTTTATTCTGAAAAGAATATATTTATTATAAGAACATTGTGTTGTGTTTTTTAAAAACAAAGAGAGAACCAGGAATTCTTTGGTAGAAGGGCAGTATGGTGACATGGACAGGGGTGCCTCTGCAGGCCTGAACATGTCCGTTTCATTGATATGTACAAATTATTAAATTTATTCTGTAAATATTTATATTGATAATTTTAAATTTCAATAGAAAGCATTCTCAATATTTTGATTAAGAATGGTCCCATATGCCAGGCAGTGGTGGCACATGCCTTTAATCCCAGCACTTGGGAGGCAGAGGCAGGTGGATTTCTGAGTTTGAGGCTAGCCTGATCCACAGAGTTAGTTGCAGGACAGCCAGGGATACCTAGAGAAACCCTGTCTTGAAAAACTAAAACAAACAAACAAACAAACAAACAAAAAAAAAAACCAAGACTGGCCCCATAGATTCACATAGTTGAATGCTTAATAATAAGGGAGTGGAACTTTTGAATAGGATTGAAAGATTATATATGCTAGGAGTGAGTTTTGAGATTTCAAAATCTCAGGCCAGGCCCAGTGTCTCTTTCTGTCTGGTGCCTGCAGATCCAGAGGAAATACTCTGGCTTCTTCTCCACTACAGTATCTACCTGCATGCCACCACGCTGCCTACCATCATGATAAAAATCTATCCTCTGTCTCCCAAGGACTGGCAAAAGGAATGTGGATGTTGATGTGATTATAGATGGAGAAATAATCTGGGAGGTGCTTGGGAAGGGAAAATCACTATTAAAATGTATCAAAAGTCTATTTTCATTAAGAAAAGTCTAGGTCAACATATAGTATTTTTAGATAGTAACAGATCATACATGTTTTCTTAAGTAGTTTTCAACTAGTGAACTTACTAAATCTATCTATATGTCTATAAGATTTTAAACTGACAAAATGTCTATAATATCTAAAAATGACTAAACATTTTTAGACATTAAGCTTCAACTAGATATAAGATGTTAGCTCTCAAGTACACCAACGACTGGTAATTAACTAATAAGTAGCATTGAAAGAGATCATCATGACAAAAATCATTGTAATTTTACAATGAAAAATGTAGTTCATATTGGTAAACCATCTCAATAGTAATTTAGCTGATGAATATTTTAAGACACACTATAAAGAAAAAGATTGAACTTGTTATTCTGTTTCTATCATGTTATTAGCTGTTGATATCTTTGAAGCTAGTTGAATGCATTGATATATATTAATGTAAAAATGAAGGCTTATACATTTCGGGGAATTATCACAATCGCACACAGCAAGTATAATTTAGCTGAAGTTAAATTCTAAGCTTTAAGTAATCTTTAATACAAAATAAATACTTATTTTGTTTTTAGCGCCTGTAAAACCTAACAGTCAGAATCTTAGTTTCATTAGTCTGCCTATTTGTCACAAATATGGTCAAAATTGCCTGAGAAATAAGACTTTCTTCTCAAATATTTTATGCATGATTTCTATAGATTTCTTATTGCTTTTTGATGAGAAATGAAATCACATGTTATGAAAATTAGTTCGTAGTAATCACTAAATACACCACATTTTTAAAGTTCAATGATTTTCATTAGTAGCTATACAAACACAATACTTTAAAAATCTATAAGAATTAACTGGATTATATTCCAGATACATTATTGCCTAGAACTGGGATATATATGTAGAACATTTGGCCCAGGAGGAGGCAGAAACTAGGTTTTGTGGTCTAGTACGAAACTGTCAATCAAACCTTCAGACCACTTTCTTTTCTTTAGCTTTTTCGACTTCACGATAATGATGTGACTGATCTTGTTTATCCTTTACTACAGCTAGGATGTGCTCACAGAACAAGAGCCCAAGGCAAAAGAGAAATTGATTTTAAACTGGAGCTTTTAAATTCAGGAGTCAAATGAGGCCTTTTCTTCATAAATTATCTCAGGTATTATCTATAGTGACAGAAAGCTATACAAAAATCTTCAATCTTTTGTTTAGAAAATATATACAAGAAGTAAAAGGAAATTAAAACTTGATAATAACTCATTAATGAGATGAATAAAGTTTTTAAATTGATAATGTCTTCAAATAAAACTCCTTGGTTGTCACTGGCTGTGCTTTTTGATAAGTCAATGCAAAATAGATTTATCAAGTAAACGACTAAGGGTGGAAAAAGGGATGAAGAGATGGCTCAGCCACTGAAGGGGATGCTCACAACCAAAAAGTTTAGAGTGAGAATTGATGAATCAACTTTTTACAAAACAGCAATAATGAAAGATGAAATTTTTAACATGTACAATAAGTTTCCTTCTTTAGACCTAATTTTCCTCCAATTCTTCATATTTTCCCAAAATTTTCCTTTTTGTTGTTCTTATTAATAACTCAATTAACAGGAAAAACTGACTTTTTTGAGTGAAATGGCCATAATTTTGCATAAAATAGACAAATGTACTGCTAAAAAAGAAAATATATTATCAATATTAGAGTAAAGACACAATTTCTATATCTGCTGGAAAACTCAGAGATTTAATGTGGTTGTAATAACTTAAATATGACTGTTTCTGTCACCTATGTCCAAACCCTATGTCCAATTTGCTTTTCTTAACCTCACACATATTCACTACTTAATGAGAAGGCAGGCACAACAGATTACTTACTCTTCCCTGATTGCCCAGGTTGGACACTGCAATAGTTAGGAATAATACAGACTACCAAGCCAAAATACTGACAGGTTCCAAACTATGTGAATGGCAGATGTAATCAAGTCTCCCCCTATATGAGTCACTTGAACTGTACCTGTCTCTGCTTCAGAACTAAGATTTTTCATGTATAAGAATAAGTTGAATAGAGCAACCACCTTGCCTCACTGGGCATCTTATATATTTTTAATTTCTAAAATGATGTTTGCAATAACATATCAAATGCCTTTAAAAACATAAAAGATAGCCATTTAATAATTCCCACAATTTTCTTAATACATTCAAATATTTTCTAATTTCTTCCTCTGTCTTTATGCATAAATTTTAACCAGCTTATGTTAGTTAAATTATTATGTTGGCAAATATAAAAGCCAAGAGTTTTTCAATTTTATGAAAACAGCCATAAATAAAATGAACAATTGATCACTTCCCATATATCTGTAATTCTATGGAAGAAAGAAAAATAACAAATAAATATATTTGCATATATTGGTTTATGTTGCAAATAATATATTTTATAATGGTATTATACTGAATTATACAATTATTACCTAATGGTATCTATTTCCTGTACACCACACACAATCCTGAGGGTAATATTATTAAATCGTTACAATAAACCTAGCAAGGTTTTTATGGTATTTTTCAATTTTATGGTCAAGAAAAGTAAGGAATAAAATGGGATGGTAAAAGTGTTCAAAGTTATATTTTGAGTAAAGACCAAAACCCAAAGAATATGGCATAAAAACTCTGCTTTTTAACACTATGCTATGTCTTTAAAAAGTGGACGTGATAAATGTACATATTGGAAAGATATGTGGTGGCTACTTGATATCCATGGGAGGCCTGCCATTTTCTGAAGAGAAATGGAGGAGTGAGTGGGGAGGGAGAGGCATTTGGGGGAGGGGGAAGACTGGGAAGAAAGAGGAAAAAGAAACTGCAGTTGAGATGCAAAAATGAAGATAGATGATAGATAGATAGATAGATAGATAGATAGATAGATAGATAGATAGATAGATGGATAGACAGATAGATGACAGACAGACAGAAAGATGGATAAAATAAAGCAGAGCTATGTCAGATCAGATGATTATTTCCTTCGTTTGCTCAAGGACAGCCCCCGCCCCCCTGCTCCTCAGGAGAGAAAGGAGCCAGTCATAGAAATACATAAAAAAGAAACGAAGCCAATCAAATACAATAATTAAAATTGGATTGTTAGTAGCCTTCCATTTAACTTTAAAAATTGTCATTGAGTTTTACTTATTGATAAAGCTGTCAGAATATTTCAAATAATTTGGTTTGTGGATCTAATATTTCAATAAATACATGGCACCCTGTAATTTGTCTTGTTATTGTACAATTTAAGTTAGTCTACAATGAAATTTTTTGTTATATCCTCCCCTCAAGATGATATATGATCATTGGTGATGTATATTTAAGTTGTCACCTTTGAGTTATACATTTTTATCTTTGTTTCACTTACACAACAATCAAGAGAAAAATAATACTGCGAAGGAACAAACCTGTGGCACTTCAGTTGGGAAATTATAATTATTGACTCACCGCTCTCGCTGCAATGATCAAAGAGAGGTGAGAAGCCACTTAAACAGAGATGATTTTGTCTCATAATTTGAGTAGGTGCAGGAGCAGGTAAGCTGAGGATGTACTGCCAGTATGTGGCTGGTTTCACTGCATCCAGAGTCAGGAAATGGGGAGATGAAGGCTTGTATTCAGCTAACTTTCTCTATTTTGGATAGTGGAATGATGCCAGTTGCTTTAAAGGGTGTCTTTAGACCTTGGTTATCCCACTGTATAAACTCCCACATAACAAATCTAGAAATTGTCTCCAAGGTGATAATAGATCCTGTGAAGCTGACACGCAGCATGCTCCTTCACGGTTGTTTTCTCTGCTTTCAGTAGATAAAGACATTTACTGTATCTAGAAATAGAGTCTGTAATGAACAGGTGCCTTTTCGCTTTATAAATATGAATACTGAGTATGCCAATGTTAAATGTATGGCATAATCTTTGCACATCATAGTACTGGTTATTCTTCATTGCTCTTAATGATGCAGGAACTGCTATCACTCCATCTCTCCTCTTTACTTAGCTTGATGAGAGGGCAGCCCAGCTCAAACACTGCAGCTGAGCATTTCAAGAGAAGACAGGCACTTAATGTGTGCAGGCAGACTTAAAAACTTTAAACGGTGTCTCAGAATAAAAGGGAACTGATTTCTCTGACTATATGTGACTGGCAAGCTCTGTACCCATTAATTTCCTGCTTTTTGTGTAATTTTGAAAAATTGTATGTTGTTTGCCTTTCCTACTTCCATTTTCTGTTGCTGTAAAAAAAAATTACCTCACTATTTCTCTAGAAATAAATAAGAATTCATCTCGTCTCCTAAAGCATTGCAAGAGACAATTTTTATTCTCTTCTATATGATTAAAAATTACTAAGAATGAGACTTTGGTTATTCCATGGATGAATGGGCCAATGCTCCCAATATCTGTAGGTTCCTCACCCATTAACGCAATCATTTTTATCTTCACATTCCCGTCCTTTGCCAAACTCACAAACACCTACTGCCTGTTGGCCATCGGAGGAACAGAGAACTTCTACAGTGTGTTCGAGAGTGAGCTCTATGATGCCATTCCCGTAGTGCACACATCCATCGCCGGCTGCCAAATCATCGGGCACATGTGTGTGGGAAACAGGCATAGGCTCCTGGTACCCAACAACAGGACCCACTAGGAGCTGCAGCACATCCGCAACAGCCTGCCTGACTCGGTGCAAATATGATGGGTGGAGGAGTGGCCCTCAGCCCTTGGCAATGTTACCACCTGCAATGACTATGTGGCCTTGGTCCACCCAGACTTGGAAAGGGAGACAGAAGAGATCCTGGCTGATGTCCTCAAGGTGGAAGTCTTCAGACAGACAGTTGCTGACCAGGCGCTAGAAGGAAGCTACTGTGTCTTCAGTAATCAAGGAGGTCTGGTGCACTCTAAAACTTCTATCAAGGACCAGAGTGAGTTGTCCTCCCTTCTTCAGGTCCCCCTGTGGCAGGCACTATGAACAGAGGGAGTGAGGTGATTGCTGCTGGGATGGTGGTGAACGATTGGTATGTTTTCTGTGGTCTGGACACAACCAGCACAGAGCTGTCGGTGGTGAAGAGCATCTTCAAGCTGAATGAAGCCAAGTCAAGTACCATTGCCACCAGCATGCGGGATTCCCTCATTGACAGCCTCACATGAGTCACCATCCATGCTGCCGTGTGAGTTTCTGCCTCTGGATTTTGGCTCACATTTATTCTTTTTATTCTACAATACTTTAACTCTAACAATCATAACAGCTATGAAGAGGACCTAAGACATACCTCTGCATTCTCTACAACTGCTGTTTAAGTTTCTGTTGTCCCAACTGAGTCCCATTTAGAGTCTGTAGGCCACATTATCCTGGTCTCCTTGATACCTCTGGCTCCTATAATTCTTTGTCTCCTGTCTAGCTCCAAGTGGAGGAACTCGGTGGAGTTCTTGAATTTGGGCTCACTCTCTACCTAAGGTTGGGCTGTGGGTCTGTGCATCTGCTCCTATCAGCTGACAGAGAAAGCCTTTCTCATGATGACTGGGCTAGAGACCAATCTATGAGAACAGCAGAATATTATTAGGAAACATTTTATTGATTTTTTCTTTTCTTTTCTTTTCTTTTCTTTTCTTTTCTTTTCTTTTTTTGCTTATAAGGTATAATCATTTTATAATGATTTAATTATAAATTTATTTTCTTTAATATTTCATAATAGTTTTAATTTTCTCACCATAAAAATCTTTTATATAAGCATTATGTTCATGTGTCATCATATACAATATGTGGACTATTCATTGTTGCATTGACAATGATTTTTCAATTTTATACATATTGCATATTTAAAAGAACTTTGTCATTGGCATATGAACATATTTACAGATATATGCATACATATAGCAATCAACATATATTTGTTAAAGAAATCTAGACTTTACCACAGTAGAATTCTAAAAATGTGTGTCTTTCCTGAAGTTTTCTCTGTTACTTATACATACTGAACATAAAATCTTATCTTAATAAAACTGTTTTATTTTATTTTATTTTATTTTATTTTATTTTATTTTTGGCAGAAAGAATATTTGTGAGCTCTTTTACAGACATTTTACACAAGTATAAAGTTTCAGTGAAGTAACTAGGTGAACAAAACCATCATCAAATGATTAACATTTATAAGAATGTTTAAAAGACTTCACTTGATTCCTCTATTTAATGATTCATGTTAGTTACAAGATAATGCAACTATTGTCACATTAATTCACCATACTACCTTTTAAAATTATGAGAAATTGTTAAATCGAGAATAAAAGGCAATTTTTTGTTGGTTATTTACATTCAAATGATATCTCCCTTCCCAGTTGCCCCTCTATAAGCCCACTATTCCCTCCTCTTACCCCGACTTTATAGGGGTATCCCCTACCTGCCCACCGACACCTGCCTCAGCTCCCTAGTGTTCCCCTATTCTGGGTCATCAAGCCTCCACAGGACCAACGGGAACCCTTCCTAATGATGCCAGATAAGGGGATCCTCTGCTAAATATCCATCTGACACCATGGGCACCCCTGTGTATTCTTTGATTGATGGTTTACTCCCTGGGAGCTTTGGGGGTCTGGTTGGTTGATATTGTTGTTCTTCCTACAAGGTTACAAACCTCTTCATCTCCTTCAGTCTTTACCATAGCTTCTCCATTGGGGTCCCTGCTCTCAGTCCAATGTTTGGCTGTGTACATCTGCATCTATATTGGTCCCGCTTTGGAAGAGCCTCTCAGGGGACAGCTATAATGGGCTCCTCTCGCCTGTTGTGGTGGCACACACCAGTAGGATTTTCTGAAGGTAGCAGAGGCAGGAAGATCACACGTCTGAGTTCAGCCTGGGAAAATATTTTTTATATTAAGCTATTATGCTAAGCACATACAAACAAGAATATTGCTTACTGAAACAATGCTTTTGTTGGTTTTAAAATGTTTATTTTACTAACACTTATGCTACTCTAAATTTCTGCAATTCATATTATTTTGAGAAAATGTAAGAATATACATTATATGATTTATTTAATATTGCTTTCTAATTCAAGATAAAAGGAAGATATTCTGATATGTTGACCTATTTTAAATACTAATAGCTATACAATAATCAATATATTGATACTTCTGTATTTGTGAAAAGGCAGATACTTCTGTATTTGTGAAAAGGCAATAACTGGTAAATATTATTATTTTAGCTTTCACCCCAAAAATAATAATATGTGTTCTCAATGACAGATCATTTTCACGAAGAAATTTTTTTCAGGTAAAAACTAGTAGTGAGGGGAACATTTTTGGGTTTTTTTTATTTATTTACATTTCAAATGTTATCCCCTTTCCAGTTTTCACCTTTGGAAATCTCCTATCGCATCCCTTCTCCCCCCTTCTTCTATGAAGGTGTTCACTGACCCACCCACTCCTGCCTTTCTGTACTGGCGTTCTCCTACACTGGGACATTGAGCCTTCCCAGAATCAGAATTGATGTCCAAAAAGCCATTTTCTGCTACATTTGAGGCTGGAGACATGGGTCCCTCCATGTGTACCCTTTGGTTGTTGGTTTAGTCCCTTGGAGCTGTGGGGGGTGTGGTTGGTTGATATTGTTGTTATTTCCAAATGATTGCAAACCCCTTCATCTCCATCAGTTCTTTTTCTAACTCCTCCATTAGGGACCCCGTGCTCAGTCCAATGGTTGGCTGCAAGCATCTGCCTCTATTTGTCAGGCTATGGCATGCATGGAACTTTTGCAAAGATGTTGTATGATATTAATTTTTATTCTATTTGTGCTATAAACATAGATGTGGAAAGTGCTTTATAAACTCATGGCTTTTAACCATATTTGTTCAACATTTGATCTCTCTTAGCTAAAACACTAAGTAAAAAGTGTTAGTGCTGAGCAAGTGTTATTATTTTAAAATATGCACTTGGACATGTGAGATGGCTCTGTGGGTTAGCTAGAAGCCTGGAGTTCAGTTAAAAACACATGCACTGATTCCTGAGCTCAGAAGTGAGATCTCCACTTTCTCTGCAATAACTGTCTAGAACCAGGCAAGCCAGGAGCACACAGAACACGGGAACAGTGGAGCTGCTGGAACAGGATCCTTCCAGTCTGCCATGTGCACCTGGCAGCTGAGGCTGTTCTACAGCTCTCTATGCATGGTCCCGCCAGGAGAGAGCAAGTCTCCTAGGAGTGCTGACACAGGCTTACAGACCGACAGGAGGGAAAAGCTCCAGTCAGAGACAGCAAGACCATCTAACACCAGAGATAACCAGATGGTGAAAGGCAATCACAAGAAACTTACCAACAAAAGCCAAGGCTACTTGACATCATTACAACTCAGTTCTCCCACCACATCAAGTCATGAATAGCCCAACACACAAAAAAGCAAGGTGTGGATTTAAAATCACATCTCATGACACTAATAGAGGATTTTAATGAAGAATATAAATAATAAATATCACTATTGGCAGATGATATGATACTATGATTAAGTGACCCCAAAAATTTCACCAGAGAACTCAACCCTGATGAAACAACTTCAAAAAAGTTACTAGATATAAAATTAATTCAAACAAATGAGTGGTCTTCCTCTATTCAAAGGATAAACAGTCTGGGAATGAAATTAGGGAAACAATGCCCTTCATAACAGTCACAAATAATATAAAATAACTTGGTGTTACTCTTACAAAGCAAGTGAAAGATCTGTGTGATAATTAGAAATACAAGATCTCAGAAGATGGAAAAATCTCCCATGCTCATGGTTTAGCAGGATTAATATACTTAAAATGTCCATCTTGCTGAGAACAATCTACAGATTCAATTCAGTCCCCATCAAGATTCCAACTCAATTATTCATAGAGTTAGAAAGAGTAATTTGCCAATTCTTCTGCAATAATAATAATAATAATAATAATAATAATAATAATAATAATAATAATAAACTATTGAGATATTGAGAAAGTAAAAACTATTTTCAACAATAAAAGAACTTCTTGTGGAATTACCATCCTTGACCTCAAGCTGTACTACAGAGAAATTATGATAAAAACTGCGTGGTAGAAGTCCCTTCCTGTCTGCACAAGCACCAGGTCACCTTGGGCTCGGAGTCGGCGGGCACCCCCAAGGTCCCCTAGAGGACTCTCCATGAGATCTTAGGACCACCAGTGAGTAGAACACAACTTTGTTCAAATCCAATCACGCAGGACCTGAGACAGAATTAGGAAAGCAGGAAACCTGGCCTGACCAGGGTCGCAAGTCCCTTCCAGTCAATGCCAGCACTGGGTCCCCTGGGCGCAGAGTCAGTGGACACCCCCAAGGTCCCTAGAGGACAGCTTCTGAGACAGACCTGGTTTCGGGCTCCAGACATCCTGGCATCTACTCTGCCAGAGGAGAGCTGTCCGCCCTGCCTGGGAGGGCTTTGCCAGAGCATCTGGGGGAGCTATCTTGGTTGCCGGATCCCTCTGAGACTAGTCTGTGCAGGTGAGAGTGTGGACTACAGAAGCTAACAGCTTCTGGGACAGGCCAAAGCAACACAGCTTCTGGGACAGGTCCTGTTTTGGGCCTTCATCTTCTGCCAGGAGGGAGGTCCAAACACCAGATATCTATGCACCTTCCCTGTAAGAGTAGAGCTTACCTGCAGAGAGTGCTCTGACCACTGAAAATCAGAGGAGAGATCTAGTCTGCCAAGTCTGCTGACAGAGACTAACAGAATCACGAGAGGAACAATCTCTAAAAAGAGACAACTAACTCCAGAGATTACCTGATGGCTATAGGCAAACTTAAGAATCCTACTAACAAAAACCAAGATCACTCACTCACCATCATCAGAATGCAGCACTCCACCTCGCCCAGTCCTGAGCATCCCAACACACCTGAAAGGCTAAACCTGAATTTAAAAGCATATCTAAGGATGATGGTAAAGGACATCAAGAAGGACTTTAATAACTCACTTAAAGACATACAGGAGAACACTGCTAAAGAGTTACAAGTCCTTAAAGAAAAACAGGGAAACACAACCAATCAGGTAGAAGTCCTTAAAAAAATGGAAAACACATCAAAACAAGTGATGGAAATGAACAAAACAATACTAGACCTAAAAAGGGAAGTAGACACAATAAAGAAAAACGAAAGTGAGGTAACACTGGAGATAGAAACCCAAGGAAAGCAATCTGGAAACATAGATGCGAGCATCAGCAACAGAATACAAGAGAAGGAAGAGAGAATCTCAGGTGCAGAAGATTCCATAGAGAACATCGACACAACAATCAATGAAAATGCAAAATGCAAAAAGATCCTAACTCAAAACATCCAGGAAATCCAGAACACAATGAGAAGACCAAACCTATGGATAATAGGAGTAGATGAGAATGAAGATTTTCAACTTAAAGGGCCAGCAAATATCTTCAACACAATTATAGAAGAAAACTTCCCAAACCTAAAGAAAGAGATGCCCATGAACATACAAGAAGCCTACAGAACTCCAAATAGACTGGACCCGAAAAGAAATTCCTCCTGACACATAATAATCAGAACAACAAATGCACTAAATAAAGATAGAATATTAAAAGCAATAAGGGAAAAGGGTCAAGTAATATATAAAGTCAGGCCTATCAGAATTACATCAGACTTTTCACCAGAAACTATGAAAGCCAGAAGATCCTGGACAGATGTTATACAGACACTAAGAGAACACAAATGCCAGTCCAGGCTACTATACACTTTCAATTACCATAGATGGAGAAACCAAAGTATTCCACAACAAAACCAAATTCATAGATTATTTTTCCATGAATCCAGCCCTTCAAAGGATAATAACAGAAAAAAAAAAAAAATACAAGGACGGAAACCATGACCTAGAAAAAGCAAGAAAGTAATCCTTCAACAAACCTAAAAGAAGTCAGCCACAAGAACAGAATGACAACTCTAACAACAAAAATAATAGGAAGCAACAATTACTTTTCCTTAATATCTTTTAATGGACTCAATCCCCCAGTAAAAAGACATAGACTAACAGACTGGCTACAGAAACAGGACCCAATATTTTGCTGCTTACAGGAAACCCATCTCAGGGAAAAAGACAGACACTACCTCAGAATGAAAGGCTGGAAAACAATTTTCCAAGCAAATGGTCTGAAGAAACAAATTGGAGTAGCCATTCTAATAACTAACAAAATCAACTTCCAACCCAAAGTTATCAAAAAAGACAAGGAGGGACACTTCATACTCATCAATGGTAAAATCTTCCAAGAGGAAGTCTCAATTCTGAATATCTATGTTCCAAATTCAAGGGCAGCCACATTCATTAAAGAAACTTTAGTCAAGCTCAAAGCACACATTGCACCTCACACAATAATACTGGGAGACATCAACAAACCACTTTCATCAATGGACAAATCATGGAAACAATAATTAAACAGGGACACAGTGAAACTAACAGAAGTTATGAAACAAATTGATTTAACTGATATGTACATATCATTTTATCCTAAAACAAAAGGGTATACCTTCTTCTCAGCACCTCATGGTACTTTCTCCAAAATTGATCATATACTTGGTTACAAACCAGGCCTCAACAGATACAAAAATATTGAAATTTTCCCATGCGTCCTAGCAGATCACCATGGACTAAGGCTGATCTTCAATAACAATATAAATAAGAGAAATCTAGCATTCATGTGGAAACTGAACAATACTCTTCTCAATGATACCTTGGTCAAGGAAGGAATAAAGAAAGAAATTAAAGTCTTTTTAGAGTTTAATGAAAAGGGAGCCTCAACGTACCCAAACTTATGGGACACAATGAAAGCATTTCTAAGAGGTAAATTCATAGCTCTGAGTGCCTCCAAAAAGAAACTAGAGAGAGCACACACTAGCACCTTGACAACACACCTAAAAGCTCTAGAACAAAAGAAAGCAAATTCACCCTAGAAGAGTAGATTGCAGGAAATAATCAAACTCAGGGGAGAAATCAACCAAGTGGAAACAAGAAGAACTATTCAAAGAATCAAACAAACAAGGAGCTGATTCTTTGAGAACATCAACAAGTTAGATAAACTGTTAGCCAAACTCACTAGAGACCACAGGGACAGCATCCTAATTAACAAAATCAGAAATGAAAAGGGAGACATAACAACAGATCCCGAAGAAATCCAAAACACCATCAAATCTTTCTACAAAAGGCTATACTCAACAAAACTGGAAAACCTGGATGAAAAGGACAAATTTCTGTACAGATGCCAGGTACCAAAGTTAAATGAAGATCAGGTTAATGATATAAACAGTCCTATATCCCCTAAAGAAATAGAAGCAGTCATTAATAGTCTCCCAACCAAAAAAAGCCCAGGACCAGATGGGTTTAGTGCAGAGTTCTATCAGACCTTCAAAGAAGATCTAATTCCAGTTCTTCACAAACTATTCCACAAAATAGAAGCAGTAGGTACTCTACCCAATTCATTCTATGAAGCTACATTAACTCTGATTCCTAAACCACAGAAAGACCCAACAAAAATAGAGAATTTCAGACCAAATTCCCTCATGAATATCGGTGCAAAAGTACTCAATAAAATTCTCGCTAACTGAATTCAAGAACACATGAAAACAATCATCCATCCTGACCAAGTAGGTTTTATTCCAGGGATGCAGGGATGGTTTAATATATGGAAATCCATCAACGTAATCCACCATAAAACAAACTCAAAGACAAAAACCACATTATCATCTCCTTAGATGCGGAGAAAGCATTTGAAAAAATCCAACACCCACTCATGATAAAAGTCTTAGAAAGATCAGGTATTCAAGGCCCATACCTAAACATGATAAAAGCCATCTACAGCAAACCAGCAGCCAACATTAAAGTAAATGGAGAGAAGCTGGAAGCAATCCTACTAAAATCAGGGACTAGACAAGGCTGCCTACTTTCTCTATACTTATTCAATATAGTACTTGAAGTCCTAGCCTGTTGGGAGCTATTAAGACAACTCTATTGTCTTGATCTCCGAATTGGGCTTCTTTCCCCGAGAAGAAAAGGGGGTCAAAAGTGGGCCACCAACGCACCGTTCAGAGAACAACCACAGAATGTTCAGGCCCTAAGTTAGTGCCAGATGTCCTGACCACAAGATGTACCCTGATACCACCAAGTTCCTGCTTCCCCGTGTAGTTGCCAAAAGAAAAATTTCCACTGCCCCATTCCTCCTGCTGAGAAGTACTTCCCGTTTTGCTGAGAAAGAAATTAGGGAAAAGACACCCTTCACAATAGTCACAAATAATATGAACTACCTTGGCATGTTCTAAATAAGGAAGTGAAAGATCTGTATGATAAGAACTTCAAGGCTCTGAAGAAAGAAATTGAAGAAGATTTCAGAAGATGGAAAGATCTCCCATGCTCATGGATTGGCAGGATCAATATAGTAAAAATGGCTATCTTGCCAAAAGCAATCTACAGATTCAATGCAATCCCCATCAAAATTCCAACTAAATTCTTCAACGAATTAGAAAGGGCAATCTTCAAATTCATCTGAAATAACAAAAAACCTAGGAGAGCAAAAACTCTTCTCAATGATAAAAGAACCTCTGGGGGAATCACCATGCCTGACCTAAAGCTGTACTACAGAGCAATTGTGATAAAAATTGCATGGCACTGGTTTAGCCACTGACAAGTAGACCAATGGAATAGAATTGAAGACCAAGAAATGAACCCACACACCTATAGTCACTTGATCTTTGACAAGGGAGCTAAAACCATCCAGTGGAAAAAAGACAGCATTTTCAACAAATGGTGCTGGCACAACTTGTAGTTCATGTAGAAGAATGCAAATTGATTCATTCCTATCTCCTTGTACTAAGGTCAAATCTAAGTGGATCAAGGAACTCCACATAAAACCAGAGACAGTTAAACTTATAGAGGAGAAAGTGGGTAAAAGACTAGAAGATATGGGCACAGGGGAAATTTTTCTGAATAGAACAACAATGGCTTGTGCTGTAAGATCAAGAATTGACAAATGGGACCTCATAAAATTGCAAAGCTTCTGTAAAAGACACCGTCAATAAGACAAAAAGGTCACCAACAGATTGGAAAAGGATCTTTCCCTATTCTAAATCAGATAGGGGACTAATAGCCAATATATAAAAAGAGATCAAGAAGCTGGACCCCAGAAAATCAAATAACCCCATTAAAAAATGGGGCTCAGACATAAACAAAAATTCTCAGCTGAGGAATACCGAATGGCTGAGAAACACCTGAAAAAATGTTCAGCATCCTTAATCATCAGGGAAATGCAAATCAAAGTAACCCTGAGATTCCACCTCACACCAGTCAGAATGGCTAAGATCAAAAATTCAGGTGACAGCAGATGCTGGCGTGGATGTGGAGAAAGAGTAACACTCCTCCATTGTTGGTGGGATTGCAGACTTGTACAACCACTCTGGAAATTAGTCTGGCGGTTCCTCAGAAAATTGGACATAGTACTACCGGAGGATCCAGCAATACCTCTCCTGGGCATATATCCAGAAGATGCCCCAACTGGTAAGAAGGACACATGCTCCACTATGTTCGTAGCAGCCTTATTTATAATAGCCAGAAGCTGGAAAGAACCCAGATGCCCCTCAACAGAGGAATGGATACAGAAAATATGGTACATCTACACAATGGAGTACTACTCAGCTATTAAAAAGAATGAATTTATGAAATTCCTAGGCAAATGGATGGACCTGGAGGGCATCATCCTGAGTGAGGTAACCCAATCACAAAGAATTCATATGATAAGTACTCACTGATAAGTGGATATTAGGCCAGAAACTTAGAATACCCAAGATACAAGATACAATCTGCAAAACACATGAAACTCAAGAATAACGAAGACCAAAGTGTGGACACTTTGTCTCTTCTTAGAATTCGGAACAAAACACCCATGGAAGGAGTTACAGAGACAAAATTTGGAGCTGAGAGGAAAGGATGGACCATCTAGAGACTGCCATGCCCAGGGATCCATTCCATAATCAGCCTCCAAAAGCTGACACCATTGCATACACAAGCAAGGTATGAGGGACTTTTGGGATAGCATTGGAAATGTAAATGAAGAAAATATCTAATAAAAAAAAGAAAAAAAACTGCGTGGTATTGATACAGTGACAGGCAGGAATGGAGTAATTCAATGGAAAAGACTTGAAGTCCCAGAAATGAACCCATACATCTATAGTCAGTTGAACAAAGGAGCTAAAATCATCCAGTGGGAAAAAAGACAGTATTTTCAAGAAATGGTGCCGGTTCAACTGGCAGATAGCATGTATAAGAATGCAAGTAGATCAATTCATATCTCCTTGTAGAAAGTTCAAGTCCAAGTGGATCAAGGACCTCCACAAAAAAAAACAGATACGCTGAAAATAATAGATAATAAAGTGGGGAAGAGCCATGAGCAAATGGGCACAGAGGAAAATTCCCTGAACAGAACACCAATATCTTATGTTCTAAGATCAAGAATTTATAAATGAGACATCATAAAATTGCAAAGCTTCTATTAGGCAAAGGATACTGTCAATAGGATAAAACATCAACCAACAGATTGGGAAAAGATCTTTACCTATCCTATATCTGACAGAGGGATAATATCCAAAAATATACAAGGAAGTCAAAAAGTTAGACTCCAGAGAACCAAATAAACCTATTAAAAATGGGGTACAGAGCTAAATAAAGAATTCTCAACTGAGGAATAGTGAATGGGTGAGACGCACCTTAAAAATGTTAAGCATCATTAGTCATGAGGGAAATGCAAATCAAAACAATCCTGAGATTCCACCTCATACCAGTCAGAATGGCTAAGATAAAAAAAAAAAAAAAAATCAGGTGACAGCAGATGCTGGCGAGCATGTGCAGAAAAAGGAACACTCCTCCATTCCTGGTGGGATTGCAAGCTAGCACAATCACTTTGGAAATCAGTTGGGGGTTCCTCAGAAAATTGTACATAATATTACCTGAGTACCCAGCAATACCACTCCTGGGCATATAACCAGAATATGCTCCAACATGTAATAAGGACACATGCTCCATTATGCTCATAGTAGCCTTATTTGTAATAGCCAGAAGCCAAAAAGAACCCAGCTATCCCTCAGCAGAGGAATACAGAAAATGTGGTACATTTACACAATTTAATACTACTCAGGTACTAAAAACAATAAATTCATGAAATTCTCAGGTAAATGGATGGAACTAGAAAATATAATCCTGAGAGAGGTAGCCCAATCACAAAAGAACACACATAGTATGCACTCACTGATAAGTGGATATTAGCCCAGAAGCTTGGAATACCCAAGATACAATTCACAGACAACATGGAACTCAATAAGAAAGAAGACTAAAGTGTGGATACTTCCATTCTTCTTAGAAGGGGAAACAGAAAAATCCATGGAAGGAGTTAGAGTGACAAAGTGTGGAGCAGAAACTGAAGGAAAGGCCATCCGGTGACTGCATCACCTGGGGATCCATCTCATATACAGTTACCAAACTCAGCCACTACTGTGGATGCCAACAAGTGCTTACTGACAGGAGCCTGATATAGCTGCCTCTTGAGAGGCTCTACCTGTGCCTGACAAATACAGAGGTGGATGCTCTTAGCCATCCATTGGCCTGAGCACAGGGTCTTCAATGAAGGAGCTAGGGAAGATACCCAAGATGCGGAAGAGGCTTGCAGGCCCATAGGAGGAAAAAGCCACATATACCAATCAGTACTCTCAGAGCTCCGGGAAAAACCAGCAACCAAAGTATACACATGGGACTCATGGCTCCAGCTTCATATGTAGTAGAGGATGGTCTTGTAATTTATCAATGGGAGGAGAGGCCCTTGGTTCTGTGAAGTCTGATGCCCCAGGGTAGGGGAATGTCAGGGCCAGGAAGCATGAATGGGTGGGTTGCTGAGTAGGGGAGCAGGGAGTGGACAGGGGGTGTTCAGAGGGAAACCAGGAAAGGGGATATAATTTGAAATGTATATAAGGAAAATATCTAATAAGAAAACCCATACAGCAAAAACAGACTCTGCTCTGTACCAGTTATCCCCTCACCTCCACATGCATGCACCCTTGCCTTGCACAATTAGTAACTGAACATAAGGCTCACATGCAAAGATGAATATATGAAAGTAGGAGGGGAAGAAAGAATAAATTTGGAAGGAGATTTTCATTGAGAGTGAGAGGGGTGGGAAAAAGAGACTGGGTGCAGAAATGATGAGATGAAAGTATGAAACTGTGAGACAAAAAAATAAAGTAAGTGCTTAATAATGAAAAGAGCTTTGTTTTCATAAGTAGACAACACTAGGGTATTTTTGTGGGTGTATGAAAAGTACTATGCATAGAAACTTTGTCACATACCTCTCCTCACACAAATTGCAATTTATATCATGAATATATAGATTTTAATATGCATTCATTAACATAATTTTCTGTGTTATTTTTATACAGTTTCTTAATTTTTAAGTGGGGAGGGGTTAAACTCAAATTTCTTTAATGCTGGGTTTACAGATGGACCTGGTATTATTTCATTAACTCTTCTATAAATATGTTCCAATGTATTCATTAATAGTTCTATTGGATCACTACTTCTGAAAAGGAAAAATTTCCTTTTTTTAGTTTCACTATATAACACTTTGGTGAACAAACTTAGAGTTAAAATTTTAATCACACTTATTACATCTTTAGATTGCATGCCTTGGCATAACTCTGAATGAATTAATGTTAGCTTCGTTTGTTTGAATGTCACTATTACTGACAAAGCTACTATTGATAAAACTTGTTCGAAATACATCTCTAGGAGCATTTCAAAACTTAGGTGAATGAAATTTATGCAAATTGAGGACAAAATATTTATATCTGCTATTAAAATGGGAACTAAGTTTGGCAACTTGGCTCAGTGGGTATAAGTGTTTGCTGTCAGTCTGCTGAGTCCATGAGTTAGAAGAATCTATTTCTGTAAGTATTTCTCTGAACTCCACCCTTGCACATAACACATGTACATAACCACATAAACATATCCGCATATACACAAAGAGAGAGAGACAGAGACAGAAACTGAAAGGCAGAGAGAAACAGAGATAGAGAAATAAAGATAGAGGCAATGTAAGCACTGGTGAAGAAATGTAATAAAATACTAAATAAATTAAATTATTTAATGATTTATGTACAAACCTCCGTGATCATTGCTAGGATTTCAAAATATGTTTTTCATTTACTGAGAAAGTTTCCAGTTAGTTATCAGCTCTTGACATTCAGAAAATTGCTATCATCTGGATATTCACACTGCTATTAAAGTATTCCTGTCTGAAAGATACACATCTCCAGATGACCAGATATAATTAATACAAATGCAGCCATTAATAGTGAGGTAATCTAGGCTCTTTTGTGATTCATATCTTTCTTTACTTCCCCGTTGTACTTCCCCATCCTCATGTACTTCTGACAATCACTACCTCTGAAGTAGAGCCCATCTGTTGAGGTCAACTTACAGCATGTCACTATCATATGACTGGTAGCATGCTGTGTTTTATAACCATTATATTATTAACTCTTCTAAATGTCATTTTGAAATAGTCGGCATTATGACTTTTACTCTGCAATTAAAATAATTCTGTTTGAAAGGCTTTTTTGAGCAAATGCTATATTGAGAAGAGACCCATTATCTTATCCCCAAATCCTTGTTTTATGCTGCACACTGCACTGAAATTTTTCCCTAAGACTCAGACTGAGAAACACGGTGATCTCCTTAATATATTAGAGGTGAGGAAGTCTGTTCAGGATCCATTGACCTATGAACTGATTCAGAGGACATCCTGTAAGACATGGTAAGTCTTCCTAATTGGATTTATAGTTAATTTTGCATATATATTATCATTTTGACTAGGCCATAACTTCCATAAGAAAAGTTAATGGTCTCAAACCTGAGACTTCAGG